>NC_139909.1:14144964-15642464 GCF_905171665.1 Trachurus trachurus | reverse complement strand
CCATCCATCCATCCATCCATTGAGGGATTTTCCTTCCTGTCATCTCTCATCTCTTGCTGTGAGAGTTTTATCTCAGTTGGCTCGGCAGGTTAAATAAAGGTTAAATAAGGAATGAGGGTGAATTAATCGCCTCCGATTCTGTCGGCATTTGTGTAAATCATCCGGAGATTTCGAACAATAGAGGCTAAATGTAGAGAAAAAAAAGAAGATAATTTACTTTTATCTCTTATTGATCACTTATTTATGATGTTAAATCATAATAAAAAAGAGCCCCAGAACATTATATTCATATTCATATACACTCAGTCTCAGAACTCATGATAAGTTTATGTAGCGCCCTAAATTGAATTCATCACAATTTTAACAAGTGATCAGGTCTCTGTTATTAATTAATTTGACCGGCTAATTAATTGAGTGATCATTTAATTTCATATTTGGAGCAGCTCTCCGGTGCAGACGCTCATGTTCACCTCTTCCTCCTCCTCCTCCTCGCTGCCTCTGATCCCACAGACCCTGGATGTGCAAACAGTCCGACTGTGACTCGGACAAATGAAGGAATTTATGTCGTACAGCAGCGTTTCTGAGTCTTTTTCCTCTCCGGGAAGCAGTAAACACTCTGTGGTTTCTTGGCCGGCGGCCTGAGGACTATACAGTCTTTGGGGACGCTGTAGCGGGGAGCAGCCACAGAGCTGTATATCATCCTCTAATATTGTATAAATAAACTCCGTTCCCACAGCGTCGGTCTTTAAAGGGCACCCTCCTTCTAAAAAGACTCTTGTGATGAGGTTCAACACAGAGATGCAGCACAACTCACTTTATCATATTGACTTTTTTTTCCTGTACATCCATGTGTGTGTGTGTGTGTATGTGTGTGTAAATGTGTGTGTACCTCCATTGTTATTCTCGGCATTGCTATAGTCCAGACAGAGCCCACATTCATCACTCCGTCTTGTGCCTTTCTTGTGGACGTGCCAGAAAGGAAGAAAAAAAAAAGGAAAAGAAAGAAACCTTTTTTCCGGTCTGTGCTTGTAAATGACCTGCCGTACCAAAAAAAAGGGGGTTTATTAAATCACCTTTGTTTCTATTCTCTTCTCTTAACCTACTTCCTGAGCAGGAGATGGACAGAGAGTGAGGAGACAGATGGACAGACGGGAGCAGAAACAGAGGAATAAATGGTGACGGGGGGGGGGGGGGGAGAAAGCATCACCTGCCTCGTCTATAGTCTGAGTTCTTCTCTAATGGACGTTCAATTAGTGATTATTTCTGTCATCAATATATCTATTTTACAATGAAGACATGTTAACACAACACTGCAGTTAAAAACCTTGTTGTGTTGTGACCAGGAGAGATAATTGGGCCTGATTGTGCAGGTTTGTCTGTCTGTTACAGCTTCCAGGGGAACAGACCAAAGCACAGACACACCTGCACAATTCTATTGATAAGATTTGTGTGTGTGTATGTATCTATATACTGTATATGTGTATGTGTGTGTTTGCATTATATTAATGACCTAAATCAGGGTTCATCTCAGTTACCTGGACCATTGCAGGTGCGTTTTTTGCTTTTCTTTTATAATGATGTGAGTGTTTTTATCGCTGTTGTATGATTCTATGAAGAGATTAATCAATATATGATCCTAATTGATTGGTTGGCTTGATTGATGCACAGCTTTCTAATTGATTTCTTTTTAAACAAACTACTGTCAGATCTTAGATGCCTCAATCTATCTTGGTGTTATCTGCTGCACACACACACACACACACACACACACACACACACACACACACACACACACACACACACACACACACACACACACACACACACACACACACACACACTCTATGTGTCAGTGCTAGGATGCTTCAAACAAAACTTCAACCACAAACCAATCAACTAATGGAAAGGGAAAATATTGACCAACACATGCAACAACTGGAACTATTCTACATCCAATAGAGCTGCAGATATAAATAGTTTGTCATTAATTGTTGTCTGTCTCCCTCTCTCTCTCTCTTTCCCTCCATCCTCCCCTCCTAAAGGGTTCACGCTGCACGCGGTTAATCTGCGCGTGCAGTTTCATTAATTTGCCGGCATAGGTGTTCACACAGTCCTAATCTGGGCGAACAGGCGAAATCAATCATCCCGACAAGCCTCGGGCGCTCAAGGAGACGATCACGATAAACAGCCCCCCTCCTCACCACCACCTCCACCACCTCCTCCTCCTCCTCTTCTTCTTCTCTTCCCCCCATCCTCCTCCTCCACAACACACACACACACACACACGGCGATTGTTTCAGGACATAATCAACACAGAGACAAAAAAAAATCTCCTCAAGAGGTCTCACACCGAGAGATGTGGGCCAGATTAGATTAGATTTTTGGGGTCGTGCTGAATGAAATCGCTCCGCCACGCATCTACCAAATGACACACACACATACTGTAGGTCTGCTGTGGTTATGTTTCTTTTTACAGCACAAAGTGTCAGTGCGTTCATAAATCCGCTGTAAAGAAAACGGCGTGGCTATCGGTGCGTAACTGTCCCCGTCACCGCGGAGGAGCGGAGCAGAGGAGCAGAGGAGGCGGAGAGCAGGAGAGCGGAGCGCCGGCTGCTGCTGCTGCTGCTGCTGCTGCTGCTGCTGCTGTCTGGCTTCAACCACCAGAAACAAACACAACCGCCTGTAAAAGCCCCGCTGAGCTGAGCTGAGCTGAGCCTCACCACCACCGGCCCCGGTTTTTTTTTCTCTCTCTCTCTCTCTCCAAATATTAATATCATTGTCTTTTATTCCGTGACACTGCACCAGACATGTCTACTATTGCTCCACTGAGGGGGATTAAAGGCGCCATGTAGGACAGAGATGCTGATAAAACACACACACACACACACACCGTCACCCACCTTTGTCATCTCGGAGCTGGGGATGAGAAGTGACGGCGGCGGCGGCGGTGATTTCTCTTCTCTTTCCCCCTTCTCTTCTCCGTGTCCCGGCCAGCCGGCTCTCCTGCCCCCGCTTTCCTCCTCCTCCTCTTCTTCTTTTTCTTTCCCTTTTTCTTCTTTTCCTCCCTTTCCTCCTCTTCTCCTTCTCCTTCTTCTTCTTCCTCTTCTTTAATTTTCAGGGAAGCCTCCGGTCCTCCTTCACCTCCTTCGCTTGTTTTGTGGTTGTTCAGGTGTCGCAGCAGATCTGTCTGTCAGCGGAGGCTCCTCGCGACTCTACTCCTCGTGCAACAAAACGTTAGACGCCCCCCCTCTCCTCCTTCCCTCCCCCCCTCTCTCTCTCTCTCTCTCTCTCTCTCTCTCTCTCTCTCTCTCTCTCTCTCTCTCTCTCTTCAGTAGCCAATGCGCGCGTGTTTGTTGTGCCCGTGATGCTTACTGACTTGGCACGCGCGCACATGCACATATGGAGCTCACAGACTCACACACACACACACACACATAGACACGAGCACATTAGCGCGCATGGACGGTCCTAACGGAAACTGAGCCATATGTGCGACACTGCTCCTGTAACACTTCACTAATGTGAAGCCGGAGTGACACAGTGTGCGTGTGAGTGCGTGCGTGTGTGTGAGTAATAGCTTTAATATTAAGTGTGTGGCTCATGGTGGAGTCTGAGCCCCTGACATGAAAACACTTGTCATGCCAATAAAGCTCATTTGAATTTGAACTGAGACGTGATTGCAGACTGACATGTAAATGTTTTTTTGTTTTTTTGAGGACAGGGGCACGTTCAGAGATTTGTGGCCCCCTGGGCACACGCAGGAGTGCCCCCCCTCTCTCATGCATTATTCAAGTCTGTAGCCTCTTGTGTTTTTATCATGTAGCAGAAACCCTGTGGTTAAGATGTGGTTGAGTTTAAGCTCAAAAACAACTGAATTTAAAGTGTAGGAAACACGGTTTTGGCTAAGAGTAAAACTTTGCGGACGACATTTGTTATTATGCGTATAATAATAACCACTTTCTTATGTGGCTTAAAGCAACACTTACGCCTAAAATACACTGGATGCGGAACGACTCCGAAACGGCTCCGCTACGGAACGGCTGCGTACTCCGACTCCGTCAACTCACACCGGTTCCATCCGTGATGTTGATTGTTGCGGCTCCGCCGCACAGCGGGAACACGTGATCTCGCGATAAAGCGGGTTGTAGTTTCCATAAAGTGAACCACAAAATCAAAAACAATTAATTTAATCCAGAGGAGTAGTAGAGAAACAACTTGGTGCTGACCTGACTTGGTTTTACAATCACTATCTCCTTGTCCATGGTGTAAACGGGGTGAAACGATGTCTGAAAACCTCCGAGCTGCTGACTTCAGGCCGCTCACTGCCCATTACAACGTTTTCAAGGTGTAAAGCAGGAAATATGCTCCGCTGTAAACATGGTGTATTTTATTTTGAAAATTAACCGGTTGTTTTATTTTGTATTTTGCCCGCGATTTCCTGTCATACACGACCTGCTCTGTGCTGCTTGATGCGCCGTGCTCCGGCGTCCGGCAAAAATAGAAGCTCTGCGTATCTCTTGCGAGGGCTGCCGGATGCCGGTCCCATTCCGGACCCACGACGCAGCGGACCCGGAGTCGGTGGACGCTGCCACGGTGATTATAATTAATGCGTATCGGCTCCGCCGCCGTACCGGAGCCGTTTCGGAGTCGTTCCGCATCCAGTGGACTTTAGGCGTAAGTAACTTTTCAACCTTCATATAATATTTTCAGAACTTTTGTGATGGTACATCGACTTTCAGTAGGTTGAATGACACCTCTGTCATGGCCTGAGGGGGTCTGTGTCGCCTTCACTGGCACTAAGCAGCTTCCAGGTGGATGGTAGGAACCCCTCCACACAAAAAACTACAAATGTGCTGACGACAGACGTCACTTCCCCCTTTCCCCATTCGTTAAAAACACGGAAGTCAATGCGAACGCCTATGTGGGATTACCACTATCATGGCAGAAGCAGTGAGAAAACCAAAGAAATTAAAAGTTTTGTCTGAGGAGACTAAAAAACTAAAGAGGGAGAGTAATGGGATACGTTTCTATTCTAGTCAGTGTGTGAATTTCCACCGGCTCCGGCTCCGCTGCGTCACGGCTCCAGCACCCGGCAGCCCTCCTCAACACATACGCAGAGCTTCTATTTTTACCGGACGCCGGAGCACCGTGCATAAATTAAGCAAAGAGCAGCTCGTGCGGGATAGGAAATCGTGTACAAAATACAAAACAAAATAAACGGTTAATTTTCGAAATAAAATACACCCGCGTTTAAGCAGGGTACAAAAAGTCATTTGTGCCGTCTGCAGTGGATATCTTGAACCAGAGCATCTTCAGGTGAACTTTGAGCTACAGTGAAACCGCAGATGTTGTATGATATTGTAATGTTGTATTTCATGTGTTATTGTATTTCATGTGTTTATTTGTTACTGTGCTGGATGTGTCCAGCTGTTGTTGTTGGCTGACTACCAAGATGCCAAAGGCAAATTTCCACTGTGTTTTTAAAACCACTGGACAATAAAGTCTTCTTATCTTATCTTATCTTATCATATTTCCCGCACTACCACCTTGGAAATGTTGTAATGGGCTGAGGCCTGAAGTCAACAGGTCAGAGGTTTTCAGACACCATTTCACCCCGTTGGCACCATGAACGAGGAGATACTGATTGCAAAATCATGAAATAGGCAGATCAACAGGTCAGCACCAAGGAAGGGAAATGGGGTCCTTCTTCAGGCAAAACACTACCGCTTCGGTCCACTGCCGCCGCCAAACTCAACCAAAATGAAAGTTCTTTAGTATTGCTTTAAAAGGAGCCAACAAACAGTGATCGTACACATGACAGACATTTTCTACGGTGGCCCTGAGAGGCCAATGCACTGCTTGAGAAAACACACTGCAAAAACTACAACAACACAACGGAAGTAACGCAAAAAAAAGTGACGGAAGTGAGGTTTTTCTTATAATATCAATATCTCATGATTCAGATATTATTGCCAACATGTTCTTGTGAAACATCACGCTGATGTTGTCTGTCACTTTTGTGCATCCCCAGAAACACATTTGTGTATTTATGTGTGTGTTTCCCCAAAGTTGCAGTGTGTTGGACTTTCAGGGCCACCGTAGTCTGACCATGTTTTCAAGAGTCGCACCAGTGGCCTATTGTTAAATCTTATCCCTCATATCTCTCCCCATAGTCCCAGTCACTTCTGTGCTGCACTGTATCTGATTATTTAAAAAAAGTAAATATTTCTAAACTGTTCCTTTGCGATACTTTTGTTTGTTTTTTTAATCCATTTTTTCTCACAGTTTCATCAAACTTCCAGCGTCCGGCCTCGACTGATTGTGGTATTTTACTGCAACCAAGCCGACGACACTCTGTATAGTATCACAGATTAATTTACATTTATATTGACTGTGTCGTATGTGTGGAAGATTAATATGAGCACATTTTATTTCTCAAGTGATCCATCATGAGTTTCTCCTACTCGACAGCAATTTTACAAGACTTTATTTCACTTTATTTTCCATATTATCCATCTCCTACACAGCTCCAGTACAGACTAATAATGGCTCACTGGTAGCCTACTTAGAAGACAATTTATAGCTGTGACCTTCTTGTGCTTTCTGGCTTTTACCTCCTATTAAGTCCCACTTGCTTTTTGATTGTATATTTGTATTGTATCCTGATTTTTCTCTTTTCTTTCTTTCTTTTTTTCTTCCCCAGAGAGGCTGTGGACGCTCAGCGAGCGATGACGGACAGATTGTTTGAGTAATGATCCGGGCTCAGGGGTGTAATGATTAAATGAGGTATTGTGTTTGGTATATATATACCAACACTGCTGCTGCAGCATATTGCCTCCTCCTCCACATGGGTCATTATTCCAGAGACGAACGGTAGACTTTGATTAGGCAACGCTGTCTCTTCTTCCTATTGATCCTCTGTGTGTGATGAGCTGAGTTCACCGCAGCTTGTTAAACAGCCTGCCAGCGATATTATTCATTGTTTTAAGCTTGTTTGTGCCTCAGCAATAATGCGTGACACCTCTGTGCTGAATGGACAATATGTGTTGGGGGGCTGTTGTTGTTGTTCTTTTTGATTGATAATATGTTTTCTTTTGTTTCATTCTCTCCTGTTTATTATTCTTTGTCCGCGCTTGATTTGATCGGAAAATACAGGGACACATATTTATGAAAAATATCATTATTTTCTGTCGGTGTAAGTCCTCTACTGATACAAGAGGCTCTTTACAAGTCAATTATTGCCCCTTAAAACGAGCACAGCAATATTTACTCTCCCCTATTACTGCTTTTATTGACTTCTTGCAGGAAACATGAAATGAGCAAAAGTGGAGAAGGGACTGAAAACTCATGGGACACGCAATAAAACTGTGTTTGTTGTGGTTATTTTCAGTAATGTGTATTCCAAAACTATATTTACTTTACTTGAGCTCTGAAAGAGATTTATTATTTTTAGAGGTGTTTTATGATAATTGAGCTTAATCAAATGCTAACCCTCTCAGGAGTTTGACTTAAAAGCCTCCTGTGCACTGAGACAGATAAAAAAAGAAAAAGAAATAAAAGAAAACCTTCACTATTTCTGCCATTTTTTTTTTTTTTACAAAAAGCCAAAGTAAGTGTTCATAATTATTATTTTTTTCACAAAGAATGAATGTCATGGTTGTGTCTTTTGTATTTTTCTGAAGGATGGAAGAAAAAAAAAAGAAAAAAGGAAAAAGTGAAACCAGGACAAAGTCACAGACCGTGCATTTTTACAAACATGGCCCCCTGCTCCCTTTGCGCAAGCGGAGGCGGTGGGAGGGGTTGGGTTGAGGGGTGAGAGGGGGTGTGGGTGGTGGGTGGTGGGGGGCGGCGGGGGGGACCGACGCCGTCCCCTGGACACGCTTGGCTTCATCTTCCATTTGAGCTGTCAGGGTGCAATCAGCAGACATGGAGAGCACTCCGGCTGGGCTCTGACATTACTCTGACCTCTGCGGGGTCCCTCACACCGCTAACAGGCCCCCGCCACTCTTTCCTCTCTCAGGGAGCTGAATAATTCAGCGCCGCAAGGTTGTGGGTGGCGTCGCCGGTGAAGCACGGCCAGGGGTCAATGGTTTGATTCCCTCTGGGATCAGCCGGGGCTATAAAATGTGTGCACTTGTGGTGTTATTGACAGTTGCACTCCATGAATTTCTAACTATTTCTGTCACTCAGTTTCACCCTTCTCTCTCTGCACTGACAGGCTCCAGCAAAGTGCAGACAAATGATTCTTAAATTTCCATTTTATTTCGTATACCATTTGTATTGTAAGGAACTTATTCTTTATATCTTTTACGCAATGCAATATCCCATTGCAAAGGTTGGGATGTGGTTGACAAGCATGCATTTTAAAGCTTGTTTAACAGCCTCAAATCCTGCTGGAGAAACAAAAAACTGCTCAACTGTCATTAAAACAACAAACCTCAAAACTTAGTTAAAACTTAGACTTAGATAAAATTGCAGCATTGTCGTCTAAAAGTAATGACACATTACTTATTAAAAAACTAGATTGTCAAAATTCAAAAATAAAGAGAAATCAAAACTTTTTCATTGGCAAAGATGTAATGCATTTTCATGTTTAAGTTGGTAATCCAATATATTTAAAGGCTGGTGTGAAAGAAATGCAGCTAAGACTCATTCACAGTTAACAATCACCCTACAATCCTATCACAAAATCATTGTCCATAAGTTGTTGGTCGACTATTTCCTGTAAACATGTTAGATAATATTTCATTCATGTGTTCATTTCGACCTCAGCACAAACGCAGCCCTTACACCTTTGGTATTAACTCATCTAAAATTACCATGTTACTATTTCTGGATCGGAGCGTGGTGTTCAGTACCAGCGTTCACCGTATGAACTGGGAAGGCCTAAGAGAAGGCAGCAAGCCTGTTCTGTGTTATTAGTGTAAAGACCAGAAAAGAGAGGACCCCCCAGAGATCAGTTCATGGTCTTTTTTTTTGTTAGTTTATAGTGTGTGTGCACATGTGTTTGTTTTGTTGTTGAGTCGCACAATGAGCCAAACTTGTATGTTGTCGTATGTCTTGGATATGGAGTCCTCCTTGGAACTTGACTCAGTGACAGGGACGAAACACAGACAGGGACTCTTCTTGGTGACATAATGGACTCGAACTTCTGGGACTCAAGATTCAACTCAGATTTTAGGTTTAGAGACAGAACGACAACACTGAATACTTGACACACATACAGGGAAATGAAATGTCCTTACTCATGGACCCCAGTTCAACACAGAATATGATACAATACTATACGATATGGTACGATATGTTGCGATGTGATTAGATAGGATACAATAATGAAATGCAAAACATATATGATACGACACTATCTGATATGATACAATACAATATATTACATATGACAGAGTAGATTGTACATAGGTGGTGTACGAAATGATACAATATGATATGATATGATACAATAGAAATAATATAATACAATATGAAATTAAATAATACGATATGATACAATACGATACAATGTGATACAACTAAATGTAATACAATACAATATAAAAAAGATATGATACAGTACAAAATGTGTGAAATACAATACAATATGTGATACAATTAAATACAATTAACTATGATACAATACGATGTGATACAATATTATATGATACAATATGACATGATATAATACGATATGATACAATATGATACAACTCAATGTGATACAATACTGATACAATGTGATATAATACAATCTGATACAATATGATGCTAAATGATATGATAATACATACTAGCACCACATATTGCTTTACATTAGCAACAATAACTTGAATATAATCTAGTTCTATTGTATTTTCTTCTCTAAGCTCAACATTTTGGTTGAATTTTGGCAAAACGGTCTACAATGAACCAAAAAACAGCATTTTGCACCACAGAAAAATGCAAATTATCCACTTTATGATGATACTAATGTGGGATTTTGAGCTACAGTCATTGGATGAAAGTTTAAGCCCAAAGCACGACATACACAGTGAGCCTCAATCAGGCCTTATTGACTTTTAATCAAATTTCCTAGGTTACCATGCTACTTCAAGTTAATTTGGATAGGCGATGCACTCCACCATCAACCTTGTCTGAGAGGAGGCGATATAGATTTTTTATTCCCTCCAGCACATTTGACTATACATTTGTCTTGTCATGGTTGTGTTTTGCATGTGAATTTGTGTGTGTTCTTTTGCTTTTCCTTCGCAGAACATTGTGTCTCGATTTGCCTCTAAAAGTAACACTTTGTTTCTCTCCTCCTCCTCCTCTGCACTGGTCACCGAAACGCAGGCCTCGTTCACCTCCTTGAAGTTTCTTTAATAAGAAAATATAACAGACTCCAGGTCAGCGCTAATGGGGCGAGGCGAGTGGGGGATAGAGGCTCATTTAGTACAGATAAAACCTCTACTGTTCCAAACAGGCCTGTCAACGCTTCCTGTCAGCGTTGCCCTCTCTCCAAACACACACACACACACACACTCTCTCTTTCTCTTTCTCTCTCTCTTTGTCAACTTCTTTCTTTTGCTGTCTTTTCCCATTTTCCTCAACTTTCCTCTTCTCTCTTCTTTCCCATCCGCTCCCTCCATCACTCTCTCCTCTGCTTCGCTCCTCTTTTCTCTCCCTGAATCTGCAGGGGACGGTGTTCGTGTCGTGATTAGGTTTCACAGCTTTCTCTCCAACTTTCTCCCTCTTTCTCTCTCTCTCTCTCTCTCTCTCTCTCTCTCTCTCTCTCTCTCTCTCTCTCTCTCTCTCTCTCTCTCTCTCTCTCTTCAGTGTGTGTCGTTTCTGTACGCATATGTCGATGTGTGTTAATGAAATCCTCCCACCCCCACCCCCTCCCTACAGCCCCCACCCCATCCACCTCCCTTGGGCTCAGGTGTCATTGCAGCTCTCCCTCTCCCTCCTCTCCTTTTGAACGGAGAGCTCGGTGCTGCAGGATCAACGTAAGGCCGGAGGTTTTAGACAGTTTCCCATGTGCTGAATAAATTAACTGCTGCTGAGTGTGTGTCTCTACCCCCTACTCACACACACTAACACACACATAAAAGGTAGTGCTTATGTGTTTTTGAGCCTGGCGCACACTGGCTCAGCCTTCTTAAAGGCCTGTGGTCATATTACCGAGGTCAAAGGCCAAAGCCAATGAGGCACCGCATACAGAAGGAGCTCTGTTCTCGCTGAGCCGCCGCTCGGCTCTCTCCTGTGTAAAACATCGGCCTCTGTGTGTTGTTTTGACGTAGCGGACGGACGGACGGACGCGTTCTCGCACAACACAACACACCACAGTGGACGGCCGCCCGCACATGCACATGCACAGTGGCAGGAGATAATATACTGTATTATCTGTGTCGCTCTCTAAACGTATCATCCCAAATTTAGTCAGAGGAAGGTTTTTTTTTTCTTCAATTTATACGTTTTTTTATTTTAGAGTTGTGACCCAGATTTCACACCACATCACGGTCATCTGCTGCTGCTGCTGCTGCTGCTGCTGCTGCTGCTGCTGCTGTATCTCCCGTGGCTTATCTGTGCTGTCAGGAAAGATGTCATGAGGTAGAGAGAGAGACATATAGACACACACACATATATACACACACACACACACACATACACACACACTGGTTGATTTGGAGTCTCTTAAAACCTGGGAATCAGTCATCTGCTTAGCGGTGGTCTCACAATATGAAAGGCAGAGCTTTAATCTGCAGATCGCCTCTGTGACAATAATCTGTACACATTATGAAATTGGAATTGGAGGCCGCCGCTGTCGCCACGTACGGCAGGAAGCAATCATCATAACAGCTGACAACCTCTGTGGTCAGTTAGTCTTATCCATATGCTACAGTATTATATATCCACATTACCCCCTCCCCTTCCCCCTCCTCCTGACCCAGTAGATTTATTTACTCTATGGATAAACACCTGCAGTGTGTCCATTGTTGTGTGGTCTACTTTTACATGACTGATGGGCCGAGGCAGCCTCATGGTTTCTATGCTCGTTTCACTGTGATGTGAAATTCACTGGATCTGATGTCATGAACATTAAGATATCATCATCATTCATGAGACCAGTTTGGTTTTGGTGACACCTGTGGCTGCTGGTGGTGTCTGCAGGTGGACTGGCCCCTCAGCAGCACAACACTGTATGAGCAGCAGTACAACACAACAGAGGAGCAACTGGGGTAAGTGTGCACACTGGTGAATAAGGTGAGACACATATGAAAGGCTGTTATAGTTACAGCTGAAAACATGCCAGACATAAATAAACAGCGTTTGACTGAATGAAAATCATCAAATTGAATGTAAAATGTACACCACACTAGAACATTTAAGTGCAACAGGCATATTACATTATAAGGCTGTGTGAGTTTTTGATGTTTTGTGGTGTCATTGAAAATAATTCAAATACATTGTTTTGTTTGTTTTTATGTTTTTTATTTTTTGATGATGATGATCCATACTGCACTTGCTTTCAATTTTGAGGCTCCTCGTTTTAACCCACTTGATGACCTATTACCTATTTTATATAGGCTACGGTGTTTTTATATGGTTTTAATACTGTTTTATAATGGTAGAAGGTCTTTTTATGCTCTATTTTATTTCTGTTACATTGAATGACCTCTGTGTGTGATAATGTGCTTGACTAAGTATACAAATAAATCGTCTCTGCCTTTACTTCAGCTTTTCCATTTCCTGCTACTTTATACAAATAGGCCTGCTGCACTTTTTCTTTCTTTCTTTCTTTCTTTCTTTCTTTCTTTTATTTTTATTTATTTATTTATTGTTTACCCCCACTAGATAATTTATTTATCACTTACAAGGTATGTTGCAACTTTAGGAAAATATGCACAATAAGTATGCCTAATTTTATTTTGAATTGGATGGGCCCACTCATGAGTAAAATTTTGACTTTTGTACTTTCGAGTACTTCTAAGTAGGTTTCCGCCACTTAAAAAGATAAACTATCACTTATTCCTCAAATAAACAGACTACTGATATGAAGCCAAGAGGAGGTCTAGTAGGTCTCATCTTGCAGTGGCGGCGAGTCGACACGTGGCGGCGGCAACGTGCGTACGTGCGTCGACGTCACGTCACTGTGACCTCACCAACATGGCGGCGGCCGGTGGCAGGTCCAGTTGGTTCGTTTCCGTTTCTCGAAAAGTAGGAAGTTTTCTCTTTAATTCTGTCTTCATCGCTCAGGCGGCGACCAGCGGTTACATCATGGAGACAGAGAGGCCCACCAAGGTTTGACCGGCGTTTATTCTTCACGTTTCACCACGTCACGACGTCGTTTCACCTGTTATTATACCGCCAAAACAAAAACCATGCCTGTTTTTTTTCTTCTCCTTTGGATGCTGTTGTGATGTGACTGTTAATGTGCAGCTGGTTGACATGATTAGCAACTGCGCAGTTAGATAACTGTCCTTCCACACACACAAACACACACACACATACCCTGCAGCCACACATGTCTACCGTTTAGCTATTATTATTAACACATACAGATGTTCAGCCTCTGTCTTCTTCCCCACAGCTGGAGTTTGCGGTGCAGATGACATGTGAGAGCTGTGCGCAGAAAGTCAGAGCAGCTCTGGAGGGGAAACCAGGTGAGACAGTGTGAAGTGAAGCCCCCATTTGCAGATACTAGATACACAGCCACCGCTTACTTTCTGAAATCTATTGGTCACTGTCTAATTCCTGGTATTTGACACAGCAGAGGAGCATAACACGAGCTGATAATGTGAGTTTCTATATATGTCTGACCTCTGGACAGTAAATATGTTGTTAACAACACTGAGTGGTGCACATACAGTAGCAACAAGTGAGACATAAAAGATAAAATACTGATTATAAGCACTTTCATTTACAGGGCTTTAAATTCTGGTTTATTTCTAAACCCTGTGTTAAGAAGTTTAGTAAACAAGTGAATAATTCTGACTAATTACAGATAAACAGATCGGTTAATTAACTTCCAATTATTTATACTCAGGTGGGAGTTGTGCAAAATATGAAGTGTATAAAGACAGTTCGGCAGCAGAGCAGTGATTATGAATTGTAAATTGGTGAGTAATAAATATTCCATTAGCAACTTCTTGAGATGTGAGGGTTTACCAGGAAGTCAATTATTAAACTCGACTCTAAAACTAAATAAAATGAGTCACAGAACTTTTTGTGTAATTGCTACTAAATTACTCGGTTGTTGACGGGGAAGTTTCAAGAGATTATTATGAGCCAAGTGTTACTAATCAATTATAAAATAGAGCGGTTTTTTTCTTTTGCACCTCCAAATAATTAATTTAAATGCTGAACTAGTGTAAATGCTCAACTGAACCTGTGAAATGTGCAATTAGTTTTGCTAATTTAACACATGTGAAGAGCAGTGTTTCCAGTTATATAGAAATTATGACATGATATTTTACTTTATGCTTAAACAGAGCAGGTTTTCAATGAAACTTTCTGAGAAATCTACATTAATTTAGCTATTATTAGTCAAAATGTCAGTATTAATGGTGCATTAGAGTGATAAAGTGCTGAAATAATAGAAACATTGACTTGAACACTAATTCCAAATTTTATAGCTCCTATCAGGAAACATTCATTGTGACCTGTAGAATAAAACCAACTCACTAAACGACAGTAAACAAGTCACATCCACACAGCATTAAAGGTTTTAGGCCATGAATGTGACCGTAATCAATAATGAAATCCACGTTGCTGTATACAGTAGCTACTAGGTTTCATCCTCCTTGTCTACCTCCTGTGTGTTGCAGGAGTGAAGTCCGTCACAGTCGACGTCGGCAGAGAGGAGGTGCTGGTGGAGTCAGCTCTGACCACCGCTGAAATCCAGGCTCTGATAGAAAGCACGGGGCGCAGGGCGGTGCTGAAGGGCATCGGAGGGTCAGAGCAAGGTGAGAAATCAAACCACCATCACTGACATTTATTTATTTATCTATTTATTATGAAAAAAAACAGCAGAAACAAATCTATAGGAGCTCAGGTTTCAGTCAGTAAAAGACGTCCTGGGTGAATAAATCACTGTTCAGGGTGCTCTGAGGGTCAGCGCTGGTCAAGGACACGCTGTGAATGTAAATATATGTCACAGAGCACAGGAGGAGGAGGAGGAGGAGGAGGAGGAGGAGGAGGAGGAGGAGGAAGGGGGGCAGATCAGCTCTGAGGTAAATGTTTATCACAGTCACACACACACACAGTCGGTCACGGCCGATTCGTTCCTGCCCCATCAGATACGGATCTGGAGTTTGTACAAATATAGGTACAATCTGTTGCTCTGTAAGTGTGTATATGTGTGTTTGTGTGCACAGTGTGACATTCAGCTTTCACAGTTTCCCACAGATAAATCTACTGTGAGCGAGGTGACATGATCTGATCTCAGTCAGTCACTCGAGACGCATTTGTGATGCATTTTTTTTCCTCCACATGTGAACGGAGCAGTGTGTCGGCTCGCTGAGAAGAAGAATCTAAATGTAAAGACTTTTGTTTATGTGTGTGTTTTTTGACAGATCTGGGATCAGCGGTGGCCATGCTGGACGGCGTCAGGAAGATCCAGGGCGTGGTGCGTTTCCTGCAGCTGTCGGAGGAGCGCTGCCTGATCGACGGGACCATCGATGGGCTGCAGCCCGGCCCCCACGGCCTCCACGTGCACGCACTGGGCGACCTGACGCAGGACTGCAGCAGGTATAGGAGCAAAAATACAGTTTGAGAGTTCAGGAGCTAAACCCATGTTTGTTTTATATGAGGAATCTTAAATTAAATTGAATTTTTCTATAGTTAAAGCCCCTGTACGGAGCTTTTAACTGGATACGCAAAAGTCTCTGGTTTCTGCTGTTGTGTCTCTGTTACCTACAACAGCAAATGAGCCCATCAGTGTGAAGATACGCTATTTCTAAGTAGTCTAATTCTATACCTCTGGAAGGCATGGTCGGGTCAGACCACTGGCGAAACGATACGAATGGATACATTACACTGCTAAAAGAAAAAAAAAAAAAAAAAGCAAGTCCCATCTTCTTTCTGATGTTTCCAAAACAAATCTACACGCGCCGGCCAGACAAACGTCTTCATGACAGTGGGAAATGCAGTCTTCATTCCGCCGCTTTCGTCCACAGGGGCCGCCAAAATCAACACTAAATGAAAAGTCTGTACAGGGGCTTTAAAGTATTAAAAAGTTGATGTTTATTGATTATTATTCAGTTTATTGTCACTTCCATGAAACACCTAGGCAGAGAAGCTGTCATGTTGCTTGCTTGACACATTTAGGACGAGACAGGACCTATTAAAAGTTTAAAACCAGCACGAATTGAAGAAGAAAATACAAAAAAAAAAAAAAAAAAAAAAAAAAAAAAAATATATATATATATATATATATATATATATATATATATATATATATATATATATATATATATATATATATATATACAGTATATATGTACATATATAAGGTGCTGAAGCAATTTAAAAGACATAACTTTCTCCATCTGATCTTTTTCTCCATGTGGCACCAAACACAAAAGTTTCCTGGACATTTTAACAGTGCTAAATATTTATTTCATAATAACCATTGATTTTAATGATGTCCGCTTAGTTTGGTTTGGCAGATGGCTCCGGAAAACATGAAACCAGCACTTTTTCTGTCGGGCAGATGGGAACACGATTTGCAAATTTGAGGCTAAATTTATTTTTATAATAAAGCAAAAACAAATAAATAAATAAAAAATCTCATTACAATATACGACATTTTGGGGGATGTCATGGTGGCCTTTGTCACCGGTCACCCCGTTCTCTGTTTCCAATCTATCTTTTGACCATTAAAATCAGACATTAATGGCAACAATGGTTGATAAATAAACTGGAAAAAAGGGACATTTTCTAATAGTCACTCATCTTTTGTCCCGATGATTCAACCAGTCAAGCCAGACTACCACCCACCCACCCTCCACTCCACTCCACTGCTGCTCTTTTCACAGTAAATGACACATTGAAAGCGACAGCACCCAGAATTAAATCCACACTGCTTACTGATATTATTATGTGCCATAATTCTGTCTTCTCTGCAGTTGTGGAGAGCACTATAACCCGTTTGGGAGACAACACGGCGGACCAGGCGACTCTGAAAGGGTACGCACACACAACCACTGCCAGAGCTTTGTTTGGATAACTTCACATATAATTGTGTTTTTATAAGCTTAAATGATGATTATTAGTATTGCCCAGAGCATTTGGATGTCAGGAGGATCAGAGAGAGAAGGATAAAGTAAATAAATATTCTTCTGTAATACGATTTTGGCAAAAAAAAAAAAAAAAAATCGCTCCAGAGCCATAATAAAACATCAACACAAGCCAAGTGGATGATGGGATATCCTTCCCTCCCTCCATCCCACGTTGCCAAATATGTCCCACCGGAGCCGTTTTTTCCAGCTTTCAGGTGCTAAATTTTCAATAAAGTGTGTGAGGGAGCTGCAGTTTTGTTCTCTCGGGGTGATTTATTCACCGTGTGTCACTGTGTGTGTGTGTGTATGGCTCTATTGTTGTGCAGCATGTCGGAGATCTGGGAAATATAATCGCTGGACCAGATGGTAGAGCCGCGTTCAGACTAGAAGACACTCAGCTAAAGGTAACACTTACATAAACACACATATTATGATATTTGGCTGGAGCATAATGAAGATAAAGGAAGCAAAAGTGTCTATATTAACAAATAATGTGATAAATGGTGTTCCCGCTGCAGGTGTGGGATGTGATTGGCCGGTCGTTGGTGGTGGATGCCGGGGAGGACGACCTGGGCCGAGGAACCCACCCTCTGTCCAGACACACTGGGAACTCTGGGGAAAGGTGACGGCCCACAGAGTAGACACAAGACGCTTTGAATGATTTTCTATTAACATTATGATTGAACTTTATATATTTATATGTCATATAATTAAACAAAGTAACAGAGCAGTAAAACAGTTGCATCTCAATAAATTAGAATATCATGAAAAAGTTTATTTATGTCAGTAATTCAATTCAAAAAGTGAAACTAATACATTATATAGATCCATTACACACAAAATGAAACATTTCATGTCTTTATTTAATTTATTTTAATTGTAATGATTATGGCTTACATTTAATTTAATTCAATTCAGTACAAACTTTATTTATAAAGCGGGTGTCATGCACAAGGCAGACTCAATGTGCTTCACAACAGGTATATAATAAAAAATCAATCAGCAAGTGCAAGTAGACAATCATTAAGCCATCTTCACCACACATGCACATACACAAGTCAACATAAGAAAAAGCGATGCATTTTTAAATCTGTTTTCAGTTCATTGTCTCAAAAAAAATGTAATATTACAAGAGACCAATTGACAAAAAAAATATTTTTAAAATGGAAATGTTGGCCTTCTGAAAAGTATGTCCATTTAAATATTGGTTGAGGCTTTTTGACTTGAACTACTGTGAATGGCCTTTTCCATGATGTTCTGATTTGTTGAGCTGCACCTGTACGACCAGCTGCTAACGCGTCGTCTCTCCTGAACAGACTGGCCTGTGGGATCATCGCCCGATCTGCCGGCCTCTTCCAAAACCCCAAACAGATCTGTGCCTGCGACGGGGTGACGCTGTGGGAGGAGAGGGACAGGCCCATCGCCGGGCCGGGCCGAAGCACCAAGACCAACGGAGAGACGCCGGCGGCTAACCTGTGATCCTCCGGCGGGAACACGACGACACTTCAGACACCAGCGTGGACAGAGAAGGAGACAGAGAGAGGGAGATGAAGCGACTGAGGGAACGTGTTTACAGGCGAGACACTGGAGAGGCGACCAAAGAAAAATATCGGCCTTATGTTTTATTTTGAAGTTTTTCCTCTGTGATACAATCAGATGCTCCTTCAGGCACAGTTTGATTCCTCTGGGCGTTTAAAATGCACTAAAGCAGAAGTGTAAAAAGTCCCCTCTGATTATCCAGATGTTGTTATATAGATCTATATTTGTATAACCTGTCCCAACAGTAACACAATGCACATGTGAAACCTGAGGTATCCAGTCTGGCTGTGGATGGATCCCCTTCACTTTACTATGAGAGAGTCTGAGCCTCCTGAAAACAGCAGCAGTAGTAAAAAAAAAAAAAACACTCTCCCACTCAGTGATACTTGTCTGCCTATGGATACGTGGGAATATTTCTGAATAGTTCAGCTGATCTGAAAAAAAGAGGTTATGTTTTGGTAAAAGAAAATCCACATATCACAGTTTAGGAGGAAAATCTGCTGAAATTATATTTATTACATGGCTCCCCTGGGTCAGTTTTGTAACTCTGAGTGTTGTGAAATGTGTACAGATAAGCTCGAAAGCAAAGAAAAAAAGGAAAAAAAAATAGTTAAAAATAACCCACAAAGCACTGAAATATCTGCCACTGGAAGAGGAAGTTGTAACTTGACCAAACTTTGTCAGACCACAGACGGTCGTCTTGGACTTTAGAGGGCAAAAAAGAGAGAGAAAAGAAACAAGTAGTGGGAACAGTGAAGCTAAAAGTCTAAGTGAAATATCCAAACACACACACTTAAACAACGTTAGTGTTCGTTTAAAATCCATAAGGTGGTGTGAGCGACTCGGGTAAAGGGAGCTTAGACCAAGCTACAGAGAGAGAGAGTCAAATTCCATCCAGAGTGAAAGGGCAACAGGGGGTAAAAGTTTCCGGAGGGGAGGGGGTGGGGCTTTTAAGGACCTGTGTGCTCAGCTGTTTTTGCATCATGGTGTCTGAGAGTCCAGTTTCTTTGAATGACTTTAAAGCCATAAAGTGAAAGAAATCCACTCTTTATCATTATTATTATTATGATTATTATTATTATTTTTCAGATCTCTGTCGTCTAATTCTCTCCTCAGACGTTGTTTGTGATGATTATTGAAATGTAAAACAGCTTCTGACACTTGTTGATTTCTGTTGACGCACAAATATATTTTTCCTCTTGATGAAGACATAAAGATTGAGTATGAAATATGAGTGTGTGGAAAGCGTGTGTGTTTATTCATTTATTTTACATTGATCTATAGATTGAGCATCTGTCATCTGCTGGTAATGCCTGAGTAAGCTTATTGAACTATGTCTTTTCCGATTTTCTCTCCGAGCTGTGAGTGCAACATGAATAGAGAGGGCTGAAACTAACGATTTCTAATGTTATGTCGCTTTTTAAGAAATAATTTAGCATATTTTCATACATATTCACTTAGTATTTGATATTTTGAAATGGTAGAAACTAAGCTGCTTTATTTTTATATCATAATAATATTCCCATCCCTCTTTTATACATGAATTTGTGAGTCTCTGCTGTATAAACCCTTTATTTACACCCATTTCTCACTTAATTTATGTTTTATTATATTTATTTATTTTTCTTCTTCATTGCACATAATGATTTCTTTAATTGAACTCACTTGTTGCGTCTCCCGTGGGGAGCACACACAGACAGCCCTGAGGCGTTCAGGTACTTCTCGCTGGAAGTTTTTTAATAAACTAATCAAATTCACAGAGGGCTTTGTGTGGTTTGTTTACTTGCACGTGTTTTAAAGTCTTTTTTTTTTTTGGTAAGTATTCAGCATCCTCAGCTCCAGCTCCAGCCCCAGCCCTCCCCCTCTGCAGCCTTTCCAGCAGCAGCAGCAGTATGCCCGACGCTCAAACGGAAGCAGGCGCTACCATTTTGAAATACAGCACCGCCTAGGTAAGATGGTAGATCCTTTTATTTAATCGTCTGTTTTCCCCCTCCTTTCTCTCTCTTTATTCCTCTTTCTCTCTTGCAGCATTATTCTCATCCGAGCCGCATGGAGGGAGGTAATAATTAAATCCGGTTGTTGTTTGTTTTTCCACATCGCTGTGTGTTTTTGTAGCGACGGGTTCTGGTTTGACCGCGTTGTTGCCGCTGCTGCTGCCGCTGCTGCTGCTGCACAGGAACCACTCGGTGTTACACTGTGTCCAGTCCAGTGCGGAAAAATGTGATTGTGTTGTTGATATAAGCCGCTACACTTGTATCGATCTTCGGCTTTTGTGATCAGGTTTATCGGTTTCCATTGTGACATTCAGCGTTTGTGTATGTGTGACTCTTCTGCTTCTTCCCTCGGTGGTTTGTTCTCGTCTGCTGCTTTTTTATTTTTTTCCCTCTCTCAAGCATCTCGGTCTCGCCATTCACAGTTTCCCCCCTACACAACCACAAGCAGCAGCGGCAGTAAACGTGGCCAGTGTTTAAACAGGGCCCGTCCTCGCGCTTGTTGCCTTTTATTTATTTGTTCTTTCTTTCTTTTTCTTTGTTTTTATTTGCCTGTAAACGAGTCCAGCGGTGGAGAAATGTGTTGACTCAGCGTTAACTGCTGCGTCATCAGAAAAAAAGCAGCTTCTCCCTCTGGTTCTGCCTGAGATGAACCCCAGAGTTAATGCAGCAGCCATATGCAACACACACACATGTGTAGATATGTACAGTGCAGCAGACAACAGGGAAGCTGATAAAGGCATATTTTCTAACAGCAGCAGCAGGAGGAGGAGGAGGAGGAGGAGGAGGAGGAGCAGCAGCTGACTGGAGACTTAACCAAAAAATAGAAATGTCAGTCTCTGGTGTCATGTTTCCACCGCGGCCTTAGATTTACAGCCGGCTGTAAAGGTTGTCCAGGAGGAGGAGGACAAGGTGTTGGCCGACCTGTCTCCTTCAGGCTGACCTGCAGCTTTTAGAGGAAAGAGAAGGGAAAAAAAGAAAAAACATGAGGCAGCTGCTCAGGCTTTCATCGCTGTACTGTACAAGGCACTGCTGTGTGTGTGTGTGTGTGTGTGTGTGTGTGTGTGTTCCTCATCCCTGGCTGCCTCCTGTGTGAGAGTGTGAGTCATAGCTGTACAGGTAATCACAGCCTCCTCTCCAGATCCTGTTTCAAGATCTCCTTCCAGCCGCCTGTGATCCATCGTTTATATTGAAAATGTTCAGATGTATCAGAGGCGTTGTGTGTGTTTCCTCTCGTTTCTGTCGTGCAATCTGAGCTCGTCCGTCTAAATTCTTTATTTAAATGTCATTTATTTGTCATGCATAATACATTCAGGCATCGTTGCATCTAAGTAAAGTGCGATCAAGGCAATAGGATTAGGCTAAAATGGCTAATTTTGCAGTTGTTGTACCCACTTAGTTCGGCTTTTAGGATATGACACAGGATACAACACTGTAAAAACAGAAAATTTAAGAAGACATAGATAGTAAGTGACATATGTAGGCTAACAGTAAGTCAAATAGCACCACCAGTATTTACAGAGAGCCAACAATTCCCACCAAATGTTGAGTAATCGGCAGCATTAATGTGGAAAAACTTCCTGTTCAGAGGCAGAAACCTTGAACAGAAACAGACTCAGGGTCAGCGCCCATCGGCCTCAACCGGGTTTGCATCATAGAGGAAGAGACAGAGACAGAAGAGAGGAAATGGGAAAGAGGAATAGTAGTGGCGGCAATATAAACAACAGACAATAGCTAATAACAGGAATTAGATCAGTTGAATTCATCACCAGAATAAGAATAAAGAAGTAACAGATGAGAACAAACAGGAGGAGAAGAAACGCAGTAAAGCGAGTAATTCACAGATTAACATTCAAATGTGTCACATTTGAATGTTAATCTGGCGTCATATTAATGTGCTTTATCACAACCATAACCTCAGAGACAGGACACTGAGCTTTACCTCATACATGTGCACTGATACAGTAGCTGGAGTAGCAGGAACAGGACATTGAAACATCTGCATTTCACCCCAGCATGCGTACATGCACGCACACATACTGTACATAGAATTATACCTACACATACACATAAATATAAACTACACTCGGTAAGATAACTAAAGTGATAATAACCGGTTGTGAAAATAGGTAGCTGTAGCTGTAGCTGTAGCTGGGCGGTCAAAGTCCATCATAAAGACATGTTTGACTTGTGCAAACCACTGAAGGATTGTGGGGGATTAGGATTCATGTAGTTTATCGTAATTATCTTTTTATGCAACCATTGATAGAGCATGCAGCATGCAACACTAGGCTGAGTTAACAGAGTATTTTCAGTAAAACAGCTACTGGATCCATGGAGATTAGTCCTTCCTCTGAATTTCTCAAAATTTTCTTACATGTTTTTTCCCAAAATAACTTTATTTGCGAGTCGTCCTCACAATGCAATATGTAGATACAGGCAACATCTAACCATACAGCTGTTAAAGTTGGAAACTTGTTGCGTTTCTGGTTAGTTTGTGTTGTAGCTTGACCTCTGGGTCTGCGGTCAGTTGTCGGACATTTGTAGGCCGAGTAGAAGAAGGTAAACAGCTGGGTCAGCCATGTCCAGCTCCCAGTTTCCCTCCAGCTCCGGCCTGTGAGACGACCGTAGCGCTGACGCCGCGGCTCTGTCCCGTGTCGTTAATCCTCTCACTTATCTCTGACCGCACTCAAGCCCGCCGCTCCTCTCTTGTCTCCGCAGCGCCATGGACAAGAGCCACACAGTGAAGCTCTTCGTGGGTAACCTGGCGTTGGACACCACCCAGGAGGAGCTGTCGGCCATCTTCGAACCGTACGGCCAGGTGGTGAGCTGCAGCGTGCTGCGGCAGTTCGCCTTCGTCCACCTGCAGGGCGAGGGCGCCGCCGAGCGCGCCATCAGGGAGCTCAATGGACGGGAGTTTCGCGGACGCAACCTGGTGGTGGAGGAGTCGAGGGGACGGCCGCTGCACTCCACCAAGGTGTTTGTGGGCAACCTGAGCGGGATGTGCACCACCGAAGATCTGCAGCAGCTGTTCCAGACGTTTGGGAAAGTTCTTGAGTGTGACAAAGTCAAAGGTGAGTGAAGAACTTGGTACCGTGTGAATGGTTTTAAAACCTCCCAGTCACTTATCTCTCAGGTTTTGCTTGAGTGAAGTTGTACAGTAGGGCAGGTAAGAGATTGAATCACAGTGTTGAGAGATTTAGAGTGTCTGTGGATGGTAAACACAAGTGAGAGTGAGAGTGATATGTTATGATACAACAGTGCAAAGTTCTCAGTGTGCAAAACAAGATAATCTCCGCTGCGCTAGTTGTAAAGATAGACGAGGTGGTAATAAGTGAGTAAGTACTTGTGGCAGTGCCACTTTGATCCTAATTGTTGTCCCTGTGCTCAATGACAGCCAGGCATTCCTCTTCCGCAGGCTACGCCTTTGTTCACATGGAAAACAAGGAGGACGCCCTCCAGGCCATCGAGGCGCTGCACGGCACCTCGTTCAAGGGCCGCCCCCTGTCCGTGGAGCTGTCCAAGGTCCAGCCCAGCAAGCAGGCGCCGACGGGGAAAATCCCCTGCGTCAACTGTGGGAAGCAGGGTCACTACGCCGGGGAGTGTCCTGTGGGGAAGCCTTCTCTGGAGCAGTACCAGAGCCAGGCGGCGGTCCTGGCTGCTGCCGCCGCCGCGGCCGCCGGGCTGCCGCTGCAGGTCCAACAGAGCGTGCACAACTCAGTCTACAACACCTCCACCTTCGACCCCACGTACGCGGCCCTCACCGGGATCACCACGGGAACACGCACCGACGGAAACCCGGTGAACCCGGCTGTTTACGGAGCTCTCGCCAGCCAGGTGTACGGTGCCAATGTTGCCAATCAGCTTTACGGTTCGGTGGCCAATCAGGCGGCTCTCACGTCAGGCGCCACGCAGATGTACAGCTCCATGACGCCCAACATCTACGGCCAGGTGGCCGCATCTCCGGCGGCACATGCAGCAGCGGCAGCGGCGGCCGCAGCCTACTCGACTCCAGTTTACACCCCGACCGTGGGCAACCCTCAAGTCTACCTGGCTGCTGCTCCTGGACTAGACATGTCAACAGCGGCGGCCGCGGTGAACCCCGCCTACAGTGTAGCTCCAGCAATTTACGGTGCCGCCGCACCAGCCTACGCTCACATAAGCGCCATGGGAGCAGCGGACCCTACCACAGCCATCTTTGAGGCAGCCAGGCAGGCGCATTACTTCGCCCAGGGCCAGCAGGTCGTGGCCGAGCAGCAGTCGGTGGTCGCCGCCGCAGCAGCGGCCGCGGCGAAGTCCGGAGAGCGGGACCGCAGTCCCCTACGGAGGTCGGCGCCTCTGCTACCGGATCCTGTGATGAAGCCGTTCATGTACCAGAGAGCCAAGCCACGCCGACCCCTGCTCCCCACGCCGGCCGGGCGAGCAGCAGAGGAGGCCGAGGCCGCGGAGGATCCCATGGCCAGGTAGGAGATGAGGGTCTTTGACTGTCACCTCTGAAACTACACCAGAGTTTCACTTCTCTACTTCTACTTCCACAACCTTGTGGGAACATTTCTCAGGGCTGATTTAGGCACGGCACGCCAGTTTTATTTGTACCTGCCCTTAGACCCTCACATCGACTGAGGAAAACCCTTTAAACAGGGAAAAAGTTGGAGAAACCTCAGGCTGAGCAACAGAGGAGGGATGCCTCACCCAGGACGGGCAGACGGGCGATAGATGTTGTATTGTTATCAATGTTGTACGTTAGGCCGTTTTTGTATTTTTCCTACTTGCTTTATCACTCTCTTGTTGCTCTCTTTGCGTCGCTACACTCAGTGCTACCATCAATGCCCTTGCTGTCCCTCTACCTGACCCCTCCTCTCCGTCCCACAACCCCCTCCCCGCCCTCTCTCCGTAGGTACTACGCGGAGTACTACCAGCAGCTGCAGCAGTACCCTCAGTTCCAGTACGCCTACCCGCCGCCGAACGCAGTGACGGCCATCCCCGGCATGCCGGGCGTGCAGGCCATGGCGGGGGTCCCCACCGTGCAAGCGATGTCCGGCCAGCAGGTCGCCGCGCTGGATGCCCTCAGGCCAGTGGTCCCCACCGCCGCGGCAGTGGCAGCCGCCATGGCTGCGCCCAGGGTGTATGAGCCGCCGTTGCCGCCGCCCACGCGCAAGGAGGCCATCCTCCGCCGCCCCGAACTCTCCCTTCACACGCCTGAGCCCCCCTTCCGATAGTCGCACACAACTCTCTGCCCCCCTCCACCCCATCCCCTCCCTCTTTTGCCCTGAACACCCCCCTCCCCCCACCCCCACATTTCCTCTACCACCCCCCAAACTTGACCTCCTTACAGCAGCTGTATGTGTGTGTACGTGAGGGTGTGCGTGAGTCTGGGGGTGGGCGTGGGGGGGGCAGGGTTTGAAACTGGGGGCTTGGGTTTATTAACCTGCTTTATGAGGGACTTGATCGGCGCCAAACCTCGGTCCTGTTCGCATACACACAGTGCAGCCATGTAAGGGAGGGAGGGGGCTCTCATCTGTTGTACGGGCATTCTTTGTGCTTCTCAGTTTTACTTTTTTATCGTGCCAGTCTCACACTTGTGCCAGTATTAGACTGACTCCGCTCAGTCGTCTCATATGCCTTTATTTCCGCAACCCAGTCATGATTTTCTACGGCCAAATCTATGATTACAGAGACATTGGTTTTGAACCTTCTTCAGCCATCCTCCTTAGGCCTAGATGATCAGTTAGGGCAGCTAGTTTGAAAACCTTTTTTGCCTTATGTTGAAGACTTTGAATTTTGTAATGTAACCAGATGGGGAGTTAAAGACAAAACACATTATTGTGTACCGGCTGCATTGCATTGTATCCAACAGAACCAAGGTTGATGGTTTTTGTTTGTTTTGTTGTTTTTTTTTGTCTGTGGGGGCAGGGGTGGGGGTGTTTTTTTTTTTTTTTGTCTTGAATGTGAAGTGGATGTAGTGAGTCTGAATGAGTGAAAGAGAGAGAGAGAGATGTGCAGGCTCCTGACCTTGCAGCACACAAAACGCAGCAGCAGCAGCTAGGACTGCGCCTTGCAGAAAAAAAAAAAAAAAAACCTACAACGAAACGTAAAGCACACATAACACGTACTGTAATGTATGTTTGAATCTCTCCTCCTCCACCCCTTCTTCTGAACCCCTCCTCCCCCCTCTCCTCACCTTTTCCCCTTTAACTGCAACGCTGAAAGACACTGCTTCATCTCTCTTTCTCTTTCTATAACAGCTGCCTACCTCTGACAGTAAATATCAGTGTAGAGTCTCTTCTATTCTGTTCTTCTTCACACTTTCACCCGGTCAGCAGTTTATTTCCTGCTCCTCGTATAAAGGTACAGGGTCAGCAGTTTATGGGAGGAGCCGGATTTCAGTGACGGTGACTTTTGTAGATAGTCGTCATGTCTTCATGTTCAGAGGCCTTTCTTTTTTTCTAAAAAAAATTAGATAATAATAATAATAGTGTTTGTTTGTTTTATAGTGTAGTTTACATGTAATACAAGTCAAACTGGGTTGTAATGAATTGTAAATGGGGAAAAAAAACAAACAAACTCATGTGTGACTACTGAATGAGCTGTTTACAAAGGATCTTTTTACACTGCGTCCTGTTGGGAAACACAAAATAATATGTGACAAAGCTCAATTAATGTGCCTATAAGCTTTGAGTGAAGTGCATTAAGTGGAGGGATCTCCCATTTTTTAAGTGCTTTTTTCCGACATTAACTTTTTTTAATCATTTCAATGAGCTAAGTATCCAGAAGACTCTACGTATATATACGTGGATGCCTGCTCGTGTATATTATTTACTTTTGTTTCATATCATGAGGGTTTTGAAAAAGCCACAACGTTGAGCCTCCTCGCAGGTTCGCGATTAATTAAGCTGCTGGTTTTCAAGCAGAAACGATAGCACCAATGGAACGAGAGATGGGGCAGTGTCTTCCAGTTGCCCCAGCTACCCGTCATATTTCCCCCCCCCCACCAAATACCAGACCTGCTTCAGATTGTAATTGCCAAAAAAAAAAAAAAAAAAGTTATATATGTGGACGTTGGATCTGATTGGTGGGCTCTGCCACATTAGGATAACTTAAGCTCGACTTTAGAGTACAGGTGGCACGTCCTCGCCCATCTGCTCCTACGATCACTTTAAAACAATCACTTTTTTTTTTTTTTTTTTGCAGCTACCGTTTGACATCGGGTCTGACGCACACACCAGACATCACCTTACTGCCTCGCTCCCTCCTCCCCACCTTCCTCCCCTTTTCCTCACACCACCTGTGGTTTTTTTTAGTGGTTCGGTGACTTTTTGCATTTCACAGTGTAATCTTTCTGTGTCGTATATACATATATATACAAACACATACCAGTTGCATCCTTTGTAGAATTATGTGGTTTGCGAAATGTCTTGTTTGCCATGTTTGAGACCTTATTTTTAGAGAAGTATTTTAATTTTGCCTTTTTTTTTTTTTTAGGAAAAGACAAAAAGAAAAGTAAAAAAAAAACAAACAAACAAAACAATCGGCATGCTTTTTATTGAGAATATGTATACTTATAAACCTTATTATAATAAAGAATGTTTGGCTGACTATTGTGGTAAAAGAAAGCAAAGGGTTTGGACATTTCCCCTTCTTCTTGTTTATGTTGTTCTTCTCCACTATCTGTTTCTCCTTGTGTAAAATGACCACCAGACCCTTTTGACTGGGGACCCAGGGGGAGACAGGTGTAGATGCTGGCCCAGCTTTGCTCTCTTTGGTCAGGGTAAGTGCGGGTTGGTGCTCCTTTCTCTCTCCAGCCTCTCGAACTGTGTGCAAACCGAAACATTTCTGTCTGTGGAAGGGGGGTTTGCTTGAGCAAATGCATTTCAGAACTGAGTTCTGGCAAGAAAAGCTTGCTATGGGTTTTTTCCCCCGTTTTTTTTTTTTTTTTTTTTTTGGAAATTGATTTCAATGCAGAAAGGATTTTTTTTTTACACACACTGTGAAATCACATTGAGAGCTGGGGAGAGGCATACAGATAGAATGGCCTGGGCGCATTTTGATCT
Source organism: Trachurus trachurus (assembly GCF_905171665.1). Lineage (NCBI taxonomy): Eukaryota > Metazoa > Chordata > Actinopteri > Carangiformes > Carangidae > Trachurus > Trachurus trachurus. The sequence continues at coordinate 15,613,631 of NC_139909.1, read as the reverse complement.
GTGGAGCAAGTCCTGTTCCTGGGGTTTGATGGGTGTGCGTCTGGTCTGGTCTGGTCTGGTCTCTCCCCTGCTGCACCAAATTCTCCTCCCTCCGTGTGTCTTTGTGTCCACTCTACTCTCAGACCTGCATGTGTGATAATCTGTAACTTTGCCGCCAAAAAAAAAAAAAAAAAAAGCTTAAAGAAAAGATGAAAGAAAAAAAGAAAAGAAAAAAAAAAAGCACGCCGCGACAGTCCAGCTCTGAACTAACTATCTCAACTGAATTAGGTCACCGTGCCACCACCACCTGGAACGGCCAGCAGCGCGCAGCCGTGCGTGAGCGTGGCGGCGGCGGCGTGAGCCATGGGGACGACTTTTAGCGCGACGCCATCGCAGTGGGAACTTGTTCTCTCTCTCTTCACCACCAAGGTAAATGAAAAAACTAAACAAAGCAAAACAGAAACCAAAAAGCACTGACCTCCCACCTCACCTCACCCCCTCCCCAACACCACCACCACTACCACCACCTGCCGCCCCCTCCTTTGACTGTGCCTTGACCAAACACCCACACTCCCACTCCCACCACCCCTCCTCCCCCTCCTCCTCCTCCTCTTCCTTATCCTCCTCTTCCTCCTCCTCCTCTACCATCGCCACCTCCCTCCTTACCCACTCCGTAACTCCCTCCTCTGCCGCCATGGCAGTGCCACACCTACGGCCTTGGGCTTCTCCTCGGTGGGGGTGGCGGGCGGGCGGGCTAGCTGGCGGGCGGATGGATGGGATGGGGTGGTGGTGTGGGTCTTAGGGCCCCCCCTGACCCCTCCCCTCAAGACTGACTCCTATCTCGCATCAGCACACAAGGCGACTTGACTGTGCCCTCTCTGTCCTGCTGGTGTCTGCTTGCTACACTGCAAAAACTCAAAGTCTTATTTCTTGTCAAAATGTCTTATTACTAGTCAAAACTGATCTCTTTCCACTTAAAATAAGACTCATCACCTAAAAATGAACTTCTTTTTAGATAATTTTCATTTGTTTCAAACAAATGTTCACTTGAAATAAGTACAGAAAAAGCTTTGCACATCTATTTCTTGGGCAGGTGTGTCGGAGGGTGACAATTAAGTCCAAATTAGAAAAGAAGAGTTCCCGCGCCAACTTGCAGAAATTTATTGCATTGCAACGTTTCGGTACTAGAAAAAAGGACTAGTACCGAAACGAAAATACATTTCTGCAAGTTGGCGCGGGAAATCTTCTTTCCTACTTGAAATAAGTAGAAAAATTTGCCAGTGAAAGCATGTTTTTTGTGCTTGTAATGGAAAGTAAAACTTGCCCCAAGTGAAAATACGCTTGAAAGAAGTAAAAAGTGTCTAAAAACAAGCTACTTTGTAATGTGATGAGTCTTATTTTAAGTATAATGAGATTTGTTTTGACTAGAAATAAGACAATTATTCTTGGTAAGATTTTGAGTTTTTGCAGTGTAGTGAGTGTGTGTGGATGTGTGTGTGTTTCGGATGGTGTTTCATTGATCAGTGAGGCTTGGCACAATGCGGTAACACCCCCACCTTCCCGCCCCCCCCCCCCCCCCGCCCTTTTTGCCCGCTAGTCAACTCCTCTCCACCGCCGTATTCGCCGCCCTGACCCTGAACCCTCCCTCCCTCCCTCCCTTCACCTCCCCTCCCCCTCCTCCTTCCACCTCCTCCCCCCCCCCACCCTACTGTCCCTATGCGCCTCTCCTCTCCGCCGTTCACACACACAAACCCACCCACCTACACTCACTCACACAAACACACACACACACACACACAGCGCTTATTTTTTTTCCCGCCGCCACCGCCGTCGCCACCTTTTGGATCTGGGTTCGTGGCTCTGGCTCGGATTCAACTACCCCAGAACCACCCACCTGACCCAACCTACCCCCCCAACCCTCCTTTGTTACCATAGAGGCCTGGCTGGGCGTGCCAAAATGGACAAGTGTGTGTATGGTGGCCCGCCGCCGGACTCAGTAACATGACACAGAGAGACTTCAATGGCGGACAGTTCGCTTTTTGCTTAAAAAAAACAAAAAAAACAAAACTGTTGAATGCTGGGTTTGCTCCACACGGCTGTGGCAGGGATCTAAAAATCTCAACCCCTGTTTTTACGAACCAAACGAACTTAGTATCTCATCAGAAACCATTCGCCAACAACCTCCTACTGCAAAGAGGTCAACCATTTCCTTTACCTCTGGGTCCCTCGCAGCCTGTGTGCCAATCAGAAACGTCCTATAAGATAGGCCTACAGGTATGAGGCCAGTCTGACCTGTAGATTCTCATCGATCTCAGGGTTCCTATAGGACTTTTCTGGGACGGCGGCTCTCTTTCTTGTAATACTGTGACTTGGCTGGACATGTGCTCTTGAGTGACTTGTATGTGTTTCTCTTACCTGTGTTAAGATTTGTCCATGTGCTCGGAGATTTAGAAAGCTTTTTTTTAAAGCCCCTCCGCTCTACTCCACTCCACTCGCCGCGACACGCCATCCCATCACTCGCTGGCTTATTTTGTCAGTACGTGAGATGGAGTCGAGGCGACGAGGGGTGTTTTTTTTTTTTGTGTCTTCTGTCTGCCTAACAAACAAAAAACAAACAAAAGGGTAAAAGAAGGAGGGGAATGAATAGATGACGTTATATAAAGGTGAGTTGGTAGTGGAAGCTGCTCTTTAACCTCACCATCCTGATCTTGGAGGACCCCCACCCCTCGCAATAATAGATCCAGACCAGAAACAGGACATGTTTTAATAAGTGTCCTCCTGATAATGCTGCCTACAGGCCTCACTTTTCTCTTGGATTCACATTCTCAGCATCAAATAAATCCCTGTATGTTTAGTTTTCTCATAACCCCTGAGCAGATCCTCCTCCTCCTGGCCCTCCATGATCAGGGTGTGCGGCGTTCCAGTTTCTTTGTCTTTTTTTTTTCTTTCTTTCCTTGCAGCCACCTCATCCTCCTCCCCCTTCCTACCTACCCACACTCCCCCGACCCCCCCCCCCCCCCCCAGCTCCTCACTAAAGACTTCGTCAGGTGCTTGTGAGTCTGTGGGGCTTACTGTGCTTGGGTGAATGCAGCCACGCATCTCTCTTCAAAGTCGCCACTCCCACTCTTCTTCCTCCTCCTCCTCCTCCTCCCACCTGCTCTGAATTCACAGACACACTGTACTGACGGCCAAAGCTCGCTGCAGCCTCCTTCCCTCCTCTACACCCCCACTCCCCACCCCCCACCCTCACCCACTCTCTCCCTCTGCCTTCTGTGGTTTTTTGGACAGCCGTGAAAAACTGTAATCCAGATGCTCCTATATATGCACACGTCTATGTATTGTGTGTTGTTTTTTTCTGTTTTCCTTTTTTGTTTTTGATGGGATCCTGCAGGTTTACATCTGTTCTCCTGCAGCAGCTGAGATGTGAGTGTGTGTGTGTGTATGTATGTGTGTGTGTGTTTGCATCTGCATCTGCATCTGGAACACAACCCACTCCAGATAGGTTTGAGCACAACCCATATAGACCATATTGCCTTTGAGTTTGCAAAGTGGAGATTCAGTAGGTTTTTAACTCATGTGATCTAGCTCTTTGGGCGCAGATATCAGACTCTCACTGCTGCTCATCCCTCTCCAGATAAAGACACTATAGGGGTATATAGAGTCGTGTCACAGCCATTACCTCAGCTACAGGGGGTGGACACACCATGGACTCCTGCAGAATGCAATGCAATTCAATACAACACCCTGCCTTTATATCTATATCTATATCTATATTCCTGTTGAGAATTTGTATAAGAAACTGGTCATTGTTGGTGCAGTGGTGCTGAATTGACTTGTATTATAATCTGCAGTGTTAGTTATTCTGTCCGCACCCCCACACCTGACTGTATAATGTTCAACAGCCACCCAAGGCTGAGTCTCCTCATTTTCCGTGGTCCATTTATGATCAAAAACTTGCATTATTGTCGCATAATGTTTACAGTGATCAACTTATTTGAATTCCCTCAGCTTAGTAGCAGTACAGTTGTAGTGATGTATGTAATGGTAACCACAAATAGTCACACGGTATCTAAACGTTTTCAAAGTAGGTTAATGGACCAAGCTGAGTGTAGTTACATTTAGATACCTGATGATTAATTATGATATAAATCATTCTAGTTTCCAAAGACACATCAAGGGTGAGCGAGTAATGTGTCGCCCCCCCGTGGGAGTAGCAATCTGGATCTGCTCATTTCAACGGGGGTTTTATTCCAGCACAAAATTGAATGGGGATGGGGAACGGGGAACGGGGTGGGCTGGGGATTGTAGTTGATGAATGTTAGATTAAAAATGTTTGCGTCAACATGTTTACTGTGAATGACAAATCCTGATATAAACACAAACTATATTGTACGGTTGTGGATTGCATATATATGCCTTTTAACCTGTATTTCTTAAAAATGTTGAGGCATTTTTTTCAATCTGCATGCAAATCATGAATAAATTCATTTTTAGCTCATACAAGTGCCTGAATCTCTTTTATTGCAATTTCTTTTTTTTCTTTTTTTTAACTGAACCCCTCTCATGATAGACAGTTGGATACCCTGCAGTCTGATTGAAAATGAAAGTAGTGCCAATACACACATGCATTTAGCTTCAGCCTTCAGCAGGGTGGAATAAGATGGTTAGTCGTTGCTGTCAGCATTTAAGCAGGTGCAGGCCTGTGCATGCCTGGAGTGAGATAGCTAATATTAATGTATTGGGTAATCTCTTCAACTGAGTTTTTAATAATGTATGATTAAAATGCATGATTCAATCTCTTCTTTGGGGAGGAGAGGTATAGGCTGAAACTACAGAAGCCCGGGGTTGCCATTGAGGATCACTAACAGCAACAGGTGCATGGCACAGGCCATAAAAACCTCGCTGGTGGGAGGGGGCGTAATTGACGTCTCTCGCCACCACTCAGGAGCACGTCCACCCTGCTCGCGGGGACACTACCCCGCCTTTAACACCTTTTTAGGGTCAGAACCCGATACCCATGCTGTCGGATCCCATACTTATTGGGGTGCGGTCACGTGTGCCACTTTTGACCAGGAAAGGAGCACCGGCCAGCAGGGTCTTCTGGTAGTGGGAGCACCATCTCCGCACAGGCACCTCGCACCAGTGGAGTCTGGTCTCTGCAGCCCCTTACTGTCTCTCTCCCTCACGGCGTCGTCGTCGTTTCTACTGCTGAATTTTTTTTTGTCACTATAAGCTGAGGGGGACGTAAGAAGTCCTAACAAGAGGCGGCACGATGACAGCTGTCGAAACCCAAATTTCATACAGTACTAACTCCTATACGATCACCCATGAAGAGGCGTACATGACCCAGGAGGATGACTGGGACAGGGACCTGCTGCTGGACCCTGCCTGGGAGAAGCAGCAGAGGAAGGTAAGCTTCGGATTTGGAGGCTTGGATCAGCGGACTACGTTTGTGCCGTTCGTGCGTAATTACGCACAGATTTACCCATGCCCTCACATAGATAACACGTGCATTTTAGCACGTTAACATGAAAATATAGCACTGTTTTTGTTTTGTTTTTATAATCACTGGCCTCCCCATAATAGTGACTCTAAAGTCTAGCAGCCAATCTGTGCTGTATGCTGTCCTCGCACCTGGCACTTCAGTCCTGCTGGAAGCTGCATGGGCAGATATTTTAGGCCGAGGAACTTTCTCAGTGTTGTCTTTCAGTTACCCCCAATTGCCTTGCGAAGACTGTCTAAATATAAAACCACCCTCCCCAGTCTTCAGGCGCCATTTGAAACATAACTTTTAAAATACACGTGTTTACCAGGGTTTAACAACATAAAACCAACCTGGAGTAGGTTTTTAAAACAACAGTGAGTGCATAGATAGAGGCCCTATGTGCCACCAAGGCACGAAGTGGATAAAGAAGAGTGCATAGATAAGGTTGAAGGGAAGAGAGAAAAATATTAGGCTAACTAGAGTCATTTAGATATAAGTCACTAGCTATTTTAGGCCATAGGTCTGTAGACAAGGCTGCATTACCAGTTGGACAAAGAGAGCAATTGCCAGGGGTCCCCATAGTTCTATCAGTGCATAACATTTTTTTTAATCATAACTTTGTGTAATACCAGTGCATTATAAACCATATCAGTGTTGTTTTATATTAAACTCATGGGTATCATGCAACATAATGTTTTATTGAATTTATTTAATTTTCACAGGAAAAAAACAGATAGGCTAGCAGAAGACGTATTCAATCAAATACTAGGCTATATTATAACACCCAACAATTATCACCGGAATGTCTGACAATGATTTTCTAATGGTTGTCTTATTGTTATATGAATGAATATGAGAAAATAGCAGTCAATCATCATTAAAGGCCAAATTAATGTATTAAAACTCAAAAAAATAACAGAAGTTACCATCATCATGAATATCCTACAAACCAACAAAAAAACATAACATAGGGGGGATCGCAAATAGTTGCATTTGAAAAGTTAGATGCTTGGAGAATTTTTTACAGTTTTTTGGGGGGGTAAAAAAGAAAAATCTATCAACATTAGGCTACTTTTCCTGTCAATCAACTGATCAATTAGTCAACTGATAATCTATTTTCTAAATATAAATTCTGGCCCTGGTCTGTAATTTAATATAATCAGAATACATTTTCACGTTACTGACAGATACTTAATTCAAGAGTTTAAGAAAAAACAAACAAACAAACAAAAATCAGTGTAAAAGATGTTTTTAGTCTGTTATTAGCTATTATTAGCCACATTTAGCTAAGCTTGGGGAAGGGGGCCAGCCGTTGCCTAGCGACCAGCTGGCCTTGTCGCAATGACGACGAGTCTGACAGGTGCGTTTAATGAGCTGTCCGAGCTGAATGACAACTGACAGGTAAACTGGGACAGAGGCAACACACGCAAAAGGTTAATGCAGTTTTATTACTCAACTGAATGTTACATGTCTTAAAACAATTTGGTCTGCCGACGTAATATTTCAAGCAACAAGTGGGATAATTTTTTATCGTCTTTGGTGGTGAAACGCGCAAGCTTGACGTTTGTTCTACCGGTTCAAAAGCCGTGGTCGCCATCTTGGTTCCCCCTTGGTCATCGTCCCCCACCTCTGATTTCCTGTGGCTCAAAAATAATGTCAGGTAGATCATTTATTATGTTTTAATATCAACAAAAAGCAATGAATTATACTAAGGTTGGTTTAGACCAGAGAGTGGGTTCAACCCAGTAGGTAGGTAGGTCTAAAGTTGGCCTAACCAGTGTCCACTGTTTTTACTTTAGAAAGCTACACTGTCACTGTACTGTTGGTTAAGATAGCTGGGAAACATTACACCAGAGCAAGCACAGGCAAATATAATACAAACATGTCGTTTGGCAGCATTGTATTGAATACGTTTTCTAATCTGAATGTGTCTGTGTGTGTAGCTGCCTGGTCTGTCACGTAAAGTAAAGAAACCAAAAGCACATGGTAGTCTGATGTGAGTAAGGCATATGTTCATATTGTGTGGTTAAAGATCTGAAGACAAGCATTATATGTACAGTAATAGAAAAATAAATTTTAGCTATATGGATAAAAGCACCTTATACAATACTGACTGGCTGCCATAGTGGCCTGGAGAGTCATAGCATGGAAAACAAGTTTTATTGTGAAATATTGTTTCCTCCACCTGAGTAGCAAAGTCTTCCAGACATGTGTACATTTCTTTAAAAGAGCCACAAAATATGTTTTGCATAAAGTACAATTATTAGAGTCAAAATCCCAAATACAATATGTTTTGTAAATTGTATTGGCCTACTAGTTGGACTTGGATATAACAAATCAACAAGTAAAAAAGCTGAATTTTAATTGGTCGGCTTTTCAAGCTGTTATTCTTTCCATACCAGTAATTTATACCCATTTTATCAGATGTATCCCAGCTTTGTTCTCCTGTCACAAGACCAATAACCTAATCTAATCTAATCTAATCTAATCTAATCACATCAAATCACATCTAATCTACACTTTGGTCGTATGTAACATAGAAAAATTCAGCACAAAGTGAAGCCTATCAGTAAAACTGCAACTTCTGTCAATGCAAAATGTCTCCCCACCTATAGAGCTGAGACACTGTGACAGGCTGAGAGACCTAAACAGATGGCAACTGAGAGAGAGAGAGAGGCAAAGCTGTTAGATATATACCCCGGGTTGGTTTCACAGACCTACAAATAAACATCTTCCTAAAAATACTTTTCAACTTGCTCGGCTCCAACTTCGCTCCCTCCCCCCCTCCCTCCCTCCCTGCCTTCATCTCTTCCTCTTTCTTTTCTCTGGGCAGTTTGAACACTTCATCTCACCGCCCTTTCCTTTGCACCTCCATTGTGTACTTTGTCTTGTTTTCTTTGTCTTTTGTCAATGGGAGTAGTCGCTCTCTCTTTTTGTCTCATGCACCTGTCAATCCTTTTAATGTAAGACGATATAATAGGCCTTGAAAACTTCACACGGCCAAGCAAGCCCCCTCTCTTTAGTCTTCACCTCTCAGCCTCCCGGGGGAGTAGGTCATCGTACTCCACTGCTCTTCTCGGCATGTAAAATCTAGCTTAAGGAGCTGATATCAGCCCATAAATATAGCCAGTGCATCATTTCGCAATGTAATGAATATGAAAGTGAATCCTCGCTCCACCTGTTCTCTTTTCTGTCCTTGAAATTTCAGTGGAAAAAGCTGCTCACCACTTGACGCAGTAGTAAAGTGTTTGTCAACACACAGTGATGCCCGAATCTGATACTGGCCATTAGAAATAGTGTGTGTATGTGTGTATGTGTGTGTGTGGTGTTCATGCCCGTGTTTGAACTGTACATCTTGACATTGGTTTATATTTATCATGAAGCAACTCTTGAGGATTGCTCGCTAAATGATTCATGGCTTGGTTTGGACCAGGAATTTAATTTAATAGGAGCTGGCAAATATCGTGTCAGATACTGCATCTGGTGAAGGGTGTGAGATGGAATGAGCTATGAAAAGGATAGAGTGATTAGATTTTAGCCCCATCTTGTCTTTGCGATTTTTCATTTTTATCAAAGTAACCGTAATCCTAGAAATAAGAAGGGCTGCTGGATGGGATGTCGGGCTGATTCAAGAGATTATAGGCGAACGGGCCAGCTGAGGACAGAAGTAGATATTTCCACGAACTCTCAAAAGCCGTCGGCTGCTTCGCTCAGATGTAAGGCTGACAGCCTGGAGAGGTCTTACTTGAGCACATCTACAAAAAACGAGTGGATGTTCAAAGCAGGATCAATACCTGTTTAAAGATTAACTCACTGCGGAGGACTGCACTCACAACACTGTCTGCAACGAAGCTATTCATTAGAGAAAGCAGCGGTTGTAGTTCGGCTCGTATGATGTGTTGAAATATTAAAACTAAAACCTCAATACACACAAAAACATTTACCATTGTGACTGCGGTCATCTTCTGTTTCACATAGTTGAAGAGTTCAGCTGCTAACTGACTAAGTGAATGACTGCATGGCTGCTTAGCAAAACTTATGCTAGCAATAACCTATAAATACCCATTACATAGGATTATTAACAGCCTTGTTGGCTCAGATGACATGTTAGCCTCATGAGGAATACTCAGTATGTACACAGGCACATGCACAAAGACATAGGTAAATGTAAGTTTACACCCCTGCAACACTGCAAGACTTAGTTAATCTAATAATACTACAGCATTTTCTTGATTTTGTTAAACAGTCATATTAAAAAACAAACAAATAAATCAACCCAAAATCATCAACCCAACAAAATGGCAAAAATATTATTTCATTTCTTACTGTAAGTTAATGTTAGAAATTTGTCACAGTACAAGTCTCATTAGTAATTATCAGGTATACTGATTATCCAACAAATGAGACTGATGCATCAGTCTAATGGTCGTCTCTTTTTTTTTACCCAAGGTAAAAAAAGGTAATGTTTTTTTTTTTTTAAAGCCATTTGTAGTGAAACCTATACATTTCCCTTTTCTAGCGTCTTTGATTTTCTTCTATTCCACAGGGTATAAAATGAATGAAGCGGCCAAAAGAGTGATCATCATCATCGCCATCCTCATCATATTCAGGTGTTATAAAGTTAAATTCAGTAATGCGATATTTATCCACTCAATCTAATGTAATGTCCCTCTGTGTGGGCGAGGAGAGATCTTAGGCTGCTGCGTAATCAAATCTATTCTCGTCTAATCTCGTTTTGCACTTTTAACAACTCAGCCCGTTGCTGCAGCAGCCAGACAGGGTCATCGATTTCACCTCCTACCTGATGTTTTGCGAGAGACAATGCTGAAACAACTGGCTCTCTCTGTAGGTAATACCCAACAAGTGATTCGCAATGAATTGAGCTCTGCAAACATTGGTTTCTTCACCTGATAACGATCGTGGTTACAGCAGCTCATACAAACACATATTTCAGATCCTTCCAGATACCATCAGGCCCAATACAGTGGAAACAAGCTCTGTGTGTTTTTTTTGTAGCTGCTGAGGAAACATTTTATCTTCTCTATCTTCTTCCTGTCTGTAACTTAACTGAGTGACATGTTTTAAAAATGAGTTTGAGCAGCACATCGGACAGTCTGACTGAAAATTCATTATCACATTACCAGTGATAATGAATTTGACCTGTGTTCCCTTAACAGCCAAGATGTGGCGTTTCATAATGATGCACCATTGGCTGCTCTCTCTTATGTGAGATGGGATGTATTCATCCAGATCTCCTTTTATCCTCGGAGAGGATGAAATTATGTAATTTTAAAGCCAGCGGATGACGTCTTTCCCTCTGCTTGGTCCCAATTTGGACCATTAAAGATGAAATTGCAATCGGTTGGCAATTTTCAGTGCTAAACGGTGCAGGGCTACAGTAATCCCAAAATGCATCTGGGTTTGGGTTTGGGTTGGGTGGGGTGTGGTTATCTTAAATTCCCTCCCATGATTCACTCTGTCAGGGTCATGTGATCCCAGCACAGGACACTCACTAGACCAGTGAACCATACACTCAGTTTTTGTTGGACTAAAATGAGATCACCATTTGAAATCACCCAATTTCAGTATTTAACATGCTTTTATAAACAATAATAATAATAAAACACAACTGATCACAAAATGTGCAGATGATGAATGAGAGAAAAAGGTGAGAGGACATGTTCCTTTATGAGAAAAGTCTGCAGCAGTACATCACTGTCCAGCCACTGATAGGCTACATAAACAAAACAAAAAGTTTATTCCAGGTGAATTGTGTCAAAAATAATAGGATTAGCAAGGGCAAGTTCTCCGTATCCGTTTTATGATGCACGCATAGAGTGTGTGTTTGAGGGTTAAACGTAAGTGGAGAGGTGAGAGTGCCTGCAGTCAGATCAAATAGCAGTTGCTATTCCAGAAGCTGTGTCCATGTAGGGAGGCTTCTATAAACTGCTTTAGTGCGGTCGCAGGAGCCCTGGGAGACTGTAGGATGGCCTGAGGAGTGTGTGCGTGTGTGTATGTGTGTGTGTATGTCTGTGCATATGTGCGTGACATATTCGTCATATACTCTGTTTTTTTTTATTAGCATGGAAGTGCGTGTCCGGCGAGGTTTGCGAAGTGAGTTCTTGTGAGAATTGGGACACGAGTTGAAGGAGGAGAAGCTTCTTGCAGAGTGTTGTAATTTGCGAAAAGCACGACACACGATACATCAGCGGTGTCAGAATCCACCGGGCGAAAGTAGAAATGATGATTGATGGGCTCCGAGAGCAGCCATCTTGATCTGATCAGAGCCGTCCTGGGGACCAGCAAATACAATAAAAAGTCGGATTAGTTAGAAAAAATTACCTGGTTGACAGTGGTGCTGCCTCAATTACAGTTCCTATTTGCAGCTTTTGTGTCGGTGCAAGTGCACAAAATCTGCACTAAACTATGTTTGAGGTGATGCCGTACAAAGCCTCCACTTCAGCAGCCGCAGCAGCAGCCGTCCCAGATTTAGTTATTATTCCTCAGGCTCAGTGCTGGTGTTGAAAATGTGAGACTTGTGTTTATGAGGATGCAGAGAGCCACAAGCGGCCAAGGCTGTGACCTCAGCCACCAAATCACACGCAGAGGGTACGTGGGCCTAACGCTGTACAAAACGTCACCTCAGGTCCTAATGGTGTCAGGCTCAGATAATGTCGTTTATGTCCGTCAGCTTCCTGTAAGTAATGGGACTAACTGAATCTTGAACCTGTCTTTGTAAAAAAAAAGAAAGAAAGAAAAGAAAAGTGAAGTAAGCTGGTAATGTTGGGGACCAAGTGTTGGCTGCATGCAATGGATATTTATAGGTCAGTGGGAGCAGAAGTTACAGTCGTCAGTTGGAAGTCTGCTGAGATGATAGGTCTCTTATAATAGGTCTGAGGTCAGGAGGATATCATTATGTACTTTATAATGGCTTAAAAAAGCTGCACTCTTTCTGCCAGAGCATTGCTCGCTCCAAGTTAAAATATCAAATTGTGAGGAGAACGTCGTTATCTCTGACCTCATCCAACCCTGAGATGTAATTTTATGCATTTCCTTCAGAAGTGATTAGACACCGTGACTGCCATGTTAAAGGAGACATATTATGCCACTTTTCCACAAATTAAAATAGTTCCCAGGTGTCTTAAAGACAAGACTGTGACATACTTCGGTCAAAATACCCCAAGGATCAAACATCACAGCTCTTTTCATCTGCTCAAAACAGCCCTGTTCAGAACAGCTGGTTTCAGTGCCTGTCCCTTTAAATGCAAATGAGACAAAATGAGACACTGCTTGCCCCGCCCCTTCTACCAGTACAGGTAGGGGTGGTATTATGCAAATTTGAAAACTAATGACATCATTGGCTCGTTAAAGCACATGGATTTTAACCTTGGGAGCCTGAAAATTACAGATTCTTTTTCATCAATTCTCACATTTTGGTGGCCGGAAGACAAGACAAACACCCAAATATATGTTAAAGAGCCTTCAAAAAGTGATATTTCCATAATATGTCCCCTATAAGGCTGTTGTGTTGTTGTAGTCTGAGCTTGTGCGACATGAAAGATGTTTATTAGCTGACACGCTACAGGTGTTTATGCTAGAAGCTCCCGGCTCACGCTCAAGTGAGGACTTCCTGAATGACGAAGCAGCAGCGGTCACGTGACCCCTCCGGACACCCCGCCCCCCCTCTCCTTTCAGGTTCACAGTTTACAAATAACAAAATGAAATCAGAGGTGTAAGATCATCCGACCAAACAAATTTTTTGTGCGGTTTGCTAATGGAGGCAAAAGTAGAAACACAAGGTCGACAGGCAGTGACTTGACTCTTTTGGCTGAATGAATGCTGGGAAATGTGGCTGGGTGTCACCTCGTTACTATAGACAGCTCTTAGATCAGTTTCACACATAAGGCCCTCATGGTCAAGGTTCCCGTTTGGATGGAATTAGCTGACCCCAGATCTGCCTGCACAAGTTTTGCCTCTTATTTCAGAGAAAGAACTCGCCCGCTGAAATTAGACACAACCCTCCTCCTCCACCTCCTCCTCCTTCTTCTCCCTCTCACTATCATAAATCCTCCACAACCGCTCACACCAATCCATCTCCCTCGTCGTCAGTCTCCGAGCTCAGAACTCATTAAACAACAAAAGACTCAGCACGCCGCCGCTGCCAACCATGAACCGGTGCATTCACCTTTATTCTCCGCCATCGATCACGCAGTCAGTCAATGCATCTGTTGACTTGTGTAACAAGAGAGAAGGTGAAAGCTCAGAGCGAAAACAGTGAAAGATATGGATGTTGTGTGTCTTGATTGTGTGTGTGCAGCACGAGGAGAAAAACAGGGTTATTGCAAACACACACACACACACACACACACGGAGACACTTGCTGACAATTTAAAATCACAACGACATGAAAAATGACTTCTCATTGTTCGTCGTTGGCTTGTTTATTGATCGCAGTAAACAAAAGAAGCACTTTGATTCGTGACTGGAGTGCTCCCATCAGCCTTGTTGTATTTTTGGGTTTAGTGCTAATTAGTAAATTATGTTACCATGCTAACCAGTGTGAGTATGTAAACATGCTGTCATTAGCATTTAGCTCATAGCACAGATGTGACTCAGTGTAGCCCCACAGAACAAGACACACTAGCTATTATTTAAAGGGATAGTTCAACATTTTGTCTTGTGGACAAGTTGTGACCTGCACATTTGCGACGCTATGAAATAATCATATGTAACATTATTACACGGCTCTATTGAATGCTGCCCTCTGATTGGTCAATCGCTGCGTTCTACCGTCCGTTATTTCTGTATAATGACCGTCGTCAAGTATAATGGCCGTCGTCAAGCAGCCTACAATAGACCGTTGTCAAGTAGGGGCGCCGCTCTGATCAGAGGAGCAGAGGAGAACAACTATGCAGGATATTTACCTTATGTTTCATTTTTACCTTCATTAAACAGCTTCGGATTAATTGTGGTGTTAGATAATGACTTGATCGTGGCAGCTCTCATCTCGGTGGCGCCTTGAGTCCGCAGCACAGACGCACCCCGTAAACCGTAATCTCTTGTTTATGACAGATAATACTACACAAATAGGTACTGTAGTACACACATCGCATCATGTTTGTGATCATCCTTTGATCCACTGATTGATTATCAAAGGCTTTGTTGACCCAACCGCGAGGAAGCTCAGCAAAACAGCGGAGAAGTGGCAAGCAGTCTCTGCATTTGCCTCGAAAACAACTCTGTCTTGTAATGCTACATGATTATTTCATAGCGTGGTGAAAGTGCAGGTCACAACTTGTCCACCAGAGCGTTTTGGAGTTGTTGGAGTGTGTATTTGATGAGTTTTTAGGGACAGGGGACCTGTATCGTTCACCTCCATTGTGTTCACTGAGCAGCTCACGTCTCTGCCCTGCTGATCTCACAACAACATGCACCGATAATTAAAGGTAATGAGCCTACTGCTATGACTATAGAGATTATGGTGATAGGAGAATTTGCCAAAATGTTAAACTATCCCTTTAAGTATCAATAAGTCTGCATAAGACCTGAATCTGAGACATTTCAACTATCTCTCCCATTGTTTGCAAAGTGCATCTTGTGCTACGCTCCAGTTTGACTGTACAGCATCTTCTGTGAGCTCAGTTGTCAAAATAATATTTATCTCTTTACCATCAAAAACATCCAAAAATTTAAGACGTGTCACTGTGATCTTGCTCATTGAATCCAGTCAGCATTTCTGGATCATCTGCGAAGTGAACATGTACTAGACACATTGTTAAATTTCTGGCTGGTTTATTTCATGTTGGCATCATTCTGGTCACACATCAACCTGGAACATAATGTAAGTCAGCCGCATAATGGAGCAGAGCGGGACACAATGTTTCCCCCCACAGTGAGCCCAAGCAATTAATACGACCACGCAGGCAGATGGCTGTGTCAAAAGTATGATTGACTGAACCAGGTTAGCCATCCATCCGTTTCTCTTGAGGCATTCAGGGACCAGAGCCGTGGACGGGAAATAAATGGAGTACCTGGCTCATGGCGGATGATGTGCTATAGGACTGTCAGGTTTCCATGAGCTCCATGATGGCACTTTGTTATTTCATAGACGCAGTCACACTCCTTTAAGTCTTGGTATAACTTGTTCTGCCTGTTTTTTAAATGCTACATGTGTTGTTCAAGTACAGAGATATCTGATGTGGAAACCCTAGCGTTGCGTTGGGGGTAAATATTTCAGATCTGAGCCTGATATCATCGCTCTATTTGTGCAGAAACTCAAGCGTTAAATCTTTAAAAACATTAACATTGCTCTCATTGTGTTTGTGGGTGGAGGGCTGTCGACTTTCATCACCTGCTCCACCTGTTCTCTCATCATCTGAAATCCCTCGTGCCTACAGTATATCTCACTGGCATCTGGCAGGGGGCTGACACACACACACACACACACACACAGACAGAGACACACAAACACACACAGACACACACACATTTTAACTAGAGGAGGTGTCCTAGGCCTTTTATCCTCCAAACACAGACATAAATCCGTGGGTTTGGACTCGGGCCTCGCTGTGGAGGCCGGTGGTGGCCGTGTTGTCAGCAGGGTCTCTGGGACATTAGCCTGTTAATCCTTCATAGAGATGCGGAGGAAAGGAAGGCTGATAAATTGATGTCGGAGAATGATTCACTCACAGTTCAGCTCGCAGCGAGTGTAACCTGAAACCCAGGTTATGATTTCAAGTTAAGTTTCATGCTACGACACGCGTAATTCAGTGACCTTTGCATGTGCTTCCTCAGCTACTAATTGTCCCTTTTTTTAGTGTAGAACCTGTGAGAATAATTATCACATCTGTTCATCGGTAGAGTTTCTGTTTCTTGATTAACCATCCTGTCCAAAAGTTTCCAAAAGTATTTAAATACAATTCTTTATTCACCCAACAGTGCAAAACTGTAAGAAAAATATTCACTGAACTATCATATCCTATTAAATCTGGAACAATTAAATATTTGGCATTTTAGCTGCATGATTAAAACATTTGATAGTTTATTCAAATTTGCAAATATTCAATGAATTAAATAACCATATGCAAACTCTTAATGAAACCAAGAAGTAATTTTCTATTCAACTTTGTTTTTAGTGGCAGGTTAGAAACCATCAACCTGACCTGAGTCATAACTTTAATAAAAAACCACTATGTCCTTATATCCTCAACCTCCTTTGTATGATATTGTTGCAGTATTTACAGATGTGAGCCTTATTTCAGGAAATATCTTACTGTCGTAGTCTAATGTTCATATTGTAAATGATAAAAGGGCCGACAGCCGATATGACGTCATCGTGTGGAGTCTATTAGAGGTGGTTGGTTGGACATTACAGCAGCAGCTTCTTACTGTATGTGTAATGGCTGTGTAGGTGTAATGAGGTGAGCCCACGGGGCAGGAGAGTTCAGGTTGGCCTGTTAGAGGTGTAAGTGTGTGTGTGTGTGTGTGTGTGTGTGTGTGTGTGTGTGTGTCAGGGTGGGTGGGGGGTGTCAGCTCTCAGCTCTTACGTCACCGCCCTAAATCGTCTCTGTGGCACCCAAGTTCAGGGCTCCAGGTCTCTTTGAGGAGGGATATTTAAAGCCCAGAAGGGGGAGGTGAGGGGTGAGGGGGGGTGGCGGCTCCTAAATGTCGTCTCCACCTGTTGTGTGTCGTAACTCCTCTCACCTCTGTGTCTCTCCCTCTCTACCTTGTCCTGTCACTTCATCGGCCGTTATCAGCCGGTGGAGGAATTCAGGGTGATTGTTGTTTACAAGAGACCCCCCCCCTCTGATGTAGGAAAGTGATGTCACACATAAAGTTGGTTAGAAAGACACGATGATTTGTGAATGACACAATAATGTCGCCACCTCAGGAAGCAGTCGGTTGATCTGTCGTGTGAAGGCCTCAGTCCAATTCCTATCTTAACCCTTAATCTTAGTAGCCCTCAAAACCAAGTGTTAAGGGCTATTTTGTGACTTAGAAATGGGACACCCCTTAAATGCAGACTGTGGGGGGTTTGGCATTAGTTTATTTTATTTTATTTTTTTACATTTGCACTGTCAATTCTGCCAGTTTAATCATATATCACATACGCAGCTATCATCGACGGGTCCATCAGGTCCATGTTTTTGAAATTGTTGTGGACTATCAGTCAGTTATTACTTTGGTTATTAGTTTTGTTTTGTAGCCTATGAATTAGTTGAGTTAGTTATAAATTGATATTCAAACAAATAATCTGTATAAATACCACAACCACGGACATATTCAGCTGAAAGTCACCGCATACCACGGCTATGGGAGCTGGGGCTATGGGAGATGACATTAGCCTGGTCATCTTATAACATTATCACCGCAAACATTTTACGTAGGCTGTATCTTGATAAGACAACTTAACAACTACAGTACATTACCGCTGAGAAAAATGACCATTTTGTCTCAATATTGAGGGCGATACAGCCCTTAAACTTGTCCCTCATCTTAACCTTCTGGGAATTGGGACAGCAATAGCACTTCGTGGGAGTGTGCATTTTTGAGATTGAGGGTTAAGATAGGACTTGGAATTCACCCTTAGATGCACAGTGGTTCTCTTAGAGCCAGCATTGAATATCAAGCCCAGGTTCCTGATTCTGTTTTCTCTTGTACTATTTGTTTTTTGTTCGTGTTAATATATTTTGTATAAATTAAGCCGATAGAGAAATGAACAGTTTCGTCAGACTCTAAAATCTACTTTCCTTTGGATTCGGATCACATATATGGGCGTACTTTGCTATTCCATGTAGAGAATCCAGCCACTGACGCTTGGTCTGAGGCGACAAGTGCTGATGGGAGCGCTGCCCGTCCACTCAGAGCTGATACGGCTCAAGGGGCTGCTGCTCTTCACATCTGTCACAAGTGTTACGGTCGAGGGCTTGCATAAGTGCTGCTGTCACAGGGTTGGATTTCCACGCACTGCGTCGATCTGTGCAATCCGAGGAAAGTGTCACCGTGTCAGCAGCAGCGGCCAAAGTGTTTTTATTTTTTTAATGTAAAAAAAATTGATTGATTTCCACTCGTCGTCTGAGTTTTGATATGTTTAGGGTTTCAGCACAGGTTGAACAGCAGAGGAGCAGATTAAACTCTTCTCCTCCACTCAGCTGTATGTGGACAGCTTGTTATATTTTTACCCTGCCAGTCAGCTGTGTTCGCTTCATTGCATCTCACTGAGACTTTAAGTGACCACAAAGAATGTGCAGAATTATATATACACTGCCCATCCAAAAAAAAGTCACTACTGGGATTTAACTAAGCTAATAGGTAAGAGCCTCCCATTGGATAATTACTGCATGGATGATTATGTTTCAGCTGGCAACAACATTTAACCCTAATGGATGCAGTCGCATTTCTTAAACAACCATGTTGGTCAAATTATTGGCATGATGGCATCAAGCAAATAAAACAT
This sequence comes from Trachurus trachurus, assembly GCF_905171665.1. NCBI lineage: Eukaryota > Metazoa > Chordata > Actinopteri > Carangiformes > Carangidae > Trachurus > Trachurus trachurus. The sequence goes on along the minus strand of NC_139909.1, from coordinate 15,594,711 downwards.
CTAAGGAGATTACTGAGACTAAAGTTGGGTGAAGAACTGTTCAACACATTATTTAAAACTGAAAGGATAATGGGGAACCATCAAGGAGGAAATGTGGTCCAATGTGACCACAGGGTTCATATCTTAACCCCATTGAGAATCTTTGAAAAATTAATGAAAAGGGAAATAAATGTTGTGACATTGCAGAGGCTTACTGAAACGATGCCACAGCAAATGCATGTCGTAATCAAAGCTACAGGCGGTCCAACGAAATATTAGTGTGTGACTTTTCTTTTTGGACAGGCAGTGTATATGGTGCATCTCAATACATTTGAATATCATGGAAAAGTCAGTAATTCAATTCAAAAAGTGAAACTAATACATTACATAGATCCATTACACTCAGAGTGAAACATTTCATGTCATGTCCTTTAATTGTAATGATTATGGCTTTACATTGATTGAAGACCTAAAATTCAGTATCTCCAAAAATGTGAATATCAGACCAATTAAAAAAAGGATTTTTAATATGGAAATGTCGGCCTTCTGAAAAGTATGACCATCTATATGCACTTTTCCATGATATTCTGGTTTATCGAGATGCACCTGTGTGTATATGTAATGTAGGATGTTGAAGTCATTTGGGAGTCAGTAAGATGATGATGAGATGTTTTGAGTATTGACCTGTGGTTTGTTGACACTGAGCTGCAGCAGCTTTTCATTGTGGGGGAAGGATCCACATCCTCCTGTCTGTGTAAACACTTATACCATCAGACAGGTGGACTGGAGAGGTAGTCGCTCAATATGTTGGGTTTTTTTTTCTTTTCTTTTTTCTTTTTCTTCTGTGGCCTTTTAACAGATGAGTCAGGTTTGGGGTATTTTGGAAAGTAGGTGCATATTTTCATATCCATATACATCTTTGTGTATTGATTAACCTTTGGAAAGACCTTTCTGTGTTAATGTATCAGGGATCAGAGTTGATAGTGTGTGTGTGTGTGCTCGTGTGCATCTCTGACATTAGTGACCTCATAAACAAAAGGCCAGTGTGTTTTTATGTGCTGGCTATTATTGTGTTGGCTGTGAGCGGTCAGTGATTTGTTTATGTGTCTGCCGTGTGTGTGTGTGTGTGTGTGTGCACGTTTGTGTGAGGGAGAGAGAGTGGAGGGCATGACTGCTGAACAGGTGTGTGACCAAGGTAGCTGTAGTGGACAGGTGTGAGTGGAGTCAACCATGTCAGCCTCGCAGGCCGACTATCTTTACACCAGCACTGAGACATAAATAAATACCTGTGTATTAGAAATAGTGAGAGAGTATGTGGACAGCATGGTGCTAGTACACCTTGTCAATGTTTGGAGGATTAACAGAACAAGACGGAAGAAACGAGAATGAAATAGAGAAGCTGTCAGTGCTGCATCAGGGCTTTTATTTTAATGAACTGGACTTTAAAGAATGAGGTTAGAGGCTTATCGTTCAAAGCTCAAATGAAAGTGCCCTTTGTTCGTCCATGATGATTGTTTAAGACGCCTCAATACAACAACACAGGCTGAATAAAGTGTGTAATAGCTGAGTTTTAACAGCATTTCTGGCCCATGCACATGCACAGTTTGTTCTCTCTACAGTATCTTTCTGCATTGAGTAAAAAAAAAAAGCAACAAATCTTGAACAGTCCGGTATAAATCTGTGCAGAGATTACAGGATTAAGAGCAGGCAGCGTTCCTAGTGAGCCAGATCAGTGTTTTCATTCCTCACAAACACCCCGGCAGCACATTTCCCTAATTAGCCCGGCCGCCTCTGATCAGAGGCGCCAACGAGTGAAATCGGCTACTGGAGACTTTTGTAATTAAGTCTGTGCGTACGCTCCGCTCCTCTGTGGACAAAGACTGGACACCAGCGAGGGGACGTCATTGTGGAGAGGTCAGGTGTAAATGAAAGTCTAATTATTCGTCTCATTAGTGGGAAGTGTGAGGCGCAGCGTTTTATTATTTCTGTCAGAGGAGGACGGTCTGAGAGCCGCGCAAGTGTAAAGAGCACCTTGACATAGCTGGAGTAACACTCACGCCAGGCTAATCATCGGGTCAGCCACAGCTGAGGTGTGTGTCCACAGGGAGTGCGAGTGTGTGTGTGTAATGTGTTGGACTGGCACAATAGAGTGTGAGGAAAGACAGCTCAGCGACGGGACGCCATTTTGTTTCTGCTCTGTGGTCAAAGTTATGTCACAGCAAAGTGCTTCATGTTTTGGGTTCATGCCTCGACCGGATTTTATAGAGATTTATTTTAGATCCAACCTTTGTTCAAAGTTGATCACAAGTGAAACGATGAACACAAAAAACACATTTTTATCACTATTTAGATTTCAGTGTCAACAAACAACCATGTTTTGATCTCTGTTTAAATTCTGGAAACTTTTCCCAAAAGTAACAAGAACACAAATTCATTCATCACATAGTCTAAATGCTGTATGATGCTCGTGATATTTTATAGATATCATTCTATAATGACTCATTAAGTTCCAAAGACATAAACTAATGCTTAACAGTGTGTACTTATTATGAAGTGTTACCTTAATTGGTTGTTTTCTTCAGTTTATTTTGATGATAGTTTGATTCATCAACTTTTTGCAAAAAAAAAGAAGTGTTTCGCCATCTTTTACTGTCAGATATTCACTTTTTTAAAAATCAATTTCTCCATACAGTTCCCCTGAAAAGAAAAATCCTTGATAGTTGCAAACTGTGAATAATAACTCAGATTTTTCTTCTGTAAAACCATCATGTTGCAAGGCTGTTGAGTTCAATAGTTAAGGACAGAGACGTCGGTGTCTCCTCCTCCTCAGAGTCGGACCACATGACGAGTTGTGAGGTTGAGCTCTGTCGTCCATGACTTCCCCTCCGAGGCCGGCGGCAGCAACTCCAGGCACTGGCGCTGTGGTTGCGTCAGCTCTTTTGACGGACAGCCGAGCTAGCTGACATTATTAAGAGCTGTGAGCCACTTCAAATGGTTTCTCTCTGTGTGTGTGTGTGAGTGTGTGTGAGTAGGAACATGTGTGTATGTGCATGTCAGCTGTATTGGGGGTCAGCAGCCCTGATTCCCCCTGGGAGGGTGCAGCTATGACAGGCATCCAGCCCCGTCCTGGGCTAACGTGACCTCACTTTTACAAGAAGGGACCTGTAGAGAGGCCCGGGCCGAGCTGAGCCAGGCCAGGCCAGGCCAAACCAGACCAGACCGACAGGTGTGGACAGACAGAGGAGGAGGAGGAGGAGGAGGGGGGAGGAAGGGTGACTTCATAGGAGTGGACTCTGTAGACCACCACAGATAGTGGAGCCTTACAGATGCAGGGGGGACAGATGTGTTGACCGCTGACACAGGTACACAGGGCGGGCAGTTGTCGTTTTATTTATCCTTCTAATGCGTTAATGAATTTGGGATTACATTCGTATCTCCAGGTTTATCTGGTTAACTAAATCCTGGATTTCAGTGAGCAGCGGTTTAGTTTGTGGCGGCTCTTCCTTTGATGTCAGCGCGGCTCCGCTCAGGTTTCACACACTTTCTCAGCTTCTTTCTTTTATATCTCCTCATTCACTTCGATCCATTCCTTCCTCCCCTTCTTCTCCTCTTCCCTCCCCTGATCTTCTTTCTCTCTCTCTCCGTCTTGGACGCTTACACTTCACCTCAGGAATCCTGCCTTGTCAGCTGTCCGGTGGTGTCCCATAGCAACCCGATTTAGCCTCCACTGCCTCCCCCTCCTCCTCCTCCTCCTTCTTCTTCTTCTTGCCCTCCCTCCACTTTTCAGTCTTTTCTCCTCCTCCTCTACCTAATTTAGCCCCCCACCCCTCCTCCTCTTCTTCCCTGCTCCTCCTCCTCTTCTTCCACCTCCTTCGCTCACCTTCTTGCTTCCTCTCCTCCTTGGCCCGGTGGCCTGCGTGTGCTGGATTAGGAGTCTGTCTAAATTTGGTCATGCATGGCAAAGGAGCTGAGCACCTGCTGGGACCCCGGCTGGTCGGACAGGCGGCCTCTTCTCCTCCTCTCCAGACCCCGTACATCGAATTACACCGGGGCCGGGGCATTCCTGTCACTCCTCTCACTTCTCACTTCGCTGCCTCTCTTTCTACAGTGTCTCTCTCTCTCCTTGGCCTTTTAAATTCAAGCTTGAATTCACAATGTCTCACAGGAAGGACAAACCGCTGCTCCGTCCGCGTGTTTTCCAACTGTTTAAGCAAATGTAAAAAAAAAAAAAAAAAAAAAAGTGGACGAGTTGGCGTGTTTCCATCAGCTGCTGCCAAACAGGAGGCATTTGGATTCTCAAAGTGAAATACCAATGCAACAGTATAAAGCAGTACCGCACATGTGCTGTTTGATAGTGTTGGGTTATTATTACTGATCCATTCACGTGTAAGAATATTTTGTTTTATTGTAGCTTGAAGAGGCGGGGCAGCACATATTTCATCAATTAGTCATGTATCTTTATAAAATGATCATAATAAGATGATTATCTACAAAATATCAAGTAATTATAGTTGAACAGTTGTACAGAATAGAAGTACTCAAATTACAAGTACCCCAAAATTATGTGTAAGATTGAAGTGAAGATTCTTTCAAAATAAAAGACATGAATAGTATTCATTTGTCAGTTATGAGGTTGTAGTATCTTATCCTACAACATAATTTAATGTTGTAGCTTGAAGAGGCGGGGCTAATTATAATTATGGCAGAACATATTCTCCAATTAGTCACAAATCTTTGTTAGAGCCTAAAGGTAAAGTGAAGATGCTTTCAAAATAAAAGACATGAATAGTATTCATTTATCAGTTAACTTAGTACAAAGAGTAGCAGAGCTTTTAAAGCATTCGACTCCCAAGTGTGTCGAGTCATTCATCACATTCAGCTCCTCTGAAGGTTTCTAGTGTCACAGAGTCTCAGTGTTTCTTCTTCACGTGTCTCCATGATGATGTTGAGTTCAGGGTCAGACCACCTGTCGCAGGACTCTACGCCGCGTTGTCAGTCTTAAACTTTTGCACAGTTACATACGTCATACATAAATGTATTTGCACAAAAAAAAAAGATCTCTGAAGTAGAGTACTGTTCTTGTTTTGTTTCATCACCAGTCCAAAAACACAAAGATATTCATCTGCAGAGAAAGTGTTTTATCTCCAGTACAGATCTGTCTCTCCTCTTCCTGTGTGTGTGTCTGTCTGTGCTGCTCTGCTCCTCTGTCCACCCATGTAGATCTACAGTCACGCTCCAGAGCAGACGTCACAGTGTACACACACACACACACACACACACACACACACACACACACACACACACACACACACACACACACACACACACACACACACACACACACACACACACAGGCATTAACATACACCCACGTACTGTTCATGGACTTGTGCGTTTTCATTTCTGGATTGTTTAATGCGCTCCACGCTGCTGTAATGTAACATTTATGCTCTCACCTACCGAGCACAAACCCTGTTTCATTTCTAATTTACATCTCTCTCTCTCTCTCTCTCTCTCTCTCTCTCTCCCTCTCTCTCTCTCTCCTCACTCCGCCCACACTATCATCTGTAGTTAGTTATTCAGCTCATGTACTTATTCTGCTTCTGCACCCACACATGCTCCAAACCCTGGCAAAGTTTGGGCTCTACAGTAGCAGCATTAACACACACACACTTGAGTTTGAACACACACACACACACTTCCCCATATCCACGTTTTGAAGCTAAACGCCATGAAAGCCTCTCAAAATGCCATTCAGCGATTGATTGAACGGCCTGATGGACCCAATTGAATTGTCCCCGACGTGCATGACTGACGCCATTAGGCAATTTTCCAGACAGACAGAGGGAAAAGCAAGCACTCAGTGGCTGAGAGCCATTTACATCACCGTCGGTCTGCCCGCTGCCCATTACGCACAGCAGCACCTAATGAACAGTTTGCTTTCTAAAATGAGATATCTGGCTTTGCAGAGATGCAGCAGTGAGGAGGGGGTCAAACATGGGACCTGACTGACAGCAGCTTCCTCCCTCCACTCATTTCACAAAATAAACTCACACCTGATAAGGAGAAAAAAAACAAAACAACTCCAGGCAGTGAGTGATTTTCAAACGAACAGAGTACGGCTGCGACAAATAGACAAATACTTCCTTACGCTGACGATCAGTCTTAATTCGGAATAAAATTTGTAAAATGAAATCTAAATAGTATATTTTGTCCCTAAAGTGAAAGACAAATATTCAATTTACTGTTGAGTTGATAGAGAAAAGCACTGAATATTTCAATTTAAAGGGCTGGAAACAATCAAGATTTTCTATGTGGCCCAATTTGTTATTTGTTCACCTCATTTTGTTTTATCTTTTTACAAATTTCATCCATTTTTCTTGAGTCAAACCCAAAAGAGCCAAGATGTGCATTTGAATACATCCTGATGTGCCAGATGTGTATCTCTCTATTTATATCACTGATGCTTAGAATAAACATTTGCTGAGTTATTTGTATTTCTTGTTCTTGTATTAATTCACACTACAAACTTTGTTGTATACTTTGTGAATGTGATTCATGAGTCCAGTCCTAAACATGTTAAACATAAAATATTCAAGATGTTACAGTGTTTTACCATTTGTCCACAAGCTAGGGCCCATGAATAAACTAAAGTAGAATAATAATGTAAACCAGCAGTCGGTGTGACGACTGTTGAATCACTAGTGGTCGTCAGACTGACATCATAGTGTGTGCGTGTGTGTGTGTGTGTGTGTGTTTGTGTGTGTGTGTGTGTGTGTGTGCGCTTGTGTGTGTGTGTGTGTGTGTGTGTGTGTGTGCGCGCTATCACCGTCAGCAGCCACAGTCAGAACAAGGTCACAAATGGAAGTGGACAGTTCAGGCTTTACTCAGCACTTCTGCTCTCTGAGGGAAATATTGACCTGTGTATATGTATATGTGTGTGTGTGTGTGTGTAGCAGGTGACGTGCGTGCTGTCGGTTTGTGTGAACGTTTCTCACGCCGTCAGAGAGGTGACAGTGTAACCTTGGTTTTCTTCTTCTTCTTCTTCCTCTCTCAGACTTTCACAGCTTGGTGCAACTCCCACTTGAGGAAGGCTGGGACACAGATTGAGAACATTGAAGAGGATTTCAGAAATGGCCTCAAACTCATGTTGCTGCTGGAGGTCATTTCAGGTGGATCTCATCACACACACACACACACACACACACACACACACACACACACACACACACACACACACACACACACACACACACACACACACACACACACACACACACACACACACACACACACACAAACATGTTTTGAGCTAATGTCTGTGATATACTTTGGTCACCCATGATTGCAATGCTGCCTGGAAAACACATTCAATCTCTTTCTTAATCACGTCAGAAGCTTATCATGTTGTCTTATGATAAAACATGATATTTTATTCTGTATTCCATCATTTTATCCATAAATCCTCTCATGTATGAGAATAGCATGGTGTGACATCACTATCCAGCACAGTCTTTCAGGAAAAAAGCTCTTATTTGTTAGTGAAAATGAAGGTAAAAATACGAAAAGGTAAAAACTGTGTAATGAAATGTTGTTTTTCATTTAATCATTATACTCTAGATGTACAGAAGGACAAAACCCATGACGAAAATGTAAAATATAAATATTTACATAATGATTATTCTTTTTTTTTAAATCTTCTATCAGTTTCATATTCTTTTATATTTTATGGTAATTATTTTCATTACTGTTTAATCTTCGTTTTTGCGGCTCTACAAGAGGAGGCGACCTCTTCAGATGTTTAAAATTGTCTGTTTAAAAGCCAAAGAGATTCAGTTTGGAGCGACAAAAAAACTGACAATATCATCAAACGAGCTGATTATGAAACTCTTTTCATCTTTCCAGGCGAGAGGCTGCCCAAACCCGACAAAGGCAAGATGCGTTTCCACAAGATCGCCAACGTGAACAAAGCCCTGGACTTCATCTGCAGCAAGGGGGTCAAGCTGGTGTCAATCGGTGCTGAGGGTGAGAGAGCCTCGTCCGTCCTCCCTGACATTGTTTCCTCCTCCTCACACTTTTTTTAAAAATTAATACAACAACGTCGGGGAAAGTATTTGCTTCCCTTGGACCTGTTTCTGAGCAGCAGATGGCTGCTGAAGTTCACAGCGTCAGGAGAATTCAGATGAGCTGGCAGTGACGGGGAAGTAAACGACAGTTCGTCCAACTGGGAACAAAGACGAGGAATTTGGCCGCGACGCAGAAGTGTTTCTGATTTATTCTAAATATTTTCATTTACTTTAAGTAACCATATAAGTTGGAAGCAATCCTGTATGAAATCTGTTGACTCTTGAATTTAGTTTTTAGAAAGGGCATCCTTGATAAAAGAACAAAAACAAGCTCCGAAATCAATGATATTTTGCATTTAAAACAGCATTTATTGGATAATTAGATGTTTACACAGGAATGTGGTGAGATAAATACTAGTTTCTATGAAAAACAAACACACACTGATGATAGACGTTGTTGTTTTGCTGTATTTTCATGTGCAGATTTTGTGTGATAACCCTCCGAATGTGTTTGACTCTGAGGTTAAAATCGACTAAACACTCAGCGGGGTAAAAACGGCTCAGACTGTGAGTTCATGAAAACACGCTGAGAGCTTCACATTCACATCGCAACACTTCAAAAGCAGTCGGTGGATTTATTTTGCGAGACTTCAATTTTCTTCACTCTAATTGCAGTCAAGTTTTCTACTGAGCCTTCAGGCTGCGTGAAATTCAATTTGTCTCAACAGCAACACCTTCTAACGGCATACAATTAAACTCCTAACCTCAGAGACAGACACAAGTGAAGGGTCTGAGGTTTAAGGCTGTAAACATTTTGTGTCTGTTGCCACGAGTGACGTTGTGTTTGTCTGTTTGTTTGTTTGTTTTCCGTAGAAATTGTCGACGGAAATGGGAAGATGACCCTCGGTATGATCTGGACCATCATCCTCCGCTTTGCCATCCAGGACATCTCTGTGGAAGGTGTGTGTTTACATAAACTGACTCTAACTCCAGTGAGTGTGTTCATCTCACATTAAGGACAACTGCAGCATGCAACACACACGTCATCATGTTGGAGGAGTTTTTTAGAGAATAGATTTACAGGACGAGGAAATGCATCGAATGTGATGTAAAAAATACTTGACCTTTGACCTTAGATCAAGAGATAAATGAACAATTAACATGAGGATACAGGATTACAACAGGAGAATATACACAGTGTTTTTGTGTCCAATTTCAGGTTTTTGGAGAAGTTACATATTTATGAACTTAAAGTGCCTCAACAGGATGTGCAGTCTTATATTTTTGTGGTTTCACTTGTCACAATCAGGCCTGTTTCAAACACTTCTGTGAGCTACAGTCGCTACGAAGCTCAACGTCTGGATGGATGACGATTATTTAGCAACAACTGTAATAAACACAATCATTTTTAATCAGTGAATAGCCTACACCTAGGCATAGGTATACATACTACAGTACATCTACATAGATTTAGAAAGTAGTGGAAATGAAAGGTTCTTTGACATACTCTTGAAACAGGTTTTAAATTGCAAAGGGCCAACATTTAAATGAAAAAGTGTCATAAAAAATGTATTTGGTGATTTATGCTAGTCTAACATAAGCTAAGATAAGCTACCAGGCTGCTGGTTGTAGTTTTCATGTCAGACTTGTATCAAATTCAGTCCACAGAGGAATGAGAGCATTCACAACATTTTCCATTATTACCAAAAGGCAATTTCTGATAAAAACTGACAGCCGACTCATCCCCATGTTTGTCATATGAGCCCAGTTTCTCTTTGTTGTGTCACTCAGAGTTTCACAACTAAGTTTCGGGGAAAAAATCAGTTTCTCACATGATTTTTAAAAAATCTAACCCTCACAAACAAATGCACTCTGAAAACCTCTTCTGTCTCCATGTAGAGTAAAAGTCAGGAAAGTTCACACGTTCACAAACAACATCACACAAAAAGACATCCATGTTGTTCACACTATTTACACACAGAGTTTCATACACCAGTCACATGTTTGAACCTGATCCTAGGTCAGCGAGGCCTCCGTGTCCTCACAGTTTACTGCTGTTTATTTCCTGCACTGAGTGATTTACTCATCACTCGTTGTTCGTGTTGTAAATCACTTCACTTTTATTCCATCCATCCAACAAATTTCCCCCCCGACCTTCCTCCAAGGTCACTTCACTATAAATCCTTGTTCATAAAGACTCGGACCTCGTTCACTCCCACCCCTCCTCACACCTCCGACCTTCACCTTCAAGGCCGTCTTCTTTCACTCTCTTTTTTTATTGCTCCTGCTCCTCAATATCATCTGGTGTGATAGAGATTGACTTCCTTCGCCACCGACGGCCTCCTGCTAACCTCAGGAAAGTCTGTGTAAACCTTTAAACCACTAGTTCAACCCTAATAATAAAGGTTGGATCTCAAAAGCAGGAAAATCTGTCATCCAAACCCACCATCCTGTATTTATTTTGCATCTCCTTTAAGATTTCTTTACATCACACACTTTAACTCTCCTCTCATGTGTCTCTGTTTATTAATCAAACTGTCACCGTCTCTTTCATCCTGCTTCCTCTTCCACTTCTCTTCTTTTTTTTTCTTTAAAGAATAACATTTGGCTATAACGTGTTTCTAAAACGCTCACCTTCTCCCTCCCTCCCTGCCTCTCTGCAGAGACCTCTGCTAAGGAGGGTCTGCTGCTGTGGTGCCAGAGGAAGACTGCCCCCTACAGGAACGTCAACGTGCAGAACTTCCACATCAGGTGGGTCGACGGCGCCAAACTGTGGCGTGACCAGAGAACTGCAACCAAAAGAGTTTCCTCCTCTGTTTTATCATAAGACTTTGTGACAACATTGTGATAATTCTCCTCACTGTCTTTCTCTGCTTGTTGTTTTATTACTTCATACATTTTGCTTTTGTCTCGTGATTCTTTCTTTACCTTCCTCTCACTCTTTTTATTCATGTCTTCTCTCTCTTTCCTCCTGTCGTGGCTCAGTTGGAAGGACGGCCTGGCTCTGTGCGCCCTCATCCACAGACACAGACCTGACCTCATTGACTACTCCAAACTGAGAAAGGTGCCCTCTCTTCTTTTTCTTCTTTTCCTGCACCGATCTAGTTTTTCTCTCTTTGTTCTGAATCATGGTTTAATACCGTGAGTCTCGTTACTCTTTCGTCTTGTGTTTTGCGCTATTAACTTTATTGTTGCAGCACTATCAAATCTTTTTGTAGATATGAAACATACAGTAGGATTAGATGTGGTGGCTGCTCTGCCTTATAGGCCGGTGGTTCATATCTGGAGTTTTAATAGTGTACATCAGTTATCAGTGTGTTGTTGAACACATATTGGTTTTTTTAAATTGGATGTCAAAACCACTTTGCTGCCAATGTCGGGTGCAAATAGATTTTCCAAATGTTCATTTGACAATTGCCAAAGATATCACAAAAAGAAAAGTATTTGTTTAGTCCAGAGTTGTTGTTGTTCCTTTTCTGTCGGATGACAGCGCCCATCTGAAATGGTTTTGACGTATTGGATTAAAAACAACGGAGCGAACAACAGCAGCAGAAATGGGATCATCACAGTTATTGTTCAGCTGCCAAAACTCTCTGGAGATTGAAATGTTGCTTTGTTCGATCTCTCTCTGGAGCTGCCAGTTCACACACTGAATCTTAGTTTCCTTCCTCTCTTTCTCTCTCTCTGGCGATGTTTCTTCTGCTGCTGTTATCACTTGTTCAGCCATGTTTGACAGCGTCTCTGTGTGTCTGCAGGACGACCCCATCGGCAACCTGAACACCGCCTTCGAAGTGGCTGAGAAGTTCCTGGACATCCCCAAGATGCTGGACGCTGAAGGTGAGGAGGAACAAAATCCTGAAACCACAACGAGGCAGAGAAAAACCTCAGGAGGAACTAGCGTCATCATCACACACCGATGACCTCCACCGCAGCACAGAGCGTGATGGCAGATGGTCGAAGGACGAGAACTCCTTCATGTCTGAAGTTCATCTGCATAAAACATTCATGCATTTTAAAATCACTTTAAAAGCATCTATTGAAACACTGATGTTCTGACTCCAGAGATATTTTGTTGGACAATCTGAGATGAGTCACATCATGTAAATCATCATGTTCTTCACTTCATTTTGCCTCACTCTGTATTTAAAACTGTTAAAACAAAGATTTTAAATCATTGTATTGTATTGTTTCAAAGACTTTTGGATTTAGGATTTATATAATTAGGTGTAATAATAATATTTTACACCTATTTTCTGCCCTCAGATATTGTGAACACACCCAAACCCGATGAGAAGGCCATCATGACCTACGTGTCCTGCTTCTACCACGCCTTCGCTGGTGCTGAACAGGTCGGAGACTATTTTATTTCTTTTATTTCACACTAATATTCTTATCGTCTCATATTCTAATCCAATTTATTATATAATCTGACAGAAATCCTAATGAATACATGTGAGAAATGTTTGAATTTTCAATATTGTTCTTGTAAATTTGACATTAAATGTTGCCTCTCTCTTCCTCTCTCTCTCAGGCTGAGACAGCTGCCAACCGTATCTGCAAGGTGCTGGCCGTCAACCAGGAGAATGAGAAGCTGATGGAGGAGTACGAGAAGCTGGCCAGCGAGGTGAGAAACAGCTGCAGCTCAAACACTCCCACTCTCAGTCTGTGCTGCACATCCACCTCCTCTGCAACAACACTTTCATGTTCCCTCAGGTTAAACTCAACTCGCTTTCTCTCTAAACTTTACTGATCCTCCCACCAACTTTACACGACACGGCTGAAAAAAAGAAAGAAAAAAAAGAAAAACCCACTGTAGGCGAATCAATAGTGTGATGATGAGTGAAAGACCAAAGTGTCACAGGAACAGAAACTTTAAAAGCGCCGCCGAGAGCAATAAACATTTACAATATACAGAGTGCTGCTTATAACCAAAGAATAATATGATAAAATACATTTGTGAAGTTATTTTCAGTTTTAGAGTCATAAATAACCAGTGTTGGGCACGTTACTCTTAAAAGTAATTAGTTATAGTTACTAGTTACTTTCCCCAAAAAGTTACTACATTTTACAAGTATTTAATTACCAGGAAAAGTAACTATAAAATGCTCAAACATGTCAATTACTTGGACTCGCCCCCCTAACCTCCCGTTTATCTGGAACTAACCAACTCACTCAGTATCCCTCTGCACAACCAGGCTACGCAACGTCCGTCTGTGTGGAGGGATACTGAGTAAGTCGGTTAGTTCCAGATAAACGGCTTTTTTCGGACCAGTTGATGGACTGAAAAAAAGCGTATATTACGTACTGTTTAAGAGGTATATTATTTTGTGACTTCTTGAGTCAAGTAATGGCACATTTTACTGTCAGTAACGGTAACAGTGTTATAACGGGGAAACAATAACTTCTACTGAAAAAAGTAGTGCCGTTAGTAATGCCATTATTTTATAATGCCGTTATTCCCAACACTGATCAGTTACCAACATCAGTTCGTTTTCTTTTTCTCGACCTTTTGGACTAGTGGAGGAATCAATAAAAGGTCAAAGGCCTGAAACTGAAAACTGACAGAAACGACTGTAATCTTTGTGTAACATTGAAAACGCTCAATACAGACCGACAGTTACAGAACAAGACAAACCTTATAAAGATATAAAGACCAGAACAAACCAAATGATCGGTGAATGATCGGCTTGAATGATCTCCGCAGCTGCTGGAGTGGATCCGCCGCACCATCCCCTGGCTGGAGAACCGCGTGGCGGAGCAGACCATGCGCTCCATGCAGCAGAAGCTGGAGGATTTCCGTGACTACCGCCGCATCCACAAGCCGCCCCGCGTGCAGGAGAAGTGTCAGCTGGAGATCAACTTCAACACCCTGCAGACCAAGCTGAGGCTCAGCAACAGGCCCGCCTTCATGCCCTCCGAGGGCAAGATGGTGTCGGTGAGTCGGACACACACACACACAGTCACTGGAGGGGTCACTTCCTCCTTTGCTTTCCATCCCTTTCAAAACCTCATTCAGAAAACGAAAGGCTGTTCTCTTTGTTCCTGAAAAGTTGGATTCATAGAAATATGAAGTCATCAAATAGTAAAAAGTGAGAAAGACGGGAACAGACAGACAGAACTGACAGGAAGAGAAGGGTTAGATAGTTCACTTTTAATTCAGCTTGATTTCATTTGTCTGGTTCTAATTTCCCAGTGATTTACATACATATGAAAAAGTTCTCAAGGCATACATTTGTATTAATCACATCCTGAAAACGCTTCAAGTCAGCGAGGCAACCTCCAAATCATCAATTCACTCTAATGGGTCCCAGAGACGAGTTAGAAAAAAGAAAAATCCTCCTCCTCCCTCTCAGTGAATCAGAGCGCTGATAAAACAAAACAAAACAAAACAAAAAAAATAACGGTTCCTCTCCTGCAGGACATCGCCAACGCCTGGAAGGGTCTGGAGCAGGTGGAGAAGGGCTACGAGGAGTGGCTGCTGACCGAGATCCGCCGCCTGGAGAGACTCGACCACCTGGCTGAGAAGTTCAAGCAGAAGTGCAACATGCATGAGTCGTGGACCGGAGGTAGGAGACACGGTGACGGGATGAGAGGCCACTTCTCTTTTCGGTTTCATAGTGACCGTCATTGATCTGTTTGATGGACAGTCGGTCAATAAGAGAAGGAACGAACAAAGCCAGAAGTTATTTCCTGTCCTGGTGGCCAAGTTTTGAATTTTGAAGTCTTGACTTGTACCTCCATTTTTTTTTGAGTCTTTAACTTCTCTTCAATGTATAATGAACCAAAATTAGTCATAAAATATCCATAAAAACACACAGAAACATGATAAATTACATGGTTTATACAGTGCCTTGCAAAAGTGTTCATACCCCTTGAATTTTTCCACTTTGCAACCACAGACTTCGGGTGCTGCAGCTACTGTACTCTCGCTGCATACTGTTCATTTAATCACACTACGATACCATGACTAGACTAATTTTGTCGCAAGGGAAAAGGTCAATCTTTTTATTTGTTTTTTTATTTTTAATCTACATCTTGTATTGGAGAACTTTGAATTAAAACTTACCTACTGAGCGAACTCTCCCGTTCTCTCTTATGAACGAGTTGGACAACAACGTGTATCAAACATGAAGCAAAGTGCAATGATTTTAAAAATATCATTATATTGCATGTTTATGAAGAACAATATAATCATTAAGAATGAATAGAGGTAGCCTAACTCAGAACAAAAGCAAACTTTATTGGCAAAAACCAACCCTAGATAAACCAACACAAAGTAGCGCATAGTTGTGAAGTGGAAGGAAATAGATACATGGTGTTCAAGATTTTTTACCAATAAAAATCTGAAAAGTGTAGCATGCATGTGTGTTCAGCCCCCCTGAGTCAATACTTTGTTCCCCCTCTCTGTCTCCACATTTCCTGTCTCTCTTTGACTATTCTGTCAATTAACGGCGGAAAAAACCTGAAAAATACATCTGTACGTCTGTGTTTTTCAGGTAAGGAGGACCTGCTGTCCCAGAAGGACTACGAGTCGGCCTCTCTGATGGAGATCAGGGCCCTCATGAGGAAGCACGAGGCCTTTGAGAGCGACCTCGCCGCTCACCAGGACAGAGTGGAGCAGATCGCTGCCATCGCCCAGGAGCTGAAGTAAGACAATGAAGAGGTTTAGGTTTTGGGATTTTTATTGGTGGGTGTGTGAGGTCTAATGGTGAGAAGTAAAAAGAGGGAACGAGGAATTAGACGAGAGATTATGTTAATTTTAAGCAAGAGAGCTGATTTGGAAACTGGAGGAGGAAGAGGAAGAGGAAGAGGAAGAGCGCCTTAAGTGTTTCAGGAGTCTTAATGGCGGGGAGAGGAGGGCACAGTGAAGAACAAAAGACGCAACAGATGAGTGTAAAGCATATTAATGAGAAGGATAAAGAGATGAAAGGATGGTTCATGAAAGAGCAGAAACCTCTGATCTCACTATTTCCTTATTCCACGCCGCTCCTCAGGCGCTTCACACATAGTTTGGAGACGATCGCTTTGATGCCACATACAGTACGATACCAGGCGTTCACTGCCATGACACTGAATATGTATGTGCAACGCCACCACCCATAACTCATCACCACTTCAAAAACTGGTATTACTGTACGTCCTCAAACGCCACATGTTCTCAGATGACCCCTCACATGCAGAGAGGGAGGGGTAAAAATTGTTTGTTTATTAAATATTCTAATGTGGAGTGATTAAAGATGGAAAAATGTGGGAGATTTTGATTGGAAAACACTTTTTTTGAATGTTCCCATGTGTTTGGTTTGAGTTAAACATGTAATACTGATTGTAATAAATGATCAGACTGAGGTAAAGAGTCACTCTGATGGATGAACAGCCACGTTTATGTGTGAAATTGAAATGTTGTAAATATTTCTTTGAAACTTAAGGTTAAAGTAATACAATAACGAATGCTTTTATTTTGAAATAGAGATTTGTTGTGTTGTCTTCTGTTAGTGTAGCGTTTAACCCAGGGGTGTCAAAAAAGTGTGAAAATTTGAAATTGCACATATTTTTATCAAGACATTTCAGGTTTTTCATGATATGTTTTGTAAAATGATTATAATAATAATTAACTGTAAACATCTTAATAATGAACTATAACAAACAAAGTTCTTTTTATTTATAGGTTATTATGCTATTACTTTACCGGTCCAGCCCACTTGAGATCAAATTGCGCTGTTTGTGGCCCCTGAACTAGTTTTTTTTTTTTTAAATGAAGCTCCATCAACTCACAGTTTCAACAGGAACTATTATGAATAAACATTGACTTTCTAATGTTTTAGTTTTTCATGAGTGTAGCTGATTGATTGATTTGTGCTCTCCTGCAGTGAGCTGGACTACCATGATGCTGCCACAGTCAACGCCCGCTGCCAGGGCATCTGTGACCAGTGGGACAACCTGGGCACCCTGACCCAGAAGAGGAGGGACTCGCTGGAGGTAAAGTTTGATAAAAACTCAGAGCTAAAAGGAAAATGAACAGCGATAAACAGCATTTCTGATTTTAACACTAACGTAAATCAACGTTCAATCTTTGACCTTATTCAGTTACCTAGAGATCTTTATGTTTTAGGCTGTGAGACTCCACTTATTTAGCATAACCATTATCAGCGATGAGTAGAGTATGTCCACACTATTGGTTTGGTACTAAGAGTGTGTTTCTGTGTGTGTGTGTGTGTAGCGTGTGGAGAAGCTGTGGGAGACCATCGACCAGCTGTACCTGGAGTTCGCCAAGAGGGCGGCACCCTTCAACAACTGGATGGACGGAGCCATGGAGGACCTGCAGGACATGTTCATCGTCCACAGCATCGAGGAGATCCAGGTACAGTACATGAACACACATACACACACACTACATTTAAATATGTGTGTGTGTTTCTCCTTGATTAGTAATGAGTTACACTGCAAAAACTCAAAATCTTTCCAAGAATATTTGTCTTATTTCTTGTCAAAATGTCTCATTTCTAGTCAAAACTAATCTCTTTCCACTTTAAATAAGACTCATCACCTAAGCATTTACTTATTTTTAGATAATTTTCACTTGTTTCAAACTAATTCTCACTTGAAATAAGTAGAAAAATCTGCCAGTGAAAGGAAGTTTTTTGTGTTTGTAATAAGAAAGAAAAACTTGCTTCACTGTCAGATTTTTCCACTTATTTCAAGTGAAAATAGGCTTGAAATAAGTAAAAAAAAAAAAAAGTGTCTAAAAACAAGCTACTTTTAATGTATAACTATGTATGTATATGTATAAATATACTTATTTCAGGTGTAATGAGATTTGTTTTGACTAGAAATAAGACAAATATTCTTGGTAAGATTTTGAGTTTTTGCAGTGTATGACTTTGTGCTCTATGAATCAGGCACCAGATGGACGAATATTTGCCAAATGATTCAGTGCTGTTGGTTTTATTTATGTTTCGATCTCTTTCTTTAACACTTTTTCACCGTTTTGAAAAAGATTAAAGCACTAATTCACAACTGCACCTACATGAATCTATTACCGCTGACAAATGAAAGGAAACGTCCCAGTGTTTCACTCCAGCAGATTATTAATTTGATGAGTCAGACCATCAACAGACGAGGTCGTAAAGTTCAGGACGCCTGATAGTCGGCTGCAGACAGTGCAACATTAAATTCATGAGCTTCATTATAACCCAAGAACAGATATTATTCACATCCTGTCGTTCTCCTCCGCAGAGTCTGATCACCGCTCACGACCAGTTCAAGGCCACTCTGCCCGAGGCCGACAAGGAGCGCATGGCCACCATGGGCATCCACAGCGAGATCCTGAAGATCGCTCAGACCTACGGCATCAAGCTGTCCGGCATCAACCCCTACACCAACCTCAGCCCCCAGGACATCAGCAACAAGTGGGACGCTGTGAGTCTGAGAGACACAACAGCTGTGTTTATTTCTGGCCTCGTGTACGTTGACGTCATGTGAACAGGAAATGTCGACCTGACCGGCTCCAGGCGTCGCATTTGGTCATCTGGCTAATAATAATAATGAAAAGAAGAAGAAGAAGAAGAAGAATACGTAGGCACATACTGTAACGCAGCGACGGATCAGAAATAGCCCGTACACGTAGGTTAGAGCGACACTGAACACTCGGGGGGAATCAAAATAGCTGCAGAGCAACAAACCTGTCAGTGCAGCTGCAGTTTGACACACATCAAACCATCTGTGCTGAGAAAATAGATTTGTTTCTGTGGCAATCGTCTCGCACTGTAACAAATAAATATCAACCGACCGCAGAGAAATGAGACGTCAATTTACAAACATCACAAAAGTTCTACGGTGTCTAGATTTGACTCAGAAAGTAAATAAATACCTCAGTGTGGTGATAACATGAAGCTGTCAGTTCTAAGAAGCCAGTCTCAATGTACATTTTCACATATAGTTTCTGTAACTATAGTGGGGTTTACATCCACCTATTCTTACTCGCATTTTCAAAATTTGCGAAAAAAACTTGGATGGAAACGCCAGAAATTCGCAAGAAAAAGTTTTTACACTTGGAGGGGGTGAATTTGTCAGGGTATCATGTATCGTATAATGAACGCAGGTCTTCTCCCAATAATCGAAAAACAATAACGAATGGAAACGGGCATGAATTTGCATTTTCTTTTTGCACATTTTCACAAAATTCGCTCAAAAATTTCGATACATTTGGATGGAAACCTGACTTATGATGAATATTTTATACTGACTGTGTGTGTGTGTGTGTGTGTGTGTGCAGGTGAAGCACCTCGTGCCCCTCAGAGACCAAATGCTCCAGGAGGAGGTGGCCAGACAGCAGGCCAACGAGAGGCTGAGGCGCCAGTTCGCCGCCCAGGCCAACATCATCGGACCCTGGATTCAAACCAAGATGGAGGTACGTGGATCGGACATGAAGACTGACAAGATTTTTTATTTTATAATGACTCTTTATTAATTCTAGTGGTGAAACAAAGTCAAGGATTGAAAACAAAAGTAGAACAAAGAATCCAGTGAACACACGCCGCCATCAGTTTGTTATTGGTGTCAGTCCTCAGGGATTTAAAAACACATGTAGACACACGTGTTCACCACTACGGTGCAGCTCTAACTCTAGACCGTGGAAACGTGGAGTCAGTAGCTGTATCTCAGGACGTTGGTTCCTCTGACGTGTCTCCGTGGTCTCCGTCCTCCTGCAGGAGATCAGCCACGTGTCCGTGGACATCGCCGGCTCCCTGGAGGAACAGATGAACAGCCTGAAGCAGTACGAGCAGAACATCATCAACTACAAATCCAACATCGACAAGCTGGAGGGCGACCACCAGCTCAGCCAGGAGTCCCTCATCTTCGACAACAAGCACACCAACTACACCATGGAGGTACGCTCTAGTTTATAAATACAGTTAGTGCTTATCAATGAGTAAAAACATATTTAACTGTGTTTATAAACTACATACTAATGAGTATTCATGTGTTATAAATGATGAATTCAGTATTTAATGTTTAACTAATGCTTAACAGTGTGTACCAATTGTAAAGTGTTACCCATTTTGCAGATGTCTTGTGTTTTATCTGTCTAATTTACTCTGAAAAAGTTCAACGGCACTGACATGTTTGTTTGCTAGTGATGATGAAAACTTTATTGTCCATCACATATTGACAGGGCTCAAAACATAAAGACATAAAACACACATTTAAACCAATGAAACTTATTTGTTTTGCTTTAAACAAACAAAGTAAAATAGACACGTCTCATTTGTCAAACATTTGGCAAACAATGCTTGATCGGTTATCGGTTTATTTAAACTCGCTAATCCATAATCGGCCCCAAAAAATCCTGATCGTGTAACCGTGAACTTCCACCATCTTTCCTGTTGTCCTGTTGTTGTGTTTTCTAACGGGTGTGTTGATCTTCTCCCTCTCCCCCCTCCGTCACCGCAGCACATCCGCGTGGGCTGGGAGCAGCTGCTCACCACCATCGCCAGAACCATCAACGAGGTGGAGAACCAGATCCTGACCCGCGACGCCAAGGGCATCAGCCAGGAGCAGCTCAACGAGTTCAGAGCCTCCTTCAACCACTTCGACAGGGTGAGGCGTTCACTGACCCTTCGGTTTATTTGAGTTTAGTTTTTACCAGTGTCAGGAGAGAGAAGCAACATAAAGTTGTTAACTCTCCCTTTTCTGAATCCGTCAGCGTCGGTAAACATACAGTACACTCTCTACTACTGTTTACAACTGTTACCTCGAACTGTGTTTAGCTTTTAGTTTTGTATAGTTTTGTATTACTATTATACTATTGTTGCTCTTTAATTGTCTTTCTACTTATATACATTGTTTTATATCTCTTATGCTGACGTGGACAACAAAGACATTTCCTACTGTGCAAATGACAATAAAGACGTTGAATCTCCAGCTGTCAACATCTGTTTGCTCCGTTCATTAACACACAGGTGTATTTTCTCTCTGCAGAAGAGAAACGGCATGATGGACCCAGACGACTTCCGTGCCTGCCTCATCTCCATGGGTTACGATCTGGTCAGTGCAAAGTCTGAACAAAACACATGTTTCTATAGCAACTTCAGCCTCGCTAACGAGTGGGAATAAAATAACGAGAGGTCAAATAAGCTAATAGATAAATGTTTTTGTGTGTTGGACAGGGTGAGGTGGAGTTTGCTCGCATCATGACCCTGGTTGACCCCAACAACACGGGCGTGGTGACCTTCCAGGCCTTCATCGACTTCATGACCCGCGAGACCGCAGAGACAGACACCGCAGAGCAGGTCATGGCCTCCTTCAAGATCCTGGCCTCAGACAAGGTGAGAGACCGACACGCTGCTGCTCAACCACAGCGTTTAAATCAAGTCATTATCATCGTTGTTACAGCAACATGGTCTGGAGCAAAACTAAAACGTAATAACGGCCAATAACGTAATAATGTTGGCCATTTAAAATGTAATAAAGCCAATACCGTAACACTGTACTATATGCCAATAACTTTCCAATAATGTAATCGAATTGTTTGTATCAATAACGTAATAACGCTGTAATAAGTTATTACATTATTGGCCTATTTAAAAAACTTTTGACATTGTAAATAACCATTTTCGAAGGGTTTTTTAATACTAGGCCAATAACGTAATGACATTTTTTATAAAAGTTATAACATTATTGACTCAAACATTTTATTACATTATTGGAAAGTTAAGTCATAAAGTATAGTGTTAAGTTACTGGCTTTATTACATTTAATGTAATAACTTATTACATTACTGGCAAACATTTTTTATTACGTTATTGGTCTAGTATTAAAAAACACTTTGTATTAACCAGTTATTACATTACATTTTCAATTACAATGTCAAAAAGTTTTTTTAACTAGGCCAATAATATAACGGCATTTTATTATATTATTACATTTTAAATGGTTATAATTGTTACATTACTGGCCGTTATAACATTATGGGCTGCTATATGGTCAGAGCCACTTTTCCCTTTTTAAAAATGTGGAATATGTGAGTTTGAGTTTCTCTGCTGCTGTTTTTTTTTTTTTTTTGCGACTTGATGACGATGAGGAGTTGAACTTTAAAGTGTGTGGAGCGGAGGCCCACAGCTCCACATTAGTCACTGGTCTTATCTAACCGTTGGTGATGCACCAGTGGGTTTTGTGCTACAGGTCGTTCCAGCTCCTCCACCTGTTGAACCTCCTCTTCTTCCTCCTCTCCCTCCTCTTCCTCCTCTCTGCAGAGTTACATCACGGTGGATGAGCTGCGCAGGGAGCTGCCGCCCGAGCAGGCCGAGTACTGCATCAGCCGCATGACCAGATACATCGGAACCGACTGCCCCACCGGCGCCCTGGACTACATCTCCTTCTCCAGCGCCCTCTACGGAGAGAGCGACTTATAAACGCAGCTTCTCCTCCTCCTCCTCTCATCCCTTCTTCCCAGCTGCCCCCCTATTTCTCCAGTTTGGAGAGAGCAAGTTAAACCCTTCCACTGTCCTTCTACACGCTTTGTTCTTATCATCTTTTCCTCTTTCAAATCTTAACTCCCTCCTCCCCTCACTCGTCCCTCTCCCTGCTCTTTCCATCCCCCCCACCCCCCGTAAACACACTGCCTAGAGAGGGCGCGGGTAGAAGACTCTGCTCAAGTCTTAGAAACTACGTTTGGACTGTCCCTCATTTCTATTTAAGTGCCTTTTAAAAAACCAAAACGAAACAGAAGTGAGTCGGGTATTGCACTGAACTTATGTAAGCAGCATACATATAACGTACCTGCCTGTAGGAGACAGAAGGTGGCGATGAGGGAGAAACACGTTTAAAGGGAAAAATCTATTGAGCAAAGCCTCCTGCTCCGCCCTCTCTCTGAGATGACATATTTTTTTGTAGAAGGGTAATTAAAGAAGAAAACGTGATGAAAAAGCTGGTTGGTCAGTTGGCTTGGTTGGTTGTGTATTTGTGCAGATGCATGCGATGTTGAAGTTTAGAAATGCAAAATGTCTTTGTGAGTCGCAGACTCTTCCTTAATCTCACACACACACACACACACACACATACACACACAGAAACACACACATACGCGAAGCCAGAGCAGGTCATGAGGAGCCTGTTAACAAGTCGAGTCAGCAGAGGAGTGGAGTCAGGTGCTACGATGTTACAAAGCCAGTCCGACACTGAGAAATAAAAAGAATCAAATACCTCAGCACTGTGAAACCTGAACCTCAGCGTTAAGAGATTAAATTTGAACCTGGAGATTTTAAAACCTGAAGAAGCTCAGGAACTAACGGAGGATGAATGAGAGCATCGAAAACCACAAAAGAGAGAGAGAGCAGCTCAAAGCAAAAAGCACTGTGGGTAAATGTAGACAAAATAGAGAGAGGGGCCACGGCTGGATGTGGGACTCACGAAGGAAGACAGGAAGGAAAACTGAACGATCCCACACACCTCTGTCTCTCTCCGTCTCTTTTTGACGGAGGGAGGGGGAGAGGTGTCGAGCAGCGAGAGACAGGGCGTCAGGGAAGTTGAGGACAAAAGACGAATCGATACTGTAGCGTCAGAGAGGGTTCTGGTCCCGTTGTTAACGACAGGTCGGCCATGAAAACCAGTGCGAGTTGACTCGTGGTCATTTCTTTTCTTTTCTTTCTTTTTTTTTCTTATCTTATCTCTGCTCCGTTCTCCTCATCCTCAGCTCATTCTGTCCATCACTGACGCCACTAGCGCTCACTATCACACGGTTTAAAGTTTAAAAAAAAACTACAACTTGGAATAAAAAAGGAAAATTATATTACTAAACAACAGTTGTGTGTGTTGTTTTTTTCCCACCAAGTTCAGAGTTGAAACACTTTCATTCGTGTTTCTGGTTTTACCTTAAGTCTGTCGTCCGACCTTTGACCCCGCCCCTCTCTGTGGCGATGGTCACGTGTCGGGGTTGTGTTGGGGGTCCGGGCAGAGGTGGGAGGGGAAGTCGAGGCCTCTGTCCTGGGCGAAGCGGATCCATCGCTCCTCCTCGTCCTGGTGGGTCAGATACCGGCGGCCCATCCTCTGCTCGAACTCCCGCAGGTCGCACCACAGCTGGAAGTCCTGCAGGAGGCGCACGGAGAGGACGAGGGACAGAGACAGAGACCAGATATCAGATATCACCTGAGCGTCTCTCACACAGCTGAGAGATCTGAGTCTTCATTAAAAAGATAAAAGGAAACAAAACAAATAAAAGATTTCTAAATCTGTCTCCGAGTTCTAATCAGAGCTGTAACTCACCTGCAGCCAGGAGTGTCCCAGAGCTTTGCCCACGCTGAACCTCCTCCTCACCGACACCTGCAGCAGGTTGTTGATGAGGCTCACCGCTGAGAGGAGGGAGAGAGAGAGAGAGGGAGGGAGGGGAAGAGAGAAACAAGACGGGGAGAGAAAAAAAGAAAGAGGAAGGGAGAAAGCAAATTTGAATTGAATTGGGAGAGAGGGAGGGAGAGAAAAAAGAGGAAGGGTGAAAGAAAAGAGAGAGAAGAGATAGATGAAGGGAGAGAGAAAATAAATGAAGGGAGAGAGAAGAGAGGAAGGGAGAGAAAAGAAAGAGGAAGGGAGAGAGAGAAGAGGAAGGGAGTGAGAAAAGAGAGAGAAAAGAAAGAGAGGAAGGGAGAGAAAAGAAAGAGGAAGGGAGAAAGAAGAGAGGAGAGAAGAAAGAGGAAGGGAGAGAGAAGAGAGGAAAGGAAAGGAGAGAAAAAGAAAGGAAGGGAGAGAGAAGAAAGGAAAGGAGAGAAAAAGAAAGGAAGGGAGAGAGGGAAGAGATGAAAGGAGAGAAAAAGAAAGAGGAAGGGAGAGAGAAGAAAGGAGAGAAAACGAAAGGAAGGGAGAGAGAGAAGAGAGGAAAGGAGAGAAAAAAGAAAGGAAGGGAGAGAGAGAAGAGAGGAAATGAGAGAAAAAAGAGGAAGGGAGAGAGAAGAAAGGAAAGGAGAGAAAAAGAAAGGAAGGGAGAGAGAGAAGAGAGGAAAGGAGAGAAAAAAGAAAGGAAGGGAGAGAGAAGAAAGGAGAGAAAAAGAAAGGAAGGGAGAGAGAGAAGAGAGGAAAGGAGAGAAAAAAAGAGGAAGGGAGAGAGAAGAGAGGAAAGGAGAGAAAAAAGAAAGAGGAAGGGAGAGAGAGAAGAGAGGAAAGGAAAGGAGAGAAAAAAGAAAGAGGAGGGGAGAGAGAGAAGAGAGAAAGGGAGAGAAAAAAGAAAGAGGAGGGGAGAGAAAAAAAGAGAGGAACAGAGAGAGAAAAGACAGAGAAAAGGAAGAGAGGAAGGGAGAGAGAGAAAAGAGATGAAGAGGTTGTTTTAAAAGCAGTGCACTAGAGTCCCCCAGTGGACGACAGGAGAAAAGAACAAGCTCAATATTTCATCTTGTCTGAACGATGCCGCCACAACAAACATGTTTCCTTCGCTGTCAACTTCTTAATTATTCAATAATCAGCTGATAATGGAGAGGTAAAAATCAATCAATCAATCAATAAATCAATCAATCAATCAATCAATAAATGAATGAATAATCAATAAAAGCGGCCGTTACCCTCCAGGGAGATGGAGGCCCAGGTTTGTCTCGGGTACATGAAGGCGGCGTTGGTGATCTGCTGCTTGATGTCCTCGTCCTCGTTGAAGGGGAACGTCCCGCTCAGGCTCACGTACATGATGACGCCGACCGACCACATGTCCAGCGAGCGGTTGTAGCCGCTGCTGCTGATCACCTCCGGCGCCAGGTAGGCCGGCGTGCCCACCACCGAGCGCCGGAACGACTTCTCGCCGATGATGCGGGCGAAGCCGAAGTCGCACAGCTTCACCTGAGGCACAGACAGTGAGTGGAGGAGGTAAACAGAGAGGAGGATGCTGGGAAAACAAAAAATAAATCAAGTTTCTGCTGTTGCTGCGTTTGGACAGAGCGATGAAGTCCCACCTGAGGAAAGGGGTCGGCCGAGGCCAGGAGCACGTTCTCAGGTTTGAGGTCGCAGTGGGCGATGTGTTTGAAGTGCAGGTACCGCAACGCCTCGAGGATCTGTGGACGACACAGAGCGGAGGAAAGATACGATTTTACAAAAAAAAAAACGAATTTGTAAGAAAAAAAACAAGAAGAAAAAAAAAGTTACACTATTGAGAGAAAAACAAAAGCTTGTAAAGAAAAAAAAACACAAATTTACAAGGGAACTCAAAAATTTGTGAAGAAAAAAACTCAGATTTTCAGGAAAAACTCATATTTATGAGAAAACAACTGATAAACTTGTGAGAAACTTAATTTTGTGAAAAAAATCTCACAAATCCATGAGGAAAAAAAACTCAAATTCGCATGAAAAACCATATATATATATATAACCATATATGACAAAAATGTTACAAAATTTTCAAGAAAAAAATTACACAAAATTTTCAAGAAAAAAAATTACAAAATTTTCAAGATCTTTTTAATCCAATTTCCAAGATTTCTTTTTACAAAATTTATGACAAAAAATGTCAAGAAAAAAATTACAAAATTTCCAAGATTTTTTTTTTTTTACAAAATTTTCAAGAAAAAAATTACAAAATATTCAAGAAAACATTTACAAAACTGTGAGAAAAACACAATTTGTGATGTCAAGCACAGTATCCCACAGGTTTAATGAATATTGATACATAATAATAAACACCCTGTTGTACCTGCATGACCAGGAAGCGAGTGTTGCGTTCAGGGAGTCGTCCATTCTCATTGGACATAATCATCTCCAGCATGTCTCCATGGAGCTTCTCCATGACGACGAAGACGTGCTCGCCGGTCTCGAACATCCCCTCCACCAGAACCACACCGAGATGGGACAGATTCTGGACGACACACACACACACATATGTATAAAAGTGTTACAGAACATACAGTAACAGACAATAAAAGGTGTAACAGGTGTGTGATGAAGTCGTGTCTCTACCTGCAGTATTGACACTTCGTTCCTCAGCTGTCTCTCCTGTTTGGCGGGGAAACGCGTCTTGTCGATGACTTTGATGGCGACTGGTCGACCCGACATCCTGTGAGTACCTGGCACATGAGAGAGAGAGAAAACTTTATTAGTATTATTATAATAAACACCTCAGTGACATGGAGAGACTCAAACACAGCGGTGGTTACTTCAAGTACAGCTCTGGAGGGAAACACAGCCTGAGTCGGTGTCGGTGTTTGGGTTTAATGGTAGAAATTACGTTAGAAAACAACAACTTTCCTCTAAATAAAAACATATCTATCTATATCTATCTTTCATTTCATTTCGTGTTTCGTGTTGTTGTGATGATGGGATGTTGTGGTCAGAGTGGGCTCACCCCTGTACACCACCCCAAACTGTCCTGAGCCCAGCACGTCGTCTGCAAAGATCTGGTACACGGAGCTGATGTCCTGAAACACAAAGTGACACGGCGCTACACACTCGAGCCTGACAAACGTTTCCATGGTGAAATCCACCCAGTGAACACATTAACCCTTACCGTGCTGCGTCTGCGTGGGTAATCATCTGAGGAATAGAGAGGAGGACAGAAGACAGAAGATTGTCAATGTTAAACTGCTTGTGTAATTTTGTTTATATTTTACAGTGCCGTAAAAAAGTATTTCCCCCGTCCGGATTTCTTATTTTTTTTGCATATTTGTCGCACTTATGTAAGATCATCCAACAAATTTTAATATTAGACAAAGGTAACCCATGTAAATATAAAATGCAGTTTTTATGGTAAATTATGATTTCATTTATTAATTGGAAAAAAGCTATCCATCCAACCCTATCTGGCCCTGGATAAATCATCATACTCAAGTTATCTCTGTCTAAAATGTGTTTGATGATCTTAAACATTTAAAGGGATAGTTCAACATTTGGCAAATTGGCCCATTGTCATAATCCCTATAGTCATAGCAGTAGGTTCGTTACCTTTAATTGTCGGTGTAAGCTGTTTTTAGAACGGCGGAGCAGAGCCGCGAGCTGCTCAGAGCTACGCTACAGAGGCTAATGGGATTTCTTGGTTTCCCTCATCAAACTTATCAAATACACAATCCAACAACTCCAAAACGCTCTGGTGGACAAGTTGTGACCTGCACATTCACCACGCTATGAGATAATAACAGAACGTTACGAGGCAGAGTTGCTTTAGAGGTAAATTCATGTAAAATTGATGATGCGCGTTCCCGTCGGGGGCAGTTTTGTGAGAGAAAGCAAGAAATCCCATTAGCCTCCGTAGCGTAGCTCTGAGCAGCTCACGGCTCTGCTCCGCTGTTCTAAAAATACGTAACTTGCACCAACAATTAAAGGTAACAAACCTACTGCTATGACTATAGGGATTATGGCAATGGGCCAATTTGCCAAAATGTTGAACCATCCCTTTGAGTGCGACAAATATGCAAAATAGTAAGAAATCAAGAAAGGGACAAATACTTTTTCATGGCGCTGTATATTTGTTTATGTTTGTTGATCTCCACTCACAGTGGTTCTCCTCCACCTGCATCCCGCCACCGCCGCCGCCGCTGCTGCTCTCCACGGGCATCAGGCCCTGACGGATGGCGCTCTCCCACAGCGGCCCGTCCTGTCCGGCCACCACGCAGTACACCAGCGTGGCCGTCTCCACCTCGAAGGAGTGGGGGGCGCTGTTGCCCGGCAACACGGGCGCGGAGAGCTGGGCGGGGCCTCGGACCTGCAGCACCTCAGACAGAGGGATCTCCTGCAGGAGGAAGAGGAGGAGGGGATGAAGATAAAAGTGGTAAACCGTGGAGGTGGAGGTGACGGTGTTGGTGTTGGTGAAGAGGCTTTTACTTTGTAGTACTTGGTGCTGCTCTCGTTCTGGTACAGAATGATGCTCTTCCTGTCCAGGATCCAGTAATGACGTTTCCTCTGCGACACAGAAATAATCAATAATCAATAATCCATCATATTCATGGCAGGTTCATGACTTTTAATGAGTTCAAACTTAGTCTCAGTATCTGACTCACATCTGTGTGAAATAAACTTCTTCGCATGACTGAGACGTTTCAAAGAGGAAACCAGCAGCTCGTGTTTTCACACCTTTTGTCTGGTCAACTGAAGCGTTTGTGACGTGATTCAGAGAAAGACTTCACACACCACATGTGACAGCAAACTGTATATTTGTCATTGAGTTGTCTATTTATATATCTGCAGGTGGTTTCACTGAGGTCCTGTTTGCAAACATAGACACACTACATTTATACTTTATGGTGTTTAATATATTTCAGGTCATGAATATGCAAAGCAGGAGAGATTGTGGGATTAAAACTGTTGTAAGAAGGTTGATTATTAAAGACGCGTGTATGTATTTTATTCTGTTCATTGTTGACCTCACAGTCAAACTGTTGGTAGTTTTAATGTAACACACTTACAGAACTTATATCACAAATATGAGTTGGATCGGATGTCAAACTATCTTTAAGATGTTGTGATATTCTGAGTATTGCAATTACAATCTGTGATACTATTTGATTTATTACTGCAGATTATGTCCTGAAAGGAAAACATCTGTGTCAACATCATATATAGATCGTGTATAGATTATAATGACTAGATAACTTGATAGATAATTTATGAATAAGGGGTGGGAGTAAATAAGTTTTACTTCTTCCCACTCCTTTTCGGATATGAAACAAACAAACAAACAAACAAACAAACAAACAAAAAACAAAAACAAAAAAAATCAAATTACTTTTATTTTCAATTATTTTATTTTATTTTTTTATGTATATATATTTTTTTTCATATGTTGTCTTTGCAAAGTTTTTATGTTATGTCTGTCCATTTCTGTATTATGTTTTATTTCTTTTAACATGTCCGAAATAAACTTAAACTAACTAACTAACTAACTAACATCTGTTTTTATCCAATAAGATAAAGTTCTTGGTCTGCTCGTCTCACTTGAATCCCTCTTATTCTAACACAAATGTGAGTGTAAACAGCCAGACCGACACAGTTGTAAAAAGTGCTCTAGTGACAAAAACTTAAATTTGCATTTGCAATTTACAAGATAAAAGAGCTGAAACTTGGCGTCTGTGAATCTCTCCAGTAGAGTCACACATGATACGACCTCGTGTCTCACCAGTGTGTCGGTGTTGGTGTGGTGCAGCAGCCACCCCTCCCTCAGGACTCCACCCGCTCTCCTCTTAGTGTGATGCACCGACTGGACCAGTCTCATCAGAGGGATGTAGCTGCTGAAGCAGGGACTGGTGCAGGGACACAGAGAGACAGGACGTCAACAACAACAACAACAACAACCATGTCTCCTATGTTAGTTCCTCCTGAAAACCTCCAGGTGGCAGCGTGCAACAAAAACTCTCTGACAACAACCAGGTCAGTCACACACACATCAACTTCTGTGTGTGTGTGTGTGTGTGTGTGTGTGTGTGTGTGTGTGTAGGTGGCACGCGACAACTTAGACTAAAACATCCTGCCCGGCTCAGGGCATCACCACCACACACACACACACACACACACACACACCGCAGACAACTTTCAGATGTGGTGACATCATCGCAGTGAGTTCGCTCTGACCTGATTGGCTCCCGCAGCGGATCCGCCTCCTTGATCTCGGCCGGCGAGTCGCCGTCGGTGGACATGTCGTCATCGGAGAGGTCTAGTGTTGTCACACTGGTGAGCTCTGACTCAGCGTCGTCCGGCTCCCCCACACAGCTGTAAACAGCTGCAGGGGATTCTGGGAACACAACATGACATCATCGGCCTGTTACTGATCACACCGCCTACACATAATATCTTTAAATACACTGATTAAAAAAAAAAAAAGATGAATCAGTCCAAACTTTTACAGTATTCACTTTGAAGTGGGAGAAAAACCTGCACAATTTAAAAACAGAGATGAAAACTTTTTAAATTTTGTTGCTTTAAAACTAAACGGCTGATTATCTAAAGGTTTTCATCACATTATTATTTCAAAATCAGTATATATCCCTTTTTTTTAATAGTGTAAATGTACAAATACTGTAAATCATTGTATCATAGGAGCTTGAATCTTCGCTGCACACACATAATGTTTCTGGGAATATGAATCAGCTCTGACTCTGATGTTTCTTGCGGAGGGTGAATCAGTCTCGACTCATCACGGTGTTACGATGAGATCAGAGCGAGGGCCTCGTTTCAAACGACCTGTGATCTGACAGCGCAACTTTCAGGAGCAGAATAATAAAATCGGAGAGACGAGGACCCTCCGGGGATCACTGGCTGCTCTGCTCACCTTCTCCGTTGACCCCTCTCCTCTCTCCTGGACAGTCTCTGGACACCAGCGGCTCGCAGCGACGGTGACAGTTAAACCTGCAGTCTGGGGATGAAGAGGAGGAAGAGGAGGAAGAGGAGGAAGAGGAGGTGACATCAGGAGAAGACCTGCAGAATTTAACTTTTAAATCACTTTTAAAACACTTTTTTTCTTCTCCTGTGAAGCTTTTTCAATGAGCACAGGTTCAGTCCAGTCACACACACCGGCTTCATCAAGTCGAGGTTGTGTGAAGACGGACGATCTAAAACTGACCTGGTGATTCATGTGTATTAATATTCAGGCAGGAAACCACCGCTTCACAGCTTGTTTCAGTTACATTTTGGTGTATGAATCGTGATGGTGCAAAAGTTTTCTTTTTTTTAGCGACACTCGGATGTGGTTTTGAGTTTTCCTGCAGAAAGTGAAAGCACCACGTAGAAGAACATGAACATGTTCATTAACAGTGTTGGGAAGATTACTGTGGAAATGTGCAATTACTTTCTCTTGTAATTGCATTTGATTGCTTAATTTTGAATGAATGCTCTCAACTGTTAACCATTTTCAACCCGTGTTTCTGAACTTCCAACAGAGGAACGCGTTCTTCTCCGTCACCGACATTGTTGCTGACTGACAGATCGTTTCGCCAAAGACGGTTTAGAAACTAGTACTAGTAGAGTATCTTTGGTTCCGCTAGCAAGTTGAGCAGCAGAACGGCACATGACCAGAGAGAGCCAATCAGAGGCGTCGGTATCCAACTTAAAACCTAAATCTGAGCTTTTGCAGCGATTTTTCAAATGTAACTAAAAGTATAACCATGGAAATTTCCAAAAGCAACTGTCATTTAATCACATATTTTTCCCCCAGTAATGGTGATTAAGTAATGCCGTTACATGTAAGTTGTTACTTCCCAACAATCTGTTCATTAATCATCATTAGAGGAGACGTGTGTGTGTGTGTGTGTGTCACCTGAGCACTGCAGCCCCTGT
The DNA here is from genome assembly GCF_905171665.1 of Trachurus trachurus. Classification (NCBI taxonomy): domain Eukaryota; kingdom Metazoa; phylum Chordata; class Actinopteri; order Carangiformes; family Carangidae; genus Trachurus; species Trachurus trachurus. The sequence continues at coordinate 15,562,447 of NC_139909.1, read as the reverse complement.
CTGAAGAGGCCTTTGAGCAGCCGGTGGCAGTACTGACACACCGTGGGTTTGGTGTAGCTGTGGATGTGGAAGGTGTGGGGCACCTGAGCCGTGCTGCCGGCCCCCAGCCACACGGGCGGCTCCGCCCAGGACGGAGGCCTGGAGGACGGCTTGGACATGCTGATCTGGTGAAGGACGGACGGAGAGGTGGAGGTCAAAGGTGAAAGAACAAGCAAAGCATTTAGAACAGGGGTGTCAAACATGTGGCCCGCGGGCCAAAACCGGCCCATCGGAGGGTCCAATCCAGCCCGCAGGATGAATTTGCCAAGTTGCATAGAAGATTGAAGAGACATAATATTGTTGAAATTGTGCATATTTTTCTCAAGAATTATCAGTTTGTTCATGATGTTTTGTAAAAAGTTTTCATAATAGTAATTAGTAATTCATTAACTGTAAACATCTTCATAATTAAATTGAATTGAATAAACTTTATTCATCCTGAAGGAAATTCTTGATTCCAGCAGCCCATGTACACATTCATTACAAACAAAGACAATAAATAGACAGAATAAATAGATAAACAGACAGACAGTACCTTTAAAATATATCATATATATAAAAATGCTGCTAATACCAATACTGACGGCTAAAAAGGTGGTAAAGAGAGTATAATGTACTTGTACTTGCACTAAAACAAAAGGAAAAATTTAAAGTTCTTGTTATTTACAGGTTATTATGCTGTTATTTTACTGGTGCAGCCCACTCGAGATCAAATTGTGCTGAATGTGGCTCCTAAACTGACTTAAAGCTCCTTTTGGTTCCTCACTCACCTCCTCCAGGCTGCCGCCCGCCTGATTGGACAGCGAGTGTGTCCGCGGCCGCCGTGGGGGGAACAGGGACATGCTGGTGCTGACCTGACGCCGCGCTCGGCTGCAGTCGTTGGGCAACTGGAAGGCGCAGCGTTTGTGGAAGTCCAGGCCACAACCTGCAGAGATAGAAACAAGAGGAGGAGAAGATGTTTTATGGTTCTGGTCTGACTCTGGGTCAGATTTAAACGACGCTGAGCTGCCGCTTTGTTTACCGTCACATTTCAGCCCCTGGCGAACGAGGCCCCACAGCATCTCCCCACAGTGGTGGCAGAAGGTCGGGGTCCGGTACGAGTACACCACCAGGGAGTGCGGACGGATCCTCATCTCGGTCACCGAGGCTGATCCTGAGTCAGATCAGAGAGAAGAGACACAGTTCATAACAGCAAAGTCACATCTGTCTTCTCTCGTCTGTTTTTCACCTTTGTTGCTAATTGAAGAAAAAAAAAAGAGCATAAAATTGAACAAAACATAAACAATGCACAGACAAATTAATTCCTGCTATTTTATTTAAAAAAATGTCAGGATGAGAGGAAATGATGTAATCTATGATAACCTCCAGATGTTCCTGATAGCGCCACATTAGCTATGTAATAATGTTATAAATTTTCACCTCATGATGTAATAACACCGCATTTTGTAATAAACTTCTTGAACGCAATATTCACCGGTAATAAACTTTGCCTCATTTTGTAATAAGTTGTTACATAATGCACCGAATTATTACAACATGCAGGTGTTGCACTTTTTTTATGAAAAAAATGTAACAATTCGGTGCAATATGTAACAACTTATTACGAAATGCGGCAAAGTTTGTCACATATTGCGTTCAAAATGTGGCAGATTATTACACAATGCGGCGCTACAGAGCTTCTTCATGTAGAGACATAAGGTTACCACTGACCACTGTGAGGTTTTGGCAGAAACAAACAACAGTCAGTCTGTAGCTCTTAGAAAACTGAACCGGGATGAAATGTTGACAAAAAAACAAAGCTAAATCCTGCTGGACTTGAAAGTAAAAGACCTTCAATTTGAAAATAGTGATAATAGAGTTGTCAGAGTCCAAAACCAAAATCTTGCATCTGTGAATTAACTGTGAATGAGCCAATGACAAAGGAGTCATTTGGTCCCAGAGCCTGTTGACCTCTGACCTGAGATGACGACCTCGATCAGATCTCCATCCTGCAGCTCGTCCTGCTCCGTCAGGCGCTGCAGCAGCTGATCGGAGGTCACCTGATGTCTGAACAGCAAGATCTTCTCGCCGGCGCCCACCACGGTGCACTCTGGAGCCTGAACACACACACACACACACACACACACACACACACACACACACACACACACACACACACACACACACACACACACACACACACACACACACACACACACACACACACACACACACACACACACACACACACACACACACACACACACACACACACAGGAAGGTACATGAGGAAATGCACAAGGCCTTGAACCTCCACTGCATATATGTAACTTTCCACTGTGGAAAACGGAGGAGTTTAGTAAGTTTAAACGAGAGCTGCCTGGTCAGAAAAAAAGAGATGAGTCGGTGGAAACTTGGAGAAAACAGAAACTAGTCGCACTTCAACCAGACAAGAGATGTCAGCCTGTCACTAATAATTTGCACTTGTTCATGTCTGCAGCCAAATACAGAACGGCTACAATAGGCCACGCAGCGAGTCAGAGAGATGGTGCTGAAGATAAGCTACTGTACTGTGAGGTAGAGATTCAGCGCTCGGCTCGACCAGGAACATCATCAGTGATTTTATCTTTGAATCAGTCTCAGTCATCTGTCAACAACTTCTTCTTTCTTGTTAAAAGCTGTGACACATTGACTGTGTTTCTTTTTTTAACACCTCGAAGTGAAACATTTTCGGTTTCTTATTGTGAGAGAATGAATGAACGCGCATGTGTGTGTGTGTAATAACTATGGGATTAGAAACAGAATTATTATTATTTTTACTTACTTAGATATAAATATATATATATATTAATATATAAAATAATAAAGAAGAGCTGTTGTAGTTAATTCTGTGCATGACATGGTCATTATTCAAAATCAATGTGTATCATGATGATACGTATCCTATCATGAGGTTGTAGGTAATACCTACAGTATAGCCCTAATATATTTTGTTTATTTGTTTATTTGGATCCCCATTAGCTGTTACAACTGCAACAGCTACTCTTCCTGGGGTCCATGAATCAGGGTTGTCAGATATACATGTATATTTCTTTTGTTATTATTTACTCTTTGTGTTGTTTTCTTGTCGATAGTGTGCATAAAGGTTATGTACTTTTGTAAAACCTATAAAAACATGTAAGTTGCAGCATTGTTGATAAAAAAATATGTAAAATTTGACAGATACATGTATTAGTGTTAATTTCATTATAAAAGGAAGTTACACTTTTACATTAGAGACACGGGGTCTCCACTCGTTAGTGACACAGTTACACAGTATGTGGCATTTCTGAAGTAGAGCACTCGTGATGCAGGGTGTGTTGTACAGTGAAGTGTACACACACACACACACACACACATAACGACACACACATTCTTTAGACTGCACTGACCCGCTGCCTGGAAACTCAACGATCAAAGCTCAAAGAGAGGCAGCGCAGCAGACGTGTGTGTGTGTGTGTGTTAGAGACGGAGGGGGAGAGGCTGTGGTCGGAAAGTTTTCTTGACTCTAGTCGACCACACACACACACACACACACACACACACACACACACACACACACACACACACACACACACACACAGTCCCTCCGAGCAGAGGCAGCATGAAGACCAGACCTGCAGACACCTGCAGCTCATGACCACCGTCATGTGACCTCAGAGACGGGCTCCACGGTTCCTTCATTGATCCTGTTGTTAGAACTGAACTCTCTACAACATGTTAGAGAGTTAATAATGATAATAATAATAAATAAATAAATAATAAACAGTGATGACGCAGGACAGGAAGTAGATTTGTGTCCTAATGGACCACAGGCTGACTGAAGTCTGCTGGTGTCAGACGGAGGAATAACAAGCTGCTGTAGACTCTAACCTGGTTCAACAGATCAAACATCTCTCTGTGTGTGTGTGTGTGTGTGTGTGCATGTGTGTGTCAAAACCACCACAACATCCTCCGAACAGAGCTTCAGTCAGCGCTGCAGCGGAGACACACACTATACATAGTAACCTACGCAGTCCTCCTCCACGCATGAGCTGACCTTTTCAGAGTCCACGTCCCCGACGGGCCTGAGAAACTCACACACGTCACATGGCGGCATTTTCCAAGTGGGACAGTGTGAAGAGTCAGCAGGTTGTTTTTATTTAAATTTGTATTTGTTTTTTTTTTGTTTGGTATTTGGAGGTTGTGCAGATTTTCCAGTGAAGCAGCAGTGGGCCCGGCGAGTGCAGCTCCATCACCGACCGTCGACTCCACCCAACCCGCTGCCTGACGAAGAGGCACCGAGGCTGGGTTCAAAGTAAATCACTCAGCTCTGTTGTTAAACAGTGAATTTAGTGCTGAACCTCCAGAAAGACGCTGCACAGAAAAGGTCACAAGTGATGTAACGGATGTGGAGATGCACTAACATGGATCTTAAAACTCCCATGATGCACCTCAACAAATGATGGACTATTCCTCCACCCTGCAGCCTGCTGTTCCCGGTGTCATGTTGTGTTTACCTTGCGCTCTATGATCTCCGCGGCCAGCCTCTGGGCATGGCGGTAGCTCAGGTTGCGGGCGGCGACTCGGACCACCTCCCTGAACAGGCCCAGCTGGAACTGGACGAGAGCCGGCGCCGCGACACTGCTGGGACTGGAGGGAGCCACTGCGGACATGGAGAGGCAGCCTGATGGAAAACATAGAGATGGTTAAAAAAATAAATAGATAAAAAAAGCTGCTGAGGTTCAAAGCAGCATTTCAAAATAAAGGTCTGTTTAGCTGAATACTGTGATCCTAACATCTTAGACACAATATAATATCAATATTTAGTCTATCAGCTGCTCTACTAGTGTCTTATACTGTATGTTCTTTGATTTAGGATGATGATTCATACCTATTGTAGAGATTTAATGTTAATGTTTTAAGTTTTTGTTGACTTGTTTTATCTTATTCATAAAAATGTATGTTTTTAATGTACTGTTTTTAAATGTGAACCCCAGTTAGATACAGCTAATGTGGATCCTCACAAATAAACATAAATGTAAACATATTAGTGGTGAGATTAACAGTATGGTTTAGCAAATTACACATTTTAACTATCTAGCACAGCTCATTTTAGTTCAGGGGCCACATAATATAGTGCAATTTGATCTAAAGTGGGTTGGACCAGTAAAGTAACAGCATAATAATCTATAAATAATGAGAAGTCTATAAACTAACCCTAACCCTAGTGCAAAGAAGAACAAGATGTTTACACTTAATGAACTATCCTTTTACAAAACATTATGAACAACCTGAAATCTCTAGAGAACAATATGTTTGACAACCCTGATCTACAGTAACACCTCCATCTTCACTGTTAAATAACGAAACCATTATAAAGCAGGACATAAAAAAAGCTTTTTCTTCTGGGTGTCCTGTCACCAAAATAAAAGCACTGAAAAGCCAGCTCAGTTATAGATGATGTTGAGTAATCTTACTGTCTAACCCCGGGTCATTCAAGCTCCGATCTTTCCCCTCGGGTTCAGCTCGGGATCACGACGAGGTTTCTCAAGCAGCGCAGAGTCAGAGTCAGAGTCAGAGTCGTCGTTGTCGTCGTCAGCTCCCCTCATCACTTCTGGTGAGTCTGGTTTCCTCTGTGCGGGGAGGCTCAGCTGTGTCTCTGAGACAGGAAGTTACTCACAGATACTCACAGGCTGCGAAGAGCGGAGAGCACGGTTAACACCCCCCAGCCCCTGGGTGTGAAAACTTTAACACACACATACATAGACTTTGAAATGGTCAAACCCATTTCCGTTCCTGCTCAGAGCTCAGAGCTCAGAGCCGCCTCTCAGTCACTTCCAGCAGCAGCAGCAGCGAGGAGGGTGAGAACCGACAGAGACTCAGAATCGAGGGGTGAAAAGTGGAATTTGTTTTTATTGAACCTTTGATAAAATACACATCAGGTTGGCCCCTTCACAATAAGATCCTTCACATCATCATCATCATCATTATCATCATAATCATCATCAGCAGCGGTTATAGCAGCCACGCACATTATACAGTACATGACCTTCGGACTCACAACATTTACCATCATCGGCGGCTCCGAGCACGTGTATCGATCTCCATAAATATTTGGACGAGCAGATCAAGGAGACAAAGATCCGATTGATCTCTGAAGCTTTGGATCCCGCGACTGAGTCGAGATAAATATTTACAGCTTCTCTCGTACCGAGCTAAATGACGTGTTAATGTTCATAATACACTTATGGAGCACTAACACTGTACCAACCCAGAGTAAATAAGTGACTGGTTAATACCGTGACGTATTGATTAGTATTGGTATTACTGATGTTTCTAGAGCTTTTATTTTGGAGACCTTCAACTACAAATTAGTGTTCAACCAACTTCTTTTTTTTTTTTTAACACAACTACATGGTGTTGAGACTGTACGTGATTAAAGGAATTTCCCATAATTCTAGTGTGTGTGTGTGTGTGTGTGTGTGTGTGTGTGTGTGTGTGTGTGTGTGTGTGTGTGTGTGTGTGAAAGTGACAAACAGGAAACATACATATAAAGGTCGTACATTAATAATTCTGTACATTATTTGCTGCGAACGAGACTTGAAGCACTTTTCCTCTCCTCCGTGTCGTTCCAATCCACTTCCATTCATCTTTTATTTTCTTAAACACCAACTTTTTCCTCTTTTTTTCTGACTTACTCTATCCCTTCTTCTTTTAACCTGCGCCACTTTGCACATTCAGAAGCTGATAGAAGAATTAGCACTTTTTTTTTTTTTTTTGAAGACTCAGCGATGTGACCTCCATCAGGTGATGTCAAGAAGAGCGACTTGAGTTTATCGAGGCCTGGACGATGGTGTGAACGCACCAACGTTGATGAGAGGCCTTCACAACAAACCTGCGCTGTCTCTTTTCTGAAATCACACTCAGGTCGTCAAGAATGTACCTTTTTTTTTTTTACTTAAGAGTCAAAGGAAATTGCAGGAAGAATGAAGGTATTTTCTTGACGGCCTGGTCACAGCGGAGTCTGACGTCGACGTGTACATTCTGTGGACAGTTTTCTTTGTCTTGGTCTCATTTTGGTGGACAAAACAAAACACAACAAAATCCAGTGTAAACGCCAGCACACGCTACAGTACTTACAATCCACGTTTAAAAAAAACACAAACGTAACATTCAAACGATCAGTTTTTCGGGAACCTTCAAAGTAAAAGCTCAGACTCCAAAACAAGGAAATCGCTTCAGCACGACAAGACTCACAGAGGATGGACGATCACGAACATCCATCCAAGTCAGCATTTAAAAAAACGACACTGAGGATTGTTGTGTAGTAATAATAATAATAAAAAAAGATACATAATGAAGAAACAGTAAATTAAGGAAAAAACAAGAATCCCATTCATGTAGTAAACATATTGTAGCTGAAGCTCGGCCTCAGCGTTGAACAAAGGTAGTTATCTAGATTTTTCAAACGAGGGTTGATTAAGCCTCGGATCTCCTGCTGCTACGACTGTAAACAAAGTCAGTTCAAACATTTTCCTTCAGCGTCGTTCAGATTTATGGCTGTTTTTACTTCATTTTGGAAATGAATCATCACCGGGAGAAGAAAATGATGATCATATAGCGTTTGATTAAACTTGATTGATGGTTGAGCAGATAATAAAGCACTGTCATGCTCAAAGTGCTTGGTAGTAGCTTATTCTTGAATGTCAGCACATTTCAGTGATTTGAGGTACAAAAAATTCTTCAGCATTTTGACCTTTTTCATTGATACAACTCATTAAGCGCCCGTTTCAATATTTCCTTTTTATCTTTCAATCTCTTTCTTTCTTTCCGTCTTTTCCAGTCATCCCCCTTCGGATAAAGTTGAATTTTTTTTTTCCAACTGAGACTCTTTGACCCGATAAAGTGTAAACAAAAAGAAAAAAAAAAAAGAAAAATCAATGTGCACTATATACAAAGAATGAAATATCAAATAATTTAAAACTGTATATACATAAAAAAACAAGAAGGCAAAAAGTGAGGTTTAAATGATTAGTGCTGTTGTTTTTTTTTGAAGATCCAGAGATTGTATATTGTATATTGCTTGTATGTTAAAATCTAAATTGGATTGTACCTTGTTTTTTTTTTCTAAACCGTCTGATGTGCGGTGGATGTGTGGGTCGGGTGGCATCAGCAAAGACTTCATGCTACTGGTGAAATATACAGAGTGCAAACACTTCTCTGAAAGAACTGAAAGCTGGGCACGTTGTCACCTACCTACGGTCGAATGTCTGCACATGAGAGAGTGTGTGTGTGTGTGTGTGTGTGTGTACACCGAGGGAACGGATTCGTCACGATGTGGATGCGTTGCTTTGCTACGGTCGAAAAACACGAGGCGTTCAGGTGCAGACGTTCCACGTTCTAGTAAGCAGCATGCTCGTAAATGTGGATCTATAGTAAATATTCTCTTTTCTGATGGATGGCAGCGGTTTGTACAGTGAAGCAGCAGCAGCAGCAGCGACTGTGTCAGACAGGATGACGTTTACTGTGGTGATGAACGTTTCTTTTTTTTTGTTTGTTTTGTTTCCAGTGTTCTTTAAAAATATGCTGCAGTTGCAAGTGTTTGTTCTCTGCTTTGAGCTTTTAGGTGTGTTTGTTTGTTTGTTTGTTTGTTTGATCAAACCAAGCTGCACACAGCCTCTCCTCGCCGGGCCGCTCTGCGCCTCCCTCAGTCACACTTCCTGTCGCTGCCTAGCCAATCAGGGAGCTGCGTCTGGATAGGTCCACGTTGCTGGCGCTCAGCCCCCTGCAGTCCGACAGTCCCGAGTTGGCATCCTGAAAACATCCAGAAGATTCAACTGTGAGCGAAGCTGCAGATCTGTTATTGGTTTTGTAGTGTTGGTATTTATTTTCAGAGCTTAGAGTCTCTCAGTTTGAAGTTTTTTTAAAATAAAATGTGTGTTGCAGCGTGTGCAGTGAGGTCGCACCTGTGTGGTCTCCTCAGTGCTCTTGTTGAGGAAGTTGAGGGAGCTGGCTCTCTTCATCCTGAGCAGATAAACAAAACCAAACAAACCAAACTTAACAACACAGATCAGTGTGTGAGATACAAATACAGAAAAGATCTTTAGAAAGTTGAATTTTAGCATTTTCAATCCAACTCTTGAGCCTCTCTAAAGGAGAATGATTATTGGTCAAATACATGAATCAAACAAAATCAAAAACAACTTCATTACTTTTATTTATCACAAACAAAATACCAAAGATTTACTGGTTTCAGATTCCTGTTCATAAAGATTTGTTGCTTTTTATTTTACGTTCTAATCCAGTGTTTTTCAACCTTGGGGTCGGGGCCCCATGTGGGGTCGCCAGGAATTCAAATGGGGTCGCCTGAAAAGTCCAGAGCTTTCAGCCACTTCCTCATCTTTGCATGAGGATCCAAAGTCAAGCAACCCTCAAGCTTAACTGCAAATTTTATCAATTTTGATCATCTGACTGGTATTCTGGGAACTATGTGATCAATAATTTCAGTCACAGTGGTGCAGCTCCTCCTGCGGACTGTGACGTGGTCTCACCCTGGGTTACGAGGTTCCTGGGGTCCGCTCCCCTGCAGCTTCTTCACCAGCATCTCGCTGCTCCTTCTCAGGGCGTCGCGGATCTTCCCGAAGGAGCCGCTGCGACGCAGAGACCCGTTACCATCCTGAGGAAACAACAGCACAGCGGTTTTACTGCAGACGTTAAAGACGAGACAGAGACAGCGACACAGAGAGACTTCGGCCCAATCCCATTTCTCTTTTTTACCCCTACCCCTTGCCCCTCGCCCCTTGAAACGGAGCTACAAGGGGTAGGGGTAGAAAGTCAACCCCTCCGAATTGGGACACCCCTTCAACAATCACATACGTCATCACGTAGTCTCACTGGCTTTTACGTAAGCTGATGCGGCGAGCTTTTGCCAGAAATCAAATAGCGTGTTCCATATAACTTAATAAAATAAGATAAAACTTAATGCAGACTGATCGGTTCATTGTAAAACATTTATTTACTGATGTAAATGTGGTGATTTCTGTACACAGAGCCCAGAGGCAGCGCTGCCTGCTCCTCTGACTGGTACATGAAGCATAACTTTTCATCCAAATAAACTAATGCTACTGCCACAATTGTCAGATTTCATCAATGAGACCAACATTTAAATGCTGAAAATAATTTAACATGCTGGTGGTAAACCTCTAAAAACCCGCGGATAAGTTAATTAACGACCGCCTTCTCTCCCGGCGGGACCGGGACGAGGACGTAATTTGGCCGGCGGAGAAGCGCTGCAGACCGGCTGCTGCCTCTGTGAGGAGCCGCTCCTCCTGGAGCTTCACTTCTCCGAAAAATCGTCGGAGCAAACTTCTAATCCGCCGTCATTTGGATAAACTAACCGCACATTTGGGACCTAAATAGTTACTTTCTCGCAAGAAAAAATATAAAAACTTAAGAAAGTGACGTAATAACAGCGCTACAGCAAGAAATAAAACAGCTTTTCGTTTTACAGCCACCGCTGCCGGCTGCCGCAAGATGCATTCTGGGAAATTTTCATACCCCTCCGTTTGGAGTGTGCCTCTGAAAAATCTCCGTTTGGAGGGCTATGTAGCCCTACCACTTCCCCCTACCCCTCTGTCCTAACGGGGATTGGGACACCCCTACCCCTACACGTGAACGCGCAAAACGGAGGGGTAGGGGTAAGTGGTAGGGCCAAGGGGTGAAATGGGATTGGGCCTTCCTGTTGAGAGTGTTGGTTGAATCACAGCTGTGAGCTTAAAGTCGGGTCATATAACATTCCCAGCCTTGTTTGCACGGTGACGTTGTCTCGGTGTCAGGATGAGCTCGTTACCTCTTTCATCAGCGTTAAAGATTAATTAATATCTGTGCACTGACCCCGTTCCACTCGGCCGAGTCGTCTCCTTCGTTCTCCCCCCGCTGTCCCCCCGGTCCATTCACTCCTTCCCTGCTGTGTCGTCTGTCGCTGCCTCCTGCTCCTCCGTCCTTCAGCAGCTCCACCACTTTGCTCTGGTTAATAGCATCGATTCCCTGAGACGACACACAGACACACAGAGAAAAACAGAGAGTGATTAAGGGAAATATACAGCCTTCACACAACAGCCCACTCAGCATGTGTACCACCTTAACTTTTCTTTACTGCGTGGTCACATGAGCTTCATGACGGAGCTGTAGAATCAGTCTGATGATGTTTTATGTGTGAATAACTCAGAGCTGTGACTCAAACACAGTGAATCCGGCTCCTTCAGACTCGTCTAACAGCAGTAACTCAGCTCTGTGGTGGTGTTGTTGCCGCACCTGTTTACGTGATTTGCTGGCGCACTCCTCCAGCGTCTCTGCTGCCTCCAGTTTGCCCTGACGACGGTACAGAGCTCCCAGACTCTTGAGGGTTGTGTTCACTGTGGGGCTGGAAACAAAAAGGAGAAAGAAATGATTTGAATCATTTTAAATGTGTGTGACCAGAGTTATAATTATTTATACCTCAATGGAACAAAGATGAATGAAGCAACATGCAGCAACACCTCTCTGCAGAGTCTGTTCCTGTTATTTGAACTGGAGACAGGCCAGACCAGCCTCATCACTGTGACTTTTTATATTTTAATTAATCTAAAAACACAGAGAGATTTAATCATATTTCTTCTCACTCTTCTATAATTACATTGCCAATTTTGCTTTTATCTCCCCTTTTCTTCTCTTCCTTGTCAATTTTTTTCCTTTCTTCATGAAAACAGAAACATATTTTTCAAAATAAAAGCTGATCTTATGGATGTTATTTGTAAAATGTTAGGCGATTAAGTTATATTTCTGATTGCTACATGTGTTCCAGTGCTGCTGACTCACCTGTCCACCTTGCAGGCCTTGTACCAGCTTCCATACTCTACATACGGGCCGGAGTCCTTGCGTTTACCCTGAGAGAGAGAGAGAGAGAGACAGAAACTAAGTATGAAGCATAGCCCCTATTAGAGACGTCCCTGCTGTCATCTGGACAGTCTGCTGCCCTCCATCACTTATGCCTCTGTCCAATCCATTATCTGTAATAGGACGTGGGCCAAGTGGAGGGGGAGGTGGAGCTGAGGGACTGACCTTGCTCTCCTCTCTCTCCTCTGCGTGCATCCAGATGGGCTTGTTGTCATCTGCAACAGGAGAACAAAAAACAAAACAAAGCGTCACATCGATGTTATTTGAGACGCAGCGACGGCAAAAAGGAGCCGAGTGAGGAAAAGCGTCCATTAAACAAAATGGTCCAGGATCAGCCTATATTTTAAATAGGGGTGGGAGAAAAAATCGATTCACATACATTTTTTGACGATTTTTAAATCGATTTTTTTTTTCAAAAATCAATTTTTTTGTTTTTTTTTGTTGAATTTTTTAAATATTGTGCAATGTGTATTTGTTAGCCTATTTTACATACAGAGAGTACAGGCTTTGAAAAGGGTTTAAGTTCACTTTATAATGGAGTATGTTAATTTATAGGCTCCTACAGTATTTGTGTGCAGATAAATGTTAAAAATGCAGACTAAAAATCGAGAGAATCGGCAATATCGTAGAATCGCAATTTAAATCGAATCGCCATCCAAAAAATCGTAGAAGAATCGAATCGGGAGAAAAGCATATCGTCCCAGCCCTAATTTTAAAGTGACACCTCTGTGTCCATGTGACTTTGTTTAGACACACGGCGGCCTGTCAGGCCCGCTCGCCGTCAGGCCACGTGAGCTGGTCAGGGTTTGATAGGCTAAGTGGCAGCGGGAGGGAAACATCGACATTAAGCTGCTTCGCACGCTTCGATAGCCTGAAATAATCCCCTGACCTGCAGAGGACGCGGGGACGGATCAGAGTCACAGATCCACGAGTCACAGAGGAGCTCCTGGACGTTCACCGCTGTGACCACCATCATCAGTTTGTCTCTAAGCGATTCGACTGTTGGCTCTACTCACTGTTGACGGATCCAAACTCCTTCTCGTGCGCCCGGGTGAGGATCTCTTTGTACAGAGCCTCAGCGTCTTTGAACTTCCCCTGCTTCAGGTAGCACGTGGCCTGAGGAGAACACACACACACACACACACACAACGTCAGATTTTCTCTTGAATCTAGATCTTAACATTCACATGTTTGACTCAAACGAGTGACGTCTGAGATAAGAGCGTTCTTCATCTTGATAACGTCCCCCACCAGGTTGTTTTTGGTCTTGGCCACGTTGGGGTCGTCGGCGCCCAGTTTGGACTCGTAGATCTCCAGGGCCCGTCTGTAGTAGTACTCCACCTCGTCGTATTTGCCCTGGTTCTGACACAGCAGAGCCAAGTTGTTGAGCTGCTTGGCCACGTCTGGGTGGTACTTCCCCAGCACCTGGAGGACGCAGGAGGACACATTCAACACGTTAAAGTTTATATTTTGTCAGTTTTCTTATTTTCAATTCTCTTTTTATTATAATTTTCCATGGTTCACATGTTCATTAAGAAAACAATTCATTATTCTCATCCATCCATCTGTAAATTACAACTAAATCACACAGAAATATTCAATTACGATCCATAAATAATACAGATATGAATGATTGGTCCTGCCTCAATAATAGAAAAGATGAAATATATCTGTGATTATATTGTGTCAGTTTTCATTCATTCATTCTCTCGCTCTATATATATTTTATCATCACTTTGCACAGTACGGTCACTTTGGCACTATGCCTTTTATTTGAATTGTTTAATGTTCATTGTTGTTTGTTCCTCCTGAGTGGGTGTTACTTAGTTTAGAATATATCAGTGTGTCTTGGCATTTCTTTTTTTTTTTTTCTTTCCAGTCAGATTAATGTTGTCCTGTCATGTTTGTAACTACACCGTCACTGGAGTATATGCACACATCATTTCACTGCTATGATCTTGAGGTGTTTACCTTCTCTCTGATCTCCAGTGCTCTCTTGCAGAGCGGCTCAGCCTCCTTGTACTTGCCCCTCTTTCCGTACAGCACGGCCAGGTTGTTGAGGGTGGCGGCCACGGCCGGGTGATCCTTCCCCAGCGTCTTCTCTCTGATGGCCAGGGCGTCGTTCAGGAGGTGAGCCGCTTCTTTGTACTTGTTCTGGTCCCTGCAGGAGAAAACAGAGCAACAGCACTTCGATCAAAATCTGTATCACTTCACCTGATTACAGCTCCTGACACAGTCTGCTGTCGGAGCCTCACCTGTACACCAGGGCCAGGATGTTGAGCATGGTGGCCACGTCCGGGTGGTCGTGTCCGGACGTCTTCTCCAGGTCCTCCAGAGCCTGTTTGCACAACGGCACGGCCACCTCGTAGCGGCCCTGCGACGCGTACTGGATCACCAGGTTGTGCAGGGTCCGGAGGCGAGCCGGGATCTCGTAGCCTCCCTGCTGGGCCGCCGCCTCGCCGCTGGGCTGGGCTGCAGGACGGACAGACGGGTCAAAATAGAGCAGCTTCACTACGTAGACTAATAAGATCTCAGATGTTGAGAAAATACGCTAATGAGTCCTTTAATTTATAAAGAAACCCTAACCCTAAAACTAACAAGTTCATAAATTGAGCATCTTTCTAAAGAGCCAGTGACTACTGTACCGGTATATATGAAACTGAAGACGAATTATAAACCTTGTGTTGGATTTCATTTCCTCTAAATAATCACAACCTCGTCAGACATAATCAAATATATTGGCTTATATAACAGAGACAGAAATACATTAAACAAACTGCTATTATCCAATTTGCAGCAGATTATTTTTGTGTCGACTGACCAATCAACCAATATGTAAACTGCAGATAAGTTTAATACTGGTTGTGCTACAAAATAAAAGCTATACAAATAATATAAAGACCAGTTTTGTTACAAATAATAATAAAAAAAACATTAGGGAAATGTTCATCCCACTCTCCTGAGGCCAACAATGACATTTTCTGATTTCTTGTGTTGTGCAAAGGGCAGAAGGAAACCTAGATGTTGAGTTTAATGTCACATGAGACAAAGAAAAGCAGCAAATCCTGAGAAGCTGCAACTAAGAAATGTGAAAATACACAACATATAGCAAAATGATCAAACTGTGCAGAAGCACACCGACTGAAATCCAGCTCTGTTTCCTGTTAAACACCACACTGGTCTAATTTTAGAGCATCAAGCTTTTTAAAACATCCTTTTTAAGCCCTGTCGCTCCTCTTTATTTGTTCTCCTCCGTTCTGTCTGCTAGTTTCATCCCTCCATCTCCAGTCGGGTGTGTCTGGTTTAACCCCTCACCTCCCTGCGCTTCTCTACAGTCTTTACAGGATTCATGTGTTTCCTCCTTTT
Organism: Trachurus trachurus; assembly: GCF_905171665.1. Lineage (NCBI taxonomy): Eukaryota > Metazoa > Chordata > Actinopteri > Carangiformes > Carangidae > Trachurus > Trachurus trachurus. The sequence continues at coordinate 15,547,108 of NC_139909.1, read as the reverse complement.
CAAACAAAAAAAGCGAGGATGAGAACAGAATAAGAGATTGTTGCTCCTCCTACATATTTGAACATGTTATGGCTGAATGTGCGTTCGACATTAAAAAGTGAACAAGCTTTATGATGAGTATTCATCCATCAATAATTAAAGAGACCATGAGGCAGAGTACAGCAGCACTTACTGTTTCACTAATGGGGAGTAAAACTGAATGCTCTGCCTGCGTCGCCCATTACCAGCCTGAGCTCCTGCATTAACCAACCACAGCTCCTCATATAAACAAGCTTAGTATCCTATCTGGTAAAGAGTCGACTCACCACTCACACAGCAGAGGTAACTGAATAAAAACTGAGCTCTGGGAACAACCTGCTCCTCAGGGTTGATATGACTCTTCAGTTTCAGGCTGAACATTTCACTGTGCTTTTATTTTGACACGGTGTAAACACATTAGATAAACATAGCAGCTTCTGTCATTTCAACATCAACCTGAATAAAACTTAAAACTTATTAAAGCAACACGAGGGGCAGTTCAGTCAGATGTTTGTTTGATCTTTTCATAAACTCCTCAGCTTCCTAAAGTCATTATTATTTCAAATCCTAAACCATGACTTTGCCTAAATCCCTTCATAATCAACAAAAAGCGCCTTTGAAGGTTTATACTATAAAGTCCACAGAGTGGGACTGTGTGTGTAACTCTGCAGCATCAACACACCCGACTTGGCTCCTTGGTGTTCATTATTTCTAGGGAAAAGGTCAGCCATGCAAAATGGCTGTGAGTGCTGCGAGCGCATGACCAATCAGCTCCTCTTCCTGTGGTCGAGCGCTGCTGGTCACTCTGCGCCAGGAAACCAGGCACCTGCTCCTGGAAACCAGGATGTGAAACCTTTGTATAGATGAAGTCACGTCTGACTCTAAAGGCTCCTGCTGAGTCTGAGGTTTGGGCACTTTAAGACTGAGTAGTTTAGTTTTAGAATAATCTAGAATACAAAAAATAATGTTGTCTCTATTAGCTGAGCATCAGATATCAAGTGAAGCTTCTCAAATGTGACAATTTGCTTCTTTTCTTTGGCTTTTCTAACAGTGAATTGATGTTTTTTCAGTTTAGAAATTTAATATTTTACTGTGTTTTTTTTTTTTTATAGAGGTTTGGCATTTCAAATAATCTAATCTGTTATCTGCAGCCCTGTGTGAGGTGAATGCATATGTCACATGCTGTTATGCTGATGTCATACCTGGTCCCTGGTCATCATCATTGGGGAACAAGTCGTCCAGACTGTCCTTCGATGTGTCTCCTCCTCCGCTCCCGCCGCTGCCCGCGCTCTGGTTCTTCTCCTCCGAGGGCGACACGTCGTCGTCGAACTTCTTGATCTGATTCATGAACTCCAGGTGCTTCTTCTCCTCCTCCAGCTGGGCCACGCTCTGCTCGCTGCGCTGCAACTTGTGCTGCGTTCCCGCCAGCTCGTCTCGCAGCCACTGGTTCTCCTGGCAGAGGCGGCGCACCTGAGCGCGCAGCTTCTGCTTCTCCGACTCCACGGCGCTCAGGTGGCTGGACAGGGCGATGATCACCTGGGGGAAAGAGAAAGCACAGTTTCAATATGTTTTTATGAGCTGAAATTTAAGGGATAGTTCAACATTATTGGCAAATTTGCCTATCACCATAATCCCTACAGTCATAGCAGTAGGTTCATTACCTTTAATTATCGGTGCATTTTGTTTTGAGATCAGCGGGGCAGAGACATGAGCTGCTCAGTGAACGGTACAGGTCCCCTGTCCCTCATCAAATACACAATCCAACAACTCCAAAATGCTCTGGTGGACAAGTTGTGACCTGCACATTCACCACGCATTGAAATAATCATGTATGATTATGTAACATTACAACACATGAAGCAAATATTCAGAACTACTTACGCTTTTGAAATCCCTCCGCCCAGCAGCCGTGTCTGGGATGTAGCTCCGGCTGCATTTGCCTCAAAAACAACTCTGTCTCGTAATGTTACATTGTTATCTCATAGCGTGGTGAATGTGCAGGTCACAACTTGTCCATGAGAGCATTTTGGAGTTGTTGGATTGTGTATTTGATGAGTTTGATGAGGGACTGGGGACCTGTACCATTCACCTCCATTGTGTTCACTGAGCAGCTCACGCCTCTGCCCCACTGATCTCAAAACAACATGCACCAATAATTAAAGGTAATGAGCCTACTGCTATGACTATAGGGATTATGGTGATAGGAGAATTTGCCAAAAATGTTGAACTATCCCTTTAAATATATGACAATTTGTTCTAACTGAAATGTTTGAGTAAATCTCACACAACAGGAAGTGAGGAGTCGGTCAGTGTCTCACCTGTGCCTCTCCCAGGCCGAGCTCGATGGCCTCCAGACTCTTGCGGAGCAGCCCGGACTTCTCCTGGGCGACGGGCGGCTGGGTGCAGTCCAGCAGCGAGTTGAGCAGCTGCGCGTGTTCGCCGCGCAGCGTCTCCAGGCCCTGCATGACGGCTTTAGTGTTGAGGACGATCTCATCCTGGCTCAGTCGCTCCAGGGCTTCTTCACGTGGATACACCATGGTGGACATTGCCTGGTTTCATGCACGCTGCTGCTGCGGAGTCGGGAACAGGAAGAGAAAGAAATGAGATGTGGGAGCGTGCATCATCATTATTCCATTTTTTATTTATCAGACAGGGGGCCGGGGTGGGGTTGGGGAGACAAATTTGCTGACTGCGCCTCCTCCTATCCGGCTTGACATTCACACAATGTAAGTATACGCTGCTCGGCGTAACCACATCCTTTATCTGCTGGCTACTGAGGCCAGCAGAAGGTAGAGGAGACAAAAGGGAAAGAGCAGATGAGAGGAGAGAAGAAAGGAGAGGGCAGGGAGGAGGAGAGTGGGCGACGATGAAAATGACAGAGAGGGTAAACAGATACTCAGTGAGGCAAAGGGGGAGCAGAGAAAACAATAAATAGCTTCACTCTCACAGGTTTCATTATAACGGTAAAGATGAGTCACTAACCTACCAAAGCCAAGAAGTTTACAAAGTTGTTTCATATAAAATCCTGCAGTGTTCCTATACATTTGAAATTCCATACTTTTTCCAGACCCTAATTTCCAGACTTCTCAGTAGAAAAAATCTAATAATTTGTGACATTTGAGTAATTAGATGTGTATCATGTTAATAAATTATGCAAATACTCGTTTGTTCATTATTCTTAAAGTGTATGCCATTATGTCAGCAAATCATTTCCAGATGACTGTAGCTAGGTACAATAGCGCACACAAAATAATTAACCCAAATAACTTCAGATAAGACCAAACCCAGATAAGTATTAAGATAAAAATATACAATAGTTTCCATTTTCTATACTTTTCCAGACCTGGAAATGTATAAAATCAAATTCCATACTTTTCCATACTTGCGTAGGAACCCTGAGTCCTGCAGGGAAACATTAACATCCAATTTATTCCTGCTTGACGTTGTGTTTCAGAGTTACTGCTGCAGAAAGTTTCCCATTAAATCTCCCGTCCCTCCACCTTCCTGTGTGATTTCAAAGAGGTCAACGCCGGCGAAACAATGGTTCCCCATTTCATTACAGAGACAGTGTGCCCCTCGGGTTGGTGGAACGAGATAAGGTGTGCGTGTGTGTGTGTGTGTGTGTGTATGTGTGTGTGTGTGTGTGTGTGTGTGTGTGTGTGTGTCTCTAGTTAAAACCCATTCAGATTACTGCAAGAGGATTCCTCCGGGCCTGACACTGACGCAGCAGCAGCAGTGACCAGTAAAGCCAATTAAAATGAGCCACTGTCACTCAGCAGATCAGCTCCTGACACACACACACACACACACAGTGAGGTAATCACGACCAAATCAAAACATCACAACGGCGGCTGAGCTGCAGACGGACTGGAGCTACTGCAGGGGCTGATGTTTTCATCTGAATCTAGGTCACTGCTGCAGACTGATCCAGAAACAGCTGTACATCAACGCCAACGAGACATTTCAGCTAAATTTGCGCATCGATTCCCAACCAGTATGTTTATTCTATTTCATAATTAAACCAAACAATTAATGTTGACCTAAAAATGAACATCAGATTATTAGTATTATTATTAGCCTCTCGAATATCAACATAGGGGTGCATCTCAATAAATTAGAATATCATCGGAAAAGTTTATTTACTGTACGTCAGTAATTGAATTCAAAAAGTGAAATGAATACATTATATGGATCCATTGCACACAGAATGAAACATTTCATGTCTTTATTCATTCATTTAATGTCAATAAAAGTCAGTATCTCAAATAATTTGGATATCACAAAAGACCAATTTAAAAAAAGCATTTTTAATATGGAAAAACTAGTGCACACTAGTATTTGACTTGGAACTACTGGAAATGGACTTTTCCATGATGTTCCTATTTATTGAGATGCACCTGAACATCATAAAGCTGGTGATCTATAAATCAATATCTAGAAAGTTCCACATCCTGATCTTAAAGGCCTGAGGATGGAAATATTGAGCAGCTGTGAAAAGTGAAACCGTCGCAGCAGCAGCAGCAGCAGCAGGAGGAGGAGGAGGAGGACAGAGGAGCCAATTGTGCGACATCGTGACTTTCTCCCTTTTTTCCTGCTTTAATGATGGAGGCGCACCTGTTCTCCTTCCTCCCTCCCCTATCCATCTCTCGCTCACCCATCCTCCTCCCTCCCTCCTCCCATCCGCCTCATACATTGACTGCAATGCACCAATATTCATGCTAACTCCGCTTTCCAAACGCAGAGAGGCAAAAGCTGCCAAACGTGAAAAAGCGAGTGACATCTGGAGGTTCATATTATCGTGTGTTCATCCTCAAATGGGACGATTTTAAACCGCAAATATATAGAAATGAGGCGGTGGTGGATGGTGGTCGAGGCAGGCCTGCATGTCTGTGGCCGAGGGCGGCGAGGAGGAGGAGGAGGAGGAGGAGGAGAGGCAACGTTTGGCTTGGCAACAGATCAATCAAGGTGACCGACAATGGAGAGGTCTGTTCAGAAAAGCACAAAGCTATAATGGATGGTTTAGTAAATCATTTGCCAATCACTAAAAAAAGCAGTGCGGTTGAATGAAATGTCAGGCTCGTCCGACATGTAAACTGTTTGTAAACAGTGCAGGCCCGACCCAGCTCCTTGGGTGTTACACAATATACACACTCATGCACCTTATATTAATCGATTATACTCTGATTAGCAAGGAGAATATAATAGGAAAATGAAAAGTCATGATTCATAAGTGGCAATATTTGTATTGCAACTGCAGATGACACATTTGCGGATTTGACAGCTTGCTAAAAATACACCGGCAAAATTACCATCACAAGCATTAAATCGCTGTCTTTCTTTATTACATAGCTACGACCTCTGCTGCTGCTAACGTAAATATAAATCATCCATGTTTTATTTCTTATTTTTTACCTTCATCGAAGACAAGTGCGACGCTTTCTACCCCCTCGAACAAAGCAGGAGAGGACAATGTTGTGATGCTCTGGACAGATCAGCGACAAATGCACAGCGAGAGGAGAAACAAACCGTTTCCGGTCACGTATTTCAAAATAAAAGCTGCAAGCAGAGCAGTGGAGGCTGAATAAACTTCCCTTTTCAGAATAAACCTTGAACATTAAACACCTTGAACATTAAAAGTCTGTTTTCTGTCACTTATTTCAGTAATTCAAATGTGTTTTAATAGAATTTCATGTTTTTCATGCAGCATGCATAAGTGAATTTGGACAAAAATAACATTTATATCTCCCTACAAGTAACACATTGGCTTCCATTTAGATAACGGTTTATTCAATATTGATTCAATAACATTGTTTTGATGTAAAATATAGCAGCCAGCAGACTGCTTTTAGGTGAACGTTGAATTTAGTATCAGTTGTGGTTGAAAATATGACATTTAAACATATATAACGAGCGCTTTCAATGTGGATTAAATGTCGGGAATCAACGTTGATTCATGATCTTGCTAACGTTATCTGGCAACCGCACATGGCAACCGTACGTTGGTACATGACAACGACTGTTATGTTACGTTAACGTCAATCTTATTTTGAAGGAGGCTGAACGCGAGGAGGAACTAGTTAATGTAACGTTAGCCTACCTGTCTTCTTTATTTCACGCTTCTTCTCACGTTATTTTGCTAGTCAAGTGTAAGACACACCGAAATAGCCCACACACATACAACAGCTGAGTTTAGTTTAATGCGATTACAGTGCCAGCTGAGGACTGTTGTAATTAAGCTAACATCAGCCTCTCTAACGGTCACCGCTTAATTAACTTACCAGGAGCGGACTGGCGCTTGGCAATGGAGGACTGCAGAGACAGAAAGCTTTTACAAGCGTCCACAGTGTTGGCTGTTACTGTTGGCTACTCCCCGTTAAAACTTTTATTAATCCTAACAAAACTGTAGCGGTTGTTGTCGCGGATGCGCCGTGAACCGAAAAATGGCTGTTCTCCCAGATACCATGACCAAAGATGAAGTGACACATCAAGATGGTTCACGGTTTCTATTTTTACCAGCGGGGCGGGAAAATGTAACCCGCGCATGCGCAAACTCAAAAGCACTGCTAGTTAGGCAAGTCAAGTCAGCTTTATTTATAGAGCACAACAACAAATGACCAAAGTGCTTTACAATTATGTGCAAAACGAGAACAACAATGACAAAAGAGTGTAAAAAGAGAGAAAAAGACACAGAGAAAGAACATTTAAAAACAGTGGATAAAAGGATAAAATAAAAATCAGAGGATGATAGAGTATTTGTATGCTGATTCAAATGCTATGGAAAAGAGTGTTTTGCAGATCTTCATGGAGGGTGAAGGACGAACTGAATGTGGCAAATTATTCTACAGTTTTGGACCAGCAACTGGAAATGCTCTGTCACCTCCATACAGTCTGGTCACCTCTGGTTTTTAACTTTGTAGTTAGTTAGCTAGCTAGCTAGCAAGCATCTTCTGTAGTGATCTACATGCATATATTATGTTTGTGAGTGGTTCTTCACACTTTCTGACAAATTTTTGTGTGATATCTTACAATACCCTAACCACCACAGTCCTTCACTGAACCTACCGGGGATAATAGCCTATTGAATATTTAGTTTCTTATTTTGAGATTTCATACGTTTGTTGCCATAACCAGCTATTATATCATCATATGGTATTGATTAACATGATTTTAACATTAAATGGCATACTAATTGGATAACTTGTCTTCTAATTAGATGCTATGACCAATTTGTGAGGCGTTTTCAGGAAACGTGATGTAAGTGGAAGTGATTCATCTTGGTCTGCTTGTGCTCTTTGTACTAAGATGTCAGCAGAGGCCCCCATTCAAAGAGTGTGAGCAACAGTCCTGTGTACCACTGACCTGCTTCACAAGCATCATGTGAACTATTTATTTACACTGACACTCATGGTTTATGTAACCTCCTATGTTAACCCACATACTTAAACATGATGATGACCTATCAAGAGCATAGGGTGCATTACTGAAATATTACTTTAAAATCCTGTAGGATAAATTAAAGGTCTGTGGGAATATCTGGTTTGTGAACATTTAATGCAGGTTTGTTTCACCTACTGCCACATGAGATATGGCCTTTAATTAAAAAAAAGAAGTTGTTCCAACTTTCAAAGACAAGAGGCAGGGGCTACAAATCAGGAGTATTTTTATTTTAAAAAACAAATGAAACAATGAACACTTCCACTTTTCATCCAACATCTGTTTGATTGACAAACGTAATCATGAAAAAGCAGTACTACAAAACATGTGAAATTAAGAAAAACAAACCAAAAAAAAGACAAAAAAAAACCTAGAATACAATATAACAAGTACTATCTGATATGTACAAGCATTATAGTTTGTGTAATATAGTTATTGTTATAGGCAAAAGGCAAAAAAGCTGAAGACTGCTGCTGAAGAAACAATGGCATGTGCAAAATACTCTCCACAAGTCCACAAGCTTCGGACGCTCTGCCGCGAGCAGAAACCCCGTCAGGCAGAGGTCCACTGCTTTCATAGGCAAATCCCGTTCCCATGAGGACAGACGGCAAATTTACAAGCTGTGAGGGAATGGGAACAACATCTTTTTTTTTTTTTTTTCGAAAGCTAAGCTTGTGGAAGCCTGGTGAAGAAGACTCTCTCATCGTCAGAGGGACATGTTTCTGAGGACGGTGGAGAGAAAAGACACTGCTGATCACTGACAGAGATTGAGACCGACGGACCCAACAGCTCCTAATCTCTAACCACGACTAATCAAGGACAGAGGAACCATCGTTTACAGCTTCACAAACACAGGTCGACACAGGTACAGAGGTACAGGAAGAAAACACACAGGAACAAGTTCAAGACTTTAACGTACAAAACAACCAGCGTTTCCAAAGAGACTGTAGGGAAAACGTGTACGTACGGTAAGATTGAAAGGGACAAAAATCTCCTAAAGGTGACAAAGACAAGAAAAACTGCAGAGTGTGGCTGCATTCAGTTCCTCCAAACATTGAAATGATGACTTAAGAACAAGGATCACTTTGTTGTTTCATGTGTTAAAAGTTATCAGCACCCGAAAACACCACAAATCTTATCTGAATATCGTCACGTTTGTTTTTCTTTTCTTTCTTTTTCTTCTTCACATTTTAGGTTTGGCAGTGATTTTGACTTGAATACCTCTCTTTCAGCAGAACAGTTCAGATTTCAATTTCAATTTCAATCAGCGAGCAAGTGAAAGCGAATGAGGCATCATACGTTTTTATACAATTTTGGGAAAGGTTTTAGATTCACAACATTGCAGATAATCTGACTCACGACACTACAAGGCAAAGAGCATTTTGAGTTAGTAGAGGTTGATGCTAACAGCAGATCATGGCTGTTCCATGTTTAAGGTTTACATTTTTTAAAAATCAGGGTCTCATCCCAAAATTAGAAAGATTTTTCCATTTCCTTCAAATTTAAAAAATGTGGTACCCTTTCACAATAAAGCATACTTAAAAAGTTGTAATGAATTGCCACTATGACTTATTAAAGTTTATGCAATTGACTCTGTTTTGGTCTCTCCAGAGGGAAGTATCCGTCTCTTTAGCTGTGAAATGCTCCAATGTGTTCACCAGCTAGTTGATACATTGGCCTGTCTGTAGTTTGTTGCTGTTTGGGTGGTATACAGAGGTTTTTTTTTAAAGAAAACATCTGTCTGCTGTGGCTGGAAATGAGGCTGGTAAGAGCCAGTAAAGCTGCAAGCTGCAAAACCAAAACAATGGGCTGAAAGAAGCTAAAATCACCATATGGAGCTGGAGGGAACTACAGAGTTTGGAGTTTTTTGACATTAATTGAGCCATTGTTAATAGAAAAATACTGATCAGTGCAGCTTTAAAAAGAAGAAAGAGATATATATTTACACTAATCTTAATGGAAATCTGGTCTCAAAACCAAAACAAAAGTTCTTTCAATTGTGAAAATATTCACAAACTTTAATGAAGTCATTAGTGGCAGATTGTAAAGCGTTTTTTGGGGTTGTTTAAGTGGTACCAAAACAATTTGGATCAAGTAACCTCTACTTTAAATTACAGTACATCATCGACACTCACTGATATTCAGGTAGAATTCAAACCCAGCCTCTTCAGTCTTTCTCTCGAGCCCTTAAAACTGCTCCTCAGCAACTCAGGTGAAAAAAAAATGTTGCATTCAAGAGGCCCACTGGCTGTTTGACTTTTGTTGTTAGTTTATGTAGAAAAGTTGGAGGGAAAAAGTGTCCAAACTCTCCGCCCTGTCAACAGTTTAAACAACGATTGACACTATAGTAAACCGCACTATTGCTTTAAAAAAAATCAATCAGTCGTTCACAAAGAAGCAGGGGCGGCGTGATGTAAACGAAGGTCGATACATTCAAATATTTGAGAGTGCTTCAAATCGGTCGCCGAGCGTTTGCTCAGTGGCGACAGACGATGAGCTGTTAACCAAACAGACGGCAGGCGAGCTCCGAGACCCTTCAAGGTGAAGTGAAATCTTGTGTAACAGGGAGAAAAAAAAACAAAAAAAAGGCTGAGTTTGAGACATGCTGCTGACATCACGACTGTAACACTGTACTTTCTAATCTATTATCAAACAAACCAAAAGAAAAAAAGAAAGAAAAATACAGCATTTAAATCCGGACATTGGCATTAACACTATCAAAGAAAGAAATATTTCACTAATACTTCACTGGAGATGGAGAGTGTTACGATGCAGGTGACACGAGGCCGAGCTACAGCTTTGTTTCTTTTTTTTTAATGACTATAATAAAACAACAAATCCAGATGTATGGATTTTATTTGAACCACAGTTAAATTTCAATGAAATAATTTTACTTAAACCAAATTTTCTCGTCTTTTTTTTGTTTTGTGATGGAAAAAAAAAAAAAAAAAAATCTGCATTCCCCTTGTGCCAGACTACAAAGTAAACAAAACCACCACTGCAGCATCATCATCATCAACACACACTGTGCCAACACACACACACACACACAAACACACACAAACCAATTGCATGCCCTCTGTCACACGGTAGAAAAAAAAAGATTATTTCTCCTATTTTAGTGAATTTTTTTTGTTTTTCTGACCACGTTACATTTATTTCACCACATACACGCACTTTGTTTACCAGTTACTGTACACTCACTAATCACCTCACGACATCCTAGTAGAGAAAGCACGGAGCAGACCTGCGCCAGAACAACTGAAACCCAAACACTTTGTTGTTTTGTTCCTGATAAAATGAAGATTATGGAGGAGTTTTTTAAGAAAAAAAAAAAAAAATAGAGAGAGAGAGAGGACATCAATGGATGGAAGCTCTGACCAGGTCTGCTGTTTTCACTGAAGAGAAGGCTGCCAGTCCGTTTGCCAATAACGAGGGGGGGTTTTGCGGACAACCGGCGACGACATTGTGCTTTATTGCGGGCGACTAACTCCCATCCTTCATGGTAGTTAGCTGGAAAAATAAAAAAAATACACATCTCCCCATTATGTTCCCATCAACGCTGCTGTGTTTTAAGTCTGTTTCTGTCAATATGCATTTCCTTTCCTGTTGCATATTTGTTCGGCTCTGCTGTTTTAAGAGTATTTATCAAATTTTTGTATTATTTTTTAACCAGTTGCGAACAAACAAACAAACACGCACATGGTTCACGTGTACTCATAAGTGCATAGCAAATAAGAAGATAAAGGAAACTGCACGTTACAGTAATGCCCCCCCACCCCTGCCCTGCCCTGCCCTGAAATCCTGGATCTCTTCACAAAAACACACTATGCATCATCACACAACAGCATTAAAGGGAAGGTTTGACTATTTTTCACCAAAGCACTATATATAAAAAAAAAAAAAGACACTTCCCCTTTAATCTTCATATGTTCTTTTTTTTCCTACTTTTTTTGGAAAGTAAATGTTTGGCATTCGACGTCCAAATGACTGATTCTGGTACAGGAAACGTTATTTCACACTGTTAACATGGAAGCCCTTGAAATGATAATAATAAAAAGACTGGGCCTGTTTTTTGTTTTTTTGAAGGGCGTCTGAACCGTTGATGGAGAGAAAAGGTGGAGGAGAGATTCATCACATGCCAGTTATCGGCTGTTACTGACTGCATTTTGTGTTTTCATCGGCTCATGCAAAACACTGAAGCCCTGCGTGTTTTTTTATTTATTTATTTATTATTATTATTAATATTATTATTTCTTTTAAATGTGGAGTTACTGTTTTTCCGGCACATGAGTGGTGTATCTGTTAGTTTGGTGCATGCACGAGTGGATCAGGTCATTGAGGTGAACGGTGAGCGGTGAGCTTCGAGGTGTTTTCTTTTTTTTTTTTCTTTTTTTTTGCCAAAGGTGGAGGCGGGGTCAAAAGTGGAGGGTCAGATCTTTAAGGGCTTGAAATCGGTGAGTCGTTGCATGCTGTTGCATTCCATAGAACGGAAACGTAAATGGCAGTTAGCTAATAAACTTGTGCTGTAAGCCCCTTGTAAACACACACACACACACACACACACATACTGTACATTCACGTGTGGCATGCACACTCGACACACACACACACACACACACGCACTGAAAGGGGCATTAAAGTGACTAGTAACAGCTCTCCACCCCAACACCACTTCCTCCTCCTCCTCCTCCTCCTCCTCCTCTTCTTCTTCTCCCTCCCCAAAGAGAAATAAGACAACTGTAGCGACATGAAAGAAAGAAAAACAAGTGTCTGGCCTCTCGACAAGGTCTGGTGTGTGTGTGTGTGTGTGAGAGAGGGTGTGACAGGATGGAGGAGAGTCAAAGGTCAAGTCTGGGGTCAGAGGAGTCAAGAGGACGAGGAGGGAGGGGGGCGTTAGGCGCTGAGCCCTAGGAGGGGGGCTTGCTGTAGCCAAAGAGTCCGACAGGTAGGTATTTGACGTGGGTGGGCCACTGGGCGGCCAGCTGGAAGAACTTGACGTCGTTCCACTCCACGCCGTCTATGGACACTGAGGAGGGGACAGACAGACACACACAGACACACAGAGGAGAGACACGTTAAAGAGGAGATGAGAGTAAAAAAAACCCAGAAACGATCCTTATAGTCTACTTGCCAACAATGAGTACCCGGAAATGTTGAGTACCCCAAAGTTTTATGTTAGAAATAGATAGTATGGGTCCCCAGTATTCAGAAACTGCCGGATGCTAACGTATATATATTGGGCAATTAGCATAATTGGCATAATTAGCACAAATGAGCATAATTGCCTATATGGGCAATATTTCAACAAAATTGACTTGGCTGATCTGGGCAATATTGGAGTGGTTTTAGGGGTTATTGATGATGCTGAATCCATTTCTGGCATTTTCAAAATTCAAAATGGCTGTCTAAACCGGAAGTGACCATTTGAAATCCATCAAAATCGGCCCACTGGCGGTTAAAATCTGGTCACTTCCGGTTTAGACAGCCATTTTGAATTTTGAAAATGTCAGAAATGGATTCAGCATAATCAATAACCCCTAAAACCACTCCAATATTGCCCAGATCAGCCAAGTCAATTTTGTTGAAATATTGCCCATATAGGCAATTATGCTAATTTATGCTAATTATGTATGTTATGCTAATTGCCCAATATATATAAGTTAGCATCCGGCAGTTTCTGAATACTGGGGACCCATACTATCTATTTCTAACATAAAACTTTGGGGTACTCAACATTTCCGGGTTCACAATGGGGCCCTATGGGATGGCAAGTAGACTATTAGTGAAGACACACACACACACAAACCTTTCAGGATGGTCTGCTGCTGCTTGGCAGAGCAGATGAGGCGGCTGATGCCTTCGATGACCTGGCTCTTTGAGTCCACGTCCTTCTCCTTCGGCTTCTTGCCCAGGAAGATGGTGGGGACTGAAGGGAGGGAGAGACGGAGGTTAGGCTGTCCTCACACGACTGTACAGGCCTTAACGCTCAATTCCCATTTGTTGCCTATATCTGATTTGTTTCGTCCGTCTGTTTACATGTTCATATTTGATATCTGCATTTACACCTGCTTGGCTTGCACGAAACAACACACACTGTCATCAATATGCGCCATCGATGAATTATTGATGACATACGACTTGAATTGCCAGGGAATATCAAATCTGTATGTTTAGACTGCAGATGCAATGACGGAAATCCGATTTTTAACTGATTTGTTTCCACATATAACGCGGGTCTAGATCCGATCTGCTGCGTTTTTCCCGTTAACACGTTTATGTTACAGATCCGATCTGTGCCACTTGAGAGGAAAAAAAATCAGAATTAGGCCACTTGAACCTCGTAGTGTAAAGACAGCCCTATAGTGTGTGTACAGTATGTGGTAATTGGTGAAACAATGGTCAGTAGGTGTGTTAAAGCAGAAGTAAGCGATCCGGTCGTTTTGGCTAATGCTGCGTTCCAGGCAGGCTTTTGAAACCGTAAATTACAGCTTCAAGTCACAACTTACGACTTTGTAGCGTTTCAGGCAACCCACTCGTGTTTTTCCGACCTGTTTTACCTGTGAAAGTCACTATAAACTGCCACTCGTAACTTCCGACCCGTGAACTCGTACCAGATCGAACTGGTACCACTTCACGGTCGGAAAAACACGAGTTACGAGTTGCCTTGAACGCACCATAACAGTCCTCGTCCCTACGTCACCACATTCACGGCGTCCCTTGGCTGCACACACAGCCCTGCATGTCGTTCTCTCTCCTCATTGGATAAAAACTGTAGGATACGATAAATGTTTTCTCCTCGGCTCAGAGCAGAGCAGAGGGACTGACAGACCCATGTTTCAGTCCAAACACTCTATGTAAGTGATTGCTGTCGGAAGATATAACTATTCAAGACTTATATTAACACAAATATATCACTTACTTCTGCTTTAATACTGTAATTCATGATTAATTCAGGTAGTCATCACTACTTGTTCCTTTATAAGTATAAATGTAGGAAAAATGAAGAATTATTAATGATGATTTCAGTATTTAATAAAGCAAAAATAACGTAGTTGTAAAATAAAGTGTTGGGGCGTCGTTTAGCTCAGTTGGTAGAGCAGACTCCCAGAGGCCATAGTCCTCGCAGCAGATGGTCCCATATCAAATACCAACTCGGATTGTGCTGCGTGTCACTGCACTGTCAATTAAAGGCCCAAAAATAAATACTTACAAAAAATATGTGTTAGAGGTTCCCAGTTCCCACCTGTTCCCATCTTCATCTCACCTTTCTTGTTCTTCTCCTTGGTGACCACCGTCATGGCCATGGTGCTGACCTGGGCCTGCGGGTCGCTGCTGCCCCCCCCTGGTAGCCTGCTGACCTGCAGCGAGCGGAAGGCGCTCTTCAGCGTGTTCTTGCAGCCCGTGTCGCGTCGCTCGCCCTCCCGCCGCTTCTCGGCGAGCGAGGCCAGCCAGTAGTCCACCTGCAGGCCGATGGCGTCCACGCCGTGAGACATGCTGGGACTCCTGAGGACAGAGAGGTGGACGGATAGAAATAGAAATATATAATAAAATAAAATAAAATCAGCGTGTACGCAGCAAACTCCAGCTGACCTTTTCAACGAGACAGTTTCTGCAGTCAGACAGAACAAACAGAAGCAGCTGCCACAGCTCATTTCAATTCAAAACTTTTTTTTTTTTTTTTTTTTTTTTTTTAAACAAGCTGAACTTCAGTGTTGAATTTTGTACATTTTGTTCCCAAACATGTTGTGCAGATGAGAGATGAGAGAGGGAGCAGGTAGAGAAAACTAGACCAGAGTCTCTCACTGCTGGTCAAACTACAAAACAAACAAACAAACTCTGGGGTCAGGAGGAAAATATGCAAAATGTGTTGGCTTCTATTTGCTTAAACAACAAACACAGATGATTCACAGGCTTCAGCAGCTCGGTGCCGAGAGTAACGTTAACACTTTGATACTGTGTGTTGACAGTAAAGAAAACACAGCAGACAGTGATGTGTGCTGTAGTACACACCAGAAGTGTTGACACAGCACTGCACAGCTCTAAAAACCAAAAGATGAGGAAGCTAAAAATAAGGAAATTGTAAAAATAGAGGATGTTTCAGATCTCATAGACATTATGACTGATTCTACCCACAAAACCAAAACCTTGAATAAAACGCTTAAACTGAACTTGAAGAAATTCATAATTTTACATTTTTACAAAACCTCTTAGGTAAATTTTTTGAGGGTTTCAATAGTGGCATCATGTTCCAAAATTTGACTCCTATTTCCACTACTGCTCCTGAAGGATGATGGGAAATCGGTGAACATCAACGGAAATGACAAAAGGATGAAGTCAGATGCCGTGAGGAGGCAGATGACAAAGTTAAAAGAAGTCTCACCCTTGTACTGTGAGGACGCTGCCCATGGAGGGGGAGGAGGGGGGAGTGGCCGCCTCCTTGATCATCCCCGTGGGGGAGCCGTGGGACGGGGGAGACGTGGAGGGGACGGCCAAACTCACAGCCACGCCCTCCTCTGTGTCTCCTATAGGCGACAAGTTACAACAACATAATAAGAAAGTTACCGTAGCTGCTGTTTAAATCCAAATAAAACAGAAAATCGACTCTTTGATCCCGACGTTCAGGCGGTTTCTAAACACTGACCTGTTGGAGACGGACCAGACTCGATGAGGCCGACCTTCACCACCTGGAGAGAAAAACACAGGAACAGGCGATGAGCGTGGAGGTTTCAACCTGCAACCTGCTGCACTTCCACCTGAAAGTTTAATCTTACCCCAATGAACGGGATGAACTTCTGGTAGGAGTCTTCATCTCGCCTGGATGGAGATTTAAAAAACATTAAGAATATTACAGAAAACATATAGATTAACCCTCTGGCATGATCAGATCACATGACGTCTTTAAAGCGCTGTAAAAAGAGAAACTAGGTCACCTGGAGCGCTGCTGTCAACTTCACTCTAAAGTACAGATTTAAAACTCTCTCAGCTTTTTATTTGACTTTGATAGACCACGTAAAACCAGACAAATTATAGTTTTGATTTGATAATCAAAAAAATATTTATTTTTATTTTTATTTTTTATCTAGTGTAAAAGGGGGATGGGAGGGGCAGGCCTCGCACTTCTTATTTTGTTTTGTCATTTTCCAAAAAAATGGGAAAAAGTAGTCGAATCAGCTGAAACGGGATTTTGGTATCCAAAAGCAAAATCAAAAAAGTGTTCAAAAACGACCAAAATAAGCTCAGACCCCTAAGGGTTAAAGTGACTACGAGGAGTTTCAGAAAGCAAAGTGTTTTCACACTACATTTCCCATGAGCCTCCGTGCGCACGGTGAAATTCTTGGACCGGTGCAAGACATGTTTTCATTGATCAAGAATGAAAGTTGGAGGTTCGAAGACGATCAGATACCGTCGTAGTTCCGACCATAAACGATGCCAACTAGTGATCCGGCGGCGTTATTCCAATGACCCACCGGGCAGCGTCCCGGAAACCAGGAAACTAGGAAATGCTGGGCGAATCGACCACTGAATAATAATATCAAAATAACTATAAAAAGACAAAACGATGTATTTATCGAAAAAGGACCCATTAGCATGTGTGTAACGTAGATTCATCCACATCAATATGAGACTCTTTTATAACCAAAAGCAAACTCCTCTGGGTCTTCAAATAATAACAGGTGTGTGTGTGTGTGTGTGTGTGTGTGTGTGTGTGTGTGTGTGTGTGTGTGTGTGTGTGTGTGTGTGTGTGTGTGTGTGGTGTTGTTTATCTCGTGCACTCACGTCCTGTGTTTGCAGGTGAGCATGGCCTCAGCGATGGGCAGCTGGTGTGTGACGGTGGCGCCGCTGATGTACTGGGCGATTCTCCCCGCCACGTCCAGCTGGTCTGGAGACAAACAGAGAGGGAGAGGACGTTCAGACATCTTTGTGTGTGTGTGTGTGTGTGTGTGTGTGTGTGTGTGTGTGTGTGTGTGTGTGTGTGTGTGTTTGTTGTATTCTGGGGGAAGAGTGTATCCGTGGTGACAGCCGGTACCTGTGGGCGGCGGCTCGGAGCGGCTGAACACGTCCCTCCACGCCCCGTCCAGGAAAGAGGAGCTGTAGCGGTTGTCGAGGGCGCCGAGATGCTTGGCGACCGGATGGGAGCCTGTGGAGGTAAATGATGGAGAATAAACAGTTAGAGGAGGTTTTATCGCCCCTAAAAATACAGTCGCCATGGAAACCAGCTCTCTGACCTAGCGGCACCACCAGGAGGCGCATGTGGTTGAGCCAGTCGGACGTTTTGTTGGCGAGCTGCGTGACGAAGAACTGCAGGATGGCGCCCAGGTAGCTCTGCCCGCCCACCGCCGCCACCTTCACCGCTCTGGGCATCGACGAGTTACAGTTACAGCTACAGGGACACAGAGACAGAGGAGAGAGAGAGAGGAGTAACTGTCAGTGATCAGCACCGTGTGGAGGCGGGTCGTTCATCCATCAAAGGCTTAAAAAAAAAAAAAAAAAAAAAAAACACCTGAGGAAAGATCTGAGTAAACAGCGGAGACGAGAAAACAAATCACGCAGCCAAGAGGCCTGAGGAGAGAGAGAAACGGTGCTGGCAGAACGACAGGAAAAATGAAAAATATGAACCGAAATCAAACCAGAGAGGACGCTGCATAAAAATGTCAGAGGGACACATCTGTAACCACTGACAGCCAGACATCCAGACGGACGTATCCTGAACCGTTTAGTATAAAAACTGTGAAAAAAATAGCGCCTGAAAACACAAAATAAATCTTCACATGAATGTTTCATTAAACTAACAATTTTTTGAAAGAATTTAGACGATTTAGACAAAGGGAGCGAATCCTTTCATTTAAGAAGCTGAAAATTTGAATGTTTTGCATTTAGATGATGAATTATCGCCTGGAAACTGACTTTATAATCTAATTGTCTTAATAATGAACTTACTAGAGATCATTTTATTTCATTTTCAAAGTTTAAAAAGCCAAGGTTAAAAACTGCACCTACGCATTGCGGCCTTCATCATTGTGACTATGTAGCCACTTCCAATAAAGGCTTTTTACTTTTGGACCTCTAGAGTGCCTTAGTCATCCTCTTTTTGTGTTGCTATTCATCACCCCTGTACCAAAGAGCACCTCATTGGTTTTTTTTTTACTAATCTCCCAAAAGAAGCACTCCTTTTTTCTGTTTTTCTACAAAGCTATTCCATGTTTTATGTTCCTGAAACATTTGTACAATCAGATGGTTTTTTACAGTGTATTATAGTGCCAGGTCAATTAAACAGAGAAGGGAAGGGAGACATGTGCACCAAGGTCTTATGAATAAAGAGAAGTAAAGTTATAGATGCGGAGTCGTGAGAGCAAAGAGGAGGAGAGGAAAAGATGCAGAGGGCGGCAGAAACGTGGAAGAAAAAGAAAAAGAAGAAGAAGAGGAAGAAAGGAGCCGGGTCAAATGGAGGACAGAGGACGGAGAGATAAGGCTCGAAGAAGATGAGTCATCCTGCAAACTGAAGGGATGCTCTAACTCAGAATATGTGTTTAGCACATGCATAGTGTGTGTGTGTGCATGTGTAAATGTCAGCTTCTTAAAAAAACTCACAATTTCTGGATGCGTGTGAGCACAGCAGACAACACCGCCTGGATCTCAGCTGCCGAGCACGTGCAGACCACCGGGTGTCTCTGGACCTGCAGCTGCTCTGCGACGTACTGCAACACACACACACACACACACAAGGACACACACACGACAAGTAGATAAGAGATGGAAAAATGTATTTAAATATCAACGGCCTCCAAACAAACACACACACAGTCGTACCTGCCCCTGCCAGTCCGTTCCATTGACGAGGATCAGGCTCTCTGGGAGCGCCGCGTCGGACAACAAGATCTGATTCAGCTGGTCGTACACGGCCTTCCTCAGGACCTACACACACACACACACACACACACACACACTGAGTACATAAATCCCTCCTGCAGCGATGCATTTACTCCTCAGATGACTCAACATCACCACATACATAATTCATCTCTGAGCTGCTGCTGCGGGCGTGTCAGACATGATCAGGATTCATGTGTGTTCTTTACTTTGGAGAAAAGACGGGACGGCAGCAACCGACCGGAGACGCAGAACAAAAGGCAGCGGCTCTTTTAAAGTGTAAATCCCACTGTGGGAATACAAATCTATTTCTGCGTGCAGAGTTAAGACGGTGCTATGGCTTATGTTAAGATCCTGGAAGGAGGGGGAAAAAATCTCTTCATTAAAATGTTAATTCTGACAATGAGAGAGAGACGGAGTAGCTACGTACCGGCGTGCTGTGGCCCAGCTCCGGGGATCTCTCCGAGTCCGAGCTGTTGGTGCGTTCGCTCAGAGGTTTGGACAGCTGCCTCTCCTTCATGGGAGTGCTGCTGCGCTTCTGCCGGGGCGTGTGTCCTCCGTCCAGCCTGGGGACAGACACGGAAATGGTAGTTGGACACCTGCTGGAGTGTACTGTTAACGTGCAGGCTTTATCCCTACTGTTTGAACCTGAACTGTGGCACACTGCAGCATGAAATCCCCTCACTTTCCTGTCTTTTATTATTGTCATATATAAAATAAAGGCAAAAACCCTCAAAAACGAAAGAATTACTTTTAATCTAAGAACACAAAAGGAGGTATTTATTGAAAAGTGGCAAAAATGGATTACATATGTCTCAGATTGGACTATCATTAATACTTTTATGTATTTACTTTTCTCTTTACCTTTTTTTACTCTTTTACCAGTCCCCTTATGTACGTTTTTACTTTCCTTATATCCCTTGATATTTTTGCACTCGTCTACAGTATAGGTCTTCATGTTCATTGTTTGATTGTTTATTTGTTTATATACAAAATCAAAAATCAATGAAAAGTAAATGACAAAAAAAAAAAAAAAAATCCTCAAAAACAGTCACATGACATTTCCTTTCTTGCGTATTTTTTAGGTCTTTTTAATGTGAGTGTGAAGGTGGTGTTGAGCCCAGTCTGTTACCCTTTGGTTTCAGACAAATAAAGTTTTATTCTAAAAAGTGTCAGAGATCTTATGAATATTTATGAACGAAAACAAACCGTTTCACCATTTACTGTCACTTGGTGGTGAAGGTTGCTTGGTGTTTGTGTGTTTCCTTCCCAGACAGAAGGAGGAAGGTGAGTGGATATCTGACACATGGTGTGTTTGTGTGTGTGAGTGTGTGTGGGCAGAGAGTGACCTTGCTTCCACAGGTGTGATTCATTTAGCGTGTGGGTGGTTTTTAGCATAAAATGACGTCTTTACTTTTGTTGAATGTCCAGGGGGCAAACACATGGAGACTACAGGATAATGTCAGATTTGATTTGGATGGGTGATGTCGGGGAAAACGTTAGCTGCCAAAAAACTGGCTTATGAGTTAGTTGTGAGAGAAATACTGTGTTAATTCTTCTCCTAAAAGTAAGTTAGTCTCATTTAAAGTCCTAAAACACAGAAAACTGTGTTAATGTACCTTATAATCAACAGCAGTTTGAAACAGAAGTAGAAGTAGCTTGTTAGCATTAGCAGTGTGAGCCAAAATGGCGGACTAACAAAGAAAAGGTGCACAAACGTACAGAAAAAAAAAAAAGTGTTTGTCTAAGAAGATTAAGTAATTAAAGATTTAATGAATTAATAATATCACAGTTTGCTAACTTTTTTTTTTTTTTTTTTTTTTTACAAATTGGGGTTTTTGTTACCTTGGCGACGGCATGCTTTGTGTTTCACTTTTGCTACTCTTCATGGGTGTACGGGGTTTCTCTGCCACTGACACCATGATGCAGGGGCCCACCTCAGCGAACAGCTCCTGATCCGTTAGCTCCTACACACACACACACACACACACACACACACACACATTGACACACACACACACACACACGGTACCAAAAGACAGAGTGTCAGTGTCAAAGAGAGGAGATAGTGACAATCCTAAAGCCATCTCCTCCGACACGTCTTCATTTTGTTTCCTCTGTCTCCGTCGCTCAATCTGTCTCACTTACACAGCAACACAGATGGCAGCGAAACCCTTTGCTCGGAGTGATATTAACAAAGATCCCGACACACCATTAATTCACTCTGCTTCAAACACACACACACACACACACAGATAGGCTACACACACTCAGACATAAATTATAAGAGTCGTACCAGTGTGTCGGTCTCAGACAGGGCCTCCTCCAGGTTGCGGCTGCGGGAGGGTTTCATCTTATCTAAAGGAGGCTGCTCCCCCTGCTGGGAAAAACAAGGGAGAGACACTCAACACTCAGTCTGCAGGCTTTATAATGAGAGCTGAGCTTCAAAAGCCAAAAAAGGAGACAGACGCGGAGTCATTCTGCAGCTTTGGGGGCTCAGTCAGCTTTGAGGAGGAACAATGCAACCAGTGTAATAACCACGAGATATTAGTTTTCTCTGGACCCTATCGAGTATCTCTGAGTGATTCGATGAATTAAAAACCCCCGTTATCTCTCTCGGAGACGGTGCTGATTGCTGTCACAACACGACAGGCCGGCGTATTTCAGCATCGCTATACAAAGGGAGAGGGAGAGCTGCAGCTGTTTGAATGCAGCAGAGGTATCCAGAGAAATCTATTCAGCCCAGCTCGCTCTTTATTGAGCAGATGGCGACTGCCACAGAGATATTGGATTTCTGCTCCATTAAGGGAAACGTGAGTCACAAACTCTCCCGAAATTTTTATATTTGCAGCCGGCGCCCCTGCTGCGCCGATTTTCAACAGCTTTTGTATTCTGGATATTTACCACATCGATGTGGAGTCGCATGGTGAATTATGACACTGTGTGCTATTTATGCCACTCGTTTATTATTTTACTGTCAATTATTATGAGTGTGGTAAGTTTATGTATTGTGAAAACATTGGTTATTGGACGAATTAATGGTGACTGCAACATTTATTTTATGATGCATACAATGCTTTTAATGAGATACAACCTAAAATACAAGAAAATTATAGAAACTAAAAGAGATAGAAACATTGATTGGAATCTATTAACAATAAAGCTGAGGAAACAATCTCTAGAGGCCAAAAACAAACTAAATCTGAAGGAGAAAAAGATTTTAGATTAGTTTTCCTTCATGTTGATTGGTTGTGACCGGCCGCTACGATCAAACACACTCCTTATCAGACTGATTACACCGATGCTTTTAGAGGGCTGCAGCGTTTGCACTAATTAACTGGGGAGAGAAAAAAAAAACTTAATTTAAACTAATTTAAGTCTTCAAAAGTAAACCTAATCTTATGCTTTTGATTTCACTCCTCTAAACCATGAACCAACTAAGCTAAAAAAACGTAGCAGATTAAAAGCTCAGCGCTATCACTGAGCAGCAGCTGCACAGTCCTCTGCAGTCAGAGGTGTGTGTCACACCTGTCTGTAATGTCAGGCGGCCCCTTCAGGCGGGAGGAAAGATTTACAGCGCTCAGCTCCTGTTGAGGCGGCGGTGGGAAATAAATCTCCTCAAACAGACAAAGTTTAAGTGTGAGTTCACTTCCAGCGGTGGATCAGAGAGAGTTACTCACCGGGCTGAACGGGTCTCGGCCCAGGCTGCCTTTGCTGTTCAGGCTGCCGATCTCCGTCTGCGAGCTGGACTGTGACATCCCCTCGAAGAACGGCCTGAACACAACACACAAAACATTACCAAGAGAGTTTTGCCTTTTTGGTTTTTGATTTATAAAACAAAAATGTACTTCAACATGACATGAATAGAGAAAAGCAATGAAAGTGGAAAGAAAGCTATAAATCAGTCCAATGATTTTTTTAATCTAAATAATGAAGCACCTTTGTTTTCTACACTCACCACTTCTTGCTCAAATAGTAGAAACAGAACCAGAAAGAAGCTTTAGATGATTTAACAGAGGTTTATCTGTCTGAAACATCTTGAACGAGCCTCACTGGGTCGCACACAGATACTTTCTAGGTGTATAATGTAGATGTGAAGTGTTAAATGGAAGAAATGTTAATCTATAAAGCTTCTTCTCTGGGTGATGGGGAGGAAGACTTGTAAAATCTGTCCAAAACAAGTGGAGAAGTGACGCCAATGCTCAAAATCAAGAAAGATAAGCAACACAAAATATAAAAAGGAGCTAGGAGTAATGTTTTTTTTAAACACTATCTCTATATTCTGAGTTTTTGGTATTTACATTTTGATAAATTCATAGTGAACTGACCCAGTTCTGGTTCCTCTAATGTTTTCACCATACAACTATAATGAGCAGGTTTCACCAGCAGAGGGAGCTCTGAATTCTCAATAGCGAAAAGTGAGCCCCATACTGAGTGTGTGTGTGTAGGTGAATGCAGCGAGTGTGTGTTTGGTGTGTATTATGTGTGTATTAAGTGATGATTGTGTGGTGCAGCACCTTAGTTTAGGTTTGGGCGTGCTGAGGATGCTGTCGGTCTCCTCCATCTCCGGCCCGCTGTCGCTGG
This sequence comes from Trachurus trachurus, assembly GCF_905171665.1. Lineage (NCBI taxonomy): Eukaryota > Metazoa > Chordata > Actinopteri > Carangiformes > Carangidae > Trachurus > Trachurus trachurus. The sequence goes on along the minus strand of NC_139909.1, from coordinate 15,523,201 downwards.
GGTTGTACATCTCCAGGCTGTCGTAGAGCTCGTCCAGATCCTCCTCCACCTCCTGGATCTGCTCCCTGGACACGTGCTCCAGACCGAAACCAACCTGGAGGACACACACACACACACACACACACACACACATAGAGAGAGAGACCGTGAGGAGACCGATGGACACCAGGTTTTATTTTTATCCCTCATCCGCTCTCTTCACACATTAATATTACACAAAATGCTGTCAGGTTGATCCCAGCGGTAATGCTACACACAGCTGACTTGTCACTTTGCGCTGTTGACATGAAAACGCACCCACAAGGCCTTTGAACGAGTCTGAGATTTCACAGATGGTGAAAGGAGCCGATGTGAGAGAGCGGAGATGTTTACATGCCACAGTAACCTGTTCAGTTTCAAGACGCCGGCTCAGCGGAGACGGCAACATGTTTCACCTGGAGACCGTCGTCGCCCAAACAACAGAAACCGGCTCCAATAACAGAAACTAACTGAACCCAGGTATCTAGCACCAATTGTCTTCTTATCATCGTTCAATATAAAAATCTTCTGTTCACCTCACTATCAATAACTCAACTACACCAACAACAACAGGATATTTAAAGATGTCTAATCATAAGAGTAGTGTAACAGTACAAATAGTTATATTAATAATAATAAGGACATTTCAGTGTATTGGAACTTTATTTAAAAAAACAAAAGTGAGCTAAACCAAAGGTCCAATATTTTTATACCCATATAGTGACGTCTTCACATCCAAATAAATATTAGTATTATAACTAATTGGCTTATTATTAAAGGAGGAGGAAGAGGAGGAGGAGGTAAAGATGATACAAGTCAAGTTAATCAAAGAATTCAAAAGTTATAGAGACATTTTCACTTTAAACATTGATACACACTATTCATGTTTATATATTACATTTCTATTATAACTATATTTATATTCTATTAACAACTATAAAGCCAATATGGATCATGAGGTTGCTGAAGTGTTTGTGGAAAAATAATAGCTATATTAACATTGTGTGATGGGAGTGAGGTGGAGTTGGTGTGGGTCAAGGTCATGGTCAAGAATGAACTCTGACCTTCAGGTTCAGTACTTCTGTTAAATACACTGTGATTAATGGACATACACAAACACATTAAGCACAGACACATCCCTATTCTATTTTAATCTAGTGTTTAGCCTTGTCTTTTTTATTTTTTGAGCTCCTAGCTGAATCTCTCTGTGCGTTTTCAAAGCTAAACTGAAATACATGTCGACTTCAGCAGCAGCTCTGGAGCAAATACACCCTGTGAACCCTGCACGCCGAGCAGAAGTGCAGATGCATGAATCTGTCAGTGATATCAGGAGGGGGAGAGAGGGAGAGAGATGACAGGAGGGGGGAGAAAACAGCAGGAGGAGGAGGAGGAGGAGGAGGGGGGATGCGGAGCTTTACCTCATCAGTGACTTTAAACCTCTTCAGCAAGGCAACAAACTTCTGCTTGATGTTGGGTTGCTGTGGAAAAAAGAAGACGAGGGACATGAGAGATGGATGCTCACACATCCCTGAGTGCTTCAGTGTGTGTGTTTCAGTGTGTGTGTGTGTGTGTGTGGGAGGGGGGGGATGCACAGTGTGGAAAGAGACGAGATATATTGGTAATTTCTGAGCTCTATTTTCACGCTCCGTGACTCAAAACAACAGCATCTGGACATATTTCTGCTCGTCACATAAAGTTAAAGTGTCACCCATGCAGATTTTTCTCGGCTGTCTGTCGCTGCTTTTCGTGCCATTAAGCTGAAAATATATTACTCTGGTTACCACGTCGACGAGCAGATGTTTGCCTGAATAAGCACAAAAGAGATTTGTTTACTTGGACGGTTATTTGAAAAGGACGGTATAGTCGCTGTAAAGTCTATCAAAAGTGACTCAGCAGCAGCAGCTCAAGGTTTTTTTTCTCCTTCTCTCTGCGTCGTGGTTCAAAATTCAATTCATTCATAGAACATGAAGCTTGAGAAGGACTAGAAAAGATGAGTGTGAGTCTGTGTTGTGTTATTCTGTGAAAGGCAGTGGAGCCTCAGCTGCATGAATCATTCAATGCAGCTACAGAACTTTCTCTAAATTTGCAACAACTATTGTTTGTGGGCAGCAGTTGTGAACACAGCACTGATATATCATCATCATTTTAAGATGTTAAGCTGAATTTATGATAAAACAGTTACTTATTTACAGGTGGGAATCACAATATGATATTATAACAATAAGATATTATCACGGTACTTCAGTTACAATATGATTTTATTGTAATTGTGAACATTTTGCCATAATATACTGTGATACGTTTGGATTTATCCCTTCTAATCTAATTCAACTTAGGAAAACTTTGTCAACATTGTTTTATGTAATTTTTATGTAATAAAATAAAGACCTTTGTCTCATCTCATCTTAATCATTTTTATTGCTACACAATGTGATTGTACTCTAGTGTTCTAGCAACAAGAACTTCAAGAACTTCAATTTGTATTTGTAATTCACATAATAAATGATGAATATTATTTGTTGATACAATATTGCCAAATATAATATACTGTAATGCCGTATTCATTCCCCCAGCCCATATTCATACATTTAGCAGTTATAAAGCAACACTATCCTTCATTTTATGAATGAAAGTCCAACATTCATTTGACTTTTAGCTCAGTTTTTGGTCTCCACCGGCTTCACTGTATTCACCAGCTGGTTTCTGACTGTGCTTTATCTGCTGTAGCACTTAAAAACTGTTCCCTTCTGCCAAAATCAACACTAATGAGATGGTGAGAGTGACTTATGTGTTATTTCTCTGTAAGTGTTTTACCACATTTTCATGTAAGAGCCACTTTAAGTTTATCGTCACCATTTTCCCCCATTTTTTTTAAGATTCTGGTGCCAAAAAAATCAAACATTTGTTTAAAACTCAATTAGTTGGGTTTTTTTTTTTTTTTCAAAATATGACTCCACACATTTTAACACGACTTAATTACAGTGAATTTCAATGTGGACTCCACCTCGCTGCATTATAATTAGATCACTTGCAAATGTGCCTCACTAATTCCCGCCAGAGACAAAGTTCACATGGATCCTGATTGTTGTTGACAGAGCGATACTTTAATTGGATATCAGCGTTTTCCCTGTCTGTGTGCAGGAGGAAGCTCGAGGAGTAAAAGGTCAAATGTGTGTAGAAAGAAGATGACAGAGTTTTAATAGGGCTCATTAATTCTCTTTTCTTAATTTTGCTTGCATAAATTGGAGACATCCGTTCCTTTCTTTTCTTTTCTTTTTTTTTTTATTCGACTATTAGAAATGACTGAAAAGCTCGTTTAAGATGATTATCAAGAAACGACAGATCAGATTGTGCGAACACACCGCGGTTCATCTATACTGATTTGATTTAAATGGACTCTGGTGGATAATTAAAAGCTCATTTCCTTCCTGGTTCTCAGTCTTCGCCATCACCTGAAGTGTTTCACTCGCATAAGCGGCGTCGCTTAATGGGAGGAAACCCAACAATAATCTGGATGTGTGGGAGCGAACATAGTGTAAAGTTGATGAACAACGACGCTCCTGGGAAAAATAAGTGTGTGGCTGCGGAGAGGAGGGAAGAGATTGTGTCCTAATTCGCTGTTAGAGAAGTGGATGGAGGTCGACTCTGTGAGGGTTTGTTATAATGGTGTTTGATTGTGTATTGTGTGTGTGTCCTGCTGCACAAATTATGGTTGATTGTGTGTGTGTGTGTGTGTGTATGTGTGTGTGTTGTCCACAGGCGGTGATGTTGGGGCTCAGCAGTGACAGACTCACTGAGACCTCCACAGGAGCTCTCCATTAATAACCTGCTGAGCCAAATGCCCGCTGCTGCTGCTACACACACACACACTTTTTCTCCACTCTGTCACATTGCAGGTCCACTCTAATTTTCATGGTTGCACAGAGTTTTGTGTGTTAATCTGTGTCTCTGTTGTGTGTGTATGTGTGTGTGTTTGTGTTATTGTGGGTCCTTGTGGTAAGTTTCCTTCCCGAGAAGTGAGCTGAGTTACATGGAATCAGGAATGAGAGGGAGAAAATGGATTTATAGAGAAACCAACATGAGAGGACGGATGGAGGGAAGGAGGGAGAGAGGAGTAGATAAGGAGGAGGAGAGCGGAGGAGGAGGAGGGGTTGAATGAGGTGAGGCAAAAGGGAGATGAGGGGGAGGATTGGGGGGGGGGGAGTCCAGTCGAATCAAATCTATTTGAAAGGGCTTTTTTTTTTTTTTCACAAAGCTGGTTTGCCGTAAATTGCTTTGCAGAAATAACAAGCAGGTTCAGAGTGAGAGAGTGAGAGAGAGCAGGGGGGGGGGGTTGTGGTGTGGGGGTGGGGGGGGGGGGGGTCAGGATGGATAAATGAGGTGAGGCAAAAGAGGTGTTTTTTACTTACTCTGGTGATGGCAGCGTTGGAGGGGAGCTTACGCCTCGGTTTCTTCTTCCTCACCTCGTCCTCTTCATCATAGAGATACTGACACAAAGAGGAAGAGACAGAGGTGTTTCTGGGTTATTGCAGCGTTAAAAAGAAAAAAAAAAGGACATGACTGGAAATTTACAGTATATTCATCATTGATCTGACCACACATCTCATTGTTGGATTGTTTATTGTCCTGAATCCAGAGGAAGTCAATAACGCCAATGTCTATTAAAGATCCCATATTGTATAAAGTTAGTTTTCCATGTCTATGTTTATTATAGATTTTCATTTCATTTCTTTATTTATTGAATTGGGACAGTGCACATTCATCAACACTGACGCATTAAGTACCAGTGTAAATGTGCCGGACTTAGCACAACTGCTAAATTTCAGCCGCAGTCCCAAGGCAGGTTTCTAAAAAACATAACACAGGATTTTAAAACCTTGTGATGACAAGTCATACAGTGGACAATTACAAGACAGAGCACAGATAGACAATAGCTCTAGGTTCTGTATTAACACAGTAGAAGTATCAAAGCCTCAGTCCACAGAGAAAAATACACAGGCTTTATTCAGAAACTGAGCCTTAAAACCAGCCGTCAGGACTTCCTGTGACTTTGTGATGTCACAACTAAGGAATCCCCAAGCCCCGCCCACCTGGACCCACCATGTAACACTAATGCAGGATTTGGTTTCTCTGAGTGTTTTACTTGAAATCTGTTACATTTCTATTGGATCACTCAGTAAACAGCCAACCAATCGGAAGAGAGTCCCAAGAGCCTCCTCTTATCTGATTGGTTGACACCGACCTGTTGTTATTAGAGCTATAGTGTGACGTTTTTTGGCTCTGAAAAGCAAAAATATATAATTTAATGAATATCAACACTTCAAAAGTAGTAAATAGGGGACTTTAAAATCCCAAATATCAACATTATTCTCTATTCTCTCAACTTCTTAGCTTTAACAACGTTTATTTTGGTTATAAAGTTATAACTTTATTCTTTCTCTTTATAGTCGTTACTGAGGTGCGGCAGGTAAAAGTGGCCAGATACATGAGCAGTTAAGCGGTGAACAAATAGACTGTTTATTCAAAAGGTTGATACCATGTAATTTGAAACTAGAAGCAACTGTGTCTGTCTGTAATAATCATTGTAAAAACAAACCAGTGAGGCAAGTGTGGAGGATTTATCTACAACAGACAGTTTAGATAATCATTTTCACTTCACCTTTTACTTTCTCCAGCAAATCATGTCGCGCACCTCAACGGCGGCGATCATAACAACTACAGTTTTATCGTCACCAATAGATATTGAGAGAAATACACTCTGAGTTGTAATAGTCTCAGTTTGCCCTTGAAGTTTAAACCCTCTCCTCCTCTTCATCCCTCCATCCTCCTCCTCCTCTCTCAGCTCGCTGCCTCAGTCAGTCACTCGCGCTCCTCCATCCACACCTGAACCGCTGCCTCTTTATTCTCCCTTCCCGCCGCTCGGCTTCCCTCCATCCCTCCATCCCTCCATTCAGCCTTTTCAATCCGGCCTCCAAAGCCTTGTTGCTCCCTTCTTATCTCTCTCTGCTGTCTGTTTGCTCCTTTCACTCTCGCCTCCAATCTCTCGCACCGATGGGCGCCTATTCCCCCACACATCCCCCGAGCGCTGTCACTTTCTCTCACATAATCCGAGAGAGAGAGAGAGAGAAAGTAACACACACACACACAGAAACACACGCCATCGACTGATGCTCACACCAGTTTGTTTGTGAACTTTGTCGCCTGTTCTTTAAGTTTTTTTTTTTTTACACAAGTGAAGGAAGAAGAAACTCTGTCTAAAACTCATTTTCTATGGCTGATTATTTTACATCATGTACATGAATGTTTTCACATGGAGCAACTACATTTGGTTAGCTACAAACAATATATAATAATTCTGCAACAAAGCCTGTATGTATACTTATTTATGTTAAAACTAATTAATATGGTAAATAAATGTAAATTATAGGTATTGATTACATTTAATATGACAATACACTTTGAAATTTTATACATTTTATAAGAAGATAATTGTTTTAACAATGTATAAGAGCCACTGCACATTAAAAAACAAGCAAACAAAAAAAGCTGTAAGAGATGAGGAGTATTTCCAGTTTAAAACCCATATTTTTCAAGTTACCTGTTGCATTGGAGTCATTTTCTGTGTCTAATTTTGTTATAGTTATTTTGTGTTTTGTCTACATTGATGCAGGCTGTGCAGCTGTAATAGCTGTACATGAAGGAGCACAGTGGTTGATGTTGGTAACCAGAAAGGGATCAGCATGGATGGTGGTGGCTTGGGAAGGGTTTGCTTGTTGGGGGAGGGGGGTTACTGTTACTATTGCATTGTTGAAATAATGAAAATAAAAATGTTAATCATAAAAAACAGTTACCTGTTGCAAAAAAACTTTTCTCTAAAATAATAAAGTCACCAATTTTACGGGAAAAAACTCACAAATGTGCGAGAATAAAAACCTCACAGGCCCCAGAACGATCTGGTGAGTCTGTTCAAAACTAAAAAGTATTTTTCTTATTGCTAAAACCAAGTGAAAAGAGGAAATAGGATCTTCCACTGCAGAACAAGTTGCCTTTCTTGATAGAAAGACGAAAGAAAGAAAAACACACCATCCTATAATTTATGATCTGCACTGCTTGAATGGTTTTAGGACTGGACCTCACTGTGTATGACATCATAAATAAACGGCAGCACAGCGCTGCCTCACACCGTAGATCACAGGGCGTATTAGGGACGGATCAGATGTCTTTATTTACTCCTGTGTCTCTGTGCGGACAAAGTGATTTATGACTCAGGAGTCAAAACACACCTGGCCGTGGATGGGATCGTCGCTGCCCTCCTGCTCCGACGAGTAGCTCTCCTCCTCTTCCTCCGAGTAGTTGTCAATGTCAGGGGAGCGATCTGCGCGGACGGGAGCATAAGACGGATTGTGTCACGGGGCCAAGTTGACAGAAGCTCAGACACAGACAGAGGAGAGAAAGAGAAAGAGAGAGGGACAGATGTGGTGGAAAGGCGACGTCGTGCTCACCAGACATTTTGGCTTTGGGCCCCTCGTGGTCGATGGGCTGACTGGACAGAGAGTAAACTCTGACCTCGGCCACGGGCACCGAGGCGTCTTTCAGCTGGCTGTGCAGCCCCAGGACCTGGGCGCCTTCGCTGGGATGCTGCATCACCTGGAAGATGGAGACAGAAAGAAAAAAACACAGACAGGACTGAGTTAGACTCACATCGATCAGCCATGACATTAAAAAGCTGACTTTTTATTGTTATTGTTGTGTCTTCTCCTCACAGCCTCAGGCCTGCTGTTTCCAACATGTTAACACAGCCACCTGGGGGCTGCACACAGGCAAATATTATCATGTTTTTGCCCAAAATGTAATTTGCAACATAATTTGCTTTCGTTTCATTGAGGCAGGATGAAAATATCTCACAGCAGCCTGTGCAGCGCCGCTTTTAAAACCAGGAAAATACAATTATTTACCTTTAGTATCATGACAGCATCCTAGATATGAACTAGCCCCATAATCTAATTACTAATTACCTCCCTCTACTCGCATATAGAATCTACATCTATTGAGGATTTATATTCATTCAGTTACTTAAACTAATAATGATAATAATAAATGTTATTCATAGAGCACCATGCATGACATAAACTGCAGCCTGAAGCTCTTTACAATAAGATACAACAGAGAAATTGATTAGAAATAAAAATGTAAGTGAAGGACAGTAAGCAATATTCAATAAAAGCAACGATAAAACCAATAAAATAATGAAATTATGAGCCATGGGATGAACTCGGAGAAATAAAACCAGTGTTGCAGTAATATAAGACAGAGAGACAAACAAAGACATTGATCGACCTCGAAGGGAAAGGTGCTGTCTGACTGTTGCAATAGTTCTCAGTTGGTAAAACATCACGTTGTTGGTCTGATTACAAATCAAAGTGAACATCTATAAATGACTGAGTTTTGGGGTTTTTTTTGGGGACGAGATGCTTCGTTTTAATCATAGTCCTCCTCTCTGTTCATGTTCAGCAGGGATAAACAGTGGGCAACAGATGATTAAAATAGCAGTGGAGGAAGAGGAGACGGAGGAAGAGAGTCAGACTGCAGACTGAAGCAGGTTAGACGACGGCACGGGAGGAAACAAGGACAGACGAGGAGCAGATGTCAAGGAGAGGACGGCGATGGAACGAGGAAGCAGCAAAAAAAAAAAAAAAAAAAAAAAAGGAGGAGGAAGGGGGAAGATAAACAAAAATAGCAGTCGGGGATTAACACAATCAAAGACCGTCACCGACGACGACGACGGATGAAACGAGAACATGTGAGGCAGCAACAAAACAACATCGTTCTGCAGCAGCAAACAGCAGCATCACGTCTACACCCAGTGTGTGTGTCCTGTGTGTGTGTGTGTGTCTGTGTGCGTTTGTGTATCTAAATGAGTGACACCCAGCCTCTCTCTGCAGTCTGGTCACACTCACTGAGTTAATGAAGTCTGAGCAGCTTATTATGGGGTACAGCCTCACTCAGCCACACATTAAGGAGAGACAATGGTGCCGTACGTCCATCCATCCATCCATCCATCCATCCATCCATCCATCAGATGAACCTGCTGCACCATGATTCGAGTCTGAAAAACCTCCTGCAGCTGCTAATTTTTAAACATTTTTCCAGTCAGAAAGACAATTATGCAAATCTGACAAGGCAAACATCACCGAGATAGATTGTGCATATTCATGAGAAAAGTGCTGTTTGACTTTTTTATCGCCAATTTCTCCCCTGAAAGAGACGGATTCACTCCAGGTTCACGTTCCTCAGACCCCTGCCTGCCAGATTTTATACAATTCATTCTCGCGACCGCCGCCTTGACTAATTCGACGCATAATGTCGAACAGCGTGCGGCGAATTCCCTCTTAAAATATACTTTCATCACACAGATAATTACAGTTTCTTTTCTTAAAGTGGGACTATTTTCTCTCCTTTTTCCATTACTGCTCAGCGTTAGGTGGCAGCAGCAGCAGCAGCAGCAGCAGGAACTTATGCAAATCTGGTTAAAAAAATGAAATAAAAAAATACCATGACGCTGCATTACTGAGTCACGTAGGGAGAAGAAATATAAAAAGGTAAGAAAAGCAAACAGGCAGCTGAAGCCTCTCATCACTGAGGACTTATGGGTATTTAGTTATATAAACACTGGAGGGTTATTGTTTTAAAGTCTCACTAAAATTAGAAATGACTTTGTCACTGTTTTATAAAAGCATCAAAGTTTTCATCTTTGAAGCTGCAACTCCAAGTGACACTAGTCATTTCTAAATGAAGAAAACTGTCTGTTCCAGATGAAAACAGATGTTCAACTCTGAGGTTTGTGCGTCTACAGCCGCCAGCTCATTGAGGCTAATGTTCGCCAACTTTAGACAGATTTCAAAAGTTGCTGCTTGTTTTTTATTTTATCAAATATGAATGAAAATGAAGTCATTTGTTTTGTTTTTGTTTGTTTTGGACGGTTGGAGAGATAAAACAAGGAGGAAGAGCGAAGACAGATGTTGAAGATAAAACCGACGATGGGAAACGAAGAGGAAATTTTAATCTTGGAGGTTCAGCTGCAGGGTCGGTGTGAAGAAAAACACAACGAGGCTTCTGTGTAACTCTAGATAGAAATGAACTGACTGAAAACCCCAGTGTTTTCCCTTTGTAGCTTGTTATTTTTCCGACACACACGCACATACACACACACTAGGCTTCAGGCAGAATATGCAAACTGTTTATTGTGCAGGGACTTTACCGCAGTTTGCATTTGTGTCCGACCGAGCGACCGACCGACCGACCTGTCTGTAGAAACTCACCCCATGAATACAAATCTGACTGGATTTCACACACGTTTGAAAGGCAGCAGCCTATTTTACATCTAAAAGCCTTTTTCAACACCACGACTGGTATTTTCCTTCAGGGGTTGTACTATATAGACTTATTCTACTCACTGTCGTCCTGGAAACCAAACCTGCTTTTTTGATTAACTCTGTGTTTCTGTTCATGTCCCTCTCTGTTTATGAAGTTCAGCTCATTCGAGGTGTTTTATATTGAAAATAATTCTGACTTCATTCACGCACAGCGTTTATGAAATCAACCATATGCACAACCAACCAACCAACCAACCAACCAACCAACCAACACACACACACACACAATATATAAATCACAACCCTTTTAAAACAGCTTCTTATTGTGCGAGACGGGGAAATGCGAGAAGCTTCTGGCAGGAGAGGCTGAAATTTAATGGAAAGTTTTTGATTTACGATGGCGTTTATGGCGGCGGAGAGGAGGAGGAGGAGGAGGAGGAGGAGGAGGAGGAGGAGGAGGAGGAGGAGGAGGAGGAGGACGCGGCGGCGGCCGGAGCAGAGATGAAACTCGGAGGAGTTTGATTTTTAAAGTGCGCTGGTTTGAAATTGGCTGAGATGACGAAGGTTCAGAGCTAAATAAGTTTTCAAAAAGGCGTCGCTGTGAGTGTGATGGACGAGGAAATGTGGAGGGACAGATCTGCGTGAAAGAGGAGAAATTAAATCGTGATGACACTTAGTGGAATGGAGTTAAAATGCAGATTGGATGGAGGCGGAGGAGGAGGAGGAGGAGGAGGAGGAGGAGGAGGAGGAGGAGGAGGAGGAGGAGGAGGAGGAGGAGGAGAAGGATGAGGAGGATGGATGTCGGGCCAGTGACCGGTGGTTTGTCGGGTCGACAGCTCAGATCAGCGGGGACGTTGGTCCGGCTGCGGAGGATGAGGCTGCGCTGACTCGACAACTCACAGCTGACGTGACCTCAGATACTCAGCTTAACCTCCATCTGCTGCTGTGGAGGTGCTCGCTCACCAAAACACACACAAAAAAATCCTCCAGTGGTTGTAATGAGGAGCTTTTATGTGTGTGTGTGCGACCGCCATTCGTCTGGACGATGCTTTAAAGAGCAGCGTCTCTTCTCTGTGCTGTTTCATGCTGCCTTTTTTTATTTATTTATATATTTGTTCCCCAGGAGCAGATTAAACTGAGCCCGTTTTTAAAATGCGTTTTATGTCCCTGCAAAATCCAAAAACTTTCATTTGCAGCTGCAGTAAGAAGTCGTTCATTGGACTTTACGGTGAATTACATCCTCTTGAAACAAGGACACTGAGTCAAGTTTCTCATTTCAGCCTCTCACTTGTGAGAATTCGCTGATTTTCTTCGGCTTATGTAACAGCAACATGAATATTTATGAGTTTTAAACCGTTTAAACTGAAATCGTGACGGGTGCTTATCTGAGGCTTTAATAAACATAATAACCAATCAATAAAAGAACTGACAAACTAATAAAACCAACAGAGTTTAACTTCAATAAAGCCGAACTGAACTATAGAGATTAAATGCTGTTTTTGAATCAGTATTGATCTATTTCTATTTCTAATAATAAAAAACAAAATTAATTCAAATTGCTGCAATGGAAAAAAAACAACAGATGAACTTCTTCAGGCCTTTGAGGATTTCTGATCAATATGAGTCAATGTTTTTGTTCGACATAGAATAAAGTGACATTTGCATAACGCAGCAATGCAAGATTCATTTGTGATGAAGTATTTTAATTGATCGACAGTCCGACTAATGACACAAGAAATCTACTTGATATAAATTGTAGTATTATAATATTATTTTTCTATTTTATTTGAGAAAAAAACAGCTCTTTCTCTTGGATGAAGAAACCTACTTTATGTCTGCAGCTCTTTTTTGTTCCCATACAGAGGATATAGCCCTTTGCTGCATGTCATTCTCTCTGTGTCTCTACAGCTATCCTACCAGTTAAAGGCCTAAAAGACCAAAAAAATATATTAAAAAAAACTAAAACATGATGAGTTTTGTTCAGATTTACAGAAAACTGACTGAACTGATTTGATACCAGTTGAGACTTTCTCCTCAAACCTCCGTGTGGTGTTTTGGGTGCGTTACTGTACCTCGGCCATGTTGATGAGGCCCAGCGCCAGCGTCTTGTAGCCCAGGATGGTTCGGTTCTTGTATCTCTTCCTCCGCTGCAGCATGATCTGAAGCTTGTTGGCGTCCCTCTTCAGGAAGTGTGGATACTGCAGGTGCAAACAAACACAAACGCACATTAGAAAACACACACAGTAGCTCACACAGGTGGGTGTGCGATAGATAGGAGACGTATATACGTTTCCCAGGTCACAATAATTGGGTCATTCAAACTGTCTGGTTGCGTAACGACGCTCACACCCGCTGACCCGTCTCCGGCGTCCTGAAGAGTCGAACCACTTAGTCTCATCCGAACTGTGACATAAGCCGTTCATTAAGGATCTCACCGGCCGCGCTATAAATGGAACAAAAAAAAAAAACCAACTCCTGTACCTCCACTGTTCAAAGACATGAAATCACTCTGCTGCTCGGTTTTAATAGGCCTCCTCTCTGCAGTGCTGCCGCTGTCGAAACTTTAATGTATAATATATAACGTCTGGCTCAGTGCACCGGTGAAATCCAGAGAGAGAAACTCCCCGACCTTTTGGAAACATGGAAATTGGAAACGATGATTTAGAGCAGAGAAAACTCCACCGGGGATTATATTCACTGAGCTCAGGCTGAACGCACAGAGAGAGAGACAGAGAGACAGAGAGAGAGACGCAGGGGTTTGTTGGAAATTTAGTGCATATTTGACAAAGACAAAACATTTCACGGTGTTTGAAACAGAAGAAAATCTGTAAATTCCAATTTTGTTTCGACACTGCGACAGCTACGGAGGCTTTGCATTAAATAATAACGGCATAAAAACAGTATCAAAGAATGTTTTGAATAACATACAGCTATCCAAAATCTAAGGAAACTTTCTTGTAAAAATAAGTACTGAGATAAATTGCATTAATTTTATGAAAATGCTAATTAACAATGAAAAGTCATGACTGATTCTTTGGCTGATTGTGGCACCATGAGGTTGGCAATTGTGTTTTTGTACCCTGAATTGAGACTTTAAGGTCTGTGATATCTCTCTTTGGCTTTTAATCCAGTCTCATGGGAACTTCCCATCCCATCATTCCCACTCACTTGTTGTTTTTAACATCTCTTTGTGTCTGTCCTGTCTTTGTTTGAATTCATCTTGTATGTAAAGCACTTTGGCTTTTGACTTGACTTGATATATAGGTTTTTCATGTTTTATGTTCATGTCATGTTTGTCCTTTTCTTAAATGACCTACCCAAGGATACGAAAAGAATTTCAGCCTGCTGACAATAAAGTGGTATCGTATCGCATTGCATTGCATTGCATTGTATCGCATTGTATCGCATTGCATCGCATTGCATCACATCGCATTGCAACGTATCGCATTGCATCGCATCATATCGTATCTTATGTTGTGCTGCTACTTGTTTTGCAGATTTAATTTGGAAAATAAAAGAAAAAAGTTTGTTTTTGTAAATACTAGTTGTTGTTGTGTCTCTTTTTGTTCAGAAAATCATCAATTATCAATGTCAGGAATGGACTGGGGTGAATCTTCTTTGGGTGGGTGAGCTGGTAGGTGGGTGGACGGGGTTCATCTGCTCTTTTGCAAACAGAACTTCTTTTTTTTTACCTATAAATATTTGATTGCCCATGTGTTCACAGAGAATAACTCCACCTGTGATCAGAGCAGTGCGTCACATACGTTCGCCCCTGTGATCTTCCACAAAAAAAAAAAAAGCAGGTACACGACGACACCTGCCCCCGGATCATTTTCTAAATATTTCAGCTCCAGATCAAAACTTCATTTATGTTTTGTTTTTTTTCTTTAAAGTTAAGAATGAGTTGACATGTTGGGGGAACTGATACATCAAAGACATCAAAAGGTGTTATATTTGTCCGTTTCTGTTTGATCTACACAAACAGTTCAGAAGCAAAAAGTTTGCGTTTGTTCTCTGACTGACACACGTCTGCGTGACCTCTGTGACCCGTCCTCGTCTGTACCTGCAGGGAGAAGGTGAGCTGCAGGTCGGTCTCCGTCAGTCCCGCCGAGGACAGCAGGATCTCGTTGGAGCGCAGGATTCGCTTGGAGCCCTGAGGAGGAGGAGGAGGAGGAGGAGGAGAGAGGGAGGGAGGGAGACAAAAGACAAAAGACAGAGCGTTGTGAGAAACTCTCATCAACCACACGCAGAGAGGAGAGCGCTGGAACAAAGGAGGATGAAAGAGAAGATGAAACTGACTGACAGGAGGAGCAGAGAGGGAAAACTGTACTGTCTATTGTCTGAACTATACACACAGAGGCAGAGGATTTACTGGTTTAGAGACCACGAAGAAAACAAGATGATATTAAATTGATAACATTTCAAATGGTATATTAAATGTAATTAATAACAACTATAAAGTGGTTGTTGGTTTACATCAATTTTATGGCTGTAGGTTGGCAAGAATCTGGTTATACGACACACATCCTGAAGGGGGGGTGACTATATAATATACTGCAATATATTGAGTTACTGTAAGTGAAGCTATAAATTGCCTTTTTCTTCTTTCAGAAAGTCTTTTTTTTTTTTTTAGAAAAACTCTAATAGTGTTATATGCACAAGCAAAACTGTTTATTTTTGTGCATTCAGACTCAAATTTATTTCCTAGCTCCTATAATATCCTCCATCATAGTAGCTATGGCTTTATGTGCAGTCTGCAAGAAAATATTTACACACAATTGGACAAAAAATCAAATTAATCACCTTAAATAACCTGCTCCATCTGTATCTGTACATAAATGAACAACATTGCAACGCTGCAGATTCTGAAACAAGTATACAGAATGTAACTTAAAGAAGCTGGAAACATCTGACTCTAACAGTGTTTTGTCTGTAAAAGGCAGAAAAAGGGAAGTGTGTCCAGATCCAATAACCTGACTCAACAAAACAATGAACAGCACAACAGAAATAGAAAAAAGAGGAAAGAAAAAAAAAGTGCAGCGTCTGTGCTTCATTCAGCAGCGTTTCAACATCTATCTGTTTGGCTCCTTCAGGGAAAAATGAATTCTAAAATACAAAAAACTAAAGGGTCTGAATTAAATGATTGAAAATGTCACCAATAGATCTTTTATTTATCCATTTGATTATTGATATTGATTGATAATTATATCATATATCAATTATATATGTCAACATTGTTGCTGTGATGAGGCCTCTTATCATTTTTCGATTTAGATGTGTAAAATTTCATGCATTCATTAAAGCTACTTTAGTTTGAATCCACATTTCAAAGCTTAATTTCACAATACACTTATATATATATATATATATATTCCCATGTGCTGCTTGAAGAAACAACTGGATTTAAAGATGAAAACACATCAGTTCAGGTTTGTTTTTGTGTGTTTTGTTGTGAGCTGAATGATGGAGCCGTCTCGTACGTACCTGCAGTTTGACGGCGATCACCACGGAGGTGAGGTCTTTATCCAGCTCCTTCAGCATGATCAGCTTCTTCAGAGTCAGATTGAACAGCCTGGAGAGAAAAAAACACACACAATTAGACTGAATATTCATCAGCCGAGCGTCAAGGTGCTTTATCCTCTCAAGTCCACGTCCACTTATTCACTCTAAAAGCCAAACTGGACACTTAACAAACTGTAAAACTGACCAGGGCTGAATTTATTCACATTCATCAAATCAACACCAGGTCCGACTTCTCTGCTTCTTATGTAACTCCTGGTAACACTTTATTTTAAGGGGTCCTTGTTCCTGTGTATCTACCTAATTAATTACAGTGTAATTACCTATGTAACCGTATGTAATAACATGTACTTACATTGTAAATACATAGTGTATTTTCGTGTACTTACAGGTCCTTGTTACACTTTTTAAAACTTTTGTAATTTACACTGTAATTTCTTATTACAAGTGTAACAAGGACCTGTAAGTACACTAAAATACACTATACGTCTTGTATTCATCGCATTTTTCATTCTTTGTGACAATGTTGTATGTATCGTCCCTGCAAAATAAACATTAAAATAAATAAATAAAATGTATTTACAATGTAAGTACATGTTATTACATACGGTTACATAGGTAATTACACTGTAATTAATTAGGTAGATACACAGGAACAAGGACTCCTTAAAATAAAGTGTTACCTAACTCCCTGTGATAAACATTCGTTCTGCCTGGAGGAGGAAACATGGATGAGACGCTGTTGACGCTGGAAACAATTTCTTGTTAAATCTCTTTTGTTTATTTTTGACTCATGATGCTTAAAAACGGAGCTCAGCTGGAGACTTCACTGTTAATGACTTTATCTAAATTAAAATCAGAAACTGCAGCAACAACACTGAAAACGTTATAAAACCATTTGTTTGAATAAAAAACAAGACAGCAAACTGGAATTCATATTAGTATAGATTTTCATCCTCTATATTTATGAGACCAAATTTGACTCCCAACACTGAGACTGATGTTCGGGGAAAAATGTAAATTACGAGAGAGCACTTTGGGCAAATAGAGAAGAGTAAAATTATTGTGAATATAGAAACATGAAATACAAAAACAAGATATCTTTTTATACTAAAAGTACTATTAATTTGAATTAAACTGTACATATGTAGGTCAAATATAAGAGCACATCCTGGACTAAATGCACATATGATGTTGCAGCTTGTAACCCTGTGATCTGTCGTCTGCTTCCTGCTCCATCTTCACTTTCTCTGAAAAATTTAGAGCAGCTTTGTGTTTTGTCGGATGACAAGCTGTTAGAAAAAAAAAAAAAAAAAGATTCAATCCAGCCCACGACGTTACTGAAAATGGTTTGCTATTTTGGTAAAAGTGTCCTTTTCCCCAACACTTACGTCAGAGCGAAAACACACACAAACAGATTCATGCTGGATTTCTTCCATTTGACAGTCATTGAAGAAACAGGAGCTTGTGCAAATACAAGTTAGTGTGTGTGGAGCCACAAGTCTCCCGAACAGCTACACACACACACATACACACACACACACACACATGGAAAAACACTTAAACTGTTCAAAAACACAGGGGCCACGCATGAGCAGAAGCACTTAAAGAAGTGGGATTGATCCAGAGAAAAGACACACACCCTGCACCCAAACAGCAGGAGGGTCAGTCTGTTCAATAATTCATCTCCAGGGCTTCAGAGACACAAAGTAAAACCACCAAAATAGACCTGAGCCGGGGCCGATGGTGGGGGAGTGGGGGGTTGAGAAGAGATATGGGTGAAAACAAAGAGAGAGAGAGAAAAAATAAAAAAGTAGACATTATGTCAAAGAATTATAGACAGGAAAAAGGCAGAGTCAGGCAGACTGACAAAGAGCCAGAGAGACAATAGAGACGAGAGGGGAAAGACAGAGGAAAATGACAGATAAGAGGAAAAAAGATGTGGAGATAGAGATGAATCCAGAGGAAACGACGAGCAGTCAGACAAAGAGGAGAGAAAAGAGCAAAGGAAGAGAGACAGACGAGTCAGAGAACAGAGATCTGAGCCCGACACAAAGAGGTGAACTGTCTGACAATAGAAATATAGAGAAAAAACAAAAAAAAAGAGTGGATTTTTATTTCCAGGACAAACAGAATAATGTGTATAGTTAGCAAAAATAATATTAAGAAATGTCTTAATAGGTGAAAACACCAATTTCTGCTGGTTGTAGCTTCTAAAATGTGGCGATTCGTGTCTGTTTTCACAGAAAATATCAATCAATACAACCACTGATGGAGAACATCGACAATGCTGCCAAGAGGAGGACGGAGGCCGTGCGGTGACGTGTGGACAGAAACACTCGAGCTCCTCCTGATACGACCTCTAATGACGACTGGAAAGATTAAAGGCAGCAGCAGCACGAGTGGAGAGAAGAATTGCAGCTCCTGATCCAAACACACCTCTCTCTCTCTCCCTGTCATCTCCACCTGGGCCGGCCTCCAAGTCCACCCCACACCTCACTTAGCGGACTACCTTTCATCTTTCTTTTCGGCGCTCGCGTCCCAACGCTGAAAATTGGACGAGTGGCATCGACTGCTGCTGTTGATGCAACCGCTGAAAACACCCAACGACAAACGCCTTTAAGGGCTCTTCTTCTTCCTCCTCGAGGCCCGTGGCTTTCCAGCCGGGGATCAAAGTGCCCAGGAGAGGTTAAAACCTATGAATAAGAAGAACAAATCAATTTCTCTTTCCCCCCGGCCGGAGGAAAGAGCGGTTAAGTGCAGCTTCTGCTTACACCTGCTGGATCCGAGTGGGATGATTCACGGCAGAGAGGGAGGAGGGCCAGGTGCCAGGGGTCGATCTGGGACGGGGCTGAAGCACCTGAGGTACAGTAAGGCATTAGGGAGGAGGGAGAGGCCGGTACTCAGAGTGAGAGACATCAGCAGCAGCAGACGTCGTCTCTTTGTGTGTCCCAGTTCAAGGACCGCATCCTTAACTGCGTCACAAACCAGACTGTCCCGTTTCGAAGGCTCCTACAGATGCAGCTTTCTCTGACCAGGTAACAGTAGATCCAAAAGGATGGATCCCCTGTGGTCCCAAACTACCCCAGGATTCGTTGCATCAGTAATGAAGGCAAACAAGCCCAACGGAGAAACACTTGTCTCATCCATTCATTCATTCATTCATTCAACCTTTATTTTAGACTAAGGAATGCATGGAGGTAAGGTTAGGCCTCATGCTGAGCAAAGGTCCTACCACCTATGTTGAGAACAGGCAACAAAACACAATACAATCAATAAAGTGCCAAAGAATAGAACAACAATTAAATCCATAAATCATCAAGACGTAACAAAACACCTTAATAATAACTAAAATGTTAAAGTAAAGATGTAAAGATCAGCCAAAACAGGAAGATATGGAGGTTCAAGGTACATCTTTTGAATCTAAGTTTAATCTAAGTTTCTGCTGAAACAAAGGCCTTAAAACTTCATGTTTCTGACAGAAAAATCGACATGTTGTCATTGTAACTATGGCCGCACTTTGTGATACAACAGTAACAGTAGGTACAGCTGGCGATGCACAGTGTGAATCCTCTGTAGACCAGACTGTGACAGACCTACCACAATGGCCACAAATGGCCAAACCTCTGTGCCTAAACCAGCTTATTGTTTACATGTAGTGGGTTTCACAGTTTATATTAAACTGTGAACAAAGGTTTCAGTTTCCAGAAGCAGTCACTCTGTATGATGATGTCAGTCTCATCATGACATCATCTGGCCGTAACAGCTCGGCAGCGTTTCCCCTCAAAGGGAGTGATGTGATCGATTGACGAGTTGACGAGACATTAACCGTTTACGACCCCTCTGGGACCTTCGCGAGGCTGCCGAGGGGCGGTGGCTTGTCGGAGGGTCCTGAAATCAAGACCCAGTGCTCTCTGCAGGTCTGAATCCAAGCAGAACCAGAACCAGAGCTGCGGTGGCGCTAGAAATCAAATCAGAACCTCTTGAAGTGCTGCAGCAGTCGGTTGAACCATACCGGTACCGTACCAGTCCGTTACACAACCGTTGGTAAATCTACAAAGGTTTGAAACAGAAGCCGTCCATTAGAGCATCGAGCAGAAACACAGTTTTATTCTCGACCGCTATCGGGTTAAGGATCGCACATCTCTTTAATGAAGGAAACAGCACAAAAGGAAAAACAGTCTTTTACTCAACCAATGTGAGTCAAATGCTTCAGAAACATCACTCCAGCACTCGAACGCCTCACAGAGGAGCGGGGGTTCACATGGTAAAGGTCAAAACAGTCCAATCCGGTTCTCACTCCTTCCTCGACAGCCCCTCAACCGTCCGTCACTGTGAGTTATTATCAATCTGAACAAAAAAAAAGGACGGAAACGAGCCGAGGAGGATTCAAAAAAGAGAAAAGAAAGAATCCCAGCAGAGGACAGTGACTGGGAGGATTTCCTTGTACAGTAAAAGAATGGAAACGGGAACACGGCGCACCAATAATTACAAACCTGCTTCTGCACGGCAACAGCTGGGATGTAATCACAGGCTGCAGAACACAATGGAAAGAACAACAACCCCGATTTGTCTTTTAGAGTCCAGCTAAACCAGGATTTGGATTAATTCCCACTAGGACACACTGTAGCTCGTATTGGGCTCAAATATGATATAAGCATTTCAAGGTCCAAGAAATAATACTGATTTAATGTCTTTATTTATTCATCTGGTGGATGTCAATCACTTCTGCAGCTCTATTATAATTAACAGTCGCGGAAAAGAAGATTAAAATAACAGAGACGATCCGTCACATGTTGTATTGTTTGAGTTTCATTGTTCTTTTCTTTCACTCGTCTCTTTGTCTCTTCATTGTTCAGCCTTAATTATCAATTCATCTGCAGACTGTTGTCTTATCTGGTCGATGAAGAACACTTCAGCATCCAAAGGTATTCTATTGTTCATCATCACATTAGACAAGAGAAAACCAACAAAACCTCACAACTACATCTTTGGGCAATCTACAAATCAATTAATTGACTGTTTAAAACGACTTTAGGGGAATATATTTTGTAAAAAAAAGACCCAAACCAACAATGTGTTAGTCTCTCATTGGTTTCTGACATCCTTATCCTGTTTGTGTCCATTTATTCTATTCTAAATCTTTACAAATATGCAGAATATATAAAATTATGTCCTTTATAAAGGTTCAGGAATTTCCTTTTTTCCTCTTTTCAGTCCACCAGAGCTCAAACAGCAGTAAATAGAGGTTATTTTGGTGATCTAATGAGTATTTAGTCAACAAGAAGACAGTGACTGAGGACCAAAATAGTACAGAGTCAGAATAAACTATACCCATGATCCCCTTGATGAGGGAACAGTGGCTTATTGTCACACATAACAACAATAAAGGAATAAACTTTATGACTGAGTTCATAATAATCCAAGCAATATAATCAGTATAACCGTTGCATTGTTGCTTGAGGTCTTTTCATTGCATGTGATGTGACAATAGTGGGAAGTTAAAGCAGCCACTGGTTTTACCGGTGACTCATTCATTTTAGGTCGTAACCACTCAAAACTGAACTAAACTGTTGTTCAAACCCTTTTTTTTCTCCTGTGGTCGACTAAAACTTCCTAACAGTAACAGTCGCCTGACGCAGCCGCTGTAGCTCCGCCCCTCTGGCACCTCCAGGGAAATTAAAACAAACTATAAAAAGTACAAACGGAAGAGGATCGCTCACCTTTCCACATCCATCCAGCAAGTTCAAACCTGTGTGAGGTAACTGTACAGGAGTAGGGGGAAAAAAACCCACAACTTCACTTGTAAAACGTGTGCTGACGCATATTTTACCTACAGCTCACAGGTTTCACTTCTTTTAATTTGTTGTCAGGAATTTAACAAACTCTACTTCCAGAGAAGACACACTGTATGAGCAACATGTGTTCACCACCTGATGTACCGGAATAATCAATAATGTAACTGGAAAATAATAAATCTGCTGGAAAACAATTAATCTTTTATAGCCGTTTATATATTTAAGACATTTATCAAGGGAAATAAGCTATTATTATTATTATTATTATTATTATAACCTTTATTTAAACTTGGAAATATATTGAGGTCGAAGCAACCTCATTTACAATATAGCCGAGACAAAACACAAAACATTTGAGGACAAGCCGAAACTCAAAACTTTGAAACATAGCCTACATAAGCATACGAAATACCAAAAAGTAAAGGTGACAAAGATAAATTGAAAACAGAGCAAGTTAAATATTTGCCCTTTAAAGGTCATTTTATATGTATTTTTTCATATTTGTTTCACATCCTGTAAATTAAAAGACGTCTCTTCCTGCAGCTACTGCCTGTTTTATTTCTGTGCCTGTTGCAAAGCTCTCGGAAAGTTTATGTGAATTTTCCACATTTTGCAATTTAACTGTTTTAATGGATCTGATGCAACGACGGCCGACGGTGTTCACACGTAGCATCTTCACTCGTGCCCTTGTCCTGTGGTTGCGAAACCAAACCGTGCTACGACGGCGTTGCTTCAACGTTACGTAATAAAAAGACGAAGAGTGAGACGAGAGCTCATGTTGAGAAAGCCTCCTGTCCGTAGGGTGTGTGTGTGTGTGTTTTACTGTGTGTGTGTGTGTTCTCAGTGGGTCAGTTTGGCAGAGTCGGTCCCTGTGTTTCTGTGGGACACGCCGGAGGAGGAAGACCTTAACTTCTTAGTCACCGTCGTCACTGTCACTGAATTCCTGATCACCGTTCGTGTTTTCCCAGAAGCCACTGCTGTTTATCTGTTTATTGGTTTAGGGAAGAAGGCGGCAGAGGAGGGGTTGGGGGGTTGGATGAAAGGATGGAGCTGACGGAGGCAGAGAGCAGTTCGATAAATGTGTGTGGGAAGATTGACCTCTGACATTCTGGAAAGGCCAGACTGAGAGGAAACACAGACGAGCGTAGGTCGCGTACACAAACACACACACAAAGGAAAACAAACACACAATTACAGGTCATGAAATATCAAAGAAAAAGTGAGCTGAAGCACAATATGAAGAAAATTCTTCACTTTTCATCGAGTTAGAGCTCAATTTATAGATTTATCTGTCAGTCCTGGCATTTTTTCCAATTTACTGATCAATCGTCAATCAATAAAATATCAAAAAGTCACACTAGAGAGACTAAATAACTCATGTAAATTGATTTCCTTGTCGCAAATCCAAAAACACTGCATTTACACACACCAGTGCTCCCCACATACAGACTTTATATTAGAGACTGCCAAAGTGTGTAAATGACCTTTAGCATGCATGATCAGTTAATTGATCAGCAACAACACCAACAAAGATTTCAGTCTTTCATTCATTCAGAAATAATCATCTGCATTTCGCATTTTTAATCATCTTCCTCCCTCCGCTCCGTCACATCAACGGACCACTAATGATTTTACTTCTCCTACTGTGAGCGAGTCGTTATCTTGGGAGTTGGTTTGAGTCATTGACGAGAGCATGAAGTCATCCTGCAGCCTCTCGCGCTTCGGTATTAGTAATTTAGAAAATAGAAAATAAAGCAGTGAGTAAGACGCCAGTGGCAGAAAAAAGTGACGGTTTGTTAAGAAGTTAGCGCTCTTGGATTTGAAGCCGAGGACAAAAAACAAACACAAAATACTAACACAAGGAGAAATTTGAAGAAAGATTCATTTACAGCTGTTGGCTCCATTTAATGTAACTTAAGAAGCCAGAACTGGAAAGTGTTTGGCATTTTTACCCAGTGAATGATGAAATGAATGATTTTTTATAATGTATTAACTGTCTGATGTTTTCAAAGAGAGAGAGAGAGAGGAAAGACGGCCATGACGGATGAGAAACTGAAGCCTAAAGATGAACTTCAAAGTGTGTGAGTGTGTCTAAATGTGAGAGAAGTGTAACTGTGTGTGTGTGTGTGTGTGTGTGTGTGTGTGTGTGTGTGTGGGTATGGGAGGGGCTGGTGGGTGTGAACGCCTGTGGCTTTAAGAGGAAGGTGCCTATGGTTCCCTTGACAACAGTCTGTCATGGGAGGTGTGACCTTGCCGTGTCACAGCAAAAAAACAACACAATACTGAGTCTCCACACCCCGTCCTCTCCTCTTTTTAATCTTTACCCCCCCGCCCCCCTCCCAACACCTCCTCTGATCCCACATCACCTCTCCTCTCCTTCATTCCTTCCTTCCTTACTCTGTTCATCATCTTTCTCCTCCTCCCTCGCTTAAGGACAATTCCTGTCCTCCTCCCTCCGTTATGTAACGGTAAGTCAACTCTACAGCGTCCGCTCCACCCTCTCTCCTTCTCTTAAGTCACCCCCCCCCCTCCATCCCTCCATCCCTCCTCCCCCAGGTAATTGTGATCAATGGCGTTGCCGAATCTGTCGTCGAGCCGGAGAATGAGAGTCGTGCTCTCCTTCTTTATTAGCTTCTCCTCCTCTTCTCCTCCAAACTCATTATCATTCCATTACATGGATTAGTCTGACACACGGCCAGGGCCGAAACCCTGATCGCTCTGGACACAACACACACACACACACAAGTACAAACACACACACACAGTGAGATCCAGTGTCTTAGAGATGATAGAAACAATAATCTGAATCAATAGGTCGTCATTACGTTAGGTGAAGTCCAGACCAGTGTTTTTTTGTTTTTTTTTAATGTCATAATCTTAAATCTGCATCAATAAAAATATTGATATGTATTATTATTAGGGTTGTCAAGGTGTAAGTGGTAGTGATGTATTAATGCAAATATTTCTTATTGACACACAATTAAAATGTTCTGTTCAGTCGCAGTAAATGAATCCGCCCTGTGTCCTCGGGTCTGTTGACTAAACTGTTATTTGCTTTTAACATTGTACAGTACATGTCGTCCTGTGTGTCTGTTGTTAATGCTGAATGTTTACTTTTATAAGTTTAAGTTCTCATGTTACTGAGTCTTGTTGAACTGAAAAGTCAATGAGGACGTCTGTGCCTGATGGGCTGAGGTTAATACGTTGTTGTTGGTTGGTTAGTGTATAATAAAGTTGTATTTTCAAATAGCCAGCATGTTTGTTCATTATTAACACTTGAGAAATATCTCGTTATGGTCCTTTTTGGACATTTAATTTGTGATTCAGTCTTGATTAACTACAGACACTTATTAGATTTAATACTTCTAATCGATTGGTTCAAATCAGTATGATGATATAAATTCAAATAAATTACCAATATGACTGTAGCTGCTATAACTATAAAGCAAATGTATGTACTGTTACATATTAAGTCTTCTGAGAGATCATTATGGTCAGTTCAGGAAATCCATGGAAACAAATAGAAAATAATACTTTGATGTTTGAAAAACTAAAAACCACACAATATATTGGTTAGAAAATCCACAACCTGTTTGTATCATGAAGGAAGAGTGACCAAATAAGTTCCTGCACCTTTATTTGGAAACCGCGTTACCGCATAGCGATTACACAACTACATGAAACCAAAAAGGAAACACATGCTGTTGATGATCACCTAAAATACGTCGAGTCACAGTCAGATTAGTGCTGATGCAAAAACCTTGTCGAACTAAAGATAGAAAAAAACAGAAAGTGAACAGACTAAAACCTTCGTCGTGTGTCGCTCTGGGGACGACGGATGATGAGGAACTAAGGGAACAAAAGAAAAGAAAAAAAAAGTCTATTTGACAGTTTCATGGAGAGACTGACAACAGCTCTCTGACAGATTATTTAAAAAACATTCAATCCCAGTGATGGGCCCAGAGCACAGCGTGATACCCACGATGTAACAATAACATGTTTTTAATACACAAGGGAACGATTTCATAACTCACGGAGGCTCATTTATTCTAAAATAAATACAAATATAAAAAGATTATGGCATAACGTTGGTGATTCATAATGTCCAGGCTGAACCTAGTGGACTTCATTATTTATTTACAGTGCATTTTAATCTTTCTTTATTTTTTGTATTATATAAAAAAAATAATAGTTCTAAAAAAGTTCACAAACATGACTTTTAATGGAAACTACAGCTACAGGCTCACAAACACAAACACGTGCCACAGGCATAGCTGAGAGTTAATCACACACATATATATAGGGATAATACACACACACGCACACACAAGACTATGATCAGTGTGTGTGTGTGTGTGTGTGTGTGTGTGTGTGTGGTCCAGAAATAAGCACCCAGAGTGAATTCAGCCAAACCCTATTTCCCCCTTCATCCATTTATTTGCCACCTTTCCAGAGTCACTTTGATCCGAGCAGATTTACTGCAGGGCTCAGTTGCCTCTGCACACACAGATACACAGATATACACACACACACACACACACACACACACACACACACACACACACACACACACACACACACACACCACTATGGTGCATGCACGCACACACACACACCAACACACAAACAAGACCCAGAGAGAGTTACAGCAGAAAGTTTCTCAAACGTCCAGCCCTGAAAACCTGGAGCTGATCCAACACTGACCAACCTACGGCAACAGACTGTGATGCTTGTGTGTGCATGAGCGTGCACGTGTGTGTGTGTGTGTGTGTGTGTGTGTGTGTGTGTGTGTGTGTGTGTGTGTGTGTGTGTCTGTGTGTGAGTGTGGATTTTAAAGGGAGGTGGTGGGAGCTGATGTGGCTTAAACCCTCACATGGAGAGGTTTGATCCCGGGGCCTTCAATAAGCTTATCGGTGGCCTCCATATACACTAACACCTCACACACACTTATATACACATCCAAGCTCTCTGACACACACACACACACACACACACACACACACACACACACACACACACACACAGACACACAACTAAAAAAAATAAGTTCTCTCCAATTAACTTGTGCATGAAATCAAGAGCAGACACCGTGAGAGGCAGAGCGAGGTAGAGCTAGCATGGAAGAAAGGAGGAGAGAGAGAGGGAGAGTCAACAGTATGGACGCTCACAGGCAGCAACAATAACAAGCATCGGTTTCCTCACTAACAACCGTCTTTAAATAGCTCCGAGCCGCGTGGAGAGACGACGGCCTGTAAAGATGTCAACAGTTTGGCAGAGCAGCGCTGAATCTTTTTTCTTTTCTTTTTTTCCCTCCTCCTCCTCTTTGCTTTTTATATTAAGAATAAGAATAAGTTTTTGAACGCATCTCAGACTCTCGACGGACGTGGTGAGGCTGAGTGACAGGCAGCTCGACGTGCGCGTGACTCTGGCGAGGCGTGACGCTCCTCCGCGTGGTTAATTAGCGCCTTGTATTTGCAAATTGTTGCTGCAGAGCTCTTGAGCCCAGCGAGAGAGAAGAGAAGAGAAGAGAGCTGGCTCTTATCCTCACAGATTTACTGTGACATTTCACTCTTCGGACATTAAACACCTCACACCCCTACCAGATAAAAAAAGAAAGAAAAGAAAAGAAAGAAAAACAACACTGTCTGAGCAGAAATGAGGATCTAGTTTATCTTTGAATCCTCCGCCGTGGTCAAACACACACAGGCACTGTCAGCACTGATTTTACTCCCGAGCTGAGAGAAGTAAAAACATGCCGGATACAGAAATAGTCTTTGAAAAAAAGAAGAAGAAAGAAACGGCTCAACAACAATTAGCTTTGTGAGGATGATGTCGAGTTTTGTGCAAAAAAGCAAGTGAGAAGACAAAAGGCTTTTACGACGTAGCGACCTGACGATGCATCGATCCAGATAGATAAATAACGCTGCAGTAAATTCTTGTGCCAAGTTGCTTCAAATCACAGAAACACAAGAGGAGTTACTGAACAGGAGAAACAACACCAGGGTAAAAAATATGTGGAATATAAATATAGAAATGTCATGTGGGGTATAAAAATAAAGTGTTCAAGGTGTAAAAATGGAAATAAGTGAGTTATTATATTGATGGAGAGAAGTATAAACAGAGTGCAGAGTCCTAGTGTCATATAAACCTACTGTTGTACATAAAATACAGGTGTTTAAAGTCGGACCTTTTTATCTCAGCAACCACTCAAAGAGAGAGGGTTTAGTAGCCTATCTTGTGCCCAAACAAGACACTTCAACAACCGGGAATCAAACCACCGACCCTTTGATCTGTGGGAGACCAGTTCAAACCAACCAGCAATAAAACATCTGCAGGATTTCTAACAAGTCACTGTTAAACTAAAAAGACTGCTATCTTAGGCCTCCTATGCATATAGGGCTCAGGTATATTTTATAAACTTTCAGTTATGGTCCAACTTAAAAAAAAAATCAGAATATATAAATGATTAAACATCTAAATAAAGAATAAGTCCATGAATCTAACAGTCGATACCAATGTTTACATCAGTATTTCATCATTTTTTATATCTTGGTGCTACAAAAATACTTTTTGGTCAGTATCCAAAAAAGTATTAAAGACCACCGTCATACAGTTAGTCAATAGATATAACTACTTCCTGCCTTTAAATACAAGCACAAGAACAGAGGGATTTCTACAGGACGGGACGTGTAAACAAACTGGTGACAAAATGATTGACACGGTTCAGACTGTAACACAGTAAAATCCAACAACACGTTCATGCAAATGCAGCTGTTCAACTCCACAAAGGACCAACAAAACATTTCCAACACAGTTCACTTCTTCTGACTTCAGCGAATAATACACACCACAATAACAAAAAGAAAAGCTGATTCAGGCCACATTTTTATTTCTGTGGTGTGACCCGAGGAGCAGCACCGGGTGGATGAAATTCACCTTTAAATAATGCAGGACGGACACCGAGTCATAACCTTGGTAGGTCTTTCTATTCCTTTCTCTCACCCCCAGAAGTTTGATTTAAAGATGTGCAGTCTATGGCTCTAACTTATCTGTGAAATAATATCTTACATGCTTAGAAATTAAGACAAATTTATCATAGAACAACGCAAAAACATGTTGTTTTAGTTTTTAAACCACACCTAAAACAGCTTTCTTTTCTCGCTGGGCACATCTTTGGAAAACAAATCCTTAGTGGCAGCTGATGTCACCATGCGATAAATAATTTTCCAGGACAACTCAAGCTTTTCCAGGACATTTGACCCTTTTACTCAATTTCCAGGTGTTTTCCATGACCATTTTCTAGGTTTTCCAGGATGCGTGGGAACCCTGACAATACATTAACATCATACAAAGGAGGAACGAGGAGGAGAGCTTATAAATTTTACAGCCAACAAACAACACTCGACAACATCGTGGTGGGATTCATCGTCTGAAAAGCTTTTTCAAGGTCAAATTCTCTCCAGTTTTAAAAAACAAACCTCGACTTTCCAGAGCTGGTGTGAACGGACACGCGGCCGCATGAGATTAGCAAATAACTTGAGGACGTGAGCTCGCCTTCATTTTATCTGAAACTACCCCCCCTACCCCCCACCCCCCTCTATATAGGAGCACAACCTGCCTGCAGGCTGGAGTGAGTCATAAAGCTCTGCAGAGTCTGATGCTCCGCTCATCACCCGTGACCCCCCCTGACAGCTCCGTGACGGCCAATCAGCTGCCGGAGGAGGCGGGACGTCGGGTCGGCCAAGACATCAGTCATTAGCGAGAGAAATTGCATTAAGTCTAAAGATGGGTTTGTATGTCTGCATGTGTGTGTGTGTGTGCAATGCATGTGTATATATATATACTATATATAGGCGATACACCCCTGGCCTGCATGGTCTTCCCAGATAATTAGCATGCCGGTCACAGCAGCAGTCAGACTCCAGTGAGGCTGAGGCTTCCTCCTTCCTCGCCCACATCGCTGGCTGCACAAGACTAATGCTCCAGTAACATAAAAATGAAAAGGCAATAGAGGAGGAGAGTCTGGCAGACACCATTACCGAGACACGCCGAGTAGAGGTTGTGTTTATGCTGCTTGTGTTGCCATCCACACTGGAGGAGCAGCGGTTTCATTTTAAAAGAGCCGGAAAGGCGGCATGCAGGCAATTTTGTCTTTTTTTTTTCTTGGCGACCGAAAAGAGCCGTGAACGTCACAACAAATACATGAAAAAATAAATAAAAATGTGACGCTTAAAATTCAAAGGATGCAGCCAAATGTCGCCATCGCCCACTAAAGATGTCTCATCCTCCTCATCCTCATCATCACAGAGGTTGAGACCTGGTTGGGTTACTTGGGATTAAATACAAGATGAATCAAGGATGGATCTGTTCACAGAGGACGAGGCTCTTCAGGCGGTTTCTCACCCACGGAGGTCGAGCGCTTGATTCTCAAAAGCGTTTTTTTTAAAAATGACTCAGTCAAAATAAATAAAAAATTTAAAAAGTTACGAATCAAGGCGCATGTGGGAGTAAATCACATTTATCATTGTGTGTGTGAGTCATTGAGCAGGAGATGATGTGATTTCATTTGACAGATAATTTTTGTTACTTTAAAAAAGAGAGATAACACACAACACAGCCGCAACTGTGAAGCAGTAGATCAGATTTAAGAGACGACGGTTAAGTTTTTATCATTTAAGTATCAAAGATCTGTGAGCTACGAGGTCCCAACACAACCTGATTTAACCATCGCTGCAATTTTATTTTTTACAGTGTTGTGAAAACAAAATAAAGGAAATGTCCATGTTAGACGAACAAAGACAGTCCAGTCTCCTCAAAGGTTGTGCTCTGTATACAATGGGATTTAAGAAGTTAAGTTATTACAATTATGTATCACAATAGTAATAGTATCTTAACCGTCTTCCAGAGCTTTTAACCACATCTCAGGGTTTTCATCACTGGATGAATGATCAGACAACAGAGCTGCTTAATATCAAGTTATAAGATGTTTCTATATTTCCTTCCTTTTTATGTGAAATGGCTAAATCTGTCTTGAATATCCCAATTTATACATAGAAACATCAGCTTTTGGAGGAATGACATTATAGATTGGGGGCTAGTTATTTTCAATATTGATTAATCTGTTGATTATTTTCTCCATCTATCAAACAATATAATAAAAAAAGTTGGTTCTGTCAATGAAATAGCAGAAAACTGTGAAAATATTTGCTCAAATTCTCCAAAGCCCGAAGGGGACGTCTTCAAATGTCTTATCATTTCGAACTATCTAAATAAAAGTTGATTCATTTTCTGTTGATCAACTAAATGTTTAAATCCTAACTTCAGGGAGAAAACTACATCAAGAGTTTTCGAGAATCAGAGTGTAAACGACACTTTGAGATGTGATTCAAGTGTGTGTGTGTGTGTGTGTGGATGATTGTGCAGTTTCTGAAAATAGTTCTCAACCCCACTGTGGTGACATTAGCATTCAGAAACAGCGACGCTCAGAAGCAACCGCTTTTGATCCGAGTCATGGGGAAACTTCTGGATGATGATGATGGTGATGATGATGATGGCGCTGTGAGCTTTGAGTCAACACACACACACACACACAGTAGCAGCCCACCAGTTTATAATCTCTCTCCATTTACTGTCCGTACACTTGTCCTGATCCACATCTTATCAATGTTTGTCCAAATGGAGCAGAGCAGCCAGCGCCGCCGACACACATTAGAAACTGATAGCAACCGTCTGCTGCAGGAGGGAGGAGGGAGGGAGGGGGAGGAGGGGGCAAACAGACATGTACACAGAGAGAGAGAGAGGAGAGAGGAGGCTAATTGTAGCTCTGTTTATCAATATGCATGAATGCTTTACTGTTAACTGTGACAAACAGAGGAGAGGAAAGGAGAGGAACCAGATGCTAATCCAGCGGATTGATCCAAACCAGAGTCTGTGTCTGATGTCACAGATACTTTACACTTAAATGCCCACTGATATCTAATGACTAATCAACTTCAATCAACTTAAAAAAGCCTCATTACTGCACAACTCCGACTTCTTTCTCCAAGTTTGTCTCTTATATTCAACAAAAACAAATGATTCCTCCTGTTTTGTTAATGCACAACCCATTTTTCAAAATAAAAGCAATACAGACCTGTCCCGCTCCATGAAATCATCCTTTCAACAGGAATACAACGGCTTGATTTTATTTTTATTATGCAAAATCTGTTGCTTTCTCTGTAACTGTTGCTTTCCTCTCTCTGAAAATCAACTTTGCACCAGTTTCCATACAGTAAATAAAATGACAGTAAGGGCAGAGGAGCTGTATAAAAAGTGTTTATACTGTTACATCAGAGTCAGGATGTTGCTCAGTTGCTCATATTTTCATAACCCAGCTCTCATATCTAGGTCTCTAATAGGGTTAACTAGGATTAATGAGAGTTAACTATTTACAGTTAATAATGAGTTTTTTTAGATTTCATATTCCCTCTAAACGAGTCCACTGGTGCTTCCTGCCTTAACGAGCTACAAAGCTCATTAGTTTTGGTTTTTTTTGGGGAAAAAAAAAAAAAAAAAGATATTAGCTGCCAGCAGGGGCGTGACTTTAAGTAAACAGCGGAGAGTAAACAGGAGGAGAAAAAAACAAGATCTGTCCAGTAAGTGGTTTTAAAAACAGAAAACAGAAATCTTTAACACTGGGTTCAGTCTGTTCCCCCGTGAGGACGAAGACGCTGGAGAGGTGAGCGGCAAAAAGCCACCAAAATAATTATCTCCTGCTAAAAATAATTGATTTGTTTTTCTCTGGCCTCCTTCTCCTTCTCCTCCTCTCCGTGCCTCAGCCTCTCTCTCCTTTCAGATCTGCACAGTGGATTCCTACAACAACAATATAACAACAGACACACACACACGGCTCACCTTGACCTGCAAGCTGAGTTTCCATAAACAATAAAAAGGCATAAAAGGGACGAGGACGTAACATTAAACTGCCTCTCATCAGCTAATGGCTCTGGGAGACGTCCAGTCCCCCGTCGTCCTAATCTCTCTCTCCGTCCACGTCTATTGTGTTGGTTTCGGGGGGAAACACTGAGGCTTTGGCCCTTTTTTTTCATTATTTATAATGGAAATCTGGAGGGAGAAGAGGAGCTTTTACAAGTTCAGAGGGGCTATAATTAAAAGTAACAGTGAGACGTGTGTGTGTTTGAGCCACTGGGAGAGAAGAGACGAGAAGAGAAGAGAAGACGGAGCAGCAGCGGGTTTCGGTTTTTCTACCAGAATCTTCTGCTCGGGAAAGATTAGACGTGAAATGAAGCCGAGCGTCGGTCGGTCGGTCCTGCCAGTCTCTGCTGTTCCTCCTCTGTGACATTTCCCTTTTCCACGGTGTGTGTTTGTGAGTGTGTGTAACCAAAAGAGAAAGAGACAGAGACACACAGAGAGAGAGACATCCAGCATCTGCAAACTGAAGCTATTAATAATCCTGCTGCTGCTGCCGCCAGAGCCAGACTCAGTTTTGTGGGTTTTTTTCTTGTTGAGGTTGTGTCACCTGCATTTACACACGATGGCAGCTCCTAACAACAGGGTCATGGTCACACTGACACAATGCATTAGGACCTCTGTGAGTGTGTGTGTGTGTGATTTCTATGTGTGTGTACGTGTACGTGTGTGTGCAGGCTTGTTCTCCTCATCACTCTTCAATTTCACCCATTCCTTATCTCTCCCAGTAACACAAGCTGTCCACCATTGTCCGCCAACAGAAAGCAGGGCTATCTCTCTCTCTCTCTTTCTCTCTCATCTCCTGCCCACTCTCCCTTCTTCTCCTTCTCCCATTCAAGGCGTTTTTCTTTTTTTTTCTTTTTCGTTTTTTTTTTCTTCTCCCATTTCTCCTCTGGCGATTCACAATTCTCCATCCTCTCCATCTGTCTCATCTGATAGCGCCTCTGTTTGCCTCCATCCCATCACCCTGCTCCTCCTCCTCCTTCTTCCACTGATGGGTTTTTTTTTTCTTCTGAAAACTGCCCCCAAACTCTTGAGTTTCGGCTAATTGGTTTGTTTACTTTGTCAAATTCAAGCGTTTTGGGGTTTGTTTGTTTATTTTGTTTTTTGGCGGGTTAATCTCTGCCTCCCTCCATCTTTCTCTCCAACACAGGATTTGGATTGATTTTGTTTTATTCCAGTCCAGTCCGCCCTCTTCTCTTCTCTTCATGCTCGCCTGCTCCCTCTGCTCTCAGTCTCGCCGTGACCTTTTTAAACATGAGGCACAGAGGCACATTCAGGTCAAGACAATAACTGCCACCATTTGTATTACATAAATGTGTGTTTTGGGTTTTTTTTTTTTTTTTTTTTTTGGTCACACATTGTCAACTAATATAGCGATGATAAATAAAGGAAAAAGTTGTCTGAAGCACAGAAATTTCTCATGTGCAGCAACATAAGAGGAGCTGTCTCTCTCTCTCAGTGTTATATCAGAATAAAAGGGGAAAAAATGCGCCAAAAAGAACTTGCAAATTCCCACATTTCTGAAATCATCACAATATAACTGTGTGAGCAAAGGGCTCTGGAGGAAATGACATCTAAACCTGCAAAACAAGATAAAAACAAAAACAAAAGAGCCCAGGCTGCAGGTGATAGCAACATTAGCATGACAACACTAGCATCTAGCATCAACACTAGCAACACTAGCGCTCATCCATCTCCACCCTTGACTCTGAACTGATGCAACAGACTGTAGCTTATCAAGGGTAACTTCTTAGGAGTCTAATACGAACTTGGTCAGTGAACGCCTCGCGTCTTTGGAAGCTAACGGTGCAGAGCTAGCTGCTAGCTAGCGAGGCCAAAGCCGACTGTTGTCTTCTCTATTCTACGACCCAAGAAGAAACTCAACCTATACATCCTGACCTGGACCACACACATACATCACTGAAAAAATAATATAAGAGCTGAATAATGAAGAGATTTGTTATTTTTTACAGTTCATATTTACTGAAGAAAAATGATGACAATATGGTTTCTGTTGGGTCAGGCATGCTCCTCTATGTCCAGACAATGACTTTTAGGCCAGAGCATCTCTCTAGAACAACAATACTTCACAATACATTTTACCTTCATCAAAACCAATTACAACTCCTGCGATTTTGATATTGCACTTTATGATTTCAAAATAGTTTGATTAGTTAATCGGCCCAAACTTTTACAAAGTAGAACATTAATTCACGCATAAAGAGCAGATGTACACACCAGTCAACTGCCATCTAGTAACTAAATTGATCTCGTGAGGAGGAGACGTGTCAGAATCGGTCTGATGCAACTCAGGAAATGACCGTGACTAATCGAGACTGTACCACCCGATTGTTGTTAAACCCACTTCCTGGGGAAGGCCCAGCGAGTAAAAACCTCAACGCACAGATTAAAAAGCAACAGATGACAATTTAATATTATATTGAAGAAATATTGTAAAAAAAAAAAAAAAAAAGAAACCGGGATGGACTGAGAGACTTTTATTTTGAAAAATACAGCAGCTTGTCAGCCTCTAATGTTAAATGTGCAAAGACGCCAGTGAAGACTTTTGACCTCTGTGCAGGGAAGCATGCTGTCGGCTGGCACACACACACACACACGTCTATTTGCAATGCTATGATCTCTCATGAATGCATGTGCGTTTGCATTAATGAATTAACATATCAGTCTGCCAGCTCATAGAGTGTGTGTGTGTGTGTGGGTGCACATGAGTGTTAAGGGAAAAAAGGGTGTGTAGATGCATGTGTCAGTCTGAGTGTGTGGGATAAACAGTCATAGAAAGAGAGTGGGTGACTGTACAATGGCATAAGTAGGTTATAGGTAGCACGCAACATAATTGTTGTGTGTGTGTGTGTCTGTGTGTGTGTGTGTGTGTGCCCCACATGGACTGTATGTACTATATGCACCACTGAGCGCGCAGTATGTGGTTTTTTCCCGTACAGCTATATGTGTGTTTTCCTGCGCTGTGTGACTCATCTTTAATCTGAAGGCAGAGCAGAAGTGATTCCTCCATCACAGCAAAAAAAAGAAAGAAAGAAAGAAATATATATATGCATGTGTGTGTCCAAGTGTGTGTATGTATATGTGTGGACCTATTGCTCATCACAGTGCTCATCAGGACTGAATCCTGGCATGGCTCTTTGCTGTGTGCTTTAGCCCACTGCAGGGGAGCTATTTGAGTGTGTGACTGCACGGAGGTGGGTGGGCACTTCATTTCTTTTTCTTTTTTTTTTCTGATGTTATTACACTGAGCTATCTGGGGTGCGTATCGGTACGTGGGCGGCCGCTGCCTCGTTTTGGAAGGCATGAGAGTTGAACTGTGCAGCAGCATGTGAGTGAGTTCTGATGTTTGTCATGAACCAAATCTCTGGAGAAACTCAAAAAAAACTGAGGAATATGAAGAAGGAGGAAGAGAGGAAAAGGAGGAGAGAGAAGAAGTAAACAACAACAGTGACCAAAACAATTTTGGACAGGCCAGTGGTTCAACATTTCTGCGCTTAACGCGACGTGACAGAGAAGAAACAGCGAGAAGAGAGGGAGAGAGAGAGTGGGAGAAAAACAGAGAGCATTGGGGAAAGAAAGCAAAAGCTCGAACAACAGGAATTGGAGGAGATGAAGTGAAAGAGAAAGAAAAAAAAGATGGAGGGATGGGGAGAAATGCAAAACAGGTCAAACAAGTGAGAGAAAGTGAAGATGGTGCAACAACACAACAACAGCTTCATGTTGGTGGAGAAGGAAAGAAAAAGAGCAAATCACTCATGTAGCTGAAGAAATGTATCAGTGTGTGTGTGTGTGTGTGTGTGTGAGTGTGAGTGTGTGTGTGTGTGTGTTTCCCCCCAGAGCGTGTTGCCATCTGCACAGCGACGTGTAGCTCTGCTCTACGTCTGGACGGGGAAATAAATAAATAAAGACAAGGCTGACCGATCACATCCAATCTCCTCTATGAACACAACCGCACAGTTAATACACTTATCAGTCTGTTACGCAACAGCTCTGAACAAACGGCCCTGCAGAAACACACACACACACACACACAGTGACAGAACTGATTTTTTTTGTTGTTTTGTTGTTTTTTTTCCTCAGTAACGGCGACAAACA
This sequence comes from Trachurus trachurus, assembly GCF_905171665.1. Taxonomy (NCBI): domain Eukaryota; kingdom Metazoa; phylum Chordata; class Actinopteri; order Carangiformes; family Carangidae; genus Trachurus; species Trachurus trachurus. The sequence goes on along the minus strand of NC_139909.1, from coordinate 15,486,405 downwards.
GGCGCCCGTGGCCCTGAATCCAGTCTGTGAAAACGGGGCAGAGCTGTTTAAAACAGGACGACAGCGACCTTATGCTGCCGTCCAGAGGTGTCCAGCTGTTTGTGTCCGCGGAACATAAAAGGGCACGTCGCAATTTAAGCCTGCGACGGTTCAGACTTTTACCACTGGACCGCAAACCGACACTAAACTGTGTCTTTGTCCCCGGAAACAAACAGACAAAACAAAACAAAACAAAACAGCACCAGAGAGAGAGAGAGAGATAGAGGGAAACTGGAAATTGGAAAATCTGGAGGTTTATGTATATTATATATCAAGGAAAATAAAATAAACAAGATAAAGAAAGTGAAAGAGAGCATGTTGAGTCACGGTGTTGTGCGTTGGAAAGGAAAGGAAAGTCAGGGAAAAAACACCTGAAACCACAAGCTCAATGATCAATACTTGAAAACCCATGAGCCCTTTCCAGGACAGTCAGGGACTTTCAGAGGACGGAAACTATCATCAAAAATATTCACATTAATCACATCATAATGTGTAGAAGAACATTTGAAGCTCTGACCCGTCCTTAAATAATGAATAACAAAAAAACCCTGGAGATCTTTGGGCCTGTTCAACCTCTTGTTCTTCTTCTTGTGAACAACATCGCAGCAGCAGACAAACACAACTGTCACAGAGAACTTAAATAAAGTGAAACGTTGCCTTGAAGCTCATGGATGGATTAGAACAACTATGTTCCCCTGGCTGACATTTGTAAACTATCGTTATCAGCAGTAGTTTTGGCTCCGGTAGCGGTCGACAGCTGCGCTCCCTCCTCCGTCAGGCTACTTCATCTTATTGCACCAAAGCTCAAACTGAACGTCATGGTAACTGGCCATTGTGTGTCTGAGATAATATAGGCCTATTTATTTAAACAGGTCTCAACATAAACTGGAAACATACGAACGTAATCGCAGAATCCGAGCGTTTCTTGGCTCCCTGTGTCGTTCTGGTCTTTTCTACCGGACGCAGCGCGGGACAAAAGAGGTGATTGTGATTTTCTCCTGCTCAGAGTCTGGAGCACTGACTCATAATGTGTTGTTTTGTTTTTTTTTCCATTGGGCCAATCGAGAGCCAGTTCCAGCTCAGCGTTTGCCTTTTTCTGCTCATCGATTCCTTCATCGATGACGTTGGAGGTGGACAGCTTCAACAACAACAAAGGAGTCGAGGATGTGGAAGTGATGGTGGCGACTGCGGACAGTTAGAAGGGTGTCGACGCTTTTCCATACAGAAAATCCACAGGAAACGATTAAGAAATGAATCAAAGCGGAATCGATAACGACACTGCTATCAATAAAATCTTATCAATTTCCATCCTTAATCGGCCAATTACTTGGAAATGGCATTTTCCCAGCTGCAACCTCTCTTTATTACAGATATAAACCCCATTAGACATGAACAACAAGTTGTTTCCTGTCTCTTTGCTGCTGTTACATGTTTTATTGTGGTTAAATATATAATAATAATAATAATAATAATATCTGCAAATTTCACAAATCAATTCACACAAAAAGTGACTAATAGTGAGTCATCCTGCTTGACCTTTTATGACTCGTCCATCCGTCCCTCAACAGGATGAAGGACACGGATCAACTACTGGGCTTAAAATTAGCTGCATTTGCATTGATATTTGCATTGTAGTAGATTTGCCTTCACACAGAGCAGGAAACAGTTGAGACGCGTCATAGCAGCAGGTGAATCTGCTCCCTCCTCAGACGGCCATTACGGCTCCTGGAGGGGGTGGGGAGGGAGCTGGTGCAGAAACAACGGCAGCAGAGGAGGTGAAACTTCACCCAGATGGCAGATCCATCACATCGGCTGTGACGGAGGAGGATGAGGAGGAGGAGGAGGAAGAGGAGTAACAAGACAAAAGAGCTTGGATGCAGCCAGAAGAAAAACAGAGGGGAGGAAAGAAAAAGAAAAGAAAGTGGAGGTGTGGAGGGAGAGGGGAGAGGGAGGCATGTGGCAGAGCTAATTCCTCCATCAGCTCACGTCTCTCCTCATATCTCCTCCTCCTCCTCCTCCTGCCCCAGCTGCTCCCTTTCTCTCGCACCAGCTCTCCCCGACTTTGATGTAGTCCTTTTCTGATAAAGCCTCCCTCCCTCCCTCCCATCACCCCTCCTTCCCCTCCTCCCCCTGTTCATGTCAACTTCATCCACTCGAGCCAATTTTCTACCTTCCATAAACTAATCCCCCTTTTTTTCCACCCTCCCTCCCTCTCCCTCCTTGACTTCTCACCACAGGCCGTCCTCTCTCCTCCACCTCTCCTCCTCCTCCTCCTCTTCACACCTCTCCTGTCGGCCTTGTTTCTCCGTTGGTGCGTGATAGACACAGGTTTTCTCTGCCATTCACACCGAGTGGACTCATCGTCGTTCAATACAACACTGACTTTTATCACCTGAACATGCTCACAGGCTCTGACGTGGTTTTTTTAGCTCGATATCTGCAGCAAAGACCAGCAGTAAATGTTCTATCTATCTATCTATCTATCTATCTATCTATCTATCTATCTATCTATCTATCTATCTATCTATCTATCTATCTATCTATCTATCTATCTAACCAGTGCAATATCCAAATCACAGGGCTTACAATGACCACAAATGAAGTATCGTGGTGCTACTGACGCTGCCATAAAAGGAATTTAGGGTTCTTTTCATGCAGAACTCAACAAAAAATGCATCATCGATCGTTAGAAATCAAGGAGAAATCCTCACAACTGCAACATCTGCCAAAATAACACGTCTCCAATATGTTTTTGTGGATATCCTTCAGCCTTTGTTACCAAGCTTCTCCTTTTTAAAACATCTTCATGAACCGTATCTGTGTCGGTTTCTTTCTGCTGCATGTTGTTGAACCTGATGATTAGATTAAAGATCATTAACGTGTTGATCCTGCATCGATTTTGCGTTAAAGCGTGGAGCTCGATACATCACGAGCAACGAGCTCCATCGACCGACAGGAAATTAATCGGCTGCTATTTTGATGATCGATTCACCGTTTTGAGTCATTTTACCAATTTCGCTCCTCAAACACACTATGAACTCTGATCCAGTCACTATGATCCGACAGCTTAAAAAACTGAATATCGACTATGATGATGGTGCAGTTGCTCATTAGCTGCAGCTGCATATAACCCCATTGATCATACAGTAACTTCCTTTTACAGTGACCTTGTCTTGTCTGTCTGTCAGGGCCGGGGGAATCAGACATGTCAGTTATGCAAAGTCCCAAAGCTTCTAATTGGCTCTGTAAAAAAACAACAACAACAGACATTTACAAAAGCAACACTGGACCACTGACACAAAACTAAAAAGACGAGGGCGGCGGTCCGGAGGTCTGGAACCAGGCCACCTTCATCCTTCATCCTTCACCCTTCACTTCATCGTTTCTTCCTCCTTGGCGCCGCAAGACGCCTCATCATCACTCCCTCCTCTCCCTCTCTGCTCTTCCTTTATCTTCACTGTGCCTGCTAAGATGAACAGTCACCCTGCTGACATGAGCCGACACTGAGCCTGGAGCGCGCACACACACACACAGACACACACACACGCACACAGACACACACACAGAGAAACACATGCACACGTAGCCACAGTAGAGTGTTATTTGATGTAAGCCGCTAGGTGAGGCAAGACTATTTGCACTCTGGAGCATTCAGTGGTATTACAAAGCAAACACACACACACACAAACATGCACGCACACACACACACACACACACACATTGAAACACACTCCTACAAGCACCGTCTAAGTGCAAGGTCAGCCGGGACACTGATTCGAGAGCTGCCAAACATAATGAAAATGACACAGCTAGAGAGGCTGCATTCACTGGCGCCAACAAACAACAGCGCGCGCGCACACACACTTTATTCGACAACACACGCACTCAGCCACCATCCGACGTGATGCGCGCGCGAGGCGAGCGAGGGGCCGCGTTTAAGTGCAGCGAAGAATGCGGTGAAGATGACACTTAAAAGCCACAACAAGGCAGCGAGCGCGAGCAGCGTTTATACTGGAGGTGAGCGGTGAAAATCACACCATGATGAGAGAGAGACACAACAATACACACCGTGACACACACACTCTGGCACTCGCATACACATACGCACATACGCACAGAGTCGATGCTGCCAAAGTGTGAATGTGCAGCGTCACAGGATGACAGCAGCAGCAGCAGCGCGTGGTGGTGGAGGAGCATCAGGAGGTTTCTGAGCGGAGGCCGTGATGATAAAGGTTCAAGTGTCGTCACGAGAAAAGAAAAGAAAAGAAAAGAAGAAGAAAAAAAAAAGAAAAAAAGCACAAGCTCCCGATGATGTTGAAAGACAATTTCAAGGTGAGGCGAGGAAAAAAACAAGGCTGATTGGAGAGCAGCGAGAGGCTGATGAAAACGGCTCTCAGCTCTCACAATCATCGTCATCATCATCAACATCATCAGCTGGAGGAGCTTTTGGTTGTGTCAAATATAAAAGACAGGAAATGAAGAAGTGAGTGTTTTTCCCTTTTCTTTTCTTTTCTTTTTGTCACCCACTTTGCCCTGGTAGCCTACAGTACCTACCTCTGCTGCTACAAACCCTCAGGAAATGTTAACACACAACAAGAAAAGGGGAAGTTTTGTGTTGTGGTGCAAACACACAACTGTCAGAAGCCTGTTTCTGACAATAAAAAGGGACATTTTGTGTTGACAAAACTTAAAAACTGTGTCCCAAACTCAGGGGACACACACACACATAGATCCACAAAAGGTGTGGCACTTTGTTGTTGTCATTTACAGCAAAGGCCGAAAAAAGTGTTTTCACGAAAAAACCTCTTAGTTTCAAGACGATAGCTGACACATTTGTTGCTGAACTGAGCTGAAACACAACACATTTTAGATGCACAATGCATTCTGGGAACAGTTGACCCACCAACAAGGACACACATGATGTAATACAAAGAAAATTTGACCAATAGATGCAAAACTGGGGTTCTAGTGTTAAAAAAAACATGAAGTGAAACATCTTCTACCTGTATCTACTGCAGAGACATTTGACCCAGGCCTGATGTTAGAGGATATAAAGCTGGAAACACACAGAGTAATGTGAACCGACAAGGACGCACAAACACACACACAAACACACACTAGATCACCACACACCTGTTGACTGTAGTTTTGATTTCACAGTGGTGTTTCCTCAGCAGCAACGTCTTGTAAGAGACGTTATAAAGTCATGTTGTGTTTTTCATTTGGCTCATTAGCTCCATGTTTGTGCGCCTGTAAATTTTAAAGTACCAATAACCGATTCGGTCATGCTCCTCTCTCCGCTCGCTTTCATTGGTTATTGCAGCCACATCTGGGATCGTAAATATCATTGATCGGCGATCACGGAGGCTCCCGATCCAATAACCATATTGACACAAGACAAACTTTGAGGATTATTTGGACAGATAACTTTGTTTGCAACAAAGTCTCAAATCTGGCCACGCCCCTTTTGCAGTTTTTTTTTTGGGGGGGGGGGGGGTAAGACCTAAAACTGTGTGGTGTAGATTCAGAACCGGCCTGAGCTGGTTTCCGAGTGGAGAACAGGCTGGAGTTGACCTTCTGAGGACCAGCTGCTTGTCCTCACTGTGTGAACTCATTTCAGTCCACACACACCAAGCAGGGGGACTACACACACACACACACACACTCATGCGAGCACATATGCAGGCGGAGGTGTCCTGGGTGTTAAAAAAAAAGAAGAGACGGAGAGACCTCTTGCTCTTTCGCTCCCCTTTCTCCCCCCTGCCAGCTCACCTTCATGTTTCTCTCGGTCTTTTGCATTCATTCACTCCCAACCTCTCTCTCTCTCTCTCTCTCTCTCTCTCTCTCTTCTTCTCTCTCTCCATCTCTTTCTGTCTTGCTCTACTTCCCACAGCCACAGGCAAGGACACAAAGAGGCTGCTGCTTCCTAAGGAGGACAGAACCAACCACCACACACACACACACACACACACTCATATACAGTAGCACACTCAAATCTGTCTATCTACCGCATATGTTCACAAACCAAAAAGCAAAACGTGTGACAAATGGAGGTTATGATATGTTGTAACGTTTGAGGACTGCAGGAAAAGACAAAACCCACCAAAAAAAAAACAAGAATACAAGTTGTTGTTGTTGTTGCTGGCAGGTTTATGCTGGTTTGCTGTGTGTGTGTGTGTGTTAACCAGAGCAGCAGGCTGTGTGTGGTCGGGGTTGAGACACTGAACATGTGACCTGCAGAATGAGTGAGTGTGTGTCAGATGAGATAAGCTTGTGCTTGTGTTGACAGAAAGTGGAAAAAGTCTCTTATGTATGTGTGTGTGTGTGAATCTAGGCTTCCTTCACTGTGTGTGACAATAAAACACACACACAATACGACTGACCCCTCGTTAAAGCGATTACAGATTAATGAGCAGAGCAGCCGCTTGATCCAGTTTAGCTCGAGATGGGGAGACGATGCCATCGCAGCTCGCTGTCCGTCCACCAACGCCACCGACGCCACCGCCCCGGCCGTGCCCAACCGCACAATCGCCCCGATTGGTTACCGCCGGGGAACCGAAAACCTCCACATCACATTAGCTTCCTGGTTACGAGCCAATGGGAGCCCGGTTCCAGCCGTCATAATGAGCTGAGCTGAGAGTTATGGGAGCGACAGAGCCACAGAGAGGAGTCGGGGTATGTTTGTTTTCCTCTCCTGCGTCTCTTTACACAGCAGCGACTCCACGTCTGAGCTCGTTAAACCTCAACTCATTAAAGTCTCAATCTATTATACAAATCCGTGTCTTTTCTTTTGGAATAAAAAAAGACTGATACTTTAATTTATTTATTCGCCTCGAATATGAAGCGACAGAGGCAGGAGACGAGTCTGAGCAGGGACGAGCTCGTCTCTGTCCAAAGGTAACAAAATCCAACAAATACGAACAAACAAGGAGGTCGTATTGATCTTCTGACCCAAAAATAGTGAACGATCCTTTTAGCTGTGGACTCACTGTCTGTCTGTCGTTGGTTTCTGCTTTCCTTTGTCATTTTTCACTTGTTACAAGAGGTTTAGACTGTAAATTATAATGATGTTTAACTTTTCTGTTTAGTAATTGTATTTTCATTTGCCAAACTGTTATTTGTTTGACTGTTCAATTTATACATTTCCTGAATAACTTTGATTTTTCGTATGTATGTCACAAAGAAAAATCTGATGTAAACCAAAATATATGTGTACATATGAACGCCAATAAATACTTGCAAATTAATTGTATTTTCATACTTTATGGATGATACATAACACATAACTAGAAGTGTCAATGAAGGAATGATGCTATAAATGATGATTTAAGCTGAAATAAAGCTTAACTGTGTAAATGTTACCCACAAAAAGGTATATAAAAGTACCAAATGTGCCCATACTCAAACATATATGAGTATGAGTATAGTTTTGTTATATGTAAACAACAAGAACAGCAAAAAGAAGAAGAACAACAACATGCAACACGCCCAAACAGTCAGATAAAGTTCATATTACAACATTTCTGAAACTGAAACAAGTCAATAAATTTCCATCCACTAATCCTTAAACACAGGTACCATGGTCAAGGTCAATCTGTGTTAAGTGCATTACAAGCTTGTTGTTATCAGTGTGTAACCTGAGCCGAGGAGGATTACAGTCACAGTCGCGTGCTCGCTTAGGTCGCATGGACATGTGGACGTCCAGTCGCAGCACAGCAGCACTAATGTGACACTGTTGACCTCCTGTCTTCAAAACAAGTTGCAACTGTGTGTGTGTGTGTGTATGTGTTTGTGCATGCGCTGAACTGCACACACACACACACTTAAACAGTGTGATGAGAATAGAAACTTCACACACAATATAAACAAAGTGAGGTGTCAGTTGTGTGAAAAGTCAAATCCTGACCACTGTTTTCATTTTTGCATCTGACGCAACAGATCGTGTTTCAACAGGCTGGAAATGGGATTAAAGCAGAAAACGCAGTGTGTGTGTGTACGTGTGTGTGTGTGTGTGTGTGTGTGTGTGTGTGTGTGTGTGTGTGTGTGTGTGTGTGTGTGTGTTTGTGTTTCCCACACAGCAGCAGCATGTCTGTTTATGTAACTGGATGCTGCCGCCGCATCCTTGTTTATAACACGTTAGATGAACGAGAAACATATGTCAGTGACACTGTCCGTGAATAGGTGTCACTACACCTTTAGAAATGGAGATCTGTGTGTGTCTGTGTGTGCGCAGTAGCTGCCAGATGGGCGTCTATGACTCCACAGCAGGGGGATGTCTCCTCTGCCAGGAGACACGAGCAGTGCAGCTCTAAAAAAAACAACAACATGCAAATATCACAATAGTGCGACAAAAGGCTCGACTGACCACAGCTCCCCTCTCGCTTCCAAAATCCACAAGATTTACATTTGGAAAAAAAAGTAGTGAATGTATAATATCACTCATCACAAGAAAACACTCCTGATGACTCATGTGACGTTTGCTGCTGCCGCTGCTGCTACACAAGAATCAAATGCTGAGTAAAAAAAAAAAAAAAAAGCATTCTGACGTTTTTAACAGCGAAATTGTCTGTGAAGCTGCCGATTCATTGAGCGTCATGATAAAGAGCCGAAAAAAACACAACCAGAGGAACTCATTCAGAGTCAAAGCGTGTACGAGCTGCTCAAATGTTAAATCTAAAATCAATGGAAGTAATTCATGCTTCAAGGAAATCAGCTCTACCTGCAGCACTTGTATTAACATGTTTAATATCTTCTAATTGTCTTTTTCCTAAAAATCAAATGTTGATAAAAGAGGATGCCATCGTACCATCAGGGTCGTCCTCCAATGTAGATGCTGGATCAGCAGCAGCCAAAGGAACCGGTTTGATACCAAACTGGTTACAAGGAAAATATCAATTTTAAATCATCAAGTACATGAAGGAGCATTTATGCCACTATTGGGCGTCCCAGCTCTGACATAAGTGTAACTGTGAGTGTGTTATGAGCTGGGTGAGAGGTCTCACTGCAGGTTGTGTTACATCCTGCCAGTCGTCAAGCTTCGAGCTATTTCAGCTGCAATATTAACACGGAGAAAAAACATATTACAAGTCTTTAGAAAAGCCACTGGAGATCATTAAAGTCAATGATGAGCATGTATGTCATCATCTCTCATCTCCTGGGGGGGGAGGGGGCGTTTAAGGTTGGGAGGTTATACTGTTAGAAATTGGAAATTATCATGGAAATGCAGGGAGAGGAGGAAGAGGAGGAGGAGGTTTACACTCTGCACTCTCTCTCTCTTCATCTCCAAAAGGCGAAGCTGAGCCGCGAAGGAAACTTCAGACCTCTCGGCCGCTCAGCTGTGCGGAAGAATGAGCAAGCGCCAGGGCAAGTGGCGAAGCCAAAGCATCTTAATGAACACTAACCCTGTGTGTGTGTGTGTGTGGTTGTGTGTGTGTGTACGCAATAGCCCGTTGGTGCCCCCACCACCACCACCATCATCCTCATTTCTTTCCATTATTGTGTGTTCAGCAGTCGGGGTTTAGGGCGCAGGGGGGGATAATGTAACGCTGACACTTGAGGAACAGCGAGTGTCGTCCCTCTATTGTGTTGCAGGGGCAATTATTGCAAACGGGTCTAACAAATGCACAATGTATAATTCAGAACATCCTGCATTTCTGCACCGCGCGCCTTCATGCCAACAGTATTCGTTACCAGCCCAGTAGATAAGCATCTATTTTTAATGCAATGACCCTGCTGTTTTCACTTATTTATGTGTTTATTGCAGCTCTAAATGTTAAAGCTTTTAGCTGATGCTCTTCTGAGGAGCAGAGCTGGTCTAAAAAAAAGTGTGGATTACAAACATTTTAGGTATCTAAAGGTGAAGAGACAAGTATGACTATCTTGTATTGTAGGTCACAGTTTTTTTTTTTTTGGCTCATGAAGATTTTAAAAACAAGGCGAACACAACTGGTTAAATTCTCCGGAGAGCGTGGTGAACCATGCAATCATAAAAAAAGAGGGAAGCTTCAGAGTTGTTTCTGTGGCTAATAACAGGTTTTTCCACAAGTGCTATAATCACACCAAATTCAGAAACATAAATGTTCTTGCGAGGCCTTGAGATCATCATCATTATCACACCCACCTGAACGGAGACTGTGCTTAGAGATAAAGAAATCTGAACTCTGAGAGGAACAGTTCACAACATGGAAAAAAAACACAGGGTGATTAGCTTAGCTCAACTTAGCTTAGCTTAGTTTAGCTTTTAAAAATGTCCATCACAAACACCTGTGAGGCTCAATAATTAACAGCGTGTGCACTGTGTTTACTTAACGTGCTCCACACAAGCTGAAAAGTAAATATGACAGTTTGTGCAGAGAGCCAGGTTAGCTTGTTGCCCCCAGCGTTTAGTTGTTGTTGGTGCTAAGCTAAAATAAGCTAACGGCCTTCTGGCTCCGTTAGCTGCAATGGTGTCAACTTTCTCATCTCACTTTCTGCAACGAGCAAAGACGAGGACTTTCTCCCAAAATGTCAACTATACCTTAAAGTAGCCTAAACGTTAAAACACATGCTACTCTCCTATGTTGCTAAATACCTGAGGTACAGTATGAATATCCCAATTTAAGGGAAATAGGTCAGTTAGACCAGTAAAGAGGTGTTAAAGTTATCAATGTGAACAGTCACATAATAACAAAACAAAAGAGGAAGCGAGAAAAAACTATTTCTGCTTCATTAAAATGCATTTTTTCTTACATTTTTTGTCTTATTTTGACTTTCTGCTTGTAAAAAATATTGCAAAATTTCCCATCTCCAATTTATTCTAACACATCATGTTGCAATAATGGCTGTCAGTCTCCACCAGTGTTGGACATGTTAGTAATTAGTTATAGTTACTGGTTAGTTATAGCCTACTTTCCCCAAAAAGTAACTAAGTTAGTAACTGAACTACTACATTATACAAGTATCTAATTAACAGGAATACAATGGCGTTACAAAATGCTCAAATATGTCAAATTACTTGGACTCGCCCCCCTGACTCCCTAACCATAACCCTAACCTCCCGTTTATCAGAAACGGTAATGGCGTTCTAACGGGGGAAACAGTAACTTTTTTGATTACTTGCCATTATTCCCATCACTGGTCTCCACATTACATCACATTGCTCTTATACTTACTCTTGGCTGCTGCAGTGAAGCCACTATAGCATCTAAGGACCTGAGGCCTAGGACTTTCCCCCCTTTCCATGTTTTTCCATATTCTGTGTTATAAACTGTTTTCTTGTCTGTATACAACATCTATTGCACATCTATCTGCCCATCCTGGGTGAAGGATTCTTCCTCTGTTGCTCACCCTGAGGTTTCTCCTATTAAAAGGGTTTCTTGGGAGTTTTTCCTCAGTGGATGCGAGGGTCTAAGGGCAGAGGATGTTGTTATGATGCTATGTAAAGGCCCTTTGAGGCAAACTGTAAAAATGGGCTATACAAATAAAATTGCCTTGCCTTGCCTTGCCTTGCCTTGCCTCTCCTCTGCTCCGCGAGGACGGGCCCTCTTTAATTATGAACGTCGTCGAAGGATCTCTGCGACATGGGGCCCATTCCTGGAATACCTAGTTGCACAAGCCAGGAGAGGAGGAGGAGGAAGGAGGAGGAAGGAGGAGGGGGGGCCGAGCCGCCCTCCACTGAAACTCACGCCGGATGCTGGAATCCAAAAGATTCATGGTTGCAAAGTGCGAACACTGGCTGGCAGACGGCCGTCGGCGCTCGTTTCCACCAGGCGGTATTAACACTGAATACACCTGAGAGCCACTGATCTTTTATACACTACGGTGCGTAAATATGCATGAGGCGAAGGGTTGGAGGCCGGTGGAGGAGCAGCTACTGTACTCATCATCAGTGGGATTATTTGGCTGCAGAAAATGAGCGTTTCATGCCCCGTGGTGAGGGAGACAAACCGATGAACCATGCAGAGAGGAGGGAAGCAGCGGGGAGGGGGGTTGGATAGTGGCAAGCACCCGTTTGTGTTGTGTATGTGTGTGTCTGTGTGTGTGTGTGTGTGCTGATGACACTGCAGTAGCAAGAAGAAGAGACAAGACAAGAGCGGGAGAGGGATCACCTCTCTGCGCTGCACTGAAAAAGAGCTGGTCTGGAGCCAGTGGAATGATTTATTCCTCTCCGGTAAGAGAAGAGGAAAGAAGGTCACGAGGTTGCCGAAACACAGAGATGACCTCACGCTGCGTTGACGGGACGCGGTGGAAGGGGCCTTTCAAAATAAGACACGCCAAGATACGAGCCAGATTCGACTCTGCGTATGCAACAAAACAACAGATATCATCTTCTCTCCTGTTTGAACATTTCCTGTCCCTCCCCTTTGATAAAGAAAAACAAACAAAAAAACATAAACGCAAACAAGTGGATGCTTCATGTGCTCATCATCATCATCTTTCCACATCTCGACAACAAATCGAGGAACTGGAGCAAAGCGAAGTGAGTGCATGTTATGTTTATGCCTGGCAGGAGAGAGAGGAGAGACCAGAAAAAAAGAAAAAGAAAAACTCAACCCACAGCGCTGCATAAACAACATACCAAGTGGCATTGTGGGTAGACAGGAAGAGGTTAGAGCAACAACACCTCAGATGCAGAGGGTGAGGGAAGGAGGAGGAGGAGGAGGGGTGGAGTTCTCCGGCCTTGTTACAGTAACAGAGATTGAGCTGCGAGAAAAGAGACAACAAGAGGCCGAGGAGGCAGCAACATGAGCCCCAACACTTCCTCTGGATCTGTGAGAAATCCTGTTTAAATGTAGATAACAGAGCCGTCGCCCAGTCTCATCCTCTTGTTTCTCATCCTCCCTCTGTTTTTTTTTCTTCTTCTGCTTTCTGGCTCTGTTTAGTCTCTGTTGCTGCAACTGCAGTGAAATCGAAGATATTTGACGGACCGTGACGCCTGCAGAAAAAAACCACTGCCACCAAAAAAAAAATCACATTTTTGAAGCGCGATGCCAAGATGTAAGGAATCAGCTCAAACACAAAGACGCTTATAATTCATATCTTAAAGGAAACATCAGATATAAGGAGGAAGGGGAGGAGGAAGGGGGGTATATTCAAAATGTGGGCCAACAATGGGATGTTTTATTCACGCAAACTACTGTATAAAACCCCAAAAAACTGTATCAGTTATTTACAAGCACACACACTGCACACGTCGCCAAAATACTAAGAAGCAACAAAAACTACACCCTGGAGGCTTCCTCCTCTAACCCAGTAAAGCCCCGAAGCATTTCAGAAAGCTGCATTAAGACGTCGGCCTGTGAGCTTTGTGCGATGCTTTTTACCAGCGTGCTTTCCTCACCGCCGCCGCTAATTGCTTTCACCAACCTAAACATCTGGGCTCATGTCCAGAGGATGAGGCTCTGACCAAGACAATGAACAAAACTGCAGATACAGGTTCTGATTTAGGGAATAAATGCATATATGTGTTAAAAATGCATCAAAGATTGTCTATTTGTTGTAAAAAAAATCCATCATAAGCTCTTCAAACTGGATGTTGCAGCTTGTGAATCACATGAGTTGAGCTTGACTTGACCTTTGACCTTGAATCTAACCCATGACCGCAGATATTATGACGAGGTTATATATATACACACATGTGGGAGGACAGACACCCAGAGTCTGTTTATATATGAACATCACATCTAATCACAGGTGGAAAAAAGTGCATGGACGCCTTCGTGGAGCAGCTGTGGAGGCCTCCAGTCAAACAAAGAAGCTCCACATCAGTGTCTTTGTCTGGGGGGGAGGTGGAGGCGGTGGGGTGGGGGGGCTATACTGATGATAAGGTGTCTGTGTCTCTCTTTCTCCCACTGTGACCTTGCTGCACTGCCAACACTGAACATACACACCAACTTTGATTGCATCAGTGAGCGTGAAACCGTGATCACAAATGACTCACTCACTCCTGCCTCAGAGATCATCGTCACCCTCCTCCTCTTCTCCTTCTTATTCTTCTGACTCCGATTCCTCTACTACTAACCGATGTGTCACTGCACCTGACGTTGGAGCTGCATCATGCGTGGAGACTAAATCCTCTCCTGTTAGTTGCAGTGACAGTCTGCGACCAGCCGCCGCTTCATCTGTCTTTGTGTCTGCACTGATCAGGTGGGGAACAACTGAGGCTATCTGGCTGCTACTGTTGAAGAGGAGATTGGAGGGGTGGGGGGCTAATGAGGCTGCAGCTGCCCCCCCCCCTCCCCAACACAAACACTCCTATTAGCATTAAGAGATAACCAGGGGACATATGTCTGTCTGTGCTATCTATAACATTAAGGTTGTAGGGGCTGCAGCAGCTGGAAATGAACTGATGCTCAAACTGGGGTCCGGGGGCCTTAAACAGGGTGCAATCAGATTTATGAACAATAAAGATAATATAATAATTTATTTTTTTAATATGATTAATGTGTGGGTGTAAAATAATTCATCATAACATGAGAGGTGATATCTCTGTTTACCATTTTTGGCACCCATGGGTGTTAAGTCTAGGTGGAAACCCCCAGTGTAAACAAACAGGTTGGGTCATTTCCCATTCACAAGCAGCACCCACCTCCTTAAAATAAAAATAAAATAAAATATAGGCTATAGCTAATAAAAATACACGCGGGTTTCCCCCACCCACCCATCACCACCACTAGTGTCACATACCTCGGCACACAGCTGGGCGAGGAGCGGTCCACCTCCCAGGTAGCGTACAGGTTCATGTGGACCGGCGGCCGGTTGGAGGTGATGCTGACCGGCTTGGAGGGCTGCATGTGCGGCGAGGGGACGCCGCCGGTCCGCGGGAGTCCTCCTCCGCGCTCCGACATCCTGGAGGACCGGACAGGCGCGTTCACACGGAGCTAATGGGGAGGAGGAAGACCCGTAGTAGTAGCCTGGCTCCTCCGTGAGTGTGTGTGTGTGTGTGAGTGTGTGTTGTCCTTTTTTTTTTTTTTTTTTTGGTGCTATCGGTCCTCCTCTTCCACCACACCAACACACCACCACCTCCTCCTCCTGCTTCTCCTCCTTCTTCTCCTTCTCCTCCTTCCTTCAGCCTTGTTTTCCTTGCTGCAAATGCGTACAACGCTCCGGTGCAGGGCTCGTCGGCGGAAAGTTGCTAATCGCCGCCTGGGAGTGAAAACATTGCGGTCGTCCGGGCGGGGAGACGAGAGGAAGGGAGGGGGGGTCTGACTGACTGTAGCCGAAGACAGGCGGCGAATCCCGGGCGTGTGTGCCGCGCTCTCTCCCCCCTTTCTCTCTCTCTGTGTCTGTATCTCTCGGTAGCCTCAACTTGTTTCTCCAGCGGGGAGGAGGCTCAGTCGGTGCTGCTGCTCCCACCGGTGCTGCTGCTGCTGCTGCTTCTGCTTCGTGCCGTGTGTCGGTGCAGGAAGCGGAAATTTTTCTCTCTCTCTCTCCCTCTCTTGCTCTCGCCCTCTCTCGCAGAAGTCGCACAATGAGCAGAAATCAGCAGCAGTAGCAGCAGAGAGCTACGCCTCCTCGGTTAGAGGACGTAAAGTGACTCCTGAGCACGAGAGAGAGAGAGGAAGGGGGGGAGGAGGGAGGTGGCCAATGGTAAGCTGTAGGTATGTTACTGTAGTTTTTTAAATTTTATTATTATTTAGCAGTATATAAATTATTATAATATCCTGTAGTATGTGTGTATCTACTAACTGTATGGTTTATGTGTATGATACAATTTGTTTGTTTTTTATTTGCTACATTGAATGCGAAATCATTGAACTAAATGTTAGTTTTATATTATCTTATTTTTCTGATCTTATTGTTTGTTTTTACTAACCTATTACTTTACTTTTTATGCATTTATCCTACAACAACAGCAACAATGATAATGTCCTTTACTTTGACCAGAAGGTGGTTGCCATACGGTCTGTATTCAGGGCCGTTGCTAGGAATTCTGGGCCCCCTGACAAAATACTGAAGTGGGACCCCACCCCCTGACTTTTCATCGCCACTTTTTTTGATTGACTGTGTTTAAGAAGAATTTAGTTTAAAAAAAAATCAGTTTCCTGGGGGGTTTTGTGGGCTCTACTGGGCTGTGGGCCCCTTTCTCCCCTATGCAACGGCCCTGTCTGTATACAAGGGATATATTGACTATAATATAAAATATATTTCATAATATACCACAACTGCTCTTGTGTGTGACTTTTCTGTATTTTCTGTTATTACTGTAGGCTATCTGATGAAGTAAATAGTCATATAGAGTAGCTCTATATAAACCAGTAGACATGTGTTATTGTAATACATCAGATTATTGTCTTCTCATAATAAAAAGACACTACTGCTGCTGCAAAGGTGTGGCAGTCTGGCATCTTAACATAAAACTGGTTCTATCACTTTTAATTGATTTAATCTATTCAAACGGTTTACATTATATTGTGCATTATAGTAATCCAGCTAACAGTGGGTGGTTGGGACCAAGGCTACAGCTCATGTGTACAGGCCTGTACATTTGATATTTTATGATTATCACTATCATTAAACAAACAAATCAAACGGAGTATTAAGCGCGGCCATTTCCTCCTTATACTGTCAATGATTTAAACATGTAGATAAACTTTGGAGCAAATGTTTTACCCATCAGCCACCACTGTGTTCACACCTCCTGAATATAAAAGGCGGCGGCGGTGGCGGCGGCCGTGTGGTTTGTTGTTCTATTTTAGGTCCAGATATGACACAATGAGTGGAGTCTCAGGTGTTGCTGAAATGATTCCCATTAGTCACACACAGACACAGACACACACAGACACACACACGCCTTTTTTCAGCTGTCATGAGCAGGCAAATACACAAAGGTGCAAAACCGGTTACCTCAACTGTCATGTAATGCAACATAGAGGGGAAACCCGGCCTTCACTGCTCCAGGCCCACAAGGCGATTATTATGAGGTAAGAATACAAAAAATGTAGTAACGTAATTTTGTATTTTTCCACCTCAACTCATCTGACACAGTCCCCCCCCCCCCCCTCCTCTAAAACACTCTCTGCTGCAGGTCTATTGCGGCGTCAAGCAGGTGCATTGTTTACACCCTCAGGTGACAAAGACACAGGGCTGTGATTACAATCTGAATATGAATCAGAAGGCGACCTAATCAACCCCCCACCCCCACATACACACACACACACACACACACACACACAACCGACGTCAGTGCACGGCCGGCTGCCATCAGCTTGACATTTCTCTGTAGGGTGCAGATTATCACAGCTGCCATCGACGTTACGTGCTCCTGGATGTTTGTGTTCGTTTTTTTAAACATACTATGTGTGCGGCTCTGCTCTGACTTGGACGCGGATACGTTCACCACCGAGGAAACACAATGAAACACAACTGCAGCATTCCTGTTGAGATTTAGACAAAAGTCTCCCCCTGGGGATTATGTTATGCTGCCTTCAGGGGACGTTGGAAATACAACTATTGGAGTATGAATTGAAAAAACAAATTGACTGGAGGCTGCTGCTTGTGGAGGAGAATGTAAATAACCAGAGGTGATGATGCTGTAACAGAGCCAGTGTGTACAATGTGTTGTATACTTGTAGGCCTACATACTGTGTGTTTGTTTACCACGAAGCTGTCCATCACATGAGTTTATGGTGGTGCAAAAAAGAAAGGAAAAAGAAAAAAAGAGTCACAAAACAAGTTTAGAGTATGAAAGGCTGTAATCACAGTCACATTTCAAACTGGTTTGTATTCAGCACGCCACCAGTTTAATCACAGAGCAGCTCCACTCTGCGGCATTCGCTGTGTGTTAGTCAGGCCACGTGTTGCTGCACAGACAGAGACAGGACGCAGCTCGAATTAAAACGCCACCGTCTGTGTTTGTGTGGATAATCAGCTGAATGACTTAAACGCAGCGCAAAACCCTCTGCTCTTTTTAACACGCCTCACACACACACACACACACACTCACACTCTCTCTAACTCTCTCTCTTCTCGCTCCTGCCATTGATAAAGAGATTAGAATCAAGCAGATTAAAAACATGGTCACGGGATAATCCCGGGTTACTTTTTTACGCGGCGCCCCAAATCTGCCAGGTCATCAAGTGAAACTGGACGAGCTCCAAATCCAACGTCAGAGTCAATTAAGTTTATACCGTCCCTTATGCAACAAGGCCATGCTTCCCTCATGTAGCAATATAATGCATGCAGGGTACTGGTATATAAAATAGGACTTGAATCACACTGATGTGCAATTTCCCAGTAGCAAAATCCACAAATTTAAACTACTGATATAATATATCTATTGATTCTCAACCATGTGGGTCAATGGTGTCCTAATTAAAAATCACTCAGCTATCATGACAGTTTAGTTTAGTTTAACTTAGCATAGTTTAGTTTAACTTTATTGTCCACTGGAAATTTGTCTTTGGCTTCCCCACAGTAGGTACAGACAACCCATAGTGGACAAGAAATAACAACAAAACAAATAGCAGCAGCAATAGTTGAAAAACCTACTTAAAATCAGGTGCAGTCATTTGCATTGAGTGTTTGTGTAGTATACGAACATAATGAAACTCTTAGGTCATATTATAAATGGTCATACATTTACACACACATTATATAAGGTCATAAGCTTCTTGAAATGTATTTCTTTCATTTTATACCATTTTCTTTGTTGGGTATATGTGACTTTGCCGTGTCCCACACGCTGCTCTGCAATGCATTGAAAATCAATGTGAAATTGTTGAATTATGGGGCGTTTAGGAGTAAAAAAGTGTGGTGTTTGAGTGCAGGTGTATAGGACAACAGTGGACTGGGTGGTTTTGCTCTGTGGGGACCGTCTCTCCACAGTCTGTTGCCCATATTGAACCAATGAGGGGGCGAGGGGGGGGCTGCCTGCTGGCTAACAGATTTCAGGCTCATAGGTGACCACATGCTCACATGGCAAGAGATGATGTCATGTGGAGGGTGGTAATGGTGGTGGGGTGGGGGGGCAACTTAAAGTGGGAGTTATTAGTCCTAGTGAATAAAACCATAGTTGCAGTTGTGTTGTGTTTGTGACACAGTCGGGGCCTTTTGTTTGGCTGCAGCTTCCTGTGTGAGTGTGAGCATGTGTTGCACCAGTGACCGAGTCATTGTGAGGCTGCTGCAGCTATTTAGGTCACTGTGCTTCCTCGACGGTCAGGTGACTGTCACGTTGAACGGGCCTCGGCTGCCCCCAAGTGGCGGACACGTGAACTGCAGCTTGTTGCACACACACACACACACACGCACACAGACAAAAAAAAAAACACAATAGGGTTCATGTTTGTGAGAATTAATGAGTCATTACTTACTGAAAGTCTATGAGCCATTAACCCTCAAGTTACCCCACGTAGAGCTCCCCTTGTTCACGCTGTGATGACATCAGGGTTACCACAGCAACCGATCTGGTGACGACCACGGTCGGTTGATTGCTTGTGGGTCAAGTGTTTTTTTTTAATATCAGAAATATAGATAGATAGTTTCCTTATTATGATTATCAGTGCTTTTATTGATTTTTTGGGGGGCGTTTTATTTCAATTTATAACATTTAACATCAAATTTGACCTGATAACTACAAGGATGAAACTGAAATTGTGTCAAAACAGAAACCAGACTCAAGAATTAGGTATAACTACATGTAAATTAGGCTTATTAACCATAAAATTTCAAAATAAAGTGTAAAAATAGCCTAAAAAAAGGGTAGTGCAGTGATGATTCTATGTTTCATGATTCATAAACAGTCAGAGATTCAGCTAGTTTTGATCTGATTCAATCCAAATAAATCAAATATATCTCACTGATAAAAGCTACACTATCTCTGCAGGTGGCAACGTGCTGTGTTTGCAGCAGAGCTCTATATGAGCTGTATATCCGTTATCCATATGTGTACACAGTGGACAGAAGCGTGGCTGCTGCCCAGCGTTGCCCTTCTCTGTGTCACTCACCGGCAGCAGATTTATGGTGCGAGCTGACACAGCGGCCACTGGAGACTCAAAGTCCAAACTGTCCATTTATGGGTTTCAAATGGTTAATTATAGCCGCTCGGTGCATATTGTCAGAGGAATGTTTAACATGTTTAACACACGAGGCCGGTACAGTTACAGCTGTGTTAGTCCTGAACTGAACACACTGGATATTACTGAATAGTTACACACACAGCTGATTAATGAGATGTGCAACAGTTCAGTGTTTGGTGCAGTTCATTAATTCTGCTCATTATCACTTGATGGATAATGAGAGTGGATGCCATAAAGCTTGACTAGGAAAAAATGTATGATTTAGACCCCTTCTAAAATAAGAAAATACAATTTCAACTTTCTAACCAATATGCTTTTTAAAGGGATAGTTCACCCAAAATTCAAATTTCACTCATTATCTACTCACCCTCATGTCAACTAAGAGCTGTGAGAATTTTCAGAGTCCTCCGTTCCTTCTCTGAGTTACGGGGGGGGGTCTGCGCAGCAGTATTTGTCCATATAATGGTTGTGAATGGACACCACGTTTCTTCGTCCAAAAAGACACACCAAAAAACATCCAAATACCTCCATACTGTTCGTCTGTAATGTCCTTCTTGTATTGAAGCCCCGACATGAGAAATTGTTCCGAAAAAAATTTAATAAGTCTATGTTTTAAGCTTGTTTGTAGCGGAAGCTCCCAGTGTCTCAGTTCACTGCTCTGCCTGTGTAAGTGCAAATCTCACGTGATTTGCACTGACCGGCGGAACAATTTCTCATGTCGGGGCTTCAGTACAAGAGGGACATTACAGACGAGCAGTATGGAGGTATTTGGATGTTTTTTGGTGTGTCTTTTTGGACGAAGAAACGTGGTGTCCATTCACAACCATTATATGGACAAATACTGCTGCGCAGACCCCCCCGTAACTCAGAGAAGGAACGGAGGACTCTGAAAATTCTCACAGCTATTAGTTGACATGAGGGTGAGTAGATAATGAGTGAAATTTGAATTTTGGGTGAACTATCCCTTTAACATTAAATTAAAACTATTCTTTATTCTATGGTGTCACTCAAGACACCTGCTTCTGAATCCCATTGTCTGGCTGATCAAAAATATGTTTATTTCAATTCATTTTCTTCTCTTTTGTACTTGAGGATGATTTCAAATTAGTCAGTTTGTCTGACCGCTGTTATTAACTACGGTAGTAATCCGTTTTGTGGGGTTTTTTGTTTTCAAAACATGTGACTCAAGAGGAATGCATAATAACTTTTCTACCAAGTGGCCTATTCCATCATGTATTTGCCTTTGTTGCATCTTTTGGAAGAATATTAAACATTTCATATCTCACGCCTCTAAGGGTTGTGTCATGTTGGACAAAAAGAGAAAAGTCAAGAATCCCAGATAAGAGGAGGAAAGGAGCTGCTGCCGCGAAGTGCAACAAAGAAACGAGGTGTAAAGTGAGTCACTCTTGTTCCTGCTCTCAGCCCAGAGTCACTTATCTCATGACTGGATCAGCTGATTCAGACCTGGCAAAAAAACCTCCTGCACCGACTTAAACGACTTAAAAACCTGAATGAAAACCAGCGACATCATCATGTCATCATTTCATTTATTTACAAAAAAAACTCAAAATAAAACCATGGTTACAGTGAAAAAATGACCAACAGAGGAAATACACGTCATGTGACACCGACAACATGAAAGCGGCATCTATTTATAGATAAAAAAAAAAAAAAAAAGGGAAGAAAACACATATTTACTGTGACTGGTTGAGCGGGTGAGTGCTGCTGCTGCAGCGTGCACCCTCTGGAGTTAAAATCTGAGTGTTGGACTTCCTCTCTCACTTCCTGCTTGTGGCTTCTTCTTCTTTTCTGACGTTGCTGCTCTAGAACTTGAACTCTTTGTATTTCTTGGCGCCGCCTCTCGTGTCCTGCGGCTGGGCCTTCCTCTTCTTTTGCTGCACGGTGACGGTGAAACACAGAGGAGGAGGATATAAATATTCAAATGTCACCGCAAGAGGAAATGCAAGTCACACAGAAGAACCAGAACTTTCCCTTTATTTATAAATAAAACACACAGCTCTGATGTGTTTATCATGTGCTGAATGTGCATTTGCATGTTAATTATAATGCAACTTATAACAGTGAAGCCTAAAAATAACTCAAATTATGTAAGTTATAGAAGCATACATTGACTTTATCATCCTTCTGACACAATTAAATGTAAACTACTGTTGTGTGAAACATGTAACAACTTGTGTACCTTCTGTTTGGCGGCGTGCTCGGCCACCATGTCGCTGAAGTCCTCCTTCTCCACCTGCGCCTGCTGCTCCCTCACGTGCTCCTCGTACTTCTGCGTCATGGCCATGGGGTCCAGCTCCAGCTCCTCGGGGGCCAGCGCCACCTCCACGCCCTGGGACTCCTGTCCTCCGCCCGCCTTACGCGCCGCCATGGCCTGGAGGGACAGCAGAGAGAGGAGGGGAAATGTTTTTAAAAAGGGGTGAAAGACAAGAGGAGGAGAGAGAGGCATGTACGTATGTATGTAAACACAAACACACATGGGTTTTGTAAGGAGTTTCTTACCCCTGATATGTCGTAGATGTGTGTGGAGGCCATCATGGCTGCTCCCACGGGGCCGGTTCGTCTCTCAGGAAGCACCTGGTACAGCTGTGGCGTCTCGTTTCTGTCGACAACAGTCACATGGTCAACTCAAGAACATTTTAATATTTTTTTTTCCATTGTTTTGTGGCTGGTGGTCACTTCCAGCTTTGACATTAGCTGTAACTGTAGTTTTTTTTTTTTTTACCATACAAAATAATTAGGAGCAAAATATAACAGTGGTTTGTTTCTTTAACGCTTATTTTATGCAGCAAACGTCACAGTAAAACGATTATTGTTGTTGCGTCTTACTGTTTTTGTTTGTTTGGGTATTTCTATATTTGTCTCATTTAACATTGTGTTATTATAACTATATATAATTAATTTATCAAAATAAAAACAGCACAATCTTATACAACTAAACGAAACAAAACGAAACGAAACGTCTTGTTTAATCTAAAATAGTTTCAAAGTGGTAGAAACTCAGTCAGCTGCTCCCTCTGCTTCTGCTGGTGTTGGATGTAAGAGCTGTGACATCACAGAGCGTCACTCACCCGTCCATCGCCTCCTCGATCTTCTTCTTCCTCAGCTCGATCAGCTCTGGCGTCTCCATGCCGGCCGGTACCGACGAGAAGCCTCCGGGTGTGATGAGTCCACTGCCACACACAAGATGAGACACACAAACATGATGAGTTTATACAGTACATACGTGTGTGTTTGTACTAAGGACGACACATCATGGAGCTGTTTAATCCCAAATTTAAAGACAATTTGATCTTTAATCACAAGTATGTTTAAGTCATATTTGTGTGTCTGTATTAATGTTGATGTTGTAAAGATTAAAAAAGGAAACTGGTCTTTGACCCTTGTGTCTCCTTCAGCAGAGTAACATTACACTAAGATACATTTAGCAGCAAGGCCGTTTGTGTTGGATTCAATTTACCCAAATAAAATCAATCATGAAGAGCCTCATAACAAAAAAAATGAGCTTTTTTCCCTCAAGTGTTTCCTGGATATGTTTCTATCCGGTACCTGTCTGCCGGTGTGAAGAAGCCGGTTTCGTCTGGTTTCTCCTCGTCGCTCTCCTCCTCCTCCTCTTCCTCCGACGACTCCTCGTCCGAAGGCTCCAGCTCTCCCCACGGTGTGTGGTCCACCTCCTCCTCCTCCGCCTTGGCCTGAACACACATACACACACATTTATACATCAGTTACATGTTCAGAAACACATAATGACTAAATTAACATGTTTAGTGTATATGTGTGTGTGTGTGTGTTGTTACCTGGAAGTCTGCAGCGTTGGTCCCGAACACGTCTCCATAAAGAGGTTTGCCCATTTCATCTACAGGCGGTTTGCCCCAGCCTCCAGCGTGGTACCCAAATGTACAGTTCTGATGAGCAGAGGAAGAGGAGGATGAGGAATAACATACTAAAATGCATCAATATAAACATGTCAATCATCTGTGAAGGTTTAGCTTTAGGATAAATCTAAGCGTAATAATCTTGTTAATACTGAAGTTCCACTAAAAAGATGAATGAAATACTTTTTCACTGATGTGTGTGCTTTTACCTCGGGGATGGGGGAGTTGAGTCCGGGGATCTTGAGGTTGGGGTAGGAGGGCGGGGGGCCGTACCTCTGCATGGCGATCAACCAGGGAGGAGGCACCTTATGGGCGTTCTGGGAGAGAAGAGATGAGTTAGTGCTACATCCAGAGGGTTGGTTTGTTAACGGTGATGTCATTATCTCAGCTGTTTTTTCTGCATCTGTGAGTTAACAAGTTGTGTTACATGTGATTACAGGAGGAGATGAATTATCACAGCCTCTATGTTTGTAGATTTAACAACAGAAACAAGCAGCAGCAGTAAGAATAAGACAAAACAAAAGGAAGTTGACAAATATTTCATATGCAAACACATATACAGGGGGTTTGTCCTATTCCCAAATAAAAAATCCAGACTTTTTCAAAACCAATCATTAAGTCATTATGTTTTAAAGACCTCAACTTGATGCAGTTTTGAGCCGATCACTTAAAAGTGTGTAGTTTGGTTGCAGCAGCATCGCCATGTGTGTTTATTTATAATATAACAGAAGTGAGAACTTGAGCCCTGAAGGATCAGAAATTATAAACCAATTGTGCAGACTTTGGAGTTCTACTGTGAGCTCGACTTATTTCCAGACCTCTCCAAGACTTCATCACAAAATTGGTAAAAGAGTGATTTGAAATTCTTTTTAAGACTTTCTAGACCTGTGCAGACACCATGTATTGTACATATATACTACATGTTATGTGTGTGTTTCTCCAGACATTACATATGCTCTCAAAGCTCTGCTAACTTGCTGATTGTGGCTTCTTTGTGTTTTAACTCAGTGAATCCACAGGTTATAATAGCTGAAAGCTGGTTGAACTCACAGGTCCCACGGGCATGCCCAGAGCGATACGCAGCTCGTCAGACAGATCTCCGGGCTTCTTCTCTTTCAGACGAGTCTCAAACTCTTTACCCTGCAGACACACACAGAGACACACACACCAGGTGGGTCAGTTAATGGATCTTTATAACCGAAGGTTAATGAGGTGAATGAGGAAATGGGACTCATTCTCAAAGATGCGGTACCTCGTAGTACAGGTCTCCGTGGATGGTGAGCTTGGGTTTGATCTGCCACTTGAAGAAGGCGTCGTGCAGCTTCTGGTAGTCGATGTCGATCTTCCCCATCTTGGGACGAACCTTTTCTCTCATTTTGGTTTTCATGGTTTTGGCGTCTTCCTGCGTGCGGACAAAGACGATGCTGCGTTTGTACAGGTGGTAGAGAAACTAAAAAAAAAAGAGCCTTTATGGTTGTAAAAACAAAAACAAACCTTCTCCTGCAGAGCCTCCCTCATCTCCTGGATGCCCGTCCTCTTGATGAACTCCGGCAGCTCGAACGGCGGCTTCTCGATACCTCTCTTGCCCTGCAGGTACTTCCTCTTGAAGCACCAGTGGCGCGGCACCGGCACCGTGTTCCTGGTGGCCTTCAGGTGCACCAGCAGCTTGGGCTCCTGCGCCGTCACGTCGTGCATCTCCACCACATCTGGACGGGCCACCAGCTGCAGAGAGGAGCGAATAGACGAGAGGTTAACGTCTTTATTTTTTACTCTCTAACAAATGTATTTATTATTTATTATCTCCATGTACCTGTTTGAGCTCGGCCACCGTCAGCCGGTTCATCCTCCTCAGCTTCTTCTTGGACAGTTTGGGAGCATCTGGTCTCATATCCTGTTTGAGAAATGAATCAATGATGTTAAACACTAAAAGGAAACTGGTGTTTGTTCTCTGTTCTGTTCCAACACACGTGAAGGATTCGAACCTCGTCGCTGTCGTCGCTGTCTTTCTTCTCCTCCTCAAATCCCTTTTTCCGCAGCACGGCTGTGTCCTGCTTCTCTGCTTTCTCTGGCTCCTTCTCCTTCTCCTTCTTCACATCGTCTGTCAGCTGGGAGGGAAAAAAAGGAAATGACTGATTTACAGCAACAGCAACAAAACATCATATTCAACCATCGCTGAAGTCGTCCTCGTCGTGTGTCCTTTACCTTGAATGCCTCGAAGATCCTCTTGAAGAAGATGAAGTTGGGGTCGTAGATCTCCGGCTCCTCTGTGATGTACTCGATCTCCACCTCGGGCTCCTTCTCCTTCTCCTTGTCTTTGTCTCCGGCCTCCTTGTCCTTGTCCTTCTCCTTCTCCTTGTCCTTGTCCTTCTTCTGCTCCTTCTCCTTCTCCTGGTCCTGCTCCTCCTGCTGCTCCGCCTGCTCCTTCTTCTCCTGAGCTCGCTTCTTCTTGCTCTTCTTCTTGCGGTTTCTGCGCTTCCGGTTTTTCTGAGGAAAAAGATTTAAAGTTTCAATAACTTTGAAATATTGATTACAAAGATGGTTTTGTTAATAGGGCCGTGCAACCCCCAAGGCCTGTCATGTTAATTAGGCTCAGGCTGCTTTTTTCATGAATGCGTCGGGCTCTGGCTCATTGAACCCGTGTTATATTAATAACCCTCGTTAAGAGCTCTGCGCAGTGGTATTTTAATTTAGGCACATCTCAGCATGTATGCTTAATAGAGGGTATGCGTTTACGTCACGTTGCCCTGGGACACGTCCCTTTCGTTCGGACTGAGGGGCAAAACAAACCTCCTTCAACGTGGTAAAGGAGCGGTGGACACAGCGAAACCGTGTAAAACATGTAGTATCAAAAAAAAAAGAAATAAGAAAGCTGCCAAAACGTACTCTATTATGGAGAAATTTTGTGCAAGTGATTTGTAATGGCCTGTGGCTGTCTTTTGTTTTTTGTTGTGTTTTTTGTTTGCTTTATTGTCTCTTTTTTTGTTCCCATGGATGTATTTCCAAGTACAGTATATAGATGCAATTTTCTGTGTCGCAAAATAAAAAATAATAATAATTAAAAAAAATAAAATAAATAAAAAATAAAAAACATGTAGTATCAAAACAAATTGAGGTCAGAAGGACTCGACATCATCTGGTCCACGGAAAAATGCGGTACCGGCAGAATGACAGACAGCATCATTGTTAATATGCAGAGGGACGAAATCACAGCTGTTACTTTGGTCCCAACACTTAAACCTGAGTTGCTTCTATACTGAAAAACTCTGACAAGTCAAACTGTAGGACGTGTTAGAGAGACTAATTCATCTGTCTAACCCTCATAACTATGACACCTGAAACGGTAAACACAACACACAAAATTACTGCTCGAATGAATTTACTTTCTGTCACTGAAAACAGGTTGTTGAATGTAACTCGGTCAAATAACACGTATCCTCAAGAGATTTTGCAGTTCTGTTGGGTCATGCTGCTGTACAGACTGGTATGGGCTCGGAGAAAAACGCCCTGTTACTTTCGTCGATTTTAACTCAGTGAGCGTTTCACAGCGACTTCTGAGTACCGTGACGTCAGGTGCATACCCTCTATTGCGTTGCGTTACACGTGACAAAATAACAACCTCATCGTGTAGCCTACACACACACACACAGAGCTGCGATTGTACCAGAAGAAACACTTACATCTTTCTTAGACATTTGGTTTTCATCGTCTTCGTTCTCAGACATGGCAGCAGAGTTGTTCATGTCCATATCTGCGCCCTCGTCATCTTCTTCGTCCTCTCCTTCTGAAGGGAAGAGAAGATGAAAGAAATCAAGACGTCTGAAAGGCTGCTGTTGGTTTTTGTACATTGTTTTTTATCTATTATTTATCAGTGGAGAGCTGTACTGACCTGCGGGGTCGGTGAGCTGCTCCTGCCTGATCTCCTTCAGCTGGAGGATTTTCTCCAGAGCCTGGGGGATCTTGGGCCCACTGATGCTCACCTCATCGCTCTGCCAAATCTGGAATGGAAACAGAAGAGAAAAAATATATTATCAGGTGAGTGTGCAGGCAGCACGAGGTCGACTCCCACTCTAAAATCAATAAGAGATGTCAGTCTCTGAAACAGAACAGTCACGGCCAAATAAACAGGACTTTAAGAAAACCATGATTTTGAAGAAGAAAATCCTTAAAATGCAATAAAGGTGATACGTGTTTGTGGCACAAAATCAAAAAAAATGAGAGCAAAACTTAGATCTATCAAGCCTGAGGATCATTTGATTGTGTGAAAAATCAACAGCAGAGTTAAAGGGATACTTCACCCAAAACTGATAATTCACCAATCATCTACTACCTTCCTTGGCATGATGGTGAGAAGAAAACTGGTGAATTATCGATTTTGGGTGAAGTATCCCTTTAATAACATGGAGGAAAATAACGCTCAACTAAAACATTATAACTGCATGAGTTGATCATGTTTCCAAACTTAAATCACATAAAATTCACACAAAGAGGAAGATCGTGCGGTCACCTCTCTGTTGTCTTCTCCTGGAGGAGGCGGCACTCGCAGCTTCTGTGGTGGCAACATACTCACACCAGGAGGCAGCGGCCCACGAGGATCCATACCTACAAATACAGCGTGTAGGTGATGCAAGGTTGTTATTTTGGTGGGGACCATTTATTTACACCAGAAACGTGTTACCTTTTAGTTTTAGTTTCAGCAAAATCAGAGTGTTACATAAAGACGTCGACATACCTCTGACTCCGAGAGGAGGCATGCCCCGGGGCCCTGGACCCATCTTGGCCATTTCCTGCTGACGCTCTTGTTCCAGCATCACTGCAGCCTAGTGTGCAAAGAGGGGAAACACAGGCGTCAGATACTTAGATACAGAAACTCTTTCTATTCAGTGAAGCCTGTCGTCTCATCGTCTTCATCCTCTCACCCTTTTCTGCTGCTCCAGAAGATCGTGTTCATCCATGACTCGGGAATCACCCTGAGATAAACACAAACACAGAGATGTGTTTTTAGCAGTAAGTTTTCATTTCTTGATCTTAAAGGGATACTTCAACATTTTGGCAAATTGGCCCATTGCCATAATCCCTATAGTTTCAGGAGTAGGTTCGTTACCTTTATTTGTCAGTGCAAGCTACTTTTACAACGGCGGAGCAGAGCCGCGAGCTGCTCAGAGCTACGCTACGGAGGCTCGTGGAATTTCTTGGTTTCCCTCATCAAATACACAATCCAACAACTCCAAAACACTCTGGTGGACAAGTTGTGACCTGCACATTCACCACGCTATGAGATAATAACAGAACGTTACCAGACAGAGTTGTTTCAGAGGCAAATTCATGCAAAATCACTGATGCGCGTTCGCGTCGGGGGCAGTTTTTCGGCAAGCAGTCTCTACATTTGCCTCTAAAAAAACTCTGTCTCGTAATGTTCTGTTATCTCATAGCGTGGTGAATGTGCAGGTCACAACTTGTCCACAAGAGCGTTTCGGAGTTGTTGGATTGTGTATTTGATGAGGGAAACCAAGAAATTCCACGAGCCTCCGTAGCGTAGCTCTGAGCAGCTCGCGGCTCTGCTCCGCCATTGTAAAAGTAGCTTGCACTTAACGAACCTACTCCTGAAACTATAGGGATTATGGCAATGGGCCAATTTACCAAAAATGTTGAACTATCCCTTTAACAACACAAGTGATTTACGTCGCCAGTAACCCTGTGGTCCTCCCCTCTCACCTGCTGCTTGGCCCTCTCCTCCTGCTGCAGCACCATGGCTGCTCTCTGCTGAACCATCTTCAGCTGATCTTCCTGCGACAGGCCGGGAGGGGGCAAACCTGGGGGCTCGATCCCCATGTGTATGCCAGGTGGAGGCGGCCCCCCGGGCATCATGCTCATGGCCTGCAGCATGCCCATACCAGGAGGCATGGGGGGCATAGGCATCGGAGGCAAGGGAGGGATACCGGGCATCTGTGGAGGAGGAAACACATGAGACTGTGAAGTTTGTATGCAACTAAAATAAAAGTTTTACCAACACTAAACAGTTTGAAAATTAGAGATTAAATACGATCATATTTTGTTTGCTTGTTTAGTTGTGTTTTTTCTTGATTTTATTTTCTCCTCTCATTTTTCCTCTATAAGACTTGGAAATTTTATTGGCAGCTATGATTAACTTGATCTTGTCTTATCATGCCTGTATCATATTTGACTCTCTGGCTGCCAATAAAAGTTTAAATGGCAAGATTAAGATACAGAGATTAAATATGATAATTAATTGAGAACATCTAGACAAACAGCATGATGGCAGTTTCAAAAGTGGGTGATAAACACTGCTCCAGCAACTTCAGCAAACAATAAACACATTTAATTGGTAAAACCCACTCTATTGTTGTCACCGTTCCTGAAAGACCCCTGGTGATACTGTGATATAATCATCTACATGAATGTATTTAAAAGGCCAATTTGTTATCAACAGCAAGGTAAGAAGATTTACCTGTGAACCCATTGGTTTGTCGTCAGGCTTGCTCAGGAGAATCCCAGTCTGCAGAGAGAAAAACATACACACACACAACAAATAAGTAAAGTAAAGGCTCAGCACCTTTTTCATATAGAGCAGAGAGTGAGGGGGAGAATTAGCGATGCACCAACCTGCATCCACATAAAGCACAACCGTGTGTTATTACAGTAAGTTGGGGAGCTGTTGAGATAGTAGTAGTAGAATCGCTAGTACTCCACTGACATGCACCTCTGTTTTACACTAAAGCAAAAATAATCTTGTCCGACTGTAGTCATCCCCTGGCATCAGGCTTCAAACTGCTCCCATCCAGACACAGATTTTGCCGCCCAGATGTAGGACAAGCAGATTCACAAAGTCCTGGGTTCCAGTGGCGATTGGCCTTTTAAATAATGTTTCATTCTGTTTTGCCTATTTCTTGTTATTCTCTATAGTAGTTTTTTGATTGCCAATTTTTAACTGTTGTCTTGTGTCATTGTCGTGTATTTCTATTGGTTGTTTTGTTTATTTGTTTGGCTGCACCACAAATTGCCCCTCAGGACAATAAAGATATCTTGAAACTTGATGTACAGGAATACTTACAGGGGACACGGCAATACCACTGAGAGTGACACACATTCACCTGAGCTTGAATTGTTTAGACACAGGTAAAACTACAGGCACTGAGGCTAACTCACCTGCATCATGTAGCCCTTCAGTCTGTCAATCAGCTCCTCTCTGGGGCCTGAAGCAGAGAAAACATGTTCAGATCGTGAGACAACACAGAAGCCAGGTTTATGAACGTTCAGAAGTTCACACATGGTGCATCAGAAAAAGTTAGCTAACGTTAATCTGACAAGTGCTAAGCTAAGTTAGCCCAAAATAAAGACAAACAGCGTCTCTTTAAACGTGTCGTATTGGTTTTAATTAATCATATTTGCACTATAACTGCATAAATGTGAATCTCAGAGTGTAAACAGGTCTGGTTTCAGCTCATTACAACGGAAGTGTTGCGTTTTTGCGTTGCTAGCTAGCATTAGCAACCGGCTAGCTGCTGTTAGCTAAAAACAGCGCTTCTTCCTGCGCTTCTCCGCGTCTTTTTTCTCGTTTTTCTCACCCATGTTGGGCGCTCCTAGCTCCGCCAGCTTGGACTGAAGCTCCGGGTGGCTCCATGTGTTCAAACCCGCAATAGCGCTCCCTAAATCGGACGGGAGGGACTCGGTTCCCGGCGGTCCGTCTGAGGCCATGTTGAGGTTTCTCTCAATGGAACACAACGGTGGCGGCGGCGAGAGCGAGAACGGGACCAGCGCAAGGCATGACGGGAACGACGCGCTACTAGTGCACTCTGGGAAATGAAGTCCGAAAAGCGAAATGACGCAGTTACTTACTGTAACCTCCAGATGTCAATGTTACCTCTTTAAATTTTGCTTTACAAAGATTCTTCATGATAAAAATAAATACAAATCAGTGTTAATTAATTTAAAACATCCAGTAAATGCTAATTTAACAAAACTAAACGATCATTATGACGCATTTATGTTTTTTAAAATGTTAATGTGTATTACCATGGGAAAAAGGTCAAAGCTTCACAATAACATACACATTATTATGAAATATTTAAAGTCGTGTTGTTAAAACAAATGCTTATCTACTGCTCCATCATATTTCATGTTTTTGATCTGATAAAACTACAAAACAACTACATTGAAAGCACACAGTATCACAGTATATAACGCCCTCTTTTACAGTAGAGTGTGCTGTATGTGTAGCGGGCAGTGCGCAGACGCACAATGAGGTGGGCACATTAGGCAGCGGGGCGTCTCTACCATCAGCCCTGGTAGAGAGCAGGGGAGGGGACGGACCTTCACTAAACATGGAAGGGGGAAGAGAAAGTCAAGTAGTATGTTAAATGTCCAAACAGCTGCTTTTTTTGTTTTTTGTTTTTTTACAGGACATACTTTGCCAGGTAAATATGACATTTCTTCATCAACACTATCTTCAGATCGCGTAGGCTGTATTGTACGAGGCTGTAAAACCTAAAAATACCTCTGGCACACATAGTCTGAACTTTTTTTGTACGCCTCACGAGGAGAGCTAGTGAAGTTTGTGAAGCGTTTTATTGTGAAAACTGTGACTTATCGCCTCCCTCTCACTGTAAGATCAGTCTTGGTCTAGTTTTCTGAAGGCGGCACCAAGATAAAAAACCGTGAAATCTGTCAATGTGGCGCTGGTTATTTCCGCAATACTCCTGTGTGTTGACTTGGTGCTCGGTGGCTGCAGCTCTGATGGAGGGAGCGTCCAGCTGTTGGCGTTGGCCAACTTGAGAAAGTTGCTGCTTTGATGACAGCTGGATTTTTTTTTTTTTTAATCTCCTCAGAGGAACCAACCCCTACACCACACCACACCACCCCCTCGAGGACCCCCTCGCTTATCTGTGTGAACCATATGTGCAATCTTAAACTTTTCATGCGCATCAGCCTCTATAGGCTTTAAAGTAGCCTGATGCTCATGTTTGTTTACTTCAGTCTTTTTATTAATTTTAATTTTTTTTTTTTTTTTTTAATCTTTATCATCCATCTTGATTGAAATCACTCCTCCAGTCAGTGTTTCTTCCCCGTCAGTGGACACTACAGTGTGTGTGTAGTTTCTCTGCAGGTCTATTTTCTGCATGGCTTCAATGCTCAAAAAGACACTTTGGATATTTCATTTCACAGTGTTTGGAATATGAAGCCTGCATGCAGAAAATACACCAGAGGCGGGTCAGAATGCTTACTCATGGCATAAACACTGGACTTCATCTTTCTCTCTCTCTCTCACACACACACACACACACACACACACACACACACACACACACACGCACGCACGCACGCACGTACACACACACCCTCAGGCATTACTTAAGTTATTACGCTCAGCATGATTTCCAGCAGTCTGAGTCCCACTCACTGTGTCGTGAGGAGGGAAACCACTTGGACATTAGACTCAGACACACATCAGCAGAAATTTAGTCGTGACACACACACACACACACACACACACATGGCCGACGCTTGCATTGGTTTCAGAGTCTGTCTTTGTAAACTCATGTGACCCCTGTGTGTCTCCCCTTACTCCATGTGTACACAGTATACAGTAGACACTTATTCTCCATGTAGCTGCATGACCTATATTTTCTTCCATATTGCATAATAACAGCTAATAATAACATAATATGCATGCAACCTAATTCCTCCTTAAGTAAAGGCTGAAAACAGATGAGTATGATGATAATGTCGGTTACATATGGCCGCCGTTCATTCCACGCCCTGCAGGACGGAGGAAATTCCACGTTATTTCCATACACAAGCTGTGACATAACACGTAAACACAACATGTTATGGTTTAGCTGAGTGTGTGGATTTCAATTTAACTGTATTATTGTCTCTCTCCCACACTGAGTGGCCTTCTTGTCTTATAGCTGGGCTCTGTGCCGTTAGACTGTAGCTGCTGGGGTGAAAGCCCAGAGGCCACGATTTATGGCATGTGCCTCAACATGCCTGTCGTTTCTCATAGATGTCACTACCTGCACTGAGGTGGAGGATTTTCTAAAGGGTGTGTGTGTGTGTGTGTGTGTGTGTGTGTGTGAGTGTGTTTTTCACATGTGAGGGGGAATGAAATATTCATCAGCATCCAGATTGAACTCGCAGCGGGTTTGAGTGCGCCCCGATAAAACATGCAGCAGAGATGCAAACCACCAAATGGTTGGGATGTTGGTGCATGTAACACTTTGTTGTTGATCAGAGTCACTCTCTCAAAGCTGCTTCTGCTGATTTTGTAGAGTTTTTACAGTCTCATGAAAATGGAAAACATCCCATACAGTTTATTTTTACTGTAGGTATGGGGCCTGTGGTAACAGCAGGTGACTTTGCATTGAAATATCTGTATTTTGCATGGTTAGTTAGTTAGTTTCAGTTTATTTCGGACATGTTAAAAGAAATAAGAATTAATACAGTAATGGACAGACATAACAAATAAATACTTTACAAAGACAACACATGGAAAATGAAAATAATTGAAAATGAAAATAATTTGATTTTTCAGATCCGTAAAGGAGTGGGAAGAAGTGAAACTGATTTACTCCCACCCTCTATTCATAAATTAACTATCAAGCTTCCTTGTCATTATTATCTATACAATAAATTAATTTATATTATATATTATCACTAATCTTTATCTCTCTTATCGCTAATAGGCATATATAAAGACAAACACATATACAAAGACAAACTGAAGGAAGCACCTTGTGATTGTCAGACATCCTCATTCCTACTGAAAAGCATTTCTTTGTACTTCCTTTTGAACTGGATCGGTTAGTTTACTGTTAAAGCAGAAGTAAGCGATCCGGTCGTTTTGGCTAATGCTGCGTTCCAGGCAGGCTTTTGAAACCGTAAATTACAGCTTCAAGTCACAACTTACGACTTTGTAGCGTTCCAGGCAACCCACTCGTGTTTTTCTGACCTGTTTTACCTGTGACAGTCACTATAACGGCCACTCGTAACTTCCGACCCGTGAACTCGTACCAGATCGAACTGGTACGACTTCACAGGTCGGAAAAACACGAGTTACTAGTTTCCTTGAACGCACCATAACAGTCCTCGTCCCTACGTCACCACATTCACGGCGTCCCTTGGCTGCACACACAGCCCTGCATGCCGTTCTCTCTCCTCATTGGATAAAAACTGTAGGATACGATAAATGTTTTCTCCTCGGCTCAGAGCAGAGCAGAGTGACTGACAGACCCGTGTTTCGGTCCAAACACTCTATGTAAGTGATTGCTGTCGGAAGATATAACTATTTAAGACTTATATTAACACAAATATATCACTTACTTCTGCTTTAACATAAAAACTGAAACATAAATTCTCTCTCTCTTCCGCTTTATCTATAAATTAGACGCATCTATATGTGTAGTTACGTTCAAGAACGCTCCGCAGTGTGCTAGAAATGGATTTAGAGGTCTCCGTGAGAAGATCAAGCTTTGTTTGTTGTGTGATTAGGGTGAGACTCGAGACAAAGTCCATTTCCTCATTTTGTCCTCTAAGGTGTGTGTAGTTACGTATACTGGCCTCCCTCGCCTCTGCAGACATCTGATCACTTCAGCTGTATACTGCAGCTGCTGTCTTACAGTCTCACATGGGCTGAGACAGAAATAAAATAAACAACAACACACACACAGGGATGGTGGCAGTTGGAGCATTCATGGAGGAATCGAGTAATAAAGCAGGGCGTCGTCTGCAAATTAGAAGAAATAGAGCGCTTTACTTTGGTAGCAAGGTACTTTATTTTGAACAATATCATTTCAAGACCTTAACCAAATCAAAGTCTAAAAGTGTAACGTCTAAAAGTAGCAAAATGAAGATTTAATCAGACGCTTTGTTTGATTTAATAATAAGCAGAGTGCAGATGACTGAGGTTAGGTGAGGTAAGAAGTGGTGATTGTGTTAGTGCTGTAACAGTGGAGCAGCAGAAATAGTTTTTAGATATGTGTAGTGGGAGGAAGGAGACGCTGCTGCACACTGGTGGTTGGTAATGAAAATCATTCACTCGCATAATTGTGCATAATAAAGCAACTCCTCACACTCTCTGTAAAACAATAGACCTGGAAACTTCACGTTCCCGTGAGTAGGAACATTTCTCAGGAACAGAGTGAGTGAGCGGGAGCCATGTTTGAATGGGTGTGGTTCACAGCCAGCAGAGGAAACTGTAACCAGGTTCCTACTTCACCCTCTCTGTGCCAATGACAGGGCTCGACTGCGTTCAGCTGCTGACGTGACTGACAGCCGAGGCTCGAAACAGGAAGAGTGTGAAGTTTTGATAGCGTTGAAAAGGAGACGCAGAGCTGAAAGTGGATTAAAAAAAAGAAAGAAAACCCAATAATGTCTTTATTCTTAGTCTTTGTCTCACGCCACAGTGATGCAGAGACAAGAGGAGCTGAGGTGAACTCTAGTGAAGCTCCAGTGGCACTAATGACACTTTTACGCTCCTTCCTCCCCTGGCTGTGCTTAATTAAAGAGCAGGAAAGAGCTTTTGCTTGTTCTTCATTGTGCATGAAGAGTCAGTGAACGCCACACCACACCCTCTGTTCTCCCACTGCACTGTAAATACACACAGACCTCCCCCCTCCCCTCCATTCCACAGTTCACTTTTTAATACACCTGACTGACTGACTGACACTGTACCCATTTAGCGCCGTGCTGTAAAAGTAGCACTGATAGGACCGTTGTGACTGATCCCTTTGCTATGCATAGCAAACGTGTGTGTGTGTGGTTGACTGAAGAAACAGAGCGGGATCGTTTGTCTGTCAAACCCCTGAATGTGTGTTTAGAGGGTGTAGCAGCTGCTGCTTTTGTCCGTGTTGGACGTATAGAGACATGTATGGACTCCTCTCTGCTCCGTGTCTGACTTTTTAAAGGCAAGACACTACAGGCAAAAACTGTTTTTTCATGCACTGATCAATTTTTAGATTTTGGGCTATTTTTCATCCTTAACATGTCTTCTTTCAGAAAAGTTGAAAGAAATGGTAGAAAATCCACATTAAAGCAGAAGTAAGCGATCCGGTCGTTTTCGCTAATGCTGCGTTCCAGGCAGGCTTTTGAAATCGTAAATTACAGCTTCAAGTCACAACTTACGACTTTGTAGCGTTTCAGGCAACTCACTCGTGTTTTTCCGACCTGTTTTACCGGTGAAAGTAACGACCACTCGTAACTTCCGACCCGTGAACTCGTACCAGATCAAACTGGTACAACTTCACAGGTCGGAAAAACAGGAGTTACGAGTTTCCTTGAACGCACCATAACAGTCCTCGTCCCTACGTCACCACATTCACGGCGTCCCTTGGCTGCACACACAGCCCTGCATGCCGTTCTCTCTCCTCATTGGATAAAAACTGTAGGATACGATAAATGTTTTCTCCTCGGCTCAGAGCAGAGCAGAGGGACTGACAGACCCGTGTTTCGGTCCAAACACTCTATGTAAGTGATTGCTGTCGGAAGATATAACTATTTAAGACTTGTATTAACACAAATATATCACTTACTTCTGCTTTAAGGTGGTTATTTTACTGCATTTTGTCTCTTACTTCATTTTGTCTCTTTTCGTCAGTAGATTGACATACTGTGCTGTGCCTGTTGTCTGACATGTGTCATGTCAGGTATCATTGTAAAGCTCTCTCTCTCCTGAACAATTATGTAGGCTCCAAAAATGGTCATTGCCTCCATATCCGCAACCAATCGTAAAAGTACGACTGACAATAACAATCTATGGAATTTTACAGTACAAGTCTTTAAAGGCTGTTTTCTCAAAATTAGTTTTTCCTCAGACTCTGCGCCCAAAATCTCCACTTAAGTTAAGTTAAGTTAAGTTAAGTTAATTTATTTGGTCCCGCAGGAAATTTGTGCTGGACATACATGCAACTGCTGCACACACACACATACCCCCACAGGTGAGCAGACGAGACAGTGCATACAATTAAGTGCAAATACACTTACAGACACCAAACCTTCCAGTTTTATTCCTGTCAATATTCTGAATGGTTTTACAGAGGGAATTGTTGATAAATCATTCACAGCCTGATCTACAGTATACAACATTTTAGTCCTAAAAACACAACTTCTGACTCAATGTCAACAAAATAAAACAAGAATTTTGCAAGTAGCTTCATCCATTGTTCAGATTTTGGTTCTGTAAATGTATGCAAATTAGCGCATATTTCAGTAGATATTGCCTCATTTACATATTTAAACATCAAATATGACAAAACTTGTAATACAAAAAATATTTGTCTTAATATAAATGATACACTTGGGAAGTTTCATGGTGATATCTGTTAGTTAAATGTTTTTACCCTATTCACCTGTAGTGTCTCACCTTCTTTTCTTTCAGGGTTTTGGTGAACGCTGGTGAACCAGGACAGGATCTGACCTCCCTCTGCACTTCTTCTACAGTCGGAGCCTCTATGCACTTGTGATTGTTCCTGCATCTGAAGCATCCCATCCACAGCTGAACCACAAGTACCACAACCAAGCAGCAGCAGCAGCCTGGTCTTGTCAATATTTTAAAAGCTTCTTAATGGATACTGATGTTTCATTCTGATTTATGATCGAGGCCATTCCCACCTCATACCAGATATACATCAGTGCCGCCGCAGTGCTTTAGGTAAAAGCTGTTGCTGCAATAGGTCACAGTCGCCTCATTCATTATTGAAGCGTGCTAACATCTTATTGTAGTTCCACACCTACAAAAACACAAACCCAACAGAGAGCGACAGTCGACCTCCACACAGCTCAGGATGGTGGAGGAGCGCATCTACGCCACAGGCATGGCCGCCAGGCTGAGGAGCCAGTGGGACCGCGACGAAGGTCTGGGACAGAACCACAACGCGGTGAAGCTTCTGGGTCAGGACTACGAGTCTATGAAAGCCCAGATCCTCCGGAGCGGGAGGCTGTTCGAGGACAACATGTTCCCCTGCGCCTCCTCCTCTCTGGGGTTCAACGAGCTCGGACCAAGATCCTCCAAGACCCAAGGAGTCCGCTGGATGAGGCCCACGGTGAGAAGTGGAAAGGGGGTGGGAGAGCTGTGATAGATCTGAGTAATTTTGTGGTGTCTGAGCTGAGATATTAATATTTTTGTTTTACTTTTGAGAATACCAAATGCGATTATATGCTCATTTCTGCTGCATTGAAACTACCAAATGCGACATGCACTTTGCAGGATATTGGTAAATAAACTCCAACAGACAGTAACAGAGTTTTCTCATAAACACAAATTAGCAGATACACTTAGTGGAGAAATGTGACAAATTAGCTTAATGGTTTTGTTATTTTTATTACCCTTTAATATAACTGCGCCCTCAAAGAAACCTAAATTGCATTTGTTGCCAGCAACTTAAATGAGGTGTTGATGTGATTTTAATATCGTGCCCCCCCTGCCTCCAAGAGCTTAATGCACTTAAAATTATAATAATACATGCAAGTACATAAGAGTGCTGCAAATTCAGAAAACATCTTCAATTTGACACAACAGAAGTTCCTCCAATTAGCAGTGACGAACCTGGTTGAGGTTTGTTGTCCACCGTCCAACTGTGAAATCTGAAATTCATTAATTCAAACCTTTATTTTATCTCAAAAGACCATTGAGGAGGATTCCTCATTTACAATGGCGTTGAGCAAATTCACAGCAACACAAAAAAACATAAAACAGTGGCTGAAAACAAGAAACAATTAAAAGGAAAAAATAAAAACATGAATAAAACAGACAAGTTGTAGTGGAGTTCAAAACAGTTAAGACGGATACCAATACTTTTTGATTTCTGGGTTAAGAGAGATGATATACAGTATATGGAGGCAATAGGTGTGACAATTAAAAGTCTTAAATAATGCTTGATGATAGGGCACAATAAGGGCTAGGAGTGTTTTCTGTGCTCTCTGGGCCATTGTACTTTAATGCTCCAGTAACACCAGTCAGGAATCCTGTTTGCTCCAGTTGAAGTGTCTCTGGGAAGAAGCCAGTGTATCACATCCTCCTCTTGATCTTGATTCGTGCCTTCATGCCTGTCTGTTCCTCTCGCGGTCTCCCATCAGGGCTCGCTACATTATAAATACACCAGGGTGCTCTCACTGTAGCCGAATATGACACCAGAGAGCGAAGCGGGACCGTCTTCATTAGGTGCCATCACGGCACAGTCCCCACCGAACACGGCACACACTCGTTACTGTCTGATTCCCACATACCGTGACAGGTCGCTGCTGTCAGCCCCGTGAAAGCTGCAGCGAGACGAGCCGTGATCTTAAAAGCTCGCGGGGTCGTGATCGTCTACGTGACTGCAGCCTCTGAGCTCCTCCTGCGGCTTCCATTTAAAGTGTGCACACCATCATGTATGCATGTGTGTGTGTGTGTGTGTGTGTGTGTGTGGACATTTGTGAATGTGTGTCAGCTCTAATGCTTTGCAAAGGTCTTGTCTCTCCAAAAAAAAAAGTCAAAAGTCAGCGACTGCACTGCACGATCTGTGATATTGATGCTGCATTAAGAGGATTTGTGGTGTTTTTAAAAAAAATCTGTGCCCTGTGTGTGAGGCCGGGAAGGACAAGTAAAAAGTCTGTGTGTGTGTGTGGTGCTTCAAGTTTCTGTGAATTCAACCATGCGGATTGGTTTGTGTGCAGCTGTGTGTGTGTGTGTGTTTGTCAGTATTTCTTTTTATAGCCTCATCATTGCTGGCTTTCTCACGCATAACACGCTGAGTTGAAGATGGTGTGTGAGGCCGGGAATACTGGGAAAAACTAGACACATCCACCAGATCTGGATTATTACCTGGATCAGAATCAAATAGTCCAAACTCATACTCGTCAATAGGCTACTATACTGTATATATATATGTCTTAGTTGTTTCCTCTGCAATTAAGGGAAGTGGTGAAAATGGCCTATCTTGCAATATTAAGGGAAGTGATAAAATAATTCCTGGATTGGTCTCTTGATCTGGATCCACACAGGAATGTAATGGGTTCTGGCCCCTGTCCCAAGTTTAATGCAATTGGGTTCGATACTTTCTATGCAATCCTGCAGTCAGCATGTAAAGAAAAAGGAGAAATATGTGTCCAAATAGAAGGACAACCAACCTAATTTGTCTGTTTGTTGTCTTGTGTGCACCCAACAGGAGTTCTGCAAGCGGCCCGAGTTCATCGTAGACGGAGCGACTCGCACAGACATCTGTCAGGGGGCTCTGGGTAAGTCCCACCGGAGGAGATCCCAACTGCTTCACTGTTATTTACTGCCTGATTCAGCCATGAGAGGACCAGAAGAGACGTAGGACAGATATTTAATCTGCCGGAGAAGCTCGAGTGAGGAATGTTGGCAGCCGGCGAGTGAAACAGGTCATCGACTGGAAGGCAGCCAGCGGCAAAATGTAGTTAAATTGGAGAAATCTGGACTGGAGCTTCCTCTCTCTCTCTCCTCTTGACAAAGTGACCTTGAGAGAGGAGGCTCAGGTGTGGCTGGGATAATAATTGATTGATTTAGGTATTTATTTCAGTGAAACAGGTTTGTATCAACAGGTCAGGGTGGGGAGAGGAGGAAAAATGAAATACTATGACAGTTAGTTTGATGCATTTGATACCAAAGGAGCTATTCCTAAGTTTTTGGACTGCTACAGAGCTAACGTTAGCATTAGCAGCTGTTTACTTTAACTACTATAAGAGAAACACTAGAAGCTCAGTATGAAACTTGGTACCTTTTTCTCGTCTCCAGAGGTCGAATCTATACCAGCGACGTCTTTTTGTCTATTGAAGTTAGCATGCTAGGAAGCTAACCGTAGACCGTCTCCTCACTCTGAGCCACTGTAGCTTCCGACAAAGTGATCTTCTGTTATGAGAAAAGTCAAACATGGAAACAAAAGTCGTTTCCCACTAAAATTATCAGGTCGATGCAGGTTTTTTGAAATGCGTGTCGACCCGATAACTATCGACATATGGCTCCTTCCCCACTGGTCAAGAAATCTGGGTAAGATCTGAAGCTGGCGAGCTGCGTGGCGGCTCACCTCCACCGCAGTGCGTCTGGTGATGTCATCAACGTGATGAGTTTGATGAGGGAAAGCCGGAAATACCATATGCCTCCTTAGTGCTAGCTGAGCAGCTCATAACTCTGCCCTGCTGATCGAAAAATAGCTTGCACCGACAATTAGAGGAAACGAACCTACCCCTAAGACTATATAGGGATTATGGCAATGGGCGAAATTTGCCAAAATGTTGAAATATCCCTTTAAAACTGCATATTAGGATCATTTTGGCCTCTCTAATAATTTTCCCGTGCTGAAATATATAGATAAACTAACTAACTAAACTGGATGTGTTGAGGTTGTTCCTTGCATTTGTGAGATGACAATCAGGCCAGTCGTCCGTACGTAAATAAGATTGAGCCCTTCAAGTCAATAAGCTGTTAGATACAAACTGAATTAGGAGGAAATGAGTGACAGATGGAGAAATGTGGCCTGAAGGAAGGAGAAACAGAAGCGAGTTAACCCAGCAGAACCAGTAACAGCTGATTGCTTGAGATGTATCCTGCATCTATAATTCATGCTTTGTTTCTCTGCGTCACATCTGTAAACAAGGCCACTCTCACTCTGTGTGAGCAGCCCTGGCAACGCAGGATGTAGCCCC
This sequence comes from Trachurus trachurus, assembly GCF_905171665.1. Classification (NCBI taxonomy): domain Eukaryota; kingdom Metazoa; phylum Chordata; class Actinopteri; order Carangiformes; family Carangidae; genus Trachurus; species Trachurus trachurus. Next base: position 15,443,825 of record NC_139909.1, on the reverse strand, counting down.
CTCCATCTGCTAATGAAATACATCAACCCCCCCCCCATCTCTCAGAGTCCCACAGGAACAACTGCAATGCAAAAACAATAACCCCCCAAAAAATGTTGAGCGGGAAAACATCATGCATCACTTTGTTCTACAGCCAAAATGCACCATGACTGAATAGCATTTATCAGCGCTAAGGGGTTATCAGCCAGACAACCCATAAACTGCTATCAGGGGCTGTTTATGGCTTATACACCTGATAAGAACAGAAATGGGTGAGAAAACAAAAGCGAAAGAATACGTACATGAACTGCTTTTGGTTTAGATAAACAATAGCGCTGTGTGTCATTACCCTGCAGTACGAGATATGGAAGAACAAAAGGAAAGATTAAATTATAGTGACGAGCTTTGGCACAAACGATCAAAGAGTGCCGATAATTATTGAAGTATCAGTTACACCTTGTTAAAGCAGAAGTAAGCGGAATATTTGTGTTAATATAAGTCTTAAATAGTTATATCTTCCGACAGCAATCACTTACATAGAGTGTTTGGTCTGAAACACGGGTCTGTCAGTCACTCTGCTCTGCTGTAAGCCGAGGAGAAAACTTCTTGTACACTTCCTTGTATCCTACAACCTTTATCCAATGAGGAGAGAGAACGGCATGAAGGGCTGTGTGTGCAGCCAAGGGATGCGTGTGAATGTGGTGACGAGGGGACGAGGACCAATAGATCCATGACGAGGGCGGGGGCTGCTAACTCCATCGGCTGACAAGAAGTTAGCCAAAACGACCGGATCGCTTACTTCTGCTTTAAGTCGTCATTAAGATCCTGCATCTGGACTTGCGTTTATACAGCGCTCTTCCAGGCCTTTCCATCCTGAAAAGTTTTTCCCAAACACAACATTGTTTCCAGAAATGGCTGCATACAAGCGAAAACCATTGAAAACGACTTTATACGTTGTAGTATATATGGATATCATCATCCCCACGCTCCAAGATTGGGTACCAACCCCCAATAACAATAATTTTAAGCCTTAACAATAACCTATAAGAGAAAAACAGCTGACCAAAGAAATAAGATCGTGCAAAGGAACAAGAGTCCTGGTGGAAATGCTAACTCCTACTTGCATAATGTAATATAATGTACCACGTAGTAGCCAGGCTGATACATGCCACACTGAGATGCTTGATACTTGCAAAATATATAAAAATATACAAGATAATATATACTGTATAATGATATAGAGTAAGTAAATAACAAAGATAAAGAGCATGATAATTACAGTACAGTAAGATAGTTAATATATACAGTGGTGGCCAAAATACCCTACCTCCAAAACATGATTTCATTTCATAATGTTCATGAAATCTGAGCACAATTTTAATCTTTAATAGATAACTTTAATATTTGGTAGGTCCACCTTTGCAGCAATAACAGCAGCACATCTCTCTGGCATGGTGTCAGTATATTATATATATTAGAGAACTTCAACACTAATATTCTCCCATCATGCCTTCTGCTACTCAAGCCAAAGCTTTTCCCTTTGATCGTACAATAGATCAGTCCAGTTCATTTTCCAACTTCAAATCTTCTTATGGTGGATGGCTCTATTTATTTTTATAGAGCATAATGATGATTAATGGACAATTCAACGAAAACAACTGAAACCTATTAAATATGCCAAGTCTTGTAATAATTTTGGCCACTACTCTAATATCATCACATCAAACAGTCTGTAATTAAGTCCTGTATTTACTGTGTGTGTTGTTTTCCACAGGGGACTGCTGGCTGCTGGCGGCCATCGCCTCGCTGACCTTAAACACCTCCCTCCTCCACAGAGTCGTTCCTCACGGTCAGAGCTTCCAGCAGGGATACGCCGGCATCTTTCACTTCCAGGTACAGACACAGTTTTAAGCTGTTGTATAGATTTTGAATTGCATACAAATGAGTATTTCTTATAGTCAGGATTTCTCAGGATTATCTGAGTCATCCCAGATCCACGACCACACCCCGCCGCTCAGCTCACTCAGCCATATCTGAATGACCAACACCCATTCTCTGAGAAACCTAGAGGCGATATAATCAGTCACATCTATCACCTCTGTTGTCTAAAGGACCGGTCGTGCCGCCGTGTGACGTAAACACTAAATATTTGCTATGTCTACTCTGCAGCGCTCGCCTCAGGCAGAGAGCTCTTATCAGCTGAACTTTGAACTTTGTATACAAAACTATGGTGCGTTCAAGCGCCACAAACAAAACCACAGGTAAACCACAGATTGTAGCTGCAGTAGCTCAGTGAACAGACGAATAACTGCACATTATACTCAGCCCAGAGACATGGGGCCCAGAGACATGGGGCAACAGTGGTTTGATATCAGTTTGTGCATTGTGTCGTTTTCTACAGAAGTGACGGGACTGGGTTCAAAGTTTATGGTTGAAAGGATTGTGTGTTCAGGTTATTCTTCCTTATTTTACACCCAATAATGAAGCAGAAACAACTTTTTTCCGTTGTAGAGACACAAGTCCACTCATATTTTCCCCTTTTTTGCAGCTTGTTGCGTTTTCTTAAGCAACTTAAATGAGTTTTAACTTCCAGTTTAAGGAGCTCAATGTCACAGATCACGATCGACCTGTGAAGTTAAACTAATGACATGAAATGAGCAGTTTGAAACATTTAAAGTTCAGAGAGGATCGTGTTCGACTGCAGTGACTCTGTCTCACTCTTCCGTTAATGATGTGCTGTGTGGAGGAGTTTTGTCTGTCCTGTGATCTCACATGCCTCATTATCTGTAACTGAATGTGTGCTTCTCTTTATCTGTATGTGTGTGTGTGTGTGTGTGTGTGTGTGTGCACATCTGGTGCATCCATCAGTGTTTCAAGAAGTGTTGCTCTCATGTTTCTGTCATGTTCTCCAGTGCAGAGGAATCTGCCAGAACAGCTGGAGAGGAGAAATCAGACTTTTACTTTGAAAATCTGCTCCCAAATCTTATATCTCCACTGATCGTTAGTCACCTCAGTTTTATAGATATACAATTTTTTTCAACTGTTAATGAGCCAGAAGGAAGGGAAATTAGTTATTTTTATTTTTGATTAATCATTTTACACCATCTCTAGTGAAGCTGTGAGCTGAGTCAGCCGCTCTGTTTGATGAGGCTGTCAGTCCGCGGCGCTGAGTGTGAGGAAGCTCTTCCACATCAAAGCACCATGTTACTACACATAGGAACTTGGAGAACACACACACACACACACACACACACACACACACACACACACACTGGTTCACTTCTGCTAACTGGGTTGCTCAGTCATGGAAGCCGTAACACCAGATATACTGTAAGCAAACGGATAAATCAAACTGGCTTGCACACTTGCACACACAGATGCAGGTTAGGTTATTATAGGATGGGGGGTGGGGATCCATCGGTCGACCCCATGCGTGTGTCTGTGTGTTGCTAACACTGAAACCCTCTGAGCTCTCTGTGCTGCAGCGACTCATCATTTATCAAAGGATCAATAAATACTGTCACACACACACACGCACATGCACAAACACGCACACACACAGAGCTGCCATTCACACACAGTCTGCTGGGGCTGATGACTCAGTAACAGAGAAGTCAGCCAAGTCCTGTTTTTCTCTAATTACTTCCAGAGACACTGTGTTCACTTTTTACTTTGTTAAACGCTGCTGCAGCCCTTCATACATTCTCACACACACTGACACACTCACACAGACACACACACACTCACACATGCATTTGCTGTCTGTTAGAATGAGTGGAAATAATAGTTTAATTTGCTCTGAAGGCTTGTAAATGCATGCATGTGTTTAATGTATGTGTGCACCGGAGCTAAATGGCTCATAAATACATATGGCTTCTTTCCATTTAGTGGAAGAGCTGCTGTCCTACTTTCATCGTCCTCTTTTTGTTCTGTTGCATGCATGTGGGTTTTTCTTTTTTTTTGCGCATCAACCACTTTCGGTGGAGTTTGTATCGCAGCCAATTCATGTTCTTATGAGCCTCCTCGTTTCCATGACTTGCAGTTTCTCCCGTTTTGTTTTCTCTCTCTTTCTCTGTGCCTGAGCATGTTTCCACTCTTTGTTCACCGTTGAGGCTTAGAGGGATTCCCCACCTTCTGAAACGGGTTTGTGGATCCTTTAAGCCTCAGAACCTGAGTGAGTCATGCCCAAAAATGTAATTATGAGCGCTGGCGGTGAGAATCTTAATTGGCTTAAGGAGCTGGGAACGGGAAAGAAAAGGAAAAGAAGGGCGAGAAGCGAGCGAGCGAAGGAGGGAGGGGAGGCAGGCAGACAGACAGCGGGAAGAGGAATAAATTATAAACCAGGCAACAATCTCAGCCGTCAGAATCAAATGAAATCGTTAACTAGGGCAGAATAAGCTTTGATGTTCTTATTATAGCGCAATATTTTTCACACAGAAAGTGTTTGGGCCAGTGTGGAGGGAGGGTTTCTCAAGCTCCGTGGCTGCGTGTCATCATCACACACATGTGGTGAGATGTGACACAAAGGCTCAGCAGTGTTTAACTGGAAGTTGTGTGTGTGTGACGGCTCCTCCCAGAGGTGGACTCCATCTTTCTGCTGTACACACAAGACAAAAAACACACACACATTCTCCAGCCTTAACATAATAAATCCTGCAACTTCCTTCCCCCTCTTCCTCTCTCTCTCTCTCTTTTACATTCTCTCTCTTTCATCTACAAATTGAGTTACTCTGACTAAGATGTATTTCTTGCGCCGTCTTATTTTGCATGAGCTTTATTGTGTTACTGCCTTGGGGCCTCTGTATCAGTGTGTGAGTGTAACTGGTTTTTCAGCAAGTTTGTGTGTTTTTTTTGCACCAACTTGCTCAACACAACAGCTGACACTGAACAGGACGTACAGGATTTAATGTTGAAGTAATAGTTTTTTCTTCATGTTTTATGGTTTTATTGTTGTGTTGTGTCCTGTAAGGATTTTTAAGGATTGTAAAAAATGTGGGGCATGAAGTTAGTGGTTGTGTCTCCAGGCAACAGCCGGAGTCGACATCATTTGACTCTTTGACTTCAGCCTCTTTTGACCCTCGTTGCAGTCGTGTTGCTTGTGAAAGGGCTCCGGCAGGAATTCATGTTGCCGCCCCCCTGATCTCCACCTCCAGCACCGCCTCTCTCTCTCTTTTATATGTTGTGTTGGTCTCTTCTGCCCCCTGCTGGCCAACAGCAGCATCGCCACATGTTTAACAGCCCAATGCCGCAACAATTGATGCAACTTGATTGACGAATCTCTCACTCAGGCCTCGTTTACCTCAGTGTCGCTGCAGCTTTACAAAGCTTTGTTCAACCTGGTTTATCCTTGAGAAACTTGTGATTACTGTAATTCAGCCTCTGGATTCATTTTTAAGTTGAAATATAAAAGCTTTGTCACCAGTTTTTCCTTCCTTGTCCTGTTTCCTGTTCGCTGAATGTCAAAATAATGGAAATTTGAGCTGAGTCAAGGAACTGATAACAAATGATAAATCAGGGATAAAGCAGAAATAAGATGAGGCTGATCGATCTGTGACAAGAAGTTCTGTTCTCAAGTGCAGTTTTAGAGGCTGTGATTGTATTTCCATTTTCTGCTTCGTCATAGTTTTACTTCATCAAACTCCAATGTTCAGAGGAAAAAAGTGCATTTTGCATATAAGATTTAACATAAAAAACACACGATCAGTCAGTAGAATATGAGGCATATATGTTTATACACCAATAACAAGCACAGCTTACATTGTAATATTAGTAATAATGGCCCAGTAACCCAACAAAGTAACTGTGACAAGTGTCTTTCTGCATTTTACACACATTTTAATATTTTCAAGTAGGAATTCCAATGCAGGATTTTATTAATAGTGTAACTTCAACTTTTACTGACAGTCTGAAAAGGCTGAACATGCACCACCAATCCAAATAAAAATCAGATAACAATCAATACACCTTTATCCATCCAGGGAGTTTAATCTCTGACTGACTAACAGCTTCAGGTAACAAAATATTATGTACTGTCTGTGTCTTCATGAACCTTGTTTGTTGTATTTTGTTTGAGTATTCTTACTTATGTTTTATTTATTTATTTTTTTGTGTGTGGTGCAGTTCTGGCAGTTTGGAGAGTGGGTGGAGGTGGTGATCGATGACCGTCTGCCGGTGAAGGACGGGAAGCTGCTGTTCGTCCACTCAGCGGAGGGAACCGAGTTCTGGAGCGCTCTGCTGGAGAAGGCCTACGCCAAGTAAGACTCACAAACACACAGGACTGGCAATCCAGGTTATAATGTAAATGATGCATTTGTGTCACATGGAAAAAAGCTTTTTGAAAATGCCTACATTGAGCTTTGCACTGTAACATACAACAATGGATTTTACTCAGCAGGATTTCTGTTTAAAAACTTTATAGAAGTTATTTGAGATGCATGAGTTCCTACCGTGTCCAAATGATTTCTGCTCCAATCCTAAAACTGGATGTAGAAAAGGGAACAATTGCGAAATACATGTTGTAACTCCAGCCTCTTGGCTGCTCCCGGTGGACAGCTGAGTGCTGGGTTGTGAATGTGTGGAGCTGTAAAAGTGACGCACATTATTCATAGGCGTGTGCGACTGCCAAGTTTAGGTGAGCTTCCCAGATGGGGAGCAGCAGAGAAGAAGCAGAGTGGGGCAACGCAGCAGAGGCTGTTATGTAAACGTCAAAAGATTTTTGCATTGATGCTGTTTCTCTGCTAGTATGTGCATGTTGGTATAAGGTATTACCATCTGACAGAACATACTGTTCTCTTTGCACCGAAACTAACAACTGTCACAATGTCTGTGTAAATATTGGTATGAAGAGCAGCAGCCCATGCAGTCATAAGGCCTGCTAACGTATGTCCTGCTTTGTCTCAGGCTCAGCGGCTGCTACGAGGCTCTGTCAGGGGGCAGCACATCAGAGGGCTTCGAGGACTTCACCGGTGGCGTGACGGAGATGTACGAGCTGAAGAAAGCCCCCTCCGACCTCTTCAACATCATCAGGAGAGCCATAGACAGGGGCTCGCTGCTGGGCTGCTCCATTGACGTCAGTACCGCAACATGCAAACCCAAGCTAATGGGAACAATTACATGGGTTTATATACTAACACAGTGTGTTCCTCTGATTAAAGGAGCTATGATCTATACCATAATGGCAATGTAAAGAAATGAGATGGTGAAAATGGATGAAACAGAGTTTTTATAGGGAGTAATCAGTGATGCAATGCAATGCAACAGTGACTAATTAGCTTAGCTTAGCACAAAGCATGGAAACAAGTGGAAATAGCTAACTTAGCTCCATCCTAAGGAACAAACTTTTTAGGTGACTAAACTAAAATGGGCCCCAAATAACAAAAGCTGCTGAAGGCCCTAAAACATGGAGGGGTTGATTAAATGATCAAGCAAAAAATGCCTCATGTTAATTTGTTATAATTTGTAAACATTCCCAAAATGACCTAATAACTAATTTGTTTGTGACGGAGCTTTTCAGTTGTCCTCGAGGTGGTGAATCAGTTCCTAAACTGAACTTTGGGATCACAAAGTAGGGGAAAGAAAACATCAGCGTTGACAGAATAGATTTTAAATTGTCTTCTGTTAAATAATGAAAACGATTTATCACCTGAGTTTCATTACCTCTCGCTGTGTTTTGTGCAAAAATAGACACAATGGCAGCCTGTGGAGATGAAGTCAGCCTTTTCCCTCACAGCAATTAAATACTGAACCCTCACTTGTTTCAAAAGTACTGAAATGTTGCACAGAATGATAATTTGTGCTTTGAATATGTTTTGAGGGACATGTTATGAATCAAAGAGGAGGCGGTTGGATTTATAATGTGTGGCACTATGGACCATCTGTTTGATCCTTGTCAGAGGTCAAAGTTAGCTGTAGATCAGTTGTGTTAGTTTGTTTTACAAAGGGGTTTTCTGTTACTAGAAAGTCAGGAAAGGCAGGTGTGGTGTAGATTTCTTCCAGGTCGCACAGCTGGAAAGTTTGATCCGTGCTGACACCAGCAGAGGGCAGTGAAGTTCGACAAACCTGCAGACAGGATTGACTGAATTTATTGAGGGATAGTCCCTGTCGGCTCACCAGTTTGGGCTGGAGGAGCTGCCAGTTTGACTGAGTCTGGCAGGAAAAGGCTCAGGAGACAAATACCGAAGGATAAACTTTGAAGGGACACAATAGGAATAGTCAGATCATGAGATAAACTACAAATATGAAAGTGCTTTGATTTATTGTTTTAAATGAGTGAGGTCAACAGTGTCAACAATAAAGACAAATGGTGTTGTGCATGTGAGCCATGTGCAGTCCAGAGTGACGACAAACCTTGTGCGAACATGTGTCAGTGGCTCTGGTTACGCACACACTCGGCGTGACTGCAGCCGTCACATCTGCCTTTGAATTAGTTAAAACAACCAGTGACAATAACCTCACTGATTGATTTCTCACCCTGTCAAATTCGTCAGTGTTAACGAATGAGCCGTTGATGTCACTGACGCTTTGTCACATGTGGAGCGGGTGGTGGTGTGTGTGCAGATACGTCCTCTTGATTGTCCAAACCGTGGACCTCAGTGACCTTGACTCTTCTCTCTCTCCGTCCTCAGATCACCAGCTCACGAGACATGGAGGCCGTCACCTTCAAGAAGCTGGTGAAGGGACACGCCTACTCCGTCACAGCCGTGGATGAGGTGAGGACGAGGATATATGAGCAGATATATGATGACGGAGCATCAAGTCCTTACAGGCCCAAAGTGGGAAATACATTACATAACATATGGTTACACAGTTACATAATGTACTTGACTGATTTTAGGAAAGTTAATGATTAAAAAAAACCTTTTCTGAGAGGCTTTCAGACAAAATAGCAGCAACAAGTGACCTTTAAACACACATTTACACTTTACAGATAGAGCTTTGGAGATTTTAGATCAAGATAATTTATTAATCCGTAAAGGAAATAATCACAGCAGCAGCAGCATTCATACAGACACAAAAGGAAACAGCAACCATTAGATACAACCATTAAATAAAACAGATTTAAATAAATAAAAACATTAATTGGAATAAGAACAACTTATTGCACACTATTGATCATTAAAAGGTCTTATGGCTACAAGCAGAAAAGACTCTGTCTTACATCTTGGTGGGATCAGCCGGTCACTGTGTGTGCTTTTTCTAAAAACCTGTCATTGCTCATGATGGCATTCATTTTTCTGAGCATCCCTACTCCAGCTACCTGCTCAACCGCTTCCTGAGTGATACCAGTGATGTTACTTGTTTTTTTAATTAGCTTTAAATACAAATGATCAACAAAAAACTCAAAGCATACAGAGAACTATTTAGTTAAAACGTGTGATGTAACATCATGTTATATAAGTGTGTTTTAGTCTGGTTTTATGTGCATCAATTTATCTAAAACTCTTGCTCTGAAGCAGGTAAAAACATATTGGAGTAAATCTTCTTTCAGAATCACAGAAACCTAAGGTATTATATTATATAAATATAAGTTATCTTGTAAAATCTACGTGTCTAAAAGCTGTTAGTTGCTGTCGGCTCCAAACACGAGATCAAATATTACATTTTTATTAATAGATTAAGTCCTAAACGTTGCTGTGTGAGTCCTGCTGCACACACTGTTCCGCAATATTTTCCTACAGTAACAGCGTGTTCCTGATTTCATTTTTCCACGGTTGATTAAGAAACAGTCGACGAGCATTGTTGGAATCAAAGCTTTGCCATTTGATTTTAATGGTGCTGGGCTGATGTTGTACTTTTGTTACGGCGAGTTTCACTGTAACAGTTCATTTCAGACACACACATGGACACACACACAGACACACACAGAGACACATGACTGTCACGGCTGTGCAACGCCACGCGGCAAAAGTGGGTTAAGCAGGGACAAGACATGGTGAATGTCCGGTGGTGTTTCGTTCCCTGTAGGTGGTGTACAGAGGAAACATGACCAAACTGGTTCGCATCAGGAACCCGTGGGGGGAGGTGGAGTGGACCGGAGCCTGGAGCGACAAGTAAGAGTTAACTTAACCATAACTGTAGCATTAAATGGTAAACTACTATATACACCTGATTAAATGTTGCACAAAGGTCCACAAACACGAAATGAGCTCACAAAACTTCTTTATCTATCTATCTATCTATCTATCTATCTATCTATCTATCTATCTATCTATCTATCTATCTATCTATCTATCTATCTATCTATCTATCTATCTATCTATCTATCTATCTATCTATCTATCTATATCTACTATCAAGGGATAGTTCACCCAAAATTCAAATTTCACTCATTATCTACTCACCCTCATGTCGACTAAGGGCTGGGAGAAGTTTCAGAGTCCTCCGTGCCTTCTCGGAGTTATACTGTGGGGTCCACGCAGCAGTATTTGTCCATATAATGGTTGTGAATGGGCCTCACTTTTCTTCGTCCAAAAAGACACACCAAAAAATATCCAAATACCTCCATACTGCTCGTCTGTAATGTCCCTCTTGTATTGAAGCCCCGACATGAGAAATTGTTCCGCCGGTCAATGCAAATCACGCGAGATTTGATCTGACACAGGAAGAGCAGTGAACTGAGACACTGGGAGCTTCCGCTACAAACAAGCTTAAAACATAGACTTATTTAATTTTTTTCGGAACAATTTCTCATGCCGGGGCTTCAATACAAGAGGGACATTACAGACGAGCACTATGGAGGTATTTGGATGTTTTTTGGTGTGTCTTTTTGGACGAAGAAAAGTGAGCACCATTCACAACCATTATATGGACAAATACTGCTGCGCTGACCCCCCCGTAACTCCGAGAAGGCACGGAAATTTGAATTTTGGGTGAACTATCCCTTTAAGTCTGATCCCAAAGAGTTCATGAGAGGCAAAAAGTAGGAAAAGCTGATGGGGGAGGAGGAGGAGGAGGAAGCAGCGGTTCAGCTCGGGTGCACAGCTGTCCTCATGGCAGAGTGGGTGGGATTGCACGGATCATGTTACTATAGTAGTGAAACTGTAAAATGCCAGACATTTCCCCTTTCAGCGCTGTTATGCAACAGTCCTGTTGAAGCATTTTCAACGGTTAACACACTTTCCCTCACAAGTGAAGCTTCTCAAAATGTACTGGAAGAAAAAAAAGAAACATTCATAATTCGATTTTTCAGTGTTGTGTAACAGTGATGGTTTTCATTAAATGAAGATAATGTATCATTATTTACATACCAAAGGTTTTTCTTCTCCACCCACACTGCTCTTCTGGTACTTTAACATTTAGAAATGTCTTCATGTACTGACAAAAGGTTTTCATGGAAGTTTTTGTACTTTTCATATGTTTCTACCTTAAAAAACAGAGTCAGCTTCCCAGTAAAGTTTGGAGGTCTGATAGTTTTTGTTGTGGGAGCTCTGTGGACTAGACTGGAATATCAAAAGAGCCACTGAATGAATGCGCTGCCATGAAATCTGATACAGATGTCCACACTGGCCTAAATAACAGAGAGAAGAAGAGGCGAATACATTGTGTAGGACTGGAGAAGCTGCTTTAAAAAGAAATCTCATATAAAAGTAACACAACAGCTTTAAGATAGATAGATAGAAAAACTTTATTCTCTGTTTATCACAGAAAACCATCTTCATCTTTGGCGTGGCTCAAGAACACATTAAAAAGACAGACACTCTTCAGACATAATAAAAGAAGTAAAATAAAACAAGATAAAACAAGTTCATCATAAAGTGAGGGGGGAAACACAGCAAACTGTATGTTGATTAAAGTGCTTAAAGTGCTGAGAATGCTGAAAGGTGATCAGTGATTCAAGTTGTTCAGTTTTTGTTAAGACTCTTGAGTCTTTGTAAATGTTTTTCTTGACCCGGGTTGTAAGTTTGGTGTCTTTGACCTCAGCATCTAAAGTGTATACATACAATGTTTAACTTATATTTGTGAATTCCTCAGCTCCAGAGAGTGGGACAACGTGGACCGCTCCGTCAGAGGTCGCCTACAAAACCGCAGTGAGGACGGTGAATTCTGGTGAGTATTCATTAGCATTTTGACTAAGAGCTTTCTACCATGAATGATTCAGATCGATGATTTTAATGATCATTATTTAGAGCTCTCTATGTGCAATATGTAAATTATTCCAGAGCCAAGAGAGCTGTTAATATGATTGTATGTGTTACACACCAGTTGATGTCAATAGCCCAGTCCTGTATGACATTCGTTTCTACCCCATCCCTTTGCCCCATTGTGGAAATATTCCCCTAGAAAATGACACATCACTTGTGACCAGTAATATGTCTTCATCAGTCTTCATGCATCATAATGAACTGACATTGTTTATTGTTTATTGAGGATCCCCATTACAAACGACAGGCTGGTCTTCCTGGGCTCCTCTTAAAAAGTTCAAGTTATATATTATAACAATACACAGATCCAGTTACGATAAAAAAAGGAAAAAAATCCATAATAATAACGCTCCCATTATCGGACAAGCAGTAAAAAGCTTCAACGAACCCATTCATCCAAAAGACAATCGGGATACCCCCACCCCCTAATGTGAATGCCCCAAAACTGAGGGGTAGGGCTAAAGGAGAGGGCTCAGTTGGGACAAATGGGATAAAAAAAATAATAGAAAAACAGAATAGAAATAGAAAAACTTTATTGTCCCACCAAGGCAGGAAATTCATCTTTGGTCTCACTTACATAAAAAGAACACAGATGCTTGGCAGCAAGACTTACATAAGACAAAACAACATAAGTCAACAATGATCACATGATAAAAATACATACATACAGGTAACATCTGCATGCCAAGATCCCCTTTACTGTGTCTTGTTGATTATGGAAATGGCATTGGGGATAAGCAGTGTACATATCTCCTTCTCTCAGGATGTCGTTCAGTGACTTCCTGCGTGAGTTCACGCGTCTGGAGCTCTGTAACCTGACGGCCGACGCCCTGCAGAACAACCAGCTGAAGAAGTGGAGCTCCTCGCTCTACCAGGGGGAGTGGAGGAGGGGCAGCACCGCCGGAGGCTGCAGGAACTTCCCAGGTATGAGGCGATGGAGGGTTTGGCTAGAAGTTGGGTTGACGGTTGAGCACCTCTGAGATTCTTCTAGCAATCACCAGACTGGTTTTGGTTTTTGGGGATTCTTTAAAATTGAATGTTACAAAAACAAGGACATGTAGAAGGAGGAAGGGGGGGAAAGATTTGGATGAATTTACTGCAGGAATGTGAACCAGTGACTCCCATTTAAACTCCGAGCCTTGACACAATGGCCTGTTTTAAGATAAATTTTGGACTTGCCCCAGCATGAACAGAGACGTGCAAGTGTGTCTTGTTTAAATCAGTTACTGAAACAACAAAAACGGTGTCCTCCTACCCATGGAAATTTTAATGAATACATTTTTAGGTGAAGGATTCATGGAAATGCGAAGAGGCTGTTGTTGTTGTTGTTGTTGTTGTTGATATCTAGTTGGTCAGAGTTTTAACCGTAACACTTTACCTGTCCACACAGCAACCTTTTGGCTCAACCCTCAGTTCAAGCTCGTCCTGCAGCATCCAGATGCTCCCGGCCAATCAGACTGCAGCTTCCTCGTCGCTCTCATGCAAAAGGACCGCAGGAAGAAGCGGCGAGAGGGCGAAGACATGGAGACCATCGGGTTTGCTCTCTATGAGGTCAGAGAACCTACGAGTTTGTCCACGTTGACCACCGTGGTTGCACTTTTCTTTGTTCCTCATCACCTCACTGATGTTCTCTTTGTTCTTCACAGGTTCCCGGTGAGGTAAGAGTGTTTTCTACTTTATGTGAGATTGAACAAATAAACAGCGCACCATTAAACCCCTTTTTTGTTTTAAGCAAGTTTACTGTAAGCAGAGTTTCTCGCGTCTCAGTTTACGGGCAGGTCGGGGGTCCACCTGAAGCGGGACTTCTTCCTCACCCACGCCTCCAGCGCTCGCTCCGAGCTCTTCATCAACCTGAGGGAGGTCAGCTCGCGGTTGCGGCTGCCGGCGGGGGAGTACGTCATCGTCCCGTCCACATTCGAGCCGCACAAAGAGGCCGACTTTGTCCTCAGGGTTTTCTCTGAGAAGCCCGCCGACTCTGAGTGAGTAGCTACACCTGGGTGGTGAAGACGTAATCAGACGTTGTGTGAATGTATCCTGTTCATTCATTTCTTTATTTCCTACCTTTAAGACAGGGGTGGGAATCTTTTACTATCTCACGATTCGATTCGATTATGATTTTTGGGGCTACGATTTGATTCAAAATCGATTTTCGATTCAAAACGATTTGATTCATATTGATTTCTGCTTCAGTCTATCGGTGTGCAAAGGATCCTCTGCTTTGCAAGACAGAATGACTAAAGTGTCTTTTTCACATTAATTGAGTTTTAAACATTTATCCATGCTTAGATGGAATTGTTGAAACTGTTGCATAAAAGCAATATAAGTAACAAAATTAAAATGCAGTTAAACGTCCTGCCTTTTAAATTCTAAGGAAATGGAGGCCGACAGCCAGCAGATTTGTTTCATTTTTTTATTTTCTAAAATCGATTTTGGGACATTTTATATCGATTCTGAATCGTATTAAATGAGAATTGCGATTCTTATGTGAATCAATTTTTTGGCACACCCCTACTTTAAGATATTGAGTGTTTTGTCGTCTTTTTGTTTGAACTGTACAGAAATTAAGAATTTCTACAAATTAACATTTTGAAAATCTTCTCTCAATGTCAGGGAGCTTGATGACGATGTTGTGGCAGATCTTCCAACAGAGGTGAGACGATGAGACAACTGTCCTGTGACCTATGACCTCTAACAATGTAGAATGAAACAAGACTTTACAAAAAAAAAAAAAATGTTTTCCATGTTTCAGACTCAGCTGGAGGAGAGTCAGATCGACGCCAGCTTCAAGAATCTCTTCAGACAGCTGGCAGGGGCGGTAAGATCTCACAACAGCAGGGAGTGAAATAGTTGATGTTGTGAAATAATTTTATGAAGTAAATTGGTCTTTTTCGTTTGTGCCAACAGGACATGGAGATCAGTGTCACCGAGCTGCAGACCATATTGAACAGGATCATCAGCAAACGTCAGTAGCAGCAGAGCTCACTCTCTTACTCTTTTACTTACTAAAGTTACAGAATTGGTTTTTAAAAATGGTTAAAAGATAATCTCCTCTTCTCTTCCACACAGATAAAGACCTGAAGACAGACGGCTTCACGAAGGAAGCTTGTCGCAGCATGATTAACCTCATGGACGTATCCTGCGGTGGCTGTTATTTTGTGTTAGAGACATGAATATTAACCGATAACAGGCTGATAACGGTGTTTGACTTTTTTTTAGCAGTCTGGTTCATTGACTAGATGTTGACCTCTTGTGATAACACTGAGCCAAATGGCAGAAACCAGAGATCTCACAGTTCCATGATCGGCATGTTCAGCCCAGATTTCACATCATCACATCTGGGTCGTAGTTTAAAACGATCTGGGTAACTACACCTACTGATTCTGGGATGCAAATAAAACAGACATACGTATGAAACATCACCGTTTTTTTTAACTCCTGGGATCAGACGGACGGCAGCGGGAAGCTCGGCCTGACGGAGTTTCACGTTCTTTGGGAGAAGATTAAACGATACCTGGTGAGTTTACACAGTGTTCCCACAAACTTGATCTCAAATAGTATCGATTCTTCCTCATGGTACTTGCGTCAGACACTTGCTTATTTTGTCATCCAGCCAGTGGACTGTTTTTTTTTATTTTCTTGTTTGCTGTCTCACAGTTTTTTGGTTTCTGTCCATCTTCTTCTTCCCTGTATGTCACTCCCTCCAGACCATATTCAGGCAGTTTGACCTGGACAAATCGGGCACCATGAGCTCCTACGAGATGAGGATGGCTCTTGAGTCTGCAGGTGCTGTTCCTTTTCATTTCAATAAAAGAAAAAAGGGGAAAGAAAAACAGTAAATTCCTTGTTTATTTGCACCCAAACATTTGTACTAAATCCCTTTATTGTCCCCGTGGATGCAGGTTTCAAGCTGACCAACCACCTGTTCCAGCTCATCATCCTGCGCTACACGGAGGAAGACATGGCGGTCGACTTCGACAACTTCGTCACCTGCCTGGTCAGACTGGAAACCATGTTCAGTGAGTCGAGTCCTCCGACTAACACACCTCCAGTGTCTTAAAAGAGCAGACGCACACAAACAGTTAAATTTGTAATTGACGCTTGAGGCTCAGCAGCTGAAAAAGTCGATAAATGCTTCTCTTTGTTTCTGTCTCTGAAGAAACCTTTAAAACCCTGGACACAGACGCAGACGGTCAAATATCCCTCACATTCTTCCAGGTATGGCCGCGCATTCACATGATGTTTATTTACCATGTCTGTACATGAAGTACCTGCGATTTATTCATAGGTAGCGTTCCCTAAATCACATGCTGTATCTGCTCCACAGTGGATTACCCTGACCATGTTTGCCTAGAGAGATGAGTGGACTCCTTTGTGACTCTTGCACTGCGTCCTGCTGCAGCTCCAGGCCCAGTATCTGTCGTTTTCAGAAGTGCCTTTTTTCTCCGCCAGTTCTACTTCTCCTCCACACCGCTCGCTCGCTGCCAACGCCCTCTGAGGCTTAAGACTGTAAATTCATTTTAAAACTGTGCCTGTATTGGAAAATTGTGCCAATCTTTTTATTTGTCACCTGTGTCAGCGGAAGTGAACTCTTCTTCTAGCACGACAGTTGACTGCAACGCAGTAAACAAACATTCAGCATATCTAGCAGAAATAAACATTGGTTTAATTTCCATGGGTTGAGACAAAAATGTAGCAGTATGTAGTTAGCTTGGCTGAAGAATGCGCAAGCTAGCCTACATCCCAGCAATTTTTTTTCACGATGCTAAGCATTTAGCTAGCTTGGCTTTAGAGGACCAACCAGACTTAGATTATATGTTTATCATGTTGTCAAATAAATTTTGTTAAATACATTTATAAACATATAAAATACACAAAGAATTTTGAGGGCCAATTTTATCTATTTGTTTCATTTTTTGGTTGCAGGAAATACAGTACAAATTTCTCAACAACTTCGTTTAAACATTCAGTGCAGTAATTATTGATTTATCTCATTATTTTAATAAAAACACAATCCGGTCTGGTTCTTCAAACAGCTATGGTTGGTAAAGCTAAGCTAAACTAAGATAGGCTCAAAATGTTTTTCCATTCTGTGCTACACAAGTGACCAATTAGCTAATTAGCACTTGAAAACTGTGCCCAGTAATTTACATTCATTAGTTTTACCCCAGCCAGTCAAATAGGAAACTGTACACCACTTACGCATACAAAATGTATAACAAGCCCTGAAGCCCTGAAGGTACTGCTACTGAATGACTGCATCCATCTGCTGATTGAATAGAAGACTTTTCTTTTTCTTTTTCTTATAATCAAACCAGTGATAAAAATCAATTGATAAACCATGTTGCTAGGCCAATAAGACTTAATGTAATGAACTTTTGTTTTAATGGGAGATATTTGAAGTCATTTGTAACAATCTCAGTGCTGGTTGTGGTTGAACTGGAGAGCTGCAGAGTCTTTCAACTTTGCTCTGCAGCCTTTACTATTTAACATCCAACATGTAGCGCAAATGAATGTGCATATTATGTCTCTCTACTTGGCCTTCGTAGCAACACTGCTGGCCTGACTGGCGCTCTCTGTTTACATCCTGTGCCAAACTTTGTCCCATCGAGCTTCTACTGGGCCTCGCAGTGCGGAGACAGTGGAGGTGGAGTGCTGTATCATAGAGAATGTGTTGAGTCTAGTACTAATCCTGTTTAGCTTTAAGATGTATCTGCTTATCGTAATGCATGGCACTTTTTACAGACTGTTTTCAAAAATTTGAAAAAAAAAACAAAAAAAAACAAAAAATCTTTTAACTTTTATATCGTGGAATATGGTGGATGTCGTAGTGTTTATAAAGGGATGTCAGCCTTGTTTGAACTTGCCTTTCAAAGGGAACAAGAACACGTCAGTGAGTCAGTTATGCAAGAGGAAAGTTGTATGCATGCAGTGTGAAATGTGAAGTGTCGTCTGCCTGCCTGATTCCTGTTCAACCATGGGAGCAAAATGTTCTATTTGAAGAGCTGTATGACAAAATACTTTGCCACTTTTAAATATGGAGGATATACATGTAAAGTGTCATAATTTCATCAACAAGTGTTAGCAAACAACAAAACTGTCCATTCGGCCGATACCAGTTATTTTACCAACTTTTAACTTCAGTGAAAAACCATAAAATTTGTCTGACCCTATGCCAGCAATCCTGTCCTTCAGTTTTTGCAGCGTAACGCTTATGCAACACTACGTAATGTTTACATTGGCAACCCTTTCATTCCCTTTGGACACATTCGTCAAGCAATACATTGGTTTACTGAGCAGCTTCCTCTGTTAAACTTCAACACACTTTTGGAAATAAACTTGAGGAGCTTTTCTTGAGTCTCTTGAGTTATTTATCACTTTATAGATTTGAATTGAGTGAGTGAGAATGATGGTTGAGTTCATGTTTTCAGTGACTAAAAAGATATGACAACCCTTCACACCCCAAAGAACAACACAGACAACTTATTATCGTAATAAATAGTACTTTAGTAACAACATATATATTAAAAAAAGACAAGCAACAATAATACCTTACTAATGTACATATTTCAACAACATAATATTAGGATCTTTACAGCAAATTTTGGCTCATTGTTAAGTTAAATTGCAGACATTTACACAAGTTGATCATATATTAAGTTAGAACAAAAACGCCTCGTTTTAAAATGATACAAAAAAAAAAAAAACCTTAGAAATGAAACTTTTAAAAATCTGGAGCCGCTTGGTCTAGGAATGTACAATGTCAGTTTAGGCACAAGTGGCATGAAAACAAAGTTTGTGTGCGTTCTTTTGATTTCTATGTAAGTGAGATTTCTTTCAAATGACTAGTACGTACAGTAATCATCTTTTGACCTAAGATTAAAGCGGCCCAACTCTTCTCCTACAGTAAATGCTAAACCAAGTGGGATTTTCTTTGCAAGAGCATTTGATTGCACAGTGACCACGTTTAAGTCTACTACAAAGCTAAAAAAATCTAGTTTCTGAGTAGCGTGAAGCATGACGTCTCTCCTCCTAAACGTAGTTGTTGTTGTTGTGCTCGATCTTGGTCACCATGGTGGAAACCAGTCGCTCCAGCTGCTCCGCCCGCTGCTTCCCCGTCTGCAGAACCTCCTCGTGGTTGGCCTTCTCCTCGCTGTCGTAGTCCATCACCGCCTGGTTGGTGATCAGCGAGAGGGCGAAGACGCGCATGCCGCAGTGACGTGCTACAATGACCTCGTGGACTGTGCTCATGCCTGGAGAAACGGAAGAGGAAAGAAAACATCAACCACTGCGAAATCTGATGAAGGTGTTGGATGTTTATCGTAGAAGAGCAGCGAATGTAGGTGCATCCAGCTTCAGTTTAGAAGGTTTTAAGGTGAAATATTGAAAAACAAGGTGTACTTTTAGACAAATCTACTCACCGACAGCGTCAGCGCCCAGTTTGTGCAGCATACGGCACTCAGCGATGGTCTCGAACGAGGGCCCGCCCAGCACGCAGTAGACGCCCTCCTTCAGGAAGTCTCCATAGCCGAGCTCCTGTCCCACATCCATGGCCAGCTGCTGCAGATCTCTGTCGTAGGCATCAGACATGCAGGGGAAACGAACGCCGAACCTGCAACAATAAAGATAAGGACGGGTTGAGTGAGGGACCAGACCTGAGGATGGTGAGTTGAACAGAGAGGACGAAGAAGAAGAAGAAGAAGAAGAAGAAGAAGAAGAAGAAGAAGAAGAAGAAGAAGAAGAAGAAGAAGAACCTACCTCTCATCGTTGGGTCCGGACAGAGGGTTGTTGCCAGCGAAGCCGGGCATGTTGAGGTGATCTTTAATGATCATGATGTCTCCAACTTTAAAGTCCTGGTTGAGGCCTCCGGCTGCGTTGGTCAGTATCACAGTCTCCACACCGAGCAGCTTGAAGATCCTCATGGGCAGTGTGATCTGGAAACAGTAAATAAATACAGACATTACATAACTATAACCAGACATCACATGACTTATATGGGGCATTTTTAAGGACAGAAAGTCAAATGCAATTAGTTCAAGTGGTCAAAAATGCACTGTAGCTGTAGTGAATCACACACACACACACACACACCTTCTGGATTGCGTAGCCCTCATACAAGTGGAAGCGCCCCTGCATGCAAACGCATGGCCGTCCCTTCAGCGTGCCAAACACCAGCCGTCCTGCATGTCCATGCACTGCAGGAAGAAACACAACCAGTCAGTGAACATCAACCGTGTTGCGACGGAGGAGTCTGCATTGCAACAGACACAGTGTGTCGTCGTAGCGTCAACTCACCGGTGCTCTGGGGGAAGCTGGGGATGTCCTTGTAGTTGAAGGCCACCTGGTCCTTTAACATGTCAGCCAGCCCTCCGAGGCCTGACCCGCACACGATGCCCACCATGGGTCGGACGTCTGTCTGGGCCAGGAGCCAATCTGCAATGGCCTTGCACTCCTCGTAGGTACAGCTGGACATGATAAAAAAGAAGAGGAAGGTCAGAGGTTAGGATCAGTGTTAGCTCAAGTCAGCGTGACATCTTTTATCTTTAAATGTTGTGAAAGCATGAAAACGACTGAATCTATCTGTATCTCTTGTGCTTTTACTGCATTAGACCTGACTGCCCACTGCCCTTTAAGTAGCATGTGATGTGTCTATTATCAGCACTGCTTTATTATTTATTACCTAGATATGTATTACCTTATCAAGACTGACAGACACTGATTGATTTTTAAATATTTCAGATAATTAAAATCTAGATTGAAGAGCTGTGTGCAGCTCAATCATCCTCTGTCCAACTGAGTCCCGGGACCACCGAGGGAAACCCTGCAGCCCCCCATCAACAAAAAAAAAGTCCATAAAGTCTCTTCCGGTCTTGTTTGTGTATGTCTGTGGTCTGAGACTGGACTCACATGGTGGTCAACTGTCACTGACTCGAACCCTAAATCTGAGAAGTGCTACAGTGCTACTAATAAGGATATGACTTTTGGAGAGAGACATGCAGGCTCCCCCTTTCTCCCTCTCTCTCTCTCTCTCTGTGACACGCGCACATTCCTGCAGAGTCACAGTAGTATCATGCTTCTCGTGCACTTCAAAGGTGCCACGCACGCGCGCACGCGTTTTGACTGCTACTAAGATGAAACATCCCTTGTCCACTCTGATTCGTCTATTGCCGTTAATGCGATTTTGTGCAATTACTTCAATTTGTAGAGCTGACTGGACGTCCTGTTGGGACTGAGCTATAAATACGGACTCTGTTCACAAAGGCTGCAAAAGTAAGTCAGGACGCACTTTTGAAAAATAAATAAATAAAAATAATCAATATTAACGGTTTTAAAAAATCACCATAGAGGCAAATAAAGTAGACATTCAAAACCCAAAGGAACATTGGTCTTAACATAAAAAGTGTCTTCAGAGACTTAAGAGGTGGGGGTCCTCGTTGCACCCCATCTGGAATGAATGAATGGGTTTCTATGAAGCCTCAGTGTCTGTTGCCTCTGAGCGCATGTGCGCTTCTCCCTTGGCAGCCTTCCTACATTCCTGGTATATTTTTTGCCCTGTGCCTTGACGTGCCCGTGAAGGGTGCCAGTGCCATGTGGTCGGCAGCATGGGACGAATTAGGCTTAAAAAAAAAAAATCAAAAAGATGTACTCACCTTTTGTTTGCGTCTGGAAACATTGTTGAAGATTAAATAAGAGTCTGAGAAAGGATTTAAAAAAAGTTAGGCTGTTTTAAGCGCAAAAAATCTGGTTCCAAGCCACAAAAGTGTCCTAGTTGTTAGAGAATGTTAAATATTGTAAACAAACAAAGAGAAAAAAAAGTTTCTAAAATGACTTGTTCTCTATTTTCTGGTTTTAGTTGAAAAGGACCTAGTTGTGCCTGTTGGTGTCTGAGGAGAGAGCGCCTCCGCCGGGTTTATTATAGGGGTCGGGGCGCCGCACCGCCCCCTCTTAAAATGACGCAAAAGGGAATGCTGCAGCCTCATTGGTTGTGTTGTCACACCTTCAAAATAGCATGCAGTGTAGAAAAAGGAAATAAAAAATGTGTCGGTTCTGACCGTCAGCGCCCCCCACCCCTCCCTCACCCTCTCCTCTCCCTCCCCTCCCTGTTCCCAGCAGCAATAACAGTGGGGATTAGTGTCCACATCAGTGTTATTGTTGTGAACTGGAAACTGGTCACAATGTTGCATCAGTCCTTCACCAATGATCAGGTTTCTCTGTTATTGATCCACGCTGTACCTATGCAAAACAAGATGATGTGCGTTTTCAGCATGACTCAGGAAACGTCTTGTTTTGATCGTCACGTGTCTGATTGTCGCCCCCCTTTCTCGCCAATACAGTAAGAAAAGTTAATATTTTTCTTATGATCAGGATTGTGACGGAAACACATTTACAATTCTGCATGCACCATAAACTTAATTTATCTTTTAATATTAAAATATTAAATTTGATTTATTTCTTTAGGTGCAGGTAAATATTTGGGTTACTTAGAATTAAGATTAAACTACATTTCAAAGGGGAATATTGTTTTATACCTTACTATATAATAAATATAAAACTGTTTAAATTTGCTTAAATCCATTTATTTGAGCTTACCAGGCTTCAACAACCAAATTCCATAATAATGCGTCAAAAATTCTAATAGAAAACCCTGGAATCACATTTTGTGCAATGAGTACTACTTTTATTTATTGAAATACAAACAAGCGACACACACACAGATATCACCACAAAATGGTACTGAGAGTCATTTGAGAGGTCGTGTTTGCAGCTGATGAGGAAGGCTGCAACTCTCAAGCACTTTGTTCAACCATGATAAGATATGATAACATACACTAACCACCATTTAAAAAGCATTTAACAGTAAACATGGTACGTATGGTATAGATTAGCAAACCTATACAACCCACCATAACTGTATATGAAACAATCCTGATAATCTGCTGGTACATGATTCAATAAAGATAAAAACCATTGTACGGTAGCCTATGTTTATAATATTTTGTCCACTCCAGTTGCTTCATCACTCACTGTGCTATGTGCTTCTGCTATTGTTGTTAGTTTATTGATGTACGCAGCCTAAATGACACACCCCGTTTGTACAGTACGCACTGTAAATCAGGCAGATCACAACCCAGTAAATCACAAACAAAGACTCCATTTGATTGGCTAATTTATGGCTCTGCATTGCTACTCATGGGATATGGCCTCGCCATGCAAACACACAGTCATGAGGAGTGTCACCTGGACTAGACGTCCCGTCATTCATGTGCCACAATAAATGTGAGACGAAACGAAGTGATAATCGGCAATGGACACACATTTTTAAGATGATTTTGTTCGCCAAGTGTGAAACAGCAGGAAACACAAAGCAGTAAAGTCCTTTTCAGAGAGTAGACAGCGACTTGAACAGTGTCATCAGTTCTGAGCCTTACTCATATCATGAAAATAGTCCATTATCACTAAATGTCCTGCATTTAAAGTTTTTCAAGTGTCGAACATAAAGGCTCTAGCAGTTTTATATATCACCTATCATCTATTATTGTACTGTGGAAGAGATTAAAGTTAAAAGTTTGTCCAGAAGAAATGAATTCAGCATCAAACTTCACACCTTTATTCACCAAAAAGCAACGTCAATGTTCCCGCTTTTTTTGTTGTAGCATTTCTTCTTGAAGTTAGCATGCTAACTCGCTACATTCACTGTCCAGAAGATGTAGGGTGTAGGGTGTTATAAACTCTTAGCCTGTAAATTCACCAATTGTCAAAGCTAGCAAGCAAGAAGCAAGAAACGATCTTTGGCAACACAGGAAATAGCATGCTGGCTGGACTTTAAGGTTAGCATACAAGTCAGTATTATCATCTCCCATGGCCCCCGGGGTCTCCATAGATGTAATGACCACCCAATTGAGATCTAGCAATTATTGGACAAAAAAATATTTTGACTTTGGAATTAGCTTTCTGGTCCTGAGACAGCATTAACGGTTAGGGTTATAGGGTTAGGGTTAACTCGAATCTCTGACCATCTGCAAGCTTGCACGAAGATACACTCCCATGAAACAAACAAGCTAAACACAGACAAAACAACACACAAAAAAGCAAAGGGCAAAAATTTAACACATGCCACAATTACAGTTGAACTCTCAAATCTCATGATCTCCTTTTTTGGGGGTTTATTGCATTCATATTTATATGAGAGAGTATTCTCCTAAACAAAGAGCAGTAAAACACAGCCTGTGGAAGTCAGCCTGTAATCATTATGCAAGATAATGTAAGCTGGTGTTGACCTTGGTGGTCCAGTTATGTAGGATTACGCAGGTAAATACAGGTTCATAACCTACAAAGTCATGTGAGATGTCAGACAAAACATGGGGAGCCTACACCACAACATACGTCCTCCTGACGTAGTGCAACCTTGACTTGTTGTTTGGCAGTGGGGACGGGGGACAGTCGTCAGCCTCTGTGTGTGTTATGACTTCCTTTCGAGACAACCATTCCACTGTTTGGGTTCTGGTTTCTTCGTATCTCTAGTTCTTTTTAACCAACAGTTATTAACTTTCTCTGATAACGCAGTGGGGCGGAAGTAGTTGACCTATTGACCCCTTCGCCCCTCCTCTTGGTTCCAGGCAACACGCCTTTGGCTCAGCCAATGAGTGACAGCCATCTGACACAGTCACAATGAACACCAATAACCTCTTTGCATGGTCCTTGGTTTTTTGCAACCAGTTCAAAATGTCAATAAAAATGTTCCCTGCTGTAGAGATGCTGATGGTATCAGGGAAGAAGCGGTCACATGGCTGCAGTCATTAGACAGTCAGCTGTCTAGAGCTGGTGTGCTTCACTCATACTGCTGACAAACAGGCATGTAGAATAAAACAAGACACTGCGCTCTATCTGTATCTATTCAAGCAGCACAGAAGAGCTTGATAACATGTGTCCACAGTCGCAGTGTGGTCA
The DNA here is from genome assembly GCF_905171665.1 of Trachurus trachurus. NCBI lineage: Eukaryota > Metazoa > Chordata > Actinopteri > Carangiformes > Carangidae > Trachurus > Trachurus trachurus. Next base: position 15,418,761 of record NC_139909.1, on the reverse strand, counting down.
GTCCCACAGAAATCTGTCATCTCATCTGACGTCGATTTGACATGGAGGACAATGTCAGCAGACCCTGCAGCGATATACAGGTCTCTATCCTGTCAGGCATCTGGATATGCATTCCACACCCATCATCTGCCGTGTTTGAAGTAATTTGTTACAGCTAATGCAAGCTGAGGTTTCTCACACGGTGAGGTCCTGACCTGAAATCATTAGGTTTGCACAGACATGCAGTCATTTCACATGCTCTCCTGTCTGAGAGGTCATTGATCGTGAAGTTGTGACCGCTGAGTAGATACGTACTTGTGGGTCACTTCACTCAGTTAGGAACCTTCCTAAGCAAACATACAATCACTCCTCTGCAATACTATGCCTATGCCAACCAGAAATATGGTGTAAAATACATGTAATCACTCCATTTGAATTTAACAGTGCCACTGTTTGTGTGTCAATTTGTAAATTATGGACAGAAATGTGTTTGGGAGAGACCTTTAAAGCCAAATTCTGTGAGAGTGAGAATTTGTGACTGAGATGTTACATTCACAAGGCCAAAATTGTCGTGTGAGGCCGCTGTGACTGTGACAACGACCTTTGACCTCCAAAATCTACTCAGTTCATCCCTGAGACCTAAGTGAGTATTTGTGCTAGATCCGGAGTTCCCTCATAACATCACCAGCATAATATATTGCTTTCACCAGAATGGGATGTAGAATGTACAGTATGTAGGGATATGGATGGAAAACCATACAGTACGGACGTGAAAAAACTTTTCAACCACAGTCTTAAAGATTGAACCTACACCTTCAAAGACTTTCCATAACCTTCCATGGCCACTTACTTTACAGTGTTTTTAAAAGTTTATTTTAAGAAATGTTGGTAAGTTTTTTAGTGAGATGTTTTTTTTTTCTCAGTGGATTTGTGCACAGTTGAATTGTCATGATAAAACATGAGAGATCGTTCCCACGACTGTAGCATTACAGAGTCCTCTCTCTAACCTGAAGTGTCCACATACTGTACTCATAGTGTGATTAATGTTTCCTTTTGGATCTATTATTCAGAGTTGAACTACCCTGTATCGGCAGCACGTATTACTTTTACACATGAACTGCATTGTATCTTACAGTAATTGTGCCCTTGAGGCTTCTTGCTAGAAAAGCCACAGATTAAATACAAAAATGAAAGAAACACAAACAGTTAGATGTTTGATATGATTATTTCTCAACTGTTTTGGATGCCTGACCTCCAGATGAACAGCTCGGTCTTGTGTTCTTTACTCTGCTGCAGAGTACTTTGCTCAACACATTGTTTGCCTTTTACGTCCTCCACATAAACCACCATAAACCATACGTCTGAGGTTATGTAAATATTTTTTTTTATTATATTCACACAAAGACTTGCTCATCCATTACCTTGGCCTTAACACTTTACTAGAAACATACTCGGTCGGTTATTCTACTCTCAGTGTCCTACTGTCCAAGAAACGTCCAGGCTATAGCAAACCTACTTAACTCCAACTAAATATTGATCCTCTGGGACAAAGTGTGTGTAAAAGTCTGACCCCATTTTTCACACTGAGGTCTTTTGAGGACATGGGTGGGGATCAAACATCAATTGCAAGCCTTTCCTTTTTTTTTTTTTTTTTTTTTTTTTAGATCCAATTGTTCCTTGTTAAAAATCCTGAAGAGATTAGACAGTGGATCATCAAACAGACACCACTCCTGCACAGATGAGCTCAATCGGTGTCACACTGCACGGCTGAAGTCACTGATTACAAACCCAGGGACGGTCAGGATCAACACAAAGTAACTTTGAAGTGGAAAACTCAAACGTGGAAAAGTCAAAAGGATCTACTGTAGGCTATACAAAACAACACATCAGGTGGTGTTATATCAACTGACACAGCTCTGCATTGGTAATCTAGTATAATCGTATTATTCAACATAATGGGTTTGTTTCTTGATAGAAAAATTGAAATAGTTAGTATAAGAATAGTTCACATCGGGGTGCCATGTTGAGCAGTGGGTTGAGAGGCTACAGTCCTCGCTGCAGTTGCCTCCCTGGTTCGAATCCCGCATCGGGCCGTCCTTTACTGCATGCATGTCATTCCCTCTCTCTCTGCCTCCCCATTTTCTGTCTCTCTCAACTGTACTACCAAAAATCTACTTTAAAAAAAGAAAAATAGTTTGCATATTTACTAAAACTACAAAAGCAGAGAATACAAAGGAAATAAAATGAGCAATACAATAACTGTTTTTGTACTACAAAGGTCAAGAAAGAACCTCCAGCCACTCCAAGACATATTGGGTAATAATAACAAAACTTATACACAATAGTATCTTGGTGCATCTTCATTGTGACTTCTGTGCAACAAAGGAACATCATATATTAATTAAAATTCAAAATTTACACTTGTAAAGAGTGATATTCACTATGCTGCAGAATTAACCTTGAATTCTTCATCCATCTATATTCATTTGTTATTGCAAAGAAATCTGCAGATGCATGGGATGCTGTAGCCAGTGTTTGCTCTGTGCTGCAGTTTAACACAAAAGCCGTAAAAAGCTGAACAAACGCTTTGCTCATATGATGACTGACGCGTATCTGATGCAGCTCATGGACGACTGTGTTATCCCCTCGATTGCGTAAAAGTGCCGTGTGCTATTCAAATTGGTCTCAGCGCATTGATTTCAGTCAGCTGCTGCAAGGGCTGTTTGGAAATTGTATCAAGATGCATGGACACTTCACTTTAATTTTATTATCACATACAGATATGAACACTATGATTCTGTGCCTCCTTGCATTGTTGGGTTTCATCTGCTTGAAGAACAGATGAAATCAGCAATGTGGTTGTCAGCAATCATTGTCAAGCAATGGTAATCAATCACAGGAAGTTGAATGACTGATATGAGAGTGAAAAGAACAGCTTGGCCTCATCTGCACTTTGATATGGGTTTATGGTGTGATATATTGTTGGTGGTCATATGAGCTATTGAAGCGTCTTGGTGGCCTGATCTCCGAGGTCAATGATGGCATGAACGACTGTATCGGACAAGGAAAATGGGCAGCACATGTTTTGCATCTCGCCTATGAATGTTTGATTAACCTGTCCCTAAGTTGTAGAGTTACACACGAGGTGGAAAAAGAGGCAGATGTCTATTTGCAAAAAAATTTGGCATTACAGAATCTCGATAAAGAAGCTGGAGACAGAGGAATTTGCAAAAAGGCTTTTAAGGGCTTTAATCGACAGGGGATAATCTTCGGCTGTACCTCGTGACAGTTTAAAGTTGCTAACCAGCAGACAGGGGACTTTAAACCACAAATACGAACATTTCTCACATTCTGAAATTGCCTCATCATGGGACTTGTGTGTGGTGTAAGAGGCTGGAGCCCTCATATTGCAGGGCTCCAACAGCACACACAGATGTGAAGATGTAAGGGCTTTAAATTGCGTTGCATAATAGCCACATGATTAAACTGCTCTATGATCATTTTTATAAACATTAAAAATCACAATGAAATGAAATGAAAGTCAGTGGAAATATTAACCTGAACGCACCTATGAGTCTACAATCCATGTATAGCACTTGTTGCAAACTCCACCCACCCAGAAAAGGCCGCAGGGAATCAAAGGGGATCATCACCTTCTTGCTGAGAGGCAACCACTGCTGCACCATGCCACCCTTGAAAATATCAATTCACTGCCATACCCCTTTGAGCATTTTAGCTCATTTCAGCTCATTGTTTTGTTTCCTAGGGCAGTTTCTTGTATAGCTACTGTATTCTGGTCATGTTTGATGGAGATACATATTGTGGTGGAAATTTGGCAGCGCGTGGCTTGCACCAATTAAACTGTGTTGTTCATCGATGCCTCACTTTTTTGTGTGTATGCATTAGCGAGTGATCACTTTTCCATTTCTTTGTTGAATCTTGTACGCCGTCAACTTATTGTGAATCATGGCTCAGTCCTCAATGTCAGTTGATGGTTGCCTCTTGTGATGATCCACCTATGTCATCTGGCAAACAAAATCTCAAAAGGAGATAAACCCTGAGCTACTAGACTGCCGTGTGGGTCTGTGTTGTGTCCCTTCTCTATAAATCATTGCGCATGATGCTTCATTGGTCTTGTTATTTGACTCTCCTTAGGCAGGCCTAAACATTTCCACAACAATATCATAAGTCTGTGGATACAGAAGCTATAAACCTGAACCATTGTTCTCTGCAACCTTGACATTACGACTCCATGACCAATAAAACAGATATATGATTTCACATAAAAGTAGAATAACTTGGTCTCCTGGTGTCAACCCTGCAGTAAAACATACATTGTGTTACATAAACCCGTAGGGCCTGTTGTGAATCAGCACTGGGTCAAGACGGCTGTGTGAACATTTATGGTGAGTGCCAAATGCCATCAGGGTACGACAGCCCTCGTTAGCAGGACACATTCCTCGGACACTCCCACTGTTACATGAGCAACAATGTGCAAAAGGTCCAGACACCATGACCTCTTCAAATCTAAAGTCTAACATCCCAGACAAATGCTGTCGAGGATTTTTATCACAGGATCTAATCTCTATTACACTATTCATATCTTGATATCGTGATAGCAGGTGTAGTGTTGTTATAGCTCTTTATGCCAAAGGTTGACATACATACTTGGACACACACATTCATGTCATTTCTGTGCTTTTAAAATTCCCTTTTTGTATTAAACTTTCATTAAAGTGACATAATTTACAAGGATTTTCTAAAAGAGGGTAAAATATGATTAGTGTGTCGAACAATTCATGTGTTTATTAGAAGAAAAACTAACATGCACAGGGATGTGCTGGGTTTTTTTTTGAGAAGAGAAATGTGTTTTACATAACCTGCAGATGGCTTATCTCAATGACGATAACACTGGGAAAACAACCATGTGACCAACGACTGAATAAAAATCAAAGGTTGGATTTTTATAGTTACAGCGATTCTGGCTAGTGGAGTCAGGTGATGCTCAGAAAAATCTAGTCTCCAGGTTTTTTGTGTGGTATAGGTTAGAACCCACAAACACACACTTGGATATTTGCTCACATTCGTGCGGACCTTCACACACGTCACTGCAAGTTCGACAGTATTTGTTTTTCCCTGCTCTGAGTGCTCAGTCAGTCATTCAAATGAACTTTTTAAACCCAAAGGGATGCAGTACATACAGTATGTGAACGAGCTCAGGATGCAACACGGAGAGATTTCACATGCACATATGCAGTTGTAAAGACCTGCATCAGTGGAACGTTGTGGTTACATGTGAAAGCAGAATCATGTGGTCACATTTTCAAGGACTGAGGTGCTTTTTTCATACAGATGAAATTAAGGTGGAAAACTGCACCTGAAGAACAGTGTGTCTGATTGAATTTAGCAGGGACATCAGTTATTGCAGCTCATATTTCTGTTGGGCCTTCAGACCAATCTAATGCCATTATAAATGATTAAATATCAAGAAATAAAGAGTCTATATTTACTGTTTCTAGATACCTATACTGTCAATACATAGGTGAAAAAAACAAAAAAAAAATCCCAAGAAAAGTTGTTTTCTTATGGGTTGAGAAGCAAAATGACTGATGACACACAAATAATGTGGGTGTATGACACTTTTGGTTGTCACTCTTATGTAACGGATGACCTACATCACCACATCTCAGTGCCAATTCCCTGGATCAGCTGTTTCGCTTCCAGCGCTGATCAAATGAACTGATGTAACTTGAAATGTTCAATTATCTAAATACTCTACTGCATGTAAATGAAAGGAATGGTGTTGGGCCACCATGTGCTGGCAAAACAGCTCCAATGTGCTTTTCTGTTGATGTTTTTCCTTGACCCGCTCCAGATGTTGGAACTGTATTTGCCATACTGAGTAACTTCCTGTGACAGACAGTCCGACCTTGATCTTCTCTCCCTGGTTCTCTCTGTTCATTTGTTACGCAACTGTTCTGTTGACATTTTCATATTTACATCAGACTGAGACACTTGCACGGGAGACTTGCGAGGAAATCTGACGACCATGTGTAAAGGATTACTCTTGTCTTCTGTTCTGTTGTAATGTAAAGTATAGGTCATGTTCTGAATAGTGAACAGAATAGTGTATGGGTCACCCGGTCTAGATAACATCAGCATAACCTGGTACTGGCATAAATGTTTCATCACCATCTGTACTGTATTTGAAGAATGTAGCAAGACAAACATTAAAACAAAGCTTCATTTGATCTTAAAATTATAATAAGGGAATCTATATGCATTCTATATATTTACTCATTATAATATGATTCTTAGTTTGCATCCACAAAAGTAATTTTGTCTGCATTTAAACAATTTAAACAAAGGTGCATTAAGGAGAACAGAAGAGGACCCACAATAGATCCCTGGGGAACTCCCAAGATCTTTAAGACACAATCTGCAACAAGCCAAAGCAGCTTTGGATAAGGGCTGTTGTTATGTCACAATTTTTTAAAATTTTAATTTAACAAGAGAGGCATCAGAAACAACACTAAACTCAAAATAAAAACCACCTCAGACAAAACACCTCAGGTAATCCTTGAGGGTTAGGGTTAGGGTTAGGATTTTGCAGCACTTGAATATGACAAAATGTGATATATAGTTGGTGGCTGTTACCAGAAACAAGTTAAAACTTAACTTAAGTCAGTAGAACCTGTGCATCATACACTTTAAACATTTAATACGTTTCTTCTTACATTGAGAGATGTTTAGAGGTTTAAATTCCTAATATAAAAACTGTGCTCCCTGGACAAAAGAGCCATTGACTGCAAGATTATGGCTGTCAGGCTGCTCACCGGGAACAGCTGCAACTGTTTCTCTAGATTTTCAACTGCACGTGGCTCATTTGGCTAACCAGCTAAAACATAAACAAACCAGCTATTAACTTGGTTTAGAAGCTGTTTGATTGCATTAACCACTAAGAAACTCCAACGAGAGTGAGTAGATGTGAAGAAAGTCTCTGAACGTCCGGATTATTTGCTTAATGCGGCACAATCTGCTTCAGATTACCAACTTCACAAAAAGAAAAGCTAGTTTGAAGCTTGTGTCACATCAGGTCTGTGCAACAAAGCAAAATACAGAACCATGAATGGAGTAATTGAGAAATCTTATGCAGGATTTACTGGGTCACTGTACAAACTAAAGTACATTAAAAAATGAGTTTGTGAAGGCCAGAGTCTGCAGCAGTCATGTGCTGAAATGGAAAGCTCAGATCAGGTTGTCATTATTGTGCGAACTTGCCTCAACCTCGTGAAAGCAGAAATTAGATGAGCTATTTATGGCAATCCATGCTGCAGCGCATTAGATAAAATGAACGCAGAAGGAGAAACTGCATGTGCATTTGTATATATGTGCATGCATGTCAGTTCCCCATAGATTGAGATAACCACTTACTCCTGTGAAGTCTGTTAAACACCAGTTTATAGGATTACACACATTCAGAGTGTTTGTTCTCTGCACCAAAGACGCCAATAGTACAAAGCTGGGACTGATAAACCTTCTTTGTGACCTGAGAAAGGTGAAAGCCATTTGATTGTCCTTAAAAGACCCAAACACTTCACATTTTTTACATGGTAAACTGTTTGACATGCAAATCAATTTCAAGATCTATTATTAAGTAATATAAGTGCAAACAAAAGCATAAAATTCCATGTTGAACTGCTTCTAATGACATTATCATTATATGCCATGTGACTTATTTTAGGACAATGTTATTTGATTACATGGGAATTAGAGAGGCCAAGCCAACATTCACAAGATAATGTTCAGGCTTTGCAAAAGCATAATCATGGTTTTTACAGTGAATATTTTCTGTCATGGGCGAATGTGCGCACCAACAAACACTGAAAACAAAAAGGACAAAAGAAAACGAAGATTTGCAACAAACTGAAGAAGAATGTGTTTAACTGAATCTCTGAAGCCGTACGTCTTTGGCAAAATGCAATGATGTGCTGACGTTCAGCAGGTGTGGGCCTACACTTTTTGTATTAGCATGTTGCTCCACATGCATTGTGCAGTTAAGACTTATGGGGAAAACGATTAAACTATTAATGTTGGTTATTATAGTATACAATTCATCCAATGGACACCACCAATGTTAGGACAAAACTGAATAATGCTGCTGCTGCCACTGCTAAAAGCCAACATCACATACTATTCAACAGGTCCCTTTAAGCGTCTGCATTCATTAGCTACACTGCTTGTGCCAGCACTTCTTGGAAGACGCGATCTTGTATCAGTGGGACCATCTTGTCTAAATAAAGCACAGATATATGAATGTATATTCACTTACAGTATACAGTATGTATACACTGTAGGTAATTTGTTTGCATGTCACATGAGTAGAAATTAGGTTTCTGGTCATACGATGATGGTCATATATTTTGTTTTCCTCACACAGGAAATACTTGAAACTAATTATGATTTAATAAAAACAAATAATAACACATGACCCAAAAGAAATAACAGCTTCTTATCATGACATATGGCCAAAGTTGCTGTGTTTGAAAAGCGGAATTAACCTACTTGTAGATGTGTTAATGAATCACCAAACTCAATACTAAGTTACTACTTGCCAACATCATCATCATAGCAATTGTGAATGAGCAATTTGTTAAATACCAGTTTGTATTTTTTCTACCACTTATTTTAATTTAAAAAATGAAACAAACTGTCCTTAGATCTGCTTTGTTGTAGAGTAGACCATGTACTTTACTGATGAGGGTCAAACTGGTATCTGTTGAAGTGCAGCAATGACCTCTGGTGGCCACTACAAGTTTTACAGCTACAACAAATCTCACTTTAGCACATGAGGAACTGTTGAGTACAAAGCAAGAAAACATAACAAAGTGTTTTTGTAATGACTAAGTAAATTAAGAAATAAAAGGAGGCTTATTCTTGAGTTAAAAAATCTATCAAATGATATGAGATGGATCTTTTTTTTTTTTAACTTTCAGAGGTCGTTTTGTCTGTTGTGTTCCCAATATTTGGACCAAATTATTAAACATTTGATGGGCAGGATTTATTTATTTATTTTCAAATCTTATTTAAAAGAAAAAATGCAACTAACTGGGTTTCACTGGCATGCTGCACAAGAAAGAAAACTATCCATCTACACATACACATGCACACTGTTTCCTAGGTTACGCAGTCCCTCTGAAGTGTATGTATAAGAAGTAACCAACAGATGGAGTCAGAGATTTCTACTGAACTCATCTATTGAGCCAATTCAACTTAAACACCAGTTTTGTTTCTGTTTTCAGCTTTAACAACCTAAAAAAAAACACAACACAGCCGCTGCACTGCGCCTCTTTAAGACAAAATCTAAACCGCAGTATCTGAATGAGATGTTTTACTCATTGGCTCTCTATTTAGCCTAGTTTTCACCCAGAAGAGTCTTGTAGACTTTCTGTCTTGGAGCTTTTGAGGCAACAGGTTGTTGTTTAGTTTAGTTTAGTTTATTGGTTTGAATATACAGAGACAGTGCACATTAATAAACATTTCTGTAAACATTCCGGTTTAGCTGAGTTGGCTAATTTTCAACCGTAGTCTCTGGGGCAGGTGAGTTGAGCACTACAAGTTGTTGATGCACTGTATAAGAGGACCTGGTAGACATCTCTTCTTGCATGGCAACCACACTGCTGATGCAGCTTGTCCTGTCCTCAGAAGCTCTTTGCAGAGATGAGACGGATAACTCATCATATATGCACAAACGGCTGCAGATTGTGTGCATGTGTGTGTGTGAACGCAACATATCTTTCACTGTGATCAATATGGTTTTAAATTAGCTCTTTACAATAGACGATTGTTTTTAATAATTTGCATATTTGTTTGCTTCTTATTTTGTCTCATGCCTGACTTTTTTTCTGCTTCTCGTTTTCCTGTGTGTGTGTGTATGTGACTGTGAGATGTGGTTTCTGGGCTGTTGCAGCTTTGTGAGCACCTCTTTAACATGCATGAACAGGTTTTCATACACACAGAAAGAAAGTCAAACATTTGGGGAAGTCGCCCAAGAGAAGACAAAACAGTGTGTGTGTGTGTGTGTATGTGTGTGTGTGTGTGTGTGGAGGGGGAAGGAACCAGTGAAAAAGAAAGTACAGAAGAAAGAAAGGGGAAGGCAACATGAGCAACAACATGTGATGGAAACACAAACCTCATCCTGGGCCAAAGAGACACATCAACAAAGAGAGGGGTGGGAAAACGGAAGATGGAGGTGAGGGACGGAGGGAGCCTTCCACCGGGGCCACAGGACGCCATCATGCGCTACTTTCTCCTCTTCCTGGCAAACAAACTCTTCTCTCCTTTTATTCCAGCGTCTAACTTCTCCTATTTCTGTCTGCTCCTTCTTCTCCTTCCTCTTTTTCATTCTCTTTTCCTAGAGTAGCTACACGATGCTTTCTTTATTTTTCTCTTCCCCTTTCTCTTCTCTCTTCTCTCCTCTTCCCTCTTCCCTTCTTCTCCCCCTCCTCTTGACTCCCTCTCAGTGACCGCTGACCTACGTGACATAGTTTTCCTAAAACTCTTGCCGGTCTGACAACAGAGCAGTGATGTCTGGCTCTCTAGCATCGTGAGGTCACATTCTTTCACACATACAACGAGTGGCTTAATATCATTTCAAATTTAAATATCATTACATTTTAAATATCATTCAGCACAATATTGAACCTTTAAGACTGAATTCAAACTTACATGCCAAACATGAACTGAGTCTTGTATTGTGGCTGTTGATTTGAATCTGAGATTGGCTGCCGTCAGATTGGAGTTGAGGCCACAAAGTTTGCGTCCTCTTTATGGCAGTTTTGGTATACTGATTGATAAAATGAAATTAACATGTACTGTACATCACCACTGTATTGTTTCAACAGGCCTGATCTCCCTGGTTTCAATGCAAATTTTCTATACCGGTATATATAAAATGCTCTATGATGTGTTATGGTTATTGTTATAAAGCCCTACGATAATCAATGAGTGTTTATAATGATAGTTATACACATTTATAAGCCAATTATAACACATTATAACTATATTTATAATGCATTATCGATGTGGGCATTGTCAGTGAGTTACTGACAATTATAACGTATTATAATACGTGACCTTATAAGTCATGATAAAATACTTTATAGTGTGTTATGATTATTGTTATAAAGCATTATGATCATTTATGCGTGTTTATAAGTTATACAGTGCTATAACTGCATTATAACTCATTATAAGTAGGCGTCAAGTAAAGTGTTAACAAAATAATAAACAAAACAAAAACAAAAAAGATATTTAAATTTAAATCAACATAGCGAACTGAGTGACACACATTGCTGTGCTCCAAAAAGCACCAACGATAAACAATGGTATTCATTGGTTAATATTTAAATGAGACAAAAAACAAGTTTTTGAACCCAAACATGAAATCAAGAAATGAAAGGTCCTGATTAATTACAAAAGAGGAAGTTGTTAAAGGTCAAGTTTCAGACTTGCGGTGTGTGAAGAAGGGGATGACTTCATTCTGAAGAATTTAGGAAGTAACTAATTTCAGTGTTATTGAGAAAAATGTCCGACCTTCACTGATAAGAATCTTCACTCAACCCAATTCTATGCCGTTATGAGAATGATCAACGGTGCAGATACAGACATGTGTGGGAGGGGAGAATAAAAACCACAGAAAAAAAAAAAAAAAACCCAAACTGAGCTGTGCGATAAGAAATGAAATTAACGTGAAACTTGAACAGGTGCATCGACTGAAAGGGGGGAACCACAACATAAAACTTGTGACAGACTAGACAAAGTGAAATAAAATGTTTCTGCAGCAGTTTTTCAAGTTCAAGAGAAGTTCCTCAGCATCTCTGTTACAGTCTGTTACAGTGACCGTGATGGACGCTGCTTTGTGGCTCCAGGTGATGCTCCCCACCCAGGGGGCCCGAGCCTGACCGTGACCCTGAGAGGAGCCAAATACTCCCTCAGAAGGTAAACACACACACACACAGACACACACACACACATACACGATCGAGGCCCCTGTGGATGGATGGAGGCCCCGGCCCCCGCGCTCCGGATAAAGGGGAGCCCTGAACTCTGCGGGACCGGAGAGGGTATTGAAGGGGAACAACACCCGCTGGCAGGTTGGAGGGGCCCCACAGATTGATGCGTGTGTGAAACCCGGGGCCGGGCCACATAAGGCTCAGTGGCTGGTTCATTGTGCTGCAGATGGATTCGTCTGCGTCCCGCCCGGAGACTCTCATCTGAGCATGAGGTAAATTTAACTCCTGTCAAAACAAAGTTTAAAAGGCAAACTTTGAATGGTGGTCTGTCACGATGCCCTTTTTACTTTCTTTGGAATTAAAAAAACTCTATTAACCCGTTCCTATAGAGACGTAGATTAACTCTATAGGGCGTTAGACCATATATACTTCATGTGTTCATGTGCTGTTGCATCACTTCATTACTCCCCTAATATTCCTACAAGGGAACTGCTGTTTGTCACCTGCGTCATCATATATCAGTATTATTGTAGATAAAATAGATGATACTAATGATGACGGCTATTGATTAGTTCCCTAACCCCCTAACCCCAACCCTAACCCTAACCGTAACCCTAACCCTAACCCTAACCCTAATTCAGCAGAATTAAACACATGCACCATCATTTTTTGATATGAAACACAGATTTTCAGATTTTCCATGTCAACAACAAACAAATTCAGACATTAGGATTTATTTTTACAAATGCAAAATGGTAAAAGACTTGTCACCATGCCTAAAGTTTAGCTCTACAAAGTTTCCCATGATCCAGATAAACTTGTTGCATCACAAACCCTAATTATCTCAAAAATAATAAACACATTTTATCTTAAAAATGAAGAAAATACTACTTCGAAACTGAACCTGTGGCTTCATCCTCGACCACCACCACCACCACCTCTATAGAGGCCAGTGTTTCAATATAACGGTTGTTACTTTGGTGAATTGATTTGTCCATTCACAGCAGGACCATGTGTACTATACAGCACCAAGTCCCCCTCCTTGCAGGCGGACATGGCACAGCCTCACAGAGATGCACCGACATTATCCATTCACTGCACAGCGGCCGGCGCAAAAACTGCAAGAAGCCAAGTGCAAAAGAAAAGAGCTCTGTATTTTGTTTCTTCCTCCTTCTCCTCCTCCTCCTCCTCCTCCTTCTTCTTCTTTTTGTTCTTCCAGTCTTTGATTTGTAAAATACCTCTGTTTCACTGCGACAACTTCCAGGCTTGTATCTTATAACCATCAGACATTTACATGAGAAAGTTGACAAAGGCTGAAACAGCGGAGGAGGCCTCGCAACAAAGAGGCCCATTTATAGAGTACAGTCGCGGAGAGACATGGAGAGGGAGGGTAGGAGGAGAAGCTGGGAGGAGAGTTGAATTAATGAATTAAAAATGTCGTGAAACGGCGGCTGTGGGGAATATTTTTGGGGCTTATATAGTGAGGCATCGCAGCCGAGTGGAGTTGGGGGGGGTCGTCCAGGAGGAGTGGACAGCACAGGCTTCTTTCACACTCGTCTTTCACACAGACGCTGGCTGGACTCACATGCAACAAGAAGTGCTCATCTGATTACATAATGACCCAGTAACAGTGAGCCAGAACCGGCACCGCCAGTACCAGTGCACCAGGAGACACTTGACTGACCGCCGGCTGCTCCTCGTCCAGGCCTCTGCTCTGTCGGTGGCTCAGGTTTTTTTTTTTTCTTTTCTTCCTCTCCTGAGAGATTCATTCTTTAGTTTTTTTTCCAATATTTTTTTATTTATTTTCAAAATAAAGGATGACAGCGACGTAGACGGACGGCAGAAAGGGAACAATGTGATGTCACAGTGAGAGGTGATGTAAAACATGTGTGAGTTGTCAACAAGTGTGGTGTGCCGTTCAAAACTCTTTTTCTTTTGCAGCTTTTTAAAAATATTTTTTGTTTTTATTCTACTGCAAGACCGATAAACCATCTTTTTTTTCCCCCCACATGTTTGCTGGACAGTGAAAAAAATTGAGTCTTCAAGTTTCCAGGCTGTGGTCAAAGTGAACTTCGGTTACAAGTCCACAGAGAGGTGAGACGCACAAAACACAAACATCAGTATTTTCTGCAGCTACTTCTTCTTATCAGGGTGTCACATGAGTTTCGGAGATACAGATGTGACAGCTTCTTTACAGACTCACTCTCTCTTTTTTTGTTGTTTTCCTGTTGTAGTGCCGCTGTTATGTATGTATTTCCCTCTAACACCCTCATATACATTTGTTTTTCGTTGTGTTGTATCTATTTTATCCTCATAATGTCTAGTTATTCTGTAAATGTGGAAAAAAAGTCAGAGGAGAAGTCTTGTATAAACCCAAACTGTCAATGTGAGTCAATCAGAGTTGGGCTCAGTTGTGTTGTGTTTACAGTGCGGAGGGATATTAATAGAAGGAGGTTCCACTATTGTACCGTCTGTACCACTGTTTCTGGACTTCTATTTTAAGTCTATGTTATACTATTACATGAAAAAGGTTACATTTCTTTCCAGAAGCAACGTTTATGATGAATATTTCTCACTGTAAAATGCATTTGGAGCTAGTGCATTAATGTGAGAGGTAGTTGAGTGATACCAGTTGTATAGTATAGTATACAATAGTGTAGTATAGTATAGAATAGTGTCTGTAGTGGCAGAAAATAATCATTATTGCACAAAACACATAGGAAATAAAAGTTTTATGGTGTTTTCGCTGCATGTCTATAGAAAATCTTGGCTTGGGAAACACTCACACATAAACACAAATCACATGGAGAAATCTTCATCAGCACCACAATAGTAGTAGTAGAGCGGTGAGATTTACCGCAGGGAGACAGGTCATCTGCTCGACTACTACCGACTTGGAAGACGATGAAAAGTAAAAGTTAGAGTCAGAGTTAAATCACGGCTCGGTGGACAACTGCTGCTTCCCACTGTTTAATTTAGGTCAGTGTCGTAACTCCTGGGCTATAGTGAGTCTGGGCCGAGGAAGTGGAGGACAGAGGTTTCAGGGGATGGGGGTGGGGTGGGGGGGTGGGGGGTTAGATTTAGATGTAGGCTTGGGCAGTCTGTTGAACTCAGAGACATTGAGACAAATGTCTGAT
Organism: Trachurus trachurus; assembly: GCF_905171665.1. Taxonomy (NCBI): domain Eukaryota; kingdom Metazoa; phylum Chordata; class Actinopteri; order Carangiformes; family Carangidae; genus Trachurus; species Trachurus trachurus. Next base: position 15,403,631 of record NC_139909.1, on the reverse strand, counting down.
TGCTATGGTTACTACTCACTTATTACTTCCTGTTGTTAGTGTAAAATCCACATTAGGGTGATTTATGTTGACATGCAGGCGATGTGGAATCAATCACAGAACAAATAGATTTAAATTCAATGTATATGTGCTGTACTTATAAAACAGATGTCACTGCTGCTGTTTGAACCTATTGTTCATCCGAGCATCAGATAGAGTATCAGTACAAGTTAAATCCTCCTCCTACACCCTCCACATATAAGAATCGGTGTCGTTGTGCGCGACAATTTCTGTAACTTTCTGAAATCTGCAAATCACACCCACTTAACGCGCTGGTCGGCCAGCTGTGCGGAGATTTTACTACTTTTCATCGGCACAAACATTAGAAATATGAGGAGCGATTGTTTGTAGGCTACTTGCACACATGTGTGATTATTTGGAAATGATATAAACAGCGCATTAGTTATATTTAACTTTCTGGCAACCAGATATTGTTCTTGCTAAAATGTTTACGCAATGTTAACATGTTATTACAAATCAACAGGGATTTGTTTGATTATTTGCAGAACCTGAATTACAATCCCACAAACATATATATTTTTTCCAATAGGTATTACAATATATGGGGTGGAATATCAATATCAATATAGTATAGTATAGTATAGTATGCATATAGGAGAACAAATAACTAATAGTATAACCACTTTGTTCAAGGCAGAAACTTGAAAAGTATTGATGACATGTAAATGGTTGAAGTTGGCCAGGAAAGTTTTTGATGGATCAAAGTATTTGCATTATTTGAAATGGTGAATTTAGCTTTTAATTGAAATGAGCCAGTGAGCTACCCAGTGAAACCTGTGGCTTTCCAAATTAATAGTTGAACTCCCTCCTATAGTTAAATAAACTGCCTTAAAATCCTTACCTTTATGAGATTTATGGTTTCTACAGGATAATAAAACATCAATTCCACCAGAGAAAGTTTAAGTTAAAACAGAAAGTTGCTGCTGGAGACGTTTCCTCCTGATTGAAATGTTTTGCTGTACTAACATGTAAAAGAGACTCAGCAGCAGCAGCGGCAGCAAGCAGCTCATTACTATGGTGATGTGGGGTGCTTGGTTTGGCTCCGGTCAGTTTGTGGTTTTATCGTGTTGTGTTGAGCTGAGCAGATGATGCCTGCCTCTTGGCACGGCCTCTGTTGATGTTTGGACAGTCCTTTCAGGGCCGTGCCGAGGCTGCTGTGCCGTGCAGTGGTCACAGCCATTCAGGTCCTGTTGTATTGAGCCTTTTCAGTGCAGAGTATACTGGCTGCCAGGGGCTACTCTGTGGATGTGGACACTGCAGGGACGAGGGTGCCAAGTGGAAGGGATTACTCTCTCCTCTGGAATACTAATGACCGTCCTTTGTCACCTATCTGTTTCCTCCACTTTCTCTCTACAAACCCTTTCCTCCCTCTCTCTCTCTCTTTCTCCTCCACCGTCCATTTCTCTCCTTTCCCCCTTCCTCTTTCTCCGCTTTTGTCACCCGATGCTCAATTCTCCCTCAATTCTCCCCTCAAAACCAATTATTCTCTCTCTCAACCTCCCCTAACACACACCCATCTCTGCCCCCTCACAATGTCGAGCACTGCATACTCACACACTATCAAATACACACACACACATATATACACCGTGCAAACACACACACACACACACACACTTCGGCACTCCGTCCTGCTCTCCTCTCCCCGTCTAACTTGCCCTCTCTTTCACTCACTCGCTCACCCAGTCGTATTTTTCAATGGTGGCTTTTGTCCCTTTCATCTCCTTGAAAACAAAGGATTCTTGTGCACACGGGACAGGGGGAAGGAGAGGGATGTAGAGTCGGACACAGAGGAAGAGATCCTAACCTTGAGTGTGGTCGTCCGATGAGTGGAAAAAGTCTTTTTTTTTCCACCAAGAGAGGGAATCCATCAGAGTGACAGAGAGACACTGACACACTTCACAATTATGGCTTTGTCTCTGTAGTAATGTAATATTGACTTAACTTTGCTTTTGTTACATTTCCCCTATTTATCATTCATAATACACATAAATACACATTTAATGATGCGTTACAGTGTTAACAATAATCACTCCTCCAACGAAGATATATAATATATATTTACATCTGTGTTTTGCTGTATTTCTACTCTTGATCTCTTATACAAGAGCATCCATTTATATAATATGTAGAAAGCTACTTATTTTCATACAATGGATTTACAGTAATTACAATGTGTAATATGAGAGGGGTCACCTGTAGCAGTGTAGCCACTGATTGCCTGAACTGTAACAAGCGTTTTAGTGTCTTTCAACACATTGTTTTGGTTTTACATATTACTAATCTAGATTTAGCTTGGTACAGCAGACAGTAAGCAGAGAAAAGGTCTGATGAACCTACTGTCCTCTTCCTGACCAGTGCCAAACTGCAGCTAGACAAATTCAGTAACTAGCTACAGTAGCAAACGTGATGGTGCATTTAGCTGTTAAAGAGACAGATCACTTTTATTGGAGTTGGTGGAGGCTAAAATTGAGCTGAAAAGAAAATTCGTATTGGACTCCATCCCCAGAAACACAATTTCAAAGAAACACTCATGTTGCTTTTTGTCTTGTTGGATGTGTAATTCACTATAACAGTGTTTGCACCTTGATGCACTGCCCCCAAGAGGTCAAATAGACCAGAGTGTGACAGAAAGGGTAAAGAAAATAGAAAACAATAAGATTTATTGTTGATTTTGGTCTAGAGTAAAGCCATGCGACTGCTAGCTGCTGAATGAAATGTGTGCGGCCTTTGCTCTGCAAAACCAAACGTCCCTTTGGACAATAAATTGTATTGTATTGTGTCCTAACTGCTCACAAGGTCTATATGTCTAATACACAAGTGTGTGTTTACTGTATGTGTAGGCAGGAGCTCCTCAGGGTTCAGCTGGAGATGGACACGGCCAATCACATGGGCCTCCTCTTGACCCCGCCTCCCTCCGCTCTCTTCCCCCTCCACATCTTAGTATTCAGAGCACAGACATCAACACAGATCTCTATTCATTCACTCAGTGTGAGCTCCGGCGTGGAGAGAGGAGAGAGAAGGGTCAGAAAGGACAGGAAAGGACAGAGCGTATCAGATCGCCCCGGTTCTTGGGCTTTTTGTTTTTGTTGTTTTGTTTTTGATTTTGTTATATTCTCTCCGGAAAAGCAGAGGCAGGTTGAGACAAAAGGGCCATTTGACAAAACATCGAGCGAGAGTAAGGAAAAGGAAAAGAAGGATGAGGAGAGGGAGAAACTGTGGCCCATGAGGGTAAAGCTCTTAAGAGAGCACAGGGAACCATCTATATACAGTGACAATGAGTGTCCATGGCACCCAAGGGTGGGGTGGGACACTTCTCCTTTAGTAATTAATATACTGCTAACACTATGACACCCGGAGCCACTTATATAGTCTCACCACAGCCCCTCACACAAGCATACACTTGACACTTGAATGCATCACAGACACTTGAGTAATGAATGACAGTGCAGTTATATGGGAATGAAACATCATCCATATTCAACATACACAAGGTAACCAAAACTATACATTATATATATACACTATACTATACACATATTTCTCTACAACAGCTTCTGCACCGTCCTTGAAAGGCTTTCCAGAAACATTTTTGGAAACTGGCAGCAGGGATTCGCTCCCATTGAGCCACAAGTGCATTAGTGCACTCAACCACTCACGTTGGGTGATAAGGCCTGGCTTGGAGTTGGTGCTCCAGTTTATCACAAAAGGGGGGTCGGGTGGGGTTGATGCCAGGGGAGGGGGGTCTCTGTGCGGGCCAGTGAAGTCCCAAGCCAAAACCATAACAGACAGTCCCATGGCAAAAATAACACAACAGCAACTGACTCACATTTGGCAGTTGAATGCAGGTTGCGACACCGCTGGGTTGTCAGGGCAACGTCTCATGCCAATGTCAATCTGGCAGTTGGTTTTGTTGGTTTTAAATTGTGTTGTTAATCCAATGCTTTCCAAATGTATTATGCAAAAAACAACTTAGACATGTAAAATACGGACAAAAAATGTCAATTAGCCAAAGTTGGGTATTGAAGTCCAATCAAAAGTCCAACAACAGTCTACTGTCAAAGTTTCTGGAGTTGTCAATGTCGATTGTCCTATGTAATATTGGAGGTGTTCATGGACTTTATTTCCCAAAAACTTAATATAACTTTCTAATTTTGATGAGAAATGCATAACTGAAGCTGCTACTATTCCTACTTCACCCCCTACTCTGTCAGGCAATAACAAAGCTTGAACATAATTAACACAATAGGTAAAACTGTTGGACTTTCTCGACTAAAACAGAAGCTGCTGCTACGCTTCAAATGCACATCTGCATTGTGTCACATCTGCTGCTGAGTTGAGGTCCCTGTTCAAGTTTTAAAACAGGCCAAAAAGTGAGAGGTAGAGTATGAAAACAGCTTTCAGCAGACTGGAAGACGGTGACTGCCAACATAAGATCTCAGTATCTTTGAATCAAATTCAAAGGCTTCTTTTCTTTCGTGTAGAATAACGGTCAGCAGTGACTCCTCATCCATTAAAGTGGCCGTCTTGTGCAAGCGACATGCGAAACGACCAGCGCTATCACGCTCTTAATGTGAAAGAGCAGCTGTGCCTTCATGCTGAAAGGGGGCTTTTATTTTGACAAGGCCAGCTGCCCCAAATGAAAGGAGAAAGGGGCTTAAATGGACCACCGTCGACAGCCACAACACTGTCCAGCGAAAAAATGTTCTTCTAATCCCCTTCTTCATCGTCATCTCCCTCTCCTCGCAAATGTTCCACTCTGTCATTTTTCTCTTTCAACAAATGTTCTCCTCTTCCCTTTTCTCCTTTCGCACACATCCTGCACCTTTTCATTTCGACTCACCTGCTGTTCATTTGTCACATACAACCTATGCCGTCGTCTTTTCATGCATACCTACTTCACCCACTTTGCATCCTCCTCTTCTCACCTCCCGTTGTCCCGTCTTTCTGTCTCCAACCCCCTGCAGTGCCAGCCATGACCTCAGCCACTCCCCCCTCCTCAGAAGGCTCCTCCCCACAGAAGATATGCCACTCCCAGACGCAGACGGACATCACCAAGCCCCTGCTGGGCTCCGCGGGGGTCACCGGAGCTGGAGGTGCAGGTGCGGGCGCACAAGGAGCTGGAGGGCCCAATGCACTGCGAAGGAGGCGTCGTGTCCTCTCCAAAGATGGACGAAGCAATGTGCGTATTGAGCATGTGAGCGGGCGAGGGGCGTTGTACCTCCGCGACCTCTGGACAACTTTTCTGGACATGCAATGGCGCTACAAGTTCTTCCTCTTCTCCGCCACCTTTGCCGGGACATGGTTCCTGTTTGGAGTTCTTTGGTACCTGGTGGCATTGGTGCATGGAGACTTGTTGGGTAAGGTTGAAGGACTGGTGGTAGATTCATTCAGCAGGGATAACTCGTGATAACTGAGAGAAAAGAGAACAGAACTGACTTAAAACCGTCGTCAACCTCCATTGCGGAGAACATCTGTATGATTCATCTTCTCCCCTCTTTGCCCCCTCAAACAATAATGTCCTGTAACTGAGACAAAACGTTGTGTTTTCCACAACAGAGACACACAAGGACACAAATCCTTTTTTGTGAACGAGTAAACAATGAAGAACACACACTGGAAAACAGAGCATGAGAAAGATCTGGCAGGACATGGAGATAGACAAAATGTTCCCAGTAATTTGTTTACATCCCTCAATACATGATCTTCTGTTCTGTCTCCCTTTCTTCCAGAGTTCGACCCCCCTTCCAACCATACCCCATGCGTAATGGAGGTGAAGACCCTGACGGGGGCTTTCCTCTTTTCTCTGGAGTCTCAGACCACAATTGGCTATGGTTTCCGGTGCATAACAGAGGAGTGTCCTGTTGCCATCATTCTGCTCATTTTTCAGCTGGTCATCACAATGGTGATGGAGATCTTCATCACGGGCACCTTCCTTGCAAAGGTATAAAGTTATAGTTGGTTGGTTTTAGAGTGTGGAACAAAACAGAAACTGCAAAATGTGATTATAAAAAGGGTTTTCATTAACTAATTTCTGGCCCCAGTACAATGAACTCTACATTTACCGCAACACATCTCTCCGACACTATAAACATCTTTGTTGGTGTCTTTAGGCATTTTATGCCTTTATTGGATGGTGACATTGCAATTCATGGCTGGTGGCTCTTCCACTAACCCACTATTTATTTACTATCATTATCGCTTCTTGGTTATCAGTTAAGCTCACACATTTTCACTGTGTTTATTATTACCACTCCTTTTTGTGATAATCAGGGTTATCTCAGCAGTTTCTTCCTTGTGTGTAATCTAACACATTTTTTATCTAGAGGTTTATCTGTAACTTTAAACCTTGTAGATCATCATTGAAGTTCACGTGACATACATGTACTGTATTGACAGTGGGTTGTTGTCATCGTGTATCAATGTTTACCCAGACTCTTGACTTGTTTCCCTCCATTTCCAGGTTGCTCGTCCCAAGAAGCGAGGCGAGACGGTGAAGTTCAGTCAACATGCTGTTGTGTCAAATCATGAAGGTCGTCCCTGCCTCATGATCCGAGTAGCCAACATGCGCAAAAGCCTGCTTCTGGGATGCCAGGTAATGGCACTGAACCCCTCTCTGGACATCTGGTGTGATTTTATTATTTGCATTGGTGTGGAACTCATGTGTGAGTTTTGTCCCTCATATTTAGTTTTAATCACATCCTGAAGTAGCTTCTGTTGTATTATCTACGTGCCAATAGACATCTTATCTAGCTGTCTGTATGCTCAATTACTGAATCTGACACAAGTTCTATCAACTTCAGTCCATAAAACCTTAAAAGACTTTTATGAGACTGTCTAACTGTAACAGATTACCATTTACTTGATTCTGAGTCATATCCTGTGAAATATCTGCAATAATGTTACTCAGTCATGACTCATGCATTCATTGAAAATGTCAGTCAGTGCATTACCCAAGGACACATCACTTGGCCATTTCAGGTATTACAGTAAACCTGGGGCCTTTTGGTTACAGGATGCCTCCTGCAACCTCTTGGCTGCATTTACTGACTCCATCTTGGCTCCCAGGTGACGGGAAAGCTGCTTCAGACGTCCCTGACGAAGGAGGGCGAGACGGTGCGGCTTGACCAGCGCAATGTGCCTTTTCAAGTGGACACGTCCACCGACAGCCCCTTCCTCATCATCCCCCTGACCTTCTACCACATCATCGATGACAGCAGCCCTCTCAGAGCCTGGGCAGCAAAAGGTATTTTATGGCTCTGAGTCAAAGTCTAACAAACCAATATCATAATGAAACCTTCGTCTTTGGTAGAAATTAGTAGGTGTAAGTGTAGTAAATCACCAAACTCAAACTGAGCCATTCAACTTTCATCTTCAACTTTCAACTTTATTGTCCCCAAAGGGAAATTCATGTTGCAGGAAGGCAAAAAACACAGAACATATAGAGCACATCCACACAAACTCTACACAACATTGAAATGGCAAGTACCCAAGAGGGCAAACTGGGAGCTGTTCCATACAATCGAGGAAATAAATACATAAATAAATAAGTGGAATGTATCATAACTGTTTAGAATTTGTATTAAGTTGGGTAATGGCTTGTGTTATGAATGAGTTTTTCAGTCTAATTGATTTGGCTTTTGGCAATCTGAATCTCTTGCGAGATGGAAGGAGCTCAAACTCGGCGAGGATGATCAGGACATAAGGTTTAGTGTCCTTTATCTTTTAGCATTATGTTGTTAGAATTACTTTAATTCTATGATATTTAAATACCAGTATACTTCAGTAGCAGCGATAACTTTACAACATAAGGTCTAATATCTTACATGAACCGGCCAATTTCTTTCTTTGAAATCAAACTTTACACGTGTCTCTGGGGACCAACTGTACGTACATTAAGTATGTGTGTGTATGTAGGTGTGTTGGTATTTACGGTCATGTGCTGCGTGCTTGGCTGCCTCTGGCCGTGCAGAGTTGGGCCGCTTTGGCACCGGAGGAGAGGGTTTCTCTCTCTCTGGCTGGAATGTGTGTGAGAGAGAAATCGCCAGAGACACCCCTCATTAGAGCACAATGCTGTACAGTCCGGGGTGCTGACACGAAGCCTGCGCAGATCCACTTACAGCAGCTCAGACTGCTCAGCACTGCTAGTTTCAAAGGCACCAGTGCTGCACTGCTGCGTTATTCACACTCACACTACGGCTTCTTTTTTTTTATTTCCGTCTTTGACCTCGGTTGACACTCTTGATTTCCTTATGTGTTATCATCAGTGGTAAATAAACTCCACCCATTTCGGTTATGGTCAGCTTCTTTGTTGTGATTCCTGAACGTCCAGTTATTTTAACTGTGGCTGTATTTATGAGATTGTATTACAAGGCATATAATCCTGGCCAGAGAGCTACAATCAGTGTTAGTGCCTAGTGTAACAGTATCCTGGTTTTGCTGCCAGGTCTTCATTGTTGCTTCATCTGGGTTGTTTCCTGTCATAACTCCAGACATAGTGACATAGAAATTCTTTCTAGATAAATAAATGTCTTTATTATACAAGTAAAATGGTAATTTGAATAGGGTCAAATAAACAGAGTCAAAGGTGTACTACAAACCACATATATCTCTTTACTTGAATGACTTTCAGCTCTGATGACTGGGTGATCTATTTAAAAACTGGAAATGTTGAATGTTGTAATTTAATTTCATTAATTGGTAAATTAGTTTGAATTATTGCTTATGTGTTGCACTCTACCGTTGGCACATTGTGAACAGGAATAGGTGCCAGCTCTGCACCCCTGCACAGGATAAACTGGAATAGCTGGGAGCATGGATGAATGCATGGATGGGCGTCCCTAATGTACACTTTAAGAAGTACTGGGACACAAATTGATGATGCTCATGACTGAGCATGATTCTGCACTTAGTGGATGTTTTGAAAGAGCATTAGAGCCCCCTGCAAACTTTCCCTTTATGTTCAGGACATGTTCTATGTCAGCTCTGTTAGGACCATTGAATAACGGCTCCCAGTGCAACAGTGTGTGAATCTTCTTGGCGTTGTGTGACCATGAGCCATTAAATCAGGAGTGCAGGAGACTGTGGAGACAGCTCATATGAGAGATGACAACTCTGTTCAAACCCTCTCTAAGCTTATGATGCAAGCACATTCCTCTTAATCATGCAGTTTAACTTATCATATCACACATAGCCAATAAGGCTGATTGTGAAAAATAAAATGCGTATCATATAGATTGCAATCAATGAATAGAAAGGTGTTAAATTTGTTGTCGAGATGAGCACTGATAATTGCACTTTCAACCAGTGAGAAAGTGCATACAGTGCAAGCAGGAAGGAAGTAAACAGGATCAGACAGAAGCTGAGACACTATGGCAGGAAGCCACAATAAACAATCTGGCAAAGCATGTAGGTGTGTTAGCAAACAGCTGGGGGTTGATCTGGTGATGGTGAATGTTACAACGAGACAACTAGTAGAGCCAAGAGTCAAGACAGTTTTGTTTTATTAGCAATAGTACAATTGTGAAAGTGTCTATCTGCGGCTCGCTAAAAGCATATACGTGTGTTGCACTTAATGATAAGATAATAAACACTCACAAATATATATTATCACTTACTAGCTAGTTATGTTTATGTTATGAAAGCTTGACTGTAAGTTCAACATTAGGTTAAGTATGTGTCCCACAAACCCATTGTAACATTATCACCAACATCTTTTGGCTGTCTACGGCAATACCCAGGGGACACATTACCTCCAATAACAAAACACAACAAACACATTAATGTTTGTTAACTGTAAAACAAGATAAAGTCTACATTAGACGGTACCATGCAAACATCAGTATGATAACATGCTGAGGGTGGCAATGCTAACATACTTATGTTAAACAGGTATGCATATGGGAATTATTGCAAAAACACTGTAGCACGAGAAAAAGTTGTGCCATGTTAAATGTATGGGGTTCACTAAAGCTGTTATAATTTATCCTGAGGGGGACATGTCTAGGAAATGTTGAAATATTTCACTCAAAAACACACATTATACCCTCATGATGGCGCTACAGGAAGAGCCATCGGTCATCAGCTCATAGAAATATGGGGCGCCCCCAGTAAGCCAATACAGAGAATCCCTCAACCACGTTTGTGTCGCCGTGTGTACAAGGGGTTACGAAACCTGGTGTTTTTGCCCTGGTGGGAGCGGTACTGGGTCCGGGTTAGGGGAAGGACTGTTTAGACAGATGACCGAGTCTGCATTCTGAGTGAGGCCTGTTGACGCAGGTGTGTGCTTGTTTGAGCGCATATGTCTTCTTGTGTTACGAGGGTTGTGTGTCGATGATTGGAAAGTACATTCTGCAAGGGTTTTAGAAGATACAGAAATCATATATGAGCATCGGTGACAAGGTTTCAAACCTGTGGCACCTTTGACTTTGTGAGTGTGTGCAAAAAAACCTCTAATATGAACCCTGTGTGTGTGTGTGTATGTGTATGTGTGTGATCAGGTCAAGCATTTTTGGAATCCATCTGGAAGTAGGGAGTTTCATGTTTTGGAAATTTCAGGATGTTTGTGTGCATATTTCCTTAACAATGCTGCTCTGTATTGAGAGTGAGATAAATAATTATAACATATCAAAACCATATGATTTGCTTTGGAAGATGATGTTTTTGGTTTGTTGTTAAAGCAGAAGTAAGCGATCCGGTCGTTTTGGCTAACTTCCTGTCAGCCGATGGAGTTAGCAGTCCCCGCCCTCGTCCCTACGTCACCACATTCACGCGCATCCCTTGGCTGCACACACAGAGAGGACTGCCCCTTTATGCCGTTCTCTCTCCTCATTGGATAAAGGTTGTAGGATACAAGGAAAGTTTTCTCCTCGGCTTACAGCAGAGCAGAGTGACTGACAGACCCATGTTTCAGACCAAACACTCTACATATATAAGTGATTGCTGTCAGAAGATATAACTATTTAAGACTTATATTAACACAAATATTCCGCTTACTTCTGCTTTAATGGGGTGAAACACAACAAGTCTCTAATTGTCTGTCTTCTGTCCTGCAGGTGGTGGCTGGACAGACCCGGACCTGGCTGACTTTGAGCTGCTGGTGATCATGAGCGCCACAGTGGAACCGACCTCAGCGACCTGCCAGGTTCGAACGTCCTACCTACCAGACGAAATCCTCTGGGGCTACGAGTTCCCCCCCGTAGTTTCCCTTTCGCCCTCTGGAAAATACGTAGCTGATTTCGCCTTCTTCGACAAAGTGGCCAAAACCAAAACGCCTCCCCTCTTCAAGTCTCTGCCGCCTAGCCCGCCATCGCAGGCGTCCCGCTACCACGGCAGCAAGGAGGACGGGACAGACCCGGAGAAGATGAAACTGGAGGAGAGCTACAGGGGGGAGGAGAAGGGCCGAGAGAGGGGGCGCGTCAGAGATAGCAGCCCATTGAGTGTGCGTATTAGCAATGTTTAGATGGGGAACACATGAGGAGGTTAGAGAAAATTGATATGAAACTGACATGAAAAGCAAAGAGAGGAAAAAAGAACCAGGCTGCTGTATGGAAGTCACACTCTGCCCACGCACATGGGGCCCATGACATGAAGGTAAACACCTGGGTGTAGTGAAACATACCCACAAACCTCACACAAACACAACGTGGAAAAAGTGCTGATGAAACCGAAAGCTTGTAGAGAAGACAATGAGGATGGAGCTGCCACCAGCAATGAAGGGAATAAGTTACAAGTGAAACATGTACAAATGTACAGCAAAACATCAAGTCATCTATAGAGACATTTTCTAAACCTATATTCATTGTCTTTTGTCTGGAGGAAGGACTTTACTGAAACTGGAAGGTATAGTCAAACCTGCAAAAATCAGGTCATGTTTTTATGACTCTGCCTGCAAAGTTAGAAGAACTTTAGATTAGATATTTGTATTTTTATTGAATACACGTTAATATTCTACCTACAGATTTTTACATGTATATGTATATATATAATAAGAAGAATTTATAACACATAAAAGATAAATGGACTTGATAAGACGATTTCTGCAGCGAGGTGAATGTCTGGGGTGGATGTTAATCACTGAATCAAAGTACTGTTTCTTTCTTTTTTTAATTAATAAAATACCTGTGAAAGGTGGCAAAAATACTGGAACCATATTATTTTTTTAACGAAAGATTTTTTTAAAGGAATGTATCATATTTCATGTAGTTTCTTCTAACAACACCAGTACCTGTTACATCTGAAAATATTGTGAATGTCCTGCAATTATTGGGATGAACATGTTCAGTAATGTTACTAAAAGCACTTTAACTTCAAAGAAAAGTGGCATTTTACACAAGGGAAATAACTGAACTAATTTTCTTAATGCACTGTCTTAAAGAATTAAACCTTGTGGTTACGTCTGTGAATGTGTGTGAATGTGTGTGTGTGCTTGCGTCGCGCGTGTGTGTGTGTCTGTCTGTGTGTCTATGCTTGAAAAAGTGTAATTGAATGTGATAATACTGTTTGTGTGAACCTTGTGAAATGTTTTAAATCTTATGTACAGTATGTGTTTCAATGTACCTCGGTACAGTTATGTGTAAAAATATTTCCCCACATTCCTGATTTCTTTATGTACTGAGATTTGATACACAACTCTACATTTCCAATATAACATATTAATTGTTTTTGTGCACAATATCAAATCTATATAGCACACTGTCTTTATACTGCTGTTATTTCTTATTCCATATTGTGGTTGTGAACATTTTTAAGGATTCTGCTAATATGTATTTAATCACATGCCTTTTTATTATTAGATAACTGCATATATTTAGAATCAAAATTATTTTTCTGTTATTACTGTACATAGAAATGGCGACTTAAGTGAAATCATCTGGAGTGGATTAGCTAAAACATTGTTTTTGAGAGAATGGATCATCTGATAATTTAAACAACAGGAAGAGGGAAAATCTGATTAATTTTAAAATCAAAAATATTGTATCCTCTCATGTTCGTATCTCAAGGATTATATGCCCTAAACTGTAAGATTATGTGCCACTATTTAGATTAAAAAAAAATCATCTGCTGTTCCATACAATGCCAATGAAAAACACAATAACTGAAAAAGTTCAGCATATTGTGCTTGTTTATACTGTATCGCCTATACTGTATATTGTATATGGCCCACTCTGAATACTGGAAGCTTGTTGTTCTGACTGCTAATATACTTTTTAAGTGCCTTCTTTAATAAATTTTTCATTTACAATGTCTGTAGCCTGTGTGTATGAGATGTGGTATGTTCATTGCATTTGTTTCATTTGTCAGTCACTATTGCTTGATTTCTTTATTTCCGTAGCTAAAATTCAAAGACACATTCAAACTGGCTGTGTTTAGCTCAGTTGGTAGAGCACCCGCCCCATGTGTAGAGGCTATAGTCCTCGCTGCAGGCGACCCCGGTTCGAGTACCGTGTCGGAGAGTCCTATCCTGCATGTTATTCCCCCCCCATCTGCCTCCCATTTCCTGTCACACTCCTTTCCTGTCCTATCTAATAAAGGCATGAAAAGCCAAAGAATATACTTAAAAAAAGACATATTCAAACTAAGTAGCTACTAAATAAATAATAAAAGCCTAAATAAGTGAATGTCATTGGAATATGTGTAGTGAAATGAGTAAAACAGATAAAAAATGTGAGAAATAAAAAGTGTTTAATGTTAAAAGAGTTTTAAAATAGCTTAAAAGGTTGAGAATTTGAGTTAAGCTAAAACAAAAAGTCTCAAAGACAAGACAGGAGGTAGTGGCGTTACCTTACCAACCTAACTTTATATTATCATTATAATAAGCCAACCTTAGTTTCTTTTCTCTAATTGGAGCCTCCCAAAACCAACAGCCAATCCAATCCCGCCGCCAGGTAAAGGGGGCGGGGCTCCGCTCGGTGTCGCGTTGGAGGGAAAAAAGAAAGAAAGTTATTTATAACCTTCGTCATCAAAGGAGCCGCAAACATTGTACGTTAGCCAAAACGTTTGTAACCGACCGCTAGTTCTCCTGTTACTCGGACTTTGGTGGGCCACAAGTAATTGTAAGTTGGTTTAAGGTTGTTGTTTACTGCGTGACAGTGTAAAGGAAAACTAATTATGTTGCTAAGTGAGGATATCCACCGACATTAGCATAATTGCGATTAGCTTCGCTGTCATACTTAGCTTTGTATTTTTGTATGGACACGAGATGATGTTACTATCTTTCTATCAAATAGCACGTTATGGACTTGTTGCTGAACTTTTTTCCCTCATTGTAAGAGGAATGGAGAGAGCTTTAGAGAACTGTGAGTGGGCTACCAACCATAGCATGTCATGTTTGCTTAGTGTAAACTTTACTTTGCTGTTTACTGTGTAAGGCCTCTTGACTGGCGTGTGAGCATGGGCCCAAAGATAGGCTACATTGTTGTTTAATGTTGTAAAGACGCTTCAAATTTGTAACCTTTGGAGCCCAGTTACATATTTCAGATGACTTGAAGGTACCAAGAGAAGTTTAGATGATTTCTAACCATTTTAGTTTTGTAACCTTGAGTGATGCTGTGGTGTTGCACCCGGGCAGTTAAAAAACACAATTTGGTTATTGAATTTAAACTTTACACTTGATGTGTCATAGTTCATTATAGGTTAGGTCATGTTTTGAAACGAGAGAGAAAGAGAGGTATTTGACAGACCATTTAGGCCTCCACTTTTAGGGCTGCACACAATAAATTGACTTGCAAATTGAATATTCACATTTCCTTTTCATTCATGATCCTCACACACATTGGCCTGCCACCTGCGATGACAGATTACACACTGTTTGAGGTGTCTGTTCCACATTTTACCAGTGTAAAAGGAAAAAAAACCCCCTGCAAATTTCCTGATTGCACGCAAGTAAATGAAAAATTTTGGGGAAAATGCCCTCAGTTAGGGGCAGTCTGGAGCTCTGCCATTTCCTTGGCCTTGCCATGGAGCTCTCCTACACAGAGCAGAGTGATAAAATATGATGTAGCTACAGTTAACCCGGGGGAGAAGTGTAAATGAACAAGATTATAAATCAAAATGAGTAGGATTGTGAAGACAGGGATGTGGTTAAAACATAGCTGACAGGTAGGGCAACTTGTTTTCATCTTTGTGTGAGTCTCTTATTTATGGTTGTGTTTCTCTCCTCCTCTGCTTTCTGTTTCGCTGTGTGCAACTTTGTCCATTCCCACACACAGTGTGGAGCAGATGAGTTACAAGTTAATTAATCAAATTTAGTGCATTAAAAGAGTTTCAGATCACATTAAAACTTAACAACGAAGAAGACATCAATTACAAAATTCAGGCCATATAAATCGGCGGCGGTGACAAGGCAGCAAACAGCTTGCAAAAATCAAAATCATACTAAATGTACTGTAATAATGTACTGCTGATTTTCCCCTTTCCCCAGGTAAAAAGTATGGAAGTTTCCATGACTTCAAAATCCCCTCTGATATCATCAGCAGGTAAGTGTTGACTCATAATGCCGTACATAGCCACTAATCCAGTCACAGTCTTTTTATATTTTGACTTACTGTGTAGGGGAGAGTGGGGTAATTTGTGCCATGGGGCAAGTAGTTCCACCCCTGTTATCTAGAAAACCATAGAAGAAGTTGGTCATGTGACCACATATTTTTGAAGAGACATCCATTTCACCCATCCTATCAAGAAGGGAGACACATGGCTTGAGAGGAAAGCAAGTTTTTGCCCTCCAAAGTAAAATTTCTATGATTAAGGTTTTTTGATTGCCGTGTTTGAACAATTATAGATAACTTTGAAAACAGTTCACAAATGTTTTAGTGCTTTATTTAGCTACACCGTGAGTCTATACAGTTAGCATGATGCCAGCTCAAAACAGCTGGGGAATCCTTTTTTCTCAAAATGCTGGGCTTGGGGTAATTTGTGCCAAAGGGCCTGGGTTAAGTTGTGCCAGTGGCAGTGCTGTCTGTGTATAGGAGAAACATGGCAGTGGGCACGGATTTGCTTGAAACTTAACATGTGTGATGAGGGGCCGCCCCTGAACACACCTGCCCAGTCTGGTTGTGCTCGTAGCCCGGTGGACGAAGAAAACATGGCGTTTCTTTGCGCCACAGCCCCCAGCCTGACTCAGGCCTCTGCGTCTGCATGGGGACAAGCGAGGACCCGATCATCGCCGCTTTCGGCTTTAATTTTGTATTGAATGTCTTGCTTTTATATAGCATTAACATTTGTGAGATTAAAATGATCTGTTTTACTTCAATTATCAATGGCACAATTTACCCCAGTGTATTCTCTAATGGCACAACTTACCCCGCACCGGGGGCAAGTTGTGCCAGATTTTTTTTTTTTTTTCTAAAGCTATATTTCTGAAACAGTTGATTTAAGATTCAAAGTGATTGTTCCCAGGGATGCACAACATCCTAAACTATATGTACATATATTAGTTGGGGGCATTATTATAATCCCCTTGCTTTAAAGGCAATTTAAGTAAAAGTTGGCACTACTTACCCCGCTCTCCCCTACTGAGATTATGGCATTTAGGTAGTACTTTCCAATATTTATTTCTTCTTGTATGAGAATCGCAGTCAAAAACCTACCAAACTGACTGAATATACTTGCACTAAAAAAACTACAACGACCCAATCAATTTCTGTGCTGACCATTTAATTGTAACATCTAAATAATAGTCATTGAAGTAATGCATGGCAGCATTCTGGTTTGAGCATCATAGAGAAGATAGTTATGGGTACAGTACGTAGGCAAGGTAAAGGTGGATACCAAATGTTTAGATGTAACTACTACGAAAAATATAATCTTGTCACTCAAATGATGCTAATGGGTGCATTCATGTGTATGTTGTAGGGTGTTGCAACGTGGGCTGTATTCAAATTAATTTAAACAAATTATGCTGTGGTGTGGCTCTTACTGATTGGAACTTGTGTACATCTGTACTGTGCGCTATTTCCTGAACTTTGAAAGACGAAACACCTGCTACATGCACCATCAAACCCACACTGAGCTGTTTCCTGTTCAGCAATTTCACAAGTTGACACTGTGCGCAATGCCAACATTACATGGATTTAAAATGTTTTTTCTTCTGAGCGTCTGGATTCTTGCAGGTAAGAGAAATACAATTTATACTTTGTTGAATATCAGTCAGTTATTTGTTTTAGTAAATGTTCACAATTTGAAGAAACTGGTCGTAACGCTATGTTAAAAGCACTGATGGCTTATTTTTGGTATGTAGTTCTTTTTTTAGTTAATAGAAATTTTGAAAGTATTTGGGGGGGGGGGGGGCTTTTTACTGTACCATTAAAGGGATAGTTTAGCTTTTTAAAAGTGGGGATGTATTAGGTATATATGGCCATTAAGTATTATATCTGCGGTAGAAAGGTCTCTGCTCCCTGAGAGAAACACTGGCGCATCGCACTGCACCAAGACACAGGCAGTACACTGTTGTGAATAAGGGACAATTAATCAAGTATTTTCGCTGTCTTCGAGATGTCCCGTCTCAAAATAATACGCCAGTTCAAGAGTATGATCTAAAGTAAAAATTTACAATACATCAGCTGGTCAGAAAAAAGTTAGTTTATCTGGAACTAACAAACTCACTTGGTAGTCCGCCACACAGACAGGCTCCGCGACGCGCTGTATCACTCCGCCTATCAGCTGTTTGGATCAGCGGTGTGTGGAAGAGGCGCAGTGATACAGCGCAGGGAGGAACAGAAACCTTTCTGCTGCAGATATTATACTTAATGGCCACTTGTACTTCATACAACCTCACTTCAAAAACGAGGAGACAAAGGGGAAATGAATGACATGCAGCAGAAGGCCAATGGGGGAATCAAACTAGGGCTGCTACAGTGAGGACTATGGCCTCTGTATAAGGAGCGCCTGCGCAACATTATTAAGTTGTTCAGGGTCCATTAGAAATGTGAATTAATTCCTTGTGCTGATTTTGCATGTGTTCTAAGATCCATTTTGTTACATTTACTAACATGCATGTGTATGTAATGTAGCATTTATGTTTTACTGATGTTTGTCAACAGATGTGCCACTATGAAAAAAATCTTTAAGTTTAATTTTACAACCAGACCTATCACACTTCGGTCAGTACATCTTAAACTTGGGTCAGTGTTGAAAGATATTGTCTTCTTTCTTATCAGGAGTAATGGCAGAGGAAAGGATTTCAACACATTACCAACTGAAAAATGACTCGCTGTGTCTACATGTCAGACATCCACCGCCATATGAGAGCAGTACATGGACCTTCGCTGGGAAAGTTATTGCTGGTACTCGTAAAATCAACCCTGACTACGCAAAGAAGGTGGATTACAATCATACCAGCCTCTCCTTGTGTCTAAAAGAGCTGACTGATGCAGATGCTGGCATCTATGAAGTTAGATTTCATGACTCTAACTATAATGCTAAAGAGGAAAAACACAAAGTCATTGTTGAAGGTGGGTTTCTACAGTAGATTATACAGTCTTTTTTTTTTAAAGACTGTTTGGATCTGCTTTGTCTCTTTACTATCACCCTGTCATATGCAAATATGTTTTTTTTCCTTCTCACTTCATCTACAAAACTGAAAAATGCTGGTGTGGATGTTGCACACAACTTTGGAGACAGTTATTTCACATCCTACTAATGTTACAGTTGCAACTAGTAGCCAGCAGAGGGAGTCATAACATTTTCTAATGCCCTATTATTTATTTTCTTGGCTGGATGCTGCAGATGTTGTTCCTCGACCTGTCATCACAATGTCGGTGGTCCACTCCAACCGTTCTGCTGGATTCTGCAGAATCAAAGTCAATTGCTCCATCTGGGATGACTGGGTGTTGGCTGACTGTGATGAGCAGAGTTGTATAAGCTCTCAGGAGTCGTTCAATAAAGTCAACATCAGCATCTCGTCTGACAACAGAACTGTTGTCTGCAGTGGCAACAACCACCTTAGCACAAATAATGTCACCAAAAGCATGGCGACAACATGTAAGTGTTATATATATTTTATGTAACGCTAATATAGTTTGTGTTATACCACTCACTTGGTTGTACTGAAATCCTCAGACACTTAGGTGAAAAATGGGTGTTGTGCCGATAACGTGTTATGTTATTAACATGTTTTTTTTTGTCTTTCCAGGTTTCAGTAAATCTAAGCCTGAACAAAAAGAGGAATCACAACCACCCTATTTAATTGTAATAGTAATTGCACTGTGTTTGTTTCTCTGTGCATTTTTGATTTTTATGGCTCAGAAAGCGTCTTCAGAATGTTGTCATCAGGTAAGCTGCATCTATTAAGCAATATTGGTATTTGTCCTTAACTCATTGAATATAAAATCTAAACTAAAATGATGACAGGATGCTGTACTGTTTCATAATCGTCAATTTTACAAAGAGATGAAATTATGTTTTACTTTTCTGCTTGGTAATCATTTTTCACCCTTCTCATACAGTATTGCTGGTCAACTGTCCATTCTGTTATCGGTTTAGATTAAAATGTACGGTTAAGAATTGACCTGTTAAAAAAAAAAAAAGCCTATATTTTTTGTTTTTCATAAGAAAGGTTTTTTTTTCCCCCCCAATATGAGCAGATCGGGTACAATAATCTAGATCTCATGTGTAGGTCGATTTTTTCAACTTAACATACTGTTATATAGCAAACAAGCCATTCATACATTAGATGGTAATTAAATGAAAACACTGTACAGAAACCCTCCTACCACTTTCCGTTAATTAATGATCATATTGTATTGCTTATTTTCAGGAACAGGCCTCTAATGCTCGGTTAATACCAAGTCAGTCAATTGAGGTACACTCACAACCTGAGCCTCGAGCCTCCACCTCTTCTTCCAGTGAAGCTGAGGTCACTTATGAGAACGTGGATGCCTCACAGCCCAGGCAGACCAGCAGTCCAAGAGAGGAAATGGGGTCCATGCCAAATGACAAAGTAGATACCGTCTACAGTA
The DNA here is from genome assembly GCF_905171665.1 of Trachurus trachurus. NCBI lineage: Eukaryota > Metazoa > Chordata > Actinopteri > Carangiformes > Carangidae > Trachurus > Trachurus trachurus. The sequence continues at coordinate 15,383,616 of NC_139909.1, read as the reverse complement.
TTTTACAGGCACCGAATGTCGTGGCTCCTCCTTGTGGCAAGAGTGATGGCAGTAGAAATAAAAAAGGACACGATACAAATCAAGAGGCATCGACTTCCAAGGCAGTCATTGTGGATGAGACAGAGTGCCCCGCACAAATTGACACAGTGTACAGTGTGCTGCAGAAGCCAACAAATGTGAAGTCACAGCACCACCAGCAGGTCACACAAGAAATTCAGGAGAGGTGAACATACTGTAAGAGGAAGAGACTTGTATTATGGACATTCATAATATATTCTTTTTAAAACAGGAGGGTACATTTTTAAAGGTGCTGTTTATTTGTATAAAGATGTATTTGTGTAAAGATTACATGTATTTTTCTCAATATATATATATTTTTTCTGCTGTGTTTATTGCAAGATTGATTTAGTAACCTGTGACTAAAACTTCAGATATTGTAACATGATTAAAGTGGAAGCATTGGGAAGCTTTTTTCTTACCTGAAATATTTGCAGGCAATGTAAATCAACATAAAGCCTGATCAGGAAAAAAAGGTGGAAAATATGGTATTTTAAGAGAGCTTTAAAAGTTTTAGACATGACGCTCGAAGTGGTGAACCAGAGCTCAACTGGGTCATAGGATTCTTAAATTGGTCACTCTTTCTTTAGAATCCCATTAGGACTTTGTCATCAACCAGTAGAGTAACACGTGCTTATGCAGATCACACTTTGTTTGAGATTTTCCTCATCAGTTACCACAAGGGGGTGGTAAATTTCCTTAACTGATCCAGCACATCAAATGTAATTTGATGTGTTGGGGCTCAACATCATGTCGTGAGCCACATTTTCGGAAATACTCAATTTAAAATTAAATAAAGATAAAGTATGCTTTGCCCATGCTGGCCAAGTGAGATGCAGTATAAATTGACTGAATACTAGTAGCAGGCCATTGGCAGGCAATGTGAAATCAGAGAGGAAGTAAATCTTTTTGCAGTGTCAAAATTAGCATTTACACAAGAATAATCGATACAGAGATGGATACGATTTTTTTTTTTTTTTTACTTAATATGTGATTTCATCTAGGCCTGAGTTGGAAAATGTATCGAAAATAATGAATTATAATTAGTTTACTCAATATTTTTGGCCATTTGTTGCAGTGTCACTGTAAATAAAACTCGGAAGTGAAATAAATTAGCAATTGAATCAGGATGACTAAAACTGGACATCTTGTGGCTATGCTTTTTTGATTGCAGCGAAAAAAGTTTCTGATCCTATGTGTTAGAGTGTCTGTTTACACTGTCAACTTCTTATCCTTGCTCACTGGAGTGATGTCCGTGATGTTTTTTCATCAAAATTAGACTACTATGCTGAAAAGTCTGGGGGTGAGATGTTTCCTGTTTATATTTTAGATTGATAACACTTCAAAATTATACCTGATTTCTCCCTTAAACTTTGTCATAGTTTTGATCTTTAAAAAGATGTTTGTCAGTTTACAACACATGTAATGACAAATATGTCTTATTCATAGTCTAATGTTTTCATTTCATTTCAAACCTTTATTTATTCAGGGAAGCCAATTGAGAGCAGGCTCTCTTTTTCAATGACGCCCTGATTACAAAGATAAGATACAACACTCTGTCAATATCAAATCCCACCCACATCATTGCACCCAGCAGCCCTCCCTCTCTCCCTCTCTCCCTCTCTCTGTCCTGTCACTCTTTCACTGTCCCTGTCAAGTAAAGACAGTCTTACAAAAAAAAAGATTGTGATTGTAATTTATTGACATTTAACTAAATTAACCCTTGTGTAACCGTTGGGAAACATGACGATAGCACAAAATCTTTCTGTGACTGTTTTAGTGAAGAGTATCATGTGCTGTTCACTCAGCTACAGTCTTACAGTATTCTGTACCATCTCTTTACTGAAAACAAGTTGCCACCATTTTTACTTGAAGTTGCTGCACAACAAAGGAGGAAATGGCCTTAAGTTTAGCTTGAGATGTCAATCAAGTGACATATTTCACACCTAGCCCACCACATTTACCAGAGGGCAGTGGGTAGAGTTCAAGAACACAGTGGGAACGTTTGTGACAAATATTCTCATGCTCAATCTTTGCTTGTTGTTTTTCCATGATATTTCAGATATGAACCAGTAGCTTCTTTATTGCTAAAAACATTAAACAATTTCAAACACAGTACTCAAATTGCTACATTATCGGTGTGTCTGCATAGACCTCTACCACATGATAATCCTTTATTGTACTGTAAATGAGGCTACTTCTTCTTAATTCTGGGAACATGGTGATGAAACTGCAGCTCTTTCTATCACAGCAACACATCTGAATGTGTGAAGAGGAACTTATTCTTTCTCACATACTAAGAAGCAGTCAGTCTGCTTGTTTCTCCTCAGGCCCTAGTTACTAAGGTTTAAAGTTATTTGAAGATGACCAAATATATTAATGTTTCAAACTGCATTAATTCTAACTACATCAATTCATTGGTGGTTTCTAGTACACAAATATCAGACCTGCACATTTTAATTGACCATATATGACATAATTGAATAATCTTGCTATAGCATCAGTATTTGGATGCATTCAGCCAGCTGGTTCTCAAAGTTGCATGGCTTGCGTGCAACTGTATGGATCCACACTGCAACTGTCAAAAATACTTAATATGAGGAATAACTGTCTTATCTGATTTTAAAATGAACCATACAGTAGTTTTACTTGCTGAAGGGAAGGTATTGCTGCCTTTATTGTGCCCCCCCCCCCTCCTCCTACACACAGACACACACCAGATGAAGCAGCCTAGGAAGCTTTTTAACCACAAGACCACTAGGAAGCGTTGGCCTGTGAGTTTTAGCAGACGGTTCAGGGGTTGTGGTAACTGTGGTTGAAGGATAAGGTGTTTTCACACAGATGCTCTACAGAAAAACAATTGAATTATTATATTTACTAATTGTAGAGCAAGCTAGTTACTAAAGTAGAATAGAACTGATCTTTACTATGTATGCTGGAAAAAATATAAGATGTGTTTACATATAGTTCTGTTCAGAGACTGTATGTTTTTCATAAGTTGAGTCGTACAGTCAGTGTCCATTTTCTTTCCACCTTTAGCAGAGAAGATTCACAAATACTAAACTGATGTTATGAGCTGATTTTCATCATGGTGCTGCACTGTGATTTAATGGACTTTTTGACACAATCCTGCTTCTTGAGTGAAATATCATGTTTATTTGAGCATTACACTGACACATAGACACACTTTGTGATAGCCTGTTGGAATAGCATTGCACCTCAAATTAGATTTGAATGTGTGGAGATGCACCATCAATTGCGGGTTAAAAAAACACATGCTAGTTTGTGCTGTGGTTACTGGTAGAGTCAACATGACAATGTGTGCTGTGGTCAAAGCCATGAAGTTGTCTGAGCTGTGTGTAAAACGGAAGGAAGAACAGAGAGGCTGAACTCAGAAAGAGAAGTTGAGACGAATTCTGATCTCATTTTTGTATGAAATGTAACGTCTTCTTTATCGTCCTTCTCTCTTTCTCTTTTTGCTGCATTATTATTTATGCAAAGTGGAAACGTTTCCCACACACAGAGAGCAGAGCGACGGTGTCTGTGCTGGATGTGAAGATGGGCCACACTTTGCTCTGTGTGCTGTCATTACTCTGTGAGTACATCAGTCATTTTATAATTCCAGTTTTTTTCAGATTCAGGATTTTAGGGCGCACTGCTGTCATGCGCGCGCGTGTGTGTGTGTGTGTGTGTGTGTGTGTGTGTGTGTGTGTGTGTGTGTGTGAACACCAGTAACGGAGAAAGAGTGCTATGCGGAGATGAATGTATGGAAAGATATTGCGTTGTTCGAGCCAAAAGCTGAAAAATCTATTCGTGGTGGACGTAATTTATTTGTGGCGGCCGTCACAAATAAATGAATGTATGGGAAACACTTTTATATTAACAGAGCAGCCTGATGAACAAGTGGACAAAGATAAACAGTCCTGCATGGAGATTTAAAAACAAAGAGTCATTATGTTTAATTTTTACACATGAAGTAATTTTCTCACCTTGAGGTGTGGCTTGTTGTGCTGACTGACACAGGGTCTGTTTGAGCTCAGTTGTCAAAATCATAGAATAGAATAGAATATAAATGCTTCACATACGTATTGATATGGTATTAATCAGCCCTAACATCCTGTATGAAAATGTGTGTTTTGTTAACTTAGTATTTCACAGTATTTCAGTCCATTAAAATGTCTAAATAGATGTGTGGTTTGGAGTCAGTGTGTTGTGCTTTGTGTGTTTACTTGATAAACCTGTGGATACAAAGACTAAATTGGGTAAAATCAGATTAATGTGAGTTTATATATATATATATATATATATATATATATATATATATATATATATATATATATATATATATATATATATATATATATATATATATATATATATATATATATATATATATGATGTAATGTATATATATATATATGATGTAATGTTAAAGTTATTATTTTATTTCACATGATCTGAGTTTTATGTTTCCTGAAATGTACTCTGGCTTTCAAAATCATCACGTTTTTGAGCATGAGTCGATTTCAAACTGAATATTACCAAACTAAATGAAATCTGAGTTATTTGCTCTGCATTGTTAACTGGTTATTTCTGCTTTTTTTGACTAATGTCCACTATTTTAGTGCTGACGACCCTCTCATACACTGGACATGCTGCAGGTAATTTCTCACCTGCATCACTTTTTTATTGCCCTTCATCGTTTCAGTCTATGTATCCACACTCTGTATCCACTGGATCAATAGACTGTGACTAGAACTGTGCAATATGTTGTATTTCTAACTGTGTGCTGTTGTATGAATATTTGTGTTGTTTTCTAGATGTTGTGTTGACCCTCGAGCCCAAATGGTCCTTTTTCTTCACCGGAGAGTCTGTTACCTTAATATGTGATGTGGAGGAAGGAACAGAAACTGACTGGGAATACAGAATATACAGGGATAATAGGCATTTCGATACCCGTTCCAATAAACAGTACACATTACAACCTCTCCAGACAGGCTACAGTGGTGAATACCAGTGCTCTGCTCGCCACAAGCAAACACATGAAGAAAAGAGTAGTAACATTGTCTCTTTGACTGTATCAGGTAAGTCATCAATGTTGTTTTATCTTGTCTCAGTTTACCATGATCATTAGTATTTAAATTATAAATGAAGTTGTATTTTTAATCATATACTTTAAACACCTTTAGAGTACAATGGAACTTTAAACATCAACCAGGGCTACTGTATTTTTTCCCACTACATTCATGAAAGAGAATATGCTTTTTAAAGATCAGCAGTCAGTGTCATCCAGTGAATTACTGCATTATTTGTTACCAATTATCAACTATAGTGGGAAAAATAATCGTAAATAAAATATAAAAAAGAGGAGAGAAGTACAGAAAATATGGAGACGTGATGGCAGGGCTGATGTGGGAGTGGTTTATTTACAGATGATGTCATGTGCTGTCATATTCGTTTAATAATTAACTTGATTTTGTCTCTTATATGGTAGTTATACCCAGGGCCACACTGCTACCAGGTGAAACAACTGTACCAGTAGGTGGCAGCGTTACTCTGACCTGCTCTGTGGACAAACCTTCTGAATGGAGATATTACTGGTACAGAAGAACCACAGACAAAGACTTGAGCAGGAGAGATGGTGATCAGAGCAGAGAGATCAGAGTCTCACAAGGAGGAATCTACTGGTGCAAAGGAGGTCGAGGAGATCCAGTCGTCTACACTTATGGAAGTGAAGTCACCATTAATATAACTTGCGAGTTTGATGATTGTGTTTGAACTAAAATGAAAGTGTTTTTGATTATAGTTTTAATGTTTTTTCTATTTCTGGTGTGAACAGTTTCCAACAGAGTCACATTGACTTCACAACCGAGCTGGACTCAGATGTTCAGTGGTGAGACGATGACACTCACATGTGATATCGAGGGAGGTGGAGACACTGAGTGGACGTATGAATGGACAACACCCTGGTCAACCACACATCAGACAGATGTTAATTACTGGAGAACCAGTGCTGTTCGCAGTGGAGAGTACAAGTGTAGAGGTAGAAACAGAAGAGACCCGTACTCTTCGACACAGTGGAGTGAAGTCATCACAAAGACAGTTTCATGTAAGTCATTTATTTGTTCAGCTCTTCTCTATCTACTGGTGTCTGCAGGGAAGAATAGAAACATTGTAGTTTCCGTGCAACTGCACTGTCATACTGTACCAAATGAAATTATATTCTAAGGAAAGTTTATTAAGATTTCATTTAAACAATAATACCATCATCAGTGAAGTTTGTCCTACTTATCTTTAACTGTAGTGCTCTGTGTTGGTCAGAGGTAAAACAATCAAGTGAATTATGGGAAGTTAAATGAACACATTTGGTTTTAATTGGCTACTAGTAAAAACTCTCAAACATTTTATTTTAGTTTTACTTTAGAATAATATGACTCAAGTAAAAGTAAAATGTAGCCATCCAAATATTTAGTAAGAGTACAAAGTACTTATTCATTTAAAAATGAGGGCATGAATGTAATCAAATACACACACACACAAAAAAGTAATGAACAAAGACATTGCCAAGGAACAACACTTAACAACTACTGTAAGACAATAAATGAAATACATAAATTAACTATAATTATAACTAAAAGTAATTAAACTGTCTGTGACACTGCGTGTGTCGCTTTGTATCGGTCCTTGTCGTCCATTAATTCCTGATCTGTGAACACCTCGTTGGGCATCATCCCTCACATACCAGGGCTGATGTCACTTCATTCACAGCCAGAACACATCTACTATTGACCACAATGTAAAAAAATATGAGGTGGAGTGGTCGCCTCTGTCTACCCCGGAGATTTTGCGTGTGGTCATGTGACTGTCTGGCTCTGTCTGATTGGTGAATGGACAGAGTCAAACGTCTCTAGTGGCTACATTCGATTGGTGAAACGCAGTCATGTGACAGAGCCTCTGTTTGAAGTATGTGACCAGTCAACCAGTGAATGATGTGCTGTTTGTTACTGGTATGTGATGTAGAGCATGGTAGTAGCTGTTTTAATAAGCTCCTTTAATTGTTTTTGGTTCAATGTGAACAGCTGATAAACCCAAGGCCAGACTGGGAGCAGACACAACAATGATACCAGCAGGAGGCAGTGTGACACTGACCTGCTCTGTGGACGGTCCTGATGACTGGAAATACGGCTGGTTCAGACGAGTCTCACACTCTTCTGGAGCTGATCAAGTTAAAGACGTTAGATCAGACAGAGCTGTTGTATCAGAGGGAGGTCTGTACTACTGCAGAGGAGGGAGAGGAGAGCCAGAGTTTCACACAGAGAACAGTCAGGACGTCCTCATTCAGAAAACTGGTGAGTTTAATCATAAACTGTAATACTTAATGTCTGCTGATGATGGTGAACAAAGTTTGTTATGTAATATGAAAAATTATTATTATATTTAATATAAGACACATACATTCATATACACTTGTTTGTTCAGGTCATTACTTATATGTTTTCATGTTTACTGTAGCCTACTGTATGTGTATTTATCTGTTTTTGTTGTTAAAGCTGTTGAATGATGTTTGTGTTGTTTATCAAGCTTTTATTCAAAATCCAAACTCTCACAAAAACAACTGATTCAGAAATATAAACTTCTGACATCAACAGTCTCCAGTAGAGTCACTGTGACTCTGCTGCCCAGCTGGTCTGTGATCTACAAAGGAGAGAAGATCACTGTCAGATGTGAGATCCAGGGAGGTGGAGACACTGAGTGGACGTATGAATGGAGAACAACCAGCTCATACAAACCTCCATCACTCAGAGAATTCACTATCAACAGTGTTACTGAGTCTCACAGTGGAGACTACAGCTGTAGAGGTAGAGGAGACTATTGGTTAACACAGTGGAGTGGAGTCAGGAAACTGAGAGTATCAGGTGAGTTAAACTATCTCTCATTCATTCTGTAAATGTTGTTTCTTAAAGCAGAAGTAAGCGATCCGATCGTTTTGGCTAATGCTGCGTTCCAGGTAGGCTTTTGAAACCGTAAATTACAGCTTCAAGTCACAACTTACGACTTTGTAGCGTTACAGGCAACCCACTCGTGTTTTTCCGACCTGTTTTACCGGTGAAAGTCACTATAACGGCCACTCGTAACTTCCGACCTGTGAACTCGTACCAGATCGAACTGGTACGAGTTCACGGGTCGGAAAAACACGAGTTTCGAGTTGCCTTGAACGCACCATAACAGTCCTCGTCCCTACGTCACCACATTCACGGCGTCCCTTGGCTGCACACACAGCCCTCCATGCCGTTCTCTCTCCTCATTGGATAAAAACTTGTAGGATACGAGAAAAGTTTTCTCCTCGGCTCAGAGCAGAGTGACTGACAGACCCGTGTTTCAGTCCAAACACTCCATGTAAGTAATTGCTGTCGGAAGATATAACTATTTAAGACTTATATTAACACAAACATATCACTTACTTCTGCTTTAATGTCTCTATTAATCTAAATAGAATGTGAAAATATGTATGTGTCAGTCAATGGTCTAAGTAGATCAATAGTGTTTGTTATACAACAAGTAGTTCCGACCAAGCAATCTGATTGGTCAACAAGACATTTAGAACGTGCTCAAATCAGCATTACAGCACGGCTGACTCATCACTGAAAATATTACTTCGCCATGTCATGTTGTTTACACATCTCCATGGCAACATGGATTTTTCCCCCTTTTATTAAAAAAAAAAACGTAATTTATTACTCGTGAAAATAAATCACAAACTACATTGACCTCCTGTAGGTTGGCAGCTGCCAAAGTCACATTTATAGAACAATTCTGTTATTTTATTTTTTGTTAATATATTGTAAACTTCCCATTACAGCCGAGAGGATTGTCTCCCTCCCATGTGTGTAACGTTACAAAGTCGGAGAGACAGGAGTTGTGATCGCGGTGAATATGTTTTTTAAAATATGTCCTGAAGCTGAATATTTCATTAGATAAAACAGAGGTGATTACCTGTATGTTTCTCTCTCTCCCTCTCTCTTGCTTGCGCCTTTTGGGCTTTTAAATAATCTGGAGTAATCGTTTGGCTTTCTCTATCAGCTGTGTCGGCGACGCGGCGCTATAACTTCATTTACATGCAGAGTTTGCGGTTGTAGAACCTACATCTCTGAAAGGAAAAAAACGGCATCTTTGTTATAACTTGGGGGATCAGTGCAGTGTTGATTTAGTTCGGGAAAGTCCGAGACCGCGTTAAAACATGAAAGTCAGCTCAGAGTTCACTTATCTGGGACTAGAAAATCATTTCTGTTGCTAGGTCGTTACTAAGGTTCGGACTATTTGCTGTAGAGGTGAACTAGGTTCCATTACACATAGGAGTCTACTGACGTGACTGATTGTGTTTCAGTTATTAGTCAGACCCCATTTATTTCCATGGAAACGGGAAGCACACTCGCAAAAAACTTTACATTTTGAGAGCAAAACGTCCATCAACATGAATATTTATTTAATTATATGCTTTATTTTGTTGGTAATTGTTGTATAATCGCAATATTACCCGAGAGGGTATTGCTTAATTAACACCCTGGAGTGGAGTTAGGAAACTGACAGTATCAGGTGAGTTAAACTGTCTTTCATTATTCTGAAAATGTGGTTTCATAAATGTGTTTTATTGATCTAAAAAGGAGCTGTAAATATTAATCTGTCAATCAATGGTCTAAGTAACCATTTTTAGTGACGTAACATCATTATTAAAAAAGAGACAATGTACAGTTTTTTGTAACTTTAAACTTTTCCTAATTATCAAAGTGAAAAGTACGAAGTAGCCTAGAGTTTGAGAAATACTTTTTGCACAACTGCATTTGTCTCTCATTAAGTTTTGTTACAACACAGTTATTTATTTATTCATTTATTTATTTATTTTTGTAATGTAATAAAACAGAATCACATCCTAATAGTTTTCTAATTTTCTTTTTTGCTTTCAACTCAACAGGAAATAAACCCACAGCCGCTCTGACAGCAGACAGGACAGATTTACCAGCAGGGGGCAGAGTGACTCTGACCTGCTCTGTGGATCAGTCTTACACGTGGAAATACACCTGGTTCAGACGAACATCCGACTCTTCTACATCTCAGACTGTAGGAGAAACATACTGGTCAGCCATGACACAGGGAGGCATCTACACCTGCAGAGGAAGGAGAGGAGAACCAGAGTTCAACACACAAGAAAGCAACAAAGTCACCATTAAGGAAACTGGTGAGTTTAGTCTTTAAGGTCTTTGCACACTGAGTTTTTTTCGCATGCGTTTTTCGTTTCCGTCATCCGACAAAAAACATTACGTGCAGGCTCCTTGCACACTGAGTCCGTTGCGTTTTATTCGCATGCGTTTTTATTCTGTGTTCCAAATTTCGGAGAGGGAGACAAAAATCGTCACGCAGTGATGCACTTTGTGGTTCTCTCACTTTTAGAGAAATGAAAGTCTATTTTCAAAGTTTCTAAGAAATATACGTTGTTGCTGTTTACATGAGGCTGAGAATTTGAATATTGATATTGAATCTAACAAACAGTGTCAGGTCTGTGACACATCAGGTTCACTGAAAAAACAGCTGGAATTTATTAGCTGCTGTTTCCCAAAACCTGCTCCTGGTGGTGCTTTCAAAATAAAAGCAAAAAGTTAAAATATGTTCATGTCCTTTTTTCAGTTATTCTGATGTTAACTCAAACAAACAAACAAAAAACAACAACACCACAACAACATCACTTATTTATCTTTAACTGAGTCTCTTTTTCAGTATTTCCTGTGATCAGGTGGTGCAGTAACCTCAGTGTCAGACTAAGTCCAGTGTGTTGGTGACAGCTGTCACCCTACGTGTGCTGAGTATCAGCTGTTTGTGTCTGACAGTCAAAAGAGGAAGTTTGGGGCCTGATGCACAAATGTTTTTTTTTCCTCATGATTTTGTTGCTTGAAGTTGTTTCAATAATTTTCGTCTCTAACTTCAATTGATGTTGTTCATGTGTTTATTTGCCTATCTACAGACAATTCAAACACCCATGACATCATATGATGTATTTCTGTTTCTCCTAGAATAAATGTGTATTTTTGACATCAACAGTCTCCAGTAGAGTCACTGTGACTCTGCTGCCCAGCTGGTCTGTGATCTACAGAGGAGAGAAGGTCACTGTCAGATGTGAGATCCAGGGAGGTGGAGACACTGAGTGGACGTATGAGTGGAGAACAACCAGCTCATACAAACCTCCATCACTCAGAGAATTCACTATCAACAGAGTTACTGAGTCTGACAGAGGAGACTACTGGTGCTGGGGTCAGAAGGACTATTGGTTAACACAGTGGGGAAAGATCACATTGACTGTATCATGTAAGTGTTTTTTATCCATATGAAATTGTTGTTTTACGACTTTAAAAATCAGTTTTATCAGAACAAAACAATGAAATAAGAAATAAAATAAAAGCACTTTCTACATGAATGTTGCTCCAGACACTAAACTGTGTTTAGTGTTGTAACAAAAAAACTGAAAATGAGCTTTTGCTGAATATGTAAAATGAAATTCAACTTTTTCATCACAGTCACAAAAGAGAAGATTTTTTTTTCAGAAGCAAATCCTGTTTAACCTTTAACTTGTCTTATTTTTCTCTGTGAATTGAACAGCAAACAAACCCCGGGCCTCACTGACAGCCAGTGACAGAGTCCTACCAGCAGGGGGCAGTGTGACACTGACCTGCTCTGTGAACCCATCATCTGGTTGGAAATACAACTTGTACAGAGACAATAAACTCTCTGAACCTCCGAACCCACATGATGCTGCTTTCAAGACAAGTGGAGAAATCAGAGTCTCACAGGAAGGAGTCTACAGGTGCAGAGGAGGAAGAGGAGACCCAGTCTACTACACAGAGGACAGTCAGGAAGTCAGGATTGTTAACACTGGTGGGTATGGAAATGAGACAGACAAATATTATGTCTGATTATTGAACTTTTTGTCATTTTGTTGTTAAATTCTTGACCATGATCAGTCCCAAACAGAGCTGTTGTGACTCTTCAACCCAACTGGTCTGAGATCTACAGAGGAGAGACGATCACTGTCAGCTGTGAGATCCAGGGAGGTGGAGACACTGGGTGGACGTATGAGTGGAAAACACCAACCTCAGTCAAACCTCCAGATCAACATGAATACAGGATCAGTCCTGCTTCATCATCCCACAGTGGAGACTACAGCTGTAGGGGCAGAGTGAAAAGTGATCGACTTGATACAACAGAGTGGAGTGATTCAGTCAGACTGACAGTGTATGATGGTAAATCACATCATGTTTAATTTAAACTGAAAATCTCAACAAGTCATTAAAATCTGTTTTTGTTCTTTTCTACTGAAACTGTATCATATAGTTTGTCCATATTGTGTCCAACTTCCCAACAGTCAAACCCAGGCCTGTCCTCACTGTGTCTCCATCATGGCTGAGTCCTGGAGCCTCAGTAACTCTCAAGTGTGAGGTTGGACTTAAATCTGCAGGATGGAGGTTCTTCTGGTCTAAGGCTGTTCCTGATCCATCACAGCTCTCCTACCGCTCTGAGCTGCTCCCTGGTAGCAGCAGTGGGACTGAACAGGATTCCTACATGGTCCATGGTCAGACACACACAGCAGGATATGTGTGTCGGGCTGGAAGAGGAGACCCAGTGGTTTACACTGAGACTAGTGAACCAACGTTTGTCTGGTCTGGAGGTCAGTTGGTTGTTTCTTGTGTGTTTTCTGTGAAGAATCAAATGTTCAGTCATTACCTGATTTCATCCATGTTCTTGTCGGTGAACATTTCCTTAAACCAATGTTAATGCTATGAAACACATAGATTTTTAAGTTCATGGTCCCAGTTGAAGAAACGTACTGACTGTGGACCAGGTTAAGATCTAAGATCCTTCTCTCCTCGTCTCCACATCCATGAAAACTTGTCAAACCGAACAGCAGCTCCTTGATTGTTCTGTTTCTTCATCTTGTTCCTGCTGATGTTTCTCAACAAACAACAGATTAACAAAGAAATATGTACAATGAACTAATTTTAATGTTAATGTGTTTGTGTGTTGTTGTTCAGATGTTGATCCATCAGCGTCTCTCACAGTGAGTCCTGACAGAGTGCAGCACTTCACCTATCAGGAGATCTCACTGAGATGTGAGGGAAACTTTACTGAGTGGAGAGTGAGGAGGTTTCCTGAGAGTGACCTGACCTGTTCTGACCAGAGAATAAAGAACGGATCCTCATGTAAAATTCACACATCCCAGCCCAGTGATGCAGTTTACTGGTGTGAGTCTGGATCAGGAGAGTTCAGCAACACAATCAACATCACTACACATGGTACATTTTATTACATTGACTTCTAGAACTTGATTCATTTATTTTATTGCACCATGTCATCCATGGTCTGTAACATAGACGAGTTCTTATCTAATCAAAATGTAACTTCACTGTCCAGTCAGTCTTGAGTGGAATTGTTGCTAGTTGTAAATAAACACATTAAAATATCAGGTCTTAAAATTTACATTGTCACTGAATGAGGATAAAAACATACATGTCGTGTATATTCATCATTGTCTATCAGCTGGTTTTTAAAGGTCTGCACCAGCTGATCTCTGACTGAAGCTTCATGTTCTGACTGTTTTACAGGTCGTGAATATTCTGGTTTGATCCTGTTGAGCCCCGTCCATCCTGTGACTGAGGGAGAGTCTGTTATTCTGCTCTGTAAATTCTGGACAAACGAAAAACCTTCCAGTGTGTTTTTCTATCAGAATAACAAACTGATCCAAAACGACACCAGGACGGAGCTGAATATCTCTGCAGTGTCAAAGTCTGATGAAGGTTTCTACAGGTGTGAGTCCTCAGGACAAGAGTCTCCACAGAGCTGGGTGTCAGTCAGAGGTGAGTTGTGTTAAAGTATGTTTCTGTTTTGTACATTTATCCGAGTTGTAGATCTTTACTTAGACTTGATACTTTTATTATTTAATTTGAATATTTCCAACAGCTGGGCCCAAACCTGAAAGCTCTTCACTTCCTGTGTGGCTGATCGTTAGTCTGATGTGTGGAATAGTATTGATTATTGTCGCCCTGCTTTTTGTCTGCAGAAGATCAACATGTGAGATATTAATTATTGATCACTGATCAGTTCAGATGTCACTTCATGGAGCAGTGCTTCAGTTTTTAACATGAATTCTACTCTGCTTTTCACAGGTCCAAGTGTCAACAGGTTTGTACAACAAACTCTCATCTCCAAATTACAAGCACTTCTATATTTCACATCTTTATCATGTTTTACTTTGAAATGCTCCTGATCATCACTGCTAATAGACGTTTTTTTTAAACTCGATGTTTCAGACTCACTCAGACTCAAAGAGAGAATCAGGACTCAGTCCACCATGATGAAAACCAACAGCAGGTTTATTCCTCTCTCCTCCACGGTCAGTTGTTCATGTAGCTTCCAACACTTTCACATCTATTTCTAACCCACAAAAGACACCTGGAAATATTTTTGATCAGTTTGCTTCCAGTTGTCAGATTCATTCTCTCTGCTGCTGGAGTGAAAGCAAACCCAACACGTTACTGAAGAAGTTAAAGCAGATATCAGTGGAATGTTTTTGTTAATATAAGTCCTAAATAGTCCTATTTTCCGTCAGCAATCACTTACATGAAGTATTTCAGCCTAAACACGAGTCTCTCCGTCACTCTGCTCTGCTGTAACCCGAGGAGAAATTTTTCCTTGTGGGATACAAGTGTTATCCAATGAGGAGAGAGAACGGCATGAAGGGCTGTGTGTGCAGCCAAGGGATGCGCGTGAATGTGGTGACGTAGCACGAGGACCAATTGATGCCTGACAAGGGCGGGGGCTGCTAACTCATGGTGCGTTCAAAGAAACTCGTACTTTGTGTTTTTCCTTCCTGTGAAGTCATACCAGTTCGATCTGGTACGAGTTCACGGGTCGGAAGTTACGAGTGGCCGTTATAGGGAACTTTCACAGACAACAGGATGGTAAAAACACGAGCTACGGGTTACCTGGAACGCTACCAAGTCGTAGTTGTGACTTGAAGCTGTAACTTACGGTTTCAAAAGCCTGCCTTGAACGCAGCATTAGCCGAAACGGCCGTGAAGCTGATATCTGCTTTAAGTTCAAATCACTATCACAGATATGAGGTGACTGATGGGACTTTGTTTCATTTTGATTGGCCTATAGGTGACGCCAGTGTCTATGAATCAATCAGAGGCTCTGAAAACACTGGACAAGGTTCAATATAAACCTTTACGAACATTTAAGACAATAAAAACATAATTTTTTCAACTCAATGAGACTATTATCACTTCCTCTGTTGAAACTGATATAGAATATCTGCAATGTTCATCTCAACAGGTCAATGTGACGATGCAGAGCAGAGCTCTGACTATGTGAATTCAGATCCAGCCTTTTTATTTCTTCAATTTACCCCCTTTAAATATATAAATGCTCCATGTGCTTTGGTAGATATCATAGAGAATTTTGAGTTTATATTTTCTGTTCAACATGTCTCTCACATCTAAATTACACCTTTATTGGTGTAATAATTTTTGATTTAACTATTTGAACTTTGCTGACTCAACATAAAGATTGTTATTTTTTTTTTTTTTTTAAATGTATAACTTTATATTGTGATTTTATTCCAGGTCCATGAACCAAAGAACATCGACAAGACATTTTATAGAGGTGAACAACAGTATATATTAAAAAAAGAAAAAGTTTAGGTTTATTCTTTTGCATATTAAAGAGTACTGAATGCATTTTATATTAGTATTACTGTATATTATATTTATATGTGAAGTGTACCATAATTGGTGGTTATTACGTAAACATTTTGTACAGGTTTGGTTTCCTTTTCCTCTGTTGCTCAGTTTGTAGTACATCATATTGTATGGTGCCACTGCCTGAAATAATCACTTGTTATACATTTGTATCTGGGTTTGCGTGTAAATATTTTTGATGCACTTTTTTTAATCTTGGAAGATAAACATAAGAGATGTCGAACATTTGAAAAACCTTTTCTGGAGTTGTCCTACTGTAAATTTTCTTTGTATATACGTATATATTTTTTAAATATTTATTTTCATTGTTTGAACTAAAATCATTTGGATCTGTGAATAAATACATTGTAGTAAATTCAAAAACCTTGATTGGATTTTTGATTAAAAATATTGACTCGTGCAGGCGCTCATAAACTTTTCCATGCTGAGGGTCCTCCAAATAACATTAGCTTCTTTGCAAACCCACCGAGTTTTGAGGCTTGATGTCATGACGTCATGAATGATATTTTGTCTGGCAGGCAATTAGAAAGATTAGCATGGCAAATGAGGTTTTGAGATGTTATGTTATTATTGTAAATCATATTTCATAATAATGCTCAAAATATAATTAGATTTTATCCTGTTATTTGAATTTTTTCTCACCTTCCCTCCAATTTGATGAAGACCCCCTATAGCACCAGGGGCCCTGGCCACCACTTTGAAAACCACTGGACTAGTGCACCTTTACTGGTCCACATCTGGATCCAGGTGAGAGAGGCCACAGATGGAGCTCATCATGGAGCAAGTTGGAGACTGTCCTCCAGTAAAAATCAAACCCATTGGTCGTTTGTTTATGACCCATAGTTGTGTTTTATAATTGAAAGGCGACATCTAGTGGCTGCAGTATTTATGACAGGAGCAGAGGGAGAAGTGTAGTGTAGTATAGTGACGTATTTTGCTGTTGCTGCTTCCTTATTGTCCTCTCCTCCTCTTGATGTGGTGTTGTTTTACACAGCACTGCCACCAGGTGTCACAATAGGTGAACAGCAACAACCTAACCCTTAATGAGTCATTACTTATGAGGCCGTTTAAGAAATAATTCACATTTACTCATACACACACTACTATAGTAGTTTACTCATACTATTATATTCATACACACGCACCACTATGTGAGAGTGTATAGTGGTGGTATCTGTGTATGAATTGAGGGATAAAGCAGATATTAGATGTGACTGAAACATGGTATTGTGATTCAGCTGTTTGCTGCTCAGGTCGACCAAGTCTCGGCTCTTCCTCCGCCGTCAGGTGGTGATGATCGTAATGGGGACAATGCTTTATCCCACTGCTGTGAATATAATTATATTTTTATATAGTGGAATACAATCAAACGAGTTCATGTAAAAAAAAAAAAAAAAAATTCTTATGTATTTATTAAAACAGAGATCTCAGATTTCAGAACAGTCCTTTATCCCAAACTAAACAAGAGATTTGCATGTGATAAGCATGTGGTGGTGGTATGTTAGTGTCCGAGTTACAGTGTCAACTTCCTTATGTCTTGTATCCTTGTTCACTGGAGTGGTGTCTGATGGTTTATAATTTAGATCGATAACACTTCTAAATTATACCTGACTTCACCCTTAAATTTTGTCATAGTTTTGACCTTTAAAAATATGTTTATCAGTTTGCATGTAATGACAGATATGTCTTTTTCATAGTCCAATGTTGTGACTAATGTTCACCTTAGAATGTTTTTAGGCACAGCAGTTTGATCAGGCCCATTCAGACAAACACCATCAAGCAGAATGACACTGGCTTATGATGACAGATAATATCATTCTGGCTCAGTAGATTTGTGTAAATGACAGATATGTCAAATACTGTATGTTGGCCTTGTGCTAAAAGGAGGAAAGAAAAAAAAAGTCTATTCTAAATGAAGCAGATGACTTCCTCATCTCAGGCTCAGATCTGCGTTTTCAGATTTAGCTTTATTCTTGAAGTTCAGTTCCTCAATCTCAAAAATGAGTTGTTCTGAATAACTGGGGGGTATCAGTGCCTCACTGGGTAGATCATGTATCACCTCAGTGTTTATCTAAGTGGCTGTGGGTTCAAGTCTGATGCATGGCCCTTTGCTGCATATCATTCTCTGTCAATATCACACCCCAGACCACACCATCACCCCCCCCCCCCCTCTCTCCCCCTCTTCCTGTCTCTCTTTCACAGTCTTCCACTCATTCACAGCAGCAGTGGCTCAGGTGGTAGAGCGGGTCGTCCAATGATCAGAGGTTCGAATCCTGTTGCTGCCGTAGTGTCCTTGGGCAAGACACCTTACCCACCTTGCTCCTGACGGGTCGTGGTTTGCGCCTTGCATGATGGTAGCTTCCGCCATCAGTGTGTGTGTACTGTAAAGCGCTTTGGGTATCGTTTCAGATGGAAAAGCGCTATATAAAATATAAACCATTTAACATTCCAAAAAAAAAGGTTCTGATATGAATTTATTGACATTTAACTAAATTAACCCTCATGCAAACTCTCATTCTCATCCTCAACGGGCAGAAATAAACAATAATACAAGAGTAACTGAACTGTTTCACTCAGCCACAGGATTATCTGTACCATCTCTTTACCGAAAACAAGTTGTGCAGCAGCTCCAAGAAAAAAATGGTGGCAAACAAAGAAGAAGTGGCCTTCTGTTCAGCGTGAGATGTCAATCAGGTTACATATTTCACACCTAGCCCACCACATTTACCAGAGGGCAGTGGGTAGCGTTCAAGAACACAGTGGGAACGTTTGTGACAAATTTTCTCATGCTCAATATTTGCCTGTTGTTTTTTCATGATATCTCAGATATGGACCACCAGCTTCTTTATAGCTACTGCTATCCATTGTTAAAAATATTAAACAATTTCAAACACAGTATTCAAATTGCTACATTATCATTTTGCATTTTGCATTTAACTTGACCTCTACCACATGATACATCCTTTATTGTACTTGTAAATGAGACTACTTCTTCTTAACTCTGGGAACATGGTGATGAAACTGCATAGCTCTTTCTATCACAGCAACACATCTGAATGTGTGAAGAGGAACTTATTCTTTCTCACACACTAAGAAGCAGTCAGTCTGCTTGTTTCTCCTCAGGCCCTAGTTACTAAGGTTTAAAGTTGTTTGAAGAGAATCAATTATATTTCACACTGCAGTGATTAAAACTACATTGATTAATTGATGTTTTCACAAATATTAGACCTGGACATTTTAATTGGCCACATGACAGAATTGTATCTTGCTATAGGTAATATTAGTATTTTGATGCATTCAGTCAGTTGGTTCTGGATCCACACTGCAACTCTCAAAAATACTTAATATAAGGAGTAACTGTCTGTTGCTATCTTTATTGTGCCCTCCTCCTCCTACACACAGACACACACCAGATGAAGCAGCCCAGGACACTTTTTTAACCACAAGACCACCAGGAAGCGTTGGCCTGTGAGTTTTAGCAGACGGTTCAGGGGTCGTGGTAACTGTGGTTGAATGTCAGTAAAAATGTTTTCACTTCTAAACAGATGCTTTACACTGCACAGAAAAACTATAATAGCTACTAGCGCAAGCTAGTTTCTAAATGGGGTTGAATTTAACTGATCTTTACTGTATATGCTAAACCACCAAGAAGTGCAAAGAAAAACTATAAAGTTGTTTTTGACTTGTATGTAGTTCTGTTTTCTGAGACATATGTTTTTCATGAGTTCAGTCCTACAGTCATTTTCTTGCCACCTTTGGCAGAGAAGATCCAAAGATACTAAACTGATGTTATGAGCTGATTTTCATCATACTACTGTACTGTGATTTCATGGGCTTTTTAACACAATACTGCTTCTTGAATGAAATTAACTCTGACCCTAATTAATTTGAGCAATACACACACTTACAGAGATGCACACGGTATTTCTGAATTACAGACTCTCCTTGTAATTGCCTGCTGGACTAATAGTGTACCTCAAAATCTTTCTGTGGCCGCTGGATTTGAGTGTGTTGAAATTCACCATCACTTGCTGGTTCAATGAACACATGATAGTTGTGCAGTTGGTTACGGTTAGATTCACCTCCACATGACACTGTGTCTGTGCCATGTTTACTATTTCATTGTCACTGAACCACTGATATCATCACCATGCGTTTTGTTGTGTCAGTTAATAAGATTTGACAACACTTCATATAAAATGCATTAGGGAGTACTATGCACAGATGTACTGTTCATACTGCAGATACACACAACACACATGTTGAAAACATTAGAGGCATTGTGGATGCAAGAGACACAATCCTTTGCACATGAGACAAGTTGATATATGTATTTCAATGGGCAGGAAGTGTAAACATGACAACGTGTGCTGTGGTCAAAGCCATGAAGTTGTCTGAGCTGTGTGTAAAACGGAAGGAAGAACAGAGAGGCTAAACTCAGAAAGAGAAGTTGAGACGAATTCTGATCTCATTTTTGTATGAAATGTAACTTCTTCTTTATCGTCCTTCTCTCTTTCTCTTTTTGCTGCCTTATTATTTATGCAAAGTGGAAACGTTTCCCAGAAGCAGAGAGCAGAGAGACGGTGTCGGTGCTGGATGTGAAGATGGGCCACACTTTGCTGTGTGTGCTGTCATCACTCTGTGAGTACATCAGTCATTTTACAATTCTGTGTTTTTCAGATTCATGATTTTAGCATCTTAGTAGTTTTGTTGATGTGACCATGGCTGCTGATTATTCTTTGTTCAGAGTGGTGAACTAAAAAGATAACTAGACTGGTTATCCTGGACACACATTTGTTCAGGACATGCGGACTAGATAGCGTAATGTATATACATTAGTGAATAACTATATATTTATTTGCTGTATTTCATTTGAATTGAATGTTTCCTGCCTCTTCAGAAATGTACAGAATATTGTTTCTTATTTTGGGGCTTTTTGCCTTTAATCGATAGGACAGTTGAGAGAGGCAGGAATGATATCCAGCAAAGGGCCACCGGGGGAATCGAACGGAGGCCGGCTGCAGCGAGGGCTGCAGCCTCTGCATATGGGGTGACTGTTCAACCCAGTGAGCACTTGTTTCATAAATTTGTGTAAAAGTGAGAGCTGCCTCTGAAACTCCACCTGGTTCTTAAACGCTGTAGTTTATGATGATGTTTGTTAGATTGATCATTTCTGATCAGGTTTCAATCTGTATTTTAGTGCTGAATATACTGTTGTACACAGAGACAGAAGGTAACTACCGGTACTGTAGTTCCTTTTATTTCCTGTTATCTTACTTATAGTTTTTTAAATATTCATTTCCTATTTTATGACCGACCATCACTCTTAATCATATCCTCTTTGTGTGATCATGGATGCTATGTATTTTACATACCAATACATGATGAGAGAAATACTCAAGAATGTGAAATCAAAAGAATTCATATTAGTCTTCATGTTTCTGGGGCGTGTTGTGTTTATGTGTGGAAACCAGATGTTGTACTGACCCTCAGATCAGAGTCTGTTACCTTCATACAGATGAGTTTTCTTTACATGTCTTGGTCTGCTCATCTTAACAGGGTCGGGTAGTGACCCATCAGAGACACTGATGAGAGAGTTAACAACAGATAGTTATTAGCTGCAGTCCTGCATGAATCACAGATGATCTCACTCAACTGACATGGTGTCTCTTGTTTGATTTGCCAAAAGTTAGAAACTGTCAAATGTTCCCCATATAGATGGGTGATATGTTGCAACAACATGCAAAGACTAATTTACAGGCTGAGCAGGTTTGTACACAACATGTTACTGGAGGGAGAAAAAAATGCTGTCAAACTGCATTTACTAAAGAGTCTGTTATTCCGTCCATTTTTAACTTGATTATATTCACATGAACCAAAAAGGGACTCGCACACAAAAAAAATAAATCAGACAGGGGGTCTGGATTGCATTGGGTGCAGCTCTACTGGTGCTGATATACATGAACTTGATTATATCAACAGAGCAGCATGATGAACAAGTGGATAACGATAAACAGTCCTGCATGGAGATTTATTATGTTTAATTTTTACACATGAATTTTCTCACCATGAGGTGTGGCTTGTTGTGCTGACTGACACGGTGTCTGTTTGAGCTCAGTTGTCAAAATCAGTAGAATAGAATGGAAATGCTTCACATACACATTGATGTGGTATTGTTATGGTTGTAGATATAATCAGCCCTAACATCCTATATGAAAATGTGTGTTTTAACTTAATATTTCAGTCCATTAAAATGTCTAAGTAGATGTTGGGGTCAATGTGTTGTGCTTTATGTTTACTTGGTAAACCTGTGGATACAAAGAGACTAAATTAAAAAGTAAAATCAGATTAATGAGAGTTTCCGGTGGCAGTTTTGCTGACGCGACCAGAGCTACATGGAGAGCTACAATGTAGCTCATTATATAGTCTGATGTAATGTTAAAGTAATTTGTTTTATTTCACATGATCTGAGTTTTATGTTTCCTGAAATGTACTCTGGCTTTCAAAATCATCATGTTTTTTAGCATGAGTTGCTACATTTCAAACTGAATATTTCCAAACTGAATGAAATCTGAGTTATTTGCTCTGGTTATTGTTAACTGGTTATTTCAGTTTTTTTTGACTAATGTCCATTATTTTAGTGCTGACGACCCTCTCATACACTGGACATGCTGAAGGTAATTTCTCACCTGCATCATTTATGCACTTTCTGTTGCCCTTCATTGTTTCAGTCTACGTCTCCACACTCACTGGATCAATAGATTGTGACTAGAACTGTGTGATATGTTGTATTTCTAACTGTGTGCTGTTGTATGAATGTGTGTGTTGTTTTCTAGATGTTGTGTTGACCCTCGAGCCCAACTGGTCCACCTTCTTTACCGGAGAGTCTGTTGCCTTCATATGTGACGTGAAAGAAGGAAAAGAAACTGACTGGGAATACAAAATCAATGAGGACGATCAGTACCGTTCCAATAAACAGTTCACACTGCCATCTCTCCAGACAGGGTACAGTGGTAAATACCAGTGCTTTGCTTACCACAGGCAAACATATGAAGTGAAGAGTAGTAACATTGTCTCTTTGACTGTATCAGGTAAGTCATCAATATTGTTTGATCTTGTCTCAGTCTATCATGACCATCTGCATATAAATTATAAATGAAGTTGTATTTTAATCATATACCGTAAACACCGTTAGAATACAATGAAACTTGAAACATCAACCAGGGCTACTGTATTTTTTGCTACTACATTCATGATAGAGAATATGCTTTTTAAAGATCAGCAGTCAGTGTTATCCAGTGAATTACTGCTTTATGTGTTACCAAATATCAACTGTAGTGGGTAAAATAATCGTGAATAAAATATAATAAAGAGGAGAGAAGTACAGAAAAAATTGAGACGTGATGACAGGGTTGAAGTGGAAGTGGTTTAAGTGACAGATGATGTCATGTGCTGTCATATTTATTTAATAATTAACATGATTTTGTTTCTTAAATGGTAGATAAACCCCTGGCCACACTGCTACCAGGTGAAACAACCATACCAGTAGGTGGCAGCGTTACTCTGACCTGCTCTGTGGACAAACCTGCTGAATGGAGATATTACTGGTACAGAAGAACCACAGGCTCTACTGAAGATCTGAGCAGGAGAGATGGTGATCAGAGCAGAGAGATCAGAGTCTCACAAGGAGGAACCTACGGGTGCAGTGGAGGTCGAGGAGAACCAGTTGTCTACACTCATGGAAGTGAAGTCACCATTGAGATAACTTGTGAGTTTGATGATTGCGTTTGGACTAAAATGAAATGTGTTCTTAATTATAGTTTTAATGTTTTTCTATTTCTGGTGTGAACAGTTTCCAACAAAGTCACTTTGACTTCACAACCAAGCCGGAGTCAGATGTTCAGTGGAGAGACGATCACATTCACATGTGACATCCAGGGAGGTGGAGACACTGAGTGGCGGTATGAATGGACAACACCCAGGTCAACCACCACACATCAGACAGATGGTAATTACTGGAGAACCAGTGATCTCTACAGTGGGGAGTACAAGTGTAGAGGTAGAAACAGAAGAGACTCGTACTCTTCAACACAGTGGAGTGAAGACATCACAAAGACAGTGTCACGTAAGTCATTTATTTGTTCTGCTCTTCTTCTATCTACTGGTATCTGCAGGGAAGAATAGAAACATAATAGTTTTCATGCAACTGCACTGTCATACTGTACCAAATGAAATTATATTCTAACGGCCGTTTCGGCTAATGCTGCGTTCAAGGCAGGCTTTTGAAACCGTAAGTTACAGCTTCAAGTCACAACTACGACTTGGTAGCGTTCCAGGTAACCCGTAGCTCGTGTTTTTACCATCCTGTTGTCTGTGAAAGTTCCCTATAACGGCCACTCGTAACTTCCGACCCGTGAACTCGTACCAGATCGAACTGGTATGACTTCACAGGAAGGAAAAACACAAAGTACGAGTTTCTTTGAACGCACCTTGAGTTAGCAGCCCCCGCCCTTGTCAAGCATCAATTGGTCCTCGTGCTACGTCACCACATTCACGCGCATCCCTTGGCTGCACACACAGCCCTTCATGCCGTTCTCTCTCCTCATTGGATAACACTTGTATCCCACAAGGAAAATTTTCTCCTCGGGTTACAGCAGAGCAGAGTGACGGAGAGACTCGTGTTTAGGCTGAAATACTTCATGTAAGTGATTGCTGACGGAAAATAGGACTATTTAGGACTTATATTAACAAAAACATTCCACTGATATCTGCTTTAAGTCTTGTCCTACTTATTTTTAACTGTAGTGCCCTGTGTTGGTCAGAGGTGAAACAATCAAGTGAATTATAACAATAATAAAATAATAATAATAATATAATAAAATAACAAATTTGATTCAGAATTATTACAACTGGTCAAGATCATTTATTTTAAAGGGCTTACAGGGTTTTGTTGTTTAAATTTATCTTGATGTTTAGACAGTCTATAATTCAGTCATTGCCTTGACCATCTACAAATACAGAGAAGATTCTGACAGAGGTGGTTAGAGTAGTCAAAATCTTGATTTTAATTTTACGGTCAGTTACTCAAGTAAATTTATCGGGGTAAATGTAGTGTGTACTCTTTTATATAGCCTACAGTCTATGGTTACTACTACAGTATGATTCTGACAAATCATTTTATTGAGGGAGAAACTCACTTGCTTCTTGTAAAGTCTGAATTAACTTAGAGCTAACATAAAAAATTCTTTGCACTGAGATTTTATGACTAAACATCTTTACTCTAAACTCAACAGCTAAACCAAAGGCTCAGTTGAGAGCTAATGGCCAAGAGATTCCAGCAGGGGGCAGTGTGACACTGACCTGCTCTGTGAAGCCATCAGCTGGTTGGACCTACAACTTGTACAGAGGTGATCAGTCTTATACAACTCTGACGAGACAAGACGCTGTTTTCCTCTCATCTGGAGGAATCAGTGTGTCACAGGGAGGACTGTACAGGTGCAGAGGAGGAAGAGGAAACCCAGTTTACTACTCAGAGGACAGTGATTCAATCAGTATCAGCAAAATTGGTGAGTTACATGAATGTTTTTCAGAAAATAAAACTGTATTTGTATAAATAAAATTAGTATTTATATTAGTTTAATTGATGTTGGTGAATCTTCAGCAGTCACAAACAGAAACTTGATCTCAAAGTCCCAGTGAGAAAGTTTTGCTCCTGATGCACAAATGTTATTTTTCTTTCTCGTCATTTTGTTGCTTTAAGTTGTTCAGTAATTTTATGTTTTCTTATGTAACTCAACTGATGCTGTTCATGTTTTCTTCTTTTGTTAACCTAACTACAGACAATTCATATTAGATGTAACAGCCATGACATTACAGTATGACTATCTGTTTCTCTTAGAGTAAATGTGTGTTTTTGACATCAACAGTTTCCAGTAGAGTCACTGTGACTCTTCAACCCAACTGGTCTGAGATCTACAGAGGAGAGACGATCACTGTCAGCTGTGAGATCCAGGGAGGAGACACTGAGTGGACGTATGAGTGGAGAACACCAACCTCACTCAAACCTCCAGATCAACATGAATACAGGATCAGTCCTGCTTCATCATCCCACAGTGGAGACTACAGCTGTAGGGGCAGAGTGAAAAGTGATCGACTTACTACAACAGAGTGGAGTGATTCAGTCAGACTGACAGTGTATGATGGTAAATCACATCATGTTTCATTCAAACTGAAAAACAACAAGTCATTAAAATCTGTTTTTGTTCCTTTCTACTGAAACTGTATCATATAGTTTGTCCATATTGTGTCCAACTTCCCAACAGTCAAACCCAGGCCTGTCCTCACTGTGTCTCCATCATGGCTGAGTCCTGGAGCCTCAGTAACTCTCAAGTGTGAGGTTGGACTTAAATCTGCAGGATGGAGGTTCTTCTGGTCTAAGGCTGTTCCTGATCCATCACAGCTCTCCTACCGCTCTGAGCTGCTCCCTGGTAGCAGCAATGGGACTGAACAGGATTCCTACATGGTCCATGGTCAGACACACACAGCAGGATATGTGTGTCGGGCTGGAAGAGGAGACCCAGTGGTTTACACTGAGACTAGTGAACCAACGTTTGTCTGGTCTGGAGGTCAGTTGGTTGTTTCTTGTGTTTTCTGTGAAGAATCAAATGTTCAGTCATTACCTGATATAATCCAGATCCTTGGAAGAAACATACTGACTGTGGACCGGGTTAAGATCCAAGATCCCTCTCTCCTTAAAGTTTGTTAGGTATACCTGTACTAAAAAGGTATTGCGCTACTAAAGCAATAAAAATAGGTAGGCCTACTACTTGGAAAAAAACGGTACTTCTTTATGTGAATACCTGAAGCATATAACTGCCAGTGGTGACATGGAAGAGCAAACAGCAGAGAGCGAGAGAGAAATACAGGGTTCCCGCTATGTACATGAAGTAGCAGTCGCCTGTGTATATATTTTATTGTAGCCTATATATTTTTGGCCCAAACCTGGACTCTACTGACTGAGGTTATTGTAACCCATATGTTTAACACCACAAGCTAACATGTCCTTTTTGTTCATAATCTCCTCTCCTTCAGCGCTCATAACAAACACACATGGCAATGGCACCAAACTACACAGCACAAATGGCTGTTGGTGACTTCACAATTGGCTGTCTGCCTGTCACTGGTAGTGTCCAGGGATATGATGGGCTGTTTAAATGAGCATGTTGTGCATTTGGTGCATACTGTACATGTCAAATTATCCAGCTGTTTACTTATCGCTATCATCCAGGCCTAATATTCACAACTTTAAATTGGTATCAAAGTTGGGATCACATGCAAACACAGTCCCATTTACAGTCAGTCATGTGTCCTGGGAGGATCAGAGATCAGGGTTTCTACTAGGCATATGTACATTATGTACATAAATAAATAGGTACATTTAAAAAAAGTTTGCAACAAAAATTACAGTTCATTAATTTGTTATTCTCAGTGGTAGGTGGTGTGTGAGTGTGGCACAGGATATAGATACTATGCCTTATGTGTTCCCTTATATTCAAAATACATATTGGTACCAGTACTAATACCAAAATGTTGGTATCAGGACATCACTACTCTCCTTGTTTCCTTCTCTCTTTCCTTTGCCCTTCAGTTAATCTGAAAGTTTGACAACCATCAAACAGAGAGATAGGAGGTTCCCAATTGTGGATATTTGAACTTCATCTCACTGTCTGCTGGTTTGTTTTTATTCAGTCAGCAGACAGGACAAGTGCAGGTGTAGACTTTACTCAGTGTTCAGACTGAATCACACAAACCTGGAAAAGGAATAAGTTGATACAAGTGACATCAGCAGGTGACAAAGCAGGTACAGATGAGATAAAAACAGATATAAAGCTGAGACATCAAGACTAAAGGAGGAAAATACTTTTTTACAGAGAGAAGAAGAAAGATTGTGAAATATGTGTGTTTGTGTTTGACATGTTTTCATGGATGTTATTTATCTTCTTTCACTTTCAGACCACACAGCAGCTCCATGTTTGTTCTGTTCCTTCCAAACACTTTATCTTGTTCCTGCTGATGTTTCTGATACTCGACAAACAACAGATTAACAAAGGAATATGTACAATGAGCTTGTTTTAATGTTAATATCTTTGTGTGTTGTTGTTCAGATGTTGATCCATCAGCGTCTCTCTCAGTGAGGCCTGACAGAGTGCAGCACTTCACCTCTCAGGAGATCTCACTGAGATGTGAAGGAAACTTTACTGAGTGGAGACTGAGGAGGTTTCCTGAAAGGATTCCTAAGGAATATTGGTCCTGTTCTGACCAGAGAATAAAGAACGGATCCTCATGTAAAATTTCCATATACCAGCCCAGTGATGCAGTTTACTGGTGTGAGTCTGGATCAGGAGAGTTCAGCAACACAGTCAACATCACTACACACGGTACATTTTATTACATTTAGTCTTTTTTACACTTTTTGTAGAATCTGAAAGAATTGCACCTGCACCAACTGGGACTCAGTTTGTTTTGATTATTCTTTACAGTTTTCACTTTGAAGCTGTATTAGAAAGACAAAACAAACTTCTATTTTGATGGACACAAATAAAATATTTCACAGTTCTCTCAAGCTAATGAACTCTAACCTGGTCATCTGTGGCTGCAAATAAACATAAAACATCGTCTCAGTCTCAAAAGGTGGTGGCAGAAACTGTGGGGTTGAAAATATAAAAAGCCTTTATTTCAGCATGGCCCTTAGATTTTTATTTTAAAAAACTTGACGTTGCGTTGTGGCCACAGGCCTTCATCAGGGCTGGTGTGAAATGGCGCACATATGTTAACCCCTAAAGGAAAAGATGACATGATCTATCTGGACCACAGTCAAAACCAGCTGAAACAAAGTACACATCAATGCTTACCAGTAAATTACAATATATATATATTTTTTTATTTAAACCTTTATTTTAACTCGTTGGTCACTGAGGTTTCCCTCATTTACAGGGACGACGACAATACACAACAACATTTCAGGAGAGGATGAGTGGAGAACCATACAAAATATCACACAATACAAACATAAACAACGCAAGCGCTTTAATATACACATACAGTAAATCATCACATTAGATTATATGAAGTCCTCCTCACTCATAAGGACAGATACACATCCTGGGCCAAGGGACCAAAGAAAGGAGGAGAAATCAAATTAACCGTTCAGGCCTGGGTCTTTCTCTTTGTAGGAGCTTTTTTATCCTGTCTCCTCCCATTATATAACCTGCTCTGGTTGATGCCTAAGATCTTTTAAGTAAATGCAACTACAGTGTTTAGTGACTTTATAATGTAGAGCCATGGGATATTAGGGTCTCCCGTCCTAATAGCATGGGATCCCCACACTGCAGAGCACCAGAGGTAGAGACCGAGAGACTTTTCTCACCATGCAGCACTCCATGCATGTGCTTTTTGATGAACATCTTGGTCTCATATTTTTTCTGTAAACAAATTAAATCAAATATTGGATCTTAAATAATAATTTGTCACTAAAATAAGAATAAAACATTTACATTCTGTTTCTCATCATTGTCTATCAGCTGGTTTTTAAAGGTCTGCACCAGCTGATCTCTGACTGAAGCTTCATGTTCTGACTGTTTTACAGGGTCTAAACATTCTGATATGATCCTGGTGAGCCCCGTCCATCCTGTGACTGAGGGAGAGTCTGTTATTCTGAGCTGTGAATTCAAGACAAACAAAAAACCTTCCAGTGTGTTTTTCTATCAGAATAACAAACTGATCCAAAACGACACCAGGACGGAGCTGAATATCTCTGCAGTGTCAAAGTCTGATGAAGGTTTCTACAGGTGTGAGTCTTCAGGAAAGAAGTCTCCACAGAGCTGGGTGTCAGTCAGAGGTGAGTAGTGTTAAAATGTTTGTCCTTTTTCTATTTTGTGAACTGTGTTGTTACACTGGTAACATAAAGTACTATGTTTATATGCCTGTGCTGTATATTGATTAGTTTCTGAATATTTTTTTTCCACCTGCCTTAAACTTTTAGGAAATGATTTTGTCAGTTATGATTTAAAGTTTTTCATTATTTGTAACATTTAATCTACGATATTTACATTTATAGCTGGGCCCAAACCTGAAAGCTCTTCATTTCCTGTGCTGCTGATTGTTTTGCTGCTTTGTGGAGTCGTACTGATTGTCGTCCTGCTCCTCTTGTGTCGTCACAGACGGTCCAAGGGTGAGACATCTATCCTCTGATGTTTAACAGTTTATTTCTGCTTTAAATATTAATGTAATATAAACTCATGTCATTGAGACAGAAAATAGCAGAAGGACAATTAATTAACATTCATCAAATGTCTTTTCCACAGATTTATGCTTCATGAGGTCAGTTCAACACTCTTCTCTCTGGTCTTAAATATAACAGCAGTTCACTCTGTTTCTGTGTTAAATCTACTGTATTTATGATGTTATAGGTCGATCCAGTCAGAGAGCAACACCACAAATAACCAAAGCCAACATAGTGAATACGCCTCTCCTCTAAATGGTTGGTATCACAACAAGGCTGATTATTGTCGTTTTCATTTTTTTCTTTATCTATTCATTAACATTTCTTACACTCTGTGGAAGTGGAAGTCCATGAGAATGAGGATATCTTACTGACAGGGCACAATGAGTAATTAAAATATCTTATAGTCCAAGAACAAACAAATAAATATAAAACAATGGAGGATTTTTGTCAATAATATGATCTTTATTCTATATAATGGAGGTCAAACATCAATCTGACCTTGGTTTTCTTTGTTGCCACAGGTGAATCTCATCTCTATGATACAATCAGAACTGAAGATGCTGCAAATGGTACAGTTTCTACTTTTGGAGCCAGTCGCTTGAAATGATGCAACTGTTTTATTTGATATGAGACTCAGTAACTTAAACATGTCTTTATCACAGGTGCAGGTGCATCTCAGGACGTGACATATTCTTCTATTGAACTTAAAAATATTGGAAAGAAGCGTGAGTGCTCCAGATATGTGTAATGTAGAAGATTAAAACGTTTATTTGACTTGCAGTGTCTAAAACAATGACATTTTCTTTCTTTTATAAATTCCCCCTTTAACAGCCAAGCAGCGTGAACCAGCCGAGACCTCTCTTTACTCTGATTTGAAGATTGGAGCTACAGGTGCAGTCTTGCTCATAATTTGTCTTGTTTCATATTCACTATGATGGGATTGTGATTGTTTGTCTGATGTCATTACCTTCATGTACATTTCCATTTTGCAGACATGACATGAAACTGATTAGTTTCTCTTATGTTTTTTATTCTCTAGTCATCCTGTTTCACATTATGAAATACTGGAGCTTATATGTGGAAGTTCACCACCCTCCTTCTCCTTTCTGTCTTTCATAAATGAGCTGGTGCAATCATAGATAATTAAGTGTAAAAATAGTCTTGCACTGCCATCACTTTTTCACCCTTCAATCCGTGTTATGAATGTTTTTTTCTGAAAGTTTGTTCTTCATGGCACAGATTAAAACTGAATGAGATGTAAGAAAATTAGAAATACAAAAAACACACGAGATGTGGTATAGTTTGTGTGTGTTTTGACTTTCATGTCTATATCTGATGCCAGTCAAACGCGTCCTGAATTTCTTACACTTATTGCTGCATGTGAATGTGTCCATCAGTCCATCAGCTGTGTATCACAGAGATCTGGCTTCTGTTTTAGAAAACGGTGCCACATACGCCCAGGTCAACATCCTGAGCAAAGGAAAAGGCAAGAAAAAGAAAGGTTGGTAAAGTTTGTAGTCACTTGTGTTTTATGATCGTATATCTTTTTAGTAATGCATGTTTATTTTTTGTATTTATGCAGGACAACAGTTGCCTTATTACAGTACTCTACTACATGTCCAGTTTCAGCACAAGGATCATTACAGCACCTTTAGTTGACTTAGTGGAGACTTGAACTCTAATTTATCCTTGTTAACCGTCTCAATCTAATCATCTCTCGCTCACAGGAAAATCAACTCCTACTGCGACTGATGAAACTCTTTATTCTGAAGTGAAAACCACAGGAGCAGCTTCTGGTAATAATCATGTGTAATTATTTGAATATTGTCCTGATTTATGAACTCGGCATTGAATCTTGGATAAACCTGTGTCTTTGTTTTCCTCTTCTCCCAGATCTGTGAAGAGCTGCGTCAACAAAACCAAAGAACTGGTCGACTGAACTTTCTGCAACGACTTGCAAGTGTGTCCATATACAGTATCACACATGAATTTCCCTTTAGGGATCAATAGGTAATTCTTATATTATCTTATTTTATCTTACATGCTCACTTTTTATTGCCAGTAGCTTATAAACACATAGATTTAATATTGTTTTAGCACAAAGAACAAAACTTCTGAGATGTATTTACATTTAACATTTATAAGTGCCTACTGTACATTAGAATTTGTATTGCTTCATACAGTTTTTCTTTATTATCATATCGTTATCTATTTATATCGTAATTTTTCTTTGTTAACTTGGTACCACTTTGTAATAAGACTCCCCTTATAAAATATTTATGAAAGGTTTATATCTACTTTATTAATGTGTTACAAGATGTTAAAACAGTCGTAAAAAGCATTTGCCTGATCTTACCAAATTGTGATCCTGCATCAATACAGGAAAACGGTTATTACTTGTTTATTCTGATTTTCAAAGTGTTTACAACTGTTTTATTCTATTTAATAATATCTATAAATCCTTTATAAAGGTCTTATAGTAAAGTGGTACCTTTTAGGTTTTAGTGTAGGATATGTTACAGTACAGGCTGCTCCAAAAAGCAGCAACAGCAGTTTTATACATTATATTACAGCTTAAGTATATAAATATTTGTGCAGTGTATTTATTCAGTGTTAAATTTTAACTGCAAGCAAACATTATATTATATCCTTATATTCCTGCTACAGTGTATGTGAATAGGATTTTAAGAAAGCAAAGGGGGATGAGTTGGTTTTGTTTAGCCGTTTGAAACTCACAGGCCACATAAAGTAGTGAAAATAAAAACCAGAGTCCTGGCATTTGGATTCTGTTTTCTAGTGATAGGTCATGTGACCTGTGATTGGCCACAACAACAAAGGTCAAGTCAAAATGACAGGTTAATAAAGTCCACTGCAACTGTTCTTGTACAAAATCCAGCTGTTGGAGCATGTGAGGTTCCAAAACACAAGAACTTAAGTGTTGCAGCTTTGAGCTCGACTGGCGTTGATTGATTATGATTCGGATTTTTTAGCTTTTCAATATATTGTCACTTAATTTCAAACCAGTGCTTGGTGACACATTATGACGACAGAGAGGAATCATCAATATATTCATGTAAATAGAGTGTTTGCAGTATTTAGGCAGCTGCTGTGTGTATCACGGCCATCCAGATATCAGAGATGCAACATTTTTATGTATTTAACCTAAAGTGTAATCCAGCTGTTCTCAATAAAATGACAAGATGACTGAACTTTTGTGTCAATATTTATTCTCATATTTGTCCCTAATATGCAAGGCATCACCTTAAATTCAGCAGATAGAAGTAACTGGGTGGCCCCACCTGTTTTAAATATCGAACATTTTTAGCAAAGTCAAAAAGTTTTCCTGTGTGGTTTCTGTATTTTAAATACAGTTTAAGTTTGAACAGTTTAAATAGACATTAATGTATCCATTAAATGTCACACTAGTCATAGCTACTAATGAATCAGAGACAGTCTCTGATGGGGTGTGTGGCTTTTCACACACTCTGTTTATGACACTGTTCCTATTGTGCGTGAGCTCATTTACTTCCTGTGAGAAGAAAGCAAAACACATTATGAACAAACTTGAAACAAGTATTGTGCTGTGAAGTGAAGAGGGTCGGTGGTGGGTGAGCTGAACACTTCTCCTCGGTACAGAAACTCACCGGAAGAATGAACGTATTTTCAGATTGAACGAAGAAGCCAGTGGATTGCCAAGATTTGCTGTACTCAAGTGATAGTGGTGAGAAAGACTTGGTTTCATATCTGCTTTCAAAAACCGTGCTGTAAATGGGAGGTTGATTTATTTCCACAAGGAAGTGTTTCTATCTTTTGCTCCTCGATCAATTTAAATGAAGCTGCTTTTACAGTAATTGTAAAATGACTGATACTTTGTGAGGCAAATGCAGAAACAGACAGAAACAGAAACGTCTGTCTATATGTGGCCTCACAAATGGTTTTTGGCCTCCTAGTGACGTTTCATTGAGACTGCTACAACTGTCGTAACCATGATAAGAAGACTCAGTGTTTGTCTTTGTTGTTTCAAAGGTAGAGTTGTGATTGCTTTTGATAAAGAACAGTGTGTTTATGTGGGTGGGCCTACTCTCATCATAACGTGACATTTGGATGTATTTCCTAATGCATGCATGAGGAGAAAGCCCAGTCAGCAGAAAGTGCCAGTCTGTTTGTTGATGACTTCAGAAAAGCTGAAACATAGTCACAGTAAACTTTATTGCCCTCTCCGGCCATTACAGTTGAAATGTGATTAATCAAAAGTGTCTCATAAAATTCAAATTCAAACTCTTGTTTCTGCAGCGACAGAAGAAGTGTGGAAATGTTAAAGTACACGCTGCAAAAAAAAAAAAAATCCAGTCGGCTTAGAGTAAAAGGGAAGGAAGCAGAGACAAGTTTAACTCAGAAGAAGAAGAAGTTGGAGGGGGGCAGCCAGTGAAATATTTATATGAGATGTGACTTCTGTTTCTTCACAGTCCTTTGGTTTCTGTTCGGTTGGAAGCTTTCTCTTGACAAAACAAAGAAACTTCTCTGATATAAAGGACTGGATGTGAGGATGGGACAGACTTCCCCCTGTGTGCTCGGGTTGTTCTGTGAGTATTAATGTCCATTGATGTTTATTTGTGTTTTTCTGAAAGTTTAAACAGACTGACTTGAAGAAATCAGTTTGTTGGTTTTATGTGACATAGCTTTAAAGATCATCATGTTTTTGAGCATGACTTGCTTCATTTCAAACTTACCCAATATTACCCAACTTCACAAACTCTTTAGTTATTTACTTTGATTATTGTTCACTGGTTGTTTCTGTTTTTTTCTGACAAGTCTCCACCATTTTAGTGCTGATGAGCCTCCTCTACCCTGGACATGCTGAAGGTAATTTATCACATGCACTTTCTATGGCCCTTCATTGTTTCAGTCTACAGTAGCCACACACACTGGATCAATAGATTATATGTCGTACTGTATATGTTGCATTTGTAACTGTGTGCTGTTGTATGAATGTTTGTGTTGTTTTCTAGATTTTGTGTTGACACTTGAGCCAAACTGGTCCACCTTCTTTACTGGAGAGTCTGTTACCTTCACATGTGAAGTGAAGGAAGGAAAAGAAACTGACTGGCTATACAGAATTGATAAGGACAATCAGGGATATATTCAGTACCATTCCAATAAACGGTACAGATTACAATCTCTCCAGACATGGCACAGTGGTGAATACCAGTGCTTTGCTTACCACAGGCGAACATATGTAGAAAAGAGGAGTAACGTTGTCTCTTTGAATGTATCAGGTAAGTCGTGTTGTTTTATCTTGCGCCAATTTACTATAATCATTAGCTTGTATTTGAGCTCTTTTCATAACTATGTACTGTAAAAATAAACAGGATAATGAGATAATCATATACAATAATCTTATACTGTAAACTTGAAACCTCAACCAGGGCTACTGTGTTTTTCCTTGCTGCTTTCATGACAGAAAATATGCTGCAGTATTTTTAAAGGTCAATGTAATTATCAAATATCAGCTACTGCAGATAATATAATGAGAAATAAAATGTAGAAAGGAAATACAAAAAATATGGAGATGTGATGACAGGGCTGATGTGGAAGTGGTTCAATGACAGATAATGTCATGTGCTGTTGTATTTAATTGATAATTACCTTGATTTTGTTCCTTATATGGTAGATAAACCCAGGGCCACACTGCTACCAGGTGAAACAACCATACCAGTAGGTGGCAGCGTTACTCTGACCTGCTCTGTGGACAAACCTGCTGAATGGAGATATTACTGGTACAGAAGAACCTCAGGCTCTTATGAAGATCTGAACAGCAGAGATGGTGATCAGAGCAGAGAGATCAGTGTCTCACAAGGAGGAACCTACTGGTGCAAAGGAGGTCGAGGAGATCCAGTCTTCTACACTTATGGAAGTGAAGTCACCATTGAGATAACTTGTGAGTTTGATGATTGTGTTTGGACTAAAATGAAATGTGTTCTTGATGATAGTTTTAATGTTTTTCTATTTCTGATGTGAACAGTTTCCAACAGAGTCACATTGACTTCACAACCGAGCTGGAGTCAGATGTTCAGTGGTGAGACGATCACATTCACATGTGATATCCAGGGAGGTGGAGACACTGAGTGGCGGTATGAATGGACAACACCCAGGTCAACCACACATGAGACAGATGTTAATTACTGGAGAACCAGTGCTCTCTACAGTGGGGAGTACAAGTGTAGAGGTAGAAACAGAAGAGAATCGTACTCTTCGACACAGTGGAGTGAAGTCATCACAAAGACAGTGTCACGTAAGTCATTTATTTGTTCTGCTCTTATCTACTGGTGTCTGCAGGGAAGATAAACATTATAGTTTCTATTGTAGAGTGAATGTGCTCGGTATGAGAAATATCTCCTCCAAAGTAAACCACAGAGAATGAGGCTGAATGAGTCAGTGTCAAAACTCAGGTGTCGTTGCAACAAAGGGAGACACGAATGTGCTTCTGGGAAAGTCTGGATCAACTTGGAGCTAAATTCTTTGCACTGAGCTTTATGACTGAAGATCTTTTCTCTAAACTCAACAACAGCTAAACCAAAGGCTGAGCTGAGAGCCAGTGGCCGAGGGATTCCAGCAGGGGGCAGTGTGACACTGACCTGCTCTGTGAAGCCATCAGCTGGTTGGATCTATAGCTGGTACAGAGGTGATCAGTCTTATACAACTCTGACGAGACAAGATGCTGTTTTCCTCTCATCTGGACGAATCAGTGTGTCACAGGGAGGACTGTACAGGTGCAGAGGAGGAAGAGGAAACCCAGTTTACTACTCAGAGGACAGTGATTCAATCAGTATCAGTGACGTTGGTGAGTTAAATAAATGTTTTTCATAATATAAAACACAGAAAAACACAGATTAGAATTAGAATTATGTTTAATTGATGTTGGTGAATCTCCAACAGCTCCAAACAGAGCTGTTGTGACTCTTGAACCCAACTGGTCTGAGATCTACAGAGGAGAGACGATCACTGTCAGCTGTGAGATCCAGGGAGGAGACACTGAGTGGACGTATGAGTGGGAAACACCAACCTTACTCAAACCTCCAGATCAACATGAATACAGGATCAGTCCTGCTTCATCATCCCACAGTGGAGACTACAGCTGTAGGGGCACGATGAAAAGTGATGGACTTAATACAACAGAGTGGAGTGATTCAGTCAGACTGACAGTGTATGATGGTAAATCACATCATGTTTCAACTGAAAATCTAAACAAGTCATAAAAGAGTGTTTTTGTTCCTTTCTACTGAAACTGTATCATATAGTTTGTCCATATTGTGTCCAACTTCCCAACAGACAAACCTGTCCTCACAGTGTCTCCATCATGGCTGAGTCCTGGAGCCTCAGTAACTCTCAAGTGTGAGGTTGGACTTAAATCTGCAGGATGGAGGTTCTTCTGGTCTAAGGCTGTTCCCGATCCATCACAGCTCTCCTACCGCTCTGAGCTGCTCCCTGGTAGCAGCAATGGGACTGAACAGGATTCCTACATGGTCCATGGTCAGACACACACAGCAGGATATGTGTGTCGGGCTGGAAGAGGAGACCCAGTGGTTTACACTGAGACTAGTGAACCAACGTTTGTCTGGTCTGGAGGTCAGTTGGTTGAGATGATACGTGTTTGTTGCTGCTGATGTTTCTGATACCTGACCAAAAAAACCCCATTAACACTGTTGTATTAACTGTTAATATATCTTTATATGTGTGTTGTTGTTCAGATGTTGATCCATCAGCGTCTCTCACAGTGAGTCCTGACAGAGTGCAGCACTTCACCTCTCAGGACATCTTAGTGAGATGTGAGGGAAACTTTACTGAGTGGAGACTGAGGAGGTTTCCTAAGAGTGACTATTACTGTTCTGACCAGACAATAAGGAACGGATCCTCATGTAAAATTTCCACATCCCAGCCCAGTGATGCAGTTTACTGGTGTGAGTCTGGATCAGGAGAGTTCAGCAACACAGTCAACATCACTACACACGGTACATTTTATTACATATAGTAATAAGAGTTCTTATCTAATCAAAATGTAACTTCACTGTCCAGTCAGTCTTGAGTGGAATTGTTGCTAGTTGTACATAAAGACATTAAAATATCAGGTCTTAAATTCAACATTGTCACTGAATGAGGATAAAAACATATACATGTCATGTAGGGCTGGGCGATATGGACCAAAAGTCATATCCCGATATATTTTGTCTGAATATCGATATACGATATATATCCCGATATTTTTCCGCAAAGTGAGAGCAAATGTTCAGTCAAAGTTAAAGCCAAATATGACAAGTCACAGGTAGTTTTATTGAAACCGGCTATTTCACTGAACAATGTGAACAAATGTTCAGTTGCTCAAATAACAAAATATAAACATAAATACTGCCTGACAAGAGTACCTTTCTTGAAATCAAAGTAATGGAGTAATGGATTTTAGAAGGCGTGATTCCATAAGGCCTCTTCTAAGATCAATGTTAAAAGTTGGCTGGAAATTTGAAAATATTGTCATTATCATGTATAATTTATTATAAGACATTTCTGTAACATAAACACCAGCTATAGCAGAGTCTTATAGAAAGGCACTCTTGAAATAAAAAAAAACTATCAATTGTCTGCACTAAAAACTAAAAAACAACAACTGCCTTGTGTCAGAGTTATTTCTCAGAGATTTTTTTTTTTAACCTGGAGTCACGTGACGTGCCCCACGTCTTTTCCGGTCAGTCGTCATGGAAACGTCACGTGACACTCACGGATCCACGGTTTGGACCAGAGTGAAAACAAACGTGTGTAAACCATGCATGTATTATATTATCATAGATCCATGGGGTAAACGCGAACCTTACGAGCTGAATCTGGTGAAAGCACCGCGGCTCACAGAGGTCTGGAGCTCTGACGCTGCTGCAGGGGACGACCTGCTAACGGCTAACGGCTAATAACAGCTAACGGCTAACAGCCGTGCTACAGCAGCTGACTGAGCCTCTAGAGCCGCGGCTCGGCTCGTTAACGGCAACGAGGTCGACGTGGACTCGGTGCGTTCCTCTCGGTCAGCTGGTGAAGCAGCGGTCTGATAAGCATGAATAAAATAGTTAGAGGAGGGGCGGCGGCGTGGAGCGCGGCGAGCAGTGCAGGGAGCTCCAGATCAGCAGCCTGAATGGAGCAAGGATCACAGCGCAAATTTGAACTATATCGATATATGCGATATGGTCAAATTCCATATCCCATTAAAAAATATATCGATATATTTTTTATATCGATATATCGCCCAGCCCTAATGTCATGTATATGCATCATTGTCTGGTTTTTAAAGGTCTGCACCAGCTGATCTCTGACTGAAGCTTCATGTTCTGACTGTTTTACAGGTTCTGGTTTGATCCTGTTGAGCCCCATCCATCCTGTGACTGAGGGAGAGTCTGTTATTCTGAGCTGTGAATTCAGGACAAACGAAAATCCTTCCAGTGTGTTTTTCTATCAGAATAACAAACTGATCCAAAGTGACACCAGGACGGAGCTGAGGATCTCTGCAGTGTCAAAGTCTGATGAAGGTTTCTACAGGTGTGAGTTCTCACGAAAGAAGTCTCCACAGAGCTGGGTGTCAGTCAGAGGTGAGTAGTGTTAAAGTGTCTGATTATTTTTCTCTTTTGTACATTTATCCGAGTTGTAGATCTTGATACTTTTATTATTTAATTTTTCAATATTTCCAACAGCTGGGCCCAAACCTGCAAGCTCTTCACTTCCTGTGTGGCTGATCGTTAGACTGATTTGTGGAATAATATTCATTATTGTTGTCACCCTGCTTTTTGTCTGCAGAAGATCAACATGTGAGATATTAATTATTGATCACTGATCAGTTCTGATGTCACATGGAGCAGTGCTTCAGTTTTTAATATGAATTCTTCTCTGCTTTTCACAGGTCCAAGTGTCAACAGGTTCGTATAACAAACTCTCATCTCCAATTAAAAGCACTTCTATATTTCACATCTTTATCATGTTTTATTTTTAAATGTTCCTGCTCATCACTGCTAATAGACATTTTTAAACTCGATGTTTCAGACTCACTCAGACTCAGAGAGAGAATCAGGACTCAGTCCACCATGATGAAAACCAACAGCAGGTTTATTCCTCTCTCCTCCACGGTCAGTTGTTCATGTAGCTTCCAACACATTATGTACCTATTTTTAACTCACAAGAGACACTTGGAAATATTTTCGATCAGTTACAGTAGCTTAGTTGTCAGACTGTACTCATTCCCTCTGCTTGAGTGAAAGCAAACCCAGTAATGAACGCATTACTTACTGAAGAAGTTAAGTTCCAATCACTATCACAGATATGAGGTGACTGATACTAACTTTGTTTCATTTTGATTGGCCTATAGGTGACGCCAGTGTCTATGAATCAATCAGAGGCTCTGAAAACACTGGACAAGGTTCATTATAAACCTTTACTAACATTTAAGACAATAAAAACATTATTTTTTTCAACTCAATGAGACTATTATCACTTCCTCTGTTGAAACTGATGAAAAATATCTGCAATGTTCATCTCAACAGGTCAATGTGACGGTGCAGAGCAGAGCTCTGACTATGTGAATATAGATCCAGCCACAGGTACAAACATTAACATCAGCTCTTTAAATTGTTTAATCGATTTCTCTTCAATTAGCTTTTTTCTTAAACAAACTTTTTTGTCTTGATTGTGACTTTTTATTTCTTCAATTTACCCCCTCGAAATATATAAATGTTCCATATCGTTTAAGAGAATTTTGAGTTTATATTTTCTGTTCAACATGTCTCTCACATCTAAGTTACACCTTTATTGGTGTAATAACTTTTGATCGAACTATTTGAACTTTGCTGACTCCACATAGAGATTGTGATTTTTTATTTAAATGTATCATTTTATGTATTTATTACTACATTTACAGTAGTTTATTGTGATTTTATTCCAGGTCCATGAACAGAAGAACATCGTCGACAAAACAAGAGCAACAAGACATTTTATAGAGGTGAACAACAGTTTATATTTAAAAAAAAAAAGAAAAAGTTTAGGTTTATTTTTCTTTTGCATATGAAAGAGTATCAAATGCATTTTATATTAATATATTATATTATATTTATATGTGAAGTGTTTGTACCATAATTTGTAGTGCAGGTTTCTCATCATTAAACATTTTGTACAGGTTTGGTTTTATTTTCCTCAGTTGCTCAGTTTGTTCATCATACTGTATGATGCCGCTGCTCGAAATAATCCTAGAGGAAACACTTGTTATACATTTGTATCTGGGTTTGCTTGTAAATATTATTGATGCACTTTTTTTTAATCTTGGAAGATAAACATAAGAGATGTGGAACATTTGAAAAACCTTTTCTGGAGTTGTCCTACTGTAAATTTTATTTGTATATATTTTTTTAAATATTTATTTTACATTGTATTTTCATTGTTTGAACTAAAAACCTTTGGATCTGTGAATAAATACATTGTAGTAAATTCAGAAACCTTAGTTGGATTTTTGATTAAAAATATTGACTCTTGCAGGGGCCCATAAACTATTCCATGCCGAGGGTCCTCCAAATAGCATTAGCTTCTTTGCAAACCCACCAAGTTTTGAGGCTTGATGTCATGACATCATGAATGATATTTTGTTTTGTTTTTAGAAAGATTAGCATAGAAAATAAGGTTTTAATATGTTATATTGTTATTGTAAATTCTATTTAAAGCAGATATCAGTGGAATGTTTTTGTTAATAATGTCCTAAATAGTCCTAAATAGTCCTATTTTCCGTCAGCAATCACTTACATGAAGTATTTCAGCCTAAACACGAGTCTCTCCGTCACTCTGCTCTGCTGTAACCCGAGGAGAAATTTTTCCTTGTGGGATACAAGTGTTATCCAATGAGGAGAGAGAACGGCATGAAGGGCTGTGTGTGCAGCCAAGGGATGCGCGTGAATGTGGTGACGTAGCACGAGGACCAATTGATGCCTGACAAGGGCGGGGGCTGCTAACTCATGGTGCGTTCAAAGAAACTCGTACTTTGTGTTTTTCCTTCCTGTGAAGTCATACCAGTTCGATCTGGTACGAGTTCACGGGTCGGAAGTTACGAGTGGCCGTTATAGGGAACTTTCACAGACAACAGGATGGTAAAAACACGAGCTACGGGTTACCTGGAACGCTACCAAGTCGTAGTTGTGACTTGAAGCTGTAACTTACGGTTTCAAAAGCCTGCCTTGAACGCAGCATTAGCCGAAACGGCCGTGAAGCTGATATCTGCTTTAATAATAATGCTCCAAATATAATAATTAGATTTTATCCTGTTATTTGAATTTTTTCTCACCTTCCCTCCAATTTGATGAGGACCCCCTATAGCACCAGGGGCCCTGGCCACCACTTTGAAAACCACTGGACTAGTGCACCTTTACTGGTCCACATCTGGATCCAGGTGAGAGAGGCCACAGATGGAGCTCATCATAGAGCAAGTTGGAGACTGTCCTCCAGTAAAAATCAAACCCATTGGTCGTTTGTTTATGACCCATAGTTGTGTTTTATAATTGTAAGGCGA
Organism: Trachurus trachurus; assembly: GCF_905171665.1. Classification (NCBI taxonomy): domain Eukaryota; kingdom Metazoa; phylum Chordata; class Actinopteri; order Carangiformes; family Carangidae; genus Trachurus; species Trachurus trachurus. The sequence goes on along the minus strand of NC_139909.1, from coordinate 15,340,898 downwards.
CATCTAGTGGCTGCAGTATTTATGACAGGAGCAGAGGGAGAAGTGTAGTATAGTGACGTATTTTGCTGTTGCTGCTTCCTTATTGTCCTCTCCTCCTCTTGATGTGGTGTTGTTCTACACAGCACTGCCACCAGGTGTCACAATAGGTGAACAGCAACAACCTGAGGCCGTTTCACATTTACTCACACGCGCACACCACTATACTCATATACACACTACTATAGTCTCTTACACACACTATTGTATTCATACACACACACACCACTATGTGAGAGAGTATAGTGGTATGTGTGTGTATGAGTATAATAGTGTGCATGAGAGTATAGTAGTGTGCGTGTATGAGTTTACTGTGTGCAAGAGAGTTTGATTGCAAGGGAAGTAAATTCTCAGATTCTGATTGGTTCTTTGCAAGACCACCGGAACCAGGAACTAAATTGAGTTCGTTTTTTTTTTTTTTACGTTGATCTGTTTGATTGTTTTCCACCATATAAAAATATACTGTAAACATATTGGACACAATGTTCACATAATTGAGGGATAAAGCAGTTATTAGATGTGACCGAAACATCGTGTTGTGATTCAGCTGCTTTGTGTTCCTCCTCAGGTCGACCAAGTCTCGGCTCTTCCTTCGCCATCAGGTGCTGATGATCGTAATGGGGACAATGCTTTATCCCACTGCTGTGAATATTGTATCCCATATGATTATATTTTTATATAGTGGAATTACAATCGAACGAGTCATGTTAAAAAATAGTTCATAATAGTTGTAATAACAATATGTTTATTAAAACAGGGATCTCAGATTTCAGAACAGTCCTTTACCCCAAACTAAACAAGAGATTTGCATGTAATAAGCATGTGGTGGTATGTTAGAGTGTCTGCTTACAGTGTCAACTTCCTTATGTCTTGTGTCCTTGTTCACTGCAGTGGTGTCTGATGGTTTTTCATCATAATTAGACCGCTCTGCTAAAAAGTCTGCGGGTGAGGTGTTTCCTGTTTATATTTTAGATCGATAACACTTAAAAATTATACCTGACTTCACCCTTAAACTTTGTAATAGTTTTGATCTTTAAATATATGTTTATCAGTTTGCATGTAATGACAGATATGTCTTTTTCATAGTCCAATGTTGTGACTAATGTTCACCTCAGACTGTTTTTAGGCACAGCAGTTTGATCAGGCCCATTCAGACCAGCAACTTCAAGCAGAATGACGCTGGCTTATGATGACAGATAATATCATGCTTGCTGCTGGTTCCATAAAACTGAGCACCTTCCTTTGGTTTATTTTGTGTAAATGACAGGTATGCTAAATGTTTTGGCCTTAGTATTGTGCTAAAAGGAGGAAAAAGAAAACATCTATTTTAAATGAAGCAGATGACTTCCTCAGGTCGGACGTTGACATCTCAGGCTCAGATCTGCGTTTTCAGATTTAGCTTTATTCTTGAAGTTCAGTTCCTCAATCTCAAAAATTACTTGTTCTGAATAACTGGGGTGTATCAATGCCTCACTGGGTAAATCATGTATCACCTAGTCTCAGTGTTTATCTAAGTGGCTGTGGGTTCAAGTCTGATGCATGGCCCTTTGCTGCATATCATTCTCTGTTAATATCACACCCTCGACCACACCATCACACCAGGGACGTGCACATGACTATAGAGGGGCAGGGGCTCAACATCATAAAAGGGCAGTATGTACAATTTTCAGGCCTTAATATCAAAATAAATAAATGCAATTAAATTACAGTTACTATTTAGTCAGTAGAGAAAGCCTGCACGCCTTCAAGGACTGCAGTCAACATGCTGGACCAATTTCCCAACTTCCCGAAACAGACATGACGTCTGAACTGCTATGCTAAGGCAAATATGGTATTGGGTGCACATTATCATGGCTTGCGGGAAAAAAAAAATCATGTGAGTGCAAGTGCAAAATAGAAGTACAGACTACACTGACAAAACCAAGAAATGTCTACTGACTGCTACTGTGCATGTAGAACAGCAGCAATATTTACAACAGCAACGTCACAATCTGGAAACAAATTCAAATAGTCAGTGAAATCAAGCTGAGTGAGTGATTCCTCCTGTTGCTGTTGTTGTTCACTACTGTAAAATATGACTGGGTGTGGGAATAGACTGGTTCTGGATTATGGTAGATTAACGCAATGAGTTGTTTGAAACATGCCACAAACACAGAGGGTCCAGTTCATCTTATTTATTGTTTCGCTGGTTAATTCTGATGAAAAGGAAAACGAAAGAACAGCAAAGATTAGTCCACACAACTCAAATATTCAGATAAGTTAACAACTATTCAAAGTGTACTTAATCTTGGTAAACAGAACTCAATTTAGTAAAGAGTAGAAGGCAGCAACAATATTCTTCAATTAACTATGAAATAAACAAGGAGTGTGTGGACCTTAAATGAGTAACTTACATCAACTAGGCAGCTCAGGCAGCCAGCTCCTTTGTTCTCCAGAGCAGAAAGGGCCTGCCACAGGTGAGCTACCTCTGTGCTCCGACCTCTAGTGATGTGAGGGGAAGGAGGAGGGATAGAAGGAGTTGAGGTGGAACTACATTCAGGTGATGTTTGACAGAAGACGGGGGTGTGGCTTAACTCTTAACAAGCAGTGAGCTAAACAAACACAAATGGGCGCTTTTCTGAAATATGACTCATATTAAGCTCGTTGAATAAGTGGAAGGCGACTTGTCAGAACCGACAAGGAAGTTATGTTGATGGATTTATCTCTCTCTCTCTCTGGACGTGCATGTGTGGGAGTGCGCACCGCGGGGCAGCCCCGCCCCTCAGTGAGAGACAGAGCGGAGCAGCAGCAAACAACACACACACCAATGTACATACACAATACCGTGTATATTACAAGGAAATGTGTACGGTAGATTACCGTGGCATTTTGTTTACATCCCCATGCACAACAGGAATGTATTTATTTATTAAAAAAACAAAAACAAAACGGGCACTTTAATAAGAGGCAAAAAAGGGCAAGGGCTCAAGCACCCTTTGGGGCCTACAGTATGTTGTGCGCGTGCCTGCATCACACCCACAGCCCTCACTCTCTCCCTCTTCCTGTCCTGTCACTCTTTCATTGTCCCTGTCAAGTAAAGACAGTCTTCCAAAAAAAGATTGTGATATTAATTTATTGACATTTAACTAAATTAACTCTTGTGCAAACTCTTATTCTTCAGTCAACAACCTTGACAAGGTCTTCAAAAGCAGAAACGTGACATTAATACAACATTTTTCTGTGACTGTTTTAGTGAAGAGTATCATGTACTGTTCACTCAGCCACAGGCTTATCTGTACCATCTCTTTACTGAAAATAATTTGCAACCATTTTAATTTGGAGCTGTTGCACAACAAATGAGGAATTGGTCTTAAGTTCAGTGTGGGATGTCAATGAAATTACATATTTCACCTAGCTCACCACATTTACCAGTGGGCAGTGTGGTGATGAAACTGCATAGCTCTTTCTATCACAGCAACACATCTGAATGTGTGAAGAGGAACTTATTCTTTCTCACATACTAAGAAGCAGTCAGTCTGCTTGTTTCTCCTCAGGCCCTAGTTATTGAGGTTTAAAGTTGTTTGAAGAGAATCAAATATATTAATGTTTCAAACTGCATTCATTAAAACTACATGGAGTCATGGGTGTTTTCTACACAAATATTAGACCTGCACATTTTAATTGACCATATGACAGAATTGAATAATCTTGCTATAGGTGATATTAGTATTTTGATGTATTCAGTCAGCTGGTTCTCAAAGTTGCATGGCTTGTGTGTAACTGTATGGATCCACACTGCAACTGATAAAACATCCTTAATATAAGGAGTAACACTGTCTTATCTGACTTTAAAATGAATCATAGTTTAAGTCTGTATTACTATGCTGAAGGGAAGGTATTGCTGCCTTTATTGTGCCCTCCTCTTCCTACACACAGACACACACCAGATGAAGCAGCCTAGGAAGCTTTTTAACCACAAGACCACCAGGAAGCGTTGGCCTGTGAGTTTTAGCAGACTGTTCAGGGGTCGTGGTAAGTGTGGTTGAATGTCAGTAAAAAAATTTTCACTCCTAAACAGACGCTTTACATTGTACAGAAAAAACAATTGAATTATTATATTTACTAATTATAGAGCAAGCTAGTTTCTTAGTGGGGTTGAATTGAACTTATCTTTGCTGTATACCGGTATGATAAGTTTTGTTTACATGTAGTTATGTTTTATGAGACTGCATGTTTTTTATGAGTTCAGTTGTACAGTCAGTGTCCATTTTCATACCACCTTTAGCAGAGAAGATCCACAAATACTTATCTGATGATATAAGCTGGTTTTCATTATCATGCTGTACTGTGATTACGTGTTTTTTTTGACACAATCCTGCTTAGTGAATGCAATATCATGTTTATTTGAGCATTACACTGACACATAGACACACTTAGTGATAGCTTGTTGGAATAGCATTTTACCTCAAATTGGATTTGAATGTGGAGATGCACCATCAATTGTGGGTTCAAAAAACACATGCTAATTTGTGCAGTGGTTACAGGTAGATTCAACATGACTATGTGTGCTGTGGTCAAAGCCATGAAGTTGTCTGAGCTGTGTGTAAAACGGAAGGAAGAAAAGAGAGGCTAAAGAAAGAGAAGTTGAGACGAATTCTGATCTCACTTTGTATGAAATGTAACTTCTTCTTTATCGTCCTTCTCTCTTTCTCTTTTTGCTGCCTTATTATTTATGCAAAGTGGAAGCGTTTTCCAGACACAGAGAGCAGAGCGACGGTGTCGGTGCTGGATGTGAAGATGGGCCACACTTTGTTCTGTGTGCTGTCATTACTCTGTGAGTACATCAGTCATTTTATAATTCCTTTAATTCCTCCTATTTTATAATATAATTGTGTGTGAACACCAGTAATGGAGAAAGAGCGCTATGTGGAGATGAATGTATGGAAAGATATTGCGTTGTTCGAGCCAAAAGCTGAAAAACTATTTGTGGCGGCCGTCACAAATAAATCAATGTATGGGAAACACTTTTATATTAACAGAGCAGCCTGATGAACAAGTGGACAAAGATAAACAGTCCTGCATGGAGATTTAAAAACAAAGAGTCATTAAGTTTACACACATGAAGTAATTTTCTCACCTTGAGGTGTGGCTTGTTGTGCTGACTGACACAGTGTCTGTTTTGAGCTCAGTTGTCAAAATCATAGAATAGAATATAAATGCTTCACATACGTATTGATATGGTGATAGATAATCAGCCCTAACATCCTGTATGAAAATGTGTGTTTAGTATTTCACAGTATTTCAGTCCATTAAAATGTCTAAATAGATGTGTGGTTTGGAGTCAGTGTGTTGTGCTTTGTGTGTTTACCTGTGGATACAAAGAGACTAAATTGGGTAAAATCAGATTAATGTGAGTTTCCAGTGGCAGTTTTGCTGACGCGACCAGAGCTACATGGAGAGCAAAAATGTAGCTCATAGTCTGATGTAATATTAAAGTTATTTGTTTTATTTCACATGATCTGAGTTTTGTTTCCTGAAATGTACTCTGGCTTTCAAAATCATCACGTTTTTGAGCATGAGTCGATTTCAAACTGAATATTACCAAACTGAATGAAATCTGAGTTATTTACTCTGCATTGTTAACTGGTTATTTCTGATTTTTTGACTAATGTCCACTATTTTAGTGCTGACGACCCTCTCATACACTGGACATGCTGAAGGTAATTTCTCACCTGCATCATTTATGCACTTTCTATTGCCCTTCATCGTTTCAGTCTATGTATCCACACTCACTGGATCAATAGACTGTGACTAGAAATGTGAAATATGTTGTGTTTCTAACTGTGTGCTGTTGGATGAATATTTGTGTTATTTCTAGATGCTGTGTTGACTCTTGAGCCCAACTGGTCCACCTTCTTCACCGGAGAGTCTGTTACCTTCCTATGTGACATGAAGGAAGGAGAAGAAACTGACTGGGAATACAGAATCAATAAGGATAATAGTCATTTTCTTCAGTACTATTTCAATAAACGGTTCCCATTACAACCTCTCCTGACATGGCACAGTGGTAAATACCAGTGCTTTGCTCACCACAGGCGAACATATGAAGAAAAGATGAGTAACATCGTCTCTTTGACTGTATCAGGTAAGTCATTAATATTGTTTTATCTTGTCTCAGTTTTTTACTAAGTGATCATTCATTTGTGTTTAAGTTATAAAGTTGTATTTTTCATCACATACTGTAAACACCTTTAGAGTACAATAAAACTTGAAACATCAACCAGGGCTACTGTATTTTCTCATACTACATTCATGATAGAGAATATGCTGTGTAAATATATAATATAAAAAAGTGGAGAGAAGTACAGAAAATATGGAGACGTGATGACAGGGCTGATGTGGGAGTGGGTTAATTACAGATGATGTCATGTGCTATCATATTAATTTAATTAACATGATTTTGTTTCTTATATGGTAGATAAACCCAGGGCCACACTGCTACCAGGTGTAACAATCATACCAGTAGGTGGCAGCGTTACTCTGACCTGCTCTGTGGACAAACCTGCTGAATGGAGATATTACTGGTACAGAAGAACAAGAGGCTCTACTAAAGATCTGAGCAGGAGAGATGGTGATCAGAGCAGAGAGATCAGAGTCTCACAAGGAGGAACCTACTGGTGCAGAGGAGGTCGAGGAGATCCAGTCTTCTACACTGATAGAAGTTATGAAGTCACCATTGAGATAACTTGTGAGTTTGATGATTGTGTTTGGACTAAAATGAAATGTGTTCTTGACAATAGTTTTAATGTTTTTCTATTTCTGGTGTGAACAGTTTCCAACAGAGTCACATTGACTTCACAACCGAACTGGACTCAGATGTTCAGTGGTGAGACGATGACACTCACATGTGATATCGAGGGAGGAGGAGACACTGAGTGGTGGTATGAATGGACAACACCCTGGTCAACCACACATCAGACATATGTTGATTCCTGGAGAACCAGTGCTCTCTACAGTGGGGAGTACAAGTGTAGAGGTAGAAACAGAAGAGACTTGTACTCTTCAACACAGTGGAGTGAAGTCATCAGAAAGACTGTGTCACGTAAGTTATTTGTTTGTTCTGCTCTTATCTAATGGTCTCTGCAGGGAAGAATAGAAACATTGTAGTTTCCATGCAACTGCACTGTCATACTGTACCAAATTAAATTATATTCTAAGTAAAGTTCATTAATATTCTATTTAAACCAGTGGTTCCCAACCTTTTTCTTAAGGGACCCATATTTTTACCAATCAGAACTTGTACTTTTAAAAACATAATTGTGTTTTTAAAAGTACAAGTTCTGAAGAATATGTTGTAACTTAACACAGGTTTTTTCTCATTGTTCCATGCTGTTTTTCAAATTCATTGTGACTGATATTGCCCTGATGTATATTATGTATTTAATGTTTTAAAACTGTTGATATCAATCTATTGATATAGGCTTATAATTTATTTGTTTATCTATTTAAATACTCAAATAAATGTTTAATGTGGCCCTTGAATCTAGTTGATTTTGTCACATGAATTAAATTCTTAGCCTACTCATTTATTTAACATTTTCATTACATTAAAATTATTAAACCCCTTAAAATCAAGAGGGCTTCGCGACCCCCCCTGGATCTTTGGCGCGCCCCTTGGGGGGTCCCGCCCCCCAGGTTGGGAACCACTGATTTAAACAATAATACCATCATAAGTGAAGTTTTGTCCTACTTATTTTAAAGCAGAAGTAAGCGATCCGGTCGTTTTGGCTAATGCTGCGTTCCAGGCAGGCTTTTGAAACCGTAAATTAGAGCTTCAAGTCACAACTTACGACTTTGTAGCGTTCCAGGCAACCCACTCGTGTCTTTCCGACCTGTTTTACCTGTGAAAGTCACTATAACGGCCACTCGTAACTTCTAACCCATGAACTCGTACCAGATCAAACTGGTCCTACGACTTCACAGGTCGGAAAAATACGAGTTACGAGTTGCCTTGAACGCATAACAGTCCTCGTCCCTACGTCACCACATTCACGGCGTTCCTTGGCTGCACACACAGCCCTGCATGCCGTTCTCTCTCCTCATTGGATAAAAACTGTAGGATACGATAAATGTTTTCTCCTCAGCTCAGAGCAGAGCAGAGTGACTGACAGACCCGTGTTTCAGACCAAACACTCTATAGAAGTGATTGCTGTCGGAAGATATAACTATTTAAGACTTGTATTAACACAATATATATCACTTCTGCTTTAACTGTAGTGCTCTGTGTTGGTCAGAGGTAAAACAATCAAGTGAATTATGGGAAGTTAAAGGAACAAATTTGGTTTTGATTGGCTACTTGTAAAAACTCTTAAACATTTCATTTTAGTTTTACTTAAGAATAATATGACTCAAGTAAAAGTAAAATGTAGCCATCCAAATATTTAGTAAGAGTACATAGTACGTACTTGGTAAATAATCTACTCAAATAGCCTGAGTGACTGCTGAGTAACTAATTTATTCATTTAATAATGAGGGCAAAAATGTAATCAAAGATACACACCAAAAAATTAAAAAGTAATGGACAAAGACATTGCCAAGGAACCCTGGATGGCTGCATTCGATTGGTAAAACGCAGTCATGTGACCAATCAACCAATGAATCATGTGCTGTTTGTTACTGTTATGTGACAGTAGTAGCGGTTTTAATAAACTCATGTATTTTTTTTTTTTGGTTCAATCTGAACAGCTGATAGACCCAAGGCCAGACTGAGAGCAGACACAACAATCATACCAGCAGGAGGCAGTGTGTTACTGACCTGCTCTGTGGACGGTCCTGATGACTGGAAATACGACTGGTTCAGACGAGTCTCACACTCTTCTAGAGCTGATCAAGTTAAAGACGTTAGATCAGCCAGAGTTGTTGTATCAGAGGGAGGTCTGTACTACTGCAGAGGAGGGAGAGGAGAACCAGAGTTTCACACAGAGAACAGTGAGGAGGTCCTCATTCAGAAAACTGGTGAGTTTAATCATTTAATACTCATTGTCTGCTGATGATGGTGAACAAAGTTTATATGTAAACATAACATATAACATATATAACATATATGTAAACATAAAAATAAAAACAATTATTATGTTTTATATATATATATATATATATATATATATATATATATATATATATATATATATATATATATATATATATATATATATATATATATATAATGACATGCCGTTCAGGAAATTTATATTTGAATATATTGAATGAACCTTGAATATATTGAACGAAACTCTGAATATATAGAGTGAAACTCTGAATATATGGAATGAACCTTTGAATATATTGAACGAAACTCTGAATATATTGAGTGAACCTTGAATATATATATATATATATATATATATATATATATATATATATATATATATATATATATATATATATATATATATGAAACTCTGAATATATTGAATGAACCTTGTGTATATATATATATAAAACTCTGAATATATTGAATGAACCTTGAGTATATTGAACGAAACTCTGAATAAGTGAACCTTGAATATATATATATATAGGAAACTCTGAATATATTGAATGAACCTTGAATATATATATGAAACTCTGAATATATTGAATGAACCTTGAATATATATATGAAACTCTGAATATATTGAGTGAACCTTGAATATATGGAATGAAACTCTGAATATATTAAGTGAACCTTGAATATATATATATATATATAGGAAACTCTGAATATATTGAATGAACCTTGAATATATATATATATATATATATATATATATATATATATATATATATATATATATATATATATATTATTTATGTTTTTTATATATATATAAAAAACATAATAATTGTTTTTATTTTTACACACATTCATACACACTTGTTTGTTCAGGTCATTACTTAATATGTTTTCATGTTTAGGCTACTGTATGTATTTGTCTGTTTTTGTCGTTAAAGCTGTTGAATGATGTTTGTGCTGTTTATCAAACTTTTTTTCAAAATCAAATAAATCCCTAACCCTAACCCAAAATCCAAACTCTAAACTCTCACAAAAACAATTGATTACAATCAGAAATATAAACTTATGATGTCAACAGTTTCCAGTAGAGTCACTGTGACTCTGCTGCCCAGCTGGTCTGTGATCTACAGAGGAGAGAAGATCACTGTCAGATGTGAGATCCAGGGAGGTGGAGACACTGAGTGGACGTATGAGTGGAGAACAACCAGCTCATACAAACCTCCATCACTCAGAGAATTCACTATCAACAGTGTTACTGGGTCTCACAGTGGAGACTACAGGTGCCAGGGTCAGAAGGACTATTTATTAACACAGTGGGAAAAAATCACATTGACTGTATCATGTAAGTGTGACGTTTTTTTATCCATATGAAAATGTTGTTTTACGAATTTAAAAATCTGTTTTATCTGAACGAAACAATGAAATAATAAATAAAATAAAAGCACTTTCTACTTAATTGTTGCTCCAGACGCTAAACTGTGTTTAGTGTTGTAACAAAAGAACTGAAAATGAGCTTTTGCTGGAATATGTAAAATGAAATTCAACTTTTTCATCACAGTCACAAAAGAGAAGATTTTTTTTCATCAGCAAAACCTTTGACTTGTCTTATTCTCTGTGAACTGAACAGCAAACAAACCCCGGGCCTCACTAAGAGCAAATGACACAGTCCTACCAGCAGGGGGCAGTGTGACACTGACCTGCTCTGTGAACCCATCATCTGGTTGGAAATACAACTTGTACAGAGACAATAAACTCTCTGAACCTCTGAACCCACATGATGCTGCTTTCAAGACAAGTGGAGAGATCAGTGTCTCACAGGAAGGAGTCTACAGGTGCAGAGGAGGAAGAGGAGACCCAGTCTACTACACAGAGGACAGTCAAGAAGTCAGGATTGTTAACGCTGGTGAGTATGGAAGTAAATAAACAGATAATCTGAGACTGACAAATATTGTGTGTGCTATTATGTCTGATTATTGAATCTTTTTGTCATTTTTCTGTTAAATTCTTGACTATGGTCAGCTCCAAACAGAGCTGTTGTGACTCTTCAACCCAACTGGTCTGAGATCTACAGAGGAGAGACGATCACTGTCAGCTGTGAGATCCAGGGAGGTGGAGACACTGGGTGGACGTATGAGTGGGAAACACCAACCTCACTCAAACCTCCAGATCAACATGAATACAGGATCAGTCCTGCTTCATCATCCCACAGTGGAGACTACAGGTGTAGGGGCAGAGTGAAAAGTGATCGACTTAATACAACAGAGTGGAGTGATTCAGTCAGACTGACAGTGTTTGATGGTAAATAACATCATGTTTCATTGAAACTGAAAATCTAAACAAGTCATTAAAAAGTGTTTTTGTTCCTTTCTACTGAAACTGTATCATATAGTTTGTCCATATTGTGTCCAACTTCCCAACAGTCAAACCCAGGCCTGTCCTCACTGTGTCTCCATCATGGCTGAGTCCTGGAGCCTCAGTAACTCTCAAGTGTGAGGTTGGACTTGAATCTGCAGGATGGAGGTTCTTCTGGTCTAAGGCTGTTCCTGATCCATCACAGCTCTCCTACCGCTCTGAGCTGCTCCCTGGTAGCAGTGGTGGGACTGAACAGGATTCCTACATGGTCCATGGTCAGACACACACAGCAGGATATGTGTGTCAGGCTGGAAGAGGAGACCCAGTGGTTTACACTGAGACTAGTGAACCAACGTTTGTCCGGTCTGGAGGTCAGTTGGTTGAGATGACACGTGTTTGTTCCAAAGATTATGTTTCTGATACTCGACAAAGGAATATGTATTAGCTTTTTCAATGCTAATATCTTTATGTTGTTGTTGTTCAGATGTTGATCCATCAGCGTCTCTCACAGTGAGTCCTGACAGAGTGCAGCACTTCACCTCTCAGGAGATCTTACTGAGATGTGAGGGAAACTCTACTGAGTGGAGATTGAGGAGGTTTCCTAAGGGTGACTATCGGACCTGTTCTGACCAGAGAATAAAGAACGGATCCTCATGTAAAATTTCCACATCCCAGCCCAGTGATGCAGTTTACTGGTGTGAGTCTGGATCAGGAGAGTTCAGCAACACAATCAACATCACTACACATGGTACATTTTATTACATTGACTTCTAGAACTTGATTCATTTATTTTATTGCACCATCATCCATGGTCTGTAACATAGACGAGTTCTTATCTAATCAAAATGTAACTTCACTGTCCAGTCAGTCTTGAGTGGAATTGTTGCTAGTTGTAAATAAAGACATTGAAATATCAGGTCTTAAATTCAACATTGTCACTGAATGAGGATAAAAACATACATGCCATGTATATGCATCATTGTCTGGTTTTTAAATGTCTGCACCAGCTGATCTCTGACTGAAGCTTCATGTTCTGACTGTTTTACAGGTCGTGAATATTATGATCTGATCCTGTTGAGCCCCGTCCATCCTGTGACTGAGGGAGAGTCTGTTATTCTGAGCTGTAAATTCTGGACAAACGAAAATCCTTCCAGTGTGTTTTTCTATCAGAATAAGAAATTGATCCAAAACGACACCAGGACGGAGCTGAAGATCTCTGCAGTGTCAAAGTCTGATGAAGGTTTCTACAGGTGTGAGTCCTCAGGACAAGAGTCTGCACAGAGCTGGGTGTCAGTCAGAGGTGCGTAGTGTAAAATGTCTGATTATTTTTCTATTTTGTACATTTATCCGAGTTGTAGATCTCGATACTTTTATTATTTAATTTTTGAATATTTTCAACAGCTGGGCCCAAACCTGAAAGCTCTTCACTTCCTGTGTGGCTGATTGTTAGTCTGATTTGTGGAATAGTATTGATTATTGTCGCCCTGCTTTTTGTCTGCAGAAGATCAACATGTGAGATATTAATTATTGATCACTGATCAGTTCTGATGTCACATCATGGAGCAGTGCTTCAGTTTTTAATATGAATTCTACTCTGCATTTCACAGGTCCATGTGTCAACAGGTTTGAACAACAAACTCTCATCTCCAATTAAAAGCACTTCTATATTTCACATCTTTATCATGTTTTCCTTTGAAATGCTCCTGCTCATCACTGCTAATAGACGTTTTTAAACTCCATGTTTCAGACTCACTCAGACTCAGAGAGAGAATCAGGACTCAGTCCACCATGATGAAAACCAACAGCAGGTTTATTCCTCTCTCCTCCACGGTCAGTTGTTCATGTAGCTTCCAACACTTTCACATCTATTTGTAACTCACAAGAGACACCTGGAAATATTTTTGATCAGTTTGCTTCCAGTTGTCAGATTCATTCTCTCTGCTGCTGGAGTGAAAGCAAACCCAACACGTTACTGAAGAAGTTAAGTTCAAATCACTATCACAGATATGAGGTGACTGATGGGACTTTGTTTCATTTTGATTGGCCTATAGGTGACGCCTGTGTCTATGAATCAATCGGAGGCTCTGGACAAGGTTCAATATAAACCTTTACTGACGTTTAAGACAATAAAAACATTATTTTTTTCAACTGAATGTCACTAATATCACTTCTTCTGTTGAAACTGATATAAAATATCTGTAATGTTCATCTCAACAGGTCAATGTGACGATGCAGACCAGAGCTCTGACTATGTGAATTCAGATCCAGCCACAGGTAAAAACATTAACCTTCAGATCTTTCACTTAAATCGATTTCTCTTCAATTAGCTTTTTTATTAAACAAACTTTTTTTTCTTGATTGTGACTTTTTATTTCTTCAATTTACCCCCTCGAAATATATAAATGCTCCATGTGCTTTGGTAGATATCGTTAAAGAGAATTTTGAGTTTATATTTTCTGTTCAACATGTCCCTCACATCTAAATTACACCTTTATTGGTGTAATAATTTTTAATCAAACTATTTGAACTTTGCTGACTCCACATTTTTTTATTTATTTAAATGAATCATTTTATGTTTATAACACTATATTTACAGTAGTTTATTGTGATTTTATTCCAGGTCCATGAACAGAAGAATATTGTTGACAAAACAAGAGAGACAAGACGTTTTTATAGAGGTGAACAACAGTTTGTATCAAAAAAAAAGAAGAAAAAGTTTGGGTTTATTTTTCTTTTGCATATGAAAGGGTATCGAATGCATTTTATGTTAATATATTATATTATTTTTTTATGTGAAGTGTTTGTACCATTATTTGTAGTGCAGGTTTCTCATTATTAAACATTTTGTACAGGTTTGGTTTTATTTTCCTCAGTTGCTCAGTTTGTTCATCATACTATGGTGCCGCTGCTTAAAATAATCCTAGAGGAAACACTTGTTATACATTTGTATCTGGCTTTGCTTGTAAATATTATTGATGCACTTTTTTAATCTTGGAAGATAAACATAAGAGATGTGGAACATTTGAAAAACCTTTTCTGGAGTTGTCCTACTGTAAATTTTATTTGTATATATTTTTTTAAATATTTATTTTCATTGTTTGAACTAAAAACCTTTGGATCTGTGAATAAATACATTGTAGTAAATTCAGAAACCTTAGTTGGATTTTTGATTAAAAATATTGACTCTTGCAGGGGCCCATAAACTATTCCATGCCGAGGGTCCTCCAAATAGCATTAGCTTCTTTGCAAACCCACCAAGTTTTGAGGCTTGATGTCATGACGTCATGAATGATATTTTGTTTTGTTTTAGAAAGATTAGCATAGAAAATAAGGTTTTAATATGTTATATTGTTATTGTAAATTCTATTTAATAATAATGCTCCAAATTTAATAATTAGATTTTATTCTGTTATTTGAATTTTTTCTCACCTTCCCTCCAATTTGATGAGGACCCCCTATAGCACCAGGGGCCCTGGCCACCACTTTGAAAACCACTGAACTAGTGCACCTTTACTGGTCCACATCTGGATCCAGGTGAGAGAGGCCACAGATGGAGCTCATCATAGAGCAAGTTGGAGACTGTCCTCCAGTAAAAATCAAACCCATTGGTTGTTTGTTTACGACCCATAGTTGTGTTTTATAATTGTAAGGCGACATCTAGTGGCTGCAGTATTTATGACAGGAGCAGAGGGAGAAGTGTAGTGTAGTGTAGTGTAGTGTAGTGACGTATTGTGCTGTTGCTGCTTCCTTATTGTCCTCTCCACCTCTTGATGTGGTGTTGTTATACACAGCTCTGCCACCAGGTGTCACAATAGGTGAACAGCAACAACCTAACCCTTAATGAGTCATTACTTATGAGGCCGTTTAAGAAATAATACACATTTACTCATACACACTACTATAGTCTCTTACACATACTATTATATTCATACACACACACCACTATGTGAGAGTGTATAGTGGTGGTATCTGTGTATGAATATGTGTGTGTATCTGAGTATAATAGTGTTTGTAAGGGGAGTATAGTGTGTATGAGTATAATAGTGTGCATGAGAGTATAGTAGTGTGTGTATGAGTATAGTGTGCAAGAGAGTTTGTTTGCAAGCTAAGTAAATTCTCAGTTTCTGATTGGTTCTTTGCAAGACCGCCGGAACTAGGAACTAAATTCAGTTCCGGGTTTCTTACATTGATCTCTTTTGATTATTTTCCACCATATAAACATATAAACATATGGGACACAATGTTCACAGAATTGAGGGATAAAGCAGTTATTAGATGTGACTGAAACATGGTGTTGTGCAGCCGCTTCGTGTTTGCTGCTCAGGTCGACCAAGTCTCGGCTCTTCCTCCGCCGTCAGGTGGTGATGATCGTAATGGGGACAATGCTTTATCCCACTGCTGTGAATATAACTATATTTTTATGTAGTGGAATACAATCAAACGAGTTGATGTAAAAAAAATAAATTAAAAGTTCCTAATGTATTTATTAAAACAGAGATCTCAGATTTCAGAACAGTCCTTTATCCCAAACTAAACAAGAGATTTGCATGTGATAAGCATGTGGTGGTATGTTAGAGTGTCTGCTTACAGGTCAACTTCCTTATGTCTTGTATCCTTGTTCACTGGAGTGGTGTCTGATGGTTTATATTTTAGATCGATAACACTTCTAAATTATACCTGACTTCACCCTTAAATGTTGTCATAGTTTTGACCTTTAAAAATATGTTTATCAGTTTGCATGTAATGACAGATATGTCTTTTTCATAGTCCAATGTTGTGACTAATGTTCAACTCCGACTGTTTTTAGGCACAGCAGTTTGATCAGGCCCATTCAGACCAACACCATCCAGCAGAATGACGCTGGCTTATGATGACAGATAATATCATTCTGGCTCAGTAGATTTGTGTAAATGACAGATATGCCAAATACTGTATGTTGGCCTTGTGCTAAAAGGAGGAAAGAAAAAAAAAACATCTATTCTAAATGAAGCAGATGACTTCCTCATCTCAGGCTCAGATCTGTGTTTTCAGATTTAGCTTTATTCTTGGAGTTCAGTTCCTCAATCTCAAAAATGAGTTGTTCTGAATAACTGGGGGGTATCAATGCCTCACTGGGTAGATCATGTATCACCTCAGTGTTTATCTAAGTGGCTGTGGGTTCAAGTCTGATGCATGGCCCTTTGCTGCATATCATTCTCTGTCAATATCACACCCCAGACCACACCATCATCCCCCCCTCTCCCTCTCCCCCTCTTCCTGTCACTCTTTCACAGCAGCAGTGGCTCAGGTGGTTGTGCGGGTCGTCCAATGATCAGAGGGTTGGCGGTTCGAATCCTGCTCTGTCTCCCGGTTGCTGCCGTAGTGTCCTTGGGCAAGACACCTTACCCACCTTGCTCCTGATGGGTTGTGGTTCGCGCCTTGCATGGTAGCTTCTACCTCAGTGTGTGTGTACTGTAAAGCGCTTTGGGTATCGTTTCAGATGGAAAAGCGCTATATAAAATACAGACCATTTACCATTCCAAAAAAAAAAGATTCTGATATGAATTTATTGACATTTAACTAAATTAACCCTCGTGCAAACTCTCATTCTCATCCTCAACGGGCAGAAATAAACAATAATACAAGAGTAACTGAACTGTTCACTCAGCCACAGGATTATCTTTACCATCTCTTTACCGAAAACAAGTTGTGCAGCATCTCCAAGAAAAAAATGGTGGCAAACAAAGAAGAAGTGGCCTTCTGTTCAGCGTGAGATGTCAATCAAGTGACATATTTCACACCTAGCCCACCACATTTACCAGAGGGCAGTGGGTAGAGCTCAAGAACACAGTGGGAACGTTTGTGACAAATATTCTCATGCTCAATCTTTGCCTGTTGTTTTTTCATGATATTTCAGATATGAACCACCAGCTTCTTTATAGCTACTACTATCCATTGTTAAAAACATTAAACAATTTCAAACACAGTATTCAAATTGCTACATTATCATTTTGCATTTTGCATTCAACTAGAGCTATACCACATGATACATCCTTTATTGTACTTGTAAATGAGACTACTTCTTCTTAACTCTGGAAACATGGTGATGAAACTGCATAGCTCTTTCTATCACAGCAACACATCTGAATGTGTGAAGAGGAACTTAATCTTTCTCACACACTAAGAAGCAGTCAGTCTGCTTGTTTCTCCTCAGGCCCTAGTTACTAAGGTGTAAAGTTGTTTGAAGAGAATCAATTATATTTCACACTGCATTGATTAAAACTACATTGATTAATTGATGTTTTCACAAATATTAGACCTGGACATTTTAATTGACCATATTACAGAATTGTATCTTGCTATAGGTAATATTAGTATTGTATAGTATAGTGATATATTCAGTCAGCTGGTTCTCAAAGTTGCATGGCTTGTGTGAACTGTATGGATCCACACTGCAGCTGTCAGAAAATACTTAATATAAGGAGTAACTGCTGTTGCTATCTTTATTGTGCCCCCTCCTCCTACACACAGACACACACCAGATGAAGCAGCCTAGGAAGCTTTTTAACCACAAGACCACCAGGAAGCGTTGGCCTGTGAGTTTTAGCAGACGGTTCAGGGGTCGTGGTAACTGTGGTTGAGTGTCAGTAAAAATTCTTTCACTTTTAAACAGACGCTTTACACTGTAAACATAACTTACAGAAAAACTCTTAAACTATAATAGCTACTAACTGTAGAGCAAGCTAGTTTCTAAATGGGGTTGGATTTAACTGATCTCTACGCTAAACCACTGAGAAATGCAAAGAAAAAGTATAAAGTTGTTTTTGACTTGTATGTAGTTCTGTTTTCTGAGACTGTAAGTTTTTCATGAGTTCAGTCCTACAGTCATTTTCCTGCCACCTTTGGCAGAGAAGATCCACAGATACTAAACTGATGTTATGAGCTGATTTTCATCATAGTGCTGTACTGTGATTTCATGAGCTTTTTAACACAATACGGCTTCTTGAATGAAATTAACTCTGACCCTAACCCTAATTAATTTGAGCATTACACACACTTCCAGAGATGCACACATGGTATTTCTGAATTACAGACTCTCCTTGTAATTGCCTGCTGGACTAATAGTGTACCTCAAAATCTTTCTGTGGCCACTGGATTTGAGTGTGTTGAAATTCACCATCACTTGCTGGTTCAATGAACACATGATAGTTGTGCAGTTGGTTACGGTTAGATTCACCTCCACATGACACTGTGTCTGTGCCATGTTTACTATTTCAATGTCACTGACACACTGATATCATCACCACATGCTTTGTTGTGTCAGTTAATAAGATTTGACAACACTTCATATAAGATGCATTAGGGAGTACTATGCACAGATGTACTGTTCATACTGCAGATACACACAACACACATGTTGAAAACATTAGAGGCATTGTGGATGCAAGAGACACAATCCTTTGTACAAGAGGCAAGTTGATGTATTTTAATGGGCAGGAAGTGTAAACATGACAACGTGTGCTGTGGTCAAAGCCATGAAGTTGTCTGAGCTGTGTGTAAAACGGAAGGAAGAACAGAGAGGCTGAACTCAGAAAGAGAAGTTGAGACGAATTCTGATCTCATTTTGTATGAGATGTAACTTCTTCTTTATCGTCCTTCTCTCTTTCTCTTTTTGCTGCCTTATTATTTATGCAAAGTGGAAACGTTTCCCAGAAGCAGAGAGCAGAGTGACGGTGTTGGTGCTGGATGTGAAGATGGGCCACAGTTTGCTCTGTGTGCTGTCATTACTCTGTAAGTACATCAGTCATTTTATAATTCTGTGCCTTTCAGAGGCAGATTCATGATTTTATCAATATGGTACTTTATTTAACGTGACCATTGCTGCTGATTATTTGTTGTTCAGAGTTCAGACCAAATACATAGATGTACTGGTTATTCTGGACACATTTGTACCACACATGCACATACGTATATATATAGTCTAATGTTATGTTGATACCTTCGTTTCTAAATATAAATGTTATTTATTTTATGCATTTCATTTGGTTTTATGTTTCCTAGCTCTTCAGAAATTTACAAAATCTCATTTCACAGATTCACAGACTTCACTCCTCCTGGTTCTTAAACGCTGTAGTTTATTTTGAAATTGAGTGTTATATTGATCCTGTCTGATGAGTTTTCAATCTTTATTTTAGTGCTGAATACACTCTTCTATGGAGAGACTGAAGGTAACCAGTTCTTTTTTGTTTTTTTCTCCTACTTTATGTGCATTAACTATTAATTTCCTATTTATCAGTGACTATCACTCTTAATCGTATCCTCTTTGTGTTTGCATGTGTTTATGTATGCTGTTTAGTTTTATAATTTAAACACACCCAGGAGTGTGGAATTGCACATTTTCCCAAACATTTCATATCAGTATTTATGTTTTCTGGGACGTGTTGTGTTCAAGTTGATGTATGTGAACCAAATGCTGAACTGAGATCAGAGTCTGTTACCTTCAGGCACGTGCAGGAGCCCCTGCCCCTTTTGCCTCGTATTAAAAAGTGCCCTTTTTTATGTTTTTTTTTTTTTTCAATAAATGCATTCCTGTTGTGCATGAGGATGTAAACAACCGCGCTGTAAAAATGCCACGGTTATCTACCGTACGCTTTTCCTTGTAATACACACGGTATTGTGTATGTACGTTGGTGTGTGTGTTGTCCGCTGCTGCTCCGCTCTGTCCCTCACTGAGGGGCGGGGGGCTGCCCCGCGGTGCGCGCTCCCTCACATGCACGTCCAGCACGTCCAGAGAGAGAGCGAGAGATAAGCTGCTGCCTCATCGATAACCCGCACATATATGAGACGTGACAGTGGAGCGACTTGTGTCGAATCTTGTGAGTTATAAATCCATCAACATAACTTCCTTGTCGGTTCTGACAAGTCGCCGTCCACTTATTCAACGAGCTTAATAATAGTCATATTTAAGAAAAGCGCCCATTTGTGTTTGTTTAGCTGACTGCTTGTTAAGAGTTAAGCCCCACCCCGTCCTCTGTCAAACATCACCTGAATGTAGTGAACAGCAGCAGCAACAGGAGGAATCACTCACTCAGCTTGATTTCACTGACTATTTGAATTTGTTTCCAGATATTGAGTTACTGGTAATTGTGACTTTGCTGTGGTAAATATTGCTGCTGTTGGTAAATGCACAGTAGCAGTCACAGTAGTCATTTCTTGGTTTTGTGTGTGTAGCCTGTAGGCTTAGCCTACTTTTTTTTCTTTTCTGCAAGCTATGTTAATGTGCACCCAATACCATATTAGCCTTAGCCTACCAGTTCAGAAGTCATGACTCTGTTTCGGGAAGTTGGGAAATTGGTCCAGCATGTTGACTGCAGTCCTGAAGGCGTGCAGGCTTTCTCTACCGACTAAATAGTAACTGTAATTTATTTTAATTTATTTTGATATTAAGGCCTGAAAAAATTGTACACTGCCCTTTTCTGATGTTGAGCCCCTGCCCCTCTATAGTCATGTGCACGTCCCTGGTTACCTTCATACTGATGAGTTTTATTTACATGTGTTGGTCTGCTCATCTTAACAGGGTCGGGTAGTGACCCATCAGAGACACTGATGAGAGAGAGTTAACAACAGATAGTTATTAGCTGCAGTCCTGCATGCAACACAGACGATCTCACTCAACTGACACAGTGTCTCTCTTTGTCTTATCACTTTGCCAAAGTGAGAAACTGTCAAATGTTCCAGTGTAGATGGATGATATGTTGCAACAATATGAACTAATTTACAGTCTGAGCAAATTTGTACACATGTTAATAAAGGGAGAAAAATGCTGCTGACCCTAATGTCAAACTTCATTTACTCAAGAGTCTGTTACTTCCTGAATTTATCTGATCATGTTAACAGAGCAGTCTGATGAAAATATGGAGAAAGTCCAACAGTTCTTCCTAAAGATTTAAAAACACAGAATCATATTTTCAGTTTTTACACATGAAGTAATTCTCTCACTTTGAGGTGTGGCTTGGTGGCTGACTGACACAGTGTCTGTTTGGTCAGAGTTGTCCAAATCAATAGAATAGAATAGAAATGCTTCACATAGATGTGCTGTATATATTCAGCACTAACGTCCTGAATGAAAACATGTGTGTTTGTTAACTTTATTATATTTCACAGTATTTCAATCCTAAATACAATAGATGTGTGGTTTGGAGTCAGTGTGTTGCTTTATCTGTGGATACACAGATTAGAGATTAAAGAGATTAAACTGAAATCACATACATTTCAGCAGAATATTATGCATGATTGAGACATAATATGTTTGTTTCTATACTGTGATGGAACACATATGAAAATATTTGTATGGCACATTAAAACTCTTCTTGTTTTTCTAATTTGATCAGAGCATGACCTGAAGGCCACTCTGACAGCAGATAGCACAGAGATGCCAGCAGGGGGCAGCGTGACACTGACCTGTTCTGTGGACGATCCTGATGGTTGGACCTACGAGTTATTCAGAAACACACCAATCACTCAGTTCGACACAGTTGGTGAATCAAACACAGTGTTCAGTGTTTCCCAGGGAGGTGTTTACAGCTGCAGAGGATGGAGACCAGAGACAAATGATTCCACAGCTTTCAGTGACTCAGTCACCATTTATAAAACTGGTGAGTGAACTGATTTTCTCTGAGTAAAACAACATGGATTCTTTAAATCATAAAACAATACATGGAGTGCCGAGGAGGTCAGTTAGAGTCCTGGTGATGAATAAATTATTTAGGCCAATTCCTTTTTTTTGTTTTGTTTTCCTGCTTGTATTTTTATGTCAGTTTCCAGTAGCAGTTTTGCTAATGTGACGAAGAGCTACAATGTAAGATCATTACAGAATATAGTCTGATATAATGTTGAAGTTGTTTGTTTTAGTTCACATGATTTGAGTTTTATTTTTCTAAGATGTACTCCAGTTTTAAAATCATCACATTTTTGAGCATGAGTTGCTACAGTACATTTCACACTGAATAGAGTTATGAATTATGAAAAATGTCCACTATTTTAATGCTGATAACCCTCTCCTAATCTGGACATGCTGAAGATAATTTCTCACTTCAGATAAATATAAATAAATAATTTAGCATTGTTTATGAACTTTCTATGACCCTTCTCTTCTCTCATGACTTCAGTGTTTCAGTCTGGATCAATAGATTGTGACTGTGATGTTGTATTTCTAACTGTGTGCTGTTGTATGAATATTTGTGTTGTTTCCAGATGTTGTGTTGACCCTCGAGCCCAACTGGTCCACCTTCGTCACCGAAGAGTCTGTTACCTTCATATGTGACGCAAAGGAAGGAAAAGAAACTGACTGGGAATACAGAATATACAGGGATAATAGGCATTTCGTTAGCCATTCCTATAAACGGTTCACATTACAACCTCCCCTGACAGGCTACAGTGATAAATACCAGTGCTCTGCTCGCCACAAGCAAACAGGTGAAGAAAAGAGGAGTAACATCGTCTCTTTGACTGTATCAGGTAAGTCATCAATGTTGTTTTATCTGGTCTCAGTTTACCATGATCATTAGCATTTAAATTATAAATGAAGTTGTATTTTTAATCATATACTGTAAAAACCTTTAGAGTACGATGAAACTTGAAACATCAACCAGGGCTACTGTATTTTTTCCTACTACATTAATCACAGAGAATATGCTTTTTAAAGATCAGCAGTCGGTGTCATCTAGTGAATTACTGCATTATTTGTTACCAAATATCAACTGTAGTGGGTAAAATAATCGTGAATAAAATATAAAAAAGAGGAGAGAAGTACAGAAAAAATTGAGACGTGATGACAAGGCTGAAGTGGAAGTGGTTTAATTACAGATGATGTCATGTGCTTTCACATTCATTTAATAATTAACATGATTTTGTTTCATATGGTAGATAAACCCAGGGCCACACTGCGACCAGGTAGAACAACCATACCAGTAGGTGGCAGCGTCACTCTGACCTGCTCTGTGGACAAACCTGCTGAATGGAGATATTACTGGTACAGAAGAAGAACCTCAGGCTCTGATGAAGATCTGAGCAGGAGAGATGGTGATCAGAGCAGAGAGATCAGAGTCTCACAAGGAGGAACCTACTGGTGCAGAGGAGGTCGAGGAAATCCAGTCTTCTACACTGATGGAAGGGAAGTTACCATTAGGATAACTTGTGAGTTTGATGATTTTGTTTGGACTAAAATGAAATGTGTTCTTGATGATAGTTTTAATGTTTTTCTATTTCTGGTGTGAACAGTTTCCAACAGAGTCACATTGACTTCACAACCGAGCGGTAGTCAGATGTTCAGTGGAGAGACGATCACACTCACATGTGATATCCAGGGAGGTGGAGACACTGAGTGGACGTATGAATGGACAACACCCAGGTCAACCACACATGAGACAGATGTTAATTGCTGGAGTACCAGTGCTGTTCGCAGTGGAGAGTACAAGTGTAGAGGTAGAAACAGAAGAGACTCGTACTCTTCAACACAGTGGAGTGAAGTCATCACAAAGACAGTGTCACGTAAGTCATTTATTTGTTCTGCTCTTCTCTATCTACTGGTGTCTGCAGGGAAGAATAGAAACATTGTAGTTTCAATGCAACTGCACTGTCATACTGTACCAAATTAAATTATATTCTAAGGAAAGTTTATTAAAATTTTATTTCAACAATAATACCATCATCAGTAAGTTTTGTCCTACTTATCTTTAACTGTAGTGCTCTGTGTTGGTTAGAGGTGAAACAATCAAGTGAATTATGGGAAGTTAAAAGAACAAATTTGGTTTTGATTGAGAATTTTTACAACTGGCCAGGATCATTTATTTTAAAGGGATTTCAGGGTTTTGTTGTTAAAATTTCTTTTGATGTTTAGACAGTCTATAAATTACGTTTTCAGACATAGCCATCTACAAATATAAAGAGGATTCTGACAGAGGTGGGTAGAGTAGCCAAATTGTTATTTTAATTTTACTTAAGTAAATAATTGGATGGCTACTTTCTACTACTACTTGAGTCACATTATTGCAGAGTAAGAGTACAAAGTACTTGACGAAAAATCTACTCAAGTACTGAGTAAATGCTGAGTAGGCTAACTTATTCATTTAAAAATGAGGGCATGAATGTAATCAAATACAAAAAAAAACACACAAAAAAAGTAATGGACAAAGACATTGCCAAGGAACAACACTTAACACTTACCACTAAGACAATAAATGAAATACATAAATGAACTATAATTAAAAACTGTCTGTGACACTGTGCCTGTGTGCGTCGCTTGTACCGGACGGTCCATGTCATCCATTCATTCCTGATCAGTGAACACCTCGTCGGCATCATCCTCACAGGAGTAGAATATTCACAGCCAGTTTTTTATTTTTATTTTTTAACTAGCTGTTAACTAGTGTTAAGGTTTATCTGTAAGGGGTCCACGATGATGCTATGGGTGATCTAGAAATGTCCTTAAATTATTGAAAATATCGCACTTGCTCTTTCACCAACAATGCAGAGATGTCAGTTCTTGGGCACTTTAGACCAATGCATGTCGTTACTCTCTTATTCCAGTGCTCTAAGTCAAACGTCACTAGTGGCTACATTCATTTGGTGAAACGCAGTCATGTGGCAGAGCCTCTGTTTGTCAAAACAAAGAGATCACGGATTGGATTGGTAAAAATAAGTAACAGAGTAATGTAACGGAGTGAAAGTACTGCTTTTTCTTCTCAATTATATTCAAGTAAAAAGTATACTGTATTAAAACTACCTATACAAGAACAATTTATCAAATCAGTTACTCAAGTAAATTTACCGGGGTAAATGTTTTTATATACAGTCTGTGGTTACCACCCACCTCTGGATTCTGACAAATCATTTTATTGAGGAAGACACTCATTTGCTTCTTGTAAAGTCTGAATTAACTTAGAGCTAACATGACAAATTCTTTGCACTGAGATTTTATGACTAAAGATCTTTTCTCTAAACTCGACAGCTAAACCAAAGGCTGAGCTGAGAGCCAGTGGCCGAGGGATCCCAGCAGGGGGCAGTGTGACACTGACCTGCTCTGTGAAGCCATCAGCTGGTTGGATCTACAGCTGGTACAGAGGTGATGAGTCTTATACAACTCTGACGAGACAAGATGCTGTTTTCCTCTCATCTGGACGAGTCAGTGTATCACAGGGAGGACTGTACAGGTGCAGAGGAGGAAGAGGAAACCCAGTTTACTACTCAGAGTACAGTGATGCAATCAGTATCAATAACATTGGTGAGTTACATGAATGTTTTTCAGAAAAAAACTCAGAAAAACCCAAATGAGTATTTATATTAGTTTAATTGATGTTGATGAGTCAGTTTGTGAACAGTCACAAACAGAAACTTGATCTCAAAGTCCCAGTGAGAAAGTTTTGCTCCTGATGCACAAGTGTTATTTTTCTTTCTCGTCATTTTGTTGCTTTAAGTTGTTCAGTAATTTTATGTTTTCTTATGTAATTCAACTGATGCTGTTCATGTGTTCTTCTTTTGTTAACCTAACTACAGACAATTCATATTAGATGTAACAGCCATGACATTACAGTATGACTATCTGTTTCTCTTAGAGTAAATGTGTGTTTCTGACATCAACAGTCTCCAATAGAGCCACTGTGACTCTGCTGCCCAGCTGGTCTGAGATCTACAGAGGAGAGACGATCACTGTCAGATGTGAGATCCAGGGAGGTGGAGACACTGGGTGGACGTATGAGTGGAGAACACCCAGCTCATACAAACCTCCATCACTCAGAGAATTCACTATCAACAGTGTTACTGAGTCTGACAGAGGAGACTACAGCTGTAGAGGTGGAGGAGACTATTTGTTAACACGGTGGAGTGGAGACAGGAAACTGACAGTATCAGGTGAGTTGAACTGTCTCTCGTTATGTGGTGACAGTCAATGATGTGCTGTTTGTAACTCTCATGTGATGGTAGTAGCTGTTTTAATAAAGTCATTTATTTGTTTTTGCTTGTGGTTCAATCTGAACAGCTGATAAACCCAAGGCCAGACTGAGAGCAGACACAACAATCATACCAGCAGGAGGCAGTGTGTTACTGACCTGCTCTGTGGACGGTCCTGATGACTGGAAATACGACTGGTTCAGACGAGTCTCACGCTCTTCTAGAGCTGATCAAGTTAAATACGTTAGATCAGACAGAGCTGTTGTATCAGAGGGAGGTCTGTACTACTGCAGAGGAGGGAGAGGAGAGCCAGAGTTTCACACAGAGAACAGTGAGGAGGTCCTCATTCAGAAAACTGGTGAGTTTAATGATCAAATACTCATGTGTCTGCTGATGATGGTGAACAAAGTTTGTTGATATGTAAACATAAAAATAATAATTATTATTATGTTGTATACTGTATATAACACATTCATACACACTTGTTTGTTCAGGTCATTACTTGATATGTTTTTATGTTTACTGTGTGTATTTATCTGTTTTTGTTGTTAAAGCTGTTGAATGATGTTTGTGTTGTTTATCAAACTTTTTTTCAAAATCAAATAAATCCCTTACCCTAACCCGAAATCCAAATTCTCACAAAAACAATTGATTACAATCAGAAATGTAAACATCTGATGTCAACAGTTTCCAGTAGAGTCACTGTGACTCTGCTGCCCAACTGGTCTGTGATCTACAGAGGAGAGAAGATCACTGTCAGATGTGAGATCCAGGGAGGTGGAGACACTGAGTGGACGTATGAGTGGAGAACAACCAGCTCATACAAACCTCCATCACTCAGTGAATTCACTATCAACAGTGTTACTGAGTCTCACAGTGGAAACTACAGCTGTAGAGGTAGAAGAGACTATTTGTTAACACAGTGGAGTGGAGTCAGGAAACTGACAGTATCAGGTGAGTTAAACTGTGTCTCGTTATGTGGTGACTCCTTTCTTTCCTAATGATTAACCAGTGAATCATGTGCTGTTTGTAACTCTCATGTAATGGTAGTAAATGTTTTAATACACTAATTTAATTGATGGGTTTCAATTCAGCCATGTAATTGTTATTTTTGGTTCAATTTGTGTATCAACTAAAAATCTCAACAAGTCATTAAAAAGTGTTTTTGTTCCTTTCTACTGAAACTGTATCATATAGTTTGTCCATATTGTGTCCAACTTCCCAACAGACAAACCCAGGCCTGTCCTCACTGTGTCTCCATCATGGCTGAGTCCTGGAGCCTCAGTAACTCTCAAGTGTGAGGTTGGACTTAAATCTGCAGGATGGAGGTTCTTCTGGTCTAAGGCTGTTCCTGATCCATCACAGCTCTCCTACCGCTCTGAGCTGCTCCCTGGTAACAGCAGTGGGACTGAACAGGATTCCTACATGGTCCATGGTCAGACACACACAGCAGGATATGTGTGTTGGGCTGGAAGAGGAGACCCAGTGGTTTACACTGAGACTAGTGAACCAACGTTTGTCTGGTCTGGAGGTCAGTTGGTTGTTTCTTTGTGTGTTTTCTGTGAAGAATCAAATGTTCGGTCAAAACCAATGTTGATGCTGCCAAACAAATAGATTTTTAAGTTCATGGTCCCTGTGGAAGAAACATACTGACTGTTGACCAGGTTTAGGTTAGTCAGTACAATATTATTGTACTGAATATAGAATATCTTCTCTCCTTCAGCCTCATGCTCTCACTACAACTGTTCTGTTGCCAACAAACACACATGACGATGGCACCGAACTGCAGCTCCATGTTTGTTCTGTTTCTTCCAAACACTTCATCTTGCTCCTGCTGATGTTTCTGATACTCTTCAAACAACAGATTAACAAAGGAATATGTACAATGAACACATTTTAATGTTAATATATTTGTGTGTTGTTGTTCAGATGTTGATCCATCAGCGTCTCTCACAGTGAGTCCTGACAGAGTGCAGCACTTCACCTCTCAGGAGATCTTAGTGACATGTGAGGGAAACTCTACTGAGTGGAGACTGAGGAGGTTTACTAAGGGTGACTCTCGAACCTGTCCTGACCGGATAAAGAACGGATCCCCATGTAACATTTCCACATCCCAGCCCAGTGATGCAGTTTACTGGTGTGAGTCTGGATCAGGAGAGTTCAGCAACTCAGTCAACATCACTACACATGGTACATTTTATTACATTTTGTCTCTTTTTCACTTTTTGTAGAATTTGAATAATTTTCAATGTCTCATGTGATTGAATTTATTTTGGAGTTGAGTTGTTACATCAACAGTGACTTTCTGAGAGTTTGGTCTGTGACTTCATGGTTTGTTCAGTAATTGTAGCTTCACAACCCAAACAAAATCGCTTCCTCTGTGATATGTAGATTTTACATGAATTGGTTCTTAGCTGATGATTAAATGTCAATGTTCAGTCTGTCTTCTTCATAACTGAACATCAAAATAGTCTTTGTCTCAATTTACAAAACACAACATTTATTTTCTTTAACAAAGTGCTAAAAAAATGTCAGTGTCAGTGTTTTCTGTTTCTCCTTCAGATTATCATACTGTATAACATTCTGTCTGAAATCATGTTAAGTAAATAATTAGTTAGCTGAATATAGAGCTTGTGCACCTTTACCAAATTGGACTCATTAGTTTTGATTGTTCTTTACAGTTTTCACTTTGCAGTTGTATTAGAAAGACAAAACAAACTTCTATATTGATGGACACAAATCAAATATTTCACTGTTCTCTAGAGCTAATGAACTCTAACCTGGTCATCTGTGGCTGCAAATAAACATCAAACATCTCAGTCTCAAAAGGTGGTTGCAGAAACCAAGGCACTCTCGAGGTTGAAAAAAACCTTTATTTCAGCATGTCCCTAGGTTTTTATTTTTAAAACTTGACGTTGCGTTACAGCCATACAGTAGGCATTCATCAGGTCTAGGAAAAGATGACATGATCGATCTGGGCCACAGTCAAACCTGCTAAACCAAAGTACACATTAATGCTTGCCAGTAAATTAAAATAAACAACATTTCAGCACAGGGTAAGTGGAGAACAATACAAAATATCACACAACACAAACATAACAAACAATGCAAGCGCTTTAATATACATCTTGGGCCCTAGTTTCGTTGACCGAGCGAAGTCTAAGTGCAGCGCAGCTTCGCCACGCCAACGGGGCTGGACCAGGTCCATTTCGCAAGATTCGTGGGCCGCGCAGTCAGACTTAGACCAGCGTAAACCCTCCCCTCGTCCCTCCCACCGGCGCAAACGGCGAAGAGGGAGGAGAGAGGGCGGGAGGGAGACAGAAGGAGGAGAGAAAGGCGTGGAGTGGGTTTGACACAGCCGAGTCAGATCTTCACCAATCAAATGAGCTCCTCTCCTCACCTTTAACTGCGCGGAGGGCGATGCGCGCTGCAAGTTTGTCATTTTATACTTGGACTGGACGGAGGAGACAGCGACGCCAGAGGCCGAACCTCTCCCCGGAGGAAACAGCTGTTTCCCCGGAGGTCCGAGCTCAGAGTGACCAATAATGAGTTTACTAATAATAATACAAATATCCTTAATCAGGTTTGATCTGATACACTGAGAACCCCTGCCCAATGAAAGAAACAACAACTAATAAACTAATAAAGAAACTCACATTTATTCAAACCCTGTAAGCAAGATGAGAGGTATAATACAACATAAACAAACACCATGCGTAACGGATAAAATCAGCGTAAAGGACGCTCTCTCTCTCTCTCTGTCCTCCTCTCTCTCTCTCTCTCTCTCTCTCTCTCTCTCTCTCTCTCTCTGTCCGTCTCTTTTTTTCTCTTTTTTTTTCTGTGATAGAGATGCTGAGTATACGGCTATATACTGACTATCTGATACCGAGGCTGTGGTGGACTAAGAGAGATGAAGATTTGTG
The DNA here is from genome assembly GCF_905171665.1 of Trachurus trachurus. Taxonomy (NCBI): domain Eukaryota; kingdom Metazoa; phylum Chordata; class Actinopteri; order Carangiformes; family Carangidae; genus Trachurus; species Trachurus trachurus. The sequence goes on along the minus strand of NC_139909.1, from coordinate 15,310,628 downwards.
TTTTGTTTTTCATTACTGTACGGCTGCCTGATGCGCTAATGAATTAATAAGTAAATAAATAAATAAAGCGATCATCACAAGGGCAGAGTGGTATCTCAACACGGCAGCGACATGCAGTCATCCACCCTCAGTCCTGCTTGGGACATCCACAGCTGCTTTTCAGTGCCAGTTCGTCCCTGCTGTGTTAATTCAGGTGGAGTTTCCTTTACGCGCCGACAGCCTTTGATCTCTGCTTTGATCTGACGTCAGATGTGACGGGACAATCTATATAGATATAAATTCACGTGTTGATTCCATTAGTTGCATTAAATAGTGGTTATTGTGGATATTTATTGCATTGAAATGTGTCTGGAACTGTGGAGATCTGCCTGTGAGGTCTTGGTGACGTGTGTGCACTGCAGGTCAGTCAGCCAAACTTCCACTGCACCTGCTGCGCTCCGCCCTGCGCTGAGACTAGACCAGGTTGGAGGTGGCGAGCTTTCAGCGCAACCTCGGCGAGACATTTTCGCACAAAACTTCCACTGCACCAAGCTGAATCTGTGACGCCTCCCCCTGCTGCGCGGCCACGCCTATCTCAGCGCAGCGCGATCTACAAATCTCCCAATCTGACTTTGCGCTCGGCTGCGCTGGTCGAAACTTGCATTAGACCGGCTGCGCTACCTTGCGCCACCTGCGCTGCGCCAGCAAACTAGGGCCCATAGCCTAAATCATCACACATATCCTGGGCCGAGGGACCAAAGAAAAGGGGAGAGGTCACATTAACTGTTCAGGCCTGGGTACTGTATATATCCAGAAGGATTCTCTCTGTAGGAGCTTTTTATCCTGTCTCCTCTAATTATACAACCTGCTATGTGGTTGATGCCTATATTGCAACTGCAGTGTTTAGTGTCTTTATAATGCAGAGCCATGGGATATTGGCGATTCCCCGTCCTAATAGCATGTTTATGTTCAGCCAATCGTGCTGCCAGTTTACGCTTCGAGAGTCGCTCAGTTTCTGCAACCACCTTTTACAAATGCAGAGCACCAGAGGTAGAGACTAAGAGACTTTTCTCACCATGCAGCACTGCATCCATGGGTTTTTTGATGATCATCTTGGTCTCATATTTTGTCTGTAAACAAATAAAATCAAATATTGGGTCTTAAATAATAATTTGTCACTAAAATAATAAATAAAACATTTACATTCTGTTTTGTCTATCTGCTGGTTTTTAAAGGTCTGCACCAGCTGATCTCTGACTGAAGCTTCATGTTCTGACTGTTTTACAGGTTCTGGTTTGATCCTGTTGAGCCCCGTCCATCCTGTGACTGAGGGAGAGTCTGTTACTCTGAGCTGTAAATTCAAGACAAATGAACATCCTTCCAGTGTGTTTTTCTATCAGAATAACAAACTGATCCAAAACGACACCAGGACGGAGCTGAAGATCTCTGCAGTGTCAAAGTCTGATGAAGGTTTCTACAGGTGTGAGTCCTCAGGACAAGAGTCTGCACAGAGCTGGGTGTCAGTCAGAGGTGAGTAGTGTTAACATTTTTCTATTTTGTGAACTGTGCTGTTGACTGATAAAGAAAGACTGGCAACATAGTACAGTGCCTTTATATGCCTGTGCTGTACAGTATATTGATTCATTTCTGAATATTTTTTCTTTACCACCTGCCTTAAATATTTAGGAAATAATTCTATCAGTTATGATTTTAAGTTTTTCATTATTTGTAACATTTAATTTACAACATTTACCTTTATAGCTGGGCCCAAACCTGAAAGCTCTTCATTTCCTGTGTGGCTGATTGTTTCACTGCTTTGTGGAGTCGTACTGATTGTCGTCCTGTTCCTCTTGTGTCGTCACAGACGGTCCAAGGGTGAGACATCTATCCTCTGATATTAAACAGCTTATTTCTGCTGTAAATATTAATGTAATATAAACTCATGTCATTGACTCGTGAAATAGCAGAAGGACAATTAATTAACATTCATCAAATGTCTTTTTCACAGATTTGTGCTTCATGAGGTCAGTTCAACACTCTTCTCTCTGGTCCTAAATAACAGCAGTTCACTCTGTTTCTGTGTTAAATCTACTGTATTTATGATGTTATAGGTCGATCCAGTCAGAGAGCAACACCACAAATAACCAGAGTCAAAGACAACATAGTGAATACGCCTCTCCTCTAAATGGTTGGTATCCAAACAATGCTGATTTTTGTCGTTTTCATACAATATTATCTATTCATTAATATTTCTTAGATGGAAGTGGAAGTCCATGAGGATGAGGGTATCTTACTGATTCTGCTTGAACTGAACCTGAGCTATACAGTACAAGACACAAACAGTCCTAAAATATTATCATTACACTGGTCTCTTTTGATAATGTTACATACTAGAGGGCACAATGAGTAATTAAAATATAATAATATAACAAATAAAAAATAAAACAACAGAGGAGTTTTGTCAACATTATGATCTTTATTCTATATAATGGAGGTCAAACATTAATCTGACCTTGGTTTTCTTTGTTGCCACAGATGAATCTCATCTCTATGATACAGTCAGAACTGCAGATGCTGCAAATGGTACAGTTTCTACCTTTGGAGCCAGTCGCTTGAAATGATGCAACTGTTTTATTTGATATGAGACTCAGTAACTTAAACATGTCTTTATTACAGGTGCAGGTGCATCTCAGGACGTGACATATTCTTCTATTGAACTTAAAAATATTGGAAAAAAGCGTGAGTACTCCAGATATGTGTAATGTAGAAGATTAAAAAGTATATTTGACTTGCAATGTCTAAAACAATGACACATTTTCTTTCTTTTATAAATTCCCCCTTTAACAGCCAAGCGTCGTGAACCAGCCGAGACCTCTCTTTACTCTGATTTGAAGATTGGAGCTACAGGTGCAGTCTTGCTCATAATTTGTCTTGTTTCATATTCACTATGATGTGATTGTGATTGTTTGTCTGATGCCATTACCTTCCTCTACATTTCCATTTTGCAGACATGACATGAAACTGATTAGTTTCTCTTATGTTTTTTATTTTCTAGTCATCATGTTTCACATTATGAAATACTGGAGCTTATATGTGGAAGTTCACCACCCTCCTTCTCCTTTCTGTCTTTCATAAATGAGCTGGTGCAATCATAGGTAATTAAGTGTAAAAATAGTCTTTCACTGCCATCACTTTTTCACCCTTCAATCCGTGTTATGAATGTTTTTTTTTGAAGGTTTGTTCTTCATGGCACAGGTTAAAACTGAATGAGATGTAAGAAAATTAGAAATACCAAAACGCACACAATGTGGTATAATTTGTGTGTGTTTTGACTTTCATGTCTATATCTGATGCCACTCAAATGCGTCCTGAATTTCTTACACGTATTGCTGCATGTGAATGTGTCCATCAGTCCATCAGCTGTGTATCACAGAGATCTGGCTTCTGTTTTAGAAAACGGTCCCACGTATGCCCAGGTCAACATCAAAGGAAAAGGCAAGAAAAAGAAAGGTTGGTAAAGTTTTGCCTTATTACAGTACTCTACTTCATGTCCAGTTTCAGCACAAGGATCATTACAGCACCTTTAGTTGACTTAGTGGAGACTTGAACTCTAATTTATCCTTGTTAACCGTCTCAATCTAATCATCTCTCGCTCACAGGAAAATCAACTCCTACTGCGACTGATGAAACTCTTTATTCTGAAGTGAAAACCACAGGAGCAGCTTCTGGTAATAATCATGTGTAATTATTTGAATATTGTCCTGATTTATGAACTCAGCATTGTATCTTGGATAAACCTGTGTCTTTGTTTTCCTCTTCTCCCAGATCTGTGAAGAGCTGCGTCAACAAAACCAAAGAACTGGTCGACTGAACTTTCTGCAACCACTTACAAGTGTGTCCATATATCACACATGAATTTCCCTTTAGGGATTAATAAGTAATTCTTATATTATCTTATTTTATCTTACGTGCTCACTTTTTATTGCCAGTAGCTTATGTAAACACATAGATTTAATATTGTTTTAGCACAAAGAACAAAACTTATGACATGTATTTACATTTAACATTTATAAGTGCCTACATCAGAATTTGTATTGCTTTATATAGTTTTTCTTTATTATCATATTGTTATATATTTATATCGTAATTTTTCTTTGTTAACTTGGTACCACTTTGTAATAAAACTCTCCTTATAAAATATTTATGAAAGGTTTATATCTACTTTATTAATGTGTTACAAGATGTTGTTCTTAAAACAGTCATAAAAAGCATTTGCCTGATCTTACCAAATTGTGATCCTGCATCAATACAGGAAAACGGTTATTACTTGTTTATTATGATTTTCAAAGTGTTTACAACTGTATTAATCTATTTATTAATATCTATAAATCCTTCATAAAGGTCTTATAGTAAAGTGGTACCTTTTAGGTTTTAGTGTAGGGTAAAGTACAGGCTGCTCCAAAAAGCAGAAACAATTAACAGTTTTATACATTACAGTATATTACAGCTTAAGTATATTAATATTTGTGCAGTGTATTTATTCAGTGTTAAATTTTAACTGCAAGCAAACATTATATTATATCCTTATATTCCTGCTAGTGTATACATATATGAATAGGATTTTAAGAAAGCAAAGGGGGATGAGTTGGTTTTGTTTAGCCGTTTGAAACTCACAGGCCACATAAAGTAGTGAAAATAAAAACCAAAGCGTCCTGGCATTTGGATTCTGTTTTCTAGTGATAGGTCATGTGACCTGTGATTGGCCACAACAACAAAGGTCAAGGCAAAATGACAGGTTAATAAAGTCCACTGCAGCTGTTCTTGTACAAAATCCAGCTGTTGGAACATGTGAGGTTCCAAAACACAAGAAGTGTTGCAGCTTTGACCTTGAGTGGCGTTGATTGATTATGATTCGGATTTTTTAGCTTTTCAATACACATTATGACGACAGAGAGGAATCATCAATAGATTAATGTATATCGAGTGTTTGCAGTATTTAGGCAGCTGCTGTGTGTACAGATATCAGAGATGCAACATTTTTATGTATTTAACCTCAAGTGTAATCCAGCTGTTCTCAATAAAATGACACCAAGGTGACTGAACTTTTGTGTCAATATTTATTCTCATATTTGTCCCTAATACGCAAGGTACCGCCTTAAATTCAGCAGACAGAAGTAACTGGGTGGCCCCACCTGTTTTAAATATCAAACATTTTTACCAAAGTCAAAACGTTTTCCTGTGTGGTTTCTGTATTTTAAATACAGTTTAAGTTTGAACCGTTTAAATAGACAGTTAAAGCAGAAGTAAGCGATCCGGTCGTTTTGGCTAATGCTGCGTTCCAGGCAGGCTTTTGAAACCGTAAATTACAGCTTCAAGTCACAACTTACGACTTTGTAGCGTTTCAGGCAACCCACTCGTGTTTTTCCGACCTGTTTTACCTGTGAAAGTCACTATAACGGCCACTCGTAACTTCTGACCTGTGAACTCGTACCAGATTGAACTGGTACGACTTCACAGGTCGGAAAAACACGAGTTACGAGTTTCCTTGAACGCACCATAACAGTCCTCGTCCCTACGTCGCCACATTCACGGCGTCCCTTGGCTGCACACACAGCCCTGCATGCCGTTCTCTCTCCTCATTGGATAAAAACTGTAGGATACGAGAAATGTTTTCTCCTCGGCTCAGAGCAGAGCAGAGTGACTGACAGACCCGTGTTTCAGTCCAAACACTCTATGTAAGTGATTGCTGTCGGAAGATATAACTATTTAAGACTTATATTAACACAAATATATCACTTACTTCTGCTTTAATGTATCCATTAAATGTCACACTAGTCATAGTTACTAATGAATCAGAGTCAGTCTCTGATGGGGTGTGTGGCTTTTCACACACTCTGTTTATGACACTGTTCCTATTGTGCGCGAGCTCATTTACTTCCTGTGAGAAGAAAACAAAACGCATTATGAACAAACTTGAAACAAGTATTGTACTGTGAAGTGAAGAGGGTCGGTGGTGGGTGGGCTGAACACTTCTCCTCGGCACAGAAACTCACCGGAAGAATGAACGTATTTTCAGATTGAACGAAGAAGCCAGTGGATTGCCAGTATTTGCTGTACTCAAGTGATAGTGGTGAGAATGACTTGATTTAATATCTGCTTTCAAAAACCGTGCTGTAAATGGGAGGTTGATTTATTTCTACAAGGAAGTGTTTCTATATTTTGCTCCTCGATCAATTTAAATGAAGCTGCTTTTACAGTACTTTGTGAGGCAAATGCAGAAACAGACAGAAACAGAAACGCCTGTACATGTGGCCTCACAAATGGCTTTTGACATTAGTGATGTTTCATTGAGACTGCTTCAACTGTCGTAACCGTCTGACTGCCAACGATAAGAAGACTCAGTGTCCAACTTGTCCACGAAAGCGTTTTTGAGTTGTTGTATTTGATGTTTTTGATGAGGGAAACCAAGAAATTCCTTTAGCCTCCGTAGCTCTGAGCAGCTGATGGCTCTGCTCCGCCGTTCTAAAAATAGCTTGCACCGACAATTAAAGGTAATGGACCTACTGCTATGACTATAGCGATTATGGCAAAGGCAAAGCTAATTTGTCAAAATGTTGAACTATCCCTTTAAAGAGAATTTCGAATTTATATTTTTTGTTCAACATGTCTCTCACATCTAAATTACACTTTTACTGGTGTAATAATTTTTGATTGAACCATTTGAACTTTGCTGACTCAACATAGAGATTGTGGTTTTTTATTTAAATGTATCATTTTATGTTTATAATGCTATATTTACAGTAGTTTATTGTGATTTTATTCCAGGTCCATGAACAGAAGAACATCGTCGACAAAACCAGAGAGACAAAAATACATTTTATAGAGGTGAACAACAGTTTATATTTTTTTTTAAAAGAAAACGTTTGGGTTTGTTTTTCTTTTGCATATGAAAGGGTATCGAATGCATTTTATATTGATATATTATTACATTATATTTCTATGTGATGTGTTTGTACCATCATTTGTAGTGCAGGTTTCTCATTATTAAACATTTTGTACAGGTTTGGTTTTATTTTCCTCAGTTGCTCAGTTTGTTCATCATACTGTATGGTGCCGCTGCTCGAAATAGGAAACACTTGTTATACATTTGTATCTGGGTTTGCTTGTAAATATTATTGATGCACTTTTTAAAACTTGGAAGATAAACATAAGAGATGTGGAACATTCTGGAGTTGTCCTTCTGTAAATTTTATTCGTATATATTTTTCTAAATATTTATTTTGCATTGTATTCTCATTGTTTGAACTAAAATCATTTGGATCTGTGAATAAATACATTGTAGTAAATTCAGAAACCTTGGTTGGATTTTTGATTAAAAATATTGACTCGTGCAGGCGCTCATAAAATATTCCATGCCGAGGGTCCTCCAAATAGCATTAGCTTCTTTGCAAACCCTCCAAGTTTTGAGGCTTGATGTCATGACGTCATGAATGATATTTTGTCTGACAGGCAAGATTAGCATGGCAAATAAGGTTTTGAGATGTTATATTATTATTGTAAATTATATTTCATAATAATGTTCAAAATATGATAATTAGATTTAATTCTGTTATTTTATTCCTCACCTTCCCTCCAATTTGATGAGTACTCGGGGGGCCCTGGCCACCACTTTGAAAACCACTGGACTAGTGCACCTTTACTGGTCCACATCTGGATCCAAGTGAGAGAGGCCACAGATGGAGCTCATCATAGAGCAAGTTGGAGACTGTCCTCCAGTAAAAATCAAACCCATTGGTCGTTTGTTTATGACCCATAGTTGTGTTTTATAATTGTAAGGCGACATCTAGTGGCTGCAGTATTTATGACAGGAGCAGAGGGAGAAGTGTAGTATAATGACGTATTTTGCTGTTGCTGCTTCCTTATTGTCCTCTCCACCTCTTGATGTGGTGTTGTTATACACAGCACTGCCACCAGGTGTCACAATAGGTGAACAGCAACAACCTAACCCTTAATGAGTCATTACTTATGAGGCCGTTTAGGAAATAATTCACATTTACTCATACACACTACTATAGTCTCTTACACATACTATTATATTCATACACACACACCACTATGTGAGAGTGTATAGTGGTGGTATCTGTGTATGAATATGTGTGTGTATCTGAGTATAATAGTGTTTGTAAGGGAGTATAGTGTGTATGAGTATAATAGTGTGCATGAGAGTATAATAGTGTGTGTATGAGTATAGTGTGCAAGAGAGTTTGATTGCAAGGGAAGTAAATTCTCAGTTTCTGATTGGTTCTTTGCAAGACCGCCGGAACTAGGAACTAAATTCAGTTCTGGGTTTCTTACGTTGATCTCTTTTGATTATTTTCCACCATATAAACATATGGGACACATTGTTCACAGAGTTGAGGGATAAAGCAGTTATTAGATGTAACCGAAACATGGTGTTGTGATTCAGCCGCTTCGTGTTTGCTGCTCAGGTCGACCAAGTCTCAGCTCTTCCTCCGCCGTCAGGTGGTGATGATCGTAATGGGGACAATCCCACTGCTGTGAATATAATTATATTTTTATATAGTGGAATACAATCAAACGAGTTCATGTGAAAAAAAAAAAAAGTTCCTAATGTATTTATTAAAACAGGGATCTCAGATTTCACAACAGTCCTTTATCCCAAACTAAACAAGAGATTTGCATGTGATAAGCATGTGGTGGTGGTATGTTAGTGTCCGAGTTACAGTGTCAACTTCCTTATGTCTTGTATCCTTGTTCACTGGAGTGGTGTCTGATGGTTTATATTTTAGATCGATAACACTTCTATATTATACCTGACTTCACCCTTAAATTTTGTCATAGTTTTGACCTTTAATAAGATGTTTATCAGTTTGCATGTAATGACAGATATGTCTTTTTTTTTTTTTTTTTTAACCTTTATTTATTCAGGAATGATCCATTGAGATTAAAATCTCTTTTTCGAGGATGTCCTGAGGAAATACAGGTACAAGCAAACATACACAACAAGATCAAGGTAACAAGAGACATCAGACATCAAAAACAAGCAGCACAATTACAGAATTAAGTTAATTGTCACAGGTGCAGCTGGTGACTAAAAGTTCTGAGATTGAGCATTTGAAGCAAGAAAGAGGGATGAGAGAGCCCAATCTCAGCCTGGTTTGTAGGTCATTCCATGACCATGGCCCAAAATGGGAGAGGGTCTTCATCCCTAACTCGGTCCTCATATGGGGGACCTTAAATCGCAGCCAACTGTTGGCTCTAAGATTGTGTGTCAACTGGACAGCAATAAACTTAGAGCAGATGTAATGCGGCAGCTTGCCTAAAATAGCTTTGTAAATTAAGGTGTACCAGTGCAATATCCTTCGAGTATTAAGGGAAGAAAATCCTGTAAGTGTGTATAAAGTGCAATGGTGGGTTCTGAAGGCTGAGCCTGTTATGTATCTCAGAGCAGCATGGTAAATGGGATCCAGTTTTGCTAGGGTGGTCGGACAAGCAATCCTATAGATAGTATCGCCATAGTCAAGCTGTGATAAAAATAAGCTATTAACTAGACGCTTGCGGGCAGTGACAGAAAAGCAAGATTTAAATCTGTACAGAAAACTCACAATAAATTTCAGTTTTTTTGACAAGTAGGAGATATGATGCTTGAAATTTAAGTCCTTGTCTAGCCAGATGCCAAGATATTTATATGTGTCAACTACCTCTATGATGGTACCATCCAGTGCCATAAATGGGGGCAGGGTGACTGTGGAGTTGTGATGGAAGAACATAATTTTGGTTTTACTGGCATTGAGGACTAACTTCGCATGATAGAGAGAATGCTGCAAGGAAGTAAAATCAGCTTGCAGGTTGGCAAATGCTGCTTCTAAAGAGGAGGCAGAGGTGTAAAGAACAGTGTCATCAGCATACATATGATAAGAAGAGAATTTCAACTGATCGCAGATATTGTTAATATAAAGTAAAAAGAGTAATGGCCCTAAAACTGACCCTTGCGGGACCCCCTTATCCAGAGTGACGGGGTCGGATATTACTGTACCAAGACGGACAGACTGGACACGTTCTGTTAGGTAGCTTTTAAACCACATTACCATGTTATTACTAAATCCGATATTTTGGATAATTTTCAGAAGATAACCGTGATCAACAGTATCAAAAGCCTTTCTAAGATCGATAAACAAGGCTAAGCAGACTTTCTTGCTATCAAGGGCTGATTGTACTTCATCCAGGACTTTAAGAGTGGCAGTGATTGTACTATGTCCTGGTCTGAACCCAGACTGTGAAGGGTTGAGTATGTTATTGGACTCCAGTAGCTGATGGAGTTGGGTGGACACCAAGGACTCGAATAATTTTGCAAGGGTTGAGAGATTAGAAATGGGTCTATAATTATTTAAATCTGAGGAATCACCTGATTTCAGCAAGGGCATGACAAAAGCTTGCTTCCATAAAACTGGAAATGCCTGCGTGGAGATGGATAAATTAAAAATATAAGTTACAGTTTTTGCTATGATTGGGGCTGCTGATTTGAGAAGAGATGGATCAAGACCATCTGGCCCTGCAGATTTCTTAAGATCTAACGTTTGTAAAGCGTGCAGGACTTCAGATGCTGAGAAAGGGGTAAGGTGAAAGCCAGAGTTTGAGACGGGCACATCCACTGATTCTACAGATTCAGAAGGAGCAAATGCACTATGAATAAACTGAGAAGAATCAAAGATATGGCCAGCATTTTTGAAGTGATCATTAAATAGATTGGACATTTCATTTTTATCGCTAGTGAAAGTATTGTTTAGCTTTAATTTTTGTGGGAAGCTAGCTGCTGTCTTATTTTGTAGCCCCTTGATGGTTTTCCAAAACTTAGAATGGTCGTTTAAGGTGTCTGTGGTTAAAGACAGGTAATAGCTGGCTTTACATTTTCTAATAAGGGCAGTGCATTTATTTCTAATTTCACGAAATCGTTGCCAATCTTGTATAGAGTTGTTCTTTCTAGCTAGGGACCATTGCTTATCTCGCTCAAGGAGCAGTTCTGCCAACTCTCTGGTGAACCAAGGATTATGCCTATCTTTTATTCTATGTTTTTTGAGAGGGGCATGTTTGTTAATAACTGAGATGAAATTTTGGTGGAAAAAGGTCACAGCATCGTCAACTGAAGGAATTAATAATAACTGTTGCCAGTTCACCAAGGCTAAATCGTGGAGGAAAGCTTGCTCAGAGAAGTGCTTAAAAGAGCGCTTGATGATGATTTTACTCTTTGTTTTTGGTAATTTGGTATTTCTGACACATGCAATGCAGCAGTGATCGCTGATGTCATTTGGAAAAACACCTTTAGACATATATTTATGGGGCACATTAGTCAGAATGATATCAATAAGAGTGCCTTTATCGGGATTAACTGGGTTAATTCTAGTGGGAGTGTCAATAAGCTGAGTGAGATTTAGTGAGTCACAGGACTGCTTTAAATTTGAGGATTTCTCACTCAGCCAGTCTAAATTCAAATCACCCATTAGGATCAACTCATGGGACAAATATTTGGAAAGGAGATCAGATAGGTTGGAGATACAATCAGTGGACGCTGAGGGTGGTCGGTAACAACCAATTACAGTGATAGGTGATTTAGCCACTAATATTTCTACTGCCAGAAATTCAAACTGTCTAGGGATCGATATGGAATGTAGCAAAGATCCCTGTAAATGCTCAGAAACATACATGAGAACACCACCAGCCCTGCCTTTTCGGTCAGTTCGGAAAATATTGTAACCGGTGATATAAATAACATTGTCAGGAACAGCTGGTTTAAGCCAGGATTCAGAGACAATTACTATATCAGGTTTGGCAGTCAAAAACCAAATTTTGAATATATCCATTTTAGGAACAAGGCTCCTGGCATTAAAGTGTAAGAAACCAAGTCCATGTCTATTTCTAAAATCTTCAGGAGTAGAAAGATGCTGTAGATTGTTGACCATAGGAGGCTCAGGGACTGAGTTGCTATCTAATGGCTCAGCAGAGCTGGGAACTGGAGGGATGGTAGTTGATGGGTGAGTTATAATACAGGAAGAAGAACTGATTGGAATTAAGTTAAATGAATTACTATAATTAGCAAACAGAACGTGTGATCGATATGGTCTAGTTGTCACCCTCACTGGGATGTTCTTGGGTGTAATGAGGCTATTGCACAGGTAGGGGGAGCTAGACTGGGTTACAGCTAGTGGGAGTGCACTGTAACTATCGCGCCGGTAGGGGGAGCTACACGGGGTTACAGCTAGTCAAGGGTCACTGTGGTCACATGAGCGGAGGGTCAGTTCAATGTTCGAAGCTAGGAGGCGGGAACCTTGTAGGTTTGGGTGTAAGCCATCACCTCGAAAAAATTGTGGTCTGTTTGAAAATGTTGTGAAGTTGTCCACGAACGGGATGCTCTTACTCATACAGAAGCCCTTCAACCATGTGTGGAGCTGACGGAGACGACTGTATTTCACATCGCCGAAGCAGGGAGAGGGCAGCGGACCGGAAAGAATAAGCTGCTTTCCGGTGTCCAGCAGCGTATCCACAAGGCGTGTGAAATCCTCTTTGAGGGCCTCTGACTGCTGGGTCTTAATGTCATTCACACCTGCCTCAAGAACCAGGGCAGAGGCGGACCTGTACTGGGCACTTAGGTGCAAAGCAGCTGCTTCGATGTTGTTTATTGAGGCACCTGGATGACAGAAAGTCCTGCCGTTACGCACCGCCACATGCCTGACCAGCGATGTGCCGATCACCAGCAGAGACGGGGAGCGCTGCTGCTGCACCTGGGAGTGGGGATGCACAGAAGACCTCCGCGGGGCCTTGTGGGGATGTGGATACGATGGTGGAGATCCTTGTGATGTTATCTGCTGTGGTGGCCGGGAGACGGTGAGGGACGAGCGGTGTGACGAGCCGCGGGACTTAGGAGCAGGAGTAAACGCAGGCTGGGATTGCCTGCAAGTCTTACTGCGGGGAAAACGCCCAAGTGCAGATGGTGAAGGGACCTGTGACCCGTCATCCAGGAGGGGGAAGTCAGTTACGCTGAGAACATCATATTTATTGTTAAGTTGGATGTTAAAGTGGGGGGGTGCAGATGCATGGGAGGGGGGGCTGCTTCTCCCTTTTTTGGCACCCACACGAACCCAATGCTCCGGATGAAGAGGTGTGGAGCTCACAGCGGCTTTTGGCTTCGCTCCGAGCGGTGCCCAGGTGTCATCGGGAGCGGCGGCCGGCGGAGGGGCGACAGTAGCCGAATGGCGAGCGATGTCACCGGGCTCATCCAGCGACGCAGCTCCGACCCTGCTGATAGCAGGGGATCGGGTGATGGACTCGGACATCTGGAAATCGGGTTGTGCAGGGCCGAAGGTGATGGTATCCATAAAGTTCTCCGCCGCCTGGATCTGGTACAGATTGGATATCCTCTTCTCTAGCTCGGCTATCTTGTCGGTCAGGCGGACACAGCTGGAGCAACCGGACTGGGAGGTAAGTGGAGCCATTTCTGTACGGTGATGAAAGCTGGGGAGAGAAACAGCTGTGGCCAGTAAAGGTGTCTTGGGAACTTGAATTGTTGTTGTTGTTGTTGATGATGATGGTGTTGTTATTGTAACAGCACAAAGCGAAACTTACACGCCGGGCTCCACAACGGGAGCCACTGCGTAGAAATCACTCAGTAGATGTTAGGTTTGTCAGAACCAAAACAAAACAAAACTTACCGACACAGGTCCAGAGACTGGACCTGCTGCGGTGAATAAGCGTCCGGTAAGCTGGGTCGGTTTCAGCGGTTTCCTGCCAGTAGTCGCTTTTTGCTGCTGGGTTAAAACAGCCTGAGCCTCTCACTTCAATGTCGGCCAGAGAGCAAATAATGTGTTGGAATGACTTCAGATGAGGGCCGAAATATCCACGGGGGGTTCCTCCATAAGGAGGTGGGCAACCCAGCCCATTTAGTGCAGAGAGAAACCGAGAAAAAAGGGTAAAAAGGCTAAGAGCCGGCAATCTGTCAATGGCGGCTCGGGTCGGTGGCACCGACGACTTGAATTGTTAAAAAAACGAGCAATCAGCCCGTCTGATTACTAAAAGAGGCAACCCATAAAGGAGTGGAGTGATTAAAAGACAGGATTCCTGCATGCGGGTAATTAAAAACCCATAGGAATTTGTTTAAAAGCAGTTTTAAAGAGAGTTAAAATGACGGAACTCCAGTAGACTACCTCAGACGCCACGCATGCGCAAAGTGTGCGTTTTTGACTATGTCTTTTTTTGACTATGTCTTTTTCATAGTCCATTGTTGTGACTAATGTTCACCTCCGACTGTTTTTAGGCACAGCAGTTTGATCAGGCCCATTCAGACCAGCACCATCAAGCAGAATGACGCTGGCTTATGATGACAGATAATATCATTCTGGCTCAGTAGATTTGTGTAAATGACAGATATGCCAAATACTGTATGTTGGCCTTGTGCTAAAAGGAGGAAAGAAAAAAAACGTCTATTCTAAATGAAGCAGATGACTTCCTCATCTCAGGCTCAGATCTGTGTTTTCAGATTTAGCTTTATTCTTGAAGTTCAGTTCCTCAATCTCAAAAATGAGTTGTTCTGAATAACTGGGGGGTATCAATGCCTCGCTGGGTAGATCATGTATCACCTCAGTGTTTATCTAAGTGGCTGTGGGTTCAAGTCTGATGCATGGCCCTTTGCTGCATATCATTCTCTGTCAATATCACACCCCAGACCACACCATCACCCCCCAGCCCCTCTGCCTCTCCCTCTTCCTGTCACTCTTTCACAGTCTTCCACTCTTTCACAGCAGCAGTGGCTCAGGTGGTAGAGCGGGTCGTCCAATGATCAGAGGGTTGGTGGTTCGAATCCTGCTCTGTCTCCCGGTTGCTGCCGTAGTGTCCTTGGGCAAGACACCTTACCCACCTTGCTCCTGATGGGTCGTGGTTCGCGCCTTGCATGGTAGCTTCTACCTCAGTGTATGAATGTGTGTTTGAATGTGTTTGTGAATGGGTGATGTGTGTATGTACTGTAAAGCGCTTTGGGTATTGTTTCAGATGAAAAAGCGCTATATAAAATACAGACCATTTACCATTCCAAAAAAAAAAGATTCTGATATTAAGTTATTAATTATTATTAATTTAACTAAATTAACCCTCGTGCAAACTCTCATTCTCATCCTCAACGGGCAGAAATAAACAATAATACAAGAGTAACTGAACTGTTCACTCAGCCACAGGATTATCTTTACCATCTCTTTACCGAAAACAAGTTGTGCAGCAGCTGGTGGCAAAAATGGTGGCAAACAAAGAAGAAGTGGTCTTCAGTTCAGCGTGAGATGTCAATCAAGTGACATATTTCACACCTAGCCCACCACATTTACCAGAGGGCAGTGGGTAGAGCTCAAGAACACAGTGGGAACGTTTGTGACAAATATTCTCATGCTCAATCTTTGCCTGTTGTTTTTTCATGATATTTCAGATATGAACCACCAAAAACATTAAACAATTTCAAACACAGTATTCAAATTGCTACATTATCATTTTGCATTTTGCATTCAACTAGACCTCTACCACATGATACATCCTTTATTGCACTTGTAAATGAGACTACTTCTTCTTAACTCTGGAAACATGGTGATGAAACTGCATAGCTCTTTTTATCACAGCAACACATCTGAATGTGTGAAGAGGAACTTATTCTTTCTCACACACTAAGAAGCAGTCAGTCTGCTTGTTTCTCCTCAGGCCCTAGTTACTAAGGTGTAAAGTTGTTTGAAGAGAATCAATTATATTTCACACTGCATTGATTAAAACTACATTGATTAATTGGTGTTTTCACAAATATTAGACCTGGACATGTTAATTGGCTATATGACAGAATTGTATCTTGCTATAGGTAATATTAGTATTGTATAGTATTTTGATGTATTCAGTCAGCTGGTTCTCAAAGTTGCATGGCTTGTGTGTAACTGTATGGATCCACACTGCAACTGATAAAACATACTTAATATAAGGAGTAACTGTCTGTTGCTATCTTTATTGTGCCCCCCTCCTCCTACACAGACACACACCTGATGAAGCAGCCCAGGACACTTTTTTAACCACAAGACCACCAGGAAGCGTTGGCCTGTGAGTTTTAGCAGACTGTTCAGGGGTCGTGGTAACTGTGGTTGAGTGTCAGTAAAAATTCTTTCACTTTTAAACAGACGCTTTACACTGTAAACATAACTTACAGAAAAACTCTTAAACTATAATAGCTACTAACTGTAGAGCAAGCTAGTTTCTAAATGGGGTTGGATTTAACTGATCTCTACGCTAAACCACTGAGAAATGCAAAGAAAAAGTATAAAGTTGTTTTTGACTTGTATGTAGTTCTGTTTTCTGAGACTGTAAGCTTTTCATGAGTTCAGTCCTACAGTCATTTTCCTGCCACCTTTGGCAGAGAAGATCCACAGATACTAAACTGATGTTATGAGCTGATTTTCATCATAGTGCTGTACTGTGATTTCATGAGCTTTTTAACACAATACGGCTTCTTGAATGAAATTAACTCTGACCCTAACCCTAATTAATTTGAGCATTACACACACTTCCAGAGATGCACACATGGTATTTCTGAATTACAGACTCTCCTTGTAATTGCCTGCTGGACTAATAGTGTACCTCAAAATCTTTCTGTGGCCACTGGATTTGAGTGTGTGGAAATTCACCATCACTTGCTGGTTCAATGAACACATGATAGTTGTGCAGTTGGTTACGGTTAGATTCACCTCCACGTGACACTGTGTCTGTGCCATGTTTACTATTTCAATGTCACTGACACACTGATATCATCACCACATGCTTTGTTGTGTCAGTTAATAAGATTTGACAACACTTCATATAAGATGCATTAGGGAGTACTATGCACAGATGTACTGTTCATACTGCAGATACACACAACACACATGTTGAAAACATTAGAGGCATTGTGGATGCAAGAGACACAATCCTTTGTACAAGAGGCAAGTTGATGTATTTTAATGGGCAGGAAGTGTAAACATGACAACGTGTGCTGTGGTCAAAGCCATGAAGTTGTCTGAGCTGTGTGTAAAACGGAAGGAAGAACAGAGAGGCTGAACTCAGAAAGAGAAGTTGAGACGAATTCTGATCTCATTTTGTATGAGATGTAACTTCTTCTTTATCGTCCTTCTCTCTTTCTCTTTTTGCTGCCTTATTATTTATGCAAAGTGGAAACGTTTCCCAGAAGCAGAGAGCAGAGTGACGGTGTTGGTGCTGGATGTGAAGATGGGCCACAGTTTGCTCTGTGTGCTGTCATTACTCTGTAAGTACATCAGTCATTTTATAATTCTGTGCCTTTCAGAGGCAGATTCATGATTTTATCAATATGGTACTTTTTTTAACGTGACCATTGCTGCTGATTATTTGTTGTTCAGAGTTCAGACCAAATACATAGATGTACTGGTTATTCTGGACACATTTGTACCACACATGCACATACGTATATATATAGTCTAATGTTATGTTGATACCTTCGTTTCTAAATATAAATGTTATTTATTTTATGCATTTCATTTGGTTTTATGTTTCCTAGCTCTTCAGAAATTTACAAAATCTCATTTCACAGATTCACAGACTTCACTCCTCCTGGTTCTTAAACGCTGTAGTTTATTTTGAAATTGAGTGTTATATTGATCCTGTCTGATGAGTTTTCAATCTTTATTTTAGTGCTGAATACACTCTTCTATGGAGAGACTGAAGGTAACCAGTTCTTTTTTGTTTTTTTCTCCTACTTTATGTGCATTAACTATTAATTTCCTATTTATCAGTGACTATCACTCTTAATCGTATCCTCTTTGTGTTTGCATGTGTTTATGTATGCTGTTTAGTTTTATAATTTAAACACACCCAGGAGTGTGGAATTGCACATTTTCCCAAACATTTCATATCAGTATTTATGTTTTCTGGGACGTGTTGTGTTCAAGTTGATGTATGTGAACCAAATGCTGAACTGAGATCAGAGTCTGTTACCTTCAGGCACGTGCAGGAGCCCCTGCCCCTTTTGCCTCGTATTAAAAAGTGCCCTTTTTTATGTTTTTTTTTTTTTTCAATAAATGCATTCCTGTTGTGCATGAGGATGTAAACAACCGCGCTGTAAAAATGCCACGGTTATCTACCGTACGCTTTTCCTTGTAATACACACGGTATTGTGTATGTACGTTGGTGTGTGTGTTGTCCGCTGCTGCTCCGCTCTGTCCCTCACTGAGGGGCGGGGGGCTGCCCCGCGGTGCGCGCTCCCTCACATGCACGTCCAGCACGTCCAGAGAGAGAGCGAGAGATAAGCTGCTGCCTCATCGATAACCCGCACATATATGAGACGTGACAGTGGAGCGACTTGTGTCGAATCTTGTGAGTTATAAATCCATCAACATAACTTCCTTGTCGGTTCTGACAAGTCGCCGTCCACTTATTCAACGAGCTTAATAATAGTCATATTTAAGAAAAGCGCCCATTTGTGTTTGTTTAGCTGACTGCTTGTTAAGAGTTAAGCCCCACCCCGTCCTCTGTCAAACATCACCTGAATGTAGTGAACAGCAGCAGCAACAGGAGGAATCACTCACTCAGCTTGATTTCACTGACTATTTGAATTTGTTTCCAGATATTGAGTTACTGGTAATTGTGACTTTGCTGTGGTAAATATTGCTGCTGTTGGTAAATATGCACAGTAGCAGTCACAGTAGTCATTTCTTGGTTTTGTGTGTGTAGCCTGTAGGCTTAGCCTACTTTTTTTTTTTTTCTGCAAGCTATGTTAATGTGCACCCAATACCATATTAGCCTTAGCCTACCAGTTCAGAAGTCATGACTCTGTTTCGGGAAGTTGGGAAATTGGTCCAGCATGTTGACTGCAGTCCTGAAGGCGTGCAGGCTTTCTCTACCGACTAAATAGTAACTGTAATTTATTTTAATTTATTTTGATATTAAGGCCTGAAAAAATTGTACACTGCCCTTTTCTGATGTTGAGCCCCTGCCCCTCTATAGTCATGTGCACGTCCCTGGTTACCTTCATACTGATGAGTTTTATTTACATGTGTTGGTCTGCTCATCTTAACAGGGTCGGGTAGTGACCCATCAGAGACACTGATGAGAGAGAGTTAACAACAGATAGTTATTAGCTGCAGTCCTGCATGCAACACAGACGATCTCACTCAACTGACACAGTGTCTCTCTTTGTCTTATCACTTTGCCAAAGTGAGAAACTGTCAAATGTTCCAGTGTAGATGGATGATATGTTGCAACAATATGAACTAATTTACAGTCTGAGCAAATTTGTACACATGTTAATAAAGGGAGAAAAATGCTGCTGACCCTAATGTCAAACTTCATTTACTCAAGAGTCTGTTACTTCCTGAATTTATCTGATCATGTTAACAGAGCAGTCTGATGAAAATATGGAGAAAGTCCAACAGTTCTTCCTAAAGATTTAAAAACACAGAATCATATTTTCAGTTTTTACACATGAAGTAATTCTCTCACTTTGAGGTGTGGCTTGGTGGCTGACTGACACAGTGTCTGTTTGGTCAGAGTTGTCCAAATCAATAGAATAGAATAGAAATGCTTCACATAGATGTGCTGTATATATTCAGCACTAACGTCCTGAATGAAAACATGTGTGTTTGTTAACTTTATTATATTTCACAGTATTTCAATCCTAAATACAATAGATGTGTGGTTTGGAGTCAGTGTGTTGCTTTATCTGTGGATACACAGATTAGAGATTAAAGAGATTAAACTGAAATCACATACATTTCAGCAGAATATTATGCATGATTGAGACATAATATGTTTGTTTCTATACTGTGATGGAACACATATGAAAATATTTTTATGGCACATTAAAACTCTTCTTGTTTTTCTAATTTGATCAGAGCATGACCTGAAGGCCACTCTGACAGCAGATAGCACAGAGATGCCAGCAGGGGGCAGCGTGACACTGACCTGTTCTGTGGACGATCCTGATGGTTGGACCTACGAGTTATTCAGAAACACACCAATCACTCAGTTCGACACAGTTGGTGAATCAAACACAGTGTTCAGTGTTTCCCAGGGAGGTGTTTACAGCTGCAGAGGATGGAGACCAGAGACAAATGATTCCACAGCTTTCAGTGACTCAGTCACCATTTATAAAACTGGTGAGTGAACTGATTTTCTCTGAGTAAAACAACATGGATTCTTTAAATCATAAAACAATACATGGAGTGCCGAGGAGGTCAGTTAGAGTCCTGGTGATGAATAAATTATTTAGGCCAATTCCTTTTTTTTGTTTTGTTTTCCTGCTTGTATTTTTATGTCAGTTTCCAGTAGCAGTTTTGCTAATGTGACGAAGAGCTACAATGTAAGATCATTACAGAATATAGTCTGATATAATGTTGAAGTTGTTTGTTTTAGTTCACATGATTTGAGTTTTATTTTTCTAAGATGTACTCCAGTTTTAAAATCATCACATTTTTGAGCATGAGTTGCTACAGTACATTTCACACTGAATAGAGTTATGAATTATGAAAAATGTCCACTATTTTAATGCTGATAACCCTCTCCTAATCTGGACATGCTGAAGATAATTTCTCACTTCAGATAAATATAAATAAATAATTTAGCATTGTTTATGAACTTTCTATGACCCTTCTCTTCTCTCATGACTTCAGTGTTTCAGTCTGGATCAATAGATTGTGACTGTGATGTTGTATTTCT
The DNA here is from genome assembly GCF_905171665.1 of Trachurus trachurus. Lineage (NCBI taxonomy): Eukaryota > Metazoa > Chordata > Actinopteri > Carangiformes > Carangidae > Trachurus > Trachurus trachurus. Next base: position 15,289,898 of record NC_139909.1, on the reverse strand, counting down.
AACTGTGTGCTGTTGTATGAATATTTGTGTTGTTTCCAGATGTTGTGTTGACCCTCGAGCCCAACTGGTCCACCTTCGTCACCGAAGAGTCTGTTACCTTCATATGTGACGCAAAGGAAGGAAAAGAAACTGACTGGGAATACAGAATATACAGGGATAATAGGCATTTCGTTAGCCATTCCTATAAACGGTTCACATTACAACCTCCCCTGACAGGCTACAGTGATAAATACCAGTGCTCTGCTCGCCACAAGCAAACAGGTGAAGAAAAGAGGAGTAACATCGTCTCTTTGACTGTATCAGGTAAGTCATCAATGTTGTTTTATCTGGTCTCAGTTTACCATGATCATTAGCATTTAAATTATAAATGAAGTTGTATTTTTAATCATATACTGTAAAAACCTTTAGAGTACGATGAAACTTGAAACATCAACCAGGGCTACTGTATTTTTTCCTACTACATTAATCACAGAGAATATGCTTTTTAAAGATCAGCAGTCGGTGTCATCTAGTGAATTACTGCATTATTTGTTACCAAATATCAACTGTAGTGGGTAAAATAATCGTGAATAAAATATAAAAAAGAGGAGAGAAGTACAGAAAAAATTGAGACGTGATGACAAGGCTGAAGTGGAAGTGGTTTAATTACAGATGATGTCATGTGCTTTCACATTCATTTAATAATTAACATGATTTTGTTTCATATGGTAGATAAACCCAGGGCCACACTGCGACCAGGTAGAACAACCATACCAGTAGGTGGCAGCGTCACTCTGACCTGCTCTGTGGACAAACCTGCTGAATGGAGATATTACTGGTACAGAAGAAGAACCTCAGGCTCTGATGAAGATCTGAGCAGGAGAGATGGTGATCAGAGCAGAGAGATCAGAGTCTCACAAGGAGGAACCTACTGGTGCAGAGGAGGTCGAGGAAATCCAGTCTTCTACACTGATGGAAGGGAAGTTACCATTAGGATAACTTGTGAGTTTGATGATTTTGTTTGGACTAAAATGAAATGTGTTCTTGATTATAGTTTTAATGTTTTTCTATTTCTGGTGTGAACAGTTTCCAACAGAGTCACATTGACTTCACAACCGAGCGGTAGTCAGATGTTCAGTGGAGAGACGATCACACTCACATGTGATATCCAGGGAGGTGGAGACACTGAGTGGACGTATGAATGGACAACACCCAGGTCAACCACACATGAGACAGATGTTAATTGCTGGAGTACCAGTGCTGTTCGCAGTGGAGAGTACAAGTGTAGAGGTAGAAACAGAAGAGACTCGTACTCTTCAACACAGTGGAGTGAAGTCATCACAAAGACAGTGTCACGTAAGTCATTTATTTGTTCTGCTCTTCTCTATCTACTGGTGTCTGCAGGGAAGAATAGAAACATTGTAGTTTCAATGCAACTGCACTGTCATACTGTACCAAATTAAATTATATTCTAAGGAAAGTTTATTAAAATTTTATTTCAACAATAATACCATCATCAGTAAGTTTTGTCCTACTTATCTTTAACTGTAGTGCTCTGTGTTGGTTAGAGGTGAAACAATCAAGTGAATTATGGGAAGTTAAAAGAACAAATTTGGTTTTGATTGAGAATTTTTACAACTGGCCAGGATCATTTATTTTAAAGGGATTTCAGGGTTTTGTTGTTAAAATTTCTTTTGATGTTTAGACAGTCTATAAATTACGTTTTCAGACATAGCCATCTACAAATATAAAGAGGATTCTGACAGAGGTGGGTAGAGTAGCCAAATTGTTATTTTAATTTTACTTAAGTAAATAATTGGATGGCTACTTTCTACTACTACTTGAGTCACATTATTGCAGAGTAAGAGTACAAAGTACTTGACGAAAAATCTACTCAAGTACTGAGTAAATGCTGAGTAGGCTAACTTATTCATTTAAAAATGAGGGCATGAATGTAATCAAATACAAAAAAAAACACACAAAAAAAGTAATGGACAAAGACATTGCCAAGGAACAACACTTAACACTTACCACTAAGACAATAAATGAAATACATAAATGAACTATAATTAAAAACTGTCTGTGACACTGTGCCTGTGTGCGTCGCTTGTACCGGACGGTCCATGTCATCCATTCATTCCTGATCAGTGAACACCTCGTCGGCATCATCCTCACAGGAGTAGAATATTCACAGCCAGTTTTTTATTTTTATTTTTTAACTAGCTGTTAACTAGTGTTAAGGTTTATCTGTAAGGGGTCCACGATGATGCTATGGGTGATCTAGAAATGTCCTTAAATTATTGAAAATATCGCACTTGCTCTTTCACCAACAATGCAGAGATGTCAGTTCTTGGGCACTTTAGACCAATGCATGTCGTTACTCTCTTATTCCAGTGCTCTAAGTCAAACGTCACTAGTGGCTACATTCATTTGGTGAAACGCAGTCATGTGGCAGAGCCTCTGTTTGTCAAAACAAAGAGATCACGGATTGGATTGGTAAAAATAAGTAACAGAGTAATGTAACGGAGTGAAAGTACTGCTTTTTCTTCTCAATTATATTCAAGTAAAAAGTATACTGTATTAAAACTACCTATACAAGAACAATTTATCAAATCAGTTACTCAAGTAAATTTACCGGGGTAAATGTTTTTATATACAGTCTGTGGTTACCACCCACCTCTGGATTCTGACAAATCATTTTATTGAGGAAGACACTCATTTGCTTCTTGTAAAGTCTGAATTAACTTAGAGCTAACATGACAAATTCTTTGCACTGAGATTTTATGACTAAAGATCTTTTCTCTAAACTCGACAGCTAAACCAAAGGCTGAGCTGAGAGCCAGTGGCCGAGGGATCCCAGCAGGGGGCAGTGTGACACTGACCTGCTCTGTGAAGCCATCAGCTGGTTGGATCTACAGCTGGTACAGAGGTGATGAGTCTTATACAACTCTGACGAGACAAGATGCTGTTTTCCTCTCATCTGGACGAATCAGTGTGTCACAGGGAGGACTGTACAGGTGCAGAGGAGGAAGAGGAAACCCAGTTTACTACTCAGAGTACAGTGATGCAATCAGTATCAATAACATTGGTGAGTTACATGAATGTTTTTCAGAAAAAAACTCAGAAAAACCCAAATGAGTATTTATATTAGTTTAATTGATGTTGATGAGTCAGTTTGTGAACAGTCACAAACAGAAACTTGATCTCAAAGTCCCAGTGAGAAAGTTTTGCTCCTGATGCACAAGTGTTATTTTTCTTTCTCGTCATTTTGTTGCTTTAAGTTGTTCAGTAATTTTATGTTTTCTTATGTAATTCAACTGATGCTGTTCATGTGTTCTTCTTTTGTTAACCTAACTACAGACAATTCATATTAGATGTAACAGCCATGACATTACAGTATGACTATCTGTTTCTCTTAGAGTAAATGTGTGTTTCTGACATCAACAGTTTCCAGTAGAGTCACTGTGACTCTGCTGCCCAGCTGGTCTGAGATCTACAGAGGAGAGACGATCACTGTCAGATGTGAGATCCAGGGAGGTGGAGACACTGGGTGGACGTATGAGTGGAGAACAACCAGCTCATACAAACCTCCATCACTCAGAGAATTCACTATCAACAGTGTTACTGAGTCTGACAGTGGAGACTACAGCTGTAGAGGTGGAGGAGACTATTTGTTAACACAGTGGAGTGGAGTCAGGGAACTGACAGTATCAGGTGAGTTGAACTGTCTCTCGTTATGTGGTGACAGTCAATGATGTGCTGTTTGTAACTCTCATGTGATGGTAGTAGCTGTTTTAATAAAGTCATTTATTTGTTTTTGCTTGTGGTTCAATCTGAACAGCTGATAAACCCAAGGCCAGACTGAGAGCAGACACAACAATCATACCAGCAGGAGGCAGTGTGACACTGACCTGCTCTGTGGACGGTCCTGATGACTGGAAATACGACTGGTTCAGACGAGTCTCACGCTCTTCTAGAGCTGATCAAGTTAAATACGTTAGATCAGACAGAGCTGTTGTATCAGAGGGAGGTCTGTACTACTGCAGAGGAGGGAGAGGAGAGCCAGAGTTTCACACAGAGAACAGTGAGGAGGTCCTCATTCAGAAAACTGGTGAGTTTAATCTTAAACTGTAATACTCAATGTCTACTGATGATGGTGAACAAAGTTTGTTATGTAATAAGAAAATTATAATTATTATTATGTTTAATATAAGACACATACATTCATATACACCTGTTTGTTCAGGTCATTACTTGATATGTTTTCATGTTTACTGTATGTATTTATCTGTTTTTGTTTGTTGAATGATGTTTGTGTTGTTTATCAAGCTTGTTTTCAAAATCAAATAAATCCCTAACCCTAACCCAAAATCCAAACTCTCACAAAAACAATTGATTACAATCAGAAATGTGAACATCTCATGTCAACAGTTTCCAGTAGAGTCACCATGCTGCCCAGCTGGTCTGTGATCTACAGAGGAGAGAAGATCACTGTCAGATGTGAGATCCAGGGAGGTGGAGACACTGGGTGGACGTATGAGTGGAGAACAACCAGCTCATACAAACCTCCATCACTCAGAGAATTCACTATCAACAGTGTTACTGAGTCTCACAGAGGAGACTACAGCTGTAGAGGTAGAGGAGACTATTTGTTAACACAGTGGAGTGGAGTCAGGAAACTGACAGTATCAGGTGAGTTAAACTGTCTCTCATTATGTGGTGACCCCTTTCTTTCCTAATGATTAACCAGTGAATCATGTGCTGTTTGTAACTCTCATGTGATGGTAGTAGATAATTGTTGGGTTTCAATTCAGCCATGTAATTGTTATTTTTGGTTCAATTTGTGTGTCAACTGAAAATCTCAACAAGTCATTAAAAAGTGTTTTTGTTCCTTTCTACTGAAACTGTATCATATAGTTTGTCCACATTGTGTCCAACTTCCCAACAGTCAAACCCAGGCCTGTCCTCACTGTGTCTCCATCATGGCTGAGTCCTGGAGCCTCAGTAACTCTCAAGTGTGAGGTTGGACTTAAATCTGCAGGATGGAGGTTCTTCTGGTCTAAGGCTGTTCCTGATCCATCACAGCTCTCCTACCGCTCTGAGCTGCTCCCTGGTAGCAGCAGTGGGACTGAACAGGATTCCTACATGGTCCATGGTCAGACACACACAGCAGGATATGTGTGTCGGGCTGGAAGAGGAGACCCAGTGGTTTACACTGAGGCTAGTGAACCAACGTTTGTCTGGTCTGGAGGTCAGTTGGTTGTTTCTTGTGTTTTCTGTGAAGAATCAAATATTCAGTCATTACCTGAATTCAACCATGTTCTTGTCAGTGAACATTTCCTTAAACCAATGTTAATGCTACGAAACACATAGATTTTTAAGTTCATGTTCCCAGTTGAAGAAACGTACTGACAGTGGACCAGGTTAAGATCTAAGTTCCTTCTCTCCTCGTCTCCACATCCATGAAAACATGTCAAACCGAACAGCAGCTCCTCGATTGTTATGTTTCTTCATCTTGTTCCTGCTGATGTTTCTCAACAAAAAACAGATTAACAAAGGAATATGTACAATGAACTTGTTTTAATGTTAAAATCTTTATGTGTACAATGAATATGTACAATGAACTTTTTCAATGCTAATATCTTTGTGTGTATGTTGTTGTTCAGACGTTGATCCATCAGCGTCTCCCACAGTGAGTCCTGACAGAGTGCAGCACTTCACCTCTCAGGAGATCTTAGTGAGATGTGAAGGAAACTCTACTGAGTGGAGACTGAGGAGGTTTCCTAAGAGTGATAATCTCACCTGTTCTGATCGGAGAATAAAGAACGGATCCTCATGTAAAATTTCAACATCCCAGCCCAGTGATGCAGTTTACTGGTGTGAGTCTGGATCAGGAGAGTTCAGCAACACAGTCAACATCACTACACATGGTACATTTTATTACACTTGACTTCTGGAACTTGATTCATTTATTTTATTGCACCATGTAATCCATGGTCCGTAACATAGACGAGTTCTTATCCAATCAAAATTTAACTTCACTGTCCAGTCAGTCTTGAGTGGAATTGTTGCTAGTTGTAAATAAACACATTAAAATATCAGGTCCTAAATTCAACATTGTCACTGAATGAGGATAAAAACATTTACATGTCATGTATATGCATCATTGTCTGGTTTTTAAAGGTCTGCACCAGCTGATCTCTGACTGAAGCTTCATGTTCTGACTGTTTTACAGGTTCTGGTTTGATCCTGTTGAGCCCCGTCCATCCTGTGACTGAGGGAGAGTCTGTTATTCTGAGCTGTGAATTCAGGACAAAAGAAAATCCTTCCAGTGTGTTTTTCTATCAGAATAACAAACTGATCCAAAACGACACCAGGACGGAGCTGAATATCTCTGCAGTGTCAAAGTCTGATGAAGGTTTCTACAGGTGTGAGTCCTCAGGAATGAAGTCTCCACAGAGCTGGGTGTCAGTCAGAGGTGAGTAGTGTTACAATGTGTGATTATTTTTCTATTTTGTACATTTATGTGTATGAGATGTAGACAAAGATTTATGCCTATTACATTTTTAGCTTTGTCAAACTTGAATTCACCTGCTCATAAAAGTTCATTATGAATAATTTCATTTGATACTTTTATTAACATTATTATATTAATGTAATGTTTACAGCTGTACCAAGACCTGAGAACTCTTCTCTTCCTGTGTGGCCAGTCATTAGGCTATTTTTTGGACCAGTATTGGTTATTGTCCTGCTGCTGTTTGTCTGCAGAAAAATGACAGGTGAGATATTGACTATTGATTAATAACAGATCACTTCTGATGTCACTTAATGAAGCAGTGCTTCAGTTTTTAATGTAGCCTACAGTAAAACCTACTTTGTGTTTCACAGGTCCATGTGTCAACAGGTTCATACAACAAACTCTCATCTCCAAATTAAAAATGCTTTTATATTTCACATCTTTATCATGTTTTACTTTGAAATGTTCCTGCTCATCACTGCTAATAGACGCTTTTTAATCTCCATGTTTCAGACTCACTCAGACTCAGAGAGAGAATCAGGACTCAGTCCACCATGATGAAAATCAACAGCAGGTTTATTCCTCTCTCCTCCACGGTCAGTTGTTCATGTAGCTTCCAACACTTTAATATCTATTTGTAACTCACAAGAGACACTTGGAAATATTTTTGATCAGTTTGCTTCCAGTGGTCAGACTGTACTCATTCCCTCTGCAAAAGTAAACCCCAGTAATAATAAAACACGTTACTGAAGAAGTTAAGTTCAAATCACTATCACAGATATGAGGTGACTGATGTAGCTTTGTTTCATTTTGATTGGCCTATAGGTGACGCCTGTGTCTATGAACCAATCAGAGGCTCTGAAAACACTGGACAAGGTTCAATATAAACATTTACTAATGTTCAAGACAATAAAAACTTTTATTTTCACCTCATTGTCACAAATGTAACTTCTTCTGTTAATATCTGCAATGTTCATCTCAACAGGTCAATGTGACGGTGCAGAGCAGAGCTCTGACTATGTGAATTCAGATCCAGCCACAGGTAAAAACATTAACATCAGCTCTTTAACTTGTTAAATCGATTTCTCTTCAATTAGCTTTTTTAGTAAACATTTTTCTCTTGATTGTGACTTTTTATTTCTTCAATTTACCCCCTTGAAATATATAAATGCTCCATGTGCTTTGGTAGATATTGTAGAGAATTTTGAGTTTATATTTTCTGTTCAACATGTCTCTCACATCTAAATTACACTTTTATTGGTGTAATAATTTTTGATTTGAACTTTGCTGACTCCACATAAAGATTGTGATTTTTTTTTTTTTTAATGTATAATTTTAAATTGTGATTTTATTCCAGGTCCATGAACCAAAGAACATCGTCGACAAAACAAGAGAGACAAGACGTTTTATAGAGGTGAACAACAGTTTATATTAAAAAAAGAAAAAGTTTAGGTTTATTCTTTTGCATATGAAAGAGTATTGAATGCATTTTATATTAGTATTACTGTATATTATATTTATATGTGAAGTGTACCATAATTGGTGGTTATTACGTAAACATTTTGTACAGGTTTGGTTTCCTTTTCCTCTGTTGCTCAGTTTGTAGTACATCATATTGTATGGTGCCACTGCCTGAAATAATCACTTGTTATACATTTGTATCTGGGTTTGCTTGTAAATATTATTGATGCACTCTTTTAATCTTGGAAGATAAACATAAGAGATGTGGAACATTTGAAAAACCTTTTCTGGAGTTGTCCTACTGTAAATTTTATTTGTGTATATATATATATATATATATATATATTTAAAATATTTATTTTCATTGTTCGAACTAAAATCATTTGGATCTGTGAATAAATACATTGTAGTAAATTCAAAAGCCTTGGTTGGATTTTTGATTAAAAATATTTACTTGTGCAGGGGCTCATAAACTATTAGCATGGCAAATAAGGTTTTGAGATGTCTTATTATTGTAAATTATATTTCATAATAATGCTCAAAATATAATAATTAGATTTTATTCTGTTGTTTGAATTTTTTCTCACCTTCCCTCCAATTTGATGAGGACCCCCTATAGCACCAGGGGCCCTGGCCACCACTTTGAAAACCACTGGACTAGTGCACCTTTACTGGTCCACATCTGGATCCAGGTGAGAGAAACCATAGATGGAGCTCATCAAAGAGCAAGTTGGAGACTGTCCTCCAGTAAAAATCAAACCCATTGGTCGTTTGTTTACGACCCATAGTTGTGTTTTATTGTAGAGTGACATCTAGTGGCTGTAGTATTTATGACAGGAGCAGAGGGAGAAGTGTAGTGTAGTGACGTATTTTGCTGTTGCTGCTTCCATATTGTCCTCTCCACCTCTTGATGTGGTGTTGTTATACACAGCACTGCCACCAGGTGTCACAATAGGTGAACAGCAACAACCTAACCCTTAATGAGTCATTACTTATGAGGCCGTTTAAGAAATAATTCACATTTACTCATACACACTACTATAGTCTCTTACACATACTATTATATTCATACACACACACCACTATGTGAGAGTGTATAGTGGTGGTATCTGTGTATGTGTGTGTATCTGAGTATAATAGTGTTTGTAAGGGAATATAGTGTGTATGAGTATAATAGTGTTTGTAAGGGAGTATAGTGTGCAAGAGAGTTTGATTGCAAGGGAAGTAAATTCTCAGTTTCTGATTGGTTCTTTGCAAGACCGCCGGAACTAGGAACTAAATTCAGTTCCGGGTTTCTTACGTTCTCTTTGATTATTTTCCACCATATAAAAATATAAACATATGGGACATAATGTTCACAGAATTGAGGGATAAAGCAGTTATTAGATGTGACTGAAACATGGTGTTGTGATTCAGCTGCTTCGTGTTTGCTCTTCCGGTCGACCAAGTCTCAGCTCTTCCTCCGCCGTCAGGTGGTGATGATCGTAATGGGGACAATGCTTTATCCCACTGCTGTGAATATAATTATATTTTTATATAGTGGAATACAATCAAACGATTTCATGTAAAGAAAAAAAAAAAAAAGTTCCTTATGTATTTATTAAACCAGGGATCTCAGATTTCAGAACAGTCCTTTATCCCAAACTAAACAAGAGATTTGCATGTGATAAGCATGTGGTGGTGGTATGTTAGTGTCCGAGTTACAGTGTCAACTTCCTTATGTCTTGTATCCTTGTTCACTGGAGTGGTGTCTGATGGTTTATATTTTAGATCGATAACACTTCTATATTATACCTGACTTCACCCTTAAATTTTGTCATAGTTTTGACCTTTAAAAAGATGTTATGACAGATATGTCTTTTTCATAGTCCAATGTTGTGACTAATGTTCACCTCAGACTGTTTTTAGGCACAGCAGTTTGATCAGGCCCATTCAGACCAACACCATCCAGCAGAATGACGCTGGCTTATGATGACAGATAATATCATTCTGGCTCAGTAGATTTGTGTAAATGACAGATATGCCAAAAACTGTATGTTGGCCTTGTGCTAAAAGGAGGAAAGAAAAAAAAAACATCTATTCTAAATGAAGCAGATGACTTCCTCATCTCAGGCTCAGATCTGCGTTTTCAGGTTTAGCTTTATTCTTGGAGTTCAGTTCCTCAATCTCAAAAATGAGTTGTTCTGAATAACTGGGGGGTATCAATGCCTCACTGGGTAGATCATGTATCACCTCAGTGTTTATCTAAGTGGCTGTGGGTTCAAGTCTGATGCATGGCCCTTTGCTGCATATCATTCTCTGTCAATATCACACCCCAGACCACACCTTCACCCCCCACGCCCCTCTCCCTCTCCCCCTCTTCCTGTCACTCTTTCACAGCAGCAGTGGCTCAGGTGGTAGAGCGGGTCGTCCAATGATCAGAGGTTCGAATCCCGCTCTCTCTGTCCCGGTTGCTGCCGTAGTGTCCTTGGGCAAGACACCTTACCCACCTTGCTCCTGATCGGTCGTGGTTTGCAGCTGGTTTGGCAGCTTCTGCCATCAGTGTGTGAATGGGTGAATGTGTGTATGTACTGTAAAGCGCTTTGGGTATCATTTCAGATGGAAAAGCGCTATATAAAATACAGACCATTTACCATTCCAAAAAAAAAGATTCTGATATTAATTAATTGACTTTTAACTAAATTAACCCTCATGCAAACTCTCATTCTCATCCTCAACGGGCAGAAATAAACAATAATACAAGAGTAACTGAACTGTTTCACTCAGCCACAGGATTATCTTTACCATCTCTTTACCGAAAACAAGTTGTGCAGCAGCTCCAAGAAAAAATGGTGGCAAACAAAGAAGAAGTGGCCTTCTGTTCAGCGTGAGATGTCAATCAGGTTACATATTTCACACCTAGCCCACCACATTTACCAGAGGGCAGTGGGTAGAGTTCAAGAACACAGTGGGAACGTTTGTGACAAATATTCTCATGCTCAATATTTGCTTGTTGTTTTTTTCATGATATCTCAGATATGAACCACCAGCTTCCTTATACTACTACCCATTGTTAAAATCATTTAACAATTTCAAACACAGTATTCAAATTGCTACATTATCATTTTGCATTTTGCATTTAACTAGAGCTCTACCACATGATACATCCTTTATTGTACTTGTAAATGAGACTACTTCTTCTTAACTCTGGGAACATGGTGATGAAACTGCATAGCTCTTTCTATCACAGCAACACATCTGAATGTGTGAAGAGGAACTTATTCTTTCTCACACACTAAGAAGCAGTCAGTCTGCTTGTTTCTCCTCAGGCTCTAGTTACTAAGGTGTAAAGTTGTTTGAAGAGAATCAATTATATTTCACACTGCATTGATTAAAACTACATTGATTAATTGATGTTTTCACAAATATTAGACCTGGACATTTTAATTGGCCATATAACAGAATTGTATCTTGCTATAGGTAATATCAGTATTTTGATGCATTCAGTCAGCTGGTTCTCAAAGTTGCATGGCTTGTGTGTAACTGTATGGATCCACACTGCAACTGTCAAAAAATACTTAATATAAGGAGTAACTGTCTGTTGCTATCTTTATTGTGCCCCCCTCCTCCTACACACAGACACACACCAGATGAAGCAGCCTAGGAAGCTTTTTAACCACAAGACCACCAGGAAGCGTTGGCCTGTGAGTTTTAGCAGACTGTTCAGGGGTCGTGGTAACTGTGGTTGAGTGTCAGTAAAAATGTTTTCACTTCTAAACAGACGCTTTACACTGCACAGAAAAACTATTGAATTATAATAGCTACTAACTGTAGAGCAAGCTAGTTTCTACATGGGGTTGAATTGAACTGATCTTTACTGCATACTGTATGCTAAACCACCAAGAAGTGCAAAGAAAAACTATAAAGTTGTTTTTGAGTTATATGTAGTTCTGTTTTCTGAGACTGTATGTTTTTCATGAGTTCAGTCCTACAGTCATTTTCTTTCCACCTTTGGCAGAGAAGATCCACAGATACTAAACTGATGTTATGAGCTGATTTTCATCATACTACTGCACTGTGATTTCATGAGCTTTTTAACACAATACCGCTTCTTGAATGAAATTAACTAACCCTAATTCATTTGAGCATTACACACACACTGTACAGAGGCGCACAGATGGTATTTCTGAATTACAGACTCTCCTTGTAATTTCCTGCTGGACTAATAGTGTACCTCAAAATCTTTCTGTGGCCACTGGATTTGAATGTGTTGAAATTCACCATCACTTGCTGGTTCAATGAACACATGATAATTGTGCAGTTGGTTACAGTTAGATTCACCTCCACGTGACACTGTGTGTGCCATGTTTACTACGTATTTCAATGTCACTGAACCACTAATATCATCACCATGCGTTTTGTTGTGTCAGTTAATAAGACTTGACAATATAAGGCATTATGGATGCAAGAGACACAATCCTTTACACAAGAGACGAGATGATATATATACATATATTTCAATGGGCCGGAAGTGTAAACATGACAACGTGTGCTGTGGTCAAAGCCATGAAGTTGTCTGAGCTGTGTGTAAAACGGAAGGAAGAACAGAGAGGCTAAACTCAGAAAGAGAAGTTGAGACGAATTCTGATCTAATATTTGTATGAAATGTAACTTCTTCTTTATCGTCCTTCTCTCTTTCTCTTTGCTACGTTATTATTTATGCAAAGTGGAAACGTTTCCCAGAAGCAGAGAGCAGAGGGACGGTGTCGGTGCTGGATGTGAAGATGGACCACACTTTGCTTTGTGTGCTGTCATCACTCTGTGAGTACATCAGTCATTTTACAATTCTGTGTTTTTCAGATTCATGATTTTAGCATCTTAGTAGTTTTGTTGACGTGACCATGGCTGCTGATTATTCTTTGTTCAGAGTGGTGAACTAAAAAGATAACTAGACTGGTTATCCTGGACACACATTTGTACAGGACATGCAGACTATATAGTGTAATAACTAGTGTAATATACATTAGTGAACAACTGTATTTATTTTCTGTATTTAATTTTAAATGGATGTTTCCTGCCTCTTCAGAAATTTACAGAATATTGTTTCTTATTTTTTCGGCTTTTTGCCTTTAATCGATAGGACAGTTGAGAGAGACAGGGAATGGGGAAGTAGAGAGTGGGGGAATGACATGCAGCAAAGGGCCACTGGGGGAATCGAACGGGGTCCAGCTGCAGCGAGGGCTGTATCCTCTGAATATGGGGTGACTGTTCAACCCAGTGACCCCTTGTTTCTTAGATTTGTGTAAAAGTGAGAGCTGCCCCTGAAACTCCACCTTGTTCTAAAACGCTGTAGTTTGATGATATTTGTCAGATTGATCATTTCTGATCAGGTTTCAATCTTTATTTTAGTGCTGAATATACTTTTCTATGGAGAGACTGAATGTAATCATTTCTTTCTCTTTCCTGTTATCTTACCTTTAGTTTCTTAAATGTTCATTTCCTATTTTATGACCGACCATCACTCTTAATCATATCCTTTTTGTGTTTCTATGTGATCATGCTATTTATTTTACATATAAATAAATGATGAGAGAAATACTCAGGAGTGTGAAATTATACATTTTTCAAAATAATTCATATTAGTCTTACCGCCACCTGGATTGGAGTGAGGACTCGAAAAAAAAAAAAAATTCACTCAATTCACGTATTTGTCATATACAGTAACTATGTGCACCAAACTGTGACCCCCATTCTGTGCCAGCACGGGACAAATACATATACCGTTACACCCCTCGTCTTCATGTTTCTGGGCCGTGTTGTGTTTATGTGTGGAAACCAGATGTTGTACTGACCCTCAGATCAGAGTCTGTTGCCTTCATACAGATTTTTTTCATACAGTTTTCTTTACATGTGTTGGTCTGCTCATCTTAACAGGGTCGGGTAGTGACCCATCAGAGACACTGATGAGAGAGTTAACAACAGATAGTTATTAGCTGCAGTCCTGCAGGCAGCACAGATGATCTCACCCAGTACAGCTGACACAGTGTCTCTTGTTTTATTATCAACTTGCCAACGTTAGAAACTGTCAAATGTTCCCCATATAGATGGGTGATATGTTGCAACAATATGAACAAATTTACAGGCTGAGCAGTTTTGTAAAACATGTTACTGGAGGGAGAAAAAATGCTGTCAAACTGCATTTACTAAAGAGTCTGTTATTCTGTCCATTTTAACTTGATTATATTCACATGAACTTGATTATATTAACAGAGCAGCTGATGAACAAGTGGAGAACGTTAAACAGTCCCATGGAGATTTAAAAACAAAGAGTCAATGTTTAATTTTTACACATGAAGTTATTTTCTCACCTTTGTGCTGACTGACACTGTTTGAGCTCAGTTGTCAAAATCAGTAGAATAGAATAGAAATGTTTCACATATACATTGATGTTGTATTGATATGGTGATGGATATAATCAGCTCTAACATCCTGTATTAAAATGTGGGTTTTGTTAACTTAGTATTTCACAGTATTTCAGTCCATTAAAAGGTCTAAGTACAGTAGATGTGTGGTTTGGAGTCAGTGTGTTGTGCTTTGTGTGTTTACTTGATCAACCTGTGGCTACAAAGAGACTAAATTGGGTAAAATCTGATTAATATGAGTTTCCAGTGGCAGTTTTGCTGACGTGACCAGAGCTACATGGAGAGCAAAAATGTAGCTCATTATATAGTCTGATGTAATGTTAAAGTCATTTGTTTTATTTCACGTGATCTGAGTTTTATGTTTCTTGAAATCATCATGTTTTTACATCTGAGTTATTTGGTTTGGTTATTGTTAACTGGTTATTTCTGCTTTTTTGTCTACATTTTAGTGCTGACGACCCTCTCTTACACTGGACATGCTGAAGGTAATTTCTCACCTGCATCATCATCGTTTCAGTCTTTGTATCCACACTCACTGGATCAATAGATTGTGACTAGAACTGTGCAATATGTTGTATTTCTAACTGTGTGCTGTTGTATGAATGTTTGTGTTGTTTTCTAGAAGTTTTGTTGACCCTCGAGACCAACTGGTCCACCTTCTTCACCGGAGAGTCTGTTACCTTCATATGTGACGTGAAGGAAGGAAAAGAAACTGACTGGAACTACAGAATTGATAAGGACAATCAGGGATATTTTCCGTACCGTTCCAATAAACGATTCACATTACAACCTCTCCAGACAGGCAACAGTGGTAGATACCAGTGCTTTGCTCGCCACAAGGGAACATATGTAGAAAAGAGGAGTAACATCGTCCCTTTGACTGTATCAGGTAAGTCATCAGTATTGTTTTTATCTTGTCTCAGTTTACCATGATCATTAGCATTTAAATTATAAATGAAGTTGTATTTTTAATCATGTACTGTAAACACCTTTAGAATACAATGGAACTTGAAACATCAACCAGGGCTACTGTATTTTTTCCTACTACATTCATGATTGAGAATATGCTTTTTAAAGATCAGTCGGTGTCATCTAGTGAATTACTGCATTATTTGTTACCAAATATCAACTATAGTGGGTAAAATAATCATAAATAAAATATAAAAAAGAGGAGAGAAGTACAGAAAATATGGAGACGTGATGACAGGGCTGATGTGGAAGTGGTTTAATTACAGATGATGTCATGTGCTGTCATATTCATTTAATAATAAACATGATTTTGTTTCTTATACGGTAGGTAAACCCACAGCCACACTGCTACCAGGTAAAACAACCATACCAGTAGGTGGCAGCGTTACTCTGACCTGCTCTGTGGACAAACCTGCTGAATGGAGATATTACTGGTACAGAAGAAGAACTTCAGGCTCTGATGAAGATCTGAGCAGGAGAGATGGTGATCAGAGCAGAGAGATCAGAGTCTCACAAGGAGGAATCTACTGGTGCAGAGGAGGTCGAGGAGATCCAGTCGTCTACACTCATGGAAGTTATGAAGTCACCATTGAGATAACTTGTGAGTTTGATGATTGTGTTTGGACTAAAATGAAATGTGTTCTTGATTATAGTTTTAATGTTTTTCTATTTCTGGTGTGAACAGTTTCCAACAGAGTCACATTGACTTCACAACCGAACTGGAGTCAGATGTTCAGTGGTGAGACGATCACACTCACATGTGATATCGAGGGAGGTGGAGACACTGAGTGGCGGTATGAATGGACAACACCCAGGTCAATCACACATGAGACAGATGTTAATTACTGGAGAACCAGTGCTGTTCGCAGTGGAGAGTACAAGTGTAGAGGTAGAAACAGAAGAGACCTGTACTCTTCGACACAGTTGAGTGAAGTCATCACAAAGTCAGTGTCACGTAAGTCATTTATTTGTTCTGCTCTTCTCTATCTACTGGTGTCTGCAGGGAAAATTAGAAACATTGTAGTTTCAATGCAACTGCACTGTCATACTGTACCAAATTAAATTATATTATAAGGAAAGTTTATTAAGATTTTATTTCAACAATAAGACCGTCATCGGTAAGTTTTGTCCTACTTATTTTTAACTGTAGTGCTCTGTGTTGGTCAGAGGTGAAACAATCAAGTGAATTATGGGAAGTTAAAGGAACAAATTTGGTTTTGATTGAGAATTTTTACAAGTGGTCAGGATCATTTATTTTAAAGGACTTTCAGGGTTTTGTTTAAATTTCTCTTGATGTTTAGACAGTCTATAAATAAAATTCAGACATTGCCTTGACCATCTACAAATACAAAGAAGATTCTGACAGAGGCGGTTAGAGTAATCAAAATTTTAATTTTAATTTTACTTGAGTAAATAATTGGATGGCTACTTTTTACTTGAGTCATATTATTGTGGAGTAAAAGTACAAAGTACTTGGTGAAAAATCTACTAAACTACTGATTAAATGCAGAATAGGCTAACTTATGATTTATTCATTTAATAAGAGGGCATAAATGTAATCAAACACACACACACACACACACACACACACACACACACACACACACACACACACACACACACACACACACACACACACACACACACACACACACACACACACACACACACACACACACACACACACATATTATGTAGTAGTAGTATCTTTGTCAAAACAAACAGATCAAGGATTGGATCGGTAAAAATAAGTAATGTACGGAGTAAATGTACAGCTTCTTCTTCTTCTCAATTATACTCTAGTAGCCTAAAAAGTTTACTGCATTAAAACTACCCAAGAAAAATGTATCAGTTACTCAAGTTAATTTACTGGGGTGCGTTACTACTCTTTATATACAGTCTATGGTTACTACCCACCTCTGGATTCTGACAAATCATTTTATTGAGGGAGACACTCATTTGCTTCTTGGAAAGTCTAGATTAACTTAGAGCTAACATGAAAAAAATCTTTGCATTGAGATTTTATGACTAAACATCTTTTCTCTAAACTCAACAGCTAAACCAAAGGCTGAGCTGACAGCCAGTGGCCGAGAGATCCCAGCAGGAGGCCGTGTGACACTGACCTGCTCTGTGAAGCCATTAGCTGGTTGGATCTACAGCTGGTACAGAGGTGATCAGTCTTATACAACTCTGACAACACAAGATGCTGTTTTCCTCTCATCTGGACGAATCAGTGTGTCACAGGGAGGACTGTACAGCTGCAGAGGAGGAAGAGGAAACACAGTTTACTACTCAGAGTACAGTGATACAATCAGGATCAGTGACATTTGTGAGTTACATGAATGTTTTTCAGAAAATAAAACCCAAATGAGTATTTATATTAGTTTAAAGCAGAAGTAAGTGATATATTTGTGTTAATATAAGTCTTAAATAGTTATATCTTCCAACAGCAATCACTTACATAGAGTGTTTGGACTGAAACACGGGTCTGTCAGTCACTCTGCTCTGCTCTGAGCCGAAGAGAAAACATTTATCGTATCCTACAGTTTTTATCCAATGAGGAGAGAGAACGGCATGCAGGGCTGTGTGTGCAGCCAAGGGACGCCGTGAATGTGGCGACGCAGGGACGAGGACTGTTATGGTGCGTTCAAGGAAACTCGTAACTCGTGTTTCTCCGACCTGTGAAGTCATACCAGTTCAATCTGGTACGAGTTCACGGGTCGGAAGTTACGAGTGGCCGTTATAGTGACTTTTCACAGGTAAAACAGGTCGGAAAAACACGAGTGGGTTGCCTGGAACGCTACAAAGTCGTAAGTTGTGACTTGAAGCTGTAATTTACGATTTCAAAAGCCTGCCTGGAACGCAGCATTAGCGAAAACGACCGGATCGCTTACTTCTGCTTTAATTGATGTTGGAGAATCTTCAACAGTCACAAACAGAAACTTGATCTCAAAGTCCCTGTGATAAAGTTTTGCTCCTGATGCACAAATGTTACTTTTTTTCTTGTCATTTTGTTGCTTTAAGTTGTTCAGTAATTTTATGTTTTCTTATGTAATTCAACTGATGCTGTTCATCATGTGTTGTTCTTTGTTAACCTAACTACAGACGATTCATATTAGATGTACATTTATTACAGTATGTAATAAATGTAAACTTCTGATGTCAACAGTTTCCAGTACAGTCACTGTGACTCTTCAACCCAACTGGTCTGAGATCTACAGAGGAGAGACGATCACTGTCTGCTGTGAGATCCAGGGAGGTGGAGACACTGGGTGGACGTATGAGTGGAAAACACCAACCTCACTCAAACCTCCAGATCAACATGAATACAGGATCAGTCCTGCTTCATCATCCCACAGTGGAGACTACAGGTGTAGGGGCACGATGAAAAGTGATCAACTTAATACAACAGAGTGGAGTGATTCCGTCAGACTGACAGTGTTTGATGGTAAATCACATCATGTTTCATTGAAACTGAAAATCTAAACAAGTCATTAAAAGGTGTTTTTGTTCCTTTCTACTGAAACAGTGTCATATAGTTTGTCCATATTGTGTCCAACTTCCCAACAGACAAACCTGTCCTCACTGTGTCTCCATCATGGCTGAGTCCTGGAGCCTCAGTAACTCTCAAGTGTGAGGTTGGACTTAAATCTGCAGGATGGAGGTTCTTCTGGTCTCAGGCTGTTCCTGATCCATCACAGCTCTCCTACCGCTCTGAGCTGCTCCCTGGTAGCAGCAGTGGGACTGAACAGGATTCCTACATGGTCCATGGTCAGACACACACAGCAGGATATGTGTGTCGGGCTGGAAGAGGAGACCCAGTGGTTTACACTGAGACTAGTGAACCAACGTTTGTCTGGTCTGGAGGTCAGTTGGTTGAGATGATACGTGTTTGTTCCAAAGATGATGTTTCTGATACTCGACAAAGGAATATGTATTAGCTTTTTCAATGCTAATATCTTTATGTTGTTGTTGTTGTTCAGATGTTGATCCATCAGCGTCTCTCACAGTGAGTCCTGACAGAGTGCAGCACTTCACCTCTCAGGAGATCTCACTGAGATGTGAGGGAAACTCTACTGAGTGGAGACTGAGGAGGTTTCCTAAGAGTGACTATTGGACCTGTTCTGACCAGAGAATAAGGAACAGATCCTCATGTAAAATTTCCACATCCCAGCCCAGTGATGCAGTTTACTGGTGTGAGTCTGGATCAGGAGAGTTCAGCAACACAGTCAACATCACTACACATGGTACATTTTTATTACATTTTACTTCTAGAACGTGATTCATTTATTTTATTGCACCATGTCATCCATGGTCTGTAACATAGACGAGTTCTTATCTAATCAAAATGTAACTTCACTGTCCAGTCAGTCTTGAGTGGAATTGTTGCTAGTTGTAAATAAAGACATTAAAATATCAGGTCTTAAAATTTACATTGTCACTGAATGAGAATAAAAACATACATGTCATGTATATTCATCATTGTCTATCAGCTGTTTTTTAAAGGTCTGCACCAACTGATCTCTGACTGAAGCTTCATGTTCTGACTGTTTTACAGGTCGTAAATATTCTGATCTGATCCTGTTGAGCCCCGTCCATCCTGTGACTGAGGGAGAGTCTGTTATTCTGAGCTGTAAATTCAGGACAAACAAAAATCCTTCCAGTGTGTTTTTCTATCAGAATAACAATCTGATCCAAAGTGACACCAGGACGGAGCTGAATATCTCTGCAGTGTCAAAGTCTGATGAAGGTTTCTACAGGTGTGAGTCCTCAGGACAAGAGTCTCCACAGAGCTGGGTGTCAGTCAGAGGTGAGTTGTGTTAAAGTATGTTTCTGTTTTGTACATTTATCCGAGTTGTAGATCTTTACTTAGACTTGATACTTTTATTATTTCATTTGAATATTTCCAACAGCTGGGCCCAAACCTGAAAGCTCTTCACTTCCTGTGTGGCTGATCGTTAGTCTGATGTGTGGAATAGTATTGATTATTGTCGCCCTGCTTTTTGTCTGCAGAAGATCAACATGTGAGATATTAATTATTGATCACTGATCAGTTCTGATGTCACTTCATAGAGCAGTGCCTCAGTTTTTAATATGAATTCTACTCTGCTTTTCACAGGTCCAAGTGTCAACAGGTTTGTACAACAAACTCTCATCTCCAAATTACAAGCACTTCTATATTTCACATCTTTATCATGTTTTACTTTGAAATGTTCCTGCTCATCACTGCTAGTAGACATTTTTTTAAACTCCATGTTTCAGACTCACTCAGACTCAGAGAGAGAATCAGGACTCAGTCCACCATGATGAAAACCAACAGCAAGTTTATTCCTCTCTCCTCCACGGTCAGTTGTTCATGTAGCTTCCAACACTTTGATATTTATTTCTAACTCACAAGAGACACCTGGAAATATTTTTCATCAGTTTGCTTCCAGTTGTCAGACTGTACTCATTCCCTCTGCTGCTGCATCGAAAGCAAACCCCAGTAATAAAACACGTTACTGAGGAGGTTAAAGCAGAAGTGAGTGATCCGGTCGTTTTCGCTAATGCTGCGTTCCAGGCAGGCTTTTGAAATCGTAAATTACATCTTCAAGTCACAACTTACGACTTTGTAGCGTTCCAGGCAACCCACTCGTGTTTTTCCGACCTGTTTTACCGGTGAAAGTCACTATAACGGCCACTCGTAACTTCCGACCGGTGAACTCGCACCAGATCGAACTGGTACCACTTCACGGTCGGAAAAATACGAGTTTCCTTGAACGCACCATAACAGTCCTCGTCGCTACGTCACCACATTCACGGCGTTCCTTGGCTGCACACACAGCCCTGCATGCCGTTCTCTCTCCTCATTGGATAAAAACTGTAGGATACGATAAATGTTTTCTCTTCGGCTCAGAGCAGAGCAGAGGGACTGACAGACCCGTGTTTCAGTCCAAACACTCTACAGTATGTAAGTGATTGCTGTCGGAAGATATAACTATTTAAGACTTATATTAACACAAATATATCACTCACTTCTGCTTTAAGTACAAATCATTATCACAGACATGAGGTGACTGATGTAACTTTGTTTCATTTTGATTGGCCTATAGGTGACACCTGTGTCTATGAATCAATCAGAGGCTCTGAAAACACTGGACAAGGTTCAATATAAACCTTTACGAACATTTAAGACAATAAAAACATTATTTTTTTCAACTCAATGAGACTATTATCACTTCCTCTGTTGAAACTGATATAGAATATCTGCAATGTTCATCTCTACAGGTCAGTGTGACGGTGCAGACCAGAGCTCTGACTATGTGAATTCAGATCCAGCCACAGGTACAAACATTAACATCAGCTCTTTAACTTGTTTAATCGATTTCTCTTCAATTCTCTTTTTTTATTAAACAAACGTTTTTCTCTTGATTGTGACTTTTTATTTCTTCAATTTACCCCCTTGAGATATATTAATGCTCCTTGTGCTTTGGTAGATATCGTTAAATAGAATTTTGAGTTTATATTTTCTGTTCAAAATGTCTCTCACATCTAAATTACACCTTTATTGGTGTAATAATTTTTGATTGAACTATTTGAACTTTGCTGACTCCACATAGAGATTGTGATTTTTTATTTAAATGTATAATTTTATCTATAATACTATATTTACAGTAGTTTATTGTGATTTTATTCCAGGTCCATGAACAGAAGAACATTGTCGACAAAACAAGAGAGACAAGACATTTTATAGAGGTGAACAACAGTTATAACAGTATATATAAAAAAAGAAAAAGTTTGGGTTTATTTTTCTTTTGCATATTAAAGAGTATCGAATGCATTTTATACTGTATTAATATATTACATTTCTATGTGAAGTGTTTATACCATAATTTGTAGTGCAGGTTTCTCATTATTAAACATTTTGTACAGGTTTGATTTTATTTTCCTCTTGTAGTACATCATACTGTATGGTGCAGCTGCTTGAAATAATCCTAGAGGAAACACTTGTTATACATTTGTATCTGGGTTTGCTTGTAAATATTATTGATGCACTTTTTTTTTAAATCTTGGAAGATAAACATAAGAGATGTGGAACATTTGAAAAACCTTTTCTGGAATTGTCTTACTGTAAATTTTATTTGTATATATATTTTTAAATATTTATTTTCATTGTTTGAACTAAAATCATTTGGATCAGTGAATAAATACATTGTAGTAAATTCAAAAACCTTGATTGGATTTTTGATTAAAAATATTGACTCGTGCAGGCGCTCATAAACTATTCCATGCCGATGGTCCTCCAAATAACATTAGCTTCTTTGCAAACCCACCGAGTTTTGAGGCTTGATGTCATGACATCATGAATGATATTTTGTCTGGCAGGAAATTAGAAAGATTAGCATGACAAATAAGGTTTTGAGATGTTATGTTATTATTGTAAATCATATTTCATAATAATGCTCAAAATATAATTAGATTTCATTCTGTTATTTGAATTTTTTCTCACCTTCCTCCAATTTGATGAGGACCCCCTATAGCACCAGTGGGCCCTGGCCACCACTTTGAAAACCACTGGACTAGTGCACCTTTACTGGTCCACATCTGGATCCACGTGAGAGAGGCCACAGATGGAGCTCATCATGGAGCAAGTTGGAGACTGTCCTCCAGTAAAAATCAAACCCATTGGTCGTTTGTTTACGACCCATAGTTGTGTTTTATTGCAGAGTGACATCTAGTGGCTGCAGTATTTATGACAGGAGCAGAGGGAGAAGTGTAGTGTGGAGGGAGAAGTGTAGTGTAGTGTAGTGACGTATTGTGCTGTTGCTGCTTCCTTATTGTCCTCTCCACCTCTTGATGTGGTGTTGTTATACACAGCACTGCCACCAGGTGTCACAATAGGTGAACAGCAACAACCTAACCCTTAATGAGTCATTACTTATGAGAGGCCGTTTAAGAAATAATTCACATTTACTCATACACACACTACTATAGTCTCTTACACATACTATTATACTCATACACACACACCACTATGTGAGAGTGTATAGTGGTGGTATCTGTGTATGAATATGTGTGTGTATCTGAGTATAATAGTGTTTGTAAGAGAGTATAGTGTGTATGAGTATAATAGTGTTTGTAAGAGAGTATATATTGTGTGTGTGTGTGTGTGTGTGTGTATGTATGAGTATAACAGTGTGCATGAGAGTATAGTAGTGTGCGTGTATGAGTATATTGTGCAAGAGAGTTTGATTGCAAGGGAAGTAAATTCTCAGTTTCTGATTGGTTCTTTGCAAGACCGCCGGAACTAGGAACTGAATTCAGTTCGGGTTTCTTACGTTGATCTCTTTGATTATTTTCCACCATATAAAAATATAAACATATTGGACACAATGTTCACAGAATTGAGGGATAAAGCAGTTATTAGATGTGACTGAAACATGTTGTTATTCAGCCTCTTCCTGTTTGCTCCTCAGGTCGACCAAGTCTCGGCTCTTCCTCCGCCGTCAGGTGGTGATGATCGTAATGAGGACAATCCCACTGCTGTGAATATAATTATATTTTTATATAGTGGAATACAATCAAACAAGTTCATCTAAAAAAAATAAATAAAAAGTTCCTAATGTATTTATTAAAACAGAGATCTCAGATTTCAGAACAGTCCTTTATCCCAAACTAAACAAGAGATTTGCATGTGGTGGTGGTCGTATGTTAGTGTCCGAGTTACAGTCTCAGCTTCCTTATGTCTTGTATTCTTGTTCACTGGAGTGGTGTCTGATGGTTTATATTTTAGATCGATAACACTTCTAAATTATACCTGACTTCACCCTTAAATTTTGTCATAGTTTTGACCTTTAAAAAGATGGTTATCAGTTTGCATGTAATGACAGATATGTCTTTTTCATAGTCCAATGTTGTGACTAATGTTCACCTCAGACTGTTTTTAGGCACAGCAGTTTGATCAGGCCCATTCAGACCAACACCATCCAGCAGAATGACGCTGGCTTATGATAACAGATAATATCATTCTGGCTCAGTAGATTTGTGTAAATGACAGATATGCCAAATACTGTATGTTGGCCTTGTGCTAAAAGGAGGAAAGAAAAAAAAACATTTTTTCTAAATGAAGCAGATGACTTCCTCATCTCAGGCTCAGATCTGCGTTTTCAGATTTAGTTTTATTCTTCAAGTTCAGTTCCTCAATCTCAAAAATGAGTTGTTCTGAATAACTGGGGTGTTTCAATGCCTCACTGGGTAGATCATGTATCACCTCAGTGTTTATCTAAGTGGCTGTGGGTTCAAGTCTGACGCATGGCCCTTTGCTGCATATCATTCTCTGTCAATATCACACCCCAGACCACACCATCACCCCCCACGCCCCTCTCCCTCTCCCCCTCTTCCTGTCACTCTTTCACAGCAGCAGTGGCTCAGGTGGTAGAGCGGGTCGTCCAATGATCAGAGGGTTGGCGGTTCGAATCCTGCTCTGTCTCCCGGTTGCTGCCGTAGTGTCCTTGGGCAAGACACCTTACCCACCTTGCTCCTGATGGGTCGTGGTTCGCGCCTTTATAGCTTCTGCCATCAGTGTGTGAATGTGTGTGTGAATGGGTGAATGTGTGTATGTACTGTAAAGCGCTTTGGGTATCGTTCAGATGGAAAAGCGCTATATAAAATACAGACCATTTACCATTCCAAAAAAAGATTCTGATATTAATTAATTGACATTTAACTAAATTAACCCTCATGCAAACTCTCATTCTCATCCTCAACGGGCAGAAATAAACAGTAATACAAGAGTAACTGAACTGTTCACTCAGCCACAGGATTATCTGAAAGAAGAAGTGGCCTTCTGTTCAGCGTGAGATGTCAATCAAGTTACATATTTCACACCTAGCCCACCACATTTGACAGAGGGCAGTGGGTAGAGCTCAAGAACACAGTGGAAACGTTTGTGACAAATTTTCTCATGCTCAATCTTTGCCTGTTGTCTTTTCATGATATCTCAGATATGAACCACCAGCTTCCTTATACTACTACCCATTGTTAAAATAATTTAACAATTTCAAACACAGTATTCAAATAGCTACATTATCATTTTGCATTTTGCATTTAACTAGAGCTCTACCACATGATACATCCTTTATTGTACTGTAAATGAGACTACTTCTTCTTAACTCTGGGAACATGGTGATGAAACTGCATAGCTCTTTCTATCACAGCAACACATCTGAATGTGTGAAGAGGAACTTATTCTTTCTCACACACTAAGAAGCAGTCAGTCTGCTTGTTTCTCCTCAGGCCCTAGTTACTAAGGTGTAAAGTTGTTTGAAGAGAATCAATTATATTTCACACTGCATTGATTAAAACTACATTGATTAATTGATGTTTTCACAAATATTAGACCTGGACATTTTAATTGGCCATATGACAGAATTGAATAATCTTGCTATAGGTAATATCAGTATTTTGATGTATTCAGACAGCTGGTTCTCAAAGTTGCATGGCTTGTGTGTAACTGTATGGATCCACACTGCAACTGTCAAAAAATACTTAATATAAGGAGTAACTGTCTGTTGCTATCTTTATTGTGCCCTCCTCCTCCTACACACAGACACACACCAGATGAAACAGCCCAGGACACGTTTTAACCACAAGACCACCAGGAAGCGTTGGCCTGTGAGTTTTAGCAGACGGTTCAGGGGTCGTGGTAACTGTGGTTGAATGTCAGTAAAAATGTTTTCACTTCTAAACAGATGCTTTACACTGTACAGAAAAACTATAATAGCTACTAACTGTAGAGCAAGCTAGTTTCTCAATGGGGTTGAATTTAACTGATCTCTACTGTATATGCTAAACCACCAAGAAGTGCAAAGAAAAACTATAAAGTTGTTTTTGAGTTATATGTAGTTCTGTTTTTTGAGACTGTATGTTTTTCATGAGTTCAGTCGTACAGTCATTTCCTTTCCACCTTTGGCAGAGAAGATCCACAGATACTAAACTGATGTTATGAGCTGATTTTCATCATAGTACTGTACTGTGATTTCATGGGCTTTTTAACACAGTACTGCTTCTTGAATGAAATTAACTAACCCTAATTAATTTGAGCATTACACACACACTGTACAGAGACACACAGACTATATTTCTGAATTACAGACTCTCCTTGTGATTTCCTGCTGGACTAATAGTGTACCTCAAAAATCTTTCTGTGGCCACTGGATTTGAGTGTGTGAAAATTCACCATCACTTGCTGGTTCAATGAACACATGATAGTTGTGCAGTTGGTTACGGTTAGATTCACGTCCACATGACACTGTGTATGCCATGTTCACTATTTCATTGTATTACTATACTATATTATATACTATTTCAACCCACTGATATTATCACCAAGTGTTTTGTTGTGTCAGTTAATAAGATTTGACAACACTTTATGCACTATGGAGAGTACTACTGTATGCACAGTACTGCACATACTGCACACAACACATGTGATGATGACAATATAAGGCATTGTGGATGCAAGAGACACAATCCTCTGCACAAGAGACAAGTTGATATATGTATTTCAATGGGCAGGAAGTGTAAACATGACAACGTGTGCTGTGGTCAAAGCCATGAAGTTGTCTGAGCTGTGTGTAAAACGGAAGGAAGAACAGAGAGGCTAAACTCAGAAAGAGAAGTTGAGACGAATTCTGATCTCATTTTTGTATGAAATGTAACTTCTTCTTTATCGTCCTTCTCTCTTTCTCTTTGCTACGTTATTATTTATGCAAAGTGGAAACGTTTCCAAGAAGCAGAGAGCAGAGGGACGGTGTTGGTGCTGGATGTGAAGATGGACCACACTTTGCTGTGTGTGCTGTCATCACTCTGTGAGTACATCAGTCATTTTACAATTCTGTGTTTTTCAGATTCATGATTTTAGCATCTTAGTAGTTTTGTTGATGTGACCATGGCTGCTGATTATTCTTTGTTCAGAGTGGTGGACTAAAAAGATAACTAGACTGGTTATTCTGGACACATTTGTTCAGGACATGCGGACTAGATAGCGTAATGTATATTCATTAATTAATAACTATATACTGTATTTATTTGCTGTATATCATATGAAATGGATGTTTCCTGCCTCTTCAGAAATGTACAGAATATTGTTTCTTATTTTTTGGGCTTTAATGCATTTAATCGATAGGACAGTTGAGAGAGACAGGCAATGGGGAAGCAGCATGCAGCGAAGGGCCACCGGGGGAATCAAACGGGGGCCGGCAGCGAGGGCTGTATCCTCTGCATATGTTTCATAAATTTGTGTAAAAGTGAGAGCTGCCTCTGAAACTCCACCTGGTTCTTAAACGCTGTAGTTTATGATGATAATTTCTGATCAGGTTTCAATCTTTATTTTAGTGCTGAATATACTGTTGTACGCAGAGACAGAAGGTAACTACTATAGTTCTTTTTCTTTCCTGTTATCTTACTTATTTTATGACCGACCATCACTCTTAATCATGTCCTCTTTGTGTGATCATGGATGCTATTTATTTTACATACCAATACATGATGAGAGAAATACTCAGGGTTGTAAAATCATATATCTTTCAAAATAATTCATAGTCTTCATGTTTCTGGACCGTGTTGTGTTTATGTGTGGAAACCAGATGTTGACTGAGCCTCAGATCAGAGTCTGTTGCCTTCATACAGATGAGTTTTCTTTACATGTGTTGGTCTGCTCATCTTAACAGGGTCGGGTAGTGACCCAGAGACATTAGAGAGAGAGTTAACAACAGATAGTTATCAGCTGCAGTCCTGCTTGCAGCACAGACGATCTCACCCAGCTGCCACATTGTCTCTTGTTTGATTTGCCAAAAGTAAGAAACTGTCAAATGTTCCACATATAGATGGGTGATATGTTGCAACAACATGCAACAACTAATTTGCAGTCGTAGCAGTTTTGTACACAAAACATGTTACTGGAGGGAGAAAAAAATGCTGTCAAACTGCATTTACTAAAGAGTCTGTTATTCCGTCCATTTTTAACTTAATTATATTCACATGAACCAAAAAGGGACTCGCACACAAAAAAATAAATCAGACTGGGGGTCTGGATTGCAATCTGAATTTCTACATTCTCAGAGCTTGTACAAGATTAATTCCTCTGACCACAGCGATTTACTTGGGTGCAGCTCTACGGTGCCGTATACTTGATTATATTAACAGAGCAGCCTGATGAACAAGTGAAGAACGATAAACAGTACCGCATGGAGATTTAAAAACAAAGAGTCATTATGTTTAATTTTAATTTTCTCACCTTGAGGGTGTGGCTTGTTGTGCTGACTGACACAGTGTCTGTTTGAGCTCAAGTCAGACAGTCAAAACCAGTAGAATAGAATAGAAATGCTTCACATACACATTGATGGTATTGTTATGGTGATAGATATAATTAGCCCTAACATCCTGTATGAAAATGTGTGTTTTAACTTAGTATTTCAGTCCATTAAAATGTCTAAGTAGATGTTGGGGTCAATGTGTTGTGCTTTATGTTTACTTGATAAACCTGTGGATACAAAGAGACTAAATTGGGTAAAATCAGATTAATGTGAGTTTCCAGTGGCAGTTTTGCTGATGTGACCAGAGGAGAGCTACAATGTAGCTCATTATATATAGTCTGATGTAATGTTAAAGTCATTTGTTTTATTTCACATGATCATAGCTTTCAAAATCATCGCGTTTTCATTTGCTGTGGTTATTGTTAAAGGTGTACAGAAATGGCCGTTTGTCCTGTTTGTCGCGCCAAGTTGTAACGAGCTGCAACACGAGTTTACCCGAGTAAGGAAAACGAATTTGATTGGTCGTTATCGAGCGGGCGGGATATTCAAAGCTTGGGGCGAGCCCGAGCTCCGTGTGTGTGTGCGTGTCTCAGACGTTTGAATGACGGATGACGGATCCAATATCAGTGGCTGGTGAATCGTGTACAGGCTGACGTATAATCCGTGCGCCTGCATTATCCAATGCGAAAAAAAAAAACACACTTTCATCCCAGATTTACTCAAAAATAGAATTTTGCACAAAGTTTGGCCTACATTGTCTGATAGATGAGTTATTACACTAATTTTATGACCCAGAGTGGGCTTAAATTCAATTTTCTTTTCTGTACACCTTTAACTGGTTATTTCAGTTTTTTTTGACAAATGTCCATTATTTTAGTGCTGACGTCCCTCTCCTATACTGGACATGCTGAAGGTAATTTCTCACCTGCATCATTTATGCACTTTCTATTGCCCTTCATTGTTTCAGTCTATGTATCCACACTCACTGGATCAATAGATTGTGACTAGAACTGTGTGATATGTTGTATTTCTAACTGTGTGCTGTTGTATGAATGTTTGTGTTGTTTTCTAGATGTTGTGTTGACCCTCGAGCCCAAATGGTCCACCTTCTTTACCGGAGAGTCTGTTACCTTTATATGTGACGTGAAGGGTGGAGAAGAAACTGACTGGAAATACAGAATATACAGGGATGATAGTTATTTCGTTACCCCTTCCAATAAACGGTTCACATTACAACCTCCCCAGACAGTCAACAGTGGTAGATACCAGTGCTTTGCTCGCCACAACGGAACATCTGTAGAAAAGAGTAGTAACATCGTCTCTTTGACTGTATCAGGTAAGTCATCAATATTGTTTTATCTTGTCTCAGTTTACCATGATCATTAGCATTTAAATTATAAATGAAGTTGTATTTTTAATCATATACTGTAAACACCTTTAGAGTACGATGAAACGTGAAACATTAACCAGGGCTACTGTATTTTTTCCTACTACATTCATGATAGAGAATATGCTTGGGGATCACCAAAGTTTACAATGGTAAAAATATATTAATAAGTTCATTTAATTGTTGTTGGTTCTGATAGCTGATAGACCCAAGGCCAGACTGAGAGCAGACACAACAATCATACCAGCAGGAGGCAGTGTGTTACTGACCTGCTCTGTGGACGGTCCTGATGACTGGAAATACGACTGGTTCAGACGAGTCTCACACTCTTCTAGAGATGATCAAGTTAAAGACGTTAGATCAGACAGAGCTGTTGTATCAGAGGGAGGTCTGTACTACTGCAGAGGAGGGAGAGGAGAGACAGAGTTTCACACAGAGAACAGTCAGGAGGTCCTCATTCAGGAAACTGGTGAGTTTAATCATAAACTGTAATACTCAGTGTCTACTGCTGATGGTGAACAAAGTTTGTTATGTAATATGAAAAATTATAATTATTATTATGTTTAATATAAGACACATACATTCATACACACTTGTTTGTTCAGGTCATTATATGTTTTCATGTTTACTGTAGCCTACTGTATGTGCATTTATCTGTTTTTGTTGTTAAAGCCGTTGAATGATGTTTGTGTTGTTTATCAAGCTTTTCTTCAAAATCCAAACTCTCACAAAAACAACTGATTACAATCAGAAATGTTAAACTTCTGATGTCAACAGTTTCCAATACAGTCACTGTGACTCCCAGCTGGTCTGAGATCTACAGAGGAGAGAAGATCACTGTCAGATGTGAGATCCAGGGAGGTGGAGACACTGAGTGGACGTATGAGTGGAGAACAACCAGCTCATTCAAACCTCCATCACTCAGAGAATTCACTATCAACAGTGTTACTGAGTCTCACAGAGGAGACTACAGCTGTAAAGGTAGAAGAGACTATTTGTTAACACAGTGGAGTGGAGTCAGGGAACTGACAGTATCAGGTGAGGTAAACTGTCATTGATTCTGAAAATGTGATTTCGTAATGTGTTTTATTGATCTAAATAGGAGCTGTAAATGTTAATCTGTAAATCAATGGTCTAAGTAGATCAATATAAACCATTTTTAGTGAAGTAACATCATTATTAAAAAAGAGACAATGTACAGTTTTTTGTAACTTTAGAAATTATCAAAGTGAAAAGTACAAAGTAGCCAAAGTAGTATTGAGAAATACTTTTTGCACAACTGCATTTGTCTCTCATTAAGTTTTGTTGGAACACAGTTATTTATTTATTTATTTTTGTGATAAAAGCTAAAATATGAAGTGGATGTTCAGTTTGATTGTTTAGATAAATTGTCTGATTTTATGGAATACTTCAAATCTTTACTTTTCCAAATGTAATAAAACAGAATCACATTCTAATAGTTTTCTTACTCTCTTTCAACTCAACAGGAAATAAACCCACGGCCACTCTGACAGCAGATAGGACAGTTTTACCAGCAGGGGGCAGAGTCACTCTGACCTGCTCTGTGGATTGGTCCAACAGCTGGAAATACGACTGGTTCAGACGAATCTCTGACTCTTCTACATCTCAGTATTTAGGAGAAACAGACTGGTCAACCAGAGTCATAACAGTCGGGCAGGGAGGCATCTACACCTGCAGAGGAAGGAGAGGAGAACCAGAGTTCACCACACAAGAAAGCAACAAAGTCACCGTTTGGCAAACTGGTGAGTTTAGTCTTTAGTCTTGTAAATCTGTTCTTCTGTTCATCAGTAGTGTGAGAGAGACATTTTGATACCAACAGCAAACAATAAGTAAAAGAACTTGACAATGGTATGATGGAGGAGTGAGGAAAGAAAAGCCAAGTGAGGAAATTATTGAAATAATCACATTGATTCATGCAGTAGAATATAAATAATTAATAATATTTTCAAAGATTTTTTTTTTTTTTTTTTACATGAGGCTGAGAAGTTGGATGTTGATGTTGAGTCTAACAAACAGTGTCAAGTCTGTGACACATCAGGTTCACTGAACAAACAGCTGGAATTTATAAGCTGCTGTTTCCCAACACCTGCTCCTGGTGGTGCTTTCAAAATAAAAGCAAAAAGTTAAAATATGTAAATATTCATGTGTCCTTTTTGCAGTTATTCTGATGTTAACTAAAACAAAGAAACAAAGAAACAAAGAAACAAAAAACAACAACACCACGACAACAACATCACTTATTTATCTTTAACTGAGTCTCTTTTTCAGTATTTCCTGTGATCAGGTGGTGCAGTAGGCTCAGTGTTAGACTCAAGTCCAGTGTGTTGGTGACTGCTGTCGCCCTACGTGTGCTGAGTATCAGCTGTTTGTGTCTGACAGTCAAAGGAGGAAGTTTGGGACCTCATGCACAAATGTTTTTTTTCTTTATGATTTTGTTGCTTGAAGTTGTTTCAATAATTTTAGTCTCTAACTTCAATTGATGTTGTTCATGTGTTTATTTGCCTATCTACAGACAATTCAAACACCCATGACATCATATGATGTATTTCTGTTTCTCCTAGAGTAAAATGTGTATTTTTGACATCAACAGTTTACAGAAGAGTCACTGTGACTCTGCTGCCCAGCTGGTCTGTGATCTACAGAGGAGAGAAGATCACTGTCAGATGTGAGATCCAGGGAGGTGGAGACACTGAGTGGACGTATGAGTGGAGAACAACCAGCTCATACAAACCTCCATCACTCAGAGAATTCACTATCAACAGTGTTACTGAGTCGCACAGAGGAGACTACTGGTGCTGGGGTCAGAAGGACTATTGGTTAACACAGTGGGGAAAAAACACATTGACTGTATCATGTAAGTGTGACGTTTTTTATCCATATGAAATTGTTGTTTTACGACTTTAAAAATCTGTTTTATCTGAACAAAACAATGAAATAATAAATAAAATAAAAGCACTTTCTACTTAATTGTTGCTCCAGACACTAAACTGTGTTTAGTGTTGTAACAAAAAAACTGAAAATGAGCTTTTGCTGAAATATGTAAAATGCAATTCAACTTTTTCATCACAGTCACAAAAGAGAAGATTTTTTTCAGCAGCAAATCCTGTTTAACTTTTGACTTGTCTTATTATTCTCTGTGAACTGAACAGCGAACAAACCCCGGGCCTCACTGAGAGCCAGTGACAGAGTCCTACCAGCAGGGGGCAGTGTGACACTGACCTGCTCTGTGAACCCATCATCTGGTT
The DNA here is from genome assembly GCF_905171665.1 of Trachurus trachurus. Classification (NCBI taxonomy): domain Eukaryota; kingdom Metazoa; phylum Chordata; class Actinopteri; order Carangiformes; family Carangidae; genus Trachurus; species Trachurus trachurus. The sequence continues at coordinate 15,256,623 of NC_139909.1, read as the reverse complement.
GGAAATACAACTTGTACAGAGACAATAAACTCTCTGAATCTCTGAACCCACATGATGCTGCTTTCAAGACAAGTGGAGAGATCAGAGTCTCACAGGAAGGAGTCTACAGGTGCAGAGGAGGAAGAGGAGACCCAGTCTACTACACAGAGGACAGTCAGGAAGTCAGGATTGTTAACATTGGTGGGTATGGAAATGAGACAGACACATATTATTTCTGATTATTGAACTTTTTGTAATTTTTCTGTTAAATTCTTGACCATCAACAGCTCCAAACAGAGCTGTTGTGACTCTTCAACCCAACTGGTCTGAGATCTACAAAGGAGAGACGATCACTGTCAGCTGTGAGATCCAGGGAGGAGACACTGAGTGGACGTATGAGTGGAAAACACCAACCTCACTCAAACCTCCAGATCAACATGAATACAGGATCAGTCCTGCTTCATCATCCCACAGTGGAGACTACAGCTGTAGGGGCAGAGTGAAAAGTGATCCACTTAAAACAACAGAGTGGAGTGATTCAGTCACACTCACAGTGTATGATGGTAAATCACATCATGTTTCATTGAAACTGAAAATCTAAACAAGTCATTTAAATGTGTTTTTGTTCCTTTCTACTGAAACTGTATCATATAGTTTGTCCATATTGTGTCCAACTTCCCAACAGACAAACCTGTCCTCACTGTGTCTCCATCATGGCTGAGTCCTGGAGCCTCAGTAACTCTCAAGTGTGAGGTTGGACTTAAATCTGCAGGATGGAGGTTCTTCTGGTCTAAGGCTGTTCCTGATCCATCACAGCTCTCCTACCGCTCTGAGCTGCTCCCTGGTAGCAGCAGTGGGACTGAACAGGATTCCTACATGGTCCATGGTCAGACACACACAGCAGGATATGTGTGTCGGGCTGGAAGAGGAGACCCAGTGGTTTACACTGAGACTAGTGAACCAACGTTTGTCTGGTCTGGAGGTCAGTTGGTTGTTTCTTGTGTGTTTTCTGTGAAGAAACAAAAGTTCAGTCATTACCTGAATTCATCCATGCTCTTGTCAGTGAGCAACATTTCCTAAAAATGACCGTTGATGCTGCCAAACAAATAGATTTTAATGTTCATGGTCCCAGTGGCAGAAACATACTGACTGTGTACCAGGTTAAGATCCAAGATCCCTCTCCCCTTTAAAAGGACAACGAGGAGTTTTGGAAAGCGAAGTGTTCTCATACTGTACTACATTTACCATGAGCCTTTTCATTCATCAAGAATTAAAGTCAGAGGTTCGAAGACGATCAGATACCGCCGTAGTTCCGACCATAAACTGCGATTCAGCGCCGTTATTATCATGACCCGCCGGGCAGCATCCACAAAACCGAAAGTAAGGAAACACTGGTCGGCTCACCCAGCATTTCCATCATTAATTAAAATAACAAAATAACGATAGAGACAAAACGATATATTGATCGAAAATGGAGCCATCAACAAGTGTGGGTAACGTAGATTCAGCCACATTAATATAATACTTTTTTATAACCAAATACAAACTCCTCGTTGTCCCTTTAAGCTTGTTAGGTATACTGGTACTAAAATGGTACTGCGCTACCAAAGCAATAAAAAAGGTACTACTTGGAAAAAAACGGTACTTCATATTGCAAATACCTGAAGCATATAACTGTCAGTGGTGACATGGAAGAGAAAACAGCAGAGAGTGAGAGAGAAAAAGGGTTCCCGCTATTTACATGAAGTAGCAGTCGCCTGTATACTATATTGTACTGTAGACTATATATTTTTGGCCCAAACCCGGACCAAACAAGCACAACCGGTCAGATTAGTTGGGCCGGCAAGTTGAGAACTCAACTGAGGTTATAATTTATAACCCATAAATTTAACACCACAAGCTAACATATCCTTTGTGTTCATAATCTCCTCTCCTTCAGTGCTCATAACATGGCGATGGCACCAAACTACACAGCACAAATGATTGGCTGTTCGCCTGTCACTGGTAGCGTCCAGGGATATGATATGAGGCTGTTTCAATGAGCGTGTTATGCATTTGGTGCATACATTACATGTCAAATTATCCAGCTGTTTACTTATCGCTATCATCCAGGCCTAATATTCACAACTTTAAACCAATTTGTATCAAAATTAGGATCACATGCAAACACATATAGTTTACAGTCAGTCATTTACAGTCAGTCATGTGTCCTGGGAGGATCAGAGAGCTATTAGCAGGGTTTCTACTATGTACATTATGTACATAGATAAATAAATAAAAAGTTTCTTTGTTGCAACAGTTAATTAATTATTCTCAGTGGTAGGTAGTGTGTTGTTGTGCTCCCTTATATTTGGTTAAGTAATACAATACAAAATACATATTGGTACCAGTACTAATACCAAAATGTTGGTATCAGGACATCAGTACTCTTCTTAATTCCTTCTCTCTTTCCTTTTGTCTTCCTTCAGTTAATCTGAAAGTTTTCCAACCAACCAACAGAGAGATAGGAGGTTTCCACCTGTCACTGAGTGTAGCTCCACTCTCCTCAGTGGAAACTTTTATTGTGGATATTTGAGCTTCATCTCACCGTCTGTGCTGCAGACAGGACAATTGTAGGTGTAGACTTTACTCAGTATTCAGACTGAATCACACAAACCTGGAAAATGAATACGTTGATAAAAGAGACATCAGCAGGTGACAGAGCAGGTACAGACGAGATAAAAACAGATACAAAGCTGAGACAAGACTAAAAGAGGAAAATACTTTTTTACAGAGAGAAGAAGAAAGATTGTGAAATATGTGTGTTTGTGTTTGACATGTTTTCATGGATGTTATTTATCTTCTTTCACTTTCAAACCACACAGCAGCTCCATGTTTTTTCTGTTTCTTCCAAACACTTCATCTTGCTCCTGCTGATGTTTCTGATACTCGACAAACAACAGATTAACAAAGGAATATGTACAGTGAGCTTGTTTTAATGTTAAAATCTTTTTGTGTTGTTGTTGTTGTTGTTTAGATGTTGTTCCATCAGCGTCTCTCACAGTGAGTCCTGACAGAGTGCAGCACTTCACCTCTCAGGATATCTCACTGAGATGTGAGGGAAACTTTACTGAGTGGAGACTGAGGAGGTTTCCTAAGGGTGACTATCTCACCTGTTCTGACCAGAAAATAAATAATGGATCCTCATGTAGAATTTCCACATCCCAGCCCAGTGATGCAGTTTACTGGTGTGAGTCTGGATCAGGAGAGTTCAGCAACTCAGTCAACATCACTATACACGGTACATTTGATTACATTTAGTCTTTTTTACACTTTTTGTAGAATCTGAATGAAATGCACCTGCACCAACTGGGTTTTGACTATTATTCACAGTTTTCACTTTGAAGCTGTAACTTCTATATTAATGGACACAAAACAGATATTTCCCCGTTCTCTAGAGCTAATGAACTCTAACTCTAACGCTGTCATCTGTGGCTGCAAATAAACGTCAAACATCTCTGTCTCAAAAGGTGGTGGCAGAAACCGAGGCACTCTCGAGGTTGAAAATATAAAAAGCCTTTATTTCAGATTTTTATTTTAAAAACTTGACGTTGCATTGCAGCCACAGGCCTTCATCAGGACTGGTGTGAAATGGCGCCCACATGTGAACCCCTATAGGAAAAGATGACATGATCGATCTGGGCCACAGTCAAACCAGCTGAAACAAAGTACACATTAATGCTTGCCAGTAAATTACAACAAACAACAACGTTTTAGCAGAGGGTAAGTGGAGAACCATACAAAATGTCACACAATACAAACATAAACAATGCAAGTGCTTTAATATATACACATAAATCATCACAATAGATCATATGAAGTCCTCACTCATAAACCGAAGACAAATACATATCCTGGGCCGAGGGACCAAATAAAGGGGGAGAGGTCAAATGAACCATTCAGGCCTGTGTCTATATCCAGAAGGATTCTCTCTGTAGGAGCTTTTTACCCCGTCTCCTCCCATTATACAACCTGCTATGTGGTCGATGCCTAAGATCTTTAAGTAATTGCAACTGCAGCGTTTAGTGTCTTTATAATGTAGAGCCATAATGGTTGTTCCCTGTCCTAATAGCATGTTTACAGTATGTTCAGCCAATCGTGCTTCCAGTTTATGCTTCGAGTGTCGTTCAGTTTCTGCAACCACCTTTTGCAAATGGGATCCCCACACTGAAGAGCACCAGAGGTAGAGAAAGACCGAGATACTTTTCACACCCATGCAGCACTTCATGCATGTGTTTTATGATGATCATCTTGGTCTCATATTTTGGCTGTAAACAAATAAAATCAAATATCAGGTCTTAAATAATAAATTGTCACTGAATAAGAATAAAAACATTTACATTGTCTCTCATCTTTGTCTGTCAGCTGGTTTTTTAAAGGTCTGCACCAGCTGATCTCTGACTGAAGCTTCATATTCTGACTGTTTTACAGGTCGTGATGATCTGATCCTGTTGAGCCCCGTCCATCCTGTGACTGAGGGAGAGTCTGTTATTCTGAGCTGTAAATTCAGGACAAACGAACATCCTTCCAGTGTGTTTTTCTATCAGAATAACAAACTGATCCAAAACGACACCAGGACGGAGCTGAAGATCTCTGCAGTGTCAAAGTCTGATGAAGGTTTCTACAGGTGTGAGGCCTCAGGACAAGAGTCTCCACAGAGCTGGGTGTCAGTCAGAGGTGAGTAGTGTTAAAATGTTTGTCCTCCTTTTTCTATTTTGTGAACTGTGTTGTTACACTGGTAACATAAAGTACCTATATACTGTATGCCTGTGCTGTATATTGATTAGTTTCTGAATATTTTTTTCCACCTGCCTTAATTTTTTAGGAAATGATTTTATCAGTTATGATTTAAAGTTTTTCATTATTTGTAACATTTAGTTTACAACATTTACATTTATAGCTGGGCCCAAATCTGAAAGCTCTTCACTTGTGTGGCTGATTGTTTTGCTGCTTTGTGGAGTCGTACTGATTGTCGTCCTGCTCCTCTTGTGTCGTCACAGATGGTCCAAGGGTGAGACATCTATCCTCTGATATTAAACAGTTTATTTCTGCTTTAAATATTAATGTAATATAAACTCGTGTCATCATGACGTAAAGCAGCAGAAGGACAATTAATTAACATTCATCAAATGTCTTTTCCACAGATTTGTGCTTCATGAGGTCAGTTCAACACTCTTCTCTCTGATCTTAAATATAACAGCAGTTCACTCTGTTTCTGTGTTAAATCTACTGTATTTATGATGTTATAGGTCGATCCAGTCAGAGAGCAACACCACAAATATCCAGAGTCAAAGCCAACATGGTGAATACGCCTCTCCTGTAAATGGTTGGTATCCAAACAAGGCTGATTATTGTCATTTTCATTTTTTTCTTTATCTATTCATTAACATTTCCTACACTCTCTTTCTGATGAGTGAATTTTATTTTAAAGTGGAAGTCCATGAGGGTTAGGGTATCTATCCACTTGAACTGAACCTGAGCTATTATGATTGTTATACTGGTCTCTTTTGGTAATGTTACATACGAGAGGGCACAATCATAGGTATAATATGAGTAATGAAAATATCTTATAGTCCAACAACAAACAAATAATAATAAAAAAAACAATGGAGGATTTTTGTCAATAATATCTTTATTTTGTATAATGGAGGTCAAACATCAATCTGACCTTGGTTTTCTTTGTTACCACAGATGGTTCTCATCTCTATGATACAATCAGAACCTCTGAAGATGCTGCAAATGGTACAGTTTCTACCTTTGGAGCCAGTCCCTTGAAATCATGCAACTGTTTTATTTGATATGAGACTCAGTAACTTAAACATGTTTTTATTACAGGTGCAGGTGCATCTCAGGACGTGACATATTCTTCTGTTGAACTTAAAAATATTCGAAAGAAGCGTGAGTACTCCAAATATATATAATGTAGAAGATTAAAAGGTTTATTTTTTTTAGACATTTGCAGTGTCTAAAACAATGACACATTTTCTTTCTTTTATAAATTCCCCTTTTAACAGCCAAGCATCGCGAACCAGCTGAGAACTCTCTTTACTCTGATTTGAAGATTGGAGCTACAGGTGCAGTCTTGCTCATAATTTGTTTCATATTCACTATGATGTGATTGTGATTGTTTGTCTGATGTCATTACCTTCATGTACATTTCCATTTTGCAGACATGACATGAAACTGATTAGTTTCTCTTATGTTTTTTATTTTCTAGTCATCATGTTTCACATTATGAAATACTGGAGCTTATATGTGGAAGTTCACCACCCTCCTTCTCCTTTCTGTCTTTCATAAATGAGCTGGTGCAATCATAGATAATTAAGTGTAAAAACAGTCTTTCACTGCCATCACTTTTTCACCCTTCAGTTTGTGTCATGAATGTTTTTCTGCAAGTTTGTTCTTCATGGTACAGATTAAAACTGAATGAGATGTGAGAAAATTAGAAATACCAAAACACACACGATGTGGTATAATTTGTGTGTGTTTTGACTTTCATGTCTATATCTGATGCCACTCAAACGCGTCCTGAATTTCTTACACTTACTGCTAAATGTAAATGTGTCCATCAGTCCATCAGCTGTGTATCACAGAGATCTGGCTTCTGTTTTAGAAAACACTCCCACATACGCCCAGGTCAACATCAAAGGAAAAGGCAAGAAAAAGAAAGGTTGGTAAAGTTTGTAATGGCTGATCATATGTCTTTTTTGTAATGCATGTTTATTTTTTGTATTTATGCTGGACAAATAAGATTCAATAAACTCTGTAAAAGCATTATTACTCTACTTCATGTCCAGTTTCAGCACAAGGATCATTACAGCACCTTTAGTTGACTTAGTGGAGACTTGAACTCTAATTTATCCTTGTTAACCGTCACAATCTAATCATCTCTCGCTCACAGGAAAATCAACTCCTACTGCGACTGATGAAACTCTTTATTCTGAAGTGAAAACCACAGGAGCAGCTTCTGGTAATAATCATGTGTAATTATTTGAATATTGCCCTGATTTATGAACTCAGCATTGTATCTTGGATAAACTTGTGTCTTTGTTTTCCTCTTCTCCCAGATCTGTGAAGAGCTGCGTCAACAAAACCAAAGAACTGGTCGACTGAACTTTCTGCAACCACTTACAAGTGTGTCCATATATCACACACGAATTTCCCTTTAGGGATCAATAAAGTAATTCTTATATTATCTTATTTTATCTTACATGCTCACTTTTTATTGCCAGTAGCTTATAAACACATAGATTTAAAGCAGAAGTAAGCGATCCGGTCGTTTTGGCTAATGCTGCGTTACCTGTGAAAGTCACTATAACGGCCACTCGTAACTTCCGACCCGTGAACTCGTACCAGATCGAACTGGTACAACTTCACAGGTCGGAAAAACACGAGTTACGAGTTGCCTTGAACGCACCATAACAGTCCTCGTCCCTACGTCGCCACATTCACGGCGTCCCTTGGCTGCACACACAGCCCTGCATGCCGTTCTCTCTCCTCACTGGATAAAAACTGTAGGATACGAGAAAAGTTTTCTCCTCGGCTCAGAGCAGAGCAGAGTGACTGACAGACCCGTGTTTCGGTCCAAACACTCTATGTAAGTGATTGCTGTCGGAAGATATAACTATTTAAGACTTATATTAACACAAATATATCACTTACTTCTGCTTTAAAATTGTTTTAGCACAAAGAACAAAACTTATGACATGTATTTACATTTAACATTTATAAGTGCCTACATTAGAATTTGTATTGCTTTATGTAGTTTTTTTCATATATACATATCATATATCTATTTATATCGTAATTTTTCTTTATTAACTTGGTACCATTTTGTAATAAGACTCCCCTTATAAAATACTTATGAAAGGTTTATATCTACTTTATTAATAGTTTAAGGTGTTAACAGTACAAGATGTTAAAGCATTTGCCTGATCTTACCAAATTGTGATCCTGCATCAATACGGGAAAACCGTATTATTACTTGTTTATTCTGATTTTTAAAGTGTTTACAACTGTATTAATCTATTTATTAATATCTATAAATCCTTCATAAAGGTCTTATGGTGGAGTGGTACCTTTTAGGTTTTAGTGAAGGATATGTTACAGGCTGCTCCAAAAAGCAGAAACAAATAACAGTTTGATACATTTATATTATTATATTACAGCTTCAGTATATCAATGTTTTTGCAGTGTATTTATTCAGTGTTAAATTTTAACTGCAAGCAAACATACAAAACATATTATATCCTTATATTCCTGCTGTTGTGTATATGAATAGGATTTTAAGAAACCAAAGGGGGAAACCACATGAGTTGGTTTTGTTTGAAACTCACAGGCCACATGAAGTAGTGAAAATAAAAACCAAAGAGTCCTGGCATTTGGATTCTGTTTTCTAGTGATACGTCATGTGACCTGTGATTGGCCACAACAACAAAGGTCAAGGCAAAATGACAGGTTAATACAGTAAAGTCCAGTGCAGCTGTTCTTCCAGCTGTTGGAGCATGTGAGGTTCCAAAACACAAGACGTGTTGCAGCTTTGACCTTGAGTGGCGTTGATTGATTATGATTCGGATTTTTTAGCTTTTCAATTATGACGACAGAGAGGAATCATCAATAGATTAATGTATATCGAGTGTTTGCAGTATTTAGGCAGCTGCTGTGTGTACAGATATCAGAGATGCAACATTTTTATGTATTTAACCTAAAATGTAATCCAGCTGTTCTCAATAAAATGACAAGATGACTGAACTTTTGTGTCAATATTTATTCTCATATTTGTCCCTAATACGCAAGGTACCGCCTTAAATTCAGCAGATAGAAGTAACTGGGTGGCCCCACTTGTTTTAAATATTGAACATTTTTACCAAAGTCAAAAAGTTTTCCTGTGTGGTTTCTGTATTTTAAATACAGTTCAAGTTTGAACAGTTTAAATAGACAGTTAATGTATCCATTAAATGTCACACTAGTCATAGCTACTAATGAATCAGAGTCAGTCTCTGATGGGGTGTGTGGCTTTTCACACACTCTGCTGTCCATGACACTGTTCCTATTGTGCGTGAGCTCATTTACTTCCTGTGAGAAGAAAGCAAAACGCATTATGAACAAACTTGAAACAAGTATTGTGCTGTGAAGTGAAGAGGGTCGGTGGTGGGTGGGCTGAACACTTCTCCTCGGCACAGAAACTCACCGGAAGAATGAACGTATTTTCAGATTGAACGAAGAAGCCGGTGGATTGCCAATATTTGCTGTACTCAAGTGATAGTGGTGAGAATTACTTGGTTTCATATCTGCTTTCAAAAACCGTGCTGTAAATGGGATGTTGATTTATTTCTACAAGGAAGTGTTTCTATATTTTGCTCCTCGATCAATTTAAATGAAGCTGCTTTTACAGTAATTGTAGAATGACCGATACTTTGTGAGGCAAATGCAGAAACAGACAGAAACAGAAACGCCTGTCTACATGTGGCCTCACAAATGGTTTTTGGCCTCCTAGTGACGTTTCATTGAGACTGCTACAACTGTCGTAACCACGATAAGAAGACTCAGTGTTTGTCTTTGTTGTTTCAAAGGTAGAGTTGTGATTGCTTTTGATAAAGAACAGTGTGTTTATGTGGGTGGGCCTACTCTCATCATAACGTGACATTTGGATGTATTTCCTAATGCATGCATGAGGAGAAAGCCCAGTCAGCAGAAAGTGCCAGTCTGTTTGTTGATGACTTTGGAAAAGCTGAAACACAGTCGCAGTAAACTTTATTGCCCTCTCCGGCCATTACAGTTGAAATGTGATTAATCAAAAGCGTCACATAAAATTCAAATTCAAACTCTTGTTTCTGCAGCGACAGAAGAAGTGTGAAAATGTTAAAGTACACGCTGCAAAAAAAAAAAATCCAGTCGGCTTAGAGTAAAAGGGAAGGAAGCAGAGACAAGTTTAACTCAGAAGAAGAAGAAGTTGGAGGGGGGGCAGCCAGTGAAATATTTATATGAGATGCGACTTCTGTTTCTTCACAGTCCTTTGGTTTCTGTTCATGTGCTGCGGTTGGAAGCTTTCTCTTGACAAAACAAAGAAACTTCTCTGATATAAAGGACTGGATGTGAGGATGGGACAGACTTCCCCCTGTGTGCTCGGGTTGTTCTGTGAGTATTAATGTCCATGATGTTTATTCGTGTTTTTTCTGAAAGTTTAAACAGACTGAATTGAAGAAATCAGTTTGTTGGTTTTATGTGACGTAGCATTAAAGATCATCATGTTTTTGAACACGACTTGCTTCATTTCAAACTTACCCAAGATTACCCAACTTTATGAACTCTTTAGTTATTTACTTTGATTATTGTTCACTGGTTATTTCTGTTTTTTCTGACAAGTCTCCACCATTTCAGTGCTGATGAGCCTCCTCTACCCTGGACATGCTGAAGGTAATTTCTCACCTGCACTTTCTATGGCCCTTCATTGTTTCAGTCCACACACACTGGATCAACAGATTATGTGTCGTATATGCTGTATTTCTAACTGTGTGCTGTTGTATGAATGTTTGTGTTTTTCTAGATGTTGTGTTGACACTTGAGCCCAACTGGTCCACCTTCTTCACGGGAGAGTCTGTTACCTTCATATGTGATGTGAAGGAAGGAAAAGAAACTGACTGGCAATACAGAATCGATAAGGACGATCGGGAATTTTTCCCGTACCGTTCCAATAAACGTTTCATATTACCTCTCCAGACATGGTACAGTGGTGAATACCAATGCTTTGCTTACCACAGGCAATATAAGAGGAGTAACATTGTCTCTTTGAATGTATCAGGTAAGTCATCAATATTGTTTCATCTTGCGTCAGTTTCATTAGCGTTTATATTTGAGCTCTTTTCCTCACTATATACTGTAAAAAGAAACAGGATAATGAGATAATCATATACTATAATTTTATACTGTAAACTTGAAACCTCAACCAGGGCTACTGTGTTTTTCCCTGCTGCTTTCATGACAGAAAATATGCTGCAGTATTTTTAAAGGTCAGCCGTCAATGTATATCAAATATCCGATACTGCAGGTAATATAATGAGAAATAAAATGTAGAAAAGGGAAAGAAATACAAAATATATGGAGACATGATAACAGGACTGATGTGGAAGTGGTTTATTTACGGATGATGCATGTGCTGTGATATTCATTTGATAATTAACTTGATTTTGTTTCTTTTATGGTAGATAAACCCAGGGCCACACTACTACCAGGTGTAACAACCATACCAGTAGGTGGCAGCGTTACTCTGACCTGCTCTGTGGACAAACCTGCTGAATGGAGATATTACTGGTTCAGAAGAACCACAGACTCTTCTGAAGTTCTAACCATAAGAGATGGTGATCAGAGCAGAGAGATCAGAGTCTCACAAGGAGGAACCTACTGGTGCGGAGGAGGTCGAGGAGATCCAGTCGTCTACACTCATGGAAGTGAAGTCACCATTGAGATAACTTGTGAGTTTGATGATTGTGTTTGGACTTAAATTAAAATGTGTTCTTGATTATAGTTTTAATGTTTTTCTATTTCTGGTGTGAACAGTTTCCAACAGAGTCACTTTGACTTCACAACCGAGCTGGACTCAGATGTTCAGTGGAGAGACGATCACACTCACATGTGATATCGAGGGAGGTGGAGACACTGAGTGGCGGTATGAATGGAAAAGGACAACATCCTGGTCAACCACACATGAGACAGATGTTAACAACTGGAGAACCAGTGATCTCTACAGCGGGGAGTACAAGTGTAGAGGTAGAAACAGAAGAGACTCGTACTCTTCAACACAGTGGAGTAAAGGCATCTCAAAGACAGTGTCATGTAAGTCATTTATTTGTTTTGGTCTTATCTACTGGTGTCTGCAGGTAAAATAGAAACACAGACCAAAGAGAATGAAGGCGAATGAGTCCGTGTGAAAATTCAAGTGTCGTTACCATAATGGGAGACACTAATTTGCTTCTGGGAAAGTCTCAAGTAATTTACAGCTAACATGAAAACTGTTTGCATTGAGATTTTATGACTAAACATTTTTACTCAACAGCAGCTAAACCAAAGGCTGAGTTGACAGTCAGTGGCCGAGGGATTCCAGCAGGGGGCAGTGTGACACTGACCTGCTCTGTGAAGCCATCAGCTGGTTGGATCTACAGCTGGTACAGAGGTGATCAGTCTTATACAACTCTGACGAGACAAGACACTGTTTTCCTCTCATCTGGAGGAATCAGTGTGTCACAGGGAGGACTGTACAGGTGCAGAGGAGGAAGAGGAAACCCAGTTTACTACTCAGAGTACAGTGATTCAATCAGTATCAATAACATTGGTGAGTTACATGAATGTTTTTCAGAAAATAAAATTCAGAAAAACCCAAATGAGTTCTTTGTTTGATTGATGTTTGGGATTCTTCAACAGCTCCAAACAGAGCTGTTGTGACTCTTCAACCCAACTGGCCTGAGATCTACAGAGGAGAGACGATCACTGTCAGCTGTGAGATCCAGGGAGGAGACACTGAGTGGACGTATGAGTGGGAAACACCAACCTCACTCAAACCTCCAGATCAACATGAATACAGGATCAGTCCTGCTTCATCATCCCACAGTGGAGACTACAGCTGTAGGGGCAGAGTGAAAAGTGATCAACATAATACAACAGAGTGGAGTGATTCAGTCAGACTGACAGTGTATGATGGTAAATCACATCATGTTTCATTTAAACTGAATATCTCAACAAGTCATTAAAAAGTGTTTTTGTTCCTTTCTACTGAAACTGTATCATATAGTTTGTCCATATTGTGTCCAACTTCCCAACAGACAAACCTGTCCTCACTGTGTCTCCATCATGGCTGAGTCCTGGAGCCTCAGTAACTCTCAAGTGTGAGGTTGGACTTAAATCTGCAGGATGGAGGTTCTTCTGGTCTAAGGCTGTTCCTGATCCATCACAGCTCTCCTACCGCTCTGAGCTGCTCCCTGGTAGCAGCAGTGGGACTGAACAGGATTCCTACATGGTCCATGGTCAGACACACACAGCAGGATATGTGTGTCGGGCTGGAAGAGGAGACCCAGTGGTTTACACCGAGACTAGTGAACCAACATTTGTCTGGTCTGGAGGTCAGTTTGGTTTCCTGCTCTTTCTGTTCACTTGAGTCTTTTCAGTTTTGAACAAACATCTTAAAAACTAAAGACCTTTTACCTGAAGCAGATGTTTCTCAGGAGATAAAGCAGGTTATGAACTAATTGAAAGATGAACTAGAAAAAGCATTTCCAAGAATGGAAATGGTGTGAATGCTGAAAGCAGCTGAATGCTGTTGCAGAATCAGCAAATAGTGATCACCATACAAATGTTTGACCGAGGTAGGAATCGAACCCACAACCTCATGGTCAGTAGACTTTCACTCTGTCTCAGAGCCACAGTATACACACAGTTACAGAGACTGTTGTCTGTTGATGAGCTGCACTCTGTCTCACTCTGAAGTTAACGAGCCCAAAGCTGCACCTGTTGGAAACACACTGTGTCAACACCAAGAAAGCTTGAGAGTCAAGCTTGAATGACTTACAATGGAATTTTCTGTGAATTTCAGGCTGAGAGCAGCAGTTTCAACATGAAGCAAGTTATCAGAAGTCAACAGAGGACGACTGGGAAAATAATCCGCTATAATTGTTGTTGAGGCAAGATTTGAACTAGGAATTGAACCCACAACTTCATGATTACTAATTCTTTACTCTGCCGCTTCGCCACAGAGAGCACAGACATAAGCATGTTGCCACTGTGAATGCCTTCAGCATTCACACTAATGATTTGAAGTGTAACATCCAAACTGATGACACTGAACATTATATACACTCCTTATGGCTGTATACATGGATGGATGATAAGTTCTTAACATATTGAGTATTAATCAAATCTCTGACAAATATAACTAGCTTTCAATAGTGGTAACTTGCAAAATCAAATAATCTCTATTTATTCCCCTGCATCCTCTGCTGCAGGTTTTCTTCCTGTCTTCTTTCGTTGGGGCAAAAGCTTAGGATGCCCCCTGCAGGTAGCAGAAATGTATAGCACGTCAGCCCTGTGCTATTATAATGCATATTCTTCTTTGCACTGGTTATCATGTATTAGAAACATTTAATCCAATTCAGTACAAGAATAAATGCACAATATATTATTTTTCTGACCCTTCATTGTGTCTTGTTTTCCAGATGTTGATCCATCAGCATCTCTCACAGTGAGTCCTGACAGTGCACAACACTTCACCTCCGACTCTGTCTCACTGAGCTGTGAGGGAAACTCTACTGAGTGGAGCGTGAGGAGGTTCATTGATGACAACAGCTACCTGTCTCCCTGCTCTTCCTGGGGCACAATGACTGGATCAATATGTAACATTAATCGTCTAGAGGACACTGCAGTTTACTGGTGCGAGTCTGGATCAGGAGAGTTCAGCAATGCAGTCAACATCACTGCACGCTGTGAGTTTGTGATTTTTTTCTGTGTCCTGTATTTTCAGTCTTTAGGTTCAGTTCATGATCTGTCTGTATCGTTAAGAATCACTGCATGTTTCTTCTCACTTCCTTTAGAACATTAAGACAATTGAAGTTGTTCATGATGTATGACTTAAAGGGATAGTTCAACATTTTGGCAAATTGGCCGATTGCTATAATCGTTTTAGCAGTAGGTTTGTTACCTTTAATTGTTTTAGAGGCAAATACAGAGACTGCTTGCTGAAAAACTGCCCCCAAAAGAACGCGCATCAGTGGTTTTGCATGAATTTGCCTCGAAAACAACTCTGTCTGGTAACGTTCTGTTATTATCTCATAGCGTGGTGAATGTGCAGGTCACAACTTGTCCACCAGAGCATTTTGGAGTTCTTGGATTGTGTATTTGATGAGTTTAATGAGGGAAACCAAGAAATGCATGAGCCTCCATAGCGTAGCTCTGAGCAGCTTGCGGCTCTTCTGCTGCTCTAAAAATAGCTTGCACCGACAATAACTGTAAAGGTAATGGGTCTCATTCATGAAACGTGAGCAGCACGGATTTGTGTGTAAACCCTGAGCAGCGCAAATTTACGTGGATTTCCGCATTCATCAATCTTTTAGTAGTGCTGATTTTTTCGTAGCTACTCAGAAAATCTACACCTGCTCCGGACTGTGTGTAGCGCTTGTGTAAATGTAGGAATGCAAATAAATACTGCTTGTCACTGTTGAAAATTACAATTTTAATCCGTATTACTCTCTCTCATGTTCAAAATACGCCGACGCCTTTGAAACACGTAATTTAAACATGACAAACAATTAGAAATATTTGGAGAGAGAGACGTTTTAGGGATCGGACACGCACAAACACGTCAAGGCTCAATTTTATGATGATAATAATCTGATATAAAACCGGAAAAAACTTTTTGTGCTGCTACACGGTGGACGCACACTTCACCCTGCGCAGCAGCGCAGTCGACACCGGTTTGGATGGAGCTGTGACAGACGGCTGGTGCTTCTGTAACAATATAACCTGCCTATATAACTTCATGTGTTGATACAACCATGTTCCTCTACAGCTGAGGCTGTGAAGAGCCTCCTCCTCCCGTTGCTGCTGTAGCTCTGTAGTTGTGTTTTTTTTTTTTTTTTTAATTTTATGTTTCATATCGAACTATTCTGGCTTTACTTCTTAAACGGTTCTTTAATAAACCAATGATACTTAATTCACTAAATTTGTTACTTCCCTCCAGCCTTTGATTACCTGTCCCAGTCACATCACTACCAACAGAAGAGAATTAAATATTTTTTCTGGACTCCACTTCACCCAAAATGACTTCGATCCGCAATCTTTCTCTTTTTTTTCTCTCTCTCCCTCTTTCCTTGATTGTGTCATGGCTGCAGGTGAACAGGTTGCACCTACCTCCTAATATGGTGGTCAGGATCTCCTATATGGCTATTCATGAATGGAGATCTATGCTAATTGCTGACCACCGGGGGCGTGTTGTTAGTTTACGATGGGTTGGCATTCATCATCTTACACACGTGTTTACGATCAAATCTGAGTTTCCCGCACCGTTCATGAATCCGGAGTAGAGTTTTAGTAGAGTGAGCTTTTATGTGCAAATCTACACACAGATTTACTCACGTTTCATGAATGAGACCCACTGAGTGGACGTATGAGTGGGAAACACCAACCTCACTCAAACCTCTCGATCAACATGAATACAGGATCAGTCCTGCTTCATCATCCCACAGTGGAGACTACAGGTGTAGGGGCAGAGTGAAAAGTGATGGACTTAATACAACAGAGTGGAGTGATTCAGTCAGACTGACAGTGTATGATGGTAAATCACATCATGTTTCATTGAAACTGAAAATCTCAACAAGTCATTAAAAAGTGTTTTTGTTCCTTTCTACTGAAACTGTATCATATAGTTTGTCCATATTGTGTCCAACTTCCCAACAGTCAAACCCAGGCCTGTCCTCACTGTGTCTCCATCATGGCTGAGTCCTGGAGCCTCAGTAACTCTCAAGTGTGAGGTTGGACTTAAATCTGCAGGATGGAGGTTCTTCTGGTCTAAGGCTGTTCCTGATCCATCACAGCTCTCCTACCGCTCTGAGCTGCTCCCTGGTAGCAGCAGTGGGACTGAACAGGATTCCTACATGGTCCATGGTCAGACACACACAGCAGGATATGTGTGTCGGGCTGGAAGAGGAGACCCAGTGAGCTACACTGAGGCTAGTGAACCAACGTTTGTCTGGTCTGGAGGTCAGTTTGTTGAGATGATAAAAAATGATCAACAAAGGAAAATGTGCAATGAGCTTGTTTTAATGTCAATACCTTTATGTGTTGTTCAGAGGTTGATCCATCAGCGTCTCTCACAGTGAGTCCTGACAGAGTGCAGCACTTCACCTATCAGGACATCTTAGTGAGATGTGAAGGAAACTTTACTGAGTGGAGATTGAGGAGGTTTCCTAAGAGTGACCTGACCTGTTCTGACCAGAGAATAAAGAACGGATCCACATGTAAAATTTCCACATCCCAGCCCAGTGATGCAGTTTACTGGTGTGAGTCTGGATCAGGAGAGTTCAGCAACACAGTCAACATCACTACACATGGTACATTTTTATCACATTTGACTTCTAGAACTGGATTCATTTATTTTATTGCACCATGTCATCCATGGTCTGTAACATAGACGAGTTTTTATCTAATCAAACTTTAACTTCACTGTCCAGTCAGTCTTGAGTGGAATTGCTGCTAGTTGTAAATAAAGACATTGAAATATCAGGTCTTAAATTCAACATTGTCACTGAATGAGGATAAAAACATATACATGTCATGTATATGCATCATTGTTTGGTTTTTAAAGGTCTGCACCAGCTGATCTCTGACTGAAGCTTCATGTTCTGACTGTTTTACAGGTCGTGAATATTCTGATATGATCCTGTCGAGCCCCGTCCATCCTGTGACTGAGGGAGAGTCTGTTATTCTGAGCTGTGAATTCAGGACAAATGAAAATCCTTCCAGTGTGTTTTTCTATCAGAATAACAAACTGATCCAAAACGACACCAGGACGGAGCTGAATATCTCTGCAGTGTCAAAGTCTGATGAAGGTTTCTACAGGTGTGAGTCCTCAGGAAAGAAGTCTCCACAGAGCTGGGTGTCAGTCAGAGGTGAGTATAGTGTTTAAGTGTCTGATTATTTTTCTTTTTTGTACATTTATCCGAGCTGTAGATCTTGATACTTTTATTATTTAATTTTTCAATATTTCCAACAGCTGGGCCCAAACCTGAAAGCTCTTCACTTCCTGTGTGGCTGATCGTTAGTCTGATTTGTGGAATAGTATTGATTATTGTCGCCCTGCTTTTTGTCTGCAGAAGATCAACATGTGAGATATTAATTATTGATCACTGATCAGTTCTGATGTCACATCATGGAGCAGTGCTTCAGTTTTTAATATGAATTCTACTCTGCTTTTCACAGGTCCATGTGTCAACAGGTTTGTACAAAAAGCACTTCTATTTTTCACATCTTCATCATGTTTTACTTTGAAATGTTCCTGCTCATCACTGCTAATAGACATTTTTAAACTCGATGTTTCAGACTCACTCAGACTCAGAGAGAGAATCAGGACTCAGTCCACCATGATGAAAACCAACAACAGGTTTATTCCTCTCTCCTCCACGGTCAGTTGTTCATGTAGCTTCCAACACTTTCACATTTATTTCTAACTCGCAAGAGACATCTGGAAATATTTTTGAATTGTCAGACTGTATTCATTCTCTTTGCTGCTGGAGTGAAAGTAAAGCCAGTAATAAAACACGTTACTGAAGAAGTTAAGTTCAAATCACTATCACAGACATGAGGTGACTGATGTAACTTTGTTTCATTTTGATTGACCTATAGGTGACGCCTGTGTCTATGAATCAATCAGAGGCTCTGAAAACACTGGACAAGGTTCAATATAAACCTTTACTAACGTTTAAGACAATAAAAACATAATCCTTTTAACTCAATGTTACTAATATCACTTCTTCTGTTGAAACTGATATAAAATATCTGCAATGTTCATCTCAACAGGTCAGTGTGACGGTGCAGAGCAGAGCTCTGACTATATGAATTTAGATCCAGCCACAGGTAAAAACATTAACATCAGCTCTTTAACTTGTTTAATCGATTTCTCTTCAATTAGCTTTTTTCTTAAACAAACTTTTTTGTCTTGATTGTGACTTTTTATTTCTTCAATATAACCCCTTGAAATATATAAATGTTCCATATCGTTAAAGAGAATTTTGAGTTTATATTTTCTGTTCTCACATCTAAATTACACCTTTATTGGTGTAATAACTTTTGATAGAACTATTTGAACTTTGCTGACGCCACATACTGTAGAGATTGTGATTTTTTATTTAAATGTATCATTTTATGTATTTAATACTACATTTACAGTAGTTTATTGTGATTTTATTCCAGGTCCATGAACAGAAGAACATCGTCGACAAAACAAGAGAAACAATAAGACATTTTATAGAGGTGAACAACAGCTTATATTTTTTAAAAAAAAGAAAAAGTTTAGGTTTATTTTTCTTTTGCATATGAAAGAGTATCGAATGCATTTTATACTGTATTAATATATTACATTTCTATGTGAAGTGTTTGTACCATAATTTGTAGTGCAGGTTTCTCATCATTAAACATTTTGTACAGGTTTGGTTTTATTTTCCTCTGTTGCTCAGTTTGTAGTACATCATACTGTATGGTGCCGCTGCTTGAAATAATCCCAGAGGAAACAGTTGTTATACATTTGTATCTGGGTTTGCTAAATATTATTGATGCACTTTTTTTTTAATCTTGGAAGATAAACATAAGAGATGTGGGACATTTGAAAAACCTTTTCTGGAATTGTCCTACTGTAAATTTTATTTGTATATATTTTTTTAAATATTTATTTTGCATTGTATTCTCATTGTTTGAACTAAAATCATTTGGATCTGTGAATAAATACATTATAGTAAATTCAAAAACCTTAGTTGGATTTTTGATTAAAAATATTGACTCTTGCAGGGGCTCCCAAACTATTCCATGCCGAGGGTCCTCCAAATAGCATTAGCTTCTTTGCAAACCCACCGAGTTTTGAGGCTTGATGTCATGACGTCATGAATTATATTTTGTCTGGCAGGAAATTAGAAAGATTAGCATGGCAAATGAGGTTTTGAGATGTTATATTATTATTGTAAATCACATTTCATAATAATGCTCAAAATATAATTAGATTTTATTCTGTTATTTGAATTTTTCCTCACCTTCCGTCCAATTTGATGAGGACCCCCTATAGCACCAGGGGCCCTGGCCACAACTTTAAAAACCACTGGACTAGTGCACCTTTACTGGTCCACATCTGGATCCAGGTGAGAGAGGCCACAGATGGAGCTCATCATAGAGCAAGTTGGAGACTGTCCTCCAGTAAAAATCAAACCCATTGGTCGTTGGTTTTTGACCCATAGTTGTGTTTTATTGTAGAGCGACATCTAGTGGCTGAAGTATTTATGACAGGAGCAGAGGGAGAAGTGTAGTGTAGTGTAGTGTAGTGACGTATTGTGCTGTTGCTGCTTCCTTATTGTCCTCTCCTCCTCTTGATGTGGTGTTGTTATACACAGCACTGCCACCAGGTGTCACAATAGGTGAACAGCAACAACCTAACCCTTAATGAGTCATTACTTATGAGGCTGTTTAAGAAATAATTCACATTTACTCATACACACACTACTATAGTAGTTTACTCATACTATTATATTCATACACACGCACCACTATGTGAGAGTGTATAGTGGTGGTATCTGTGTATGAATTGAGGGATAAAGCAGATATTAGATGTGACTGAAACATGGTATTGTGATTCAGCTGTTTGCTCCTCAGGTCGACCAAGTCTCAGCTCTTCCTCCGCCGTCAGGTGGTGATGATCGTAATGGGGACAATGCTTTATCCCACTGCTGTGAATATAATTATATTTTTATATAGTGGAATACAATCAAACGATTTCATGTAAAAAAAAAAAAAAAAAGTTCCTAATGTATTTATTAAAACAGAGATCTCAGATTTCAGAACAGTCCTTTATCCCAAACTAAACAAGAGATTTGCATGTGTTAAGCATGTGGTGGTGGTATGTTAGTGTCCGAGTTACAGTGTCAACTTCCTTATGTCTTGTATCCTTGTTCACTGGAGTGGTGTCTGATGGTTTATATTTTAGATCGATAACACTTCTAAATTAGTTTTGACCTTTAAAAAGATGTTTATCAGTTTGCATGTAATGACAGATATGTCTTTTTCATAGTCCAATGTTGTGACTAATGTTCACCTCCGACTGTTTTTAGGCACAGCAGTTTGATCAGGCCCATTCAGACCAACACCATCAAGCAGAATGACGCTGGCTTATGATGACAGATAATATCATTCTGGCTCAGTAGATTTGTGTAAATGACAGATATGCTAAATACTGTATGTTGGCCTTGTGCTAAAAGGAGGAAAGAAAAAAAAAGTCTATTCTAAATGAAGCAGATGACTTCCTCATCTCAGGCTCAGATCTGCGTTTTCAGGTTTAGCTTTATTCTTCAAGTTCAGTTCCTCAATCTCAAAAATGAGTTGTTCTGAATAACTGGGGGGTATCAATGCCTCGCTGGGTAGATCATGTATCACCTCAGTGTTTATCTAAGTGGCTGTGGGTTCAAGTCTGATGCATGGCCCTTTGCTGCATATCATTCTCTGTCAATATCACAACCCAGACCACACCATCACCCCCCCGCCCCTCTCCCTCTCCCCCTCTTCCTGTCACTCTTTCACAGTCTTCCACTCTTTCACAGCAGCAGTGGCTCAGGTGGTAGAGTGGGTCGTCCAATGATCAGTTTGAATGGTGGTTCGAATCCCGCTCTGTCTCCCGGTTGCTGCCGTAGTGTCCTTGGGAAAGACACCTTATACCACCTTGCTCCTGATTGGTCGTGCATGGTAGCTTCTGCCTCAGTGTGTGTGTACTGTAAAGCGCTTTGGGTATTGTTTCAGATGGAAAAGCGCTATATAAAATACAGACCATTTGCCATTCCAAAAAAAAAGATTCTGATATTTATTTATTGACATTTAACTAAATTAACCCTCATGCAAACTCTCATTCTCATCCTCAACGGGCAGAAATAAACAATAATACACGAGTAACTGAACTGTTCACTCAACCACAGGATTATCTGTACCATCTCTTTACCGAAAACAAGTTGTGCAGCAGCTTCAAAAAAAAATGGTGGCAAACAAAGAAGTGGCCTTCAATTCAGCGTGAGATGTGAATCAAGTGACATATTTCACACCTAGCCCACCACATTTACCAGAGGGCAGTGGGTAGCGTTCAAGAACACAGTGGAAACGTTTGTGACAAATTTTCTCATGCTCAATCTTTGCTTGTTGTTTTTTCATGATATTTCAGATATGGACCAGCTTCTTTATAGCTACTACCATCCATTGTTAAAAACATTAAACAATTTCAAACACAGTATTCAAATTGCTACATTATCATTTTGCATTTAACTAAAGCTCTACCACATGATACATCCTTTATTGTACTTGTAAATGAGACTACTTCTTCTTAACTCTGGGAACATGGTGATGAAACTGCATAGCTCTTTCTATCACAGCAACACATCTGAATGTGTGAAGAGGAACTTATTCTTTCTCACACACTAAGAAGCAGTCAGTCTGCTTGTTTCTCCTCAGGCCCTAGTTATTGAGGTTTAAAGTTGTTTGAAGAGAATCAAATATATTAATGTTTCACACTGCATTTATTAAAACTACATTGATTAATTGGTGTTTTCACAAATATTAGACCTGCACATTTTAATTGACCATATTACAGAATTGAATAATCTTGCTATAGGTAATATCAGTATTTTGATGTATTCAGTCAGCTGGTTCTCAAAGTTGCATGACTTGTATGGATCCACACTGCAGCTGTCAAGAAATACTTAATGTAAGAAGTAACTGTCTTATCTGACTTTAAAATGAATCATAGTTTAAGCCTGTATTACTTTGCTGAAGGGAAAGTATTGCTGCCTTTATTGTGCCCTCCTCCTATACACTCACACCAGATGAAGCAGCCTAGGAAGCTTTTTAACCACAAGACCACCAGGAAGCGTTGGCCTGTGAGTTTTAGCAGACGGTTCAGGGGTCGTGGTAACTGTGGTTGAATGTCAGTAAAAATGTTTTCACTTCTAAACAGATGCTTTACACTGCACAGAAAAAAAACTATTGAATTATAATAGCTACTAACTGTAGAGCGAGCTAGTTTCTAAATGGGGTTGAATTGAACTGATCTTTACTGTATATGCTAAACCACCAAGAAGTGCAAAGAAAAAACTATAAAGTTGTTTTTGAGTTATATGTAGTTCTGTTTTTTGAGACTGTGTTTTTCATGAGTTCAGTCCTACAGTCATTTTCTTGCCACCTTTGGCAGAGAAGATCCACAGATACTAAACTGATGTTATGAGCTGATTTTCATCATACTACTGCACTGTGATTTCATGGGCTTTTTAACACAATACCGCTTCTTGAATGAAATTAACTCTGACCCTAATTAATTTGAGCATTACACACACATACTGTACAGAGACGCATAGACGTTATTTCTGAATTACAGACTCTCCTTGTAATTGCCTGCTGGAATAATAGTGTACCTCAAAATCTTTCTGTGGCCACTGGATTTGAGTGTGTTGAAATTCACCATCACTTGCTGGTTCAATGAACACATGATAATTGTGCAGTTGGTTATGGTTAGATTCACCTCCACATGACACTGTGTATGCCATGTTTACTATTTCAATGTCACTGACACACTGATATCATCACCATGCGTTTTGTTGTGTCAGTTAATAAGACTTGACAATATAAGGCATTATGGATGCAAGAGATACAATCCTTTACACAAGAGACGAGATGATATATATACATATATTTCAATGGGCAGGAAGTGTAAACATGACGTGTGCTGTGGTCAAAGCCATGAAGTTGTCTGAGCTGTGTGTAAAACGGAAGGAAGAACAGAGAGGCTAAACTCAGAAAGAGAAGTTGAGACGAATTCTGATCTCATTTTTGTATGAAATGTAACTTCTTCTTTATCGTCCTTCTCTCTTTCTCTTTGCTGCCTTATTATTTATCCAAAGTGGAAACGTTTCCCAGAAGCGGAGAGCAGAGAGACGGTGTTGGTGCTGGATGTGAAGATGGGCCACACTTTGCTGTGTGTGCTGTCATTACTCTGTGAGTACATCAGTCATTTTACAATTCTGTGTCTTTCAGAGGCAGATTCATGATTTTATAAATGTGGTACTTTTGTTAACATGACTATGGCTGCTGATTATTCTTTGTTCAAAGTGGTGGACTAAATGGATAACTGTACTGGTTATTGGGACACATTTGTACAACACGTGCACACTAGTCTAATGTTTATACATTAGTTTATAACTTTACATTTAATAGCTGCATTTCATTTGAGATGGATGTTCCCTGCCTCTTCATAGATTTACAGAATATTGTTTAATAAATGTGTCTATAAGCAAAAGTTGCCTCTTCTGAATCTCCACTTTGTTCTTAAACGCTATAGTTTATGTTGATGTTTGTCATATTGATCATGTCTGATGAAGTTTCAATCTTGATTTTAGTGCTGAATACACTCTTATACGGAGAGGCTGAAGGTAACCAGTTATTTTTTTTTACTGTTTTTCTCACTTATAGTCTTTAATATTAATTTCCTATTTATTACTGACTATCACTCTTAACCATTTGTTTTTGCATATGATTATGTACTTTGTTTTACATATCAATACGGATTATTTAAATGCCTAACCCAGGTGTAGGGGTGGGCGATATGATGATAATAATTATATTGTGAAGGATTTGAACTTGTTGACGATCCCTTAGCTGCAGTCCTGCATGCAGCACAGATGATCTCATTTACTGAGGGAAGAAAAAAATGCTGCTGAGCCTAATGTCAATGCCTGAAGAAAGGTGGAGAAAGTCCAAATGTGCTTTTAAAAAGAATCATATTTTCAGTTTTTACACATGAAGTAATTCTCTCACTTTGAGGTGTGGCTTGGTGACTGACTGATACAGTATGTTTGGTCAAGTTAACAAAATCAATAGAATAGAAATGCTGCAGGGATATTTCTATAGAAATATACATTAATGTGGTGGAAATATTCGGCCCCAACATCCTGAATGAAAACACGTGTGTTTGTCAACTTAACATTTCACAGTATTTCAGTCCCTTAAAAATGTCTAAATAGATGTGTGGTTTGGAGTCAGTGTGTTGTGCTTTATGTGTTTACTTGATGAACCTGTGAATACAAAGAGACCAAATTGGATGAAATCAGATTAATTTAAGCAGAATATGACATGAGACATGTTTGTTTCCAAACTGTGATGAAACACATGTAAATATATTTTGATGGAACATTCATTAAAACTCTTCTTGTTTTTCTAACTTGATCAGAGCGTGAACTGAAGGCCACTCTGACAGCAGACAGGACAGAGATACCAGCAGGGGGCAGCGTGACACTGACCTGTTCTCTGGACGATCCTGATGGTTGGAACTATGACATACTCAGAAACACTCAGATCTATAGAAATGGTGAATCAAACCCAGTGTTCAGTGTTTCCCAGGGAGGTGTTTACAGCTGCAGAGGATGGAGATCAGTGACAAATGATGTCATAGCTCTCAGTGACCCAGTCACCATTTATGAAACTGGTGAGTGAACTGATTTTCTCTGAGTAAAACAACATAGATTCTTTAAATCATAAAACAATACATGGAGTGTGGAGGAGGTCAGTTAGAGTCCTGATTAATAAATGATTTAGACCCATTAATCAGGACATAAATGGTTAATTAGAGAAGTTGAGGGTCCTTTTTTAACACTGACTGCTCGTGGTTATAAACATTTGCAATTGGATAAAAATGTGACGACTTCATACTGGATTTATGGACTTGATATTCAACATCTTTGGTTTTTATGTTTATTTAGAAATCAGCTGATCTGAACATTAATGATACTCATTTGAATTTGTGCTGAAAAGTTTTGCCCTGATTTTAAACTTCTATTTGTTTTCTAACTGTGTAATTTTCAGTTTCAGTCAATAGAGTCACTGTGACTCTGCTGCCCAGCTGGTCTGTGATCTACAGAGGAGAGAAGATCACTGTCAGCTGTGAGATCCAGGGAGGTGGAGACACTGGGTGGACGTATGAGTGGAGAACAACCAGCTCATACAAACCTCCATCACTCAGAGAATTCACTATCAACAGTGTTACTGAGTCTCACAGAGGAGACTACAGCTGTAGAGGTGGAGGAGACTATTTGTTAACACAGTGGAGTGGAGTCAGGAAACTGACAGTATCAGGTGAGTTAAACTGTCTCTCATTTATTCTGAAAATGTGGTTTCTTAATGTTTTTTATCGATCTAAATAGGACGTTTAAATATTAATCTGTCAACCAATGGTCCAAGTAGATCAATATAAACCATTTTTTGTGAAGTAACATCATTATTAAAAAAGAGACAGTTCTTTGTAACTTTAGAAATATTAATTATCAAAGTGAAAAAGTAGCCTAGAGTTTGAGAAATACTTTTTGCACAACTGCATTTGTCTCTTATTACATTTTGTTGGAACACAGTTATTTATTTATTTATTTTTATAATAAAAGCTAAAATAAGAAGTGGATGTTCAGTTTGATTGTTCAGATAAATTCTCTGGTTTTATGGAATACTTCAAATCTTTACTTTTTCGAATGTAATAAAACAGAATCACATCCTAATAGTTTTCTTACTCTCTTTTTTTGCTTTCAACTCAACAGGAAATAAACCCACGGCCACTCTGACAGCAGACAGCACAGTTTTACCAGCAGGGGGCGGAGTGACTCTGTACTGCTCTGTGGATCAGTCCAACAGCTGGAAATACGACTGGTTCAGACGAACATCTGACTCTTCTACATCTCAGTATTTAGGAGGAACAGACCGGTCAACCAGAGACATAACACAGGGAGGCATCTACACCTGCAGAGGAAGGAGAGGAAAACCAGAGTTCACCACACACGGAAGCAACAAAGTCACCATTAAGGAAACTGGTGAGTTTAGTCATTGGAAAACATTCACTGTAAATCTGTTCTTCTGTTCATCAGTAGTGTAAGAGAGACATTTTGATATAAACAGCAAACAAGAAATAAAATAACTTGACAATGTTATGATGGAGGTGTGAGGAAAGAAAAGCCAAGTGAGGAAAATATTGAAATAATCACATTGATTCATGCAGTAGAATATAAATAATTAATAATATTTTCAAAGTTTCTAAGAAACATAAGTTGTTTACATGAGGCTGAGAATTTGGATGTTGATGTTGAGTCTAACTAACAGTGTCAGGTCTGTGACACATCACGTTCACTGAACAAACAGCTGGAATTTATTAGCTGCTGTTTCCCAACACCTGCTCCTGGTGGTGCTTTCAAAATAAAAGCAAAAAGTTAAAATATGTAAATATTCATGTGTCCTTTTTGCAGTTATTCTGATGTTAACTAAAACAAAGAAAAAAACAAAAAACAACATCACTTATTTATCTTTAACTGAGTCTCTTTTCCAGTATTTCCTGTGATCAGGTGGTGCATGCCTCAGTGTCAGACTAAGTCCAGTGTGTTGGTGACTGCTGTCGCCCTACGTGTGCTGAGTATCAGCTGTTTGTTTCTGACAGTCAAAAGAGGAAGTTTGGGACCTGATGCACAAATTTTTTTTTTCCTCATGATTTTGTTGCTTGAAGTTGTTTCAATAATTTTCGTCTCTAACTTCAATTGATGTTGTTCATGTGTTTATTTGCCTATACAGACAATTCAAACACCCATGACATCATATGATGTATTTCTGTTTATCCTAGAGTAAAATGTGTGTTTTTTACATCAACAGTCTCCAGTAAAGCCACTGTGACTCTGCTGCCCAGCTGGTCTGTGATCTACAGAGGAGAGAAGATCACTGTCAGATGTGAGATCCAGGGAGGTGGAGACACTGAGTGGACGTATGAGTGGAGAACAACCAGCTCATACAAACCTCCATCACTCAGAGAATTCACTATCAACAGTGTTACTGAGTCTGACAGAGGAGACTACAGGTGCCAGGGTCAGAAGGACTATTGGTTAACACAGTGGAGTGGAGTCAGGAAACTGACAGTATCAGGTGAGTTGAACTATCTCTCATTTATTCTGAAAATGTTGTTTCTTAATAAAACACATTGACTGTATCATGTAAGTGTGACGTTTTTTATCCATATAAAAATGTTGTTTTACGACTTTAAAAATCAGTTTTATCTGAACAAAACAATGAAATAATAAATAAAATAAAAGCACTTTCTACTTAATTGTTGCTCCAGACACTAAACTGTGTTTAGTTTAAAACTGAAAATGAGCTTTTGCTGAAATATGTAAAATGAAATTCAACTTCACAAAAGAGAATAGCAAATCCTGTTTAACCTTTGACTTGTCTTATTTTTCTCTGTGAACTGAACAGTAAACAAACCCCGGGCCTCACTGACAGCCAGTGACAGAGTCCTACCAGCAGGGGGCAGTGTGACACTGACCTGCTCTGTGAACCCATCATCTGGTTGGAAATACAACTTGTACAGAGACAATAAACTCTCTGAACCTCTGAACCCACATGATGCTGCTTTCAAGACAAGTGGAGAGATCAGAGTCTCACAGGAAGGAGTCTACAGATGCAGAGGAGGAAGAGGAGACCCAGTCTACTACACAGAGGACAGTCAGGAAGTCAGGATTGTTAATGCTAGTGGGTATGGAAATGAGACAGACAAATATTATGTCTGATTATTGAATCGTTTTGTTATTTTTTCTATTACATTTTCAACATGAACACCTCCAAACAGAGCTGTTGTGACTCTTCAACCCAACTGGCCTGAGATCTACAGAGGAGAGACGATCACTGTCAGATGTGAGATCCAGGGAGGAGACACTGAGTGGACGTATGAGTGGAAAACACCAACCTCACTCAAACCTCCAGATCAACATGAATACAGGATCAGTCCTGCTTCATCATCCCACAGTGGAGACTACAGCTGTAGGGGCAGAGTGAAAATTGATCGACATAATACAACAGAGTGGAGTGATTCAGTCAGACTGACAGTGTTAGTTGGTAAATCACATCATGTTTCATTTAAACTGAAAATCTCAACAAGTCATTTAAATGTGTTTTTGTTCTTTTCTACTGAAACTGTAACATAGTTTGTCCATATTGTGTCCAACTTCCCAACAGACAAACCCAGGCCTGTCCTCACTGTGTCTCCATCATGGCTGAGTCCTGGAGCCTCAGTAACTCTCAAGTGTGAGGTTGGACTTAAATCTGCAGGATGGAGGTTCTTCTGGTCTAAGGCTGTTGCTGATCCATCACAGCTCTCCTACCGCTCTGAGCTGCTCCCTGGTAGCAGCAGTGGGACTGAACAGGATTCCTACATGGTCCATGGTCAGACACACACAGCAGGATATGTGTGTCGGGCTGGAAGAGGAGACCCAGTGGTTTACACTGAGACTAGTGAACCAACGTTTGTCTGGTCTGGAGGTCAGTTGGTTGTTTCTTGTGTTTTCTGTGAAGAATCAAATGTTCAGTCATTACCTGAATTCATCCATGTTCTTGTCGGTGAACTTTTCCTAAAACCAATGTTAATGCTGCAAAACAAAGATTTTTAAGTTCATGTTCCCAGTTGAAGAAACGTACTGACTGTGGACCAGATTAAGATCTAAGATCCTTCTCTCCTCGTCTCCACATCCATGAAAACTTGTCAAACCGAACAGCAGCTCCTTGATTGTTCTGTTTCTTCATCTTGTTCCTGCTGATGTTTCTCAACAAACAACAGATTAACAAAGGAATATGTACTGAGCTTGTTTTAATATCTTTGTGTGTGTTGTTCAGATGTTGATCCATCAGCGTCTCTCACAGTGAGTCCTGACAGAGTGCAGCACTTCACCTATCAGGAGTTCTCACTGAGATGTGAGGGAAACTCTGCTGAGTGGAGACTGAGGAGGTTTCCTAAGAGTGACTACCGGACCTGTTCTGACCAGAGAATAAAGAACGGATCCTCATGTATAATTTCCACATCCCAGCCCAGTGATGCAGTTTACTGGTGTGAGTCTGGATCAGGAGAGTTCAGCAACACAGTCAACATCACTACACACGGTACATTTTATTACATTTGACTTCTAGAACATTATTCATTTGTTTTATTGCACCATGTCATCCATGGTCTGTAACATAGACGAGTTCTTATCCAATCAAAATTTAATGTCACTGTCCAGTCAGTCTTAAGTGGAATTGTTGCTAGTTGTAAATAAACACATTAAAATATCAGGTCTTAAATTCTACATTGTCACTGAATGAGGATAAAAACATATACATGTCATGTATATCCATCATTGTCTATCAGCTGGTTTTTAAAGGTCTGCACCAGCTGATCTCTGACTGAAGCTTCATGTTCTGACTGTTTTACAGGTTCTGGTTTGATCCTGTTGAGCCCCGTCCATCCTGTGACTGAGGGAGAGTCTGTTATTCTGAGCTGTGAATTCAAGACAAACAAAAAACCTTCCAGTGTGTTTTTCTATCAGAATAACAAACTGATCCAAAACGACACCAGGACGGAGCTGAATATCTCTGCAGTGTCAAAGTCTGATGAAGGTTTCTACAGGTGTGAGGCCTCAGGACAAGAGTCTCCACAGAGCTGGGTGTCAGTCAGAGGTGAGTAGTGTTAAAATGTGTGATTATTTTTCTATTTTGTACATTTATGCGTATGAGCTGTAGAAAAAGGTTTAGGCCTATTACATTTTTAGCTTTGTCAAACTTGAATTCACCTGCTCATAAAAGTTCATTATGAATAATTTCATTTGATACTTTTATTAACATTATTATATTAATGTTTACAGCTGTCCCAAGACCTGAGAACTCTTCTCTTCCTGTGTGGCCAGTCATTAGGTTATTTTCTGGACTAGTATTGATTATTGTCCTGCTGCTGTTTGTCTGCAGAAAAATGACAGGTGAGATATTGACTATTGATTAATAACAGATTACTTCAGATGTCACATCATGGAGCAGTGCCTCAGTTTTTAATATGAATTCTACTCTGCTTTTCACAGGTGTCAACAGGTTTGTACAACAAACTCTCATCTCCAATTAAAAACACTTCTATTTTTCACATCTTCATTATGTTTTACTTTGAAATGTTCCTGCTCATCACTGCTAATAGATGTTTTTTAAACTCGATGTTTCAGACTCACTCAGACTCAGAGAGAGAATCAGGACTCAGTCCACCATGATGAAAATCAACAGCAGGTTTATTCCTCTCTCCTCCACGGTCAGTTGTTCATGTCGCTTCCAACACTTTCACATCTATTTGTAACTCACAAGAGACACCTGGAAATATTTTTGATCAGTTTGCTTCCAGTTGTCAGATTCATTCTCTCTGCTGCTGGAGTGAAAGCAAACCCAACACGTTACTGAAGAAGTTAAGTTCCAATCACTATCACAGACATGAGGTGACTGATGTAACTTTGTTTCATTTTGATTGGCCTATAGGTGACGCCTGTGTCTATGAATCAATCAGAGGCTCTGAAAACACTGGACAAGGTTCAATATAAACCTTTACAGACGTTTAAGACAATAAAAACATTATTTTTTTCAACTCAATGAGACTATTATCACTTCTTCTGTTGAAACTGATATAAAATATCTGCAATGTTCATCTCAACAGGTCAGTGTGACGGTGCAGACCAGAGCTCTGACTATGTAAATTCAGATCCAGCCACAGGTACAAACATTATCAGCTCTTTAACTTGTTTAATCAATTCTCTTCAATTAGCTTTTTTTTTTTTTTTTTTTTTTTTACCCTTTTTTTTATTAAACAAACTTTTTTCTCTTGATTGTGACTTTTTATTTCTTCAATTTACCCCCTTGAGATATATTAATGCTCCTTGTGCTTTGGTAGATATCGTTAAAGAGAATTTTGAGTTTATATTTTCTGTTCAACATGTCTTTCACTAAATTACACCTTTATTGGTGTAATAATTTTTGATTGAACTTTGCTGACTCCACACAGAGATTGTGATTTTCTAAATGTATCATTTTATGTATATAATACTACATTTACAGTAGTTTATTGTGATTTTATTCCAGGTCCATGAACAGAAGAACATTGTCAACAAAACAAGAGAAACAAGACGTTTGATTGGGTTTATTTTTCTTTTGCATATGAAAGAGTATTGAATGCATTATATATATATAATATATCACATCATATATATATATATATATATATATATATATATATATATATATATATATATATATATATATATATATATATATATATATATATATATATATATATATATATATATATATATATTACATTATATTTATACATGAAGTGTTTGTACCATAATTTGTCTTTCCTCTGTTGCTCAGTTTGTTCATCATACCATATGGTGCTGCTGCTTGAAATAACATAGAGGAAATACTTGTTATACATTTGTGTCTGGGTTTGCTTGTAAATATTATTGATGCACTTTTTTAAATCTTGGAAGATAAACATAAGAGATGTGGAACATTTGAAAAACCTTTTCTGGAATTGTCCTACTGTAAATTTTCATTTGTATATGTATATTTTAAATATTTATTTTGCATTGTATTCTCATTGTTTGAACTTAAATCATTTGGATCTGTGAATAAATACACTGTAGTAAATTCAGAAACCTTAGTTGGATTTTTGATTAAAAATATTGACTCTTGCAGGGGCCCATAAACTATTCCATGCCGAGGGTCCTCCAAATAGCATTAGCTTCTTTGCAAACCCACCGAGTTTTGAGGCTTGATGTCATGACGTCATGAATTTTTTAGAAAGATTAGCATAGAAAATAAGGGTTTAATATGTTATATTGTTATTGTAAATTCTATTTAATAATAATGCTCAAAATATAATAATTAGATTTTATTCTGTTGTTTGAATTTTTCCTCACGTTCCCTCCAATTTGATGAGGACCCCCTATAGCACCAGGGGCCCTGGCCACCACTTTGAAAACCACTGGACTAGTGCACCTTTACTGGTCCACATCTGGGTCCAGGTGAGAGAGGCCACAGATGGAGCAAGTTGGTGACTGTCCTCCAGTAAAAATCAAGCCCATTGGTCGTTTGTTTACGACCCATAGTTGTGTTTTATAATTGCAAGGCCACATCTAGTGGCTGCAGTATTGATGACAGGAGCAGAGGGAGAAGTGTAGTATAGTGACGTATTGTGCTGTTGCTGCTTCCTTCTTGTCCTCTCCTCCTCTTGATGTGGTGTTGTTATACACAGCACTGCCACCAGGTGTCACAATAGGTGAACATCAACAACCTAACCCTTAATGAGTCATTACTTATGAGGCCGTTTAAGAAATAATTCACATTTACTCAGACACACACTACTATAGTCTCTTACACATACTATTATATTCATACACACACACCACTATGTGAGAGTGTATAGTGGTGGTATCTGTGTATGAATATGTGTGTGTATCTGAGTATAATAGTGTTTGTAAGGGAATATAGTGTGTATGAGTATAATAGTGTTTGTAAGGGAGTATAGTGTGTATGTATGAGTATAATAGTGTGCATGAGAGTATAGTAGTGTGTGTATGAGTATAGTGTGCAAGAGAGTTTGATTGCCAGGGAAGTAAATTCTCAGTTTCTGATTGGTTCTTTGCAAGACCACCGGAACTAGGAACTAAATTCAGCTCTGGGTTTTTTAAAGTTGATCTCTTTGATTATTTTCCACCATATAAAAATATAAACATATGGGACACAATGTTCACAGAATTGAGGGATAAAGCAGTTATTAGATGTGACTGAAACATGGTGTTGTGATTCATACTTCGCGTTTGCTCCTCAGGTCGACCAAGTCTCGGCTCTTCCTCCGCTGTCAGGTGGTGATGATCGTAATGGGGACAATGCTTTATCCCACAATGTTGTGAATATTGTATCCCATATGATTATATTTTTATATAGTGGAATTACAATCGAACGAGTCCATGTCAAAAACTAGTTCATAATAGTTGTAATAACAATATATTTATTAAAACAGGGATCTCAGATTTCAGAACAGTCCTTTACCCCAAACTAAACTAGAGCTTTGCATGTGATAAGCATGTGGTGGTGGTATGTTAGTGTCCGAGTTACAGTGTCAACTTCCTTATGTCCTATATCCTTGTTCACTGGAGTGGTGTCTGATGGTTAATATTTTAGATTGATAACACTTCTAAATTATACCTGACTTCACCCTTAAACTTTGTCATAGTTTTGATCTTTAAAAAGATGTTTATCAGTTTGCATGTAATGACAGATATGTCTTTTTCATAGTCCAATGTTGTGACTAATGTTCACCTCAGACTGTTTTTAGGCACAGCAGTTTGATCAGGCCCATTCAGACCAACACCATCAAGCAGAATGACGCTGGCTTATGATGACAGATAATATCATTCTGGCTCAGTAGATTTGTGTAAATGACAGATATGCTAAATACTGTATGTTGGCCTTGTGCTAAAAGGAGGAAAGAAAAAAAAAGTCTATTCTAAATGAAGCAGATGACTTCCTCATCTCAGGCTCAGATCTGCGTTTTCAGATTTAGCTTTATTCTTGGAGTTCAGTTCCTCAATCTCAAAAATGAGTTGTTCTGAATAACTGGGGGGTATCAATGCCTCATTGGGTAGATCATGTATCACCTCAGTGTTTATCTAAGTGGCTGTGGGTATGGCCCTTTGCTGCATTCTCTGTCAATATCACACCCCCGCCCCTCTGCCTCTCCCCCTCTTCCTGTCACTCTTTCACAGCAGCAGTGGCTCAGGTGGTAGAGTGATGATCAGAGGGTTGGCGGTTTGAATCCTGCTCTGTCTCCCGGTTGCTGCCGTAGTGTCCTTGGGCAAGACACCTTACCCACCTTGCTCCTGATCGGTCTTGGTTTGCGCCTTGCATGGTAGCTTCTGCCTCAGTGTGTGTGTGTGTACTGTAAAGCGCTTTGGGTATCGTTTCAGATGGAAAAGCGCTATATAAAATACAGACCATTTAACATTCCAAAAAAAAAGATTCTGATATGAATTAATTGACTTTTAACTAAATTAACCCTCGTGCAAACTCTCATTCTCATCCTCAACGGGCAGAAATAAACAATAATACAAGAGTAACTGAACTGTTCACTCAGCCACAGGATTATCTGTACCATCTCTTTACCGAAAACAAGTTGTGCAGCAGCTCCAAGAAAAAAATGGTGGCAAACAAAGAAGAAGTTCAGCGTGAGATGTCAATCAAGTGACATATTTCACACCTAGCCCACCACATTTACCAGAGGGCAGTGGGTAGAGCTCAAGAACACAGTGGAAACGTTTGTGACAAATTTTCTCATGCTCAATATTTGCCTGTTGTTTTTTCATGATATTTCAGATATGAACCACCAGCTTCTTTATAGCTACTACTATCCATTGTTAAAAACATTAAACAATTTCAAACACAATATTCAAATTGCTACATTATCATTTTGCATTCAACTACACTTCTACCACATGATACATCCTTTATTGTACTTGTAAATGAGACTACTTCTTCTTAACTCTGGGAACATGGTGATGAAACTGCATAGCTCTATCACAGCAACACATCTGAATGTGTGAAGAGGAACTTATTCTTTCTCACACACTAAGAAGCAGTCAGTCTGCTTGTTTCTCCCCAGGCCCTAGTTACTAAGGTTTAAAGTTATTTGAAGAGAATCAATTATATTTCACACTGCACTGATTAAAACTACATTGATTAATTGATGTTTTCACAAATATTAGACCTGGACATGTTAATTGGCCATATGACAGAATTGAATAATCTTGCTCTAGGTAATATTAGTATTTTGATGCATTCAGTCAGTTGGTTCTGGATCCACACTGCAACTCTCAAAAAATACTTAATATAAGGAGTAACTGTCTGTTGCTATCTTTATTGTGCCCTCCTCCTACACACAGACACACCAGATGAAGCAGCCCAGGACACTTTTTTAACCACAAGACCACCAGGAAGCGTTGGCCTGTGAGTTTTAGCAGACTATTCAGGGGTCGTGGTAACTGTGGTTGAATGTCAGTAAAATTCTTTCACTTCTAAACAGATGCTTTACACTGTACAGAAAAAACTATAGTAGCTACTAACTGTAGAGCAAGCTAGTTTCTAAATGGGGTTGAATTTAACTGATCTTTACTGTATATGCTAAACCACCAAGAAGTGCAAAGAAAAACTATAAAGTTGTTTTTGACTTGTATGTAGTTCTGTTTTCTGAGACATATGTTTTTCATGAGTTCAGTCCTACAGTCATTTTCTTGCCACCTTTGGCAGAGAAGATCCACAGATACTAAACTGATCTTATGAGCTGATTTTCATCATAGTACTGCACTGTGATTTCATGGGCTTTTTTAACACAATACCGCTTCTTGAATGAAATTAACTAACCCTAATTAATTTGAGCATTACACACACACTGTACAGAGACACACAGATGGTATTTCTGAATTACAGACTCTCCTTGTAATTTCCTGCTGGACTAATAGTGTACCTCAAAAATCTTTCTGTGGCCACTGGATTTGAGTGTGTTGAAATTCATTATCACTTGCTGGTTCAATAAACACATGATAGTTGTGCAGTTGGTTTCAGTTACTGTAGATTCACCTCCACATGACACTGTGTATGCCATGTTTACTATTTCAATGTCACTGAACCACTGATATCATCACCATGTGTTTTGTTGTGTCAGTTAATAAGATTTGACAACACTTTATGCACTATGGAGAGTACTACTGTATGCACAGTACTGCACATACTGCACACAACACATGTGATGATGACAATATAAGGCATTATGGATGCAAGAGACACAATCCTCTGCACAAGAGACAAGTTGATATATGTATTTCAATGGGCAGGAAGTGTAAACATGACAACGTGTGCTGTGGTCAAAGCCATGAAGTTGTCTGAGCTGTGTGTAAAACGGAAGGAAGAACAGAGAGGCTAAACTCAGAAAGAGAAGTTGAGACGTATTCTGATCTCATTTTGTATGAAATGTAACTTCTTCTTTATCGTCCTTCTCTCTTTCTCTTTTTGCTGCCTTATTATTTATACAAAGTGGAAACGTTTCCCAGAAGCAGAGAGCAGAGCGAGGGTGTCGGTGCTGGATGTGAAGATGGACCACACTTTGCTCTGTGTGCTGTCATCACTCTGTGAGTACATCAGTCATTTTACAATTCTGTGTCTTTCAGATTCATGATTTTAGCATCTTAGTAGTTTTGTTGACGTGACCATGGCTGCTGATTATTCTTTGTTAAGAGTGGTGGACTAAAAAGAAAAACCAGATTGGTTATCCTGGACACATTGTTCAGGACATGCAGACTAGTGTAATATACATTAGTGAATAACTATATATTTATTTGCTGTATTTCATATGAAATGGATGTTTCCTGCCTCTTCAGAAATTTACAGAATATTGTCTCTTATTTTTTGGGCTTTAATGCGTTTAATCGATAGGACAGTTGAGAGAGACAGGCAGTGGGGAAGCAGAGAGTGGGGGAATGACAAGCAGCGAAGGGCCACCGGGGGAATCGAATGGGGGCCAGCTGCAGCGAGGGCTGTATCCTCTGCATATGGGGTGACTGTTCAACCCAGTGAGCCCTTGTTTCATAGATTTTTGTAAAAGTGAGAGCTGCCTCTGAAACTCCACCTGGTTCTTAAACGCTGTAGTTTGATGATGTTTGTCAGACTGATCATTTCTGATCAGGTTTCAATCTTTATTTTAGTGCTGAATACACTGTTGTGTGCAGAGACAGAAGGTAACTACTGTAGTTCTTTCTCTTTCCTGTTATCTTACTTGTTGTTGTTTCTTTAATGCTAATAACAATAATAATAATAATTATAATTAGTGTGACTGCTGAGCAGTCACACTATTGTTCTTCTGTTTGGCCATTTTCTTCCGCCTTTTTACGGTCTTCTTCTAGTCCTTCATACTTTGTGCTATTTCAACAATTCATATATCAAAACGTGCAGCTTTTTCTGGACTTTATTGGCATTACTTTTCTCTTTTTAACTATTTATACTTTTTCAAATATTTAACTTTTTAGATGTTGACAGTGTGCAGATCATTAACAGACAACAGTCTTCTTGACAACTCCACTGTAGTGTAGGGGTTAGGGTGGCCGCTTCCCAACCCTAAGGTCACTGGTTCGAATCCAAGGGAAGAACTCTTGTTATGTTATGTTGAATTCTGCTCTCCTCCCCCGCCTTCAATTGGTCACAGGTGTTTGTTATCTCCTTGATTACTCATACCAGTTTGCAGCACATCATCACATTACAATGAATGACAACAGTCTTGAAAGCAGTGTGCTCTCTGTAGCCGAGTGGCAGAGTAAAGGTTTAGTGATCGTATGGTCATGGGTTCGATTCCTGCCTTAGTCATTTCACATCATTGCTTGACTTTTGATTCCAATTATTCAGCTGTCATTGGACAGTCTTTGATTCCTCATAGTATAAAGCTCATTGTATCAAAGGTTTTCTTTACCCCTCACATACTGTCTCTGTCTGTAGCCTAGTGGTTAGCTTGCTGGTCTGGAGACCTGAAGGTTGCTGGTTCAAATCTTGCCTCAACAACAATTATAGTGAATTATTTTCCCAGTCGTCATCTGTTGACTTCTGATAACTTGCTTCATGTTGAAACTGCTGCTCTCAGCCTGAAATTCACAGAAATTTTCATTCTAAGTCATTCAAGCTTGACTCTCAAGCTTTCTTGATGTTGACAGTGTGCAGATCATTAACAGACAACAGTCTCTGCAACTGTGTGTGCACTGTGGCCTAGAGGCAGAGTGGAAGTCTAATGACAATGAGGTTGTGCGTTCGATTCCGACCTTGGTCAAACATTTGTATGGTGATTACTGCTTGCACTATTTGCTAATTCTGCAACAGCGTTCAGTTGCTATCAGCAGTCACACCATTTCCATTCTTGGAAATGCTTTTTCTAGTTAATGTTCATTTCCTATTCTATGACCGACCATCACTCTTCCTCTTTGTGTTTCTATGTGATCATGGATGCTATTTATTTTTACCTACCAATACAAATAAATGATGAGGGAAATCAGTGTGAAATCATACATTTTTTAAAAAGAATTCATATCAGTCTTACCGCCACCTGGATTGGAGTGAGGACTCGACTTTTTATTTTATTTTATTTTTTTAAATATTCACTCAATTCACGTATTCGTCATATGACTGTGTGGTGCACCGAACAGTGACCCCCGTATGGTGACAGCATGGGACGAAAACATATACCGTTACACCGCTAGTCTTCATGTTTTTGGGCCGTGTTGTGTTTATGTGTGGAAACCAGATGTTGTACTGACCCTCAGAGCAGAGTCTGTTACCTTGATGAGTTTTCTTTACATGTGTTGGTCTGCTCATCTTAACAGGGTCGGGTAGTGACCCATCAGAGACACTGAGAGAGAGTTAAAGGGATAGTTCAACATTTTGGCAAATTGGCCCATTGCCATAATTGCTATAGTCATAGCAGTAGGTTCGTTACCTTTAATTGTAGGTGTAAGCTATTTTTAGTACAGCGGAGCGCAGCAGCTGGCTGCTCAGAGCTACGCTATGGAGGCTAAGGGAATTTCTTGGTTTCCCTCATCAAACTCATCAAATACAAAATCCCAAAACTCCACAGCGCTTTTGTAGACAAGTTGTGAGCTGCACAACCACCACGCTATGAGATAATGACGGAACGATACGAAACGGAGCCGTTTTCGAGGTAAATTCATACAAAACCGCTGATGCGCGTTGCGTTCAGGGACAGTTTTTCAGCAAGCAGTCTCCGTATTTACCCTGTATTTACCTCGAAAACGGCTCCGTTTCGTATCGTTCCGTCATTATCTCATAGCGTGGTGGTTGTGCAGGTCACAACTTGTCTACAAAAGCGCTGTGGAGTTTTGGGATGTTGAATTTGATGAGTTTAATGAGGGAAACCAAGAAATTCCATTAGCCTCCATAGCGTAGCTCTGAGCAGCCAGCTGCTGCGCTCCGCCGTACTGAAAATAGCTTACACCTACAATTAAAGGTAATGAACCTCCTGCTATGACTATAGCGATTATGGCAATGGGCCAATTTGCCAAAATGTTGAACTATCCCTTTAACAACAGATAGTTATGCTGCAGTCCTGCATGAAGCACAGATGATCTCACCTAGCTGCCACAGACTACTGCCTCTTGTTTTATTATCACTTTGCCAAAGTGAGAAACTGTCAAATGTCCCCCGTATAGATGGGTGAACATTAACTAATTTACAGTCGTAACAGTTTTGTACAGAAAACATGTTACTGGAGGGAGAACAAATGCAGTCTAACTGCATTTACTAAAGAGTCTGTTATTCCGCCCATTTTTAACTTGATTATATTCACATGAACCAAATAGGGACTCGCACACAGAAAAATAAATCAGACCGGGGGTCTGGATTGCAATCTAAATTTCTACATTCTCAGAGCTTGTACAAGATGAATTCCTCTGACCACTGTACCAGACTGAACCAAGAAGCGATTTACTTGGGTGCAGCTCTACTGGTGCTGTATACATGAACTTGATTATATTAACAGAGCAGCCTGATGAACAAGTGGATAACGATAAACAGTCCTGCATGGAGATTTATTATGTTTAATTTTTACACATGAATTTTCTCACCATGAGGTGTGGCTTGTTGTGCTGACTGACACAGTGTCGGTTTGAGCTCAGTTGTCAAAATCAGTAGAATAAAATAGAAATGCTTCACATACACATTGATGTGGTATTGATATGGTGATAGATAATCAGCCCTAACATCCTGTATGAAAATGTGTGTTTTAACTTAGTATTTCACAGTATTTCAGTCCATTAAAATGTCTAAGTAGATGTGTGGTTTGGAGTCAGTGTGTTGTGCTTTATGTGTTTACTTGATAAACCTGTGGATACAAAGAGACTAAATTGGGTAAAATCAGATTAATGTGAGTTTCCAGTAGCAGAGTTGACCAGAGCTACATGGAGAGCAAAAATGTAGCTCTGTGTCTCTGATGTAATGTTAAAGTCATTTTTTATTTCACGTGATCTGTATGTTTCCTGAAATGTACTCTGGCTTTCAAAATCATCACGTTTTTGAGCACGAGTTGCTACATTTCAAACTGAATATTTCCAAACTGAATGAAATCTGAGTTATTTGCTCTGGTTATTGTTAACTTATTTCTGCTTTTTTTTTGACAAATGTCCATTATTTTAGTGCTGACGACCCTCTCCTACACTGGACATGCTGAAGGTAATTTCTCACCTGCATCATTTATGCACTTTCTATTGCCCTTCATCGTTTCAGTCTATGTATCCACACTCACTGGATCAATAGATTGTGAGTAGAACTGTGCTATATGTTGTATTTCTAACTGTGTGCTGTTTTATGAATATTTGTGTTGTTTTCTAGATGTTGTGTTGACCCTCGAGCCCAACTGGTCCACCTTCTTCACCGGAGAGTCTGTTAACTTTATATGTGACATGAAGGAAGGAAAAGAAACTGACTGGGAATACAAAATCAATAAGGATAATTGGCAATTTCTTCCGTTTCATTCCTATAAACAGTACACATTACAACCTCTCCTGACAGGCAACAGTGGTGAATACCAGTGCTTTGCTCGCCACAAGCAAACAGGTGAAGAAAAGAGGAGTAACATTGTCTCTTTGACTGTATCAGGTAAGTCATCAATATTGTTTTATCTTGTCTCAGTTTACCATGATCATTAGCATTTAAATTATAAATGAAGTTTTTTTTTAATCATATACTGTAAACACCTTTAGAGTACAATGAAACTTGAAACATCAACCAGGGCTACTGTATTTTTTCCTACCACATTTATGATAGAGAATATGCTTTTTAAAGATCAGCAGTCAGTGTCATCCAGTGAATTACTGCTTTATTTGTTACCAAATATCAACTGTAGTGGGTAAAATAATCGTGAATAAAATATAAAAAAGAGGAGAGAAGTACAGAAATGGAGACGTGATGACAGGGCTGAAGTGGAAGTGGTTTAATGACAGATGATGTCATGTGCTGTCATTTTTATTTAATAATTAACATGATTTTGTTTCTTATATGGTAGATAAACCCATGGCCACACTGCTACCAGGTGAAACAACCATACCAGTAGGTGGCAGCGTCACTCTGACCTGCTCTGTGGACAAACCTGCTGAATGGAGATATTACTGGTACAGAAGAAGAACCTCAGGCTCTGATGAAGATCTGAGCAGGAGAGATGGTGATCAGAGCAGAGAGATCAGTGTCTCACAAGGAGGAATCTACTGGTGCAGAGGAGGTCGAGGAAATCCAGTCGTCTACACTGATGGAAGTTATGAAGTCACCATTGAGATAACTTGTGAGTTTGATGATTGTGTTTGGACTAAAGTGAAATGTGTTCTTGATGATAGTTTTAATGTTTTCCTTTTTCTGGTGTGAACAGTTTCCAACAGAGTCACATTGACTTCACAACCGAGCTGGAGTCAGATGTTCAGTGGTGAGACGATCACACTCACATGTGATATCGAGGGAGGTGGAGACACTGAGTGGACGTATGAATGGACAACACCCAGGTCAACCACACATGAGACAGATGTTAATTCCTGGAGAACCAGTGCTGTTCGCAGTGGGGAGTACAAGTGTCGAGGTAGAAACAGAAGAGACTCGTACTCTTCAACACAGTGGAGTGAAGGCATCACAAAGACAGTGTCATGTAAGTCATTTATTTGTTCAGCTCTTCTCTATCTACTGGTATCTGCAGGGAAGAATAGAAACATAATAGTTTACATGCAACTGCACTGTCATACTGTACCAAATTAAATTATATTCTAAGGAAAGTTTATTAAAATTTTATTTCAACAATAATACCATCATCAGTAAGTTTTGTCCTACTTATCTTTAACTGTAGTGCTCTGTGTTGGTCAGAGGTAAAACAATCAAGTTAATTATGGGAAGTTAAAAGAACAAATTTGGTTTTGATTGAGAATTTTTACAACTGGCCAGGATCATTTATTTTAAAGGGATTTCAGGGTTTTGTTGTTAAAATTTCTTTTGATGTTTAGACAGTCTATAAATTACGTTTTCAGACATAGCCATCTACAAATATAAAGAGGATTCTGACAGAGGTGGGTACACTGTAATAAATTTCAGGGTGGTTTAACTTATAAATTTAAGTTCAAAAGCTGCCTTAAAAACATGAGTTCACTCAACTTTGACAAAAGCTTTATTTCAACTAAGGAATGTAAGTTATATAAATTGCTTAATTAATGACCATTTATTGTTTGAACTTGATACTCTGAGTTGAAATTACTTACAATGTTACATTGTACATTAAATACAACTTACTTTCTCTTGTTAACTTAACTTATGATTATATGTTGTTTCAACTCATGAAGTTCAGTTCTACTAGTTATTTAACTCATGATTTTGTACTACTTAAACTTGATGATTTTAGTTCAAACTACTTACTATATTGCATTTTAAGTGACTTTAACTCGTGTTTTTAAGGCAGCTTTTGAACTTAAAGTCGCAAATTGAACAAACTAATGTTTTTAAGTGACTTTAACTCGTGTTTTTAAGGCAGCTTTTGAACTTAAAGTTGCAAATTGAACAAACTAATGTCTTTAAATTACTGATTTTGTCTCGACTCACAATGGCAAGTTAACAAGTTTACTAAAGATCACACTGAATAGACTTACAGTTCAAATACATTTATTGAACAGAAATAACAACAATCTTGATGAATTTCTCCAGTCACAATAAAGGGTTATCTTATCAATAAACATTAGAGTGTGAGTGTGGTGTGCATGTGTGTGCGATGGAGAGTGAGTGTGAGGCAACTGAAGTGAGTGAGGGGCTCCAATGCATACAACAATCAAGAAACAATAAAGACTCATCTTATCAATGCAGGTTACAGAGTGTGTGAGAGTGTAAAGTCAGTGTGTACAGGGTCCCGTTCCATAGAACAACAATCAAAAAAACAAATCTTGCCTGAGATTAATTTCTCCTTTGTGCAATGTCTTTCCGGCTGTGGAGAACAACAGTCTCTGCAACCACGACGGCAATGTCGAAAATGTTGTGTGGAATGGGCCCTTGTTCACTCCCTTCACAGGCGATCAGCTCAGCTGTATACCCTTCATCGTGCCATCCAGCATGTCAGTATGCACCTTGAAAAGAAAAGAAATAGAGTAAGACCATTTTCATAATTCAACACACTATATAGAAAAGAGAGAAGGACTGAGACAGGAAGTAAAGGAGGAAGAGAAGGAGGGTGAAGTAGACGAGGGGAAATTAAGTGGGAAGCAGGGATAGTAAAAGGAAATAAAGGAGATTAGGAGGGGGGATAGACAAGGGGAAATGTAGAAAGAGAGAGCTGAATTAGAAAGGAAGAGAAGGGAGAGGAGGTAGAGAATGAGAGGATGAGAGGGGAAAGAGTGAGACAGTGAGTAAAGGAGGAAAAGGAGAAGAGGGAGAGAAAAGGGTAGAGAATAAGAGGAAGAAGAGAGGAAAGCAGATGAGGATAGGAAGAGAAGGAGATTAGGCGTTAGACAAAAATGCATAAATTCTTACATTACACGTCCTGATGACATTGGAAGAATCTTCACCCGAGATAAAGTATGGCAGGCCAAGAAGAGCAGCCGTCCTTCTCCCATTTGTGTCCTACAAGACAAATAAACATGCAGTAAGATGAAAATGTTAACAAAAATTGTCTCTTTAGTCATCTGCCCTTCAACT
This sequence comes from Trachurus trachurus, assembly GCF_905171665.1. Classification (NCBI taxonomy): domain Eukaryota; kingdom Metazoa; phylum Chordata; class Actinopteri; order Carangiformes; family Carangidae; genus Trachurus; species Trachurus trachurus. The sequence goes on along the minus strand of NC_139909.1, from coordinate 15,212,223 downwards.
TACATTTTTTTCAAGGCCACTCCTGGTCGCTGCTCTGTAAACTGCCAATAGCCCGCACAAGTCCATCCAGTCCTGTAAAAGCTTCTCCAGGAGGTCCTCTGGTACGCTGGAATTCTGTCCTAATCTGAGGAGACAGGCACAGACAGGCCACATCCATGTTGAGTGATGAATTATGATAGTTTTTTTGATTGTGTGTGGCAAAACTGCAAAACTTACAGCTCTACTTCATCCAATTGTTGCCTATCTTCTATGGATAGCAGCACCTAAAAAAAAAAACACAAAACAACACACACACACACAACTTTAGACCAGGGATCCCAACCTTTTCATCACCACGGACCGTTCACCAGTAATGACCGTGACCGTTAACTCTTTCGCGACCATTGACGAGTTAACTCGTCACAGCCTGCCGAACGTTCACGACCATTGACGAGTAAACTCGTCAAAACCGTTTTTTTACAGATTACGATAATAGACACTCTGAGGTACCCTGTGTGTGAATATGGTAGTCCTCTGATATGTAAAACTGTTTTAAACTAAAATCAAAACATAATGTTTTTAATAAACTGTGTGATCTAGGTTTTGTTTGAGTAATCGTTCTCCTTGAATGCTGCTCTGGGGACAGCGTGCAGCGCTGTGCGGCTGTCGGCTACAGTGTTGCCACTTTCTCGCTGAATCTGGCGACTTTCCAAACCCTCTTTTGACAAAAGCGACTGACGACAAATGTGGCGACTATTTCCGGCCGCCGTTACAAACGTTTCTGGTTTGGAGACTCGGATCTGAAAGCCGGTTATCACAGCTGTTTTCACGGTGCAGCGGAGCGGGCGCTCTGCAGCGGGGGCTGTGACCGGCCGCCCCCGCCACAGAGCACCCACCGCCGGCCAGTCACACAGCAGTGTCCCGGAGCTGCTGCGCTGCAGCCAGAGACCCACACCGCTGCACCGCTGCTCTCCAAGCTGCCACCCCCCCCCCCAGATTTGCCTACAAATATATTTGTTTAGCCGTATAAATGATTTGGGAGACATGCCACACTGCAGAGTACCGGTAAAATGAGCAGATTGCCACTTGACACAAAAGTGCGTTTTTCTCTGAAACTAGAGCGGGAGCTCCGTTTTTGGAGAAACCCAGCTCTCTTCTTCTACTTCTTACTCACGAACGAAACGGCGGAAAAACTCGCCGTTTCTTTCGAGGAGTACGTTGTAAAGTCACTCTTCAACCACGTGAAGACCGTTTGTTTCTAGGTGATGTACAGAGTTCGGTACGACGTGAGAAAAAGGTAAACAAATAGCCAAAAACACGTGGTCCTGAGCGGATGTGCTGAGGAATTAGTGTGGTCGCGAAAGAGTTAAGGCGTTTCCACAGGCACTGCAATCACTAATCCAACACAAGCTAACAGTTTTTATACTCACGGTAACAAACCTTCACACCCCCCCCCTCAACAACATTACAGACCACAGGGAGCTCTATGGCAAGAGAGAGAAAAAAAAAAAAACTTTAATGGCAGACGCACGCGCTCACAGGCCACGACTAATTACTGACACAACTAACGTTAGCCTTGGGAAGCCGTACAACTTTTGCTAACTACTACAGAAAATTTAAAAAGTATTATTTTCGGGAGTTTTCGCCACCTTAACTGAATGTGACTGCTGCCTTCAAAAACATTCACCAATCCCAACCTATTCAGTTATCAGCAGGTTTCCCTCGTTTGTGACAGCAGCCTACACCTCTGCTAATGGCGCAGAAAAAAAGAGAGAAGCTAACGGCAGACGCACGCGCTTGCGGGCCACGACTAATTACTGACACAGCTAGCCTTGTGAAGCCGTTAACTCGACAAACGTTGCAAACAAAGCACCAGTTTCAAAAAAACTTTTACCGAGCACCATGAACATGCTTCTAAATAATGCCATACAACTCTTGCTAACTACTACTTAAAGTTTAAAAAGTGTTAGTCACAAGACTATGAAAATGTTTTAACCAACATGTCTCCCGCAAATGTTAGAACGCTGAAATTATACTATCCACAGCCAATTTACATTAATATTGATTTCTTTTTTTAAAATAAAAGATAAATGCAACCACTTACCATATCCAGTCAATGCTTGCCTGCTGCTCCCGCCGATTTCTCTCCTCTCCTGCCCGTTGAGAAATGAGATCCGAGCAGCCGGTGGCGTCCTGATCTTGCTGATAAAAAGTAGTCCTCCGCCACTTCTCTTTAACCGTCTATCTGCTTGACAACAAGTGTTCCTCTTCCTCTGTTAATTGTCAGCTGCAGCGGAGTGGAGCTCCTGAAGTATTTTAAAAAGATCTTACATGATAATTATTAATCTGTTATCAGATCAAGACGAAATTTCAAGCACTGTTTTTTTTTTTTTTTTTTTTTTTTTTTTTTTTTTTTACGGCGGATGAATATGGCTACTTCAGCAAGGGTCACGCTCAGTTCATGAGAGATTCAGTTACTGTTGGTAAAACTCATGTTCTCAAGTTAGGTTGACTCATTGAAATTTCCATTTCATTAAACTGGCTTAAGCTCTTAAGTTGGGATACCAATAACTCATTAAATTAAGTTTAAATTCCTCAATTCATTATGTTGAGTTGATTTAAATTATAAAAACATGTCAGGATAACTTAATGGGCTGGTTACTTTTTACAGTGTAGAGTAGCCAAATTGTTATTTTAATTTTACTTAAGTAAATAATTGGATGGCTACTTTCTACTTTTACTTGAATCACATTATTGCAGAGTAAGAGTACAAAGTACTTGACGAAAAATCTACTCAAGTACTGAGTAAATGCTGAGTAGGTTTTACTTATCCATTTAAAAATGAGGGCATGAATGTAATCAAATACAAAAAAAAACACACAAAAAAGTAATGGACAAAGACATTGCCAAGGAACAACACTTACCACTAAGACAATAAATGAAATACATAAATGAACTATAATTAAAAACTGTCTGTGACACTGTGCCTGTGTGCGTCGCTTGTACCGGACGGTCCATGTCGTCCATTAATCCCTGATCAGTGAACACCTCGTCGGCATCATCCTCACAGGAGTAGAATATTCACAGCCAGTTTTTTATTTTTATTTTTTAACTAGCTGTTAACTAGTGTTAAGGTTTACCTGTAAGGGGTCCACGATGATGCTATTAATGTGGGTGATCTAGAAATGTCCTTAAATTATTGAAAATATCGCACTTGCTCTTTCACCAACAATGCAGAGATGTCAGTTCTTGGGCACTTTAGACCAATGCATGTCGTTACTCTCTTATTCCAGTGCTCTAAGTCAAACGTCACTAGTGGCTACATTCATTTGGTGAAACGCAGTCATGTGGCAGAGCCTCTGTTTGTCAAAACAAAGAGATCACGGATTGGATTGGTAAAAATAAGTAACAGAGTAATGTAACGGAGTGAAAATACTGCTTTTTCTTCTCAATTATATTCAAGTAAAAAGTATACTGTATTAAAACTACCTGTACAAGAACAATTTATCAAATCAGTTACTCAAGTAAATTTACCGGGGTAAATGTTTTTATATACATGTCTCTGGTTACTACCCACCTCTGGATTCTGACAAATCATTTTATTTAGGAAGACACTCATTTGCTTCTTGTAAAGTCTGAATTAACTTAGAGCTAACATGAAAAATTCTTTGCACTGAGATTTTATGACTAAAGATCTTTTATCTAAACTCGACAGCTAAACCAAAGGCTGAGCTGACAGCTAGTGGCCGAGAGATCCCAGCAGGGGGCAGTATGACACTGACCTGCTCTGTGAAGCCATCAGCTGGTTGGACCTACAACTTGTACAGAGGTGATCAGTCTTATACAACTCTGATGAGACAAGATGCTGTTTTCCTCTCATCTGGACGAATCAGTGTGTCACAGGGAGGACTGTACAGGTGCAGAGGAGGAAGAGGAAACCCAGTTTACTACTCAGAGTACAGTGATTCAATCAGTATCAATAACATTGGTGAGTTACATGAATGTTTTTCAGAAAAAAAACTCAGAAAAACCCAAATGAGTATTTATATTAGTTTAATTGATGTTGATGAGTCAGTTTGTGAACAGTCACAAACAGAAACTTGATCTCAAAGTCCCAGTGAGAAAGTTTTGCTCCTGATGCACAAGTGTTATTTTTCTTTCTCGTCATTTTGTTGCTTTAAGTTGTTCAGTAATTTTATGTTTTCTTATGTAATTCAACTGATGCTGTTCATGTGTTCTTCTTTTGTTAACCTAACTACAGACAATTCATATTAGATGTAACAGCCATGACATTACAGTATGACTATCTGTTTCTCTTAGAGTAAATGTGTGTTTCTGACATCAACAGTCTCCAATAGAGCCACTGTGACTCTGCTGCCCAGCTGGTCTGTGATCTACAGAGGAGAGAAGATCACTGTCAGATGTGAGATCCAGGGAGGTGGAGACACTGGGTGGACGTATGAGTGGAGAACAACCAGATCATACAAACCTCCATCACTCAGAGAATTCACTATCAACAGTGTTACTGAGTCTGACAGTGGAGACTACTGGTGTAGAGGTGGAGGAGACTATTTGTTAACACAGTGGAGTGGAGTCAGGGAACTGACAGTATCAGGTGAATTAAACTGTGTCTTGTTATGTGGTGACTCCTTTCTTTCCTAATGATTAACCAGTGAATCATGTGCTGTTTGTAACTCTCATGTGATGGTAGTAGATGTTTTAATAAAGTCATTTATTTGTTTTTGCTTGTGGTTCAATCTGAACAGCTAATAAACCCAAGGCCAGACTGAGAGCAGACACAACAATCATACCAGCAGGAGGCAGTGTGACACTGACCTGCTCTGTGGACGGTCCTGATGACTGGAAATACGACTGGTTCAGACGAGTCTCACACTCTGGAGCTGATCAAGTTAAAGACGTTAGATCAGACAGAGCTGTTGTATCAGAGGGAGGTCTGTACTACTGCAGAGGAGGGAGAGGAGAGCCAGAGTTTCACACAGAGAACAGTGAGGAGGTCCTCATTCAGGAAACTGGTGAGTTTAATGAACAAATACTCATTGTCTGCTGATGATGGTGAACAACGTTTGTTCATATGTAAACATAAAAGTAATAATAATCATTATGTTTTATACTGTATATATAACACATTCATACACTTGTTTGTTCAGGTCATTACTTGATATGTTTTCATGTTTACTGTATGTATTTATCTGTTTTTGTTTGTTGAATGATGTTTGTGTTGTTTATCAAGCTTTTTTTAAAAATCAAATAAATCCCTAACCCTAACCCAAAATCCAAACTCTCACAAAAACAATTGATTACAATCAGAAATGTAAACATCTGATGTCAACAGTTTTCAGTAGAGTCACTGTGACTCTGCTGCCCAGCTGGTCTGTGATCTACAGAGGAGAGAAGATCACTGTCAGATGTGAGATCCAGGGAGGTGGAGACACTGAGTGGACGTATGAGTGGAGAACAACCAGCTCATACAAACCTCCATCACTCAGAGAATTCACTATCAACAGTGTTACTGAGTCTGACAGTGGAGACTACAGCTGTAGAGGTAGAAGAGACTATTTGTTCACACAGTGGAGTGGAGTCAAGAAACTGACAGTATCAGGTGAGTTAAACTGTCTCTCGTTATGTGGTGATCCCTTTCTTTCCTAATGATTAACCAGTGAATCATGTGCTGTTTGTAACTCTCATGTGATGGTAGTAGATGTTTTAATACACTCATTTAATTGTTGGGTTTCTATTCAGCCATGTAATTGTTATTTTTGGTTCAATTTGTGTATCAACTAAAAATCTCAACAAGTCATTACAAAGTGTTTTTGTTCCTTTCTACTGAAACTGTATCATATAGTTTGTCCATATTGTGTCCAACTTCCCAACAGTCAAACCCAGGCCTGTCCTCACTGTGTCTCCATCATGGCTGAGTCCTGGAGCCTCAGTAACTCTCAAGTGTGAGGTTGGACTTAAATCTGCAGGATGGAGGTTCTTCTGGTCTAAGGCTGTTCCTGATCCATCACAGCTCTCCTACCACTCTGAGCTGCTCCCTGGTAGCAGCAGTGGGACTGAACAGGATTCCTACATGGTCCATGGTCAGACACACACAGCAGGATATGTGTGTCGGGCTGGAAGAGGAGACCCAGAGGTTTACACTGAGACTAGTGAACCAACGTTTGTCTGGTCTGGAGGTCAGTTGGTTGTTTCTTTGTGTGTTTTCTGTGAAGAATCAAATGTTCGGTCAAAACCAATGTTGATGCTGCCAAACAAATAGATTTTTAAGTTCATGGTCCCTGTGGAAGAAACATACATTACTGACTGTTGACCAGGTTTAGGTTAAGATCTAAGATCCTTCTCTCCTGTAAGCTTGTACTACTATCAGTCAGTGACAGGGAAGAGAAAACAGCAGAGAGGGAGAGAAATTCCTGATTTGTACATGAAGTATAGGTGGCACATGTATACTATATATATATTCTATATTCAGTACAATATTATTGTACTGAATATAGAATATCTTTCTCCTTCAGCCTCATGCTCTCACTACAACTGTTCTGTTGCCAACAAACACACATGACGATGGCACCGAACTGCAGCTCCATGTTTGTTCTGTTTCTTCCAAACACTTCATCTTGCTCCTGCTGATGTTTCTGATACTCTTCAAACAACAGATTAACAAAGGAATATGTACAATGAACACATTTTAATGTTAATATATTTGTGTGTTGTTGTTCAGATGTTGATCCATCAGCGTCTCTCTCAGTGAGTCCTGACAGAGTGCAGCACTTCACCTCTCAGGAGATCTTACTGAGATGTGAGGGAAACTCTACTGAGTGGAGACTGAGGAGGTTTCCTAAGAGTTACTCTTTGACCTGTTCTGACCAGATAATAAGGAACGGATCCTCATGTAAAATGTCCCCATACCAGCCCAGTGATGCAGTTTACTGGTGTGAGTCTGGATCAGGAGAGTTCAGCAACACAGTCAACATCACTACACATGGTACATTTTATTATATTTTGTCTCTTTTTCACTTTTTGTAGAATTTGAATAATTTTCAATGTCTCATGTGATTGAATTTATTTTGGAGTTGAGTTGTTACATCAACAGTGACTTTCTGAGAGTTTGGTCTGTGACTTCATGGTTTGTTCAGTAATTTTAGCTTCACAACACAAACTAAATCACTTCCTCTGTGATATGTAGATTTTACATGAATTGGTTCTTAGCTGATGATTAAATGTCAATGTTCAGTCTGTCTTCTTCATAACTGAACATCAAAATAGTCTTTGTCTCAATTTACAAAACACAACATTTATTTTCTTTAACAAAGTGCTAAAAAAATGTCAGTGTCAGTGTTTCTCTTTCAGATTATCATACTGTATAACATTCTGTCTGAAATCATGTTAAGTAAATAATTAGTTAGCTGAATATAGAGCTTGTGCACCTTTACCAAATTGGACTCATTAGTTTTGATTGTTCTTTACAGTTTTCACTTTGCAGTTGTATTAGAAAGACAAAACAAACTTCTATATTGATGGACACAAATCAAATATTTCACCCTTCTCTAGAGCTAATGAACTCTAACCCTGTCATCTGTGGCTGCAAATAAACATCAAACATCTCAGTCTCAAAAGGTGGTTGCAGAAACCAAGGCACTCTCGAGGTTGAAAAAATAAAAAACCTTTATTTCAGCATGTCCCTAGGTTTTTATTTTTAAAACTTGACGTTGCGTTACAGCCATACAGTAGGCGTTCATCACGTCTAGGAAAAGATGACATGATCGATCTGGGCCACATTCAAACCAGCTAAACCAAAGTACACATTAATGCTTGCCAGTAAATTACAATAAACAAGATTTCAGCACAGGGTAAGTGGAGAACAATACAAAATATCACACAATACAAACATAACAAACAATGCAAGCGCTTTAATATACATATAGCCTAAATCATCACACATATCCTGGGCCGAGGGACCAAAGAAAAGGGGAGAGGTCACATTAACTGTTCAGGCCTGGGTACTGTATATATCCAGAAGGATTCTCTCTGTAGGAGCTTTTTATCCTGTCTCATCTCATTATACAACCTGCTATGTGGTTGATGCCTATATTGCAACTGCAGTGTTTAGTGTCTTTATAATGCAGAGCCATGGGATATTGGCGATTCCCCGTCCTAATAGCATGTTCATGTTCAGCCAATCGTGCTGCCAGTTTACGCTTCGAGAGTCCCTCAGTTTCTGCAACCACCTTTTACAAATGCAGAGCACCAGAGGTAGAGACCAAGAGACTTTTCTCACCATGCAGCACTGCATCCATGTGTTTTTTGATGATCATCTTGGTCTCATATTTTGACATGGACATTCTGTTTTGTCTATCTGCTGGTTTTTAAAGGTCTGCACCAGCTGATCTCTGACTGAAGCTTCATGTTCTGACTGTTTTACAGGTTCTGGTTTGATCCTGTCGAGCCCCGTCCATCCTGTGACTGAGGGAGAGTCTGTTATTCTGAGCTGTGAATTCAAGACAAATGAAAATCCTTCCAGTGTGTTTTTCTATCAGAATAACAAACTGATCCAAAGTGACACCAGGACGGAGCTGAAGATCTCTGCAGTGTCAAAGTCTGATGAAGGTTTCTACAGGTGTGAGTCCTCAGGACAAAAGTCTCCACAGAGCTGGGTGTCAGTCAGAGGTGAGTAGTGTTAACATTTTTCTATTTTGTGAACTGTGCTGTTGACTGATAAAGAAAGACTGGCAACATAGTACAGTGCCTTTATATGCCTGTGCTGTACAGTATATTGATTCATTTCTGAATATTTTTTCTTTACCACCTGCCTTACATTTTTAGGAAATTATTTTATCAGTTATGATTTAAAGCAGATATCAGTGGAATGTTTTTGTTAATATAAGTCCTAAATAGTCCTATTTTCCGTCAGCAATCACTTACATGAAGTATTTCAGCCTAAACACGAGTCTCTCCGTCACTCTGCTCTGCTGTAACCCGAGGAGAAAATTTTCCTTGTGGGATACAAGTGTTATCCAATGAGGAGAGAGAACGGCATGAAGGGCTGTGTGTGCAGCCAAGGGATGCGCGTGAATGTGGTGACGTAGCACGAGGACCAATTGATGCCTGACAAGGGCGGGGGCTGCTAACTCATGGTGCGTTCAAAGAAACTCGTACTTTGTGTTTTTCCTTCCTGTGAAGTCATACCAGTTCGATCTGGTACGAGTTCACGGGTCGGAAGTTACGAGTGGCCGTTATAGGGAACTTTCACAGACAACAGGATGGTAAAAACACGAGCTACGGGTTACCTGGAACGCTACCAAGTCGTAGTTGTGACTTGAAGCTGTAACTTACGGTTTCAAAAGCCTGCCTTGAACGCAGCATTAGCCGAAACGGCCGTGAAGCTGATATCTGCTTTAAGGTTTTCATTATTTGTAACATTTAATTTACAACATTTACCTTTATAGCTGGGCCAAAACCTGAAAGCTCTTCATTTCCTGTGTGGCTGATTGTTTCACTGCTTTGTGGAGTCGTACTGATTGTCGTCCTGCTCCTCTTGTGTCGTAACAGACGGTCCAAGGGTGAGACATCTATCCTCTGATATTTAACAGTTTATTTCTGCTTTAAATATTAATGTAATATAAACTCATGTCATTGAGACAGAAAATAGCAGCAGGACAATTAATTAACATTCATCAAATGTCTTTTCCACAGATTTATGCTTCATGAGGTCAGTTCAACACTCTCCTCTCTGGTCTTACAGTAAATATAACAGCAGTTCACTCTGTTTCTGTATTAAATCTACTGTATTTATGATGTTATAGGTCGATCCAGTCAGAGAGCAACACCACAAATATCCAGAGTCAAAGCCAACATAGTGAATACGCCTCTCCTCTAAATTGTTGGTATCCAAACAAGGCTGATTATTGTCGTTTTCATACAATATTATCTATTCATTAACATTTCTTACATGGAAGTGGAAGTCCATGAGGATGAGGGTATCTTACTGATTCTGCTTGAACTGAACCTGAGCTATACAAGACACAAACAGTCCTAAAATATTACCGTTACACTCAGTGGCGTGCACAGGGGGGGGGCAGGGGGGGCGGTCGCCCCCCCTCGTGGCCCAATTGATGAAAAACGCGTGCTAAAGTGCCCCCTGGGAGCCAAAACGCGCGTTAAAGTGCCCTCTTGGAAGCCAAAACACGTGCTAAAGTGCCCTCTAGGAACCAAAACGTGTGCTAAAGTGCCCTCTAGGAGCCAAAACATGTGCTAAAGAGCCCTCTAGGAGCCACAATGCGTGCTAAAGTGCCCTCTAGGAGCTGAAACGCGTGCTTAAGTGCCCTCTTGGGGGCCAAAACGCGTGCTTAAGTGCCCTCTAGGAGCCAAAACGTGTGCTAAAGTGCCCTCATGGTAGCCAAAACGTGTGCTAAAGTGCCCTCTAGGAGCCAAAACACATGTTAAAGTGCCCTCTTGGAAGCCAAAACACATGTTAAATTGCCCTTGGAAGCCAAAGTGCCCTCTTGGGAGCCAAAACACGTGTTAAAACAGGCCACATCGATGTTTTTTAGTCTTAAAGGTGTACAGAAATGGCCGTTTGTCCTGTTTGTCGCGCCGAGTTGTCACGAGCTGCAACACGAGTTTACCCGAGTAAGGAAAACGAATTTGATTGGTCGTTATCGAGCGGGCGGGATATTCAAAGCTTGGGGCGAGCCCGAGCTCCGTGTGTGTGTGCGTGTCTCAGACGTTTGAATGACGGATTACGGATCCAATATCAGATATCTGATGAATCGTGTACAGGCTGACGTATAATCCGTGCGCCTGCATTATCCAATGCGAAAAAAAAAATACACACTTTCATCCCGGATTTACTCAAAAATAGAATTTTGCACAAAGTTTGGCCTACAACGTCTGAAAGATGAGTTATCACATTAATTTTATGATCCAGAGTGGGCTCAAATTCAGTTTTCTTTTCTGTACACCTTTAAGGTATCGATATTATAAAACAGGCCAAATCAACGCTTAAAAAGGCCAAATTTTTTTCGCCGCCGACCTCTGGTCGCCGGCCAAACGCACCATGTCGCTGCAGTCTCACTCTTGTCATTTTCTGAAACTTGGCAGCCCTGAAAGTGCCCTCTAGGAGCCACATCTAGGAGCCAAAACGCGTGCTAAAGTGCCCTCTTCAGTGGCGAGGACGCGCTATTAGGTGCCCCTTTTTTTCCTTTTCGCCCCTGCCCTTCAAAAAGTCTGTGCACGCCACTGGTTACACTGGTCTCTTTTGATAATGTTACATACTAGAGGGCACAATGAGTAATTAAAATATAATAATATAACAAATAAAAAATAAAACAACAGAGGATTTTTGTCAATAATATGCTCTTTATTTTGTATAATGGAGGTCAAACATCAATCTGACCTTGGTTTTCTTTGTTACCACAGATGAATCTCATCTCTATGATACAATCAGAACTGAAGATGCTGCAAATGGTACAGTTTCTACCTTTGGAGTCAGTCCCTTGAAATGATGAAACTGTTTTATTTGATATGAGACTCAGTAACTTAAACATGTCTTTATCACAGGTGCAGGTGCATCTCAGGACGTGACATATTCTTCTATTGAACTTAAAAATATTGGAAAGAAGCGTGAGTGCTCCAGATATGTGTAATGTAGAAGATTAAAAACTTCATTTGACCTGCAGTGTCCAAAACAATGACACATTTTCTTTCTTTTATAAATTCCCCCTTTAACAGCCAAGCGTCGTGAACCAGCCGAGACCTCTCTTTACTCTGATTTGAAGATTGGAGCTACAGGTGCAGTCTTGCTCATAATTTGTCTTGTTTCATATTCACTATGATGTGATTGTGATTGTTTGTCTGATGTCATTACCTTCCTGTACATTTCCATTTTGCAGACATGACATGAAACTGATTAGTTTCTCTTATGTTTTTTATTCTCTAGTCATCATGTTTCACATTATGAAATACTGGAGCTTATATGTGGAAGTTCACCACCCTCCTTCTCCTTTCTGTCTTTCATAAATGAGCTGGTGCAATCATAGATAATTAAGTGTAAAAACAGTCTTTCACTGCCATCACTTTTTCACCCTTCAATCCGTGTTATGAATGTTTTTCTGCAAGTTTGTTCTTCATAGCACATATTAAAACTGAATGAGATGTGAGAAAATTAGAAATACCAAAACACACACGATGTGGTATAATTTGTGTGTGTTTTGACTTTCATGTCTATATCTGATGCCACTCAAACGCGTCCTGAATTTCTTACACTTACTACTAAATGTAAATGTGTCCATCAGTCCATCAGCTGTGTATCACAGAGATCTGGCTTCTGTTTTAGAAAACGGTCCCACGTTCGCCCAGGTCAACATCAAAGGAAAAGGCAAGAAAAAGAAAGGTTGGTAAAGTTTGTAATCGCTGATCACATGTCTTTTTTGTAATGCATGTTTATTTTTTGTATTTATGCTGGACAAATAAGATTTACATCAATAAACTCTGTAAAAGCATTATTACTCTACTTCATGTCCAGTTTCAGCACAAGGATCATTACAGCACCTTTAGTTGACTTAGTGGAGACTTGAACTCTAATTTATCCTTATCAACCGTCTCAATCTAATCATCTCTCGCTCACAGGAAAATCAACTCCTACTGCGACTGAAGAAACTCTTTATTCTGGAGTGAAAACCACAGGAGCAGCTTTTGGTAATACATATGTGTAATTATTTGAATATTGTCCTGATTTATGAACTCAGCATTATATCTTGGATAAACCTGTATCTTTGTTTTCCTCTTCTCCCAGATCTGTGAAGAGCTGCGTCAACAAAACCAAAGAACTGGTCGACTGAACTTTCTGCAACAACTTACAAGTGTGTCCATATATCACACATGAATTTCCCTTTAGGGATTAATAAGTAATTCTTATATTATCTTATTTTATCTTACATGCTTACTTTTTATTGCCAGTAGCTCATGTAAACACATAGATTTAATATTGTTTTAGCACAAAGAACAAAACTTATGACATGTATTTACATTTAACATTTATAAGTGCCTACATCAGAATTTGTATTGCTTTATATAGTTTTTTTTATTATCATATATCTATTTATATCGTAATTTTTCTTTGTTAACTTGGTACCATTTTGTAATAAGACTCCCCTTATAAAATATTTATGAAAGGTTTATATCTGCTTTATTAATAGTTGAAGGTGTTACAAGATGTTAAAACAGTCGTAAAAAGCATTTGCCTGATCTTACCAAATTGTGATCCTGCATCAATACAGGAAAACGGTTATTACTTGTTTATTCTGATTTTCAAAGTGTTTACAACTGTATTAATGTATTTATTAATATCTATAAATCCTTTATAAAGGTCTTATAGTAAAGTGGTACCTTTTAGGTTTTAGTGAAGGATATGTTACAGGCTGCTCCAAAAAGCAGAAATAATTAACAGTTTGATACATTTATATTATTATATTACAGCTTCAGTATATAAATATTTGTGCAGTGTATTTATTCAGTGTTAAATTTTAACTGCAAGCAAACATACAAAACATATTAGCTATATCCTTATATTCCTGCTGTTGTGTATATGAATAGGATTTTAAGAAAGCAAAAGGGGAAACCACATGAGTTGGTTTTGTTTGAAACTCACAGGCCACATAAAGTAGTAAAAATAAAAACCAAAGAGTCCTGGCATTTGGATTCTGTTTTCTAGTGATACGTCATGTGACCTGTGATTGGCCACAACAACAAAGGTCAAGGCAAAATGACAGGTTAATAAAGTCCAGTGCAGCTGTTCTTCCAGCTGTTGGAGCATGTGAGGTTCCAAAACATAAGAACTTAAGTGTTGCAGCTTTGACCTTGAGTGGCGTTGATTGATTATGATTCGGATTTTTTAGCTTTTCAATATAGACACATTATGACGACAGAGAGGAATCATCAATAGATTAATGTTTATATCGAGTGTTTGCAGTATTTAGGCAGCTGCTGTGTGTACAGATATCAGAGATGCAACATTTTTATGTATTTAACCTCAAGTGTAATCCAGCTGTTCTCAATAAAATGACAAGATGACTGAACTTTTGTGTCAATATTTCTTCTCATATTTGTCCCTAATACACCTACCGCCTTAAATTCAGCAGACAGAAGTAACTGGGTGGCCCCACCTGTTTTAAATATCGAACATTTTTACCAAAGTCAAAAAGTTTTCCTGTGTGGTTTCTGTATTTTAAATACAGTTTAAGTTTGAACAGTTTAAATAGACAGTTAATGTATCCATTAAATGTCACACTAGTCATAGCTACTAATGAATCAGAGTCAGTCTCTGATGGGGTGTGTGGCTTTTCACACACTCTGCTGTTCATGACACTGTTCCTATTGTGCGTGAGCTCATTTACTTCCTGTGAGAAGAAAACAAAACGCATTATGAACAAACTTGAAACAAGTATTGTACTGTGAAGTGAAGAGGGTCGGTGGTGGGTGGGCTGAACACTTCTCCTCGGTACAGAAACTCACCGGAAGAATGAACGTATTTTCAGATTGAACGAAGAAGCCAGTGGATTGCCAATATTTGCTGTACTCAAGTGATAGTGGTGAGAATGACTTGGTTTCATATCTGCTTTCAAAAACCGTGCTGTAAATGGGAGGTTGATTTATTTCTACAAGGAAGTGTTTCTATATTTTGCTCCTCGATCAATTTAAATGAAGCTGCTTTTACAGTAATTGTAAAATGACCGATACTTTGTGAGGCAAATGCAGAAACAGACAGAAACAGAAATGCCTGTCTACATGTGGCCTCACAAATGGCTTTTGACATTAGTGATGTTTCATTGAGACTGCTTCAACTGTCGTAACCGTCTGACTGCCCACGATAAGAAGACTCAGTGTCCAACTTGTCCACGAAAGAGTTTTTGAGTTGTTGTATTTGATGTTTTTGATGAGGGAAACCAAGAAATTCCTTTAGCCTCCCTAGCGTAGCTCTGAGCAGCTGACGGCTCTGCTCCGCCGTTCTAAAAATAGCTTACACTGACAATTAAAGATAATGAACCTACTGCTATGATTATAGCGATTATGGCAATGGGCTAATTTGTCAAAATGTTGAACTATCCCTTTAAAGAGAATTTCAAATTTTTATTTTCTGTACAACATGTCTCTCACATCTAAATGACACCTTTATTGGTGTAATAACTTTTGATTGAACCATTTGAACTTTGCTGACTCAACATAGAGATTGTGATTTTTTATTTAAATGTATCATTTTATGTTTATAATACTATATTTACAGTAGTTTATTGTGATTTTATTCCAGGTCCATGAACAGAAGAACATCGTCGACAAAACCAGAGAGACAAAAAGACATTTTATAGAGGTGAACAACAGTTTATATTTTTTTTAAAAAAGAAAACGTTTGGATTTGTTTTTCTTTTGCATATGAAAGGGTATCGAATGCATTTTATATTGATATATTATTACATTATATTTCTATGTGATGTGTTTGTACCATAATTTGTAGTGCAGGTTTCTCATTATTAAACAATTTGTACAGGTTTAGTTTCATTTTCCTCTGTTGCTCAGTTTGTTCATCATACTGTATGATGCCTCTGCTCAAAATAATCCTATAGCGAACACTTGTTATACATTACATTTGTATCTGGGTTTGCTTGTAAATATTATTGATGCACTTTTTAAAACTTGGAAGATAAACATAAGAGATGTGGAACATTCTGGAGTTGTCCTTCTGTAAATTTTATTTGTATATATTTTTCTAAATATTTATTTTGCATTGTATTCTCATTGTTTGAACTAAAATCATTTGGATCTGTGAATAAATACATTGTAGTAAATTCAAAAACCTTGGTTGGACTTTTGATTAAAAATATTGACTCTTGCAGGGGCCCATAAACTATTCCATGCCGAGGGTCCTCCAAATACTGTAGCATTAGCTTCTTTGCAAACCCACCAAGTTTTGAGGCTTGATGTCATGACATCATGAATGATATTTTGTCTGACAGGCAAGATTAGCATGACAAATAAGGTTTTGAGATGTTATATTATTATTGTAAATTATATTTCATAATAATGCTCAAAATATAATAATTAGATTTAATTCTGTTATTTTATTCCTCACCTTCCCTCCAATTTGATGAGTACTCGGGGGCCCTGGCCACCACTTTGAAAACCACTGGACTAGTGCACCTTTACTGGTCCACATCTGGATCCAGATGAGAGAGGCCACAGATGGAGCTGAAACTCATCATAGAGCAAGTTGGAGACTGTCCTCCAGTAAAAATCAAGCCCAATGGTCGTTTGTTTACGACCCATAGTTGTGTTTTATTGTAGGGCGACATCTAGTGGCTGCAGTATTTATGACAGGAGCAGAGGGAGAAGTGTAGTGTGGAGGGAGAAGTGTAGTGTAGTGTAGTGACGTATTGTGCTGTTGCTGCTTCCTTATTGTCCTCTCCACCTCTTGATGTGGTGTTGTTCTACACAGCACTGCCACCAGGTGTCACAATAGGTGAACAGCAACAACCTAACCCTTAATGAGTCATTACTTATGAGGCCGTTTAAGAAATAATTCACATTCACTCATACACACACTACTATAGTCTCTTACACATACTATTATATTCATACACACACACCACTATGTGAGAGTGTATAGTGGTGGTATCTGTGTATGAATATGTGTGTGTATCTGAGTATAATAGTGTTTGTAAGGGAGTATAGTGTGTATGTATGAGTATAATAGTGTGCATGAGAGTATAGTAGTGTGTGTATGAGTATAGTGTGCAAGAGAGTTTGATTGCAAGGGAAGTAAATTCTCAGTTTCTGATTGGTTCTTTGCAAGACCGCCGGAACTAGGAACTAAATTAATTTCCGTTTTGTTGTTGTTTTTTTTTACGTTGATCTGTTTGATTGATTTCCACCTTATAAAAATATAAACATATGGGACACAATGTTCACAGAATTGAGGGATAAAGCAGTTGTTAGATGTGACCGAAACATGGTGTTGTGATTCAGCTGCTTCGTGTTTGCTGCTCAGGGCGACCAAGTCTCGGCTCTTCCTCCGCTGTCTTTATCCCACAATGCTGTGAATATTGTATCCAATATGATTATATTTTTATATAGTGGAAAACAATCAAACGAGTCCATGTAAAAAAAAGAAAAGAAAAGAAAAAGTTCCTAATATATTTATTAAAACAGGGATCTCAGATTTCAGAACAGTCCTTTATCCCAAACTAAACAAGAGATTTGCATGTGATAAGCATGTGGTAGTGGTACTGTATGTTAGAGTGTCTGCTTACAGGTCAACTTCCTTATGTCTCGTATCCTTGTTCACAGCAGTGGTGTCTGATGGTTTTTCATCATAATTAGACCGCTCTGCTTAAAAGTCTGGGGGTGAGATGTTTCCTGTTTATATTTTAGATCGATAACACTTCTAAATTATACCTGACTTCACCCTTAAACTTTGTCATAGTTTGATCTTTAAAAAGATGTTTATCAGTTTGCATGTAATGACAGATATGTCTTTTTCATAGTCCAATGTTGTGACTAATGTTCACCTCAGACTGTTTTTAGGCAGCAGTTTGATCAGGCCCATTCAGACAAACACCATCAAGCAGAATGACGCTGGCTTATGATGACAGATAATATCATTCTGGCTCAGTAGATCTGTGTATATGCCAAATATATATTATATACAGTATATATAATATTAGCCTTGTGCTAAAAGGAGGAAAGAAAAAAAACATTTATTTTAAGTGAAGCAGATGACTTCCTCATCTCAGGCTCAGATCTGCGTTTTCAGATTTAGCTTTATTCTTGAAGTTCAGTTCCTCAATCTCAAAAATGAGTTGTTATGAATAACTGGGGGGTATCAATGCCTCACTGGGTAGATCATGTATCACCTCAGTGTTTATCTAAGTGGCTGTGTGTTCAAGTCTGATGCATGGCCCTTTGCTGCATATCATTCTCTGTCAATATCACACTCCCACCATCACACCCACAGCCCTCACTCTCCCCCTCTCTCCCTCTTCCTGTCACTCTTTCATTGTCCCTGTCAAGTGAAGACAGTCTTCCAAAAAAAGATTCTGATATGAATTTATTGACATTTAACTAAATTAACCCTTGTGCAAACTCTCATTCTCATCCTCAACGGGCAGAAATAAACAATAATAAAAGAGTAACTGAACTGTTTCACTCAGCCACAGGATTATCTGTACCATCTCTTTACCGAAAACAAGTTGTGCAGCAGCTCCAAGAAAAAATGGTGGCAAACAAAGAAGAAGTTCAGCGTGAGATGTCAATCAAGTGACATATTTCACACCTAGCCCACCACATTTACCAGAGGGCAGTGGGTAGAGCTCAAGAACACAGTGGAAACGTTTGTGACAAATTTTCTCATGCTCAATCTTTGCTTGTTGTTTTTTTCATTATACTGTATCTCAGATATGAACCACCAGCTTCTTTATAGCTACTACTATCCATTGTTAAAAACATTAAACAATTTCAAACACAGTATTCAAATTGCTACATTATCATTTTGCATTTAACTAGAGCTCTACCACATGATACATCCTTTATTGTACTGTAAATGAGACTACTTCTTCTTAACTCTGGGAACATGATGATGAAACTGCATAGCTCTTTCTATCACAGCAACACATCTGAATGTGTGAAGAGGAACTTATTCTTTCTCACATACTAAGAAGCAGTCAGTCTGCTTGTTTCTCCTCTGGCCCTAGTTACTAAGGTTTAACGTTGTTTGAAGAGAATCAAATATATTAATGTTTCACACTGCATTTATTAAAACTACATTGATTAATTGGTGTTTTCACAAATATTAGACCTGGACATTTTAATTGACCATATGACAGAATTGAATAATCTTGCTATAGGTAATATCAGTATTTTGATGTATTCAGCCAGCTGGTTCTCAAAGTTGCATGACTTGTATGGATCCACACTGCAGCTGTCAAGAAATACTTAATGTAAGAAGTAACTGTCTTATCTGACTTTAAAATGAATCATAGTTTAAGCCTGTATTACTTTGCTGAAGGAAAAGTATTGCTGTCTTTATTGTGCCCCCCTCCTCCTCCTACACTCACACCAGATGAAGCAGCCTAGGAAGCTTTTTAACCACAAGACCACCAGGAAGCGTTGGCCTGTGAGTTTTAGCAGACTGTTCAGGGGTCGTGGTAACTGTGGTTGAGTGTCAGTAAAATTTCTTTCACTTCTAAACAGATGCTTTACACTGCACAGAAAAACTATTAAATTAATAGCTACAAACTATAGAGCAAGCTAGTTTCTAAATGGGGTTGAGTTGAACTGATCTTTACTGTATATGCTAAACCACTGAGAAATGCAAAGAAAAACTATGAAGTTGTTTTTGACTTGTATGTAGTTCTGTTTTCTGAGACTGTATGTTTTTCATGAGTTCAGTCATACAGTCATTTTCTTGCCACCTTTGGCAGAGAAGATCCACAGATACTAAACTGATGTTATGAGCTGATTTTCATCATACTACTGTACTGTGATTTCATGGGCTTTTTAACACAATGCTGCTTCTTGAATGAAATTAACTCTGACCCTAACCCCAATTAATTTGAGCAATACACACACTTACAGAGATGCACACATGGTATTTCTGAATTACAGACTCTCCTTGTAATTGCCTGCTGGAATAATAGTGTGCCTCAAAATCTTTCTATGGCCACTGGATTTGAGTGTGTGAAAATTCACCATCACTTGCTGGTTCAATGAACACATGACACATGATAATTGTGCAGTTGGTTATGGTTAGATTCACCTCATGACACTGTGTATGCCATGTTTACTATTTCATTGTCACTGAACCACTGATATCATCACCATGCGTTTTGTTGTGTCAGTTAATAAGATTTGACAACACTTCATATAAGATGCATTAGGGAGTACTATGCACAGATGTACTGTTCATACTGCAGATACACACAACACACATGTTGAAAACATTAGAGGCATTGTGGATGCAAGATACACAGTCCTTTGCACAAGAGAGTAGACAAGGTAATATATTTATTTCAATGGGCAGGAAGTGTAAACATGACAACGTGTGCTGTGGTCAAAGCCATGAAGTTGTCTGAGCTGTGTGTAAAACGGAAGGAAGAACAGAGAGGCTAAACTCAGAAAGAGAAGTTGAGACAAATTCTGATCTCATTTTGTATGAAATGTAAATTCTTCTTTATCGTCCTTCTCTCTTTCTCTTTTTGCTGCCTTATTATTCATGCAAAGTGGAAACGTTGCTGTCGGTGCTGGATGTGAAGATGGGCCACACTTTGCTCTGTGTGCTGTCATCACTCTGTAAGTACATCAGTCATTTTACAATTCTGTGTCTTTCAGAGGCAGATTCATTATTTTATAAATGTGGTACTTTTGTTAACGTGACCATGGCTGCTGCTTATTCTTTTGTTCAAAGTGGTGGACTAAATGGATAACTGTACTGGTTATTCTGGACACATTCATACAGCACATGCACAGTAGCTTAATGTTTATACATTAGTTTAAAATGTATTAGCTGCATTTCATTTGAGATGGATGTTCTCTGCCTCCTCATAGATTTACAGAATATTGTTTAATAAATTTGTCTATAAGCAAAAGTTGCCTCTTCTGAATCTCCACTTGGTTCTTAAACGCTATAGTTTATGTTGATGTTTGTCATATTGATCATGTCTGATGAAGTTTCAATCTTGATTTTAGTGCTGAATACACTCTTATACGGAGAGGCTGAAGGTAACCAGTTCTTTTTTCCTGTTTTTCTCACTTATAGTCTTTAATATTAATTTCCTATTTATTACTGACTATTACTCTTAACCATTTGTTTTTGCATATGTAATTTGTTTTACATATTAATATGAATTATTTAAATGCCTAACCCAGGTGTAGGGGTGGGCGATATGATGATAATTATATTGTGAAGGATTTGAACGTGTTGACGATCTCTTAGCTGCAGTCCTGCATGCAGCACAGATGATCTCATTTACTGAGGGGAGAAAAAATGCTGCTGAGCCTAATGTCAATGCCTGATGAAAGGTGGAGAAAGTCCAAATGTGCTGCTTAAAGATTTAAAAAAGAATCATATGTTCAGTTTTACACATGAAGTAACTCTCACTTTGAGGTGTGGCTTGGTTCAGTTAACAAAATCAATAGAATAGAATAGAAATGCTGCAGAGGCATTTCTATAGAAATATACATTGATGAGGTGGAAATATTCGGCCCCAACATCCTGTTTGAAAACACATGTGTTTGTCAACTTAACATTTCACAGTATTTCAGTCCATTAAAATGTCTAAATAGATGTGTGGTTTGGAGTCAGTGTGTGGTGCTTTATGTGTTTACTTGATAAACCTGTGAATACAAAGAGACTAAATTGGATAAAATCAGATTAATTTAAGCAGAATATGACTGAGACATGTTTGTTTCCAGACTGTGATGAAACACATGTAAATATATTTTGATGGGACATTAAAACTCTTCTCCTTTTTCTAACTTGATCAGAGCGTGAACTGAAGGCCACTCTGACAGCAGACAGGACAGAGATACCAGCAGGGGGCAGCGTGACACTGACCTGTTCTCTGGACGATCCTGATGGTTGGAACTACGAGTTGTTCAGATACACTCAGATCTATAGAAATGGTGAATCAAACCCAGTGTTCAGTGTTTCCCAGGAAGGTGTTTACAGCTGTAGAGGATGGAGACCAGAGACAAATGATATCACAGCCTATAGTGACTCGGTCACCATTTATGAAACTGGTGAGTGAACTGATTTTCTCAGAGTAAAACAACATGGATTCTTTAAATCATAAAACAATACAGGGAGTGTGGAGGAGGTCAGTGGGTCCTGATGGATGAATGATTAAGGCCCATTAATCAGGACATCAATTAATAGTTGGTTAATTAGAGGAGTTGAGGGTCCTTTTTTAACACTGACTGCTTGTGGTTATAAACATCTGCAATTGGATAAAAATGTGACGACTTCATACTGGATTTATGGACTTGATATTCAACATCTAGTTTTTATGTTTATTTAGAAATCAGCTGATCTGAACATTAATGATACTCATTTGAATTTGTGCTGAAAAGTTTTCCCCTGATTTTAAACTTCTATTTGTTTTCTAACTGTGTAATTTTCAGTTTCCAGTAGAGTCACTGTGACTCTGCTGCCCAGCTGGTCTGTGATCTACAGAGGAGAGAAGATCACTGTCAGATGTGAGATCCAGGGAGGTGGAAACACTGAGCGGACGTATGAGTGGAGAACAACCAGCTCATACAAACCTCCATCAGTCAGAGAATTCACTATCAACAGTGTTACTGAGTCTCACAGAGGAGACTACAGCTGTAGAGGTAGAAGAGACTATTTGTTAACACAGTGGAGTGGAGTCAGGAGACTGACAGTATCAGGTGAGTTGAACTGTCTCTCGTTATGTGGTGACTCCTTTCTTTCCTAATGATTAACCAGTGAATCATGTGCTGTTTGTAACTCTCATGTGATGGTAGTAGATAATTGTTGGGTTTCAATTCAGCCATGTAATTGTTATTTTTGGTTCAATTTGTGTGTCAACTGAAAATCTCAACAAGTCATTACAAAGTGTTTTTGTTCCTTTCTACTGAAACTGTATCATATAGTTTGTCCATATTGTGTCCAACTTCCCAACAGACAAACCCAGGCCTGTCCTCACTGTGTCTCCATCATGGCTGAGTCCTGGAGCCTCAGTAACTCTCAAGTGTGAGGTTGGACTTAAATCTGCAGGATGGAGGTTCTTCTGGTCTAAGGCTGTTGCTGATCCATCACAGCTCTCCTACCGCTCTGAGCTGCTCCCTGGTAGCAGCAGTGGGACTGAACAGGATTCCTACATGGTCCATGGTCAGACACACACAGCAGGATATGTGTGTCGGGCTGGAAGAGGAGACCCAGTGGTTTACACTGAGACTAGTGAACCAACGTTTGTCTGGTCTGGAGGTCAGTTGGTTGTTTCTTGTGTTTTCTGTGAAGAATCAAATATTCAGTCATTACCTGAATTCAACCATGTTCTTGTCAGTGAACATTTCCTTAAACCAATGTTAATGCTACGAAACACATAGATTTTTAAGTTCATGTTCCCAGTTGAAGAAACGTACTGACAGTGGACCAGGTTAAGATCTAAGTTCCTTCTCTCCTCGTCTCCACATCCATGAAAACATGTCAAACCGAACAGCAGCTCCTTGATTGTTATGTTTCTTCATCTTGTTCCTGCTGATGTTTCTCAACAAAAAACAGATTAACAAAGGAATATGTACAATGAACTTGTTTTAATGTTAAAATCTTTATGTGTACAATGAATATGTACAATGAACTTTTTCAATGCTAATATCTTTGTGTGTGTGTTGTTGTTCAGACGTTGA
The DNA here is from genome assembly GCF_905171665.1 of Trachurus trachurus. Lineage (NCBI taxonomy): Eukaryota > Metazoa > Chordata > Actinopteri > Carangiformes > Carangidae > Trachurus > Trachurus trachurus. The sequence continues at coordinate 15,188,811 of NC_139909.1, read as the reverse complement.
TCCATCAGCGTCTCCCACAGTGAGTCCTGACAGAGTGCAGCACTTCACCTCTCAGGAGATCTTAGTGAGATGTGAAGGAAACTCTACTGAGTGGAGACTGAGGAGGTTTCCTAAGAGTGATAATCTCACCTGTTCTGATCGGAGAATAAAGAACGGATCCTCATGTAAAATTTCAACATCCCAGCCCAGTGATGCAGTTTACTGGTGTGAGTCTGGATCAGGAGAGTTCAGCAACACAGTCAACATCACTACACACGGTACATTTTATTACATTTGACTTCTAGAACTTGATTCATTTATTTTATTGCACCATGTAATCCATGGTCCGTAACATAGACGAGTTCTTATCCAATCAAAACTTAATGTCACTGTCCAGTCAGTCTTGAGTGGAATTGTTACTAGTTGTAAATAAACACATTCAAAAATTAGGTCTTAAATTAAAATTCTTAATTAAATTCTACATTGTCATGAGGATAAAAACATATACATGTGCATATTCATCATTGTCTATATGCTGGTTTTTAAAGGTCTGCACCAGCTGATCTCTGACTGAAGCTTCATGTTCTGACTGTTTTACAGGTTCTGGTTTGATCCTGTTGAGCCCCGTCCATCCTGTGACTGAGGGACAGTCTGTTATTCTGAGCTGTGAATTCTGGACAAACAAAAAACCTTCCAGTGTGTTTTTCTATCAGAATAACAAACTGATCCAAAGTGACACCAGGACGGAGCTGGAGATCACTGCAGTGTCAAAGTCTGATGAAGGTTTCTACAGGTGTGAGTCCTCAGGACAAGAGTCTGCACAGAGCTGGGTGTCAGTCAGAGGTGAGTAGTGTTAACATGTCTGATTATTTTTCTATTTTGTACATTTATGTGTATGAGCTGTAGACAAAGATTTATGCCTATTACATTTTTAGCTTTGTCAAACTTGAATTCACCTGCTCATAAAAGTTAATTATGAATAATTTCATTTGATACTTTTATTAACATTATTATATTAATGTAATGTTTACAGCTGTACCAAGACCTGAGGACTCTTCTCTTCCTGTGTGGCCAGTCATTAAGCTATTTTTTGGACTAGTATTGATTATTGTCCTGCTGCTGTTTGTCTGCAGAAAAATAACAGGTGAGATATTGACTATTGATTAATAACGGATCACTTCTGATGTCACATCATAGAGCAGTGCCTCAGTTTTTAAATATGAATTCTACTCTGCTTTCCACAGGTCCATGTGTCAACAGGTTTGTACAACAAACTCGCATCTCCAATTAAAAGCACTTCTATATTTCACATCTTTATCATGTTTTACTTTGAAATGTTCCTGCTCATCACTGCTAATAGACGTTTTTAAACTCTATGTTTCAGACTCACTCAGACTAAGAGAGAGAATCAGGACTCAGTCCACCATGATGAAAATCAACAGCAGGTTAATTCCTCTTTCCTCCACGGTCAGTTGTTCATGTAGCTTCCAACACTTTCATATCTATTTGTAACTCACAAGAGACACTTGGAAATATTTTTGACATGAGGTGACTGATGTAACTTTGTTTAATTTTGATTGGCCCACTGGACAAGGTTCATTATAAACTTCTATTAATGTCCTAGACAATAAAAACATTATGTTTTTCAACTCAGTGTCACTAATATCACTGTTGAAACTGATATAAAATATCTGCAATGTTCATCTCAACAGGTCAATGTGACGGTGCAGAGCAGAGCTCTGACTATGTGAATTCAGATCCAGCCACAGGTAAAAACATTAACATCAGCTCTTTAACTTGTTTAATCGATTTCTCTTAACTTTTTTACTAAACAAACTTTTTTCTCATGATTGCGACTTTTTATTTATTCAATTTACCCTCTTGAAATATATAAATGCTCAATGTGCTTTGGTAGATATCGTTAAAGAGAATTTTAAGTTTATATTTTCTGTTCAACATGTCTCTCACATCTAAATTACACCTTTATTGGTGTAATAATTTTTGATTGAACTATTTGAACTTTGCTGATTCCACATAGAGATTGTGATTTTTTTATTTAAAGGTATCATTTTATGTATTTAATACTACATTTACAGTAGTTTATTGTGATTTTATTCCAGGTCCATGAACAGAAGAACATTGTCGACAAAACAAAAAACAAAGTTTAGGTTTATTTTTCTTTTGCATATGAAAGAGTATCGATATCTATGTGAAGTGTTTGTACCATAATTTGTAGTGCAGGTTTCTCATTATTAAACATTTACAGGTTTGGTTTTATTTTCCTCTGTTACTCAGTTTGTAGTACATCATACTGTATGGTGCCACTGCTCAAAATAATCCCAGAGGAAACACTTGTTATACATTTGTATCTGGGTTTGCTTGTAAATATTATTGATGCACTTTTTTTAATCTTGGAAGATAAACATAAGAGATGTGGAACATTTGAAAAACCTTTTCTGGAGTTGTCCTACTGTAAATTTTTGTATATATATATTTTTTAATATTTATTTTCATTGTTTGAACTAAAATCATTTGGATCTGTGAATAAATACATTGTAGTAAATTCAAAAACCTTTGTTGGATTTTTGATTAAAAATATTGACTCTTGCAGGGGCTCATAAACTATTCCATGCCGAGGGTCCTCTAAATTAGCCTCGTACTGTAAACCAGCCTCTCGCGGAAATGCATTTCATTTCATTTCTCGGGAGAGTCTGGCCTCATCCCCCCTCTAAGTGTTCGGGGTGGGCGGGAGCTGGGCGGGAGGAGTAGCAAAGACGGTTTAATATCTTTGGTAGTAGTGTTGACAGACAACCCCATTCAGCCAATCAGCAAGTTGGTGTAGTGACGGGGCTTTGCACCACTCGGTCCCTGATTGGCCGACGTGCTGTGTCAATCACAGCGGCGACGCTGATTGGCTCGGCCTTCTGAGGGTTTCAGTCCAAACGCTTAGAATGGGGATGAGGCCAGACTCTCCCTCGGAATGAAATGAAATGCACTTCCGCGAGAGGCTGGTTTACGAGGCTACCTCCAAATAGCATTAGCTTCTTTGCAAACCCACCAAGTTTTGAGGCTTGACGTCATGAATGACATTTTGTCTGGCAGGCAATTAGAAAGATTAGAATAGAAAATAAGGTCTTGAGATGTTATATTATTATTGTAAATTATATTTCGTAATAATGCTCAAAATATAATAATTAGATTTTATTCTGTTATTCAAGTTTTTTCTTAAAACAGAAGCGATCCGGTTGTTTTGGCTAACTTCTTGTCAGCCGATGGAGTTAGCAGTCCCCGCCCTCGTTCCTACGTCACCACATTCACGCGCATCCCTTGGCGGCACACACAGAGAGGACCGCCCCTTTATGCCGTTCTCTCTCCTCATTGGATAAAGGTTGTAGGATACAAGGAAAGTTTTCTCCTCGGCTTACAGCAGAGTGACTGACAGACCCGTGTTTCGGACCAAACACTCTATATAAGTGATTGCCGTCGGAAAATAGAACTATTTAAGACTCATATTAACACAAATATTCCGCTTACTTCTGCTTTAACCTCCTTCTAATTTGATGAGGACCCCCTATAGCACCAGGGGCCCTGGCCACCACTTTGAAAACCACTGGACTAGTGCACCATTGGTTGTTTGTTTACGACCCATAGTTGTGTTTTATAATTGTAAGGCGACATCTAGTGGCTGCAGTATTTATGACAGGAGCAGAGGGAGAAGTGTAGTATAGTGACGTATTGTGCTGTTGCTGCTTCCTTCTTGTCCTCTCCACCTCTTGATGTGGTGTTGTTATACACAGCACTGCCACCAGGTGTCACAATAGGTGAACAGCAACAACCTAACCCTTAATGAGTCATTACTTATGAGGCCGTTTAAGAAATAATTCACATTTACTCACACACACACCACTATACTCATACACACACTACTATAGTCTCTTACACATACTATTATACTCATACACACCACTATGTTAGAGTGTATAGTGGTGGTATCTGTGTATGAATATGTGTGTGTGTGAGTATAATGGTGTGCATGAGAGTATAGTGTGCATGTATGAGTATAGTGTGCAAGAGAGTTTGATTGCAAGGGAAGTAAATTCTCAGTATATGATTGGTTCTTTGCAAGACCGCCAAAACTAGGAACTAAATTCAGTTCGTTTTTTTTTTTTTTTTTTTTTTTTACGTTGATCTGTTCGATTATTTTCCACCATATAAAAATATAAACATATGGGACACAATGTTCACAGAATTGAGGGATAAAGCAGTTATTAGATGTGACTGAAACATGGTGTTGTGATTCATACTTCGCGTTTGCTGCTCAGGTCGACCAAGTCTCGGCTCTTCCTCCGCTGTCAGGTGGTGATGATCATAATGGGGACAATGCTTTATCCCACAATGCTGTGAATATTGTATCCCATATGATTATATTTTTATATAGTGGAATTACAATCGAACGAGTCCATGTTAAAAACTAGTTCATAATAGTTGTAATAACAATATATTTATTAAAACAGGGATCTCAGATTTCAGAACAGTCCTTTATTCCAAACTAAACAAGAGATTTGCATGTGATAAGCATGTGGTGGTGGTATGTTAGTGTCCGAGTTACAGTGTCAACTTCCTTGTGTCCTATATCCTTGTTCACTGGAGTGGTGTCTGATGGTTTATATTTTAGATCGATAACACTTCTAAATTATACCTGACTTCACCCTTAAATTTTGTCATAGTTTTGACCTTTAAAAAGATGTTTATCAGTTTGCTTGTAATGACAGATATGTCTTTTTCATAGTCCAATGTTGTGACTAATGTTCACCTCAGACTGTTTTTAGGCACAGCAGTTTGATCAGGCCCATTCAGACCAGCACCATCAAGCAGAATGACGCTGGCTTATGATGACAGATAATATCATTCTGGCTCAGTAGATTTGTGTAAATGACAGATATGCTAAATACTGTATGTTGGCCTTGTGCTAAAAGGAGGAAAGAAAAAAAAAACATCTATTCTAAATGAAGCAGATGACTTCCTCATCTCAGGCTCAGATCTGCGTTTTCAGATTTAGCTTTATTCTTGGAGTTCGGTTCCTCAATCTCAAAAATGAGTTGTTCTGAATAACTGGGGGGTATCAATGCCTCGCTGGGTAGATCATGTATAACCTCAGTGTTTATCTAAGTGGCTGTGTGTTCAAGTCTGATGCATGGCCCTTTGCTGCATTCTCTGTCAATATCACACCCCAGACCACACCATCACCGCCCCTCTCCCTCTCCCTCTCCCTCTCCCTCTCCCTCCCTCTCCCTCTCCCTCTCCCTCTCCCTCTCCCTCTCCCTCTCCCTCTCCCTCTCCCTCTCCCTCTCCCTCTCCCTCTCCCTCTCCCTCTCCCTCTCCCTCTCCCTCTCCCTCTCCCTCTCCCTCTCCCTCTCCCTCTCCCTCTCCCTCTCCCTCTCCCTGTCACTCTTTCACAGCAGCAGTGGCTCAGGTGGTAGAGCGGGTCGTCCAATGATCAGATGGTTGGCGGTTCGAATCCTGCTCTGTCTCCCGGTTGCTGCCGTAGTGTCCTTGGGCAAGACACCTTACCCACCTTGATATGAATTAATTGACTTTTAACTAAATTAACCCTCATGCAAACTCTCATTCTCATCCTCAACGGGCAGAAATAAACAATAATACAAGAGTAACTGAACTGTTTCACTCAGCCACAGGATTATCTGTACCATCTCTTTACCGAAAACAAGTTGTGCAGCAGCTCCAAGAAAAAATGGTGGCAAACAAAGAAGAAGTGGCCTTCTGTTCAGCGTGAGATGTCAATCAAGTGACATATTTCACACCTAGCCCACCACATTTACCAGAGGGCAGTGGGTAGAGCTCAAGAACACAGTGGGAACGTTTGTGACAAATATTCTCATGCTCAGTATTTGCCTGTTGTTTTTTCATGATATTTCAGATATGAACCACCAGCATCTTTATAGCTACTACTATCCATTGTTAAAAACATTAAACAATTTCAAACACAGTATTCAAATTGCTACATTATCATTTTGCATTTTGCATTTAACTAGACCTCTACCACATGATACATCCTTTATTGTACTTGTAAATGAGACTACTTCTTCTTAACTCTGGGAACATGGTGATGAAACTGCATAGCTCTTTCTATCACAGCAACACATCTGAATGTGTGAAGAGGAACTTAATCTTTCTCACACACTAAGAAGCAGTCAGTCTGCTTGTTTCTCCTCAGGCCCTAGTTACTAAGGTTTAAAGTTGTTTGAAGAGAATCAATTATATTTCACACTGCACTGATTAAAACTACATTGATTAATTGGTGTTTTCACAAATATTAGACCTGGACATGTTAATTGGCCATATGACAGAATTGTATCTTGCTATAGGTAATATTAGTATTGTATAGTATAGTGATATATTCAGTCAGCTGGTTCTCAAAGTTGCATGGCTTGTGTGTAACTGTATGGATCCACACTGCAGCTGTCAGAAAATACTTAATATAAGGAGTAACTGCTGTTGCTATCTTTATTGTGCCCCCTCCTCCTACACACAGACACACACCAGATGAAGCAGCCTAGGATGCTTTTTAACCACAAGACCACCAGGAAGCGTTGGCCTGTGAGTTTTAGCAGACGGTTCAGGGGTCGTGGTAACTGTGGTTGAATGTCAGTAAAAATTCTTTCACTTTTAAACAGATGCTTTACACTGTACAGAAAAACTATTAAATTATAATAGCTACTAACTGTAGAGCAAGCTAGTTTCTAAATGGGGTTGAATTGAACTGATCTCTACTGTATATGCTAAACCACCAAGAAGTGCAAAGAAAAACTATAAAGTTGTTTTTGAGTTGTATGTAGTTCTGTTTTCTGAGACTGTATTGTATGTTTTTCATGAGTTCAGTCGTACAGTCATTTTCTTGCCACCTTTGGCAGAGAAGATCCACAGATACTAAAGTGATGTTATGAGCTGATTTTCATCATAGTGCTGTAATGTGATTTCATGGGCTTTTTAACACAATACTGCTTCTTGAACGAAATTAACTAACCCTAATTAATTTGAGCATTACACACACATACTGTACAGAGACACACAGATGGTATTTCTGAATTACAGACTCTCCTTGTAATTGCCTGCTTGACTAATAGTGTACCTCAAAATCTTTCTGTGGCCACTGGATTTGAGTGTGTTGAAATTCACCATCACTTGCTGGTTCAATGAACACATGATAGTTGTGCAGTTGGTTATGGTTAGATTCACCTCCACATGACACTGTGTATGCCATGTTTACTATTTCAATATCACTGATACACTGATATCATCACCACATGTTTTGTTGTGTCAGTTAATAAGATTTGACAACACTTGTGCACTATGGAGAGTACTACTGTATGCACAGTACTGCACATACTGCACACAACACATGTGATGATGACAATATAAGGCATTATGGATGCAAGAGACACAATCCTTTGCACAAGAGACAAGTTGATATATGTATTTCAATGGGCAGGAAGTGTAAACATGACAACGTGTGCTGTGGTCAAAGCCATGAAGTTGTCTGAGCTGTGTGTAAAACGGAAGGAAGAACAGAGAGGCTGAACTCAGAAAGAGAAGTTGAGACGAATTCTGATCTCATTTTTGTATGAAATGTAACTTCTTCTTTATCGTCCTTCTCTCTTTCTCTTTTTGCTGCCTGATTATTTATGCAAAGTGGAAACGTTTCCCAGAAGCGGAGAGCAGAGCGACGGTGTCGGTGCTGGATGTGAAGATGGGCCACACTTTGCTGTGTGTGCTGTCTTTACTCTGTAAGTACATCAGTCATATTACAATTCTGTGTCTTTCAGAGGCAGATTCATTATTTTATAAATATGGTACTTTTGTTAACATGACTGGTTGCTGATTATTCTTTTGTTTAAAGTGGTGGACTAAATGGATAACTGTACTGGTTATTGGGACACATTTGTACAACACGTGCACACTATAGTCTAATGTTTATACATTAGTTTATAACTTTACATTTAATAGCTGCATTTCATTTGAGATGGATGTTCCCTGCCTCTTCATAGATTTACAGAATATTGTTTAATAAATTTGTCTATATGCAAAAGTTGCCTCTTCTGAATCTCCACTTGGTTCTTAAACGCTATAGTTTATGTTGATGTTTGTCATATTGATCATGTCTGATGAAGTTTCAATCTTGATTTTAGTGCTGAATACACTCTTATACGGAGAGGCTGAAGGTAACCAGTTATTTTTTCCCCTGTTTTTCTCACTTATAGTCTTTAATATTAATTTCCTATTTATTACTGACTATCACTCTTAACCATTTGTTTAGTGTGTGATTACATATTAAGTAGGTTCGGTCGCTCGTCAAATCTTATTAATCGGACCGAATAATATTATTGGTCAGACTTTTCTCATAATTATAGGAGAATGAAAAAAGAGTTTTTAACCCGGGTTTCTCTTACATTTTAATGTATCATCAGATTATTAATAGCATTTTAACTTAGACAAAGAAATGTGCAAAAGTTCCAGAAAAGTAAGAATAGCTTTAACATGAATTATTTAAATGCCTAACCCAGGTGTAGGGGTGGGCGATATGATGATAATAATTATATTGTGAGGGATTTGAACGTGTTGACGATCCCTTAGCTGCAGTCCTGCATGCAGCACAGATGATCTCATTTACTGAGGGAAGAAAAAAATGCTGCTGAGCCTAATGTCAATGCCTGAAGAAAGGTGGAGAAAGTCCAAATGTGCTTTTAAAAAGAATCATATTTTCAGTTTTTACACATGAAGTAATTCTCTCACTTTGAGGTGTGGCTTGGTGACTGACTGATACAGTATGTTTGGTCAAGTTAACAAAATCAATAGAATAGAAATGCTGCAGGGATATTTCTATAGAAATGTACATTAATGTGGTGGAAAAATCCGGCCCCAACATCCTGAATGAAAACATATGTGTTTGTTAACTTAACATTTCACAGTATTTCAGTCCCTTAAAAATGTCTAAATAGATGTGTGGTTTGGAGTCAGTGTGTGGTGCTTTATGTGTTTACTTGATGAACCTGTGAATACAAAGAGACCAAATTGGATGAAATCAGATTAATTTAAGCAGAATATTATGACTGAGACATGTTTGTTTCCAGACTGTGATGAAACACATGTAAATATATTTTGATGGAACATTCATTAAAACTCTTCTTGTTTTTCTAACTTGATCAGAGCGTAAACATAAGGCCACTCTGACAGCAGACAGGACAGAGATACCAGCAGGGGGCAGCGTGACTCTGACCTGTTCTCTGGACGATCCTGATGGTTGGAACTATGACATACTCAGAAACACTATGGTCTATAGAAATGGTGAATCAAACCCAGTGTTCAGTGTTTCCCAGGGAGGTAATTACAGCTGCAGAGGATGGAGACCAGAGACACATGATGCCACAGCTCATAGTGACCCAGTCACCATTCATGAAACTTGTGAGTGAACTGATTTTCTCTGAGTAAAACAACATGGATTCTTTAAATCATAAAACAATACATGGAGTGTGGAGGAGGTCAGTTAGAGTCCTGATGACATGAGGAGTTGAGGGTCCTTTTTTAACACTGACTGCTCGTGGTTATAAACATCTGCAATTGGATAAAAATGTGACGACTTCATACTGGATTTATGGACTTGATATTCAACATCTAGTTTTTATGTTTATTTAGAAATCAGCTGATCTGAACATTAATGATACTCATTTGAATTTGTGCTGAAAAGTTTTGCCCTGATTTTAAACTTCGATTTGTTTTCTAACTGTGTAATTTTCAGTTTCAGTCAATAGAGTCACTGTGACTCTGCTGCCCAGCTGGTCTGAGATCTACAGAGGAGAGAAGATCACTGTCAGATGTGAGATCCAGGGAGGTGGAGACACTGAGCGGACGTATGAGTGGAGAACAACCAGCTCATACAAACCTCCATCAGTCAGAGAATTCACTATCAACAGTGTTACTGAGTCTCACAGAGGAGACTACAGCTGTAGAGGTAGAAGAGACTATTTGTTAACATGGTGGAGTGGAGTCAGGACACTGACAGTATCAGGTGAGTTGAACTGTCTCTCGTTACGTTTACCATGGTCATGTGATGGTAGTAGCTGTTTTAATAAACTCATTTAATTGTTGTTGTTTTTGGTTCAATCTAACAGCTGATAAACCCAAGGCCAGACTGGGAGCAGGCACAACAATCATACCAGCAGGAGGCAGTGTGTTACTGACCTGCTCTGTGGACGGTCCTGATGACTGGAAATACGACTGGTTCAGACGAGTCTCACACTCTTCTAGAGCTGATCAAGTTAAAGACGTTAGATCAGACAGAGCTGTTGTATCAGAGGGAGGTCTGTACTACTGCAGAGGAGGGAGAGGAGAGCCAGAGTTTCACACAGAGAACAGTCAGGAGGTCCTCATTCAGGAAACTGGTGAGTTTGATCATTAACTGTAATACTCAATGTCTACTGATGATGGTGAACAAAGTTTGTTATGTAATATGAAAAATTATAATTATTATTATGTTTAATATAAGACACATACATTCATATACACCTGTTTGTTCAGGTCATTACTTATATGTTTTCATGTTTACTGTAGCCTACTGTATGTGTATTTATCTGTTTTTGTTGTTAAAGCTGTTGAATGATGTTTGTGTTGTTTATCAAGCTTTTCTTCAAAATTCAAACTCTCACAAAAACAACTGATTCAGAAATATAAACTTCTGATGTCAACAGTTTCCAGTAGAGTCACTGTGACTCTGCTGCCCAGCTGGTCTGTGATCTACAGAGGAGAGAAGATCACTGTCCGATGTGAGATCCAGGGAGGTGGAGACACTGAGTGGACGTATGAGTGGAGAACAACTAGCTCATACAAACCTCCATCACACAGAGAATTCACTATCAACAGTGTTACTGAGTCTGACAGAGGAGACTACAGCTGTAGAGGTAGAAGAGACTATTGGTTAACAGAGTGGAGCAGGAAACTGACAGTATCAGGTGAGTTAAACTGTCTCTCACTCATTCTGAAATAATTGTTTCTTAATGTTTTTATTGATCTAATTAGGATTTGTAAATATTGATCTGTCAATCACTTGTTTTGTTTTTATCTGTGAACTGAACAGCGAACAAACCCCGGGCCTCACTGAGAGCCAGTGACACAGTCCTACCAGCAGGGGGCAGTGTGACACTGACCTGCTCTGTGAACCCATCATCTGGTTGGAAATACAACTTGTACAGAGACAATAAACTCTCTGAACCTCTGAACCCACATGATGCTGCTTTCAAGACAAGTGGAGAGATCAGAGTCTCACAGGAAGGAGTCTACAGGTGCAGAGGAGGAAGAGGAGGAAGAGGAGACCCAGTCTACTACACAGAGGACAGTCAGGAAGTCAGGGTTGTTAACACTGGTGGGTATGGAAGTAAATAAACAGATAATCTGAGACTGACAAATATTGTGTGTGCTATTATGTCTGATTATTGAATCTTTTTGTCATTTTTCTGTTAAATTCTTGACCGTGATCAGTCCCAAACAGAGCTGTTGTGACTCTTCAACCCAACTGGCCTGAGATCTACAGAGGAGAGACGATCACTGTCAGCTGTGAGATCCAGGGAGGAGACACTGAGTGGACGTATGAGTGGGAAACACCAACCTCACTCAAACCTCCAGATCAACATGAATACAGGATCAGTCCTGCTTCATCATCCCACAGTGGAGACTACAGGTGTAGGGGCAGAGTGAAAAGTGATCGACTTAATAGAACAGAGTGGAGTGATTCAGTCAGACTGACAGTGTATGATGGTAAATCACATCATGTTTCATTTAAACTGAAAATCTCAACACGTCATTAAAAAGTGTTTTTGTTCTTTTCTACTGAAACTGTATCATAGAGTTTGTCCACATTGTGTCCAACTTCCCAACAGTCAAACCCAGGCCTGTCCTCACTGTGTCTCCATCATGGCTGAGTCCTGGAGCCTCAGTAACTCTCAAGTGTGAGGTTGGACTTAAATCTGCAGGATGGAGGTTCTTCTGGTCTAAGGCTGTTCCTGATCCATCACAGCTCTCCTACCGCTCTGAGCTGCTCCCTGGTAGCAGCAGTGGGACTGAACAGGATTCCTACATGGTCCATGGTCAGACACACACAGCAGGATATGTGTGTCGGGCTGGAAGAGGAGACCCAGTGGTTTACACTGAGACTAGTGAACCAACGTTTGTCTGGTCTGGAGGTCAGTTTGTTGTTTCTTGTGTTTTTTATGTCAAGAAGCTGTCATTACCTGATTTCATCCAGATCCTAAATATTAATGTTGATTCTGCCAAACAAATAGATTTTAATGTTCATGGCCCCAGTGGCAGAAACATACTGACCAGGTTAAGATCCAAGATCCCTCTCTCCTTTAAGCTTGTTAGGTATACTGGTACTAAAAAGGTACTGCGGTACTAAAGCAATAAAAAAGGTAGGAAAAAAACAGTACTTCTCTATGTGAATACCTGAAGCATAGAGCTGTCAGTGGTGACATGGAAGAGAAAACAGCAGAGAGCGAGAGAGAAATACAGGCTTCCCGCTATGTACATAGCAGTGGCCTGTATACTATACTGCCTATATATTTTTGGCCCAAACCTGGACCGAACAAGCACAACCGGTCAGATTAGTTGGGCCCGCAAGTCGAGAATTCAACTGAGGTTATAATTTATAACCCATACGTTTAACACCACAAGCTAACATGTCCTTTGTGTTCATAATCTCCTCTCCTTCAGCACTCATAACAAACACATGGCGATGGCACCAAACTACACAACACAAATGATTGGCTGTTTGCCTGTCACTGGTAGCGTCCAGGGATATTATAGGCTATTTAAATAAGCATGTTGCGCATTTAGTGCATACATGTCAAATTATCCAGCTGTTTACTTATCGCTATCATCCAGTCTAATATTCACAACTTTAAACCAATTTGTATCAAAGTTAGGATCACATGCAAACACTGTCCCATTTACAGTCAGTCATGTGTCCTGGGAGGATCAGGGAGCTATTAGCAGGGTTATACTGTAAATAAATAAATGTGTGTGTGTGTGTGTGTGTGTGTGTGTGTGTGTGTGTGTTCCCCCTTTATTTGGAAAAGTACCCATACCAAAATGTTGGTATTGGGACATCACTACTCTCCTTGTTTCCTTCTCTCTTTCCTTTGTCCTTCAGTTAATCTGAAAGTTTTCCAACCAACCAACAGAGAGATAGGAGGTTTCCACCTGAGTGTAGCTCCACTCTCGAGGTTTCCACCTGCCACTGAGTGTAGCTCCACTCTCCTCAGTGGAAACTTTTATTGTGGATATTTGAGTTTCATGTCACTGTCCGTGTTTGTTTTTAGTCGGTCAACAGACAGGACAATTGTACATGTAGACTTTACTCAGTACTGAACCACACAAACCTGGAAAATGAATACGTTGATAAAAAGAGACATAGGTGACAGAGCAGGTACAGACAAGATAAAAACAGATATAAAGCTAAGACATCAAGACTAAAAGAGGAAAATACTTTTTTACAGAGAGAAGAAAGATTGTGAAATATGTGTGTTTGTGTTTGACATGTTTTTCTTGGATGTTATTTATCTTCTTTCACTTTCAAAACACGAAGCAGCTCCATGTTTGTGCTGTTTCTTCCAAACACTTCATCTTGCTCCTGCTGATACTCAACAAACAACAGATTAACAATTAAATATGTACAATGAGCTTGTTTTAATGTTAAAATCTTTTTGTGTTGTTGTTGTTGTTCAGATGTTGATCCATCAGCGTCTCTCACAGTGAGTCCTGACAGAGTGCAGCACTTCACCTCTCAGGAGATCTTAGTGAGATGTGAGGGAAACTCTACTGAGTGGAGACTGAGGAGGTTTCCTAAGAGTGACTATTACTGTTCTGACCGGAGAATAAAGAACGGATCCTCATGTACAATTTACACATCCCAGCCCAGTGATGCAGTTTACTGGTGTGAGTCTGGATCAGGAGAGTTCAGCAACACAGTCAACATCACTACACATGGTACATTTTATTACATTTTGTCTCTTTTACACTTTTTGTAGAATCTGGTTTGTTCAGTAATTGTAGCTTCACAACACAAATCGCTTCCTGTTTGATCTGTAGATTTAATTCTTAATTAATGATGATTAAATGTCAATGTTCAGTCTGTTTTCTAGTCTTTGTCTCAGTTTACAAAACAACACAACATTTATTTTCTGTGACAAAGTACTAAAAAATGTTCCATCTTCTGTTCCTCCTTCAGATTATCATATACAAAATGTTAAATAAATTATTAGTTCGCTGAATATGGAGCTCCTGCACCTGCACCAACTGGGACTCAGTTTGTTTTGATGTTCTTTACAGTTTTAACTTTGAAGCTGTAGTAGAAAGACAAAAAACTCCCTGTTCTCTAGAGCTACAGTAATGAACTCTAACCCGGTCATCTGTGGCTGCAAATAAGCATCAACATCATCTCAGTCTCAAAAGGTGGTTGCAGAAACTGAAGCACTGTAGAGGTTGAAAAAATAAAAAGCCTTTATTTCAGCATGGCCTTAGATTTTTTATTTTAAAAACTTTACGTTGCGTTGTGGCCACAGGCCTTCATCAGGGCTGGTGTGAAATGGCGCACATATGTTAACCCCTAAAGGAAAAGATGACATGATCTACCTGGACCACAGTCAAAACCAGCTGAAACAAAGTACACATCAATTCTTGCCAGTAAATTACAATATATATATATATTTTTATTTAAACCTTTATTTTAACTCGTTGGTCACTGAGGTTTCCCTCATTTACAGGGACAACGACAATACACAACAACATTTCAGGAGAGGATGAGTGGAGAACCATACAAAATATCACACAATACAAACATAAACAACGCAAGCGCTTTAATATACACATACAGTAAATCATCACATTAAATTATATGAAGTCCTCACTCATAAGGACAGATACACATCCTGGGCCAAGGGACCAAAGAAAGGAGGAGAAATCAAATTAATCATTCAGGTCTGGGTCTTTCTCTTTGTAGGAGCTTTTTTATCCTGTCTCCTCCCATTATACAACCTGCTCTGGTTGATGCCTAAGATCTTTTAAGTAAATGCAACTACAGTGTTTAGTGTCTTTATAATGTAGAGCCATGGGATATTAGGGTCTCCCGTCCTAATAGCATGGGATCCCCACACTGCAGAGCACCAGAGGTAGAGACCGAGAGACTTTTCTCACCATGCAGCACTTAATGCATGTGCTTTTTGATGAACATCTTGGTCTCATATTTTTTCTGTAAACAAATGAAATCAAATATTGGATCTTAAATAATAATTTGTCACTAAAATAAGAATAAAACATTTACATTCTGTTTCTCATCTTTGTCTATCAGCTGGTTTTTAAAGGTCTGCACCAGCTGATCTCTGACTGAAGCTTCATGTTCTGACTGTTTTACAGGTCGTGAACATTCTGATATGATCCTGTTGAGCCCCGTCCATCCTGTGACTGAGGGAGAGTCTGTTATTCTGAGCTGTGAATTCAAGACAAACAAAAATCCTTCCAGTGTGTTTTTCTATCAGAATAACAAACTGATCCAAAACGACACCAGGACGGAGCTGAAGATCTCTGCAGTGTCAAAGTCTGATGAAGGTTTCTACAGGTGTGAGTCTTCAGGAAAGAAGTCTCCGCAGAGCTGGGTGTCAGTCAGAGGTGAGTAGTGTTAAAATGTTTGTCCTTTTTCTATTTTGTGAACTGTGTTGTTACACTGGTAACATAAAGTACTATGTTTATATGCCTGTGCTGTATATTGATTAGTTTCTGAATATTTTTTTTCCACCTGCCTTAAACTTTTAGGAAATGATTTTGTCAGTTATGATTTAAAGTTTTTCATTATTTGTAACATTTAATCTACGATATTTACATTTATAGCTGGGCCCAAACCTGAAAGCTCTTCATTTCCTGTGCTGCTGATTGTTTTGCTGCTTTGTGGAGTCGTACTGATTGTCGTCCTGCTCCTCTTGTGTCGTCACAGACGGTCCAAGGGTGAGACATCTATCCTCTGATGTTTAACAGTTTATTTCTGCTTTAAATATTAATGTAATATAAACTCAAGTCATTGTGACATAAAGCAGCAGGACAATTAATTAACATTCATCAAATGTCTTTTCCACAGATTTAGGCTTCATGAGGTCAGTTCAACACTCTTCTCTCTGGTCTTAAATATAACAGCAGTTCACTCTGTTTCTGTGTTAAATCTACTGTATTTATGATGTTATAGGTCGATCCAGTCAGAGAGCAACACCACAAATAACCAAAGCCAACATAGTGAATACGCCTCTCCTCTAAATGGTTGGTATCACAACAAGGCTGATTATTGTCGTTTTCATTTTTTTCTTTATCTATTCATTAACATTTCTTACACTCTGTGGAAGTGGAAGTCCATGAGAATGAGGATATCTTACTGACAGGGCACAATGAGTAATTAAAATATCTTATAGTCCAAGAACAAACAAATAAATATAAAACAATGGAGGATTTTTGTCAATAATATGATCTTTATTCTATATAATGGAGGTCAAACATCAATCTGACCTTGGTTTTCTTTGTTGCCACAGGTGAATCTCATCTCTATGATACAATCAGAACTGAAGATGCTGCAAATGGTACAGTTTCTACTTTTGGAGCCAGTCGCTTGAAATGATGCAACTGTTTTATTTGATATGAGACTCAGTAACTTAAACATGTCTTTATCACAGGTGCAGGTGCATCTCAGGACGTGACATATTCTTCTATTGAACTTAAAAATATTGGAAAGAAGCGTGAGTACTCCAGATATGTGTAATGTAGAAGATTAAAAAGTTTATTTGACCTGCAGGGTCTAAAACAATGACACATTTTCTTTCTTTTATAAATTCCCCCTTTAACAGCCAAGCAGCGTGAACCAGCCGAGACCTCTCTTTACTCTGATTTGAAGATTGGAGCTACAGGTGCAGTCTTGCTCATAATTTGTCTTGTTTCATATTCACTATGATGGGATTGTGATTGTTTGTCTGATGTCATTACCTTCCTGTACATTTCCATTTTGCAGACATGACATGAAACTGATTAGTTTCTCTTATGTTTTTTATTCTCTAGTCATCCTGTTTCACATTATGAAATACTGGAGCTTATATGTGGAAGTTCACCACCCTCCTTCTCCTTTCTGTCTTTCATAAATGAGCTGGTGCAATCATAGATAATTAAGTGTAAAAATAGTCTTTCACTGCCATCACTTTTTCACCCTTCAATCCGTGTTATGAATGTTTTTTTCTGAAAGTTTGTTCTTCATGGCACAGATTAAAACTGAATGAGATGTAAGAAAATTAGAAATACAAAAAACACACGAGATGTGGTATAGTTTGTGTGTGTTTTGACTTTCATGTCTATATCTGATGCCAGTCAAACGCGTCCTGAATTTCTTACACTTATTGCTGCATGTGAATGTGTCCATCAGTCCATCAGCTGTGTATCACAGAGATCTGGCTTCTGTTTTAGAAAACGGTGCCACATACGCCCAGGTCAACATCCTGAGCAAAGGAAAAGGCAAGAAAAAGAAAGGTTGGTAAAGTTTGTAGTCACTTGTGTTTTATGATCGTATATCTTTTTAGTAATGCATGTTTATTTTTTGTATTTATGCAGGACAACAGTTGCCTTATTACAGTACTCTACTACATGTCCAGTTTCAGCACAAGGATCATTACAGCACCTTTAGTTGACTTAGTGGAGACTTGAACTCTAATTTATCCTTGTTAACCGTCTCAATCTAATCATCTCTCGCTCACAGGAAAATCAACTCCTACTGCGACTGATGAAACTCTTTATTCTGAAGTGAAAACCACAGGAGCAGCTTCTGGTAATAATCATGTGTAATTATTTGAATATTGTCCTGATTTATGAACTCAACATTGTACTGTATCTTGGATAAACCTGTGTCTTTGTTTTCCTCTTCTCCCAGATCTGTGAAGAGCTGCGTCAACAAAACCAAAGAACTGGTCGACTGAACTTTCTGCAACCACTTACAAGTGTGTCCATATATCACACATGAATTTCCCTTTAGGGATTAATAAGTAATTCTTATATTATCTTATTTTATCTTACATGCTCACTTTTTATTGCCAGTAGCTTATAAACACATAGATTTAATATTGTTTTAGCACAAAGAACAAAACTTATGACATGTATTTACATTTAACATTTATAAGTGCCTACATCAGAATTTGTATTGCTTTATATAGTTTTTTTTATTATCATATATCTATTTATATCGTAATTTTTCTTTGTTAACTTGGTACCATTTTGTAATAAGACTCCCCTTATAAAATATTTATGAAGGTTTATATCTACTTTATTAAAAGTACAAGATGTTAAAGCATTTGCCTGATCTTACCAAATTGTGATCCTGCATCAATACAGGAAAACCGTATTATTACTTGTTTATTCTGATTTTTAAAGTGTTTACAACTGTATTAATCTATTTATTAATATCTATAAATCCTTCATAAAGGTCTTATGGTGGAGTGGTACCTTTTAGGTTTTAGTGAAGGATATGTTACAGGCTGCTCCAAAAAGCAGCAACAATTAACAGTTTTATATAATACAGTATTATATTACATCTTAAGTATATAAATATTTGTGCAGTGTATTTATTCAGTGTTAAATTTTAACTGCAAGCAAACATTATATTATATCCTCATATTCCTGCTACAGTGTATACATGTATGAATAGGATTTTAAGAAAGCGAAGGGGGATGAGTTGGTTTTGTTTGAAACTCACAGGCCACACAAAGTAGTGAAAATAAAAACCAAAGCGTCCTGGCATTTGGATTCTGTTTTCTAGTGATAGGTCATGTGACCTGTGATTGGCCACAACAACAAAGGTCAAAGCAAAATGACAGGTTAGTAAAGTCCAGTGCAGCTGTTCTTCCAGCTGTTGGAGCATGTGAGGTTCCAAAACACAAGAAGTGTTGCAGCTTTGACCTTGAGTGGCGTTGATTGATTATGATTCGGATTTTTTAGCTTTTCAATTATGACGACAGAGAGGAATCATCAATAGATTAATGTATATCGAGTGTTTGCAGTATTTAGGCAGCTGCTGTGTGTACAGATATCAGAGATGCAACATTTTTATGTATTTAACCTAAAGTGTAATCCAGCTGTTTTCAATAAAATGACAAGATGACTGAACTTTTGTGTCAATATTTATTCTCATATTTGTCCCTAATACGCAAGGTACCGCCTTCAATTCAGCAGATAGAAGTAACTGGGTGGCCCCAGCTGTTGTTAAATATCGAACATTTTTAGCAAAGTCAAAAAGTTTTCCTGTGTGGTTTCTGTATTTTAAATACAGTTTAAGTTTGAACAGTTTAAATAGACATTAATGTATCCATTAAATGTCACACTAGTCATAGCTACTAATGAATCAGAGACAGTCTCTGATGGGGTGTGTGGCTTTTCACACACTCTGTTTATGACACTGTTCCTATTGTGCGTGAGCTCATTTACTTCCTGTGAGAAGAAAGCAAAACACATTATGAACAAACTTGAAACAAGTATTGTGCTGTGAAGTGAAGAGGGTCGGTGGTGGGTGAGCTGAACACTTCTCCTCGGTACAGAAACTCACCGGAAGAATGAACGTATTTTCAGATTGAACGAAGAAGCCAGTGGATTGCCAAGATTTGCTGTACTCAAGTGATAGCGGTGAGAATGACTTGGTTTCATATCTGCTTTCAAAAACCGTGCTGTAAATGGGAGGTTGATTTATTTCCACAAGGAAGTGTTTCTATCTTTTGCTCCTCGATCAATTTAAATGAAGCTGCTTTTACAGTAATTGTAAAATGACCGATACTTTGTGAGGCAAATGCAGAAACAGACAGAAACAGAAACGCCTGTCTACATGTGGCCTCGATCACAAATGGTTTTTGGCCTCCTAGTGACGTTTCATTGAGACTGCGACAACTGTCGTAACCACGATAAGAAGACTCAGTGTTTGTCTTTGTTGTTTCAAAGGTAGAGTTGTGATTGCTTTTGATAAAGAACAGTGTGTTTATGTGGGTGGGCCTATACTCTCATCATAACGTGACATTTGGATGTATTTCCTAATGCATGAGGAGAAAGCCCAGTCAGCAGAAAGTGCCAGTCTGTTTGTTGATGACTTTGGAAAAGCTGAAACACAGTCGCAGTAAACTTTATTGCCCTCTCCGGCCATTACAGTTGAAATGTGATTAATCAAAAGTGTCACATAAAATTCAAATTCAAACTCTTGTTTCTGCAGCGACAGAAGAAGTGTGAAAATGTTAAAGTACATGCTGCAAAAAAAAAAAATCCAGTCGGCTTAGAGTAAAAGGGAAGGAAGCAGAGACAAGTTTAACTCAGAAGAAGAAGAAGTTGGAGGGGGGCAGCCAGTGAAATATTTATATGAGATGTGACTTCTGTTTCTTCACAGTCCTTTGGTTTCTGTTCATGTGCTGCGGTTGGAAGCTTTCTCTCAACAAAACAAAGAAACTTCTCTGATATAAAGGACTGGATGTGAGGATGGGACAGACTTCCCCCTGTGTGCTCGGGTTGTTCTGTGAGTATGAATGTCCATTGATGTTTATTTATGTTTTTCTTTATACTGTTATTGTTTAAACAGACTGACTGGTTGGTTTTGTATGACGTAGCTTGGAAGATCATCACGTTTTTTGCTTCATCTCAAATTTACCCAAAATTACCCAACTTCATGAACTCTTTAGTTATTTACTTTGATTATTGTTCACTGGTTATTCCTGGGTTTTTTTTCTGACAAATCTCCACCATTTTAGTGCTGATGAGCCTCTACTCTGGACATGCTGAAGGTAATTTATCACCTGCACTTTCTATTGCCCTTCCATGTATCAGTATCTATGTCGAGTCTATCCACACACTGGATCAACAGATTATGTGTCGTATATGTTGTATTTCTAACTGTGTGCTGTTGTATGAATGTTTGTGTTTTTCTAGATTTTGTGTTGACCCTCGAGCCGAACTGGTCCACCTTCTTCACCGGAGAGTCTGTTACCTTTATATGTGACGTGAAGGAAGGAAAAGAAACTGACTGGCAATACAGAATCAATAAGGACAATCTGGGATTTTTTCAGTACCGTTCCAATAAACGTTTCATATTACCTCTCCAGACAGGCTACAGTGGTGAATACCAGTGCTTTGCTTACCACAGGCGAACATATGTAGAAAAGAGGAGTAACAGTGTCACTTTGAGTGTATCAGGTAAGTCATCAATGTTGTTTTATCATTTTATCATTAGCGTTTGTATTTGAGCACTTTTCATAACTATGTACTGTAAAAAGAAACAGGATAATGAGATAATCATATACTATAATCTTATACTGTAAACTTGAAATCTCAACAAGGGCTATTGTATTTTTTCCTGCTGCTTTCATGACAAAAAATATGCTGCCAGTATTTTTAAAATTATTAAAGTAAAAATATGGAGACGTGATGACAGGGCTGATGTGGAAGTGGTTTATTTACAGATGATGTCATGTGCTGTAGTATTCATTTGATAATTAACTTGATTTTGTTTCTTATATAGGAGATATACCCAGGGCCACACTGCTAGCAGGTGTAACAACCATACCAGTAGGTGGCAGCGTTACTCTGACCTGCTCTGTGGACAAACCTGCTGAATGGAGATATTACTGGTACAGAAGAACCTCAGACTCTGATGAAGATCTGAGCAGGAGAGATGGTGATCAGAGCAGAGAGATCAGAGTCTCACAAGGAGGAATCTACTGGTGCAGAGGAGGTCGAGGAAATCCAGTCTTCTACACTCATGGAAGTGAAGTCACCATTGAGATAACTTGTGAGTTTGATAATTGTGTTTGGACTAAAATTAAAATGTGTTCTTGATTATAGTTTTAATGTTTTTTCTATTTCTGGTGTGAACAGTTTCCAACAGAGTCACATTGACTTCACAACCGAGCTGGAGTCAGATGTTCAGTGGAGAGACGATCACACTCACATGTGATATCGAGGGAGGTGGAGACACTGAGTGGTGGTATGAATGGAAAAGGACAACACCCTGGTCAACCCCACATCAGACATATGTTAATTACTGGAGAACCAGTGATCTCTATGGGGAGTACAAGTGTAGAGGTAGAAACAGAAGAGACTGGTACTCTTCAACACAGTGGAGTGAAGGCATCTCAAAGACAGTGTCATGTAAGTCATTTATTTGTTTTGGTCTTATCTACTAGTGTCTGCAGGTAAAATAGAAACACAGACCACAGAGAATGAAGCTGAATGAGTCCGTGTGAAAATTCAAGTGTCGTTACCATAATGGGAGACACTAATTTGCTTCTGGGAAAGTCTCAAGTAATTTACAGCTAACATGAAAACTGTTTGCATTGAGATTTTATGACTAAACATTTTTACTCAACAGCAGCTAAACCAAAGGCTGAGCTGACAGCCAGTGGCCGAGAGATCTCAGAAGGGGGCAGTGTGACACTGACCTGCTCTGTGAAGCCATCATCAGCTGGTTGGATCTACAGCTGGTACAGAGGTGATCAGTCTTATACAACTCTGACGAGACAAGACGCTGTTTTCCTCTCATCTGGAGGAATCAGTGTGTCACGGGGAGGACTGTACAGGTGCAGAGGAGGAAGAGGAAACCCAGTTTACTACTCAGAGGACAGTGATTCAATCAGTATCAATAACATTGGTGAGTTACATGAATGTTTTTCAGAATATAAAATGCAGAAAAAGCCAAAACTAACTTATGTTAGTTTGATTGATGTTGGTGAATCTTCAACAGTCCCAAACAGAGCTGTTGTGACTCTTCAACCCAACTGGTCTGAGATCTACAGAGGAGAGACGATCACTGTCAGCTGTGAGATCCAGGGAGGAGACACTGAGTGGACGTATGAGTGGAAAACACCAACCTCACTCAAACCTCCAGATCAACATGAATACAGGATCAGTCCTGCTTCATCATCCCACAGTGGAGACTACAGCTGTAGGGGCAGAGTGAAAAGTGATGGACTTAATACAACAGAGTGGAGTGATTCAGTCAGACTGACAGTGTATGATGGTAAATACATCATGTTTCATTGAAACTGAAAATCTCAACAAGTCATTAAAAAATGTTTTTGTTCCTTTCTACTGAAACGGTATCATAGTTTGTCCATATTGTGTCCAACTTCCCAACAGACAAACCTGTCCTCACTGTGTCTCCATCATGGCTGAGTCCTGGAGCCTCAGTAACTCTCAAGTGTGAGGTTGGACTTAAATCTGCAGGATGGAGGTTCTTCTGGTCTAAGGCTGTTCCTGATCCATCACAGCTCTCCTACCGCTCTGAGCTGCTCCCTGGTAGCAGCAGTGGGACTGAACAGGATTCCTACATGGTCCATGGTCAGACACACACAGCAGGATATGTGTGTCGGGCTGGAAGAGGAGACCCAGTGGTTTACACTGAGGCTAGTGAACCAACGTTTGTCTGGTCTGGAGGTCAGTTTGGTTTCCTGCTCTTTCTGTTCACTTGAGTCTTTTCAGTTTTGAACAAACATCTTAAAAACTAAAGACTTTTTACCTGCAGCAGATGTTTCTCAGGAGATAAAGCAGGTTATGAACTAATTGAAAGATGAACTAGAAAAAGCATTTCCAAGAATGGAAATGGTGTGAATGCTGAAACCAGCTGAATGCTGTTGCAGAATTAGCAAATAGTGATCACCATACAAATGTTTGACCGAGGTAGGAATCGAACCCACAACCTCATGGTCAGTAGACTTTCACTCTGTCTCAGAGCCACAGTATACACACAGTTACAGAGACTGTTGTCTGTTCATGAGCTGCACTCTGTCTCACTCTGAAGTTAACGAGCCCAAAGCTGCACCTGTTGGAAACACACTGTGTCAACACCAAGAAAGCTTGAGAGTCAAGCTTGAATGACTTACAATGGAAATTTCTGTGAATTTCAGGCTGAGAGCAGCAGTTTCAACATGAAGCAAGTTATCAGAAGTCAACAGAGGACGACTGGGAAAATAATCCGCTATAATTGTTGTTGAGGCAAGATTTGAACCAGGAATTGAACCCACAACTTTATGATTACTAATTCTTCACTCTGCCGCTTCGCCACAGAGAGCACAGACATAAGCATGTTGCCACTGTGAATGCCTTCAGCATTCACACTAATGATTTGAAGTGTAACATCCAAACTGATGACACTGAACATTATATACACTCCTTATGGCTGTATACATGGATGGATGATAAGTTCTTAACATATTGAGTATTAATCAAATCTCTGACAAATATAACTAGCTTTCAATAGTGGTAACTTGCAAAATCAAATAATCTCTATTTATTCCCCTGCATCCTCTGCTGCAGGTTTTCTTCCTGTCTTCTTTTGTTGGGGCAAAAGCTTAGGACGCCCCCTGCAGGTGGCAGAAATGTATAGCATGTCAGCTCTGTGCTATTATAATGCATGTTCTTCTTTGCACTGGTTATCATGTATTAGAAACATTTAATCCTATTTAGTACAAGAATAAATGCACAACAGATTATTTTTCTGACCCTTCATTGTGTCTTGTTTTCCAGATGTTGATCCATCGGCATCTCTCACAGTGAGTCCTGACAGTGCACAACACTTCACCTCCGACTCTGTCTCACTGAGCTGTGAGGGAAACTCTACTGAGTGGAGCGTGAGGAGGTTCATTGATGACAACAGCTACCTGTCTCCCTGCTCTTCCTGGGGCACAATGACTGGATCAAAATGCAATATGTATTGTCTAGAGAACACTGCAGTTTACTGGTGCGAGTCTGGATCAGGAGAGTTCAGCAATGCAGTCAACATCACTGCACGCTGTGAGTTTGTGATTTCTTTCTGTGTCCTGTATTTTCAGTCTTCAGGTTCAGTTCATGATCTGTCTGTATCATTAAGAATCATTGCATGTTTCTTCTCACTTCCTTTTGAACATTAAGACAATTGAAGTTGTTCATGATGTATGACTTAAAGGGATAGTTCAACATTTTGGCAAATTGGCCGATTGCTATAATCGTTTTAGCAGTAGGTTCGTTACCTTTAATTGTTTTAGAGGCAAATACAGAGACTGCTTGCTGAAAAACTGCCCCCAAAAGAACGTGCATCAGTGGTTTTGCATGAATTTGCCTCGAAAACAACTCTGTCTGGTAACGTTCTGTTATTATCTCATAGCGTGGTGAATGTGCAGCTCACAACTTGTCCACCAGAGCATTTTGGAGTTCTTGGATTGTGTATTTGATGAGTTTAATGAGGGAAACCAAGAAATGCATGAGCCTCCATAGCGTAGCTCTGAGCAGCTTGCGGCTCTTCTGCTGCTCTAAAAATAGCTTGCACCGACAATAACTGTAAAGGTAATGAACCTACTGCTATGACTATAGGGATTATGACTATGGGCCAATTTGCCAAAATGTTGAACTATTCCTTTAATCCAAATATTACAGCTTTGTCAGGCCTGTGAATGCTGCTTCTATCTTCAGAGACGACATGTGATCTCATCTGATGTTTTCTGTCTTGAATGAACCGTTCTTCCTCATTTCTGAATGTTTTTACAGATAATGGTGTTATCCTGGTCAGTCCCGTCCGCCCTGTGGCCGAGGGAAAGTCCGTTACTCTGAGCTGCAAGTTGAGGCCAGAGGAAGTTCCTCCTTATGTGTTTTTCTATAAAGATGGCAAACTAATCCAAAATGACACCAGACAGGAGCTGACTATCCCTGAGGTGTCGAAGTCCCACGAAGGTTTTTATTCATGTGAGGGAAAACGTCTAGGGCGGTCTTCACAGAGCAAAACGTCACCAGAAAGTTGGCTGTCAGTGAAATGTGAGTATTCAAACAGTTGAAATGTAAAAATCATAAATTATGTGGTAAACATGAGTTGGGGTTTTGTTGCAATGCTGAGGCTTGAAGTGATGTTGATTATTGATTATAGCTGTGTCCAGACCGGAGAACTCTTCATTTTCTGTGCCGCTGACTGTTGGGTTGGTTTCTGGGCTTTTACTGATCATTCTCCTGCTGCTGTTGTTTCGCCGCATCAAGTCAAAAGGTGAGATCTCTCTCCTTCTGAACAGACTAATGATGTAATTACATTTTCTGTAGCAACAAGCGACCATTTGCATTATAAAACTGTGTAACAGCATATGTCTTTTTTTCCCACAGATTCCTGCTTTAACAGGTTGGTACGACACTTTCTTCTCTTATTTTTGAACATCTCAACTGTCCATTCATCTATTTATTTATATATTTACATATTTGAAAGGTCTCAAAGCACCAATCAGAGCCCTCCTACAGACCACACAAACAAACAGGATGAAAATCAATGTGAGAAACTTCCCATAATTCAGATTAATTATTGACTCAAATCCCAAGATTTTGTATTACATGTAATATGATTTGAATGATTTATGTGACATTGGCTTGACTTTCAATCCTCTGTAGGTCTCTATGAAATAATCAAAGGCCCTGAGGACACAGGGAATGGTACAGTATAAACCTTTTGTTGAACTTAGAGCATTTAGAAATATTAGAATTATGGTGTTAAAAGTTGAAGAGTTGTAAATGATTGATAATTGACAATCTCTTATGTTAAAATGATATGTGCATTTTAGGTGAATCCAGGGATACTGCAAGTTCTGTGGAGTTTAAAAATGTCGTGAGTAAGTGCCGCAAACATAAAATACCTCAGAGATTTCTCTTTTTGATACTGTGGTGCGGTGTCGATTTATACTTATACAGTACATACACTGTATCTAACATGAACTGTGGCTCCTGTTTCAGATGAAAACCTCATCTATGCCCAGTTACTCTTCCAGAAAAAAGGTAACACAATGTCATGTGACCTCTGTGTCCATCTGAGACAGTTATATTTCAATATTTATAAATTGATAGTTTTAATAGTTTTAATAGTGCTCATATTTGCTTATTTTCTTCATTATCACTATATGCAATCCCTCCTATCAAATAGTTTTTAATGTCCAACAACTGCTATTGTAACCAGGAGCACATTTTCTCTTGTTTGTTGCTGTAGTTATTTAATATGATTAATATTATGTATACAAACAGTATAAACCATTAGCAGAACATTTAAATGTTACAGGTAAACAATTCAATCAAATCATATCTCTGTTCACAGGAAAAAAACCTCCCCCATCAGCTAATGAAACAGTTTATTCTGAAATCAAAGTTGGATCAGGTAATTATTCATTGATTACATTAATGCATGTGTCTTAAGTATATGACACGAACATGACAAAGGAGTCGTTCATTTTTCATTACCTTATTTCTCTTTCCTCTTTGTTTTTCTCCCAGATCCATAAAGATGTTGACAAAACCACTTGAACGTATGACCGCATGAAAACAATATGTCAATTTTGTCAATATGTATTTCCTACTGTCATTTCTGTAATGTAAAGAGCACCATATTAACTTCATCCATTTTACTTGGTGAAAAGACAAACTATAATGTAATATAATAATGTAATAGAAGAGGTTTTAAAGGTTCTGTCGACAGCAGCAGAAAAAAGTCCCTGTGAATTTTTGAGCTTCAGTTCTCAGACAGTGACGTTTTCAGTGTTAGATTACAAAAAAAACTTAACATGTTACAACATTTAATTTATTGTATATGATGAACTTGTATCAAACTCCACATGCTGTTTTTTTAAATGTATATTTTCCTATAGGTACTACTGTGCTTTTCGTTGTTTTCAACAATTGTATTGTTGCTTTATATGTCAATAAACTTGTTGTTCCAGTTGTAGGTGTTGACAGTTCTGTTGTTCCTATTTGTTGGCTGCTCTCTTTACTCTGTGTTGATTTGATGAATGAACCTTTGTATTTCTCAATTGGTACTGTCCAACCACCACACCGGACGCAACTATTGCTGGGTTTCAAATCTGGCCGTGGTTGGATCAAACCAAAAATATCTACCCACACAAACGGTGGTTTAACCCAGTTCTGTAACTTTTATGACTTTTTATGACTAACACTGATGACTAAATCTGATGAGGTACATTTAAATTCCCTCTTCCTCTTTTATTAAACAGACGCCAAGAAGACGTTTTTCGAAACCAGAGCAATGGCAGCTGTCTTTGTTGCAGTTTCATTTACTGTTTTTAAATTTTTCATTTAACACTCTCTGCATAATGTCTTGCATGTGCAGAATATTTCTACTTGTTTGTTTTTGTGTGTTAAAATATTGGTCACAGATCTGAGTGTCATGATGATGCATGATGCTCTCGATTGAAAGATTATCTGGCAACACAAAGGAGATGTAAAGCCGAGTCTA
Organism: Trachurus trachurus; assembly: GCF_905171665.1. NCBI lineage: Eukaryota > Metazoa > Chordata > Actinopteri > Carangiformes > Carangidae > Trachurus > Trachurus trachurus. The sequence continues at coordinate 15,160,481 of NC_139909.1, read as the reverse complement.
GTCTTGGTTCGTTTCTTCTCAGGCCTCTGCTGAAAAAGCTTTTTCTAAAAAAAATATCTTTGACGCTTTAGTAATTTTCCTCTTTGTATCAAAGTGTCTGCCAAATGAGTAAATGTATAATATGTGTTTAAAAGTCCAACTGCTGCAGTAGACAGCTCTCCTGGGCTTTGACGACTACGATGATCATCTACGCTGATGACATTTGACTCTTTATCTGACAAATGCTTTGTGTGCTCTGTAAAATGTTGTCTGTGCAGCTGCCATAAGGCAACTTGAATCAGCTTTCCTTATGGTCCTATATTGTGCTCTTTTTCGTTCTCTTGTTAGCACAAAATCTATTTCAAATGTCAGACATGTGAGACGAAGAGTTGTTAATGCATTAACACAAGTTTACTCCTCTGATTTTCATTTTCACTTTGAAGGGTGAAGCTTTAAGAACTGGTAGCATTTGACATACCAGTCAGTTAGAGGCAGCATTGCACTTCAGCTTTCCTCCAAGAACTCTATCACTGGCCTATTGTAGATATTTCATTTTTATCACCATCATCATTGCTGTTGTCAAATGCAAAATGTTCAGTAATTATTTGCATTATCAGCCATGTTGTGTCATCCCAGTTGTGTCTGACATGCCGTGACTATGTGATGCCACTTCTCTCTGGTGGCACGAGAGGAAGCGTCAAGTGGTTGGTTGAAACTCATGGTCATGGTGGTGGCAGCTCTGTGTAAAAAAAGAAGGAACCTGAAAAGCTAAAAACAGAGAAAGAAGTGGAAAACTTTTTCTCTCACCTCAACATGAATGTTCTTTCCTTGCAGTTCCCTGTTTCTCTTCCTGCTGCAGTTTTTGTCTCGTCTGCTTTTCAGAAGCAGAGCGGTAACGTCAGTGCTGGACGACAGGATGGGACACACTTTGCTCTGTGCTCTGTCATTGTTCTGTAAGTAACTTTTGTTGAACTTTCACTGTTGTGAGTTAATATTACATAAGGGAAAATGTAGTAATAGCTTTGTGTTTAGATACCAATGATTATTATTTGTCTGCAGAGGTGGATAGCGGTGAGTTACAATTTTGCTCTCGTGTAGTTTATATTCATTACAGGTGTATTTACATCATCCGATTGCAATAATATCAGTCAAGATTAAAAAAAAAAAAAAAAAAAATCTAGTCACTTCTCAAGTATTTTTTTTATTAGCAGTTACTTTGACTACTTTTTATCTCTGTTCACTTTTTTGGCAACTCTCTGTATTTGCTGATTTTAAAAAGTTTCATAATTTCTGATGAGATACTGACTTTTATTTTAATTTTAGTGCTGACACTCCTTGACTTCGGATGCGGTAGAGGTGAATTAACTATTTTCTTTTCTGTGTTCATCCTGAGTAAGAAATTGCATTTTCCTAAAACGAAACTTTAGGTGGTTGTCTTTTAAAAAAAAATGTGTTATGTTGTATGTCTGTGCTGGGTTGCAGATGCTGTCTTGACCTTTGAACCCAGCTCAACCTATTTATTCACTGGAGAGTCCGTTACCTTCATATGTGACATGAGGGAGGGAACTGACACTGACTGGTTTTACACATTGAACCGGAACGGTCAACAACTCGTCTCCTTCGCTTCAAACAAGTCGTACTCTCTTCAGCTCACGGTCGACCTGAGTGGTGATTATCAGTGCATCGGTCACCACAGAGCCGCTGCACATTTAACAAAACAGAGTAATAATGTCACTCTGTCAGTTTCAGGTAGGATATCACATTTCCATCACCTGTAGAACAGACATGTAAGATCATCACAAGAACTGCTTATTTCACTGGTTTTTACTGCTTGTTAGTAAGTTGGCCTTTTTAAAAAAAAAAGTTGTCTCTTTTTAGTTGTCAGATTGATCGTATTAAGTCATATACCTTCCTTCCCTAAATACAAGATTAGCCACTGCAGTGTCGCAACATGACTGCATGACTGCAGAGTATGCCATGTCAAAGCAAATCCTACAAATCCGTAATCCATATACACCAATAAGATAATGAGTACTAACAATGGATTAAATTATAATAAATGAAACTATTCTTGACCAAACAGCTGACAGACCCACGGCCTCTCTTGGAGCAGATAGGACATCCATACCAGCAGGTGGTGCTGTGAAGCTCACCTGTTCTGTTGAGGGCTCCACAGACTGGAAGTATGACTGGTTCAGACAAAGTACTTCAGACTCCTATGAATCTCAGGTGGCAACAGAAAACGTGCAAGACTTTGTCAGCATCTCACGTGTCGGCATGTACCGGTGCAGAGGAAGAAGAGGAAACCCAGTTTTCTTCAGTCAGTTCAGTGACGTGGTTCGCATTCAGAAAACTTGTGAGTTGCACGTCACATGACATTTTCACTGTTGATTTGATTTCTCTCTTTGAATATTTACTGAATTGTTTTTTTGTGTGCACAGTGCCCTACAAGACCTTTGTGACCCAGAGACACAACTGGACTCATTTATACAGTGGTGAGACAATCATTCTCAGATGTGAGGTCCAGGGACATGGAGACACTGAGTGGGAATATGAGTGGAGAACAACCAGCCTTAACACACCTCCCACACATGGTGAATACAGGATCAGTAGTGCTTCTGTTTCCTATATTGGAAACTACTGGTGCAAAGCAAGACAGGACTTGTACTCCTCCACAGATTGGAGTGTTACCTTCACACTGACGGTGTCAGGTAAACCGGATTTTCTATTGTAATATAAATTGTTTTGTGTGTTAATCTACAGAAAACTGAAGTAGTTATTCTATTTAACAGCCTTTAAACCGAGGCCCACAGTTTTGGCAGATAAGAGAACGATACCAGTAAAAGGCAATGTAACGCTGACATGCTCTTTGGAGAACTCTGCTGAGTGGAAATACGACTGGTTCAGACATAGCTCGCACGCCTCTGAAGCTCAGCTAACAGCTAGAGAAGAAGAAAGCAGGAGCGTTATCAGTGTGTCACAAGGAGGCATCTACAGCTGCAGAGGAAAGAGAGGAGACACCGTTTACTTCACAGAGCTCAGCAATTCAGTCACAATTGAGAGAAGAGGTAAGTGTTTTAGTTTGGAGTAATACAGCATGAAGGATCAGTGTTGGTTCAGCTTCTCTCTTATTTCTTGGACAGTTTCCAACAAGGCTGTTGTGTCCCTGCAACCCAACTGGCCTTTGATATTCATTGGCGAGACCGTTACCTTTAGATGTGGGATCATTGGAGGTGGAAGCACTGAGTGGGAGTATGAATGGAGCAAACCCAAGTCAAGCACAGTTTCAACAAACCTTGAATACAGTGTCGTCACCGCATCTGTGTCCAACAGTGGGAATTACAGGTGTATGGGTAAAGAGAAATCGGACTTGTACTCATCAACAGAGTGGAGCAGCGTCATCACGCTGATGGTTTCTGGTAAGTGGAAAGTATTGACATGGGACATTTTGTTTCCAATATTTATTCTATGTGTTTCAAAATCTCTTTTTTTTCCCTTTTAATTTTGTGGCCGACATTCAGTAAAAACCCAAAGATTTGCGATCATGTAAAGGTCTTTAACAGAATCAGTGAGAGCTGATCTGAATAATTACCCATTTATATTGACAGAAAGACCAACAGCTCACCTGAGTGCTGACAACACAGCCTTTCCAGCAGGGGGCAGTGTGGTCCTCACCTGCTCCGTCAGCCCGTCATCCCCTGGTTGGAGTTACGACTGGTACAGAGGCGAGAAACCCTCTTTACCCCTGACGGCACAAGATGCTGATTTCCACTCAAATGGACAAATCAGTGTCTCACAGGAAGGACTGTACCGGTGCAGAGCAGGGAGAGGAGACCCAGTCTACTACACAGAGTACAGTGACTCGGTCAGTATTCAACAGTCAGTCAACAATAAGAACCCTGTTGTCACTCTGCAACCCAACTGGCCCAATATATACACTGGAGAGACGATCACACTTCGATGTGAGATCCAGGGAGGAGACGCTGAGTGGGAGTACGAATGGATGACAACAAGCAGATATAAACTTCTAAACAACTATGAAAACAGAATTAAGTTGTCAACATCATCATCATCATCAAGTGGTGACCACTACTGGTGTAAGGGCAGACAGAAACACACACAAATGAATTCGACAGGATGGAGTATCCCCCTCAAATTAAGAGTGGTTTACTGTAAGTCAAGTTATCTGTCATTCACACAATAAAACCATGAATGTCTAAAAAAAACTATGCTTAAAACTTGATTTAAACATGGTGTTCAAATAAAGTGTGTTAATCATGTAGCGTCAAGACATTTTATAACTTGTCCTATTTTGAATTTTTCCATCAGATAAACCCAGGCCTGTCCTCACTGTGTCTCCATCATGGCTGAGTCCTGGAGCCTCAGTAACTCTCAAGTGTGAGGTTGAACATCCATCTGCCGGATGGAGGTTCTTCTGGTCTAAGGCTGTTCCCACACTCAGCCAAGTCACTTACAACCGCCACCGCTTTAGATATGGAGACTGGACAGATTTTCATGGCCGCCGTCAATACAGCTCTGAGCTGCTCCCTGGTAGCAGCAGTGGGACTGAACAGGATTCCTACATGGTCCATGGTCAGACACACACAGCAGGATATGTGTGTCGGGCTGGAAGAGGAGACCCAGTGGTTTACACTGAGACTAGTGAACCAACGTTTGTCTGGTCTGGAGGTCAGTTTGTTAATGTGTTTCTTTTTCTTTTTTCATAAATAACTTGTTTTGTTTTCAACACACCTTGATCTTGTTCTAAGTTGAACCTTTTACATGTTTTCCAGATGTTGATCCATCAGCGTCTCTCACAGTGAGTCCTGACAGAGTGCAGCACTTCAATTACGACATGGTCTCACTGAGCTGTGAGGGAAACTCTACTGAGTGGAGAGTGAGGCGGTTTCCTGACTATGGCTTCCTGCCTTCATACTGCTCCAATTTGCAAACTGGGTCCATCTGCAACCTCCATCATATTAGACCTGGTGATGCAGTTTACTGGTGTGAGTCTGGATCAGGAGAGTTCAGCAATGGGGTCAACATCACTGTAACTGGTAGGTTTCTATTACTCATTAATACTATTTTGTATAGGATTTTAAACATAGTGACAAATGTTTAAATGTGGATTAATAAGATCTAAATGTAAATCTGTTTAATGGTTATACCTTCATTTCTGCAATCATTTAACACATTACAGATTACCTTAAACCAGACTTAATTGATTTATATCATGTAGGAAGTAATGTAGGAAGAAAGTTTTATAAAAAGCAGAATAAACTATCGTCATTGTGTGGTCATTGTAATTTTTACCAATTAATATGATGTCAGACTCTTTACAGTATATTGTTTATTTCTTTTTATGGCTTTACAGTTCAGGATATTATCTTGGTGAGCCCCGTCCATCCTGTGAATGAGGGCGACTCTGTTTCTCTTGACTGCAAACTGACCAAAGAAAACTTGTCTTCAACTGTGACTTTCTACAAAAATGGCAAACTCATTCACAACGACAACAGAGGGGAGCTGAAGATTTCTGCAGCGTCGAAGTCAGACGAAGGCTTCTACAAGTGTCAACATTCAGCAGGAAATGAGTCAGTGGAGAGTTGGATGTTAGTAAAGTGTGAGTGTGACTAATACAGTTTTCATTTACAGTATGTGTCCGTCAGCGTAAGAAAGAGAAGTTGCTAAATCTGCCACTCACACAGCAGCTACACGGAAGTGCATTATATATATATATATATACATCGAAACCCATCCCAAGTAAAGCTAATGATGATCCATGGTGCTTTACATGAAAAGTAAAACCAGAAAAAAAGGATCCAAAGTGAACATAACAAGTTCAGAACAACTAGTTAATACAAATAAAATGACTTATATGAAAACAATAATAAAGGATATAACAATGTTTTAGATGACCAGATAAAGAAATGCTTTTTGAGATTTGAGAGACACTTAAAGTTAAATTAAAAGCGTGATTTGGGTTGGGGGAGCTGTAATTGGGGGCAGAGCCATTTAAGGCTTTAAAAGTCAGCAATTGAAATGAAAATGATTAAACAATCTTTCTGTTTTTTTGGTCACGCATTGCACTACATCCTGAACTGAGGTCCTCTCTTGTAAATCATCGATACTTATCATTTGTTGCAGCTTCTCAAATAAACCCTGACCATCTGATTGTGCCGCTGACCGTCGGCCTGGTTTGTGGTGTCACACTGATTATTCTCCTCCCACTACTGCTGTGCTGGTTCAGGAAGTCAAAGAGTGAGACACTTTAAGTTTTTTTCTTACTTTATTAAACCTCATTTCCCCGTCATTGAGCAAGTGACTCCGTTTGCAAGTCATCATCCAATCAAAGCATTGAATGTAATGTGATGATTTTTGTCTTGTTCGCAGATGCATGTTGCAACAGGTTGGTACAACTCGCTCTTGTCTTATCTTCTACATAACATAACACTTTCTGTTGTTGTTTTGATTTTTAAATGAGCTTTTATTAGTTAATAACGACATGTTTCAGCCTTGTCCAGTCTGAGCGAGCCAATCAGAGCTCTGCTACAAACCGACCTGTCAAACAAGATGAAAATCAACAGCAGATATACTCGTCTCTTCTCCACGGTCAGCCCTCCATCTAATCATCAATACTTTCAAAGTTATTTCTGAACCAGCTGAAGTCCTTTTAAAATGTTGCTGAAGTTTACACTGCCATTGATTCATTTTCGTTGTCTTGCAGGTGACGTTTGTGTCTACGAAACAATCGGAGGCTCCGTAAACGCAGGTAATGGTAGCCTACAGTATAAATTTCAGTTCATGCAGAGATGTCCAGGATGATTTGATTGTAACTGAGTGACTCTGCTATAGTGTCGGGCTTCAGAAAAAACAAGTGTTTACATAACGGTATCTATATATTTTGGATCTTGTGCAAATTTAATTATGTTTTCTTTTCTGTATCACCCTACCAGGAAGTAGAGACGATCCAGGGGACAGCTCTGACTACTGTAATGAAAATCCAAATTCAGCTACAGGTACAAATATAAGCCACTGGCTACTGGCTAATTTTTGTTGAAATAAATGTTTGCATTATCATTATTACACCATACAACAGTTCAAGTTGAGTATAGACTTCAAATGAATGTCAGTGATGTCTTCAATTTCCTTCAGCAATGTTGTGTTAATGTTACATTATGTGCTACATGCTACTAGTATTTATTTGTGGTGATTATCATTTTGTTTTAGGTCCATAAAGAAGTTATCATTAAGGAAAACAAAAGAAACATGGACAGCAGTGTGAAAAAGATGATTTAAATTCAGTTTTCTACACAGTTTTGCAGCAAATCATATGTAAGCATGGCATCATTGGAATAAATGATGAAGATTAGATGGCATAGGACTGTAGTTTTAAAGCAACCTCTGATGTTACACATTTGTATTAATCATTATTCACACCTCTGTTACTTTGATGTCTAAGACTTTACAGTATAGAAACATAACCACGATTCACTGTGGAATCTTTTGAAGGTATTTGCATATTTATTTTACATTGTATCATTTTTTGTTGTTTTATCAAACTGTTTTCAAGCAATATCAAATTTGTAAATAATGGATTTGTAAATAAATATTATGAAGTAAAGTCAAAAACCTTGGTTGGATTTTCTGAAACTAATATTGACCAATGCAACTTTACTTGTCCACATCTGAGGCCAGGTGATAGGAGATACGTGTTTGGTCAGTCAGAGTAAATCATATTCTGGCTTCTGTTCAAAGTACCTTAATATTAGAACCACAAGCCTTATAATCCCCTGCAATTACATTGTTTCTAGTCACCAACAGTTCTGTCAATGGAAAAAATAAGAATGAATTCTTAGTAGTGCTAGTCCTTCTTCATATTATGTTGTGTTGGGGTTGGGGTGGGATGGGTTGAAGGTGGAGGGGTAGATTGAGTGATTATGGCAGCACCGTCCGTCGCACCTACGTCACACCCTGCTCTCATATCGAGCTTTGAAGGCGATGTTTACTGGATTGTTATTTTTGGTAGACTGTATTATCAACTACAGGTCTTCTGTATACCTGGAGATTATGTACATAGCGGTTCCCAGATGTTTACAAAAAACAAAGGGATAGTTCAACATTTTGGCAAATTGGCCCATTGCAATGATCCCTATAGTCATAGCAGTAGGTTTGTTACCTTTAATTGTCGGTGCAAGCTATTTTTAGAGCAGTCGAGCCGAGCCGAGCCACGAGCTTCTCAGAGCTACACTACTCAGGCTCATGGGATTTCTTGGTTTAACCTTGACATTCACCATGCTATGAGATAACTACGGAACAGGCAGTTTTTCGGCAAACAGCCTCTGCATTTGCCTTGAAAACAACGCTGTCTCGTAATGTTCCGTTATTATCTCATAGCGTGGTGAATGTGCGGGCCACCACTTGTCCACGAGAGCGTTTTGTAGTTGTTAGATTGTGTATTTGATGATTTTGATGAGGGAAACCAAGAAATCCCATGAGCCTCTGTAGGTGTGAGCAGCTTGCGACTCTGCTCCGCCGTTCTAAAAATAGCTTGCACTGGCAATTAAAGTTAACGATCCTACTTCTATAGGGATCATGGCAATGGGCCAATTTGCAAAAATGTTGAACTATCCCTTTCAAGTTTTTACAGGTCAGTGTGTCATGATAAACATGTAGAGGAAGGGGGGGGATGTTACTGGTCTGTTTTTAGATGTGTGTTGACAGATGAGGTATTTAACACCTGTAGTTGACCACATGCACCAGATAGAGGTATAGGGAGTTTTCAATATGCAGAATAGTGTGGGAATGTTTGTCTTTAGGTGATGAGGCTTCTTCTTTTCTACTTTCAAACACATCCGGTCTGAATGTGGCGATGACACTGCCTGATCACATCAGCTCATCTTCATGCGTAAAGAGGAACTTTGCTTTGACCAGTACCACAAAGGCTTAATTCTTGTTGTTGAGTGGTTAAGTGAACAATTAATTCTACTATTTTGATCACATTTGACATCAGATACTCTGTAGAGAGGATGAAGCAGGTTCATGCATACAGTACGTAGATACACACAACACACCTGATGGGCCAGACACCAACCTATGCACTAGAGACAGACTACTATTTTAGCAGAGAGCAGGAAGTGTAATGGTGTTAAAGTGCTGTGGTCATGTAGTGGTCTATATGTGTGAAACAAAGAGAAGAACAGAGAGGCTGCACTTAGAGGGAATCGAGCAAAACTCAGATCTCATACATATGTGAAATGTAACTTCCTCTTCTTCTGTACCATCTCTCTCTCCCTTTTTTTGTTATTTTTAATGTAAAGTAGAAACATTTCCAGAAGCAGAGTGATGTGTCGGTGCTGGATGTGAAGATGGGCCACACTTTGCTCTGTGTGCTGTCATTACTCTGTGAGTACATCAGTCGTTTTACAATTCTGTGTCTTTTAGATTATTGATTTTAGCACCGTCGTAGTTTTGTTAATGTGACCAGAGCTACATGGAAAACTAAACAGGTTACTTCTGCTTATTTGGACAATGCATGTCCATTATGTAGACTAATGTAAACTGAAGTTATTTGTTTCATTTTGCATGTATTTCTTTTGAGATTTTTGTTTACTGCCTCTTCAGAAATGTAAAGAATAATGTCGATCATTTCTGATTCAATCTTTATTTTAGTGCTGAATACACTCTTCTGCGGAGAAGCTGAAGGTAACCAGCTCCATCCTCCTTTTATATCCTTATAGTTAAATAGTATCTAGTAAATATTAAATTCCTACTTGTCACCAGTCATCGCTCTTAATCATATCCTCTTTGTGTTTGTATGTGATCCTTTAATTCGTTTTAAATATCAATGCAAATGATTTACAATGGCAGTGTTGTGTACATGATACATATTACTGAAGAGAAAAACTGCTGCTGACCCTAATGTCAAACTGCATTTACTGAAAAGTTTCTTATTTCCTGCATCTATTAGATCTATCTGTCAACAAAGCAGCCTGATTAACAGTTCTCTCACTTTGAGGTGTGGCTTGGTGTGCTGACTGACACAGTGTGTTTTTGGTTGGAGCTGTCAAAATTGAACGAATAGAAATGATTCACATTTACATTGGTGGATTAATAACCTTGTATATGAACATGTGTGTGTTAACCTACAGTAATATTTCACAGTATTTCATTTAATTAAAATGTCTAAATAGATGTGTGGTTTGGAATCAGTGGTGCTTTATGTATTTACTTGATAAACCTGTGGATACAAAGAGACTAAATTGGGTGAAATCAGATTAATTTAAGCAGAATATTATGACTGTGACATTATGTTTGTTTCCAGACTGTGATGATACACATGTAAATATATTTTGATGGAACTCTTTTTCTATTTCTTACTTAATCTTCAGAGCGTGACTTGAAGGCCACTCTGACAGCAGACAGGACAGTGATACCAGCAGGGGGCAGCGTGACTCTGACCTGTTCTGTGGACGGTCCTGCTGGTTTGAACTATGACTTAGTCAGAAAGTCCTATCACTATGGTGAATCAAACCCAGTGTTCAGTGTTTCCCAGGGAGGTGTTTACAGCTGCAGAGGACAGAGACCAGAAACACATGATGTCAAAGCTAGTGACTCCATCACAATTTTTGAAACTGGTGAGTGAAACAACAGGACTTTTTTTTTTGTTTTACATGACCCCCCTGTCGGAGTCAGTACATTTTGCTGTGTCTTTGGAAAAACATTATTTCATATGTCTGCTTATTTTTTCACCAGGGTTTGTTGATATAGCTAGCGAGCTATGTTTTTTTAAAATTTGGTTTTGTCATTGAGGATGTTTTCATACTGTGCATTTTTGTCAACAGTTTCCAATACAGTCACTGTGACTCTGCTGCCCAGCTGGTCTGTGATCTACAGAGGAGAGAAGATCACTGTCAGATGTGAGATCCAGGGAGGTGGAGACACTGAGTGGACGTATGAGTGGAGAACAACCAGCTCATACAAACCTCCATCACTCAGAGAATTCACTATCAACAGTGTTACTGAGTCTCACAGAGGAGACTACAGCTGTAGAGGTGGAGGAGACTATTTGTTGACACAGTGGAGTGGAGTCAGGAAACTGACAGTATCAGGTGAGTTCAACTGTTTGTCATTATGTGGTGACTCCTTTCTTTCCTTAATCAATTATCAACCAATGCATCATGTGCTGTTTGTAACATTTATTTGTTTTTGTTTGTGGTTGATAAACAGCTGATAAACCCAAGGCCAGACTGGGAGCAGACACAACAACCATACCAGCAGGAGGCAGTGTGACACTGACCTGCTCTGTGGACGGTCCTGATGACTGGAAATACGACTGGTTCAGACGAGTCTCACACTCTTCTAGAGCTGATCAAGTTAAAGACGTTACATCAGACAGAGCTGTTGTATCAGAGGGAGGTCTGTACTACTGCAGAGGAGGGAGAGGAGAGCCAGAGTTTCACACAGAGAACAGTCAGGAGGTCCTCATTCAGAAAACTGGTGAGTTTAAAGCAGAAGTGAGTGATATATTTGTGTTAATATAAGTCTTAAATAGTTATATCTTCCGACAGCAATCACTTACATAGAGTGTTTGGACTGAAACACGGGTCTCTCAGTCCCTCTGCTCTGCTCTGAGCCGAGGAGAAAACATTTATCGTATCCTATCCTTTTATCCAATGAGGAGAGAGAACGGCATGCAGGGCTGTGTGTGCAGCCAAGGAACGCCGTGAATGTGGCGACGTAGGGACGAGGACTGTTATGGTGCGTTCAAGGAAACTTGTATTTTTCCGACCGTGAAGTCATACCAGTTCGATCTGGTACGAATTCACCGGTCGGAAGTTACGAGTGGCCGTTATAGTGACTTTCACCGGTAAAACAGGTCGGAAAAACACGAGTGGGTTGCCTGAAACGCTACAAAGTCGTAAGTTGTGACTTGAAGCTGTAATTTACGATTTTAAAAGCCTGCCTGGAACGCAGCATTAGCGAAAACGACCGGACCACTTACTTCTGCTTTAATCATAAACTGTAATACTCAATGTCTGCTGTCGATGATTGTGAACACAGTTTGTTATGTAATAAGAAAAATAATAACAATATGTTTAATATATCTAAGACACATACATTCATATACACTTGTTTGTTCAGGTCATTACTTATATGTGTTCATGTTTACTGTAGCCTACTGTATGTGTATTTATCTGTTTTTGTTGTTAAAGCCGTTGAATGATGTTTGTGTTGTTGCCCAAGCTTTTCTTCAAAATCCAAACTCTCACAAAAACAACTGATTCAGAAATATAAACTTCTGACATCAACAGTCTCCAGTAGAGCCACTGTGACTCTGCTGCCCAGCTGGTCTGTGATCTACAGAGGAGAGAAGATCACTGTCAGATGTGAGATCCAGGGAGGTGGAGACACTGAGTGGACGTATGAGTGGAGAACAACCAGCTCATACAAACCTCCATCACTCAGAGAATTCACTATCAACAGTGTTACTGAGTCTCACAGAGGAGATTACTGGTGCCAGGGTCAGAAGGACTATTGGTTAACACAGTGGGGAAAAATCACATTGACTGTATCGTGTAAGTGTGACTTTCATCCATATGAAAATGTTGTTTTACAACTTTAAAAATATGTTTCATCTGAACAAAACAATAAAATAATAAATAAAATAAATGCACTTTATACATACAGTAAATGTTGCTCCAGACACTCAGTAAACTGTGTGTTGTAACAAAAGAACTGAAAATGAGCTTTTGCTGAAATATGTCAAATGAAATTCAACTTTTTCATCACAGTCACAAAAGAGAAGATTTTTTTTTGAGCAGCAAATCCTGTTTAACCTTTGACTTGTCTTATTATTCTCTGTGAACTGAACAGTAAACAAACCCCGGGCCTCACTGAGAGCCAGTGACAGAGTCCTACCAGCAGGGGGCAGTGTGACACTGACCTGCTCTGTGAACCCATCATCTGGTTGGAAATACAACTTGTACAGAGACAATAAACTCTCTGAATCTCTGAACCCACATGATGCTGCTTTTAAGACAAGTGGAGAGATCAGAGTCTCACAGGAAGGAGTCTACAGGTGCAGAGGAGGAAGAGGAGGAAGAGGAGACCCAGTCTACTACACAGAGGACAGTCAGGAAGTCAGGGTTGTTAACACTGGTGAGTATGGAAATAATTAACTAATTTTATATTAATGAAAAAACATTAAGGTGGAGACTAGCAATCTGATGTTTAATTAAATTTTTGTCATTTTGTTGTTAAATTCTCGACATGATCAGTCCCAAACAGAGCTGTTGTGACTCTTCAACCCAACTGGCCTGAGATCTACAGAGGAGAGACGATCACTGTCAGCTGTGAGATCCAGGGAGGAGACACTGAGTGGACGTATGAGTGGGAAACACCAACCTCACTCAAACCTCCAGATCAACATGAATACAGGATCAGTCCTGCTTCATCATCCCACAGTGGAGACTACAGCTGTAGGGGCAGAGTGAAAAGTGATGGACTTAATACAACAGAGTGGAGTGATTCAGTCAGACTGACAGTGTATGATGGTAAATCACATCATGTTTCATTAAAAAGTGTTTTTGTTACTTTCTACTGAAACTGTATCATATAGTTTGTCCATGTTGTGTCCAACTTCCCAACAGTCAAACCCAGGCCTGTCCTCACTGTGTCTCCATCATGGCTGAGTCCTGGAGCCTCAGTAACTCTCAAGTGTGAGGTTGGACTTAAATCTGCAGGATGGAGGTTCTTCTGGTCTAAGGCTGTTGCTGATCCATCACAGCTCTCCTACCGCTCTGAGCTGCTCCCTGGTAGCAGCAGTGGGACTGAACAGGATTCCTACATGGTCCATGGTCAGACACACACAGCAGGATATGTGTGTCGGGCTGGAAGAGGAGACCCAGTGGTTTACACTGAGACTAGTGAACCAACGTTTGTCTGGTCTGGAGGTCAGTTGGTTGAGATGATACGTGTTTGTTCCAAAGATGATGTTTCTGATACTCGACAAAGGAATATGTACAATTAGCTTTTTCAATGCTAATATCTTTATGTTGTTGTTGTTGTTCAGATGTTGATCCATCAGCGTCTCTCACAGTGAGTCCTGACAGAGTGCAGCACTTCACCTATCAGGAGATCTTAGTGAGATGTGAGGGAAACTTTACTGAGTGGAGACTGAGGAGGTTTCCTAAGAGTGGCTATTGGACCTGTTCTGACCAGAGAATAAAGAACGGATCCTCATGTATAATTTCCACATCCCAGCCCAGTGATGCAGTTTACTGGTGTGAGTCTGGATCAGGAGAGTTCAGCAACACAGTCAACATCACTACACGTGGTACATTTATTGTCTTTTATACTTTTTGTATCTGAATAATTTTCAATGTCTCATGTGATTGAATTTATTTTGGAGTTGAGTTGTTACATCAACAGTGAGTTTGGTCTGTGTCTCTGCTTCATGGTTTGTTCAGTAATTGTATAGCTTCAGATTTAACATCAATTGGTTCTTAGCTAATGATGATTAAATGTCAATATTCAGTCTGTCTTCTTCATAACTGAGCACTAAAATTCAATTGTCTTTTTTTAACTTCAGTTTGAAATAGTTTAAAATAATAATAAGTTAGCTGAATAGAGAGCTCCTCTACCTGGGATTAAGATTGTTTTTTACTGTTGGTTACGTTGACTGTTCATTGGTAAAAAAAAAACCCAAAAAGAACTCTAACCCGGTCATCCGTGGCTGCAACTAAGCATCAACACCATAAGTCTCATGTCTTATTTGTAAACAAACAAACAAACAAAGTTTCATGTTCTGACTGTTTTACAGGTTCTGGTTTGATCCTGTCGAGCCCCGTCCATCCTGTGACTGAGGGAGAGTCTGTTATTCTGAGCTGTGAATTCAGGACAAACAAAACTCCTTCCAATGTGTTTTTCTATCAGAATAACAAACTGATCCAAAACGACACCAGGACGGAGCTGAATATCTCTGCAGTGTCAAAGTCTGATGAAGGTTTCTACAGGTGTGAGTCCTCAGGAAAGAAGTCTGCACAGAGCTGGGTGTCAGTCACAGGTGAGTTGTGTTAAAGTACTGTATGTTTCTGTTTTGTACATCTATCCGAGTTGTAGATCTTTACTTAGACTTGATTTGTGTCTCAATTTTATTGATACTTTTATTAATTAATATTGAATGTTTACAACAGTGCCCAAACCTCAACACTCTTCACTTCCTGTGTGGCTGATCATTTTGCTGGTTTGTGGAATAGTATTGATTATTTTCCCGCTGCTGTTTGTCTGCAGAAGATCAACAGGTGATATAATGAATAATTATTGATCAGTTCTGATGTCACATCATAGAGCAGTGCCTCAGTTTTTAATATGATTCTACTCTGCTTTTCACAGGTCCATGTGTCAACAGGTTTGTACAACAAACTCTCATCTCCAATTAAAAGCACTTCTATATTTCACATCTTTATCATGTTTTACTTTGAAATGTTCCTGATCATCACTGCTAATAGACGTTTTTTAAACTCCATGTTTCAGAGTCACTCAGACTCAGAGAGAGAATCAGGACTCAGTCCACCATGATGAAAACCAACAGCAGGTTTATTCCTCTCTCCTCCACGGTCAGTTGTTCATGTAGCTTCCAACACTTTCACATCCATTGAGGAAGTTGTTTCAGTTTAAATCACAGACATGAGGTGACTGATGGGACTTTGTTTTCATTGACCTGTAGGTGACGTCTGCGTCTATGAATCAATCAGAGGCTCTGAAAACACTGGACAAGGTTCAATATAAACTTTTACTAATGTCCAAGACAATAAAAACATAATTTCAGGTCAGACACTAATGTCACATCTCATATGTCTGTAATGTTCATCTCAACAGGTCAGTGTGACGGTGCCGAGCAGAGCTCTGACTATGTGAATTCAGATCCAGCCACAGGTACAAACATTAACCTAATCTTTTTCTGTTCAATTTTCTTTTTATTGACAAAAACTTTTTCTCTTAATTGTGACTTTAATTTATTTTATTTTCTTCTTTTATATGCTCTGGAAGATATCGTTAAAGAAAATTTTGAGTTTATATTTTCTGTTAAACATGCCTCTCACATCTAAATCACATGTGTACTTAAGGTGTTTTCTGTCTCCACATAGATATTGTGATTTGAATGTAGTGTATACTGTACCGTATTTACAGACATTAAAAAAAAAAAATTCTTCCAGGTTAATGAATAGAAGAACATCATCGACGAAACAACAGCAACATGGACAACAAGACATTTTATGGAGGTGAACAAAAGATAATATTAAAAAAAGTTTAAGAGTTTTGTTTTGGAGCATGAATGTTTATTGAAAGCAATAAAATGTTTGTACCATAGGTTGTACAGGTTTCTCATTTTTAATTAAACAGTACTAGTTATTTTATATTCCTCTGTTGCTCAGATTGTACATCATATGGTGCAAAATTTAACATCAGTGTCAAGTTTGATAAAAATTATGTAATGAGCGGTGAAAATGAAGCAATATTACACAATTCACATATTCAGCTCATACAGTGGTTGTATTTTGCTTAACAACATGTAGTTGTGAGAAGAGCAGCATGTAGAGACATCTAGAGACCTTTCTTATATGTCACATGATTGTAGCTTTAAAGGCAGCTATGATGTTACACATTTGTAACATCATACGTACATACGTATGCTTGTAGATAGACACACTTTTTTTTTTATCAAGATAGAAAATCTGTGGAACCTTTTCTGGTGTTGTGTCATTGTACATTTTATTTGCTTAAGGATATATATATTTTTTAGCATTTTCCTAACATTTATTGTAATTGTGTCAAAATCATTTGGATTTGTGAATAAATACAATGAAGTAAAGTCAAAAACCCTGGTTGGATTTTCTGTTGTTGACTAGTGCACCTTTAATGGTCCACATGGATCCAGGTGAGAGAGGCCACATAGGAGCTCATCATAGAGCAAGTTGGGGACTGACTGTCCTCCAGAAAAATTCAAGGACAGGACAATATGACCTAGTTATGTTTTATTGTAAGGCGACATCTAGTGGTCGCAGTAATTGTGACAAGAGCAGGAAGGAGGGAGGAGTGTGGTGACGTATTATGCTGTTGTTGCTTCCTTATTGTCCTCTCTACCTCTTGTAGGCCTATTATACACAGCGCTGCCACAGGTGTCACAATAGGTGAACAGCAGCAACCACAGGTCCTTAAAGGGATAGTTCAGTTTGCCTCAGTTTGTGTAAGGTATTGCCTCTGTATAATATCTGCAGTAGACAGCTCTTTGCTCTCCCACAGTTAGCCATACCAGTGCATAGTGCTGGACAGAGATACAGGTGATAAACCTACTGTGAAGGACCCAAACTAATGGCTCTTTTCCACTACACAATTGCAGCACTACTCGACTCGATCCGACCCGGTTTGGCCATTTTCCATTACAGTTGAGAACGCCATAGTACCTCCTCAATGTGGGGGGGGTTGGCTGCTATGGCTGCTCTGTCCCCCCCCCCCCCCCCCCGAGACATGGAAGTCTGCTAACCGGTAGCTTCTCTAGTTGTAGCAACTTTAGCAATGACCGCACCATAACAAACAGCGCAGTCTATTTATCCACGTACAACCAATCAAAAAGCCACTCATAGCCACAAATAATGCTCAGGACAGCACCATACTTATACAAACAGGGTCCCAGCACATAATACGAGGCATCAAACATCTGTTAGCTTTACCTAATCAGGCACGTGCACACATAGGGCCCAAAGGGTGCTTGAGCCCCTGCCCTTTTTGCCTCGTATTAAAAAGTGCCCTTTTTTATGTTTTTTTTTTTTTCAATAAATGCATTCCTGTTGTGCATGAGGATGTAAACAACCGCGCTGTAAAAATGCCACGGTTATCTACCGTACGCTTTTCCTTGTAATACACACGGTATTGTGTATGTACGTTGGTGTGTGTGTTGTCCGCTGCTGCTCCGCTCCGTCCCTCACTGAGGGGCGGGGGGGGGGGGGGGGGCTGCCCCGCGGAGCGCGCTCCCTCACATGCACGTCCAGCATGTCCAGAGAGAGAGAGAGAGAGAAGCTGCTGCCTCATCGATAACCCGCACATGAGACGTGACAGTGGAGCGACTTGTGTCGAATCTCGTGAGTTATAAATCCACCAACATAACTTCGGTTCTGACAAGTCGCCGTCCACTTATTCTATGAGCTTAATAAGAGTCATATTTAAGAAAAGCGCCCATTTGTGTTTGTTTAGCTGACTGCTTGTTAAGAGTTAAGCCCCACCCCGTCCTCTTTCTAACATTACCTGAATGTAGTGAACAACAGCAACAGGAGGAATCACTCACTCAGCTTGATTTCACTGACTATTTGAATTTGTTTCCAGATATTGAGTTACTGGTAATTGTGACTTTGCTGTTGTAAATATTGCTGCTGTTGGTAAATATGCACAGTAGCAGTCACAGTAGTCATTTCTTGGTTTTGTGTGTGTAGCCTGTAGGCTTAGCCTACTTTTTTTTTTTTTTTTGCAAGCCATGTTAATGTGCACCCAATACCATATTAGCCTTAGCCACCAGTTCAGAAGTCATGACTCTGTTTCGGGAAGTTGGGAAATTGGTCCAGCATGTTGACTGCAGTCCTGAAGGCGTGCAGGCTTTCTTTACCGACTAAATAGTAACTGTAATTTATTTTAATTTATTTATTTTGATATCAAGGCCTGAAAAAATTGTACACTGCCCTTTTCTGATGTTGAGCCCCTGCCCCTCTATAGTCATGTGCACGTCCCTGTACCTAATCATTTCTATTGAAAAGAGATGAAAGAGTAGACACGGCACATCCAGTTCAAAAGGTGCTGGCCTCAAAATTGTAGACAGGAAAGGCAAAAGAAGGAGACCGCACACAATAGCTCCCTTATGTGCAGATTTATTAGCACATCAAAAGTTCAAAAGTAACGTTTCGAGCCCACAGACTGATGTCTGATGAAGAGCTGTGGGCTCGAAACGTTACTTTTGAACTTTTGATGTGCTAATAAATCTGCACATAAGGGAGCTATTGTGTGCGGTCTCCTTCTTTTGCCTTTCCTATTGAAAAGAGATGAAACCAACTCACCCACTCTCCTCCAGTTATACGCTATGCAGTAACTTTCCACATCCAGCATAGCATCCAGGCACTGACAACACACGTCCGAGGCCGAATGGCAGCACAAACATCTGGTTTCAGCGGACCAGACCACACTTGATCCCCCCAGGTTCAGCACATAGACTCCACCGCAGCTCTCCCTCTTTCACTCTTCTCCTCCATTTCCTTCAGCTCGTCTTCAGTAAACTCGGTCTCAAACTGATAGCGGCGCCCATCGAAATGAAACCAGTCGTAGTTGTTCTCAAACTCCATGAACTCAGTCGTCGTTGTTCTCAAACTCCATAAATGGAGGAGAAAAGTGAGAGAGGGAGAGCTGCTGGTGGAGTCTATGTGCTGGACCTATAATGAAGTGGTCAGTGTGGTCACTGCCTGCCAGTGTACTGTTTTAAACACATTTTACATCAGATACTCTGTGGCGAGGATTAAGCGCATTAATGCATACGTAGATACACACAACACACCTCATGGGCCAGACACCAACCTATGCACTAGAGACAGACCACAATATTTTAGCAGAGAGCAGGAAGGTTAAATATATCAAAGTGCTGTGGTCATGTAGTGGTCTGAGCTTTACGTGAAACAAAGAGAAGAACAGAGAGGCTGTACTTAGACGGAATCGAGCAGAACTTCCTCCTCTTCTCTCTCAATTATTTTTAATGTAAAGTAGAGACATTTCTAGAAGCAGAGCGTCGGTGTCGGTGCTGGATGTGAAGATGGGCCACACTTTGCACTGTGTGCTGTCATTACTCTGTGAGTACATCAGTTGTTTTACAATTCTGTGTCTTTCAGATTCATGATTTTAGCATTGTCGTAGTTTTGTTGATGTGACCAGAGCTACACTGAAAACTGAGCATACAAATTTGTACACGCACATTATAAAGTCTAACGTAATGTTTAATTTATTTGCTTTATTTTACATTTTCATTTGAGTTTTATGTTTCCTGCCTCTTCAGAAATTTACAGAATATTGTTTCAGAAATTTGTAAAGAGCTGCCTCTAGGTTTTTAAACGCTGCGGTCTTTGATGATGTTTGTCAGGTTGATCATGTCTGATGAGTTTTCAATCTTTATTTTAGTGCTGAATACACTCTTCTACGGAGAGGCTGAAGGTAACAACTTATTTTTCTTTCCTGTATTTTCTCAGTTATATTGTCGTAATTATTATCACTCAATCATTCTTAATCATATCCTCTGATCCTCTAATTTATCTCATATATTAATGCAAATTATTTACAGTAGCCTAAATGACTGGAGAAGTACCCAGGAGTGTGAATGTATTTTATACTTTTTTTTTTTAATTTTTTTAAATAATTGATTGTATTGTAATTCATTTGTAGTAGTGAACCATCAGAGACACTGATGAGAAAGAGAAAAAAACAGATAGTTATTTGCTGCAGTCCTGCATGCAGCACACATGATCTCACTCAACTACCACAGTGTCTCTTTTGGTCTTATAACGTCATAAACTGTCAACTGTCCCACTTATTGGACACTCTGGTTACTCTCACCATAGACCACAGTCCATGTAAGCACAATCTTAGCCACAGCAGAATCAGACACTGACATGCAGTCATTTCCTGCATGTCCCTAACCCTTTGTGTCTCTAATGTCCTACCTCAATAAAGTTCTTAAAAATATACAAAAATACATCTTTAAGAAATGCCCGAGATGAAAGAAGTGGGAGGTAAAACCAACATGAGCTAATTTACACTCAATATACATATAACTGTCACTTTGTTTGTAATTATGGCCAGAGGTTTAAGTGAAGCACATTTATCTCTTGATCATAGTCCGTATAATCTCAGTTTGCTCATGTTTTAGTACTTAGTGAATGAATGAATCAAACTTTATTATTGTGTCATGCATACATGAGCTTACAAGACAAGAAATCAAAGAAATATGACAACAAACAAACAAAAATACAATTAAAACAGCCAGATCCTCAGGAGCAATCAAATCATTTTTGAAGTTAAAAAAGTATTATTCCCCCCCAACCCCCACCCACCCCCAAAATGATTGATTGATTATTTGATTTTTAATTTGTTGTTTTCAAACTGTGTCATTTTTATGTCAGTTTTCAGAGTCACTGTGACTCTGCTGCCCAGCTGGTCTGTGATCTACAGAGGAGAGAAGGTCGTTGTCAGATGTGAGATCCAGGGAGGTGGAGACACTGGGCCCTAGTTTGCTGGCGCAGCGCAGGTGGCGCAAGGTAGCGCAGCCGGTCTAATGCAAGTTTCGACCAGCGCAGCCTAGCGCAAAGTCAGATTGGAAGATTGGCAGATCGCGCTGCGCTGAGATAGGCGTGGCCGCGCAGCAGGGGGAGGCGTCACAGATTCAGCTTGGTGCAGTGGAAGTTTCGTCCGAAAATGTCCCGCCGAAGTTGCGCTGAAAGCTCGCCACCTCCAACCAGGTCTAGGGCTCTACTTTGGTAGACTAGGTGCAGGCGAGGCGCATCTGCCCTGCGCCTCGCCTTCGCTTCGCCAACGGGGAGTGGCCAGGAGCAGATTGCGATTTTGCTTCGAGACGCAGCGGAGCGCATCCCGCCTACTTCCCTCCCACCGGCGCAAATGGCATAGAGGGAGGAGAGAAGGCGTGGAGTGGGTTTGACACAGCCGAGTCAGATCTTCACCAATCAAATGAGCTCCTCTCCTCGCCTTTAAATCCGCCGCGCGCGCAAGGCGGACGTTTGATTTCACCGTGGAAGAGAAGATTTGAATCAGCACCTACAGATTACAGCATAGACAGTACATCTATTATCGATTGTCCCGTCACACTTATGACACATCAAAGGCTGCACAGATGAAAGATGAGGATGGATTACTGCTGTGTTGACACTACACGATTATCTGCTATATTTATGTATTTACTTATTGATTTATTGAGCCGCATCGTCACGCGACCATAACAAATAAAACTGAAAACAAATAAACCACAAGCAGCCTGGCATCATAGTGAGCAGATATTCACAACTCCATCTCAGGTAAATTCTAAAGAAAAAAGAAAAAGAGAGACGCTCCGTGATCTCCGTTCGCACAGCTGTTTGTTGTGATCTGTGCACACCTGTTTAAATATAGGTTACTAAATATGAGTGTCTTTATTAATGGAAAAGGGGTGTGTGTGTGTTTTTTTTTGTTTTTTTTACTGGGCAACAGCTCTCAATCTGTCAGAGCAAGTGAGACGGGAGGAAACTGATGTTCTCGTCCGGTCCAAGCTGGCAGTGTCAGGTCGCGCGAACAGACCTCACGGGCTGATGATGCAAAAGTAGTCTGGGAGGGAGGAGGGAGGAGGAGGGAGCAGGTCTATCTATCTATCTAACCTATATTTAAACACGTGTGCACAGATCACAGCATAAACAAACAGCGCTGTGCGCGTAACGGAGGCATTTCAGTTTTATTTGTTATGGTCGCGTGACGATGCGGCGCTGGCCCCTAATAAATCAATAAGTAAATAAATAAATAAATAAATAGCTGATCATCTGCAACGGCACAGTGTGTAGTGTCAACACCTGCTCTTGGGACATCCACGGCTGTCTCAGTCCCTCCCTTCATCTGTGTTAATTCAGTCAGGCTGAGTTTCCATTACGCATGCCTTTGATCTGCCATCAGTGTGACGGGACAATCTATATAGATATAGGTGTATGTGCTGATTCAGATACAATAAATAGGGGTTATTGTGATGATTATTATTATTATTGTTGTTGTTAATTGCATTTAAATGTGCCTGGAAGTGTGGAAATCTGCCTGTGAGGTCTTGGTGACGTGGGCGCACTGCGCGCTGGGCAGTCAAAATACCAGTCCGCTGGCTGCGCTTCGCCTTGCGCTGAGACTAGACCAGGTTGGAGCTGGCGAGCTTTCGGCGCACTCTCCGCGCGGTCTATCTGTAACAAATTGTCACTGCGCCACGGCGAATCTGTCGACACCTCCCCCTGCTGCGCGACCACTCCCATCTCAGCGCACAGCAGTCTGCCAATTTACCGAATCCGCTGCGCACCTTGTTGCACTGGACGAAAATGCCACTGCGCCAGCTGCGTCAGGGCTCGCTTCGCTGCGCCCCCATGAGTTGCGCCAGCAAAATAGGGCCCCTAGTCTCAGCGCAGCGCGGAGCGCAGCAGGTGCAGTGCAAGTTTGGCTGACTGACCTGCAGTGCACACACGTCACCAAGACCTCACAGGCAGATCTCCACAGTTCCAGACACATTTCAATGCAATAAATATCCACAATAACCACTATTTAATGCAACTAATGGAATCAACACGTGAATTTATATCTATATAGATTGTCCCGTCACATCTGACGTCAGATCAAAGCAGAGATCAAAGGCTGTGGCACGCGTAATGGAAACTCCACCTGAATTAACACAGCAGGGACGAACTGGCACTGAAAAGCAGCTGTGGATGTCCCAAAAGCAGGACTGAGGGTGAATGACTGCATGTCGCTGCCGTGTTGAGATACCACTCTGCCCTTGTGATGATCGCTTTATTTATTTATTTATTTACTTATTAATTTATTAACGCCAGCGACCGCATCAGGCAGCCGTAATGAAAAACAAAACACAAATCTTCATCTCTCTTAGTCCACCACCACTGCCTCGGTATCAGATAGTCAGTATATAGCCTACTACAGTATACTCTCTATCACAGAAAAAAAGAGAAAAAAAGAGACGGACAGAGAGAGAGAGAGAGAGAGAGAGAGAGAGGGAGAGAGAGAGCGTCCTTTACGCGGATTTCATCCGTTACGCATGGTGTTTGTTTATCTTTGTCTCATCATCTTGCACAGGGTTTGAATAAATGTGAGTTTCTTTATTAGTTTATTAGTTGTTGTTTCTTATACTATTGGGCAGGGGTTCTCAGTGTATCAGATCAAACCTGATTAAGGATATTTGTATTATTATTAGTAAACTCATTGTTGGTCACTCTGAGCTCGGACCTCCGGGGAAACAGCTGTTTCCTCCGGGGAGAGGTTCGGCCTCTGGCGTCGCTGTTTCCTCCGTCCATGTCAAAGTATAAAATGACAAACTTGCAGCGCGCATCACCCGCCGCGCAGTTAAAGGTGAGGAGAGGAGCTCCTTTGATTGGTGAAGATCTGACTCGGCTGTGTCAAACCCACTCCACGCCTTTCTCTCCTCCTCCTGTCTCCCTTCCGCCCTCTCTCCTCCCTCTTTGCCGTTTGCGCCGGTGGGAGGGACGAGGGGAGGGATTGCGCTGGCGTAAGTCTGACTGCGCGGCCCACCAAACTTGCGAAATGGACCTGGGCCACACCCCGTTGGCGTGGCGAAGCTGCGCTGACGTTAGACTTCACCTGGTCGACGAAACTAGGGCCCACTGAGTGGACGTATGAGTGGAGCACAACCAGCTCATACACACCTCCATCAGTCAGAGAATTCACTATCACCAGTGTTACTCAGTATCACAGTGGAGACTACAGCTGTAGAGGTAGAAGAGACTATGGGCTCTACTTTGGTAGACTAGGTGCAGGCGAGGCGCATCTGCCCTGCGCCTCGCCTTCGCTTCGCCAACGGGGAGTGGCCAGGAGCAGATTGCGATTTTGCTTCGAGACGCAGCGGAGCGCATCCCGCCTACTTCCCTCCCACCGGCGCAAATGGCATAGAGGGAGGAGAGAAGGCGTGGAGTGGGTTTGACACAGCCGAGTCAGATCTTCACCAATCAAATGAGCTCCTCTCCTCGCCTTTAAATCCGCCGCGCGCGCAAGGCGGACGTTTGATTTCACCGTGGAAGAGAAGATTTGAATCAGCACATACAGATTACAGCATAGACATTCAGCATATCTACAGTATATCGATTGTCCCGTCACACTGATGACAGATCAAAGGCTGCACAGATGAAAGATGAGGATGGATTACTGCTGTGTTGACACTACACGATTATCTGCTATATTTATGTATTTACTTATTGATTTATTGAGCCGCATCGTCACGCGACCATAACAAATAAAACTGAAAACAAATAAACTATCATTTCTCACAGCAAACCACAATCAGCCTGGCATAGTGCTCATAGTGAGCAGATATTAACATCTCCCCTCTCAGGTAAATTCTAAAGAAAAAAGAAAAAGAGAGACGCTCCGCGATGCATCCATTACGCACAGCTGTTTGTGCACACGTGTTTAAATATAGGTTACTAAATATGAGTGTCTTTATTAATGGAAAAGGGGTGTGTGTGTTTTGTTTTTTGTTTTTTTTTACTGGGCAACAGCTCTCAATCTGTCAGAGCAAGTGAGACGGGAGGAAACTGATGTTCTGGTCCGGTCCAAGCTGGCAGTGTCAGGTCACGCGAACAGACCTCACGGGCTGATGGTGCAAAAGTAGTCTGGGAGGGAGGAGGTTATGATGTTTGCTCTGACAGATTGCTGTTGCCCAGTAAAAAAAAAACAAACACACACAGCCCTTTTCCATTAATAAAGACACTCATATTTAGTAACCTATATTTAAACAAGTGTGCACAGATCACAACATAACAAACAGCTGTGCGTAACGAGGCATCGCGGAGCGTCTCTCTTTTTCTTTTTTCTTTAGAATTTACCTGAGATGGAGATGTTAATATCTGCTCACTATGGTGCAGAGGCTGATTGTGGTTTGCTGTGAGAGATGATAGTTTATTTGTTTTCAGTTGTATTTGTTATGGTCGCGTGACGATGCGGCGCTGGCCCCTAATAAATCAATAAGTAAATAAATAAATAAATAAATAGCTGATCATCTGCAACGGCACAGTGTGTAGTGTCAACACCTGCTCTTGGGACATCCACGGCTGTCTCAGTCCCTCCCTGGTTTCATCTGTGTTAATTCAGTCAGGCTGAGTTTCCATTACGCATGCGGACAGCCTTTGATGGTCATCAGTGTGACGGGACAATCTATATAGATATAGGTGTATGTGCTGATTCAGATACAATAAATAGGGGTTATTGTGATGATTATTATTATTATTAATTGCATTTAAATGTGCCTGGAAGTGTGGAAATCTGCCTGTGAGGTCTTGGTGACGTGTCTGCACTGCGCGCTGGGCAGTCAAATTGCCACTGCGCTGGCTGCGCTTCGCCTTGCGCTGACATTAGACCAGGTTGGAGCTGGCGAGCTTTCGGCGCACTCTCCGCGCGGTCTATCGGCAACAAATTGTCACTGCGCCACGGCGAATCTGTCGACACCTCCCCCTGCTGCGCGACCACTCCCATCTCAGCGCACAGCAGTCCACCAATTTACCGAATCCGCTGCGCACCTTGTTGCACTGGAGGAAAATGCCACTGCGCCAGCTGCGTCAGGGCTCGCTTCGCTGCGCCCCCGTGAGTTGCGCCAAGAAATTAGGGCCCTATAACTTAACACAGTGGAGTAGAGTCAGGAAACTGACAGTATCAGGTGAGTTACACTGTGTCTCACTCCCTCTGAAAATGTTGTTTCTTAATGTTTTCATTGATCTAAATAGGAGCTGTAAATATTAATCTGTCAGTCAATGGTCTAAAAGTTTTTAGTGAAGTAACATGATTTTAAAAAAAAGATAGTGTGTAGTTTTCCTTAACTATAGAAATATTAAATCAGAAGTAAGCGGAATGTTTGTGTTAATATAAGTCTTAAATAGTTATATCTTCCGACAGCAATCACTTCTATAGAGTGTTTGGTCTGAAACACTCTGCTCACAGTCACTCACAGAAAACTTTCCTTCTATCCTACAACCTTTATCCAATGAGGAGAGAGAACGGCATAAAGGGGCGGTCCTCTCTGTGTGTGCAGCCAAGGGATGCGGGTGACGTATAGGGACGAGGGCGGGGACTGGTAACTCCATCGGCTGACTTACATCGGATCGCTTACTTCTGCTTTAATATTCATAGTCAAAGGCACAAAATTGATAACGAGGATGCTCTCTCTCTCTGACAGCTGCCCACTTGTTTATATCTGATATGCTCCGCCTGGCTCCATCTAGTGGCCGAATTAAGAATTTGGATTTACGATAATGCTCCTTTAAAGTTTCTATGTAAAAAAACAGAATCACATCCTAATTGTTTTTGTTGGTTTCTTTTGTTTTTTTGCTTTTAACTCAACAGGAAATAAACCCACGGCCACTCTGACAGCAGACAGCACAGATTTACCAGCAGGGGGCGGAGTGACTCTGACCTGCTCTGTGGATCAGTCCAACAGCTGGAAATACGACTGGTTCAGACGAACCTCTGACTCTGCTACACCTCAGATTGTAGGAGAAACAGACCGGTCAACCATGACACAGGGAGGCATCTACACCTGCAGAGGAAGGAGAGGAGAACCAGTGTTCAACACACACGAAAGCAACAAAATCACCATTAAGGAAACTGGTGAGTTTAGTCATTGGAAAACATTCACTGTAAATCTGTTCTTCTGTTTAGCAGTAGTGCACAAGAGACATTTTGTTACCGACAGCAAACAAAAAACAAACTTGACAATCTTAAGATGGAGGTGTGAGGAAAATAATGAAAAATAAAACAGAATCTGAATATAAACTTGAACAATAATTTCAAAGTGTGTTGCATTGTTCACCAAACCAAGGGTGATTATTTTAAAGGGATAGTTCACCCAAAATTCAAATTTCACTCATTACTGTATCTACTCACCATGTCAACTAAGGGCTGGGAGAAGTTTCCGTGTCCTCCGTGCCTTCTCTGAGTTACAGCGGGGCTCAGTGCAGCACTGCATGTCCATATGATGGTTGCGAACGGGGCTAACTTTTCTTCTAGACTTATTTAATTTTTTTTCTGAACATTTTCTCATGTTGGGGCTTCAATACAAATGGGACATTACAGACAAGCTGTGTGGAGGTATTTGGATGGTTTTTAGTGTGTCTTTTTGGACGAAGAAAAGTGAGCCCCGTTTGAAATTGTCATATGGACAAGACATGCAGTGCTGTGCGGAGCCCCGCTGTAATTCCGAGAAGGCACGGAGGACTCTGAAACTTCTCCTAGCCCTTAGTTGACATGAGGGTGAGTAGATACAGTAATGAGTGAAATTTGAATTTTGGGTGAACTATCCCTTTAAGATAAAATAGCGAAGAAAATAATGACTTTCTGTTTCTCTAACAATAAATGTGCATTTTTATCAACAGTTCCCAACAGAGTCAGTGTGACTTTTCAACCCAGCTGGTCTGAGATCTACAGAGGAGAGAAGATCACTGTCAGATGTGAGATCCAGGGAGGAGACACTGGGTGGACGTATGAGTGGAAAACACCAACCTCACTCAAACCTCCATCACTCAGAGAATTCACTATCAACAGTGTTACTGAGTCTCACAGAGGAGACTACAGCTGTAGAGGTAGAAGAGACTATTTGTTAACAGAGTGGAGTGGATTCAGGAAACTGACAGTATCAGGTGAGTTAAGCTAAATGGCTTAAAGTAACTATGTCATGTGATATAGTGAAATGTTATCACGTTCCCAAAGTAAGTTACATTTTTCCTATATAATAGATTATATTCATTATTATAATTATATTATAGATCGTTCAAAGGTTGCGTGTGGGGTGCCACAGGGTACATTACTGGGACCATTTCTGTTAATTTTGTATATTAATGACATTTGTTTGGTTTTAAATGCACTGAAGTGCATTCTTTTTGTGTATGATGCCACTATCTATTGTAGTTGGCACAATTTTCAAATTCTTTTGGATACAGTGAACACTGCAGATAATTAAAACATGTTTTGATATTAACAAATTATCCCTTCACCAAATTATCTCTTCACTTTAGCAAAATAATAATAAATGCATATCTGGAAATAGATTTCAATACAATACAAATTATGCATAAAGCAAAAAAAATGGACAGTTACCACTAAGTTTTCAGAGGTTGTTTAAAATGAGTTACCGTCAATACAGATTAAAGGCAGATTTACATTTGAAAAACCAAAGATGAGAACAAATGTTGGAAATCAATCCTTGTCACTGTAAGGGATGATCCTGTGGAATAACAGTTCAGAAAATGTTGAGACATATTACATTTTATTTTATTTTATTTATGCAGTATCTAATGCTTTGTGACATAATAGGTGTAGGCATAAGCTTCAGCTTCAGCGTAGACCCTTTAGGTTGAAAACCAAATATTTTGTTTTGTTCTTGTTACGTTGTTTATAGTTAATGGACTTTAAAGTTTCTATGTAAAAAAACAGAATCACATCCTAATTGTTTTTGTTGGTTTCTTTTGTTTTTTTGCTTTTAACTCAACAGGAAATAAACCCACGGCCACTCTGACAGCAGACAGGACAGATTTACCAGCAGGGGGCGGAGTGACTCTGACCTGCTCTGTGGATCGGTCCAACAGCTGGAAATACACCTGGTTCAGACGAACATCTGACTCTGCTACACCTCAGATTGTAGGAGAAACAGACTGGTCAACCATGACACAGGGAGGCATCTACACCTGCAGAGGAAGGAGAGGAGAACCAGAGTTCACCACACACGAAAGCAACAAAATCACCATTAAGGAAACTGGTGAGTTTAGTCATTGGAAAACTCTGACTCTTCTACATCTGAGAGTATAGGAGAAACAGGCCTACGAGAGACATATATAAAACAAGGTGGAATCTACACCTGCAAAGGAAAAAGAGGAGAACCGGAGTTCTTTGCAAAAGAAAGTAGAAGCATCACCATCCAGGAAACAGGTTAAGAAGCTCCATACCAGTTCTACTAGACATATTAAAGGGATAGCAGCATTTTTTAAGTGGGGTTGTATGATCTACAAGTAGCCCCCAAGTACTTTAATTGCAGTAGAAGACTCTCTGCAGTCCTCCTGTTAGCAACGCCAGCCCATAGCCCTGCCCAGAGATTTACAACATACATTGTTGTGAATGGACCCAAAGAAATGGCCTATTTTCGTGGCCTAAAAGAGGTTTTACCTGAAAAAAAAACACAGTTCCCTTTTTCGCTTTAATATAATTTTTTCCAGCCCTTCAAAGTGCAGGAAAAACGCAGTTTTTATTTGGACCTAACCAACTGCTGATCGGCGGGCGCTAACCCTGGGCGGAGGGATACGTGAGTTGGTTAGGTCCAAATAAAAACTGTGTTTTTCCTGCACTTTGAAGGGCTGGAAAAAATTATATTATACTGTAGCGAACAATGGAACTGTGTATTTTTTTCCCACATAAAACCTCTTTTAAACTGCGAAAATAGGCCGTTTCTTTGGGTCCATTCACAACAATGTATGTTGTAAATCTCTGGGCAGGGCTATGGGCTGGCTTTCTCGTTATACATTTCCTGCAGTTGAAAAATCGTTAAATATCTTGGCATTTTTGAAAGACAGATTTCTAACTTGATATGTTACACCAACAGTTGCCAAGAAGGCCAGTGTGACCCTGCAACCCAACTGGTCTCTGATATACTGTGGAGAGAATGTCACTGTCAGATGTGAGATCCAGGGAGAAGACACTGAGTGGACGTATGAATGGAGAACACACAATTCAAGAGACTTACCACCATCACACAGTGAATTCGCCATCAGCAGTGTTACTGACAGAAGAGACTACAGGTGCCGAGGAAAAAGGGACTATTTCTTAACAGAATGGAGTGATGCCCTCATATTGTCTATATCATGTACGTTGGTTTGTCCTTCATCCATGAAAAAGTTTGTTTTACAACTTTAAAAACATGTGTCCTCTCTGCATAAGGCACCAAAACTACTTCCTCTGACATTGGCCCCTTTCACTAATGCACATGACATAAACAGTCATTTCTAACAGTTACATTTTGTTGTTGGGGGGCATGGTAGTAATTACGACAAAAACAAGTGGAAAGGTGCAGTGATGTGGCATAAGGACAGATGAATGGTAAAATACTGGGCTTAAATTTTGGGCAGTAGGATTCAATTCCCAGTAAGTTGTAAGTTGTTTCTTTTATGAGCCTTCAACAAAGTCACATTAATAGTAATAATAGAAGTGTTTAAGGAAATTGAGTTAAAACTATATTTTCCTACAATAATCCTATTTAACCTTTGACTTGTTTTTTCTCAAACAAGCAAACAAACCCCGGGCCTCACTGACAGCAAGTGACAGAGTCCTACCAGCAGGGGGCAGTGTAACACTGACCTGCTCTGTGAACCCATCATCTGGTTGGAAATACAACTTGTACAGAGACAATAAACTCTCTGAACCTCTGAACCCACATGATGCTGCTTTCAAGACAAGTGGAGAAATCAGAGTCTCACAGGAAGGAGTCTACAGGTGCAGAGGAGGAAGAGGAGACCCAGTCTACTACACAGAGGACAGTCAGGAAGTCAGGGTTGTTAACACTGGTGAGTATGGAAATAAACAGATTATGCAGAACAAATGTATTGTCTACATGATGCATCTTTAAGATGAAAACAAAATAATTATTTTGATATGTTGTTATTATTGACCATGATCAGCTCCAAACAGAGCTGTTGTGACTCTTCAACCCAACTGGCCTGAGATCTACAGAGGAGAGACGATCACTGTCAGATGTGAGATCCAGGGAGGAGACACTGAGTGGACGTATGAGTGGAAAACACCAACCTCACTCAAACCTCCAGATCAACATGAATACAGGATCAGTCCTGCTTCATCATCCCACAGTGGAGACTACAGCTGTAGGGGCAGAGTGAAAAGTGATCGACTTACTACAACAGAGTGGAGTGATTCAGTCAGACTGACAGTGTATGATGGTAAATCACATATTTCATTTAAACTGAAAATCTAAACAAGTCATTAAAAAATGTTTTTGTTCCTTTCTACTGAAACTGTATCATAGTTTGTCCATATTGTGTCCAACTTCCCAACAGTCAAACCCAGGCCTGTCCTCACTGTGTCTCCATCATGGCTGAGTCCTGGAGCCTCAGTAACTCTCAAGTGTGAGGTTGGACTTAAATCTGCAGGATGGAGGTTCTTCTGGTCTAAGGCTGTTCCTGATCCATCACAGCTCTCCTACCGCTCTGAGCTGCTCCCTGGTAGCAGCAGTGGGACTGAACAGGATTCCTACATGGTCCATGGTCAGACACACACAGCAGGATATGTGTGTCGGGCTGGAAGAGGAGACCCAGTGGTTTACACTGAGACTAGTGAACCAACGTTTGTCTGGTCTGGAGGTCAGTTGGTTGAGATGATACGTGTTTGTTTCAAAGACCTTTTTTACTTAACAAACATAAGATTAACAAAGGAATATGTAGACTAATCTTAATATCTTTGTGTGTGTGTGTTATTGTTGTTCAGATGTTGATCCATCAGCGTCTCTCACAGTGAGTCCTGACAGAGTGCAGCACTTCAACTACCAGGAGTTCTCACTGAGATGTGAGGGAAACTCTACTGAGTGGAGACTGAAGAGGTTTCCTAAGAGTGACTCTTTGACCTGTTCTGACCAGATAATAAGGAACGGATCCTCATGTGAAATTTCCCCATCCCAGCCCAGTGATGCAGTTTACTGGTGTGAGTCTGGATCAGGAGAGTTCAGCAACACAGTCAACATCACTACACATGGTACATTTTATTACATTTAGTCTTTATTTCTCTTTTTGTCAACGCTACTCTAACCCTGCTATCTGTGGCTGCAGCTGAACATCAACATCATTTCAGTATCATCTTTTAGTAGAAATCATATCAATTATTCAAAATGATATAATGATTCTGTCAAATAAATCATCACTGAATAAGAACTAGAAAGAGAATATCCTAAGGAAAATGAAAGCTGAAGTGATGCTGAATTAGCTGAAGAAGTTGTTGAAACAATGCTGAGTTAGCCGAAGAAACTGCTTAAAAGCAATATTGAAAAAGTTGACACTAAACCTGAAATGTCTAACTTGTAAACCGAGAGATTAATGGCTTTTTAAGGGCTAACATTAAAATCAAAGAAGAAGAGGATGAAATCCTGCATGTTTAAGTGTAACAGTTGAAGAGTTTGAAGAGTTGAAATCTGCAGCTAACCTGACAGAAAATAATATTGATGATAGTGCTATCATAGCTGAAGCAATACCCGAGAATAGATTAAAAAAATTAAACTTGCAAAAAGGAGGTAGATTTTGTATGAAATGGCTGGAAATGAATTCATGCAGATGAGTATGAAAAAAATGAAAAGTTGATGTCTACTCAAATATATTTAAAATGGATAGCTTAAAAACATTGTTGTTCACTAATGAATGTTAAGCAATATCTGAAGGTAAAAGAACATATAAGCAGGAGGCTGAATGACATGACGTGGTGGGAAAATACCCGAATAGTGTTAGATAAGAGTACAAAATGTGTTATTATGAATCTAAAAGCAGTAGAAATGTTGAAAGGGCTGAAAATCCTGCATGTGTAGCATTTGAAGAGTCTGAAGAGTTAAAGTCGGCTGTAAAAAGCACTGCAACCTGACAGCTACAGACTGTTACAGAACTGCAAATGTCCTTTTGGTATTTCTTGGAGTAAAATTTGTTGATACAGTTAGAAACGGGAGAAATTTCAGCTTTTCTCAGAAAATGAGCTTGTTTGGTATGGGAGTCAATGGGCAGCAGGGAGGGATCTGGCAGCACTGAGAGGCTCGCAATTCAAATTCTGTAAACCTCTCTGGATTTTTGAGCACATTGTGTGAGAGAAGACACGTTTGTCCACAATTATAGCACTGGTAGACAGTAATTCGTGATGAGACTAGCATGGAAAGAGAAAATGATTTTTAGACCCTCTCCCACTTCAGCTGATGATGTCACCCACTCTTGTCCTTAACATTCCACACAATACACATCCATTATGAAGTTGAATTTTGTCTGAAATTATCATGAACTTTGAAAGGTAATTAATCAATAATGGTAGAAGATATTAAAAAGTTGAATGCAGGTTGAATAGTTGAAAGTTTTGTGAATGTTTTAGAAATTGGTCTGGTTAAAGTATGATAAAATAATCATAGAAATTGAAGATTTTAAGTTTGAAGCTGAATGTTTCTATGTTTGAATAGCACAAAATATGTAAAAGTACTGACAGAAGATGCAAGATTAATACAACCTACAGTATACATTTGAAGAACAATTAACAAACAATAAAATATATACATGCAGTTTCACACCATGGTCTATAAGCTGCTTTAGGTCTACACCAGCTGATCTCTGACTGAAGCTTCATATTCTGACGGATTTACAGGTAACTATTTACGTGGTTTGATCCTGTTGAGCCCCGTCCATCCTGTGACTGAGGGAGAGTCTGTTATTCTGGGCTGTAAATCCAAGGAAAAAGAAAAACTATTCAGTGTGTTTTTCTATCAGAATAACAATCTGATCCAAAGTGACACCAGGACAGAGCTGAATATCTCTGCAGTGTCAAAGTCTGATGAAGGTTTCTACAGGTGTGAGTCCTCAGGACAAAAGTCTCCTCAAAGCTGGGTGTCAGTCAAAGGTGAGAAGTCTTAAAATGTTTGATTCTTTTCCTATTTTGCACATGACCTGTGGATCTCACTTGGTCTCACCTGTTTCTCGATTTTCTGAAATGATTTTGGTGATTCTGCTCATAAAACTTCCTAAATATGTTTATTGATATTTTTTATTAACTTTCAATTAATATTGAATATTTAAAGCAGAGACAAGACCTGAAAACTCTTCATTTCCTTTGTGGCTGATCATTAGTCTGATTTGTGGAATAGTATTGATTATTGTCCTGCTGCTGTATGTCTGCATAAGATCAAAAGGTGAGATATTGATTATTGATTAATCACTGTTTCTGATATCACATCATGGAACAGTGCTTCAGTTTCTAATACAAATTCTACTTTGCATTTCACAGGTCCACGTGTCAACAGGTTCAACAAAATCACATCTCCAAATTAAAAACACTTTAATATTTCACATCATGTTTTACTTTGAAATGTTCCTGCTCATCACTGCTAATAATAGACGTTTTTTAACTCCATGTTTCAGACTCACTCAGACTCAGAGAGAGAATCAGGACGCAGTCCTCCATTATGAAAATCAACCACAGGTTTATTCCTCTCTCCTCCACGGTCAGTGTTTCATGTAGCTTCCAACATTGTCACATTTATTTCTGTATCACTTTCTCATCAAGAGACACCAGAAAATAATTTTGATCAGTTTGCCTCAAGTTGTCAGACTGTATCCCTCTGCTGCTCGAGTTAGAGCAAACCCTACTAATATAAACATGTTATTTATGAAGTTAAAGCAGAAGTGAGTGATCCGGTCGTTTTCGCTAATGCTGCGTTCCAGGCAGGCTTTTGAAATCGTAAATTACAGCTTCAAGTCACAACTTACGACTTTGTAGCGTTCCAGGCAACCCACTCGTGTTTTTCCGACCTGTTTTACCTGTGAAAGTCACTATAACGGCCACTCGTAACTTCCGACCGGTGAACTCGTACCAGATCGAACTGGTACCACTTCATGGTCGGAAAAATACGAGTTTCCTTGAACGCACCATAACAGTCCTCGTCGCTACGTCACCACATTCACGGCGTTCCTTGGCTGCACACACAGCCCTGCATGCCGTTCTCTCTCCTCATTGGATAAAAACTGTAGGATACGATAAATGTTTTCTCTTCGGCTCAGAGCAGAGCAGAGGGACTGAGAGACCCGTGTTTCAGTCCAAACACTCTATGTAAGTGATTGCTGTCGGAAGATATAACTATTTAAGACTTATATTAACACAAATATATCACTCACTTCTGCTTTAAGTTTAAATCACTATCACAGACATGAGGTGACTGATGGGACTGTGTTTAATTTTGATTGGCCAATAGGTGACTGTATGTATGACGCAATCCAAGACTCAGAAAACGCTGGACAAGGTTCAGTATAAACCTTTTACTTGTGTTCAGGACAACGAAAACATCATTTTTATTTAAAGCTCAGATACTAATGTCACATCTCCCATTGAAATTGATGTATTTATGTATATGATACTATATTTACAGTAGTTTAATGTGATTTTATTCCAGTTCCATGAACAGAAGAACATCGTCGACAAAACACGAGAGACATGGAAAACAACAATTAACATGACCATTTATTTTCCTCTGTTGCTCAGTTTGTATACCATAGCGCTGACTTTAACATCAGTGTGTGGTTTGATAAGAGTTAAGTGATAGTAAGTAATAACAAGTGCGAATCAAGGAATATCACATGAATCAAATGTACGGTTCATACAGTATTGAATTCTGCTGATCAACATGTAGTTGCGAGTAGAGCAGCATGTAGAGACCTGCAGTCACTATAAGTTCATAGTGACAGTGTCATCATCGGGGAAAAAGGATGGACAACATTTATGCTTCAGTTTTACATTTAATTTTGTAGCAGTCATTTTGTTTGTTAGATGGCGCAGGATTGTAGCTTTGAAATCAGCTATGATGTCATGCTTGTAGATATATGCACTATTTCTTAAACATTTATTTTCACTGTCTCATGATGATGTGGATTTGTGAATAAATACACTGAAGTAAGGTCAAAAACATTGGTTGGATTTTCTGTTACAAATATTGACTAGTGCACCTTTACTGGTCCACATCTGGATCCAGGTGAGAGAGGCCACAGATGGAGCTCATCATAGAGCAAGTTGGAGACTGTCCTCCAGTAAAAATCAAGGTCGTTTGTTTGGGACAGACAATATTATGACCCATAGATGTGTTTTATTGTAAGTCGATATCTAGTGGGAGGGATAATCATAAGTGTACTGTAGTGACGTGTTATGCTGTTGTTGCTTCCTTATTGTCCCTTCTGCCTCTTCAATGTGGTGTTCACAGCACTACCAGATGTCAGAGGAGGTGAACAGCAACAACCCAAATCCTAACCCTTAGAAATACTGTAATATCAGTGAAGTTGAAACCTAAAATTTTAAATTTTAACTTGTGAACAGTTCAGTGTGATTCGATGACCCAGTCAACAAAACATGTGAAGGGCGTGGAGGTGTTGAAGGGAAACTGTGTGGCTGGATTCTTCTCAGACTCTCGTTTCTGTTTGAGTTTAGTTTCCTCCTTCATGTATTTGATGTGTGAGGCCACTGAGTTCTCAACCCACAGGCCAAGTTAAACACAGGAGGGTCGAGGATCTTGTTAATAACATCGGCTCTAAAATCACTGATCACAACGTGGAACTGAGAAATGTAAAGAAGAACTAATGTCTGCTGGCAGACTGACAGACCCTCCTGTGTCAGTGTTTTTAAATAGAAACCTCAAACTAACTGTGCCAACTCTTTATTGAGAAGCATCTTCACTTTATGCTGCTGTTCTGAAAATGAAGAACTGGGGTCTCATTTATAACCGTTGCGTACGCACAAAACGGGCCTGAAAGTGGCGTACGTGACTTTTCACGCCAAGGTTGTGATCTATAAAAAACAAACTTGACGGGAGAATGTGCGCAGCTCTAAGCAAACTCTGAGCCATGCGTACGCATGGTTTGGAGGAAAAGGGGAATTGGCGACACAGACGGTGTGGTGGTGAACTGAAGTCAGACTCAGGAAATGATGATTGAGAAGAACGATTATGTTTTTATTATCGGCCGTCACACATTTAATTTAAACCCGTATGCGTTAGATCCATGTTGCCACGGTGATTTAATTCAACAGCGCCCTTATTTTGCATCGGACTGGTGTTTCAGAAACATCTTCTTAGAATCTAACTTAAAATTCAAAATCAAAATTCCTTCTCTATATTTAATCACCACCATCTCTCCGTCATATTGTCCACTCGCAGAGCGCAGGAGGAGGAGAGGACGCTGCGGCTGCATGGAATAAATACATGGTGTAAATAACTATGTTCCTGTGATACTGTGAACATATGATCTTGAGTCAATTAAATCTCAAACCCTGGGGGAAAAAATCCAGTAATCGTTCCCACAATTGTTACATTCTGTGTTCTTGTTATCAAGAGAAGTGTCATGTTTGATCATTCCTCAGAATGTAACTGATTCCGCTAATTATTCAAAATTTTATCGATCAGTCTAATTACTGTAAATGTATTAAATACAGCGGTGAGCCCCGTGCGTAATTCTGCACCACGGCACCGCTGGAGGAGAAAGGAGGGAGAGGGAGACCATGATGAATGGTTAATAACTTGTTTCAGATTAGAACTGTTGTCATTGTTGTAACTATGTGCCGAACCGGGTCCAGCATGTGAGAGGCAGCGCAACAAAACAACACCGCGTGCGCTCTGAGCCGCTGACGCCGTTAACAGCTGCAGCAACATGTCACGTTGTCACATTCACACCTGCAGCTAATTCACAACACCGACAGAACAAGAGCACGTCAGGCTCATTTACATGCAGATCGCATTCATGTGGTGGTTTGCATTGACCATCTACGGTTAAAACAGGGCGTGTACAGGGCGGAACGTGAAGCGGATTCAGCTGCGCACACTTGTAGGAACTCTGTGATTTATAAAGGGAAGTTTGCTTAGAAGTGTGCGTACGCAGGGTTTTATAAGTCTGAATATTTACTGGCGCACGCAAAACTTGGCTTTTGGGCGTACGTACACTTTTAGTAACGATCCCACGCACAGTTTTATAAATGAGACCCCTGGTCTGTTTGAATGTGTGATCACAGCTAATAGCTGACAACATGCAGCAGACAGTGGTGACAGAACAGAGGAGACTTTTATCATGAACTTGTTCAAGCTCAGTCTCCAGACTTTGATTCTTGTTTCCTCATGATTTTTCAGACTAAGAAGCAAATATTGACCATGCACATTGTGACATCACCACCAGTTGTTGTTGTATTAACAAAAACTGCTGTTATCTCTGTTGTGTTTCTACCACTTTGCACACACTGTATAGTACTGTATGTGATGCTTCTTCTTTTCTACTTTCACACACATGAGGTGTGAATGTCTCTGACAAGGAAACAGTTGTAATTCAGCTGAATCAATTAATTCTACTGTTTTGATCATATTTTTACATCAGACGCTCTGGGGAGAGGATGACGCAGATTCACCACACCCCTCATGGACACCAACCATATGCACTAGAGACAGACCTCTATTTTAGTGAGAGAGAGAGCAGGAAGTGTCAATATGTCAAAGTGCTGTGGTCATGTAGTGGTCTGAAATTTGTGTGAAGAACAAAGAGGCTGTACTTAGAGGGAATCGAGCAAAACTCAGATCTCATACATATGTGAAATGTAACTTCCTCTTCTTACCGTCTCTCTCTCTCTCTCTCTCTCTCTCATTATTAATAATGTAAAGTAGAAACATTTCCAGAAGCAGAGCGATGTGACGATGCTGGATGTGAAGATGAGCCACACTTTGCTCTGCGTGCTGTCATTACTCTGTGAGTACATCAGTCGTTTTACAATTCTGTGTCTTTTAGATTCATGATTTTAGCACCATGATGTGATCAGAGCTACAGGTTAATTCTACTTATTTGGACAATGCATGTACATTATATCGTTCATTATAGAGTTTGTAATATGTATGTTTCCTGCCTCTTCAGAAATTTACAGAATACTGTTGAACATTTCTGATTCAATCTTTATTTTAGTGCTGAATACACTCTTCTACGGAGAGGCTGAAGGTAACCATACTTCCTATCCTCTTTGTGTTTGTGTGTGGTCCTGTAATTTGTTTTATACAAATGATTTAAATGACTATAGAAGTATTTAATGGTGTAAAAATTGCATATATTTTTTTCAAACATTTCATGTCAGTATTTATGTTTTCAGAGCCATGTTGTGTTTGTTAAGGTTCAGTTAGAGATTGACAAAAGATCTTTATTAGTTGCTTAAAAATGGTTAAAAATGTTAAGTTAAGCTGGGGGCAATTAATCAAACAGGACTAGGGGGGTCTCTGGTCGGCTGCTGCTGCACCACGTGGCTCTGTGTGCGTTGCACCATGGCCAGCCGTCTTTCGACTCCAGCACCAAGTCACACACCCAACTGGCACAAGCAAACACAGAGAGAGAAAACCAAGGGCAGAGAGAGACTGAGTGATGAATGTGTCTGTGGTTTCAGTGTTGCCACAGTTACCTTGAAAAAGTAATCTGATTACTGATTACTCCTTTAAAAAGTAATTTAGTTTACTTTACTGATTACTTGATTTTAAAAGTAACTAAATTATATTGAAAATTACTTAATTGGTTACATTCAGCAGCTGCTTACAACACCCCGTCGGCTCAACATAAAAATGACAACCTTGTTTAAGGGCGGCGTTTCCTCTAAAACAGGGGTGTGAAAGTAATTTTAGTTCAGGGGCTACAAACAGCAGAATTTGATCTCAAGTGGGCCAGACCAGTAAAATAATAGCATGATAACCTATAAATACAAAGAACCATTAATTTGTCCCTTTGTTTAAATACATTATAAAGATATTACAGTTAATGAATTATCCTTTTACAAAACATGTTATGAACAACCTGACATGTATTGATAAAAAATATGTGCAATTTCAAATTTTCACACATGGCAAATTCATTCTGAGGGCCGGATTGGACCCTTTGCCGGGCCAGTTTTGGCCCATGGACCCCATGTTTGACACCCCTGCTCTACAACATAGGCTACTGCCAGACCAACTTCTCTCCCTCACTTACTGGTTTTGCACCGAAGTCCAGCTTTTTGGTTTGGTGGTGACTACTAACCCCAATTCAATTTCCACCGGGTCCATCAGCGCCGTGCTGATCGCTGCCACTCGAGCATTTTAAGAGGGCACGCCGTGCAGCCAGCAGCGACTCTCCGCGGCGCTGAACCCGGTGGAAATCCCCAGTAACACTTTGTCGCCATCACAGCGTGTGAACCTTAATATTGTCATCTTTAGCTGACACAAACTCAAAATAGTGACTGTATTTCCAGCTAGAAACGCGCATCTCTCTCCTCCTTTCATTGCTGTTTACACGTACGTTTGTGTCGCTGGCTGCTTGACACAGTGTTGGAGTTGTTGTTGCTGAAAACGTGACTTGTCGCGGACGGGCGTTAGGCTACTCCCCGAGATGCAAGAAGAAAGCAGAAGTAACCTATTTTTTTTACTAAAGAAAATGACAAAAAATAGTAACACACTTGTGACTTGGATAAATAACTCCAATCTGATTACTGGTTTGGAGGTAGTAACGCATTAGATTAATTACTTGGAAAAAATTGTCATATTAGAGTAACGCGTTACCTAAGTGGCGCGTTACCGGCATCAATGGTGGTTTTTCAGTCTGCCTATCAGATCAGCCCGTCACCTTTATTTATTTAATTGATGATTGTTAATTGTTTCTTGCATGGTAGATAAACCCATGGCCACACTGCTACCAGGTGTAACAACCATACCAGTAGGTGGCAGCGTTACTCTGACCTGCTCTGTGGACAAACCTGCTGAATGGAGATATTACTGGTACAGAAGAAGAACCTCAGGCTCTTATGAAGATCTGAGCAGGAGAGATGGTGATCAGAGCAGAGAGATCAGAGTCTCACAAGGAGGAATCTACTGGTGCAGAGGAGGTCGAGGAGATCCAGTCGTCTACACTGATGGAAGTGAAGTCACCATTGAGATAACTTGTGAGTTTGATGATTTTGTTTGGACTAAAATGAAATGTGTTCTTGATTATAGTTTTCATGTTTTTCTATTTCTGGTGTGAACAGTTTCCAACAGAGTCACATTGACTTCACAACCGAGCTGGAGTCAGTTGTTCAGTGGAGAGACGATGACACTCACATGTGATATCGAGGGAGGAGGAGACACTGAGTGGCGGTATGAATGGACAACACCCAGGTCAACCACACATGAGACAGATGTTAATTACTGGAGAACCAGTGATCTCTACAGTGGGGAGTACAAGTGTAGAGGTAGAAACAGAAGAGACTCGTACTCTTCGACACAGTGGAGTGAAGTCATCACAAAGACAGTGTCACGTAAGTCATTTATTTGTATTTCTACCAAATAAAATTTCATTTTGAGGAAAGTTTATTAATATATTAATATTTCATTTAAATAATAATACCATCATCAGCTATAGTGCTCTGTGTTGGTCAGAGCTAAAAGAAAAATGACCCAAATGAATTAAGTTAAAGGAACAAACTTGGTTTTGATTTATAGTTGGGATTCATTCATTTTAAGGGGCTTCCAGGCTTTTGTTGTTCAAGTTTCTGTTGATGTTTAGATTTTTAAAATCAGTCTATTAGTTAAATTTTCAGACGTAGCCTTGAACAGGTGCAAATACAAAGAAGATTCTCACAAATCATTTTATTTTTTAAGGGAGACACTAATTTGCTTCTGAAAAAGTCTGAATTTAGTTACAGCTATAACATGAAAGTATACAGTTTGCACTGATTTTTTCGACTTAACATCTTTACTCCAAACAGCTAAACCAAAGGCTGAGCTGACAGCCAGTGGCCAAGAGATTCCAGTAGGAGGCAGTGTGACACTGACCTGCTCTGTGAAGCCATCAGCTGGTTGGACCTACAGCTGGTACAGAGGTGATCAGTCTTACACAACTCTGACGAGACAAGACGCTGTTTTCCTCTCATCTGGACGAATCAGTGTGTCACAGGGAGGACTGTACAGGTGCAGAGGAGGAAGAGGAAACCCACTGAACTACTCAGAGGACAGTGATTCAATCAGTATCAAAAACATTGGTAAGTTTAACAAATGTTTCTTGGAATACAAAATGCAGAAAAACCCAAATAAGTATTTATATTAGTTAAACTCATGTTGGTGAATCTCCAACAGTCTCCAACAGAAACTCGATCACAAAGTCCCTTTAAGAAAGTTTTGCTCGTGATGCACAAATTTTACTTTTCTTTCTCGTCATTTTGTTGCTTCAAGTTGATTCAATAATTTCATGTTTCCGTCCTTAACTTCATGTGTCGTTTTGTTCATCTAACTACAAATGATTCTTATTAGATTCAACAGCCATGACATTATATGATGACTTTCTGTTTCTCTGTTTTTGACATCAACAGTTTCCAGTAGAGTCACTGTGACTCTGCTGCCCAACTGGTCTGTGATCTACAGAGGAGAGAAGATCACTGTCAGATGTGAGATCCAGGGAGATGGAGACACTGAGTGGACGTATGAGTGGAGAACAACCAGATCATACAAACCTCCATCACTCAGAGAATTCACTATCAACAGTGTTACTGAGTCTCACAGTGGAGACTACAGCTGTAGAGGTAGAGGAGACTATTTGTTAACACAGTGGAGTGGAGTCAGGAAACTGACAGTATCAGGTGAGTTAAACTGTCTCTTGTTATGTGATGACCCCTGTGTTTCCTAAATCACTTATCAACCGATGAATCATGTGCTGTTTGTAACTGTCATGTGATGGTAGTAGCTGTTTTAATACACTCATTCATTTGTTGTTGTTTTTGGTTCAATCTGAACAGCTGATAGACCCAAGGCCAGACTGGGAGCAGACACAACAATCATACCAGCAGGAGGCAGTGTGTTACTGACCTGCTCTGTGGACGGTCCTGATGACTGGAAATACGACTGGTTCAGACGAGTCTCACACTCTTCTAGAGCTGATCAGGTTAAAGACGTTAGATCAGACAGAGCTGTTGTATCAGAGGGAGGTCTGTACTACTGCAGAGGAGGGAGAGGAGAGCCAGAGTTTCACACAGAGAACAGTCAGGAGGTCCTCATTCAGAAAACTGGTGAGTTTAATGATTAAATCAATTGCTGCTGATGGTCGTGAGTAAAGTTTGTGAATTATTGTTATTTACAATACACACATTACATACTTACAGTACGTGCATACATTCATACACACTCGTTTCTTCAGGTTGATGTGTTTACATGTTGATGTTTTACCATCTGTCTTCGTTGTTAAAGCTGTTTAATGATGTTTGTGTTGTTTATCAAGACTTTCTTCAAAATCCAAACTCTCACAAGAACAATTGATTACAATCAGAAATGTTAAACTTCTGACATCAACAGTTTCCAGTAGAGTCACTGTGACTCTGCTGCCCAGCTGGTCTGTGATCTACAGAGGAGAGAAGATCACTGTCAGATGTGAGATCCAGGGAGGTGGAGACACTGAGTGGACGTATGAGTGGAGAACAACCAGCTCATACAAACCTCCATCACTCAGAGAATTCACTATCAACAGTGTTACTGAGTCTCACAGAGGAGACTACAGCTGTAGAGGTGGAGGAGACTATTTGTTAACACAGTGGAGTGGAGTCAGGAAACTGACAGTATCAGGTGAGTTCAACTGTCTCCCATTCATTCTGAAAATGTTGTTTCTGTTTTCATTGATTTGCAGTAAATAGAAACTGTGAAAAATAATCTTTCCATTAATAAAGGAAGATCAGTAAACTTTTAGTCTTGATGAATGAACAGGATCTTAAAAAAGACAATTTGCAATTTTCTCTTCAGAAATATTAATATTAATGAATGCTAAGAGGACAAGAGTTTATGAATAACTTGTAGTGTACAATTGTGACCTTGCTGTATCCCATACAACTCTTTATAAATTACTGTCACTCTCCACACTCAGTGAAATGGTTTTTTTCAGTTCTATACTGTAATAAAGCTACTGAATCTCAGCTTTTTAATCACAGCTGC
Organism: Trachurus trachurus; assembly: GCF_905171665.1. NCBI lineage: Eukaryota > Metazoa > Chordata > Actinopteri > Carangiformes > Carangidae > Trachurus > Trachurus trachurus. The sequence goes on along the minus strand of NC_139909.1, from coordinate 15,115,963 downwards.
TCAGTCATTTTCTTGTTTCTTTTTTTTTTTTGGCTAATAGAGTTCATTTCTTCAGAGGAAAATCCTGTCTAACCTTTGACTTATTTTTTTTCCTGAACTGAACAGCGAACAAACCCCGGGCCTCACTGAGAGCCAGTGACAGAGTCCTACCAGCAGGAGGCAGTGTGACACTGACCTGCTCTGTGAACCCATCATCTGGTTGGAAATACAACTTGTACAGAGACAATAAACTCTCTGAACCTCTGAACCCACATGATGCTGCTTTCAAGACAAGTGGAGAAATCAGAGTCTCACAGGAAGGAGTCTACAGGTGCAGAGGAGGAAGAGGAGACCCAGTCTACTACACAGAGGACAGTCAAGAAGTCAGGATCGTTGATGCTGGTGAGTATGGAAATAATTAACTAAGTAAATAATTAAGGTTTAGATCTGATGTTTAATTTACTTTTTGTTGTTGTTGTTGTTGTTGTTGTTGTTGTTGTTGTTGCATTCTTGACTATGATCAGCTCCAAACAGAGCTGTTGTGACTCTTCAACCCAACTGGCCTGAGATCTACAGAGGAGAGACGATCACTGTCAGCTGTGAGATCCAGGGAGGAGACACTGAGTGGACGTATGAGTGGGAAACACCAACCTCACTCAAACCTCCAGATCAACATGAATACAGGATCAGTCCTGCTTCATCATCCCACAGTGGAGACTACAGCTGTAGGGGCAGAGTGAAAAGTGATGGACTTAATACAACAGAGTGGAGTGATTCAGTCAGACTGACAGTGTTAGTTGGTAAATCACATCATGTTTCATTGAAACTGAAATTCTCAACAAGTCATTCAAAAGTGTTTTTGTTCCTTTCTACTGAAACTGTATCATAGAGTTTGTCCATATTGTGTCCAACTTCCCAACAGTCAAACCCAGGCCTGTCCTCACTGTGTCTCCATCATGGCTGAGTCCTGGAGCCTCAGTAACTCTCAAGTGTGAGGTTGGACTTAAATCTGCAGGATGGAGGTTCTTCTGGTCTAAGGCTGTTCCTGATCCATCACAGCTCTCCTACCGCTCTGAGCTGCTCCCTGGTAGCAGCAGTGGGACTGAACAGGATTCCTACATGGTCCATGGTCAGACACACACAGCAGGATATGTGTGTCGGGCTGGAAGAGGAGACCCAGTGGTTTACACTGAGACTAGTGAACCAACGTTTGTCTGGTCTGGAGGTCAGTTGGTTGAGATGATAAAAAATGATTAACAAAGGAAAATGTGCAATGAGCTTGTTTTAATGTCAATACCTTTATGTGTTGTTGTTCAGATGTTGATCCATCAGCGTCTCTCACAGTGAGTCCTGACAGAGTGCAGCACTTCACCTCTCAGGAGATCTTAGTGAGATGTGAGGGAAACTCTACTGAGTGGAGACTGAGGAGGTTTCCTAAGAGTGACTATCGGACCTGTTCTGACGAGAGAATAAAGAACGGATCCTCATGTAAAATTTCAACATCCCAGCCCAGTGATGCAGTTTACTGGTGTGAGTCTGGATCAGGAGAGTTCAGCAACACAGTCAACATCACTACACACGGTACATTTTATTACATTTTGTCTCTTTTACACTTTTTGTAGAATCTGAATAATTTTCAATGTCTCATGTGATTGAATTTATTTTGGAGTTGAGTTGTTACATCAACAGTGACTTTCTGAGAGTTTGGTCTGCGACTCTGCTTCATGGTTTGTTCAGTTATTGTAGCTTCACAACACAAACTAAATCACTTCCTCTGTGATCTGTAGATTTTACATCAATTAAACGCATTCATGTTGTTTCTCATGTATCTTTATGCTGTTTTTAAAGGTCTGCACCAGCTGATCTCTGACTGAAGTTTCATGTTCTGACTGTTTTACAGGTTCTGGTTTGATCCTGTTGAGCCCCGTCCATCCTGTGACTGAGGGAGAGTCTGTTATTCTGAGCTGTGAATTCAGGACAAATGAAAATGTTTCCAGTGTGTTTTTCTATCAGAATAACAAACTGATCCAAAACGACACCAGGACGGAGCTGAATATCTCTGCAGTGTCAAAGTCTGATGAAGGTTTCTACAGGTGTGAGTCCTCAGGAAAGAAGTCTGCACAGAGCTGGGTGTCAGTCAGAGGTGAGTAGTCTGACTGTTGTCTGATAAAGAAACAGTGTCAACAATATATGTGTTTTATTTTGTTACGTTACAAAGACGTGAAGTCACCTGTGTTTCAATATTTCTGATTTTGATTTTGAAGTTCATCATATAAGGTTTTTTTTTTTTTTATTGAAGCTTTTATTACCTGATAATTAAAATCAAGTATTCACAACAGATGTGCCAAGACCTGAGAGCTCTTCACTTCCTGCGTGGCCAATCATTCGGCTGGTTTGTGGAATACTATTGATTACTGTCCTGCCACTGTTTAGCTGCATAAGATCAACAGGTGAGATATTGAATAATTATTGATCAGCTCTGATGTCTCATCATAGAGCAGTGCTTCAGTTTTTTAATACAAATCCTACTCTGCATTTCACAGGTCCATGTGGCAACAGGTTCATACAACAAACTCTCGTCTCCAATTAAATTCACTTCTTTATTTCACATCTTTATCATGTTTTACTTTGAAATGTTCCTGCTCATCACTGCTAATAGATGTTTTTTAAACTCCATGTTTCAGAGTCACTCAGACTCAGAGAGAGAATCAGGACTCAGTCCACCATGATGAAAACCAACAGCAGGTTTATTCCTCTCTCCTCCACGGTCAGTTGTTCATGTAGCTTCCAACACTTTCACATCTATTGAGGAAGTTGTTTAAGTTTAAATCACCGACATGAGGTGACTGATGGGACTTTGTTTCATTTTGATTGGCCTATAGGTGACGTCTGTGTCTATGAATCAATCAGAGGCTCTGAAAACACTGGACAAGGTTCAGTATAAACGTTTTCTAACGTCCAAGACAATAAAAACATAATTTATTCAGCTCAGGCACTAATGTCATCTCTTATTGAAACTGATATAAAATGTCTGTAATGTTCATCTCAACAGATCAATGCTCTGACTATGTGAATCCAGATCCAACAGGTACAAACAGTAATCTCTTTGCCTTGTTTTATCTTTTCCTCTTCAACTTGGTTTTATTTTATTGACACTTTTCCTTTTGATTGTGGCTTTGATTTCTTCAGTTTATCCACCCGAAATATAGAAATGCTTCATGTGCTTTGGTAGATACTGTTGAAGAGAAATTTGAGTTGATATTTTCTGTTCAACAGTTCTCTAACATCTAAATTACACCTTTATTTAGGTGTAATCACTTTTGGTTGAATTATCAGAACTTTGCAACTCCACATAGAGATTTTGTTTGTATCATTTTATGACAAAATACTATTTACAGTAGTTTTTTTTTATTTTATTCCAGGTCCATGAACAGAAGAACATCATCAACAAAACAAGAGAGACATGGACAGCAAGACATTTTATAGAGGTGGACAACAGTTTATATTAAAGGTCCCATATTATACTGTTTTTCAACCATTTCACATAGGTCTAAGTCATCCAACCACATTGTATTCGGACTTGTCCCCAAATCAATCTGCGGTACTAAATCTCAGCAACCTAAAAGTAGCTCTCAAGAGCTCTCCTGAGAATGAGCCGTTTCTGTTCTGCACCTTGAAATGCAAGTAATGCAAAAGCTTTTTCACCTCCAGGCATCATAGACAGGCCATGGGAACACATACAACCGCCACAAAACCAGTATAAAGTGGATTTTGCATAATATGGGTCCTTAAAAAAGAAAAAAGTTTTGGTTTATTTATCTTTTGCATATAAATATTGAATACATATTATATTGATATATTATATTTCTAAGTGAAGTATCTCTACCATAGGTTATTTCTCATTATTAAACATTTTATACAGGTTTTCTTTTTTTTCTCTGTTGCTCAGTTTGTACATCAAGTGCTGAATTAAACATCAGTGTCTGATAAGACAGTAATTTCACACACACATCACATACACAGCTCATACAGTGGTTGTATCCAGCTGATCAACTGTAGTTGTGAGAAGAGCAGCATATAGAGACCTGCAGTCACTGTGAGATCAAAATGACAGTGTCATGATCAGGAACAACAATGCTTGAATTTAAAATTGTATTTTGTTGCAGTAATTTTGTTTGTTGAGATGACACAGGATTGTAGCTATTGTCAGCTTTGATATTATATGTTTATATCTGGGTTTGCTTGTAGATATTATGGATGCAGTTTTTGTCTTATGTGGGGAGTTGTGCCATTGGAAATTTTATTTGTTTTATATTTTCTGAAACATTCATTTGAACAATTTAGCCGTGTTTATTTCCATTGTCTCAAAATCATTTGGATTTGTCAATAAATACAATTAAGTAAAGTCAAAACCTTGGTTGGATTTTCTGTTACAAATATTTACTAGTGCACCTTTACTGGTCCTGGGTGAGAGAGAGAGAGAGAGAGAGAGAGAGAGAGAGAGAGAGAGAGTGAGAGAGGCCACAGATGGAGCTCATCATAGAGCAAGTTGGAGACTGTCCTCCAGTAAAAATCAAATCCATAGGTTGTTTGTTTGGGACAATATTATGACCCATAGATGTGTTTTATTGTAACATCTAGTGGCCGCAGTGACAAGAGCAGAGAGAGGAGTGTAGTGACGTGTTATGCTGTTGTTGCTTCCTTATTGTCCCTTCTGCCTCTTTAATGTGGTGGTGTTATACACAGCTCTGCCACCAGGTGTCACCATGAACAGCAACAACCTCAGGTCCTTGATGAGTCATCACCATAGACTGTATGGTCATTACTGGTCTCTGTGTCTCTTCTTCTGTGGTCATGCTGCAGTTTGAGCTCAAAGACGTTTGAAGACTTTAGTGAGAACAGGTGATGATTGTCACTGACCTTGTATCTTTGTAGCTGAGCCTGGTAGAAACAAGGAAACAGACTCAGGTCAAACAACTAGTTTTTTGTCATCAGATCAAAGCTCACAGTTCAGTCTGCTGTGGAAAAATATCAATGAAGTTGAAATCTAAAATTTTAAATTTTAACTCTTGTGAACAGTTCAGTGTGATTCGATGACCCAGTCAACAAAACATGTGAAGGAGGTGGAGGTGTTGAAGGGAAACTGTGTGGCTGGATTCTTCTCAGACTCTCGTTTCTGTTTGAGTTTAGTTTCCTCCTTCATGTATTTGATGTGTGAGGCCACTGAGTTCTCAACCCACAGGCCAAGTTAAACACAGGAGGGTCGAGGACATTGTTAATAACATCGGCTCTAAAATCACTAAAAACAACGCGGAAGTGAGAAATGTAAAGAAGAACTAATGTCTGCTGGCACATGGTCTAACTGTACCAACTCTTTATTGAGAAGCATCTTCACTTTATGCAGCTGTTCTGAAAACGAATTGGTCTGTTTGAATGTGTGATATTTCACAGCTAATAGCTGACAACATGCAGCAGAGAGTGGTGATAGAACAGAGGAGACTTTTAAGTCTTGCTCAAACTCAATCTCCAGACTTTGATTCTTGTTTCCTCGTGATTTTCAGACTAAGAATTAAATATTGACTTTGTTAATATTAAGATTGTAGCATCACAAGTTATTGTTGTATTAACAAAAACTGCTGTTATCTCTGTTTTGTTTCTACCACTTTGCACACACTGTATAGTACTGTATGTGATGCTTCTTCTTTTCTACTTTCACCCACATGAGGTGTGAATGTCTCTGAGTGACGACAAGGAAACAGTTGTAAGTCAAGCAGATCATTTGATTCTACTGTTTTGATCACATTTAACATCAGATACTCTGTGGAGAGGATGAAGCAGATTCATGCATTCGTAGATACACACAACACACCTGATGGGCCAGACACCAACCTATGCACTAGAGACAGACCACTGTACTTTAACAGAGAGCAGGAAGTGGAAATATATGTGCTGTGGTCATGTAGTGGTCTGAGCTTTGTGTGAAACAAAGAGAAGGACAGAGAGGCTGTACTTAGAGGGAGTTGAGCAAAACTACATAAAAACATAAATGTGTGAAATGTAACTTCCTCTTCTTCTGTACCATCCCTCTCTCTCTTTTTTGTTATTTTTAATGTAAAGTAGAAACATTTCTAGAAGCAGAGCGATGAGTCGGTGATGGATGTGAAGATGGGCCACACTTTGCTCCGTGTGCTGTCATTACTCTGTGAGTACATCAGTCATTTTACAATTTCAGAGGCAGATTTTTGCTGATGTGACCAGAGCTACATGGAGAACTGCACAAGTTATTTATAGTTATTTGTACAATGTGTGATCATTATTGTCTGACCTGATGTTACGTAAAAGTTTTTTGTTTTATTTTACATATATTTTATTTAAGTTTTATGTTTCCTGCCTCTTCAGAAATTTGTCTCAGACATTTGTCAGTAAGCAAAAGCTGCCTCTTCTGAAACTCCACCTGGTTCTTAAACGCTGTAGTTCATGATGATGTTTGTCAGGTTGATCATTTCTGATTGGGTTTCAATCTTTATTTTAGTGCTGGATACACTCTTCTACGGAGAGGCTGAAGGTAACTAGTTCTTTTTATTTCCTGTTTTTTTTTAATCATTTATAATTTCTCAAATATTCATTTCCTGCTACAACAATTATTCTTAATCATATCCTCTTTCTGTTTGTATGTGATCCTTCAATTTGTTTTATATGTCAATATAAATTATTTATATGTCGAAAGAAGTGTAAAATTGCATATTTTTCAAAATAATTCATATCAGTATTTATGTTTTCTGCACCGTGGTGTGTTCATGTTCATGTATTAACCAAATGCTGAGCCTCAGATCAGAGTCTGTTACCTTTACTGATGAGTTTTCTTTACATGTGTTGGTCTGGTCATCTTAACAGGGTCGGCTACATGAGAGAGAGTTAACAACAGATAGTAGCAACAACATGAACTCATTTACAGTCTGAGCAGTGTTGTACATGATACATTACTGAAGAGAAAAAATGCTAATGTCAAAGTGCATTCACATAAGAGTCTGTTATTTCCTGCATCTATTTGATTGTGGGTCTTTTCTAAAGATTTTTTTTCAGGGTTTTATGCCTTTATTTTAGACAGCTGGAGAGAGACGGGGAATGGGGACAGAAAGAGAGCGATGAAGTGACACACAGCAAAGGGCTGCCTGATAGAATCGAACCCAGGCCTTCTGCAGCGAGTAAAATATCAATCATGTTTAGTTTTTACACATGTAGTAATTCTCTCACTTTGAGGTGTGGCTTGGTGGCTGACTGACACAGTGTCTGTTTGGTCAGAATTGTCAAAATCTATAGAATAGAATTACTTCACATACACATTGATGTGGTGAATATATTCAATCCCAACATCCTGTATGGAAACGTGTGTTGGTTAAAGCCCTTACAAAGAACTTTTAACTAGATATGCAAAAGTATGTTGTTTCACAGAGGCCTTGTTTTTTTGCCATGCTCAGCAGCCCTGACGCGGGAGCCAGATAAGCGTCTTTTCGACAATACGCGCTTGATTTAGAGAATTACTACTACTACTACTTAATTATTTGTTATCAAATGTCAGCTATTGTGGGTGACAGAAATAAAATAAAATGAAATATAAAAAAGGAGAAAGAAGTACGGGTTGATGTGGAAGTGGTTGATGTGATCACAAGATCAAAGTCCCTTAAAGTTTGGTGCTTCAAGTTTCAATAATTTAATGTTTTTGTCTAACCTCAACTGATGGACTGGACTATTGCAACAGCATCTTCACCATCCAAAGTGGTTTATTTACGGATGATGTGTTGTTGTGTTCATTTGATAATTAACTTGATTTTTTTCCTTATATGGTAGATAAACCCAGGGCCACACTGCTACCAGGTGAAACAACCATACCAGTAGGTGGCAGCGTTACTCTGACCTGCTCTGTGGACAAACCTGCTGAATGGAGATATTACTGGTACAGAAGAAGAACCTCAGGCTCTGATGAAGATCTGAGCAGGAGAGATGGTGATCAGAGCAGAGAGATCAGAGTCTCACAAGGAGGAACCTACTGGTGCAAAGGAGGTCGAGGAGATCCAGTCTTCTACACTCATGGAAGTGAAGTCACCATTGAGATAACTTGTGAGTTTGATGATTGTGTTTGGACTAAAATGAAATGTGTTCTTCATTATAGTTTTAATGTTTTTCTATTTCTGGTGTGAACAGTTTCCAACAGAGTCACATTGACTTCACAACCGAGCTGGAGTCAGATGTTCAGTGGAGAGACGATGACACTCACATGTGATATCGAGGGAGGAGGAGACACTGAGTGGCGGTATGAATGGACAACACCCAGGTCAACCACACATCAGACAAATGTTAATTACTGGAGTATCAGTGCTGTTCGCAGTGGGGAGTACAAGTGTAGAGGTAGAAACAGAAGAGACTCGTACTCTTCGACACAGTGGAGTGAAGGCATCACAAAGACAGTGTCACGTAAGTTATTTGTTTGTATTTCTACCAAATAAAATTTCATTTTGAGGAAAGTTTATTAATATATTAATATTTCATTTAAATAATAATACCATTGTCAGCTATTGTGCTCTGTGTTGGTCAGAGCTAAAAGAAAAATGACCCAAATGAATTAAAGGCCCCATGGCATGAAAAATGTGATTTTGGTTATTTTTTGGTGCTTGGGGAGGTCTCTGGGCCACGTATATACTGCCCCATGCATCAAACTGGTCATAAACGGAGAAACACACACCGCCCATCTGTAGGAACATTCTATTTGAGACGAGCAGATAGCACTTCCTCCTTTCTGTGATGTCACACACAAGGTAACTCCGCCCACCGTGACCAGTTGTTTTTTTTCAATTTGTATGAATGCAGCTTAGGTTTCAGTTACTTGCCTGTGATTGGCCCGACCACATGCCACTCTAAAACAGTCAGCCAATCAGAGGAGAGGTTCTCATTCTCTCTTCTGATTGGCCAAATGACCTGTGCCTGTTAGAACTCCAGAAAGAGGCAACAGAAAGGGGCAGTAGAAACGATATGAAGCAGATCACAGGTACTCAAAACCAATTATACATTTTGTTAGGGATATCAGCAGGTAAATAAACCCAGAGAAAAGTGCACAGCATGGGGCCTTTAAGTTAAAGGAACAAACTTGGTTTTGATTTAGAGTTGGGATTCATTCATTCATTCATTTTAAGGGGCTTCCAGGCTTTTGTTGTTCAAGTTTCTGTTGATGTTTAGATTTTAAAAATCAGTCTATTAGTTAAATTTTCAGACGTAGCCTTGAACAGGTGCAATACAAAGAGGATTCTGACAAATCATTTAATTTTTTAAGGGAGACACTAATTTGCTTCTGAAAAAGTCTGAATTTACTTACAGCTATAACATGAAAGTAGTTTGCACAGATTATTCCGACAAAACGTTTTTACTCTAAACTCAACAGCTAAACCAAAGGCTCAGCTGACAGCCAGTGGCCGAGAGATTCCAGTAGGAGGCGGTGTGACACTGACCTGCTCTGTGAACCCATCAGATGGTTGGATCTACAGCTGGTACAGAGGTGATCAGTCTTATACAACTCTGATGAGACAAGACGCTGTTTTCCTCTCATCTGGACAAATCAGTGTGTCACAGGGAGGACTGTACAGCTGCAGAGGAGGAAGAGGAAACCCAGTTTACTACTCAGAGGACAGTGATTCAATCAGTATCAGCAAAATCGGTGAGTTTAATGAATGTTTCTTGGAATATAAAATGCAGAAAGATGCAAATGCAGGTTAGTATGTTAGTTAAACTCATGTTGATAAATCTCTAACAGTGCAAAACAGAAACATGATCACAAAGTCCCTTTGAGAAGTTTGGCTCATGATGCACAAATGTTTCTTTTATTTTTTTCTTGTCATTTTGTTGCTTCAAGTTGTTTCAATAATTTTATGTTTTTGTCTATAACTTCAACTGATGTTGTTAATGTGTTGTTTTGTTTTTTTTCACTTTACTGCAGATTATATTGACTTTAGATTTAATACCCATGACATTATATGATGATTTTCTGTTTCTCTTGAATGTGGTAAATGTGTATTTTTGACATCAACAGTTTCCAGTAGAGTCACTGTGACTCTGCTGCCCAGCTGGTCTGTGATCTACAGAGGAGAGAAGATCACTGTCAGATGTGAGATCCAGGGAGGTGGAGACACTGAGTGGACGTATGAGTGGAGAACAACCAGCTCATACAAACCTCCATCACTCAGAGAATTCACTATCAACAGTGTTACTGAGTCTGACAGAGGAGACTACAGCTGTAGAGGTAGAAGAGACTATTTGTTAACACAGTGGAGTGGAGTCAGGAAACTGACAGTATCAGGTGAGTTGAACTGTCTCTCGTTATGTGATGACGCCTGTGTTTCCTAAATCAACCGATGAATCATGTGCTGTTTGTAACTGTCATGTGATGGTAGTAGCTGTTTTAATAAACTCATTCATTTGTTTTTGTTGTTGGTTCAATCTGAACAGCTGATAGACCCAAGGCCAGACTGGGAGCAGACACAACAATCATACCAGCAGGAGGCAGTGTGTTACTGACCTGCTCTGTGGACGGTCCTGATGACTGGAAATACGACTGGTTCAGACGAGTCTCACACTCTTCTAGAGCTGATCAAGTTAAAGACGTTAGATCAGACAGAGCTGTTGTATCAGAGGGAGGTCTGTACTACTGCAGAGGAGGGAGAGGAGAGCCAGAGTTTCACACAGAGAACAGTCAGGAGGTCCTCATTCAGAAAACTGGTGAGTTGAATGATTAAATCAATTGCTGCTGATGGTCGTGAGTAAAGTTTGTGAATTATTGTTATTTACAATACACACATTACATGCTTACAGTACGTGCATACATTCATACACACTCGTTTCTTCAGGTTGATGTGTTTACATGTTGATGTTTTACCATCTGTTTTCGTTGTTAAAGCTGTTTAATGATGTTTGTGTTGTTTATCAAGACTTTCTTCAAAATCCAAACTCTCACAAGAACAATTGATTACAATCAGAAATGTTAAACTTCTGACATCAACAGTTTCCAGTAGAGTCACTGTGACTCTGCTGCCCAGCTGGTCTGAGATCTACAGAGGAGAGAAGATCACTGTCAGATGTGAGATCCAGGGAGGTGGAGACACTGAGTGGACGTATGAGTGGAGAACAACCAGATCATACACACCTCCATCACTCAGAGAATTCACTATCAACAGTGTTACTGAGTCTCACAGAGGAGACTACAGCTGTAGAGGTGGAGGAGACTATTGGTTAACACAGTGGAGTGGAGTCAGGAAACTGACAGTATCAGGTGAGTTCAGCCGTCTCTCATTCATTCTGAAAATGTTGTTTCTGTTTTCATTGATTTGCAGTAAATAGAAACTGTGAAAAATAATCTTTCCATCAATGAAGAAGATCAGTAAACCTTTAGTCTTGATGAATGAACAGGATCTTAAAAAAGACAATTTGCAATTTTCTCTTCAGAAATATTAATATTAATGAATGCTAAGAGGACAAGAGTTTATGAATAACTTGTAGTGTACAATTGTGACCTTGCTGTATCCCATACAACTCTTTATACATTACTGTCACTCTCCACACTCAGTGAAATGGTTTTTGTTCAGTTCTATACTGTAATAAAGCTACTGAATCTCAGCTTTTTAATCACAGCTGCTCAGTCGTTTTCTTGTTTCTTTTTTTTTTGGCTAATAGAGTTAATTTCTTCAGAGGAAAATCCTGTCTAACCTTTGACTTATTTTTTTTCTGAACTGAACAGCGAACAAACCCCGGGCCTCACTGACAGCAAGTGACAGAGTCCTACCAGCAGGGGGCAGTGTGACACTGACCTGCTCTGTGAACCCATCATCTGGTTGGAAATACAACTTGTACAGAGACAATAAACTCTCTGAACCTCTGAACCCACATGATGCTGCTTTCAAGACAAGTGGAGAGATCAGTGTCTCACAGGAAGGAGTCTACAGGTGCAGAGGAGGAAGAGGAGGAAGAGGAGACCCAGTCTACTACACAGAGGACAGTCAGGAAGTCAGGATTGTCAGGATTGGTGAGTTTGGTAATAATAAACTAAGTAAATAATTAAGGTTTAGATCTGATGTTTAATTTACTTTTTGTTGTTGTTGTTGCATTCTTGACCATCAACAGCTCCAAACAGAGCTGTTGTGACTCTTCAACCCAACTGGTCTGAGATCTACAGAGGAGAGACGATCACTGTCAGCTGTGAGATCCAGGGAGGAGACACTGAGTGGACGTATGAGTGGAAAACATCAACCTCACTCAAACCTCCAGATCAACATGAATACAGGATCAGTCCTGCTTCATCATCCCACAGTGGAGACTACAGGTGTAGGGGTACGATGAAAAGTGATCGACTTGATACAACAGAGTGGAGTGATTCAGTCAGACTGACAGTGTATGATGGTAAATCACATCATGTTTCATTAAAATGTGTTTTTGTTCCTTTCTACTGAAACTGTATCATATAGTTTGTCCACATTGTGTCCAACTTCCCAACAGACAAACCTGTCCTCACTGTGTCTCCATCATGGCTGAGTCCTGGAGCCTCAGTAACTCTCAAGTGTGAGGTTGGACTTAAATCTGCAGGATGGAGGTTCTTCTGGTCTAAGGCTGTTCCTGATCCATCACAGCTCTCCTACCGCTCTGAGCTGCTCCCTGGTAGCAGCAGTGGGACTGAACAGGATTCCTACATGGTCCATGGTCAGACACACACAGCAGGATATGTGTGTCGGGCTGGAAGAGGAGACCCAGTGATTTACACTGAGACTAGTGAACCAACGTTTGTCTGGTCTGGAGGTCAGTTTGTTGAGATGATAAAAAATGATTAACAAATGAAAATGTGCAATGAGCTTGTTTTAATGTCAATACCTTTATGTGTTGTTGTTCAGATGTTGATCCATCAGCGTCTCTCTCAGTGAGTCCTGACAGAGTGCAGCACTTCACCTATCAGGAGATCTCACTGAGATGTGAGGGAAACTTTACTGAGTGGAGAGTGAAGAGGTTTCCTAAGAGTGACTCTTTGACCTGTTCTGACCAGATAATAAAGAACGGATCCTCATGTAAAATTTCCACATCCCAGCCCAGTGATGCAGTTTACTGGTGTGAGTCTGGATCAGGAGAGTTCAGCAACACAGTCAACATCACTACACACGGTACATTTTATTACATTTTGTCTCTTTTACACTTTTTGTAGAATCTGAATAATTTTCAATGTCTCATGTGATTGAATTTATTTTGGAGTTGAGTTGTTACATCAACAGTGACTTTCTGAGAGTTTGGTCTGTGACTCAGCTTCATGGTTCAATATTTTGTAGCTTCACAACACAAACAAAATCACTTCCTCTGTAGATGTAACATCAGTTACACACATTCATGTTTTTTTCTTATGTATCTTGAACATGGTTTTTAAAGGTCTGCACCAGCTGATCTCTGACTGAAGTTTCATGTTCTGACTGTTTTACAGGTTCTGGTTTGATCCTGTTGAGCCCCGTCCATCCTGTGACTGAGGGAGAGTCTGTTTTTCTGAGCTGTGAATTCAGGACAAATGAAAATGTTTCCAGTGTGTTTTTCTATCAGAATAACAAACTGATCCAAAACGACACCAGGACGGAGCTGAATATCTCTGCAGTGTCAAAGTCTGATGAAGGTTTCTACAGGTGTGAGTCCTCAGGAAAGAAGTCTCCACAGAGCTGGGTGTCAGTCAGAGGTGAGTTGTCTGACTGTTGTCTGATAAAGAAACAGTGTCAACATCAATATTTCTGAAAAGATTTTTTTGATTTTGAAGTTCATCATAAGTTTTTTTTTATTGAAGCTTTTATTACCTAATAATTAAAATCAAGTATTCACAACAGCTGTGCCAAGACCTGAGAGCTCTTCACTTCCTGCGTGGCCAATCATTCGACTGGTTTGTGGAATACTATTGATTACTGTCCTGCCGCTGTTTAGCTGCATAAGATCAACAGGTGAGATACTGAATACTCATTGATCAGTTCTGTTGTCACTTCATAGAGCAGTGCTTCAGTTTCTAATACAAATCCTACTCTGCATTTCACAGGTCCATGCGGCAACAGGTTCATACAACAAACTCTCATCTCCAAATTAAAAGCACTTCTATATTTCACATCTTCACCATGTTTTACTTAATATTGATTTAAACTCTATGTTTCAGACTCACTCAGACTAAGAGAGAGAATCAGGACTCAGTCCACCATGATGAAAACCAACAGCAGGTTTATTCCTCTCTCCTCCATGGTCAGTTGTTCATGTAGCTTCAAACACTTTCACATCTATTGAGGAAGTTGTTTCAGTTTAAATCACCGACATGAGGTGACTGATGGGACTTTGTTTCATTTTGATTGGCCAATAGGTGACGCTTGTGTCTATGAATCAATCAGAGGCTCTGAAAACACTGGACAAGGTTCAATATAAACGTTTTCTAACGTCCAAGACAATAAAAACATAATTTATTCAGCACAGACACTAATGTCATCTCCTATTGAAACTGATAAAATGTCTGTAATGTTCATCTCAACAGATCAATGCTCTGACTATGTGAATCCAGATCCAACAGGTACAAACAGTAATCTCTTTGCCTTGTTTTATCTTTTCCTCTTCAACTTGGTTTTATTTTATTGACACTTTTCCTTTTGATTGTGACTTTGATTTCTTCAGTTTATCCACCCGAAATGCTTCATGTGCTTTGGTAGATACTGTTGAAGAGAAATTTGAGTTTATATTTTCTGTTCAACATTTCTCTCACTTCTAAATTACACCTTTACTTTAGGTGTAATCATTTTTGGTTGAATTATCAGAACTTTGCAACTCCACATAGAGATTTTGTTTGTATCATTTTATGACAAAATACTATTTACAGTAGTTTTTTTTGTAATTTTATTCCAGGTCCATGAACAGAAGAACATCATCAACAAAACAAGAGAGACATGGACAGCAAGACATTTTATGGAGGTGGACAACAGTTTATATTAAAGGTCCCATATTATACTGTTTTTCAACCATTTTACATAGGTCTAAGTCATCCAACCACATTGTATTCGGAGTATTGTCCCCAAATCAATCTGCGGTACTAAATCTCAGCAACCTAAAAGTAGCTTTCAAGAGCTCTCCTGAGAGTGAGCCGTTTCTGTTCTGCACCTTGAAATGCAAGTAATGCAAAAGCTTTTTCACCTCCAGGCATCATAGAAAGGCCATGGGGACACATATAACCGCCACAAAACCAATATAAAGTGGATTTTGCATAATATGGGCCCTTAAAAAAAAAGAATTTATCTTTTGCATATAAATATTGAATACATATTATATTGATATATTATTTTTCTAAGTGAAGTATCTGTACCATAGGTTATTTCTCATTATTAAACATTTTATACAGGTTTGCTTTTTTTCTCTGTTGCTCAGTTTGTACATCAAGTGCTGAATTAAACATCAGTGTCTGATAAGAGGTTACAAAATAAGTAAAAAATGAAGTAATTTCACACACACATCACATACACAGCTCATACAGTGGTTGTATTCAGCTGATCAACTGTAGTTGTGAGAAGAGCAGCATGCAGAGACCTGCAGTCACTGTAAGATCAGGAACAACAATGCTTGAATTTAAAATTGTATTTTGTTGCAGTAATTGTGTTTGTTAGATGACACAGGATTGTAGCTATTGTCAGCTTTGATATTATATGTTTATATCTGGGTTTGCTTGTTGATATTATGGATGCACTTTTTGTCTTATGTGGGGAGTTGTGCCATTGGAAATTTTATTTGTTTTATATTTTCTGAAACATTCATTTGAACAATTTAGCCGTGTTTATTTTCATTGTCTCAAAATCATTTGGATTTGTGAATAAATACAATTAAGTAAAGTCAAAACCTTGGTTGGATTTTCTGTTACAAATATTTACTAGTGCACCTTTACTGGTCCTGGCTGAGAGAGAGAGAGAGAGAGAGAGAGTGAGAGAGGCCACAGCTGGAGCTCATCATAGAGCAAGTTGGAGACTGTCCTCCAGTAAAAATCAAATCCATAGGTCGTTTGTTTGGGACAATATTATGACCCATAGATGTGTTTTATTGTAACATCTAGTGGCCGCAGTGACAAGAGCAGAGAGAGGAGTGTAGTGACATGTTATGCTGTTGTTGCTTCCTTATTGTCCCTTCTGCCTCTTTAATGTGGTGGTGTTATACACAGCTCTGCCACCAGGTGTCACCATGAACAGCAACAACCTCAGGTCCTTGATGAGTCATCACCATAGACTGTATGGTCATTACTGGTCTCTGTGTCTCTTCTTCTGTGGTCATGCTGCAGTTTGAGCTCAAAGACGTTTGAAGACTTTAGTGAGAACAGGTGATGATTGTCACTGACCTTGTATCTTTGTAGCTGAGCCAGGTAGAAACAAGGAAACAGACTCAGGTCAAACAACTAGTTTTTTGTCATCAGATCAAAGCTCACAGTTCAGTCTGCTGTGGAAAAATATCAGTGAAGTTGAATCCTGAAATTAAAAATTTTAACTATTACGAACAGTTCAGTGTGATTCGATGACCCAGTCAACAAAACATGTGAAGGAGGTGGAGGTGTTGAAGGGAAACTGTGTGGCTGACTTCTTCTCAGACTCTCGTTTCTGTTTGAGTTTAGTTTCCTCCTTCATGTATTTGATGTGTGAGGCCACTGAGTTCTCAACCCACAGGCCAAGTTAAACACAGGAGGGTCGAGGACATTGTTAATAACATCGGCTCTAAAATCACTAAAAACAACGCGGAAGTGAGAAATGTAAAGAAGAACTAATGTCTGCTGGCACATGGTCTAACTGTACCAACTCTTTATTATAGATATATATAGAAGCATCTTCACTTTATGCAGCTGTTCTGAAAATGAATTGGTCTGTTTGAATGTGTGATATTTCACAGCTAATAGCTGACAACATGCAGCAGACAGTGGTGACAGAACAGAGGAGACTTTTAAGTCTTGCTCAAACTCAATCTTCAGACTTTGATTCTTGTTTCCTCGTGATTTTTCAGACTAAGAATTAAATATTGACTTTGTTAATATTAAGATTGTAACATCACAAGTTATTGTTGAATTAACAAAAACTGCTGTTATCTCTGCTGTGTTTCTACCACTTTGCACACACTGTATAGTACGTGATGCTTCTTCTTTTCTACTTTCACCCACATGAGGTGTGAATGTCTCTGAGTGGTGACAAGGAAACGGTTGTAATTCAGATTGTCTTGATCACATTTGGCGTTAGACACTCTGTGGAGAGGACGAAGCAGACACACAACACACCTGATGGGCCAGACACCAACCTATGCACTAGAGACAGACCACTATATTTTAGCAGAGAGCAGGAAGTGTGAATGCGTCAACGTGCTGTGGTCATGTAGTGGTCTGAGCTTTGTGTGAAACAAAGAGAAGAACAGAGAGGCTGTATAGAGGGAATCGAGCAAAACTCAGATAACTTCCTCTTCTTCTGTACTTTCTCTCTCTAGTTATTTTTAATATAAAGTAGAAACATTTCCAGAAGCAGAGCGATGTGTCGGTGCTGGATGTGAAGATGGGCCACACTTTGCTCTGTGTGCTGTCATTACTCTGTGAGTACATCAGTCAATTCAAAATTCTGTGTCTTTTAGAGGCAGATTCATGATTTTAGCATCATAGCTGTTTTGTTGATCAGAGCTACATGGAGAACTGCACAGGTTATTTCTACTTATTTGGACAATGCATGTACATTATATAGTCTGATGCAACTATTTGTTTGAGTTTGTACATGTTTGCTGCATCTTCAGATATTTACAGAATATTGTTGAACATGTCTGATTTAATTTTATTTAGTGCTGGATTCCCTCGTACATGGAGAGACTGAAGGTAACCACACCTCCTATCCTCTTTGTGTTTGTATGTAATCCTGTACTTTGTCTTATACATTATACAAATGATTTAAATGACTAGATAAGTATTCAATGGTGTAAGGTAAAAAAATAAATAAAATAAAAAGTAAAGTGTGGTTCAGTTAAAGTTTGACCAACCAGTGAGAGATGGGCAAGAGGCAACAATAATCTTACAAAAGATCTTCAGATGTTGCTGTGACTATAGTTAAAATGTTAAGTTAAAGCTTAAAGTTTAAGCTGGGTGTGTCCTGGTGTGGCAAGGTAGTACTAAGTACTAATCTACTAATCTAGTGAGGGGAATGGCGAATTTTTTTTTTTTCAGGTAAAACCTCTTTTAGGCCGTTTCTTTGGGTCCATTCCCAACAATGTATGTTGTAAATCTCTGGGCAGGGCTATGGGCTGGCGTTGCTAATGGGAGGAGTGCAGAGATTCTTCTACTGCAATTAAAGTACTTAGGGGCTATTTCAAGATCATACAACCCCACTTTAAAAAAATGATACTATCCCTTTAATATCTAATTTCAGGAAAACTTAAAACCCGACTTAGACATGTGTTTGTTTCCATACTGTGATGACACATGTAACACATTGAAACATATTCATGTTTTTCTAACTTGATCAGATCGTGAACTGAAGGCCACTCTGACAGCAGACAGCACAGAGATGCCAGCAGGGGGCAGCGTGACACTGACCTGTTCTGTGGACGGTCCTGATGGTTGGACATATAAGTTATTCAGATACAATCAATTCTATAGAAATGGTGAATCAAACCCAGTGTTCAGTGTTTCCCAGGGAGGTGTTTACAGCTGCAGAGGATATAGAAGAGAGACAAATTATCCCACATCTGGCAGTGACTCAGTCACCATTCATGAAACTGGTGAGTGAACTGATTGGAGTGTGGAGGAGGTCAGTTAGAGTCCCAGGAATAAATGATTCAGGTTCAGTTCATCTTTGTAAAATCAAGATTGATGAAATTGAATAATTAATCAAGACATCAATATAATGGTTGTTTGATTAAAACAAGGAGTTGGGGGTGCTTTATTAACATGCACATATTTAGAAATATCTTGAAATGGATCAAACAGTTTTGGGAATTTATTTGTTGTTGTCTATTGTCATTTTATTACTGTATATATAAATCAACTGATCTAAACATTAATGATAATCATCTACATTTGTGCTGAAAAGTTTTGTCTTGATTAATTGTTTGCTTTCTATTATGTTAGTCTCCAATAGAGTCAGTGTGACTCTGCTGCCCAGCTGGTCTGTGATCTACAGAGGAGAGAAGATCACTGTCAGATGTGAGATCCAGGGAGGTGGAGACACTGAGTGGACGTATGAGTGGAGAACAACCAGCTCATACAAACCTCCATCACTCAGAGAATTCACTATCGACAGTGTTACTGAGTCTCACAGAGGATACTACAGCTGTAGAGGTAGAAAAAACTATTGGTTAACACAGTGGAGTGGAGTCAGGAAACTGACAGTATCAGGTGAGTTCAACCGTCTTTCATTCATTCTGAAAATGTTGTTTCTTAATGTTTCATTGATCTAAACAAGATGTGTATTATTAATTATTAATCTGTCAGTCAATGGTCTAGGTACATCAATAATAAACCAAGCCCAGCTCAAGCCCAGTCTCCCTGCTCCTCTCACCCACACAGCTCCCTGTGCTGGGCTGCACGGCCGGCCAGCCTCTTGCTCGGCCCCGGTACCGGTACTGGCAACGGCACTGGTAGCCTACTGACAACAAATTCACATAGGCTGTTTCTCTGAGGAAGACATGGGTAGCAGACAATTGCTCTTCTCAATCAGAGTACCAGTACCACGAATAAATAAATAAAAACGAAACATCAGTTGGTGGTCTAGGCATTTTCAGACATTTTCAGACATAGCCTTGACCAAGTGCAAAGAGGATTCTGACAAATCAATTAATTAAAGGAATACCGGTAGTTCACCAAAAAAATGAAATTCAGTCATCATTGCTGTTTGCTGATGAGTACTCCGGAGTAATTTTTTATTCCTCAAAGTGCATCTGGAGACCTGGGAGGGGGGTTCGTAGTCCAACGAAAACTTAAGAGTCAATAGCGCCTGACACAAAAACGTACATAAAACTACACAAAAACCTTGTAATATTCCTCCATACTGCTCGTCCACTGCAATCCAAGTGTCCTGAAGGGATATAGTCCAGAGTTATGACATCATTTAGGACATTTTTACAGCCTAAACAGTCCTGTATTGAATTTGCCTGCATGGGGCGCGCTCTCACGTTCATGCGCATGAATGTCAGAGCGCAATACAGGAATGTTTAGTCGTTTCGAGTAAACTCTGGACTATATCCCTTCAGGACACTTGAAATGCAGCGGACGAGCAGTATGGAGGAATATTACAAGGTTTTTGTGTAGTTTTATGGACTTTTTGTGTACCCTCCCAGGTCTCCAGATGCACTTTGAGGAATAAACGTTTTTTATTCCTTCATTTTTTGGTGAACTAAGGGAGACACTAGTTTCCATCTTGGAATTATTTGTTATCAAATGTCAGCTGTTGTGGCTGAAATAATCTGAAATAAATTGTAAAAAAGGAGAAAGAAATACTAAAAATATGGAGACATGATGACAGGGCTGATGTGGAAGTTGTTTACTAACAGATGATGTCATGTGCTGTTGTATTCATTTGATAACTTGATTTTGTTTCTTAAATGGTAGATAAACCCAGGGCCATACTGCAACCAGGTAAAACAACCATACCAGTAGGTGGCAGCGTTACTCTGACCTGCTCTGTGGACAAACCTGCTGAATGGAGATATTACTGGTACAGAAGAACCTCAGACTCTGATGAAGATCTGAGCAGGAGAGATGGTGATCAGAGCAGAGAGATCAGAGTCTCACAAGGAGGAATCTACTGGTGCAAAGGAGGTCGAGGAAATCCAGTCTTCTACACTCATGGAAGTGAAGTCACCATTGAGATAACTTGTGAGTTGATGATCGTGTTTGGACTAAAATGAAATATGTTCTTAATTAAATAGTTGTAATGTTTTTCTATTTCTGGTGTGAACAGTTTCCAACAGAGTCACATTGACTTCACAACCGAGCCAGAGTCAGATGTTCAGTGGTGAGACGATGACACTCATATGTGATATTGAGGGAGGTGGAGACACTGAGTGGCGGTATGAATGGACAACACCCAGATCAACCACCACACATGAGACAAATGTTAATTACTGGAGAACCAGTGCTCTCTATGGGGAATACAAGTGTAGAGGTAAAAACCGAAGAGACTTGTACTCTTCAACACAGTGGAGTAATGGCATCAGAAAGACAGTGTCACGTAAGTCATTTATTTGTTCTGCTTTTATCTACTGATGTCTGCAGGGAAGAATAGAAACATTATAGTTTCTATCCAGATATTATATTTTTTACCAAATAAAATTGTAATCAAAGGAAAGTTTAATAATATATTAATATTTCATTATACCATCATCAGTGAAGTTGTATCCTACTTATCTTAAGCTATAGTGCTCTGTGTTGGTCAGAGCTAAAACAATGACCCAAATGAATTAAGTTAATAGAACAAACTTGGTTTTGATCGAGACTTTTGATAGAGTTGGGATTCATTAATTTGAAGGGGCTTGTGTTGTTTAATCTTCAATTGATGTTTAGATTTTTTCAAATCAAGGGACACTAATTTGCTTCTGGGAAAGTCTAAAGTAACTTAGAGCGCACATGAAAATCATTTGCACTTATATTTTATGACTGAACATCTTTACTCTGAACTCAACAGGTAAACCAAAGGCTCAGTTGAGAGCTGATTTACAACAGATACCAGCAGGGGGCAGTGTGACACTGACCTGCTCTGTGAACCCATCATCTGGTTGGGAATACAACTTGTACAGAGACAATAAACTCTCTGAACCTCTGAACCCACATGATGCTGCTTTCAAGACAAGTGGAGAAATCAGAGTCTCACAGGAAGGAGTCTACAGGTGCAGAGGAGGAAGAGGAGACCCAGTCTACTACACAGAGGACAGTCACGAAGTCAGGGCTGTCAGGATTGGTGAGTTTAGGATTAATAAACTAATTTCATATTCATGATACATTATTAAGGTGAAGATTAACACATATCTGATGTTCAGTGAACCTTTTGATATTTTTCTGTTAAATTCTTGACCATGATCAGTCCCAAACAGAGCTGTTGTGACTCTTCAACCCAACTGGTCTGAGATCTACAGAGGAGAGACGATCACTGTCAGCTGTGAGATCCAGGGAGGAGACACTGAGTGGACGTATGAGTGGAAAACACCAACCTCACTCAAACCTCCAGATCAACATGAATACAGGGTCAGTCCTGCTTCATCATCCCACAGTGGAGACTACAGGTGTAGGGGCAGAGTGAAAAGGGATGGACTTAATACAACAGAGTGGAGTGATTCAGTCAGACTGACAGTGTATGATGGTAAATCACATCATGTTTCATTGAAACTGAAAATCTAAACAAGTCATCAAAAAGTGTTTTTGTTCCTTTCTACTGAAACTGTATCATATAGTTTGTCCATATTGTGTCCAACTTCCCAACAGTCAAACCCAGGCCTGTCCTCACTGTGTCTCCATCATGGCTGAGTCCTGGAGCCTCAGTAACTCTCAAGTGTGAGGTTGGACTTAAATCTGCAGGATGGAGGTTCTTCTGGTCTAAGGCTGTTCCTGATCCATCACAGCTCTCCTACCGCTCTGAGCTGCTCCCTGGTAGCAGCAGTGGGACTGAACAGGATTCCTACATGGTCCATGGTCAGACACACACAGCAGGATATGTGTGTCGGGCTGGAAGAGGAGACCCAGTGGTTTACACTGAGACTAGTGAACCAATGTTTGTCTGGTCTGGAGGTCAGTTGGTTGTAGTGTTGAAGTGTTTGTTCAAGTTGTTTGTTGCTTAACAAAGAAGGAATATGTACAATAATGTTAAAGGGATGGTAGCATTTTTTTTTAAAGTGGGGTTGTATGATCTACAAATAGCCCCTAAGTACTTTAATTGCAGTAGCAGACTCTCTGCGCTCCTCCCGTTAGCAACGCCAGCGCATAGCCCTGCCCAGAGATTTACAACATACAGTGTTGTGAACAGACCCAAAGAAACGGCCTATTTTCACAGCCTAAAAGAGGTTTTACCTGAAAAAGAAAATACACAGTTCCATTGTTCGCTATAATATATTTTTTTCCAGCCCTTCAAAGTGCAGGAAAAACACAGTTTTTATTTGGAGCTAACCAACTCATGTATCCCTCCGCCCAGGGTTAGCGCCAGCCAATCCCCTGCTGTTAGACCGGCCTGCCCTCCCTTCCCACGAACCAGTCTGCCACCCAGTCCCCCCATTAAGCTGGCCAGCTCTCCCTGTTGTTGGATGTTGTTGTGATGCCATGTAAAGCCCTTTGAGACAAACTGTTTGTAAAAACGGGCTACACAAATAAAATTGCCTTGCCTTGCCTTCTACTGCAATTAAAGTACTTAGGGGCTATTTGTAGATCATACAACCCCACTTTAAAAAAAAATGCTACTATCCCTTTAATATCTTTGTGTGTGTGTTGTTGTTCAGATGTTGATCCATCAGCATCTCTCACAGTCAGTCCTGACAGAGTGCAGCACTTCAACTACCAGGAGATCTCACTGAGATGTGAGGGAAACTTTACTGAGTGGAGACTGAGGAGGTTTCCTAAGAGGATTCGTAGGCGTGCCTATTGGACCTGCTCTGACCAGACAATAAAGAACGGATCCACATGTAAAATTTCCACATCCCAGCCCAGTGATGCAGTTTACTGGTGTGAGTCTGGATCAGGAGAGTTCAGCAACACAGTCAACATCACTATAGATGGTACTTTTTTTCCTCTTTTCTTTCTTCTTTTTTTCTTTTTCTTTTTACATTTAGTGTCTTTTATACTTTTTGTAGAATCTGGATAATTTTCAATGTATCATGTGATTGAATTTATTTTGGAGTTGAGTTGTTACATCAACAGTGACTTTCTGAGAGTTTGGTCTGTGACTCTGCTTCATGGTTTGTTTAGTATTTTCTTCACAACACAAACAAAATCACTTCATCTGTAGATTTAACATGAATTACACACATTCATGTTTTTTTCTTATGTATCTTGAACATGGTTTTTAAAGGTCTGCACCAGCTGATCTCTGACCGAAGTTTCATGTTCTGACTGTTTTACAGGTTCTGGTTTGATCCTGTTGAGCCCCGTCCATCCTGTGACTGAGGGAGAGTCTGTTATTCTGAGCTGTGAATTCAGGAGAAACAAAAAACCTTCCAGTGTGTTTTTCTATCAGAATAACAAACTGATCCAAAACGACACCAGGACGGAGCTGAATATCTCTGCAGTGTCAAAGTCTGATGAAGGTTTCTACAGGTGTGAGTCCCCAGGAAAGAAGTCTGCACAGAGCTGGGTGTCAGTCAGAGGTGAGTAGTGTTAACATGTTTGATTGTCAACATACAGTACAGCTATGTGATTGTGTTGTATGTACATTGATTAGTTTTTTTGCATCTAATACAGTTTTGCTTCTCTGCCATCTGCCTCCAATTTTTTAGAAAGCTTTTATCAATTTGGTCAAGTTTCATTAACATTTAATTTACAACATTTACATTTATAGCTGGGCCCATATCTGAAAGCTCTTCACTTCCTGTGTGGCTGATGGTTTTGCTGCTTTGTGGAGTCGTATTGATTGTCGTCCTGTTCCTCGTGTATCGCCACAGACGGTCCAAGGGTGAGACATTTATCCTCTGATATTTAACAATTTATTTCTTTTTAAAATATTAAATAATATAAACTGGGAGCAGAACAATTTGTTCATATTCAAAAACTCATTTAATTCATCAAATGTCTTTTTCACAGATTTATGCTTCACCAGGTCAGTTCAACACTCTCCTTTCTGGTCTTAAATATAACAGCAGCTGTTTCTGTGTTAAATCTACTGTATTCATGATGTTACAGATCGATCCAGTCAGAAAGCAACACCACAAATCTTCATGAAAATGTCTCTCCTCTAAATGGTTTGTTTCTAAACTCTCAATGACTATTATTGTTATTAACCAGAACAGTTAAAGAACCTGTCAGATAATCCACTGACCACATGATGAATATTTACAGTGTTTTAGACTGATTCTACTTGAACTTTACCTGAACCACACGAGACAGAAAACTAAAATAATCCTAAAATATTATTGTTACACTGGTCTCCTCTGATAATGTTACATACTTAGGATTTTTGTCAATAATATGATCATTATTCTATATAATGGAGGTAAAACCTTAATCTGAGTTTGGCTTTCTTTGTTACCACAGATGATTCTCATCTCTATGATACAATCAGAGACTGTGAAGATGCTGCAAATGGTACAGTTTCTACTTTTGGAGCAGTTATAACTAGTCTCCTGAGATCTTGAAACTTTAACATTTGATATGAAACTGTCATTGAAGCATGTCTTTATTACACATGCAGGTGAATTCCAGGATGCAACATACTCTTTAATTGAACTCAACCATTTCAGTAAGGAACGTGAGTCCTCCAAATGTATAATACACTACAAGTAAAAAAAAAAAAAAAGTTGTTTGACCTGCAGTCACTAAAACAATAACACATTTTCTTCCTTTCATAAATTCCTCTTTTCACAGCCGAGCATCTTGAACCAGCCGAGACCTCTCTTTGCTCTGATTTGAAGATTGGAACTAAAGGTGCATGATTGACATCTATCAATCACATTTTTCCTCCTCCTTTCTTTTTTCTCAGATTAAAACGCATCCAAAAGATCTATGAGTAACTTCAAAGAGAAATAAGAGCACACATAAAACATTATATCACTCGCAGTTTATTCTACAGATTTTCATTGACAGAGGAGTTCTACTCTGAGCTACTCGGCGAGTCTCATTAATCCCTGCCTCCAGTCGGTGCTCAGCCTGTTTAGTGCGTGATCGAGCACTGGAGCGCAGTCAATTGCAGGGAACAACACACGTGTCACTCTCTCCCACATCACATCACTTTCATATTGTTTCTCTTCTGTCTTACAACGAGACTAGGGCTGTCAGACGATTAATTTTTCTAATCGCGATTAATCGCATTTTTTCCATAGTTAACTCGCGATTAATCTCTATTAAAAATATTATATATGGCGCTTTGGACTTTCAACACTCCAAAGTGTTATAATCTCTAGACAAACAACTTTTAGACCAGACCTAGTAGGCCTAGTACCTAATCATAACACATGATGCATGAAACTCACACAGAATTGAAACGAATTGCATCCAGTGGAAATTGCCCGTTACTTTGCTACACCTCTGCCTGGCCACGTGCATTTGTTTACAACAAAGCCGTCAAAAAATCAATGGATGGAGCTGTGGATATATGTTAGACTGTGTATATTTGTGTAGCAACCAACTTGAAGGTGCCTTACCGCCACCTACTGGACTGGAGGTCCCACACTCCAGTCCTCCAGTCCAGCAGACAGAGGAAAAAATGGGCCGCGATTAACCGCGATTAAAAAATTTAATCGCGTTAATTTTTTTAATTAATCGCATCGCGATTAACGCGTTAACTCTGACAGCCCTAAACGAGACACATGTCTTTACTGTCCTTGCAGACAATCACCAGTATTTCAGAACTCCTGCAGCATAAAACTGATTAGTTTCTCTCATATTTTTGTATTTTAGATCAGACTTCTGTTTTAGAATACAGTCCCACATATGTCAACATCCTGAGCAAAGGAAAAGGCAAGAAAAAGAAAGGTTGGTAAAATGTCTTTTTGGTAATGCATGTTTATTTTCTGTTTTGTATGCTGAAATGGTTTGATACTCACACTCTTGAAAATCATCTTGTTCTGCGACTGACGAAACTCTTTATTCTGAGGTGAAAACCCCAGAAACAGCTACTGGTAAAAATGACACCATCTTATTTGAATCTCAGTTCTTTACCTAAACTATCTTTCCTTTTTATATGAAAATCAGCTCCTGCTGATGAAAATCTTTATGCTCAAGTCAATGAACCAGGAACATCTTTTGGTAATAATCATGTGTTATTATTTGAATATTGTGCTGATTTATGAGTTATAACTCAGCGTATCTTAGATAAACCTGTGTCTTTGTTTCCCTCTTCTCCCAGGTCTGTGAAAAGTTGAGTCAACAAAACCAAAGAACTAGTTGACAAAACTTTCTGGAACCACTTTGTGTATCTCTGCTTTACATATATCACATATACTCACCTTTTATTGTTCATAGCTTATGTAAACACATGGATTTACTGTTTTAGCATAAAACACAAGACTTCTGAGATTTACATTTAATATTTTGAGTACCTTCATTATTGTTCATTATTTGTTGTGCTTTATATAGTTATTTTATCATTTGTTTGTTAAGTTGGTGCGACTTTATAATAAGACTCTCCTTATACAGGATTTATAAATGATTTATAACTACTTTATTAATTAGTTCAACACTTTATAAGATGTTATAACATAACATGTTATAACGTACTGTTGAGCCTCATGTCTCAGTGGTTTCTGAGATTTTTTGTTTTCTCCATCATGAGCATTTTGCCTTGCATTCATCAGATGTTTATAAAGTTATTATAACAATTAACCTCCTGAGGTCTCATACAATCAGATAAATTGACAGTATCTTGTAAGATTAGTAAGTTACAAGCATTAACTTGATCTTGTCAAGTAAAAAACATGGGTCACGCAAGAAAACAGTATTATAACTTGTGTAAGTTATTTGTTCATTTATGCTTTACTAAGTAGCCTTCCAACAATATTAATAACCAATTTAGAGACATTTACAAATTCTTAATGAAGATATTCTTAAAGTGAAGTAGTACCATTACGTTTTATGTTACAGGCAGACAGTTCAGCAACAATTATTTTTTATACATTAGGCTACATTACAGTTCACATTTGACATAATTTGTAATTCATTAATCGTATTCTACAGAAATCATATGAAAGCAGGACATCATTGGTATAAATAATAAAGCTGCAGATTTGCTGTGGCATTTATGTTCATAATATATACTTTCTGTTTTGAATTTTATATGTCAGCTGTGATGTTTATATTTTCATATATTGGTATATTAGTCATCATTCACACAAACACCTCTGTTAGTCATTGTATTGCTCTGATGTCCAAGACTTTACAGTACTGTATAGAAACATTACCACAATACAGTGTGGTAAGTTTTTCTAGGTGTTTGCAAAGTGGAAAGAGGATTTTTTTTTTTTTTTTTTTTACATGTGTTGTGTGGTTTTTTAAGTTGTTTTTTAATATTAATTTAGCATCACTATTTCATCTCATTAGTTTCAACTGGATTTGTAAATAAACATATTGAAGTGAAGTCAAAAACTTAAAGCCCCTACAAAGAGTAGTGCCTTGGACTTTGCAGTTTTGGACTGCCTCATACCTTAAAACCTGATCTGCACTAGGACAGTCTTCATGCTGCTTTTGCCAGATTACCAGATTACCCAACTCAAGCCAATAGTTCTGATGGTGGCGCTACAGCAAGCGTCTATAGTTCAAAACTTTGAAAATTCATAACAAATCAACCATGCATGCTACAGCTTAACAACTCTATCTATCAAACTGTAGCCTCAATTTTGAAGAAACTTTTGTACATTTAAACCAACACTAAGTAACTTTTCAACCTTCATAAAATATTTTCATAACTTTTGTGATGATACATCGACTTACAACAAGTTGAATGACACCTCTGTCGTGGTCTGAGGGGGTCTGTATCTCTTTCTCTGGCACTAAGCAGCTTTGAGGAGCATGGTAGGAACCCTGCTCTCACTTTACTTTCACTTTCACTTTCACTTTTGCGAGTCACAACAAGGAGGGAGCAGGCAAAACGGCACTTTAGCAATGGATTATGTTTGTGTTTTCACTTTGAAATGATCCACTGGAAACAGGAGTTTTGATGTCTTCTGTTAATTTTAATGCAGGATATTTACAGGGCTTCACGCTAGTGTTCATGGGAAATGGAGTCTTCCTTCAGGCAAAACACTACCGCTTTGGTCCACAGGCGCCGCCAAACTCAACCAAAACTGAAAGTTCTTTAGTACTGCTTTAAACGTAATAAAAATTATGAAGTTCATCACTCAGTTTTTTTCCCCAAAAACTGTAAAAGTTCTTAAACCTATCTTTTCCCACAATTTTTGCTGAATTGACACCAAACTTGCTACAGAGCATCTTCGCCTAAAGAAAATTGCCTAAATCTACCAAAAAATAGCCCGGACCCGACCCATCGCTGCTATAGGTGTTAGTTGCCCTGTGCCCTCTATCCTGTAGGGAAGGTCACTCAAGTCTTCCTTACATCCAGTACAGTATTTCTTACCTTGTAGCTGAAGTACGTATGTTTCTAGCTAAGCCATGTAGAAATAAGGAGACAAACTCTACAGGCCAAACAACTAGTTCTATGTCATCAAACATAATCAGAGATCAGAGTTCAGTCTACTACTGTATCAGCAATTTTAAACTATTGTGAAGAGGTCGATATGATTTGATAACCCAGTGAACATGTATCCATACACAAGTTGATGTGTCTGATTTGTCTGTCTTGCCCTCAAGGTTGTAGGTTTGATTCCCTTATTGACAGAGATCACACCCTGGCTGTAAATGACCTTTAATATGAGCATAGTATTTTTATAAATGTGTTTTTATGTTTACTTAGTAACATTCTTTAAAGCCAGGCTTTTATTTTTTATACATTAAGCAGACGGATATTCAGTGCTTTTATTTTGAAAGCGTCTCGCCGAGACCTCGTACACATCCGGTGCTTCGGAGTTTACCGGCAGTAGGAAAAGTGTGTCTGCAAGGCTAAGAGAGTGTCTTCAATGCTAAAAGCAAGCAAAGTGTGTCTAACCCACATGAAACGCCCTAGCACCTGGCTAATAAGGGGCACAAGGTTTGTGTTGTTACCATTTCATGCTATATTTATGTCCGGCTCGAGTTTGGTTGCCGTGGATATTTTCATGCATAAAACGTGTTGTGGTTAGCGGTAGCTACTATTAGCATCGGCGAGCTGCCGTGTCGGTCTGTATTGAAGTGAGATGAAGCTATAAGCTAACTTGTTGGTTGTTTTATTAATGCAACAGGACGTATTTTGTCTGTTTTATATAAGGTCTGCTAAGGTTAAAAACTGTTTATTGGGTTAAAAACGAACGGTTAAAAATGCTAATGTCATGTCAAATATTGTTTTATATTGCACTCTATGTGAGGTTGTCTTTCAGTTAAAGTGTGAATTTTCCCTCATGACTGTAACATCAATCGTAGCAGTTAAAATATATATTTAAATTCATGGAGTAAAACCTGTGAGTCTACAATAAGTTTATTAGATAAAAGGTCAACTTACATGATTGTGATAAAGGCAGTTAAAGGTAATTTCAAGTAAGAGTAAAGGTAACTGTATTTTGTTTTCTTCTTTTCAAAGCTCTTACGGTGTGTTTGCATTGAATACGGTCCAAGGAATAAACCATTGTGAACCATCAGTTTGAGAGTCCGACCATCATTTAGCCGGGGATGCTACAGTAAGAGCTTCACCTCATCCGTCACATCACGCCGCTGACCAAGGACAACTGTAGAGGGACCTGATGTGATGGTCAAGGATTGTGGTACCTGCTCACAACATGGAAGCATCAGTAAAGACGCCTCCAGACGACAGAGACTCCGAACAGATGAAGGATAAGGATACTGAAGAGGAGGATCTCCGTCGCTCTGGTCGCCTACGGAATCCCACGGAAAAGATGCTTGCATTTCATGAGGAGGAGGCCCACAAAAAGGAGAAAAGGTTGACTCACATTTATGAACAATGGAAGATCCAGGCACGTAAGGCTAGAGAACAGTTAAAGTTAAACATTCCTGAAAGTGACATTGCAACTCTTATAGACACACTAGAAGAAGAAAAAAACTGTGTTATAAACCTGTACATAGACATCAGAGCTCACCTCACTCCGTCTAATGAGACAAGACGTCGTATTGATGCCTGTGAGGCAGTTACAAGGGACATTGTTAAAATTGCTCTTGAAAGGATATCAGGCATAGATGGAGAATTTGATAGTGAAGCTGTAAGGCAACGTCTTCATGAGCTTCTTAACAGAGACTACGCTCGCTCCATCTACGGCTCCACAGCTTCACCTCCAAGTCAACACTCAAGTAAAGGTTCCAGTCAACACTCTGTCATAGCAGCAAAAAGAGCAGACGCTGCAGCAGAATTAGCAGCAAAGGAAGCAGAGTATGAAGTGTTATTGAAGGAGGAGAAACAAAAAGAAAAGATTCAACTCCTAGAGGAACTTGAAGCTCAAAAACGTGAGTTGGAAAGATTAAAGGCAGAGAAGGACATTAAAGCTGCACGAGCTAGGTTCACAACTTATGATCAGGAAGTAATGCAGGAAGCAAGTGTTCATTCTGTAGATCAGATGAGAACGAGAGAACATCAGTTTGTGTATCCTCCTCCTTCAGCTCTCATACAGCAGCCCACTGATATCACAATGACAGCATCACCTGCAAGGACAGATGTAAGTTATCTGGCTCAGGCAGTCCAAGATAGCATAGCTCTGAACAGGCTCCCAATGCCAGAACCGTCTGTATTTACTGGTGACCCTATCCAGTTCATTGAGTGGAAGGCTTCCTTCACATCCCTCATAGACAAAAAGAACATTGCTTCAGCTGACAAATTACATTATTTGAAAAAATATGTAGGAGGTCCAGCTCGAAAGACACTTGATGGCATATTTTATAGAAATGATGATGAAGCCTACAAAGATGGATGGAACCGTCTCAACCACAGGTATGGTCAGCCGTTTGTTATACAAAAAGCATTCAGGGAAAAACTAACAAACTGGCCAAAGGTCCATCCAAGAGATGCTGAGGGACTTAGAGCATTCGCTGATTTCTTACACTCATGTCTGGAAGCCATGCCTTATGTTAAAGGTCTGGATATTTTGAACGATTGTGAAGAAAACCAGAAATTGGTCCAAAAGCTACCTGATTGGGCAGCATCACAGTGGAACCGCAAGGTCACTCAAGTCATGAGAGTTGACCAGGAGTTTCCCAGCTTCCGGGAGTTTGTCTTCTTCATGGTAACGGAGGCAGAAATTGCATGTAATCCTATTACTTCATTCCACGCTCTCCACTCATCAGAGGCTAACTCATCACGTCATCTGAAAGAAAAGAAATGTAAATCCAGTGTTTATCACACACAGACAGTTACAGAGAATGAAACACAAGGACAGTTAAGAACAGGTTTAAAGCCACCATGTGTGTTTTGTCAAGACAGTAAACATCAACTTCATCGCTGTCCTGAGTTTAAAGGGAAAGCTCTGGAGGAACGACGGAAATATGTGAAAGAAAAGAAGCTTTGCTATGGCTGCTTGAGGACGGGCCATAACGCCAAGGACTGCCGCAATAGACATTCATGCGACAAATGTAAAGCAAGACATCCTACGCTTCTCCATGATGACACCTACACCAAGGCCAAGCCCACGTCAGTCTCAAATCAAAGTAACACAGAGGAAACAGCAACCACATTGGCTCTCAGTGTGGCAACTAAGGAGCCATCTACCAACACTTCAATGATAGTGCCAGTGTGGGTTTCTTCTGTCATCAATCCAGGTACGGAAAGACTTGTTTATGCGCTGCTTGATACCCAAAGCGATACAGTCTTCATTGACCAAGAAGTCAGCAATAGTTTACAGACTGAAACTCATCCTGTAAGACTGAAACTAACAACCATGACAGGAAAGGATGCATTAATGCATAGTCAAAGAGTGTCAGGTTTGAGAGTGAGAGGTTACTGCTCTGCTATCCACATTGATCTCCCCCCTGCTTACACCAAGGACTGTATACCAGTGAATCGAACACACATTCCTTCCTGTGACACGGCACGGAACTGGAATCATCTCATCAAAATAGCAGATGAAATCCCACCACAGCTGGAATGTGAAGTCGGTCTGCTGATCGGCTACAATTGCTCAAGGGCACTGGCACCACGGCAGGTAATCCTTGGAGGAGATAGCGAACCATATGCAGTTCAGACGGATTTGGGGTGGAGTATTGTAGGCTGTTCACCTCACCACAACTCACCAAGCATCACCAACATGTGTCACAGAGTTTCAGTCAGAGAGCTTCCTCCAGTGACCCCAGCTGAGGCACTCAGGGTTCTCGAGTCTGACTTTAAAGATGCCAATAAGGACGGAAAGACTGTGTCTCAGGATGACATCCGCTTCCTGGATGTGTTAAAGGAAGGGATCAAGAGGAACATTCAGGGACATTACGAGATGCCACTCCCCTTTAAAGAGAGACCCTATCTCCCTGACAACAAACAACTGGCGATGGTACGGCTCAGTCACCTTAAAAGAAAGCTGGCGAAGGATGACAAGTACAAAGAACATTATGTGAAGTTTATGGATGAAATCATCATAAGAGACTTACAGAGACACGCATATCCAGAAGAGTTAAAGTTGCTCAGTAAGGTAACTCAACTTCCCTCTCAGAGTAAACTGTTTCAGATGGATGCTTTTCTTGATCAGGATGGACTCCTCAAGGTGGGAGGAAGACTGAAAAATGCATCACTCCCTACCTCACTGAAGCATCCAGTGATCATACCAAAGAGTCATCCCATCACCAAGGCAATAATTGCTCACTGTCACGAGAAAGTCCAACATCAAGGAAAAGGCTTGACTATTAATGAGATCAGATCAAATGGATTCTGGATTCCGGGAGTCAGCGGAGCTGTGGCGGCGCATCTGCATCAATGTGTTGCATGTCGAGGGCTCGGAGGATTCGCAGAGGAGCAGCGAATGGCAGATTTGCCGTCTGGGCGTGTGGATCCATCGCCGCCTTTCACCTATTGTGGAATGGACTGTTTCGGTCCGTTTTTCACCAAACAAGGATGCAAGGTACAAAAGAGATACGGACTGCTTTTCACCTGCCTTTGCTGTCGAGCTATCCACATTGAAATGTTAGACGACATGTCGACAGATGCCTTCATAAATGGACTTCGTTGTTTCATTGCAATAAGAGGAGCAGTACGTGACATAAAATGTGACCAAGGAACGAACTTCGTTGGAGCTAAAAATGAACTGAATGAAGCTCTCAAGCAATTGGATGCTGATCGTCTGACTACGTTTTTGGCTGAGAAACAGTGTGACTTCAGCATGAACGCTCCGCATGCAAGCCATGCTGGAGGCGTATGGGAGAGACAGATCCGAACGGTGAGGAATGTTCTTCGTTTAACTCTTTCACCCTCATCAGGCAGGCTGGACGATGCCTCTCTACGGACATTCTTTTATGAGGCAGCAGCTATTGTGAACAGTCGTCCACTCACTGTTGACAACTTAAATGATCCAGATAGTCCAGAGCCGCTAACGCCCAATCACCTACTCACCATGAAACCCACTGCAGCCTTACCACCTCCTGGCAGATTCATCAGAGAGGATATGTATGCTCGTAAGAGGTGGCGCCGTGTTCAGTACCTTGCAGAGCAGTTCTGGGGCCGGTGGAGAAGAGAGTATGTGTACAACATCGCCACCAGACAACGCTGGCATACCCCAAGGAGAAACCTCAAAGTCGGTGACATTGTGATGGAAAAGACAGAAGATCAGCCTCGCAACGAGTGGAAATTGGCTAAAGTTGTAGAGACAGTGACTGATAAAGATGGACTAGTGAGGAGAGTGAAGATTCGTGTTGGAGACCAGAAGATGGGAAAGGAGGGACAGCGTTCTGGCAAGCCATCCATTGTTGAACGTCCAGTGCAGAAGCTGATCCTGCTCCTAGAGACTGTTTAATCACCCCCTTCACTCCACAACCTATCCTTTACAGTATGAAGAGTTTATGGACATTTTTGACTCAAGCACTAAAGGTTAAAGGTCACATGGTTTAGAAATCATTCATGCTTTACATCTAATAAGGGGATGAAAAACCAGTAATGATTTGGTGGGAGTGTAAATGACCTTTAATATGAGCATAGTATTTTTATAAATGTGTTTTTATGTTTACTTAGTAACATTCTTTAAAGCCAGGCTTTTATTTTTTATACATTAAGCAGACGGATATTCAGTGCTTTTATTTTGAAAGCGTCTCGCCGAGACCTCGTACACATCCGGTGCTTCGGAGTTTACCGGCAGTAGGAAAAGTGTGTCTGCAAGGCTAAGAGAGTGTCTTCAATGCTAAAAGCAAGCAAAGTGTGTCTAACCCACATGAAACGCCCTAGCACCTGGCTAATAAGGGGCACAAGGTTTGTGTTGTTACCATTTCATGCTATATTTATGTCCGGCTCGAGTTTGGTTGCCGTGGATATTTTCATGCATAAAACGTGTTGTGGTTAGCGGTAGCTACTATTAGCATCGGCGAGCTGCCGTGTCGGTCTGTATTGAAGTGAGATGAAGCTATAAGCTAACTTGTTGGTTGTTTTATTAATGCAACAGGACGTATTTTGTCTGTTTTATATAAGGTCTGCTAAGGTTAAAAACTGTTTATTGGGTTGAAAACGAACGGTTAAAAATGCTAATGTCATGTCAAATATTGTTTTATATTGCACTCTATGTGAGGTTGTCTTTCAGTTAAAGTGTGAATTTTCCCTCATGACTGTAACATCAATCATAGCAGTTAAAATATATATTTAAATTCATGGAGTAAAACCTGTGAGTCTACAATAAGTTTATTAGATAAAAGGTCAACTTACATGATTGTGATAAAGGCAGTTAAAGGTAATTTCAAGTAAGAGTAAAGGTAACTGTATTTTGTTTTCTTCTTTTCATAGCTCTTACGGTGTGTTTGCATTGAATACGGTCCAAGGAATAAACCATTGTGAACCATCAGTTTGAGAGTCCGACCATCATTTAGCCGGGGATGCTACACTGGCTGTGGCAGGAAATCTTCTAGTTCTTGTTGAATTTTTGAGTGATGACAAGGAGACACAGTTGTAATTCAGATGGATCAGTTTTAAACACATTTTACATCAGATACTGGCGAGGATGAAGCAGATTCATGCATACGTAGATACACACAACACACCTCATGGGCCAGACACCAACCTATGCACTAGAGACAGACCACTTATTTTAGCAGAGAGCAGGAAGTGTAAATAATGTGCTGTGGTCATGTAGTGGTCTGAGCTCTAGAGAGGCTGTACTAGAGGGAATCGAGCAGAACTTCCTCCTCTTCTCTCTCAGTTACTTTTTTATGTAAAGTAGCGACATTTCTAGAAGCAGAGCGTCGGTGTCGCTGCTGGATGTGAAGATGGGCCACACTTTGCTCTGTGTGCTGTCATTACTCTGTGAGTTCATCAGTCATTTTACAATTCTGTGTCTTTCAGATTCATGATTTTAGCATTGTCGTAGTTTTGTTGATGTGACCAGAGCTACATGGAAAACTGTGCATACGAATTTGTACAACACATGCACATGATAAAGTCTAATGTAATGTTTAATTTATTTGCTTTATTTTACATTTTCATTTGAATGTTATGTTTCCTGCCTCTTCAGAAATGTACAGAATATTGTTTCAGAAATTTGTTGATAAGTGAGAGCTGCCTCTTCTGAAACTCAACCAGGTTTTTAAACGCTGCAGTTTTTGATGATGTTTGTCAGGTTGATCATGTCTGATGAGTTTTCAATCTTTATTTTAGTGCTGAATACACTCTTCTACGGAGAGACTGAAGGTAACAACTTATTTTTCTTTCCTGTATTTTCTCAGTTATATTGTCGTAATTATTATCACTCAATCATTCTTAATCATATCCTCTTTGTGTGTGATCCTCTAATTTATCTCATATATCAATGCAAATTCTTTACAGTAAATGACTGGAGAAGTACCCAGGAGTGTGAAATCATGTATTTCATACATTATTTTTTACATATTTTATTTTTTGACAATTGATTGTATTGTAAGTAATTTGTAGTGAACCATCAGAGACACTGATGAGAAAGAGAAAAAAACAGATAGTTATTTGCTGCAGTCCTGCATGCAGCACACATGATCTCACTCAACTACCACAGTGTCTCTTTTGGTCTTATCTTTTTCTTTTTTAATATCACGTCATAAACTGTCAACTGTCCCACTTATTGTGCACTCTGGTGACTCACACCATAGGCCGCAGTCTTGTGTAAGCACAATCTTAGCCACAGCAGCTCAGGTTTGAATCCGACACTGACATGCAGTCATTTCCTGCATGTCATCCCCTTTGTCTCTAATGTCCTACCTCAATAAAGTTCAGATACAAAAATTAGTGTTGCACCGATACCGATATTAGTATCGGTAGGGGGCCCGATACCGCACTAAAATGCTGGCATCGGTATCGACGAGTAAAACAAATGACGCACCGATGCCATTTACTGATATGAACGCTGCGCCTTGTGTCTTCTCTCGCCCGACACTCACTGCTGTGTGATCACACGTGTTCAGTGCATGCCAAGCCAAGTAAGGATGTAAACAATTCAATTAATTGCAGTTAATCCTTTTCAAGGAGTTTTTTGTGAAATGTAAACAAGCAAAGCCGACATAAAGTAGCGGGATCTCTATTTAAATGTGTGAGCACCGCACTGAGCAGCGCACTGAGCACACACAGGGGAGAGAGGAGGTGAGAAGAGACAACAACACTGTTACCTGCTGTATACTGGCCTCAGCCTGTACCATCGCTAACACACAGAGACCAGTGTGTAACGA
Organism: Trachurus trachurus; assembly: GCF_905171665.1. Taxonomy (NCBI): domain Eukaryota; kingdom Metazoa; phylum Chordata; class Actinopteri; order Carangiformes; family Carangidae; genus Trachurus; species Trachurus trachurus. The sequence goes on along the minus strand of NC_139909.1, from coordinate 15,078,372 downwards.
GTCAAAAAGCCACCGTCACTGAGCTGCCAAACCGACGCGGGTCCGGTGTGTTTATCAAAGCTTGTTCGCCCTGCTCAGACACCGGTCGATTTGAGCTGCGTTCAGGCTGCAGTGACGGCGGCTTTTTCACTCGTTACACACTGGTCTGTGGCCAGTATACAGCAGGTAACAGTGTTGTCTCTTTTCACCTCCTCTCTCCGTGTGCAGTGCGCACACATGTAAATAGAGATCCCGCTACGTTATGTCGGCGCGGTCGCTACCGGAGCTTAATTTAAAAAAAGCGCTCGTTGCGGTGCAGCTGAGAGCAGCGGAGTTTCCTCTGCTGCAGCTGATCAGCTGACATGTGGTCAAGACGAAGCTACAGAGTAGACCTGTCACTGTCACAGGTGTCTCTCATCTCATCTCATTATTATAGGACTTCACCCTCAGAGCTCTGTCTTCAGACCTGTCCCTGACAACACGTTCTCACCCCCAGTGCGTCAACAGCCTGACGAACGGTCACTGTCCCTCCTCGTCACATGCCTGACTCATTAGGTGCCCGTTTTTCGTCAGGTTTTGACGCGCTCGGCTTTCAGTTGATTCCAATGCAATCCCCTTCGCGGCGATATGTGACGCTCAGAGCAAGTGATCCAGCCGACCCGGCTGCGGCACTGACAGACGCTGTGAGCAGAGGAAAACTTTTTTTTTTTTTTTTTAACTTTTCCTTAAATCTTTATTGAACCTGATGCTGCTGTGTCTGACGTAGCTTTCGGCAAGGACGTCCTTTCGGTTATTTATTTATTTATTTATTTATTTAGTGATCATGGTGTTTGGTGCAGAATAATCAATCAATAAATAAATAAATTACGTCCTTGTCGGAAGCTGCGTCAGACCAGGAGGGGGGGGGTTGTGGATTCTACAGGTGAAGACCACTTCCGCGTTCAAAAAGCTGCTCTGTTTAATCAATATTCTGAAGAAAGATCTGATTATTAGCCATAACGCTGTAACCATCCAAGGAAGACTGTGTAACAATATTATGTGCTTCTGCTGAGTCCTAAAGCCCTGTGTAATATCAACTTTATTTTAAGAAAACACGCTTTGTTTCCAATGTCATATCACAGAGAAGCACTACATTACCCATAATCCTCATATTTATCAGCGACGTGTCTGATTGGTTGAGCTTGCTGTTACCAGCAAATGAAAAAATAAAACAAATTGAGCTTATATTATTTTCTTAGTAACTAAAAGGTCTTAACATCTTTTTTGTTTTCAACATTGAATAAAAAAAGGGTGCTATATTGTTAAAATTCAACAATAAAGTGCATAAAAGTTGGCTTGACTTCTTTCTTTTTTTCTTTTTTTTCATAATTTTCACCAGCATCTTTCTGGTCCACATCACATCACATTTATTGTAATTTTTAATTCAATGAGTGACATTTTATTTTTTATCTGAAAAACATTATTATGAATTCAAGGGTCAGAGGTCACTGATTAGTGTTAAATTTAACCTTTTTGACCCTGTTTCCTTGAATAAATCACTAAGACTTTGATGCGGGAAGCTGAGATTTTGATTTGATTTTGTTCAGAGCACTAGGGACAAAGTTTCTGTAGAATTTCAGACCTGTCGGACGTCCAGAAGGGTCACAGCTGACCGTCCAGGCTCGTTTCTCGGCCTTCAAAGCCTAGATTTAGAAGCCTTTTGTCTAATAACGTCCACATCCTTGGGGTTATAAGGCTGAAAGTTTCATGCATTTGTCCGGGGCCTAAGGCCATCCACCATGTGCAATTTCAAACCCGTGTGACCTTCACAAGTGTCAAAGGTCGCTGATCTGTGACCTTTTTGACCCCGTTTCCTTGAATAAAACACCAAGACTTTGATGCAGGAAGATGAGCTTTTAATATGTGGTCCAGAATGTCTAGTAGATTGTGTGTGCAAAAGATTCAGAGCTCTGTGACATTCAGAAGGGTCACAAATAGCCAAAAAGCAATGCTCCTTTCTCTGACCTTATATTAAAGGAGAAATGCAATTCTTTAATAGCTTCCAGATGCTTTGGCCTATCAGGCTGAATTTTTAGCTAAAGGAGCTGGTGTACGATCAGGAAGTAGGGGAGCTGTGCATAAAGCCAATTGGTAAGTGTCAAAGGTCACAGGGGTCAAACATCAAAGTGAATCCAGCCATTCCTGCTTTTTCTCAACAAAACATACACGCTTTAAGTTATCATCATGAAATATTAATAGGTTGTATATCAGAGAGTCCTCTATCAGAATATTTTGGTCCCGTTGCTCTAGGGGCCCCGGGGGGCCCTGTGGGGCCACTTTGCTTTCCCATGCTCCCACAGAGTTGGGTCTCGGGGTGATGGATAAGAGCCTCACCATGAGTCCACAGGCCAAGTTTCAAGTGATTTGGTCGGTTTCTATGGAAACAGCGGCCTCAAGGATACAGAGGAATGCGGCTGTTTGAAGCCCCGCCTCTCGAAATGTAATGGCTCAATCAGGACCAAACACACATCTACGCGTTCGTCTTGGGCCCCCGAACCATATATTACGAAATCAGAACTGTACGACTTTTGGAAATGTGTTTTGTCTATTTCGGCTTTTCAGACTCAGAGTCTGTCAGACTTAAAGCGTGAGAGACCCTCTTAGTCAGAAAAGCCGAAATAGACAAAACACATTTCCAAAAGTCGTACAGTTCTGATTTCGTAATATATGGTTCGGGGGCCCAAGACGAACGCGTAGATGTGTGTTTGGTCCTGATTGAGCCATTACTTTTCGAGAGGCGGGGCTTCAAACAGCCGCATTCCTCTGTATCCTTGAGGCCGCTGTTTCCATAGAAACCGACCAAATCACTTGAAACTTGGCCTGTGGACTCATGGTGAGGCCCTTATCCATTACCCCGAGACCCAACTCTGTGGGAGCATGGGAAAGCAAAGTGGCCCCACAGGGCCCCCCGGGGCCCCTAGAGCAACGGGACCAAAATATTCTGATAGAGGACTCTCTGATATACAACCTATTAATATTTCATGATGATAACTTAAAGCGTGTATGTTTTGTTGAGAAAAAGCAGGAATGGCTGGATTCACTTTGATGTTTGACCCCTGTGACCTTTGACACTTACCAATTGGCTTTATGCACAGCTCCCCTACTTCCTGATCGTACACCAGCTCCTTTAGCTAAAAATTCAGCCTGATAGGCCAAAGCATCTGGAAGCTATTAAAGAATTGCATTTCTCCTTTAATATAAGGTCAGAGAAAGGAGCATTGCTTTTTGGCTATTTGTGACCCTTCTGAATGTCACAGAGCTCTGAATCTTTTGCACACACAATCTACTAGACATTCTGGACCACATATTAAAAGCTCATCTTCCTGCATCAAAGTCTTGGTGTTTTATTCAAGGAAACGGGGTCAAAAAGGTCACAGATCAGCGACCTTTGACACTTGTGAAGGTCACACGGGTTTGAAATTGCACATGGTGGATGGCCTTAGGCCCCGGACAAATGCATGAAACTTTCAGCCTTATAACCCCAAGGATGTGGACGTTATTAGACAAAAGGCTTCTAAATCTAGGCTTTGAAGGCCGAGAAACGAGCCTGGACGGTCAGCTGTGACCCTTCTGGACGTCCGACAGGTCTGAAATTCTACGGAAACTTTGTCCCTAGTGCTCTGAACAAAATCAAATCAAAATCTCAGCTTCCCGCATCAAAGTCTTAGTGATTTATTCAAGGAAACAGGGTCAAAAAGGTTAAATTTAACACTAATCAGTGACCTCTGACCCTTGAATTCATAATAATGTTTTTCAGATAAAAAATAAAATGTCACTCATTGAATTAAAAATTACAATAAATGTGATGTGATGTGGACCAGAAAGATGCTGGTGAAAATTATGAAAAAAAAGAAAAAAAGAAAGAAGTCAAGCCAACTTTTATGCACTTTATTGTTGAATTTTAACAATATAGCACCCTTTTTTTATTCAATGTTGAAAACAAAAAAGATGTTAAGACCTTTTAGTTACTAAGAAAATAATATAAGCTCAATTTGTTTTATTTTTTCATTTGCTGGTAACAGCAAGCTCAACCAATCAGACACGTCGCTGATAAATATGAGGATTATGGGTAATGTAGTGCTTCTCTGTGATATGACATTGGAAACAAAGCGTGTTTTCTTAAAATAAAGTTGATATTACACAGGGCTTTAGGACTCAGCAGAAGCACATAATATTGTTACACAGTCTTCCTTGGATGGTTACAGCGTTATGGCTAATAATCAGATCTTTCTTCAGAATATTGATTAAACAGAGCAGCTTTTTGAACGCGGAAGTGGTCTTCACCTGTAGAATCCACAACCCCCCCCCCCCTGGTCTGACGCAGCTTCCGACAAGGACGTAATTTATTTATTTATTGATTGATTATTCTGCACCAAACACCATGATCACTAAATAAATAAATAAATAAATAAATAACCGAAAGGACGTCCTTGCCGAAAGCTACGTCAGACACAGCAGCATCAGGTTCAATAAAGATTTAAGGAAAAGTTAAAAAAAAAAAAAAAAAAAAAGTTTTCCTCTGCTCACAGCGTCTGTCAGTGCCGCAGCCGGGTCGGCTGGATCACTTGCTCTGAGCGTCACATATCGCCGCGAAGGGGACTGCATTGGAATCAACTGAAAGCCGAGCGCGTCAAAACCTGACGAAAAACGGGCACCTAATGAGTCAAGCATGTGACGATGAGGGACAGTGACCGTTCGTCAGGCTGTTGACGCACTGGGGGTGAGAACGTGTTGTCCCTGAACATCACACAGAGACAACATGGAGCTGCCTGTGTGATTGGTTACTGAGTTTATTAATGTTTACATCAGGCTGCGTTCAACCAATCAGTTTATGGTACTGTTATTTATGTATATATACAGTAATCATTAGTGTAGTGGCAGGAAAGACCATTTCATGTATCAAATCTATTGTGTTGGTCAAGTCAGAGGAAAAATGTTTGGGGTGTGTTTACTGTTCCTAAATGTAAAAATGCGTTACATTGGACCCTCAACATTATTTAAAGGTTAAATAACGTGTTACTTAAACATTTTTACCAGGTAGGCAATAAAAAAGTTCTACTGGATTATAGTATTAGAAGAAAAAAAGCTCTTATATATATTTTTTTCCAAACTGTGTGGTATCGGAACGGTATCGGTATCGGCAGATACTGCACAGCCGGGAATCGGAATCGGTATCGGGTGCCAAAAAATGGTATTTGTGCAACACTAAAAATCATCATCATCACAAGTTGCTAGATTTCAAACTGAATATGATCTAACTGTATGAAATATGAATTATTTGTGTAGAAGCAATTTTAATCACTCCTCTTGGTGGCTGGTCCGGACTTAAGCTTGACACATGCAGTTGGTTGAAAGATGAGAAAATGTTCCAGTTGGTCCCTTTTGACCATTTATTGTAAATCAACCCAGTCGCCAGAAAGAAACGTTCACTATGGACTATTCTGCAAACTCCAGAAAAGTCCAGGATCAACGTTTCCGAGCGAAAATACGTTATACGCCAACATAAATACAGTGCTTTAGATTGATCAGCAAAACATAATGTAACATAAGAACTGGGATTAGGGCAGGATTGCAGGCCCCAGCACGGTCGAAAATTTGTTGCCTTTCCCAACCACTCCTGGATGCAGTGCTGCTTGGTTTTAAGGCCTCTCTGCTCCTCTGGCTGCACCCACCAGATGGGGCTAGACACACCCAGTCACACACTCAGTCACACACACACTCACTCACAAAATGACAAAACACAAGTTAATCAACAAAAACTCATATTGGCTCCTACAATTTGCTTTGATTATTGTTCAATGGTTATTTCTGCTTTTCTGAAAAATGTCCACTATTTTTATTCTGATGACCTCCCCCCACTCTGGACACACTGAAGATAAATACTGTTTTCACTTACTGCATCATGTATATACTTTCTATGGCCCTTTTCATGACTCCATTGTTTCAGTCTATGTAGACTGGACAAATGGATTGTGACTAGAATTTTGTAATATGTTGTATATCTAGTGTGTTGTTGTATGAATGTTTGTGTTGTTTTCTAGGTGTTGTCTTGACACTTGAGCCCAACTGGTCCGCCTACTTTACTGGAGAGTCTGTTTGAGCTCTGTTTAACCAGGGCTCTTTTTCCCCCTGCTACTGTCATGACAGAGAATGCCTTTAAAGATCAGCTGTTAGTGTCCAGAAAATTACTGCATTATTTGTTATCAAATGTCAGCTGCTGTGGGTGAAATAATCAGAAATAAAATATAAAAGGGGAGAAATACAGAAAATATGGAGACATGATTACAGGGCTGATGTGGAATACAGATAATGTTGTATGCTGTCATGATTTTGTTTCTTGTACAGGAGATAAACCCACAGCCACACTGCTACCAGGTGAAACAACCATACCAGTAGGTGGCAGCGTTACTCTGACCTGCTCTGTGGACAAACCTGCTGAATGGAGATATTACTGGTTCAGAAGAACCTCAGACTCTTATGAAGATCTGAGCAGGAGAGATGGTGATCAGAGCAGAGAGATCAGAGTCTCACAAGGAGGAATCTACAGGTGCAGAGGAGGTCGAGGAGATCCAATCGTCTACACTGATGGAAGTTATGAAGTCACCATTAATATAACATGTGAGTTTGATGATCGTGTTTGGACTAAAATGAAATGTGTTCTTGATTATAGTTTTGATGTTTTTCTATTTCTGGTGTGAACAGTTTCCAACAGAGTCACATTGACTTCACAACCGAACTGGAGTCAGATGTTCAGTGGTGAGACGATGACATTCAGATGTGATATCGAGGGAGGTGGAGACACTGAGTGGTGGTATGAATGGACAGCACCCAGGTCAACCACACATCAGACAGATGTTAATTCCTGGAGAACCAGTGCTGTTCACAGTGGGGAGTACAAGTGTAGAGGTAGAAACAAAACGGACTTGTACTCTTCAACACAGTGGAGTGAAGGCATCACAAAGACAGTGTCACGTAAGTAATTTATTTATAATTCTGCCAAATAAAATTTCATTTTGAGGAAAGTATAGTGCTCTGTGTTGGTCAGAGCTAAAAAAAAAAAAAAAAAAAAAGACCCAAATGAATTAAGTTAAAGGAACAAACTTGGTTTTGATTTAGAGTTGGGATTCATTAATTCTAAGGGGCTTCCAGGCTTTTGTTGTTCAAGTTTCTGTTGATGTTTAGATTTTTAAATCAGTCTGTCAATTAAATTTTCAGACGTAGCCTTGAACAGCAAATACAAAGAGGATTCTGACAAATCATTTAATTTTTTAAGGGAGACACTAATTTGCTTCTAAAAAGTCTGAATTTACTTACAACTAACATGAAAGTAGTTTGCACAGATTATTTCGACAAAACGTTTTTACTCTACACTCAACAGCAGCTAAACCAAAGGCTGAGCTGACAGCCAGTGGCCGAGTGATCCCAGCAGGAGGCAGTGTGACACTGACCTGCTCTGTGAAGCCATCAGATGGTTGGATCTACAACTTGTACAGAGATGGTCGATATTATACAACTCTGACGACACAAGATGCTGTTTTCCACTCATCTGGAGGAATCAGTGTGTCACAGGGAGGACTGTACAGGTGCAGAGGAGGAAGAGGAAACCCAATTTACTACTCAGAGTACAGTGATTCAATCAGTATCAGCAAAATTGGTGAGTTACATGAATGTTTTTAAGAATATAAAATGCAGAAAAACCACAGATGCAAATGCAGGTTAGTATTTATGTTAGTGAACTCATGTTGATAAATCTCTAACAGTGCCAAACAGAAACATGATCACAAAGTCCCTTTGAGAAGTTTGCATTCTTGTCATTTTGTTGCTTCAAGTTGTTTCAATAATTGTATGTTTTTGTCTGTAACTTCAACTGATGTTGTGAATGTGTTGTTTTGTTCACTTTATTGCAGATTATATTCACTTTAGATTTAACATTATATGACATTATATGATGATTTTCTGTTTCTGTTAGAGTACAGTAAATGTGTGTTTTTGACATCAACAGTTTCCAGTAGAGTCACTGTGACTCTGCTGCCCAGCTGGTCTGTGATCTACAGAGGAGAGAAGATCACTGTCAGATGTGAGATCCAGGGAGGTGGAGACACTGGGTGGACGTATGAGTGGAGAACAACCAGCTCATACAAACCTCCATCACGCAGAGAATTCACTATCAACAGTGTTACTGAGTCTCACAGAGGAGACTACAGCTGTAGAGGTAGAAGAGACTATTTGTTAACACAGTGGAGTGGAGTCAGGAAACTGACAGTATCAGGTGAGTTGAACTGTCTCTCTCTATTTCTGAAAAGACAAAAACAAATCCTAGTGAATCTGTGCTGAGCTCAACAACAGAACCTCAGCACTTACAGTAAATCACTTCCTGTATGGGAACCTCTGATCACTTAACTAATACAACAGAAACAGGACCTAGTTAGTTATGTGGTGACCCCTTTGTTTCCTAAATCACGTATCAACCAGCGAATCATGTTCTGTTTGTAACTGTCATGTGATGGTAGTAACTGTTTAATAAACTAATTTATTTGTTATTTTTGGTTCAATCTGAACAGCTAATAAACCCAAGGCCAGACTGGGAGCAGACACAACAATCATACCAGCAGGAGGCAGTGTGTTACTGACCTGCTCTGTGGACGGTCCTGATGACTGGAAATACGACTGGTTCAGACGAGTCTCACACTCTTCTAGAGATGATCAAGTTAAAGTCGTTAGATCAGACAGAGCTGTTGTATCAGAGGGAGGTCTGTACTACTGCAGAGGAGGGAGAGGAGAGCCACAGTTTTACACAGAGAACAGTGAAGATGTCCTCATTCGGAAAACTGGTGAGTTTAATAATTTAATACTGATGTCTGCTGCTAATAGTTAGCAAAGTTTGTTTATGTATAATAACACGCATTCATCCACACTTGTTTGTGCAGGTCATTACATTCTGTTTTCATGTTTCATGTATTTTCCATCTGTTCTTGTGTGAAAGCTGTTAAATGATGGTTGTGTTGTTTATCAAGACTTTCTTGAAAATCCAAACTCTCACAAAAACAATTGATTACAATTGAAAATGTTAAACTTCTGATGTCAACAGTTTCCAGTAGAGTCATTGTGACTCTGCTGCCCAGCTGGTCTGTGATCTACAGAGGAGAGAAGATCACTGTCAGATGTGAGATCCAGGGAGGTGGAGACACTGGGTGGACGTATGAGTGGAGAACAACCAGCTCATACAAACCTCCATCACTCAGAGAATTCACTATCAACAGTGTTACTGAGTCTCACAGTGGAGACTACAGCTGTAGAGGTAGAGGAGACTATTTGTTAACACAGTGGAGTGGAGTCAAGAAACTGACAGTATCAGGTGAGTTAAACTGTCTCTCATTTATCCTGAAAATGTTGTTTTTTAATGTTTCATTTATCTAAATAGGATGTGTAAATCCCGCACCAAAGCCAGCCACAACTTCTTTCTCACCTTCGTTAACTGCACTCTGTCTCCCTCATCACACACCCACAACCTTGGCATCATCTTTGACAGTAAGCTAAGGTCTGACCACCACATCAATCACATCACCAGGACCGCCTTCTTCCACCTCATGAACACAGCCCGTCTACGCCCCTCTCTCACCTTCTCTGCTGCAGAAACCCTCATCCATGCATTCATCACATCCAGACTGGACTATTGCAACAGCATCCTCTATGGTTCACCATCCAAACTCTTCAATTAACTGCAATACATCCAGAACTCTGTCGCACGCCTGCTCACCCACACCCGCTCCAGAGACCACATCACCCCCGTCCTCCGTGACCTGCTCTGGCTGCCTATCACTCACCGCATAGTTCAAAATCATCCTCCTCACACACAAAGCACTTACATATAGGCCTACTGTATAGTCTTGTGTGTTTTATGCTGTTCTATTGCTGTTTTTAATTGTATTCCACTCTGACTTTGCTCTGTTTTATGATTTTTAAAGTGTAAAGTGTCGCTAAGCATTTGTAAAAGCTCTTACAAATAAAATCTATTATTATTATTATTTGTATTATTAAATATTTATCTGTCAGTCAATATAAATGGATCAATATAAAACAATTTTCAGTGAATGAACAGGATTATGAAAAATAATTCATATTCAAACTAAAGAGGACAAAGTAGACTGGAGTTAACTTTTTACACAACTACATTTGTCAGTAAGCAAATTATACATCAGAGTGAAACTACTGTGTAGTTTTGTTATAACAGTTTGTTAGCTTACTTTTTTGTGGCAAAATCTAAATTAAAAAGTGGATGTTTAGTTTTGTGGAATATTTCAAGTCTTTACTTTTGAAATTTCTAATGTAATAAAACAGAATCACATCCTAATTGTTTTCAAATTTTCTTTGTTTTCTTCGTTTACAGGAAATGAACCCACGGCCACTCTGACAGCAGACAGGACTGTTTTACCAGCAGGGGGCAGAGTGACTCTGACCTGCTCTGTGGATCAGTCCAACAGCTGGAAATACGACTGGTTCAGACAAACATCTGACTCTTCTACATCTCAGACTGTAGGAGAAACAGACCAGTCAACCAGATACATGAAACAGGGAGGCATCTACACCTGCAGAGGAAGGAGAGGAGAACCAGAGTTCACCACACAAGAAAGCAGCAAAGTCACTGTTTGGCAAACTGGTGAGTTTAATCTTTAGAAAACATTCACTGTAAAATCAGTTTTTCTGTTCATCAGTATCATAAGAGAGACATTTTGATACCAACAGCAAACAATAAATAAAAGAACTCGACAATGTTATGATGGAGGTGTGAGGAAAGAAAAGCTAAGTTAGGGAAATATTGAAATAAAATTAATAGATTCATGTAATAAAAATCTACTTAACAATAATTTCAAAGTTTCTAAGAAACAGAAATTGTTTAGGTTGAGAGTTTGGATGTTGATATTGAGTCTAACAAACAGTGTCAGGTCTGTGACACATCAGGTTCACTGAACAAACAGCTGGAATTTATTAGCTGCTAACAGCTGCTCCTGATGATGCTTTCAAAATAAAAGCAAAAAGCTAAACATGTGAATATTCCGTTGTCCTGCTTGGAGTTTTTCTGATACGTGAAATACAAAATCACCATGATTCACTAATTAATCTTTCACTAGCAAGGACCACGCCACAACAAAGTGCCATTAGACGATTTAATGGGATGAAATGATGAACATGAATGAATGATATTGTACAAGAGTGGTAAAGGTGCGGGGAGGTTGATGTCGCGTCACGTCTGGGAAGATAAACCGGAGACCGGCGGAGGGAGACTCAGAGTGGGGGTTCCGTCTCGGCGTTGTTCCGCCCGAGCTGGATTCGTGCCCCCCAGACGATGCTGTGGAGGAGATCTGAAAGGGAATGCATTGGTTAAGAAGAAAGGGATGGAGGAAGGGAAGGAAGGATGAAGGGATGAGAGTGAGGATGATCTGGGAGGAGGCTGGAGCCGGGAGGCGCCTAGACAAGGGGAAGAAGGGAGGGTGGGTCGAGAAATCGAGGCAACTGAGGAAGGAAGGGGTTGACCCGGGTATTTGTAGGCTTGACCGGTGATTAGAGGTGTGGTTGAGGCGTGGCCCTGCTCCTGAACTTAAGTTAACTCCGTGAACTTTCATTTATTTGATCAGCTGGTGTATAGCAGTTGTGAAATGGTTGCTTATAGGCTGAAGGATGACCACACCATGGATCAGAGTTTGTTCATTTATTCAAACAGGGCAGAGTCAGGAAACACAGTTTCAGGTAGGAACAGTCTTCCTCCACAATAAGAGCAGTTTGGTCCGACGTCACCCACGTACCCCTTTGTGTGTTACCCCAATAAAGCTCCCCCACAGGTGAACTGGAACATAAAAATAAAACTGATATAAAACAGTTCAAACTTTTTTTTAGATAGTATTGACCAGGTTTTGAGAACATTCACCTTAATTAAGAAGGAAAGTAAATAAATAATAACAATAATAACTAAACAGATAAATAAAGGTAAATATTGACTCAGCTGGTGCAGTAACCTCAGTGTCAGACTCAAGTCCACCTCTGTGTGCTGAGTATCAGCTGTTTGTATCTGACAGTCACAGCAAAGTAACATGATCACAAAGTCACGTGAGAAAGTGCGGGACCTGCTACACAGGCGTTACTTGGCTTGTTACTTGGGTTTGATTCCTGCTTCGAATCCCTTGGGCAAATGAATGCAGTTTTTCTCTGTAACTTCAACTGATGATGTTCATATGTTGTTTTGTTCACCTAACTACAGACACTACACTTTTATTAGATTTAACAGCCATGACAATATATGATGATTTTCTGTTTCTCTAAGAGTAAATGTGTGTTTTTACATCAACAGTTTCCAGTAGAGTCACTGTGACTCTGCTGCCCAGCTGGTCTGTGATCTACAGAGGAGAGAAGATCACTGTCAGATGTGAGATCCAGGGAGGTGGAGACACTGAGTGGACGTATGAATGGAGAACAACCAGCTCATACAAACCTCCATCACTCAGAGAATTCACTATCAACAATGTTACTGAGTCTCACAGTGGAGACTACAGCTGTAGAGGTAGAAGAGACTATTTGCTAACACAGTGGGAAAAGATCACATTAACTGTATCATGTAAGTTTGACTTTCATCCATATGAAAATGTTGTTTTACAAGTTTAAAACTTTGGTTCATCTGAACAAAACAATAAAACACTTTCTATATAAATGTTGCTCCAGACACTCAGCAAAATGTGTTAATGGTGCAACAAAAGAACAGAAAATGAGCTTTTGCTAAAACATGTCAAATTAAATCACATAATAATAATAATAATAATAATAATCACAGTCACCCAGAAGTTGTTTTTTGGTTGTTAATGCAGTTTAATTTCTTTCTGGAGCAAATTATATTTAACCTTTGAGAGGTTTTGTTTTTCTCTGTGAACTGAACAGTAAACAAACCCCGGGCCTCACTAACAGCCAGTGACAGAGTCCTACCAGCAGGGGGCAATGTGACACTGACCTGCTCTGTGAACCCATCATCTGGTTGGAAATACAACTTGTACAGAGACAATAAACTCTCTGAACCTCTGAACCCACATGATGCTGCTTTCAAGACAAGTGGAGAGATCAGTGTCTCACGGGCAGGAGTCTACAGGTGCAGAGGAGGAAGAGGAGACCCAGTCTACTACACAGAGGACAGTCAGGAAGTCAGGGTTGGTGAGTATGGAAATAAACAGATTATGCAGAACAAATTTATTGTCTACATGATGCATCTTTAAGATGGAAACAAAATAATTATTTTGATATGTTGTTATTCTTGACCATGATCAGTCCCAAACAGAGCTGTTGTGACTCTTCAACCCAACTGGTCTGAGATCTACAGAGGAGAGACGATCACTGTCAGCTGTGAGATCCAGGGAGGAGACACTGAGTGGACGTATGAGTGGAGAACACCAACCTCACTCAAACCTCCAGATCAACATGAATACAGGATCAGTCCTGCTTCATCATCCCACAGTGGAGACTACAGCTGTAGGGGCACGATGAAAAGTGATCGACTTAATACAACAGAGTGGAGTGATTCAGTCAGACTGACAGTGTATGATGGTAAATCACATCATGTTTCATTGAAACTGAAAAAATCATTAAAATGTGTTTTTGTTCCTTTCTACTGAAACTGTATCATATAGTTTGTCCACATTGTGTCCAACTTCCCAACAGTCAAACCCAGGCCTGTCCTCACTGTGTCTCCATCATGGCTGAGTCCTGGAGCCTCAGTAACTCTCAAGTGTGAGGTTGGACTTAAATCTGCAGGATGGAGGTTCTTCTGGTTTAAGGCTGTTCCTGATCCATCACAGCTCTCCTACCGCTCTGAGCTGCTCCCTGGTAGCAGCAGTGGGACTGAACAGGATTCCTACATGGTCCATGGTCAGACACACACAGCAGGATATGTGTGTCAGGCTGGAAGAGGAGACCCAGTGGTTTACACTGAGACTAGTGAACCAACGTTTGTCTGGTCTGGAGGTCAGTTGGTTGAGATGATACGTGTTTGTTTTCAAAGTTATTTGTTGCCAAAGAAAAAACAGATTAACAAGGGAATATGTACAATGAACTAATCTAAATGTTAATATCTTTGTGTGTGTTGTTCAGATGTTGATCCATCAGCGTCTCTCTCAGTGAGTCCTGACAGAGTGCAGCACTTCACCTCTCAGGAGATCTCACTGAGATGTGAGGGAAACTCTACTGAGTGGAGACTGAGGAGGTTTCCTAAGGGTGGCTATTGGACCTGTTCTGACCAGATAATAAAGAACGGATCCTCATGTACAATTTCCCCATCCCAGCCCAGTGATGCAGTTTACTGGTGTGAGTCTGGATCAGGAGAGTTCAGCAACACAGTCAACATCACTACACATGGTACATTATTACATTTTGTCTCTTTTACACTTTTTGTAGAATCTGAATAATTTTCAATGTCTCATGTGATAGGGTTTATTTTGGAATTGAGTTGTTCCATCAACAGTGACTTTCTGAGAGTTTGGTCTGTGACTCTGTTTCATGGTTTGTTCAGTTATTGTAGCTTCACAACACAAACAAAATCACTTCCTCTGTGATCTGTAGATTTTACATCAATTACACGCATTCATGTTGTTCCTCATGTATCTTTAAACTGGTTTTTAAAGGTCTGCACCAGCTGATCTCTGACTGAAGCTTCATGTTCTGACTGTTTTACAGGTTCTGGTTTGATCCTGTTGAGCCCCGTCCATCCTGTGACTGAGGGAGAGTCTGTTATTCTGAGCTGTGAATTCAAGACAAACGAAAATCCTTCCAGTGTGTTTTTCTATCAGAATAACAAACTGATCCAAAACGACACCAGGACGGAGCTGAATATCTCTGCAGTGTCAAAGTCTGATGAAGGTTTCTACAGGTGTGAGTCCTCAGGACAAGAGTCTCCACAGAGCTGGGTGTCAGTCAGAGGTGAGTTGTCTGACTGTTGTCTGTGACTGTGTGTCAACAATATATGTGTTTTATTTTGTTACGTTACAAAGACGTGAAGTCACCTGTGTTTCAATATTTCTGATTTTGATTTTGAAGTCCATCATATAAGGTTTTTTTTATTTTTATTGAAGCTTTTATTACCTGATAATTCAAATCAAGTATTCACAACAGCTGTGCCAAGACCTGAGATCTCTTCACTTCCTGCGTGGCCAATCATTCGGCTGGTTTGTGGAATACTATTGCTTACTGTCCTGCTGCTGTTTAGCTGCATAAGATCAACAGGTGAGATATTGAATAATCATTGATCAGCTCTGATGTCACATCATAGAGCAGTGCTTCAGTTTCTAATACAAATTCTACTCTGCATTTCACAGGTCCATGTGGCAACAGGTTTGTACAACAAACTCTCATCTCCAAATTAAAAACACTTCTATATTTCACATCTTCACCATGTTTTACTTAATATTAATTTAAACTCTATGTTTCAGACTCACTCAGACTCAGAGAGAGAATCAGGACTCAGTCCACCATGATGAAAACCAACAGCAGGTTTATTCCTCTCTCCCCCATGGTCAGTTGTTCATGTAGCTTCCAACACTTTCACATCTATTGAGGAAGTTGTTTCAGTTTAAATCACCGACATGAGGTGACTGATGGGACTTTGTTTCATTTTGATTGGCCTATAGGTGACGTCTGTGTCTATGAATCAATCCGAGGCTCTGAAAACACTGGACAAGGTTCAGTATAAACGTTTTCTAACGTCCAAGACAATAAAAACATAATTTATTCAGCACAGGCACTAATGTCACATCTCTTATTGAAACTGATATAAAATGTCTGTAATGTTCATCTCAACAGATCAATGCTCTGACTATGTGAATCCAGATCCAGCAGGTACAAACAGTAATCTCTTTGCCTTGTTTTATCTTTTCCTCTTCAACTTGGTTTTACTTTATTGACACTTTTCCTTTTGATTGTGACTTTGATTTCTTCAGTTTATCCACCCGATATAGTAGATACTGTTGAAGAGAAATTTGAGTTTATATTTTCTGTTCAACATTTCTCTCACATCTAAATTACACCTTTATTTAGGTGTAATCACTTTTGGTTGAATTATCAGAACTTTGCAACTCCACATAGAGATTGTGTTTGTATCATTTTATGACAAAATACTATTTACAGTAGTTTTTTTTGTAATTTTATTCCAGGTCCATGAACAGAAGAACATCATCAACAAAACAAGAAAGACATGGACAGCAAGACATTTTATGGAGGTGGACAACAGTTTATATTAAAGGTCCCATATTATACTGTTTTTCAACCATTTCACATAGGTCTAAGTCATCCAACCACATTGTATTCGGAGTATTGTCCCCAAATCAATCTGCGGTACTAAATCTCAGCAACCTAAAAGTAGCTCTCAAGAGCTCTCCTGAGAATGAGCCGTTTCTGTTCTGCACCTTGAAATGCAAGTAATGCAAATGCTTTTTCACCTCCAGGCATCATAGACAGGCCATGGGAACACATATAACCACCACAAAACCAGTATAAAGTGGATTTTGCATAATATCGGCCCTTAAAAAAGAAAAAAGTTTTGGTTTATTTATCTTTTGCATATAAATATTGAATACATATTATATTGATATATTATATTTCTAAGTGAAGTATCTGTACCATAGGTTATTTCTCACTATTAAACATTTTATACAGGTTTTCTTTTTTTTCTCTGTTGCTCAGTTTGTACATCAAGTGCTGAAAGTAAAAAATGAAGTAATTTCACACACACATCACATACACAGCTCATACAGTGGTTGTATTCAGCTGATCAACTGTAGTTGTGAGAAGAGCAGCATGCAGAGACCTGCAGTCACTGTGAGATCAGGAACAACAATGCTTGAATTTAAAATTGTATTTTGTTGCAGTAACTGTGTTTGTTGAGATGACACAGGATTGTAGCTATCGTCAGCTTTGGTATTATATGTTTATATCTCGGTTTGCTTGTCGATATTATGGATGCACTTTTTGTCTTATGTGGGGAGTTGTACCATTGGAAGTTTTATTTGTTTTATATTTTCTGAAACATTCATTTGAACAATTTAGCCGTGTTTATTTTCATTGTCTCAAAATCATTTGGATTTGTGAATAAATACAATTAAGTAAAGTCAAAACCTTGGTTGGATTTTCTGTTACAAATATTTACTAGTGCACCTTTACTGGTCCTGGGTGAGAGAGAGAAAGAGAGTGAGAGAGGCCACAGATGGAGCTCATCATAGAGCAAGTTGGAGACTGTCCTCCAGTAAAAATCAAGCCCATAGGTCGTTTGTTTGGGACAATATTATGACCCATAGATGTGTTTTATTGTAACATCTAGTGGCTGCAGTGATTATGACAAGAGCAGAGAGAGGAGTGTAGTGTCGTGTTATGCTGTTGTTGCTTCCTTATTGTCCCTTCTGCCTCTTTAATGTGGTGGTGTTATACACAGTTCTGCCACCAGGTGTCACCATGAACAGCAACAACCTCAGGTCCTTGATGAGTCATCACCATAGACTGTATGGTCATTACTGGTCTCTGTGTCTCTTCTTCTGTGGTCATGCTGCAGTTTGAGCTCAAAGACGTTTGAAGACTTTAGTGAGAACAGGTGATGATTGTCACTGACCTTGTATCTTTGTAGCTGAGCCTGGTAGAAACAAGGAAACAGACTCAGGTCAATCAACTAGTTTTTTGTCATCAGATCAAAGCTCACAGTTCAGTCCAACACAGTCTCACCCCTTTGCTTCAAACGGTTGACGCTTGGTCAAGGCCCCTTACGTCAATATACTGACGTGGAGGGGGTACCCTCGAGGTCGTTTCTCGACGAATAGGGCCACTCATAGACTTGAATGCAAATCCCTCATCCTCGGATTTTGACGCAGGGGGGCGGGACCGTTTCTCCCTCGACGTTGCTCCAGAACGCAAAGGGCCACTCATAGACTTGAATGCAAATCCCTCATCCTCGGATTTTGACGCAGGGGGGCGGGACCGTTTCTCCCTCGACGTTGCTCCAGAACGCAAAGGGCCACTCATAGACTTGAATGCGAATCCCTCATCCTCGGATTTTGACGAAGGGGGGCGGGACCGTTCGCGTTGTTTCCAGACGCTCAAGGTACCCCTCAGCGTGGGACCTGAACGCACAGGGATTTCAATTGATTTTAATGTAATCCCCTCCGCGGCGATATGTGACGCTCAGAGCAAGTGCTCCAGCCATCCATTCACTCCTATTCCGATCCGGCCGCGGTGCTGAAAGACGCCGTGAGCTCCCCTCCCATTGGATAACTGATCCTCGTACCATTTGCAGCTGAATTCGTATATTTATACAGCAATTTGGCCGCAAAAATAACATTTCAACATATTTTTATGACATTTCTAACGAGAAATGTGTGTTTTACTTTCAAAATCTATGTTGAACGAATTCAAATTATATTTTGTTTGGCAAATTGAATCTGTTAAAATGTGTACAATATGTTCATTCAGCTTTCTGGCCATAAAAACAACATTTCGGGATATATCTGGCATTGTTTGAGGACATTTCTAGCGAGAAATGTATGTTTTACTCTCTAAATATATGTTGAATGAAAGCAGATTGTGTTTTATTTGTCCTGTAACGATATCACAGCTTGTGCTTGTGACTGTCGAGCCGCTTTGGGCGTCACGTTGCCATAACAACGGCCCGCAGACCTATTTCTCCAGCCGACAGGCGGACATGCAGCTTCCGCGTTGTTGCCGAGGATGTGACGTCATTGCAACGGCGCCACCGGTCGCGACCATAGCCTGCGACACTGCCATCTACGGCGTCTGGACGGAACTACAACACCTTAACAGTGTGGAAATTAAGCCATGTTGATTTAATTCAACAACATGTGAATAAACAGTGAGGAATCAGAACAGTTAGACAGCTCTTTTTCAACAAAGTCCAAATAATTCAAGTAACTCAAGTCATATAGGCCTTATTTTTTTTAAATTCCAGAAAACAACATTTCTCCCCCCTTCTCCCTCCTCCCGCCCAGGAACCTTAGTTTATAATATAGTGTAGAATGAACCCGTCCACTGTAGTAATGTTTATGCACAACTGCACCACTTTAGCCAGCTCCTTTATTTCTGGTTTTACATTGGACAAACTGATTAAGGCTCCATTTTCAGGAGACACAGCTATTCTTTAATAACTTCCACATTCGTTGGGTTACGTTCAGAGGTTTATCAGGGCAGGGCCTAGGGTCATCCAGTGTTAGCAATTACAGACCCATCTGACCTTCACAGGGGTCACAGGTCAACTTTTCATGTGAAATTTGACGATTTTTGCTATCAATTCAGGCATAAAACACCAATACTTTGAGCCGAGAAGCTGAAATGTTAGCTTCTAGTCCAGACCTTTGAGCAGATTGAGCGTGCCAAATATCAGGGCTGTGTTCCACTCAGAAGTGTCCAAAATGGCCAAAAAGCAGTGTTCATTTCTAATCCTTCATTGTGTACAAGACTAAATTCAACAGATATTCTTTAATAACTTCCACATGCTTTGAGCTGGAAGTTTCGGGGTTTTATCAGGGGCCTAGGGCCATTCATCATCTGCAATTTCAGACCAATCCCACATTCAGAAGGGGTCAAAGGTCAAGGTTTAATGTGAAATTTGACGATTTTTGCTATTATTTCAGGCATAAAACACCAATACTTTGAGCTGGGAAGCTGAAATCTTTAGATTCTAGTCCAGACCTTGGAGCAGATTGATGGTGCCAAATATCAGAGCTGTGCTCCACTCAGAAGTGTCCAAAATGGCCATGGTAAGTGTCAAAGGTCGCAGGGGTCAAACATCAAAGTGAGTCCTAACAAAACACACACGCTTTAAGTAATCATCATGAAATTTAGATGAGTTGTATATCAGAGAGTCCTCTATCAAAATATTGCGTTCCCGTTGCGCTGGGGGCCCCTGGAGGCCCCTGGGGGCCACTTGGCTTTCCCATGCTCCCATAGAGTTGGGTGTCGGGGTGATGGATAAGGGCCTCACAATGAGTCCACAGGCCAAGTTTCAAGTGATTCGGTTGGTTTCTATGGAAACAGCGGCCTCCTGGAGACAGAGGAATGCGGCTGTTTGAAGCCCCACCTCTCGAAAAGTAATGGCTCAATCAGGACCGAACGCACATCAACGCGTTCGTCTTGGGCCCCCGGAACCACTGATATCAAATTCAGAACTGTACGACTTTTAGAAATATATTTCATCCATTTCAGCTTTTCAGATTCAGAGCCTCTCAGACTTAATGCCTGAGAGACCTTCTGAGTCAGAAAAGCTGAAATGGATGAAATATATTTCTAAAAGTCGTACAGTTCGATGAGTTCTCAACCCACAGGCCAAGTTAAACACGGGAGGGTCGAGGACATTGTTAATAACATCGGCTCTAAAATCACTAAAAACAACGCGGAAGTGAGAAATGTAAAGAATAACTAATGTCTGCTGGCACATGGTCTAACTGTACCAACTCTTTACTGAGAAGCGTCTTCACTTTATGCAGCTGTTCTGAAAATGAATTGGTCTGTTTGAATGTGTGATATTTCACAGCTAATAGCTGACAACATGCAGCAGACAGTGGTGACAGAACAGAGGAGACTTTTAAGTCTTGCTCAAACTCAATCTTCAGACTTTGATTCTTGTTTCCTCATGATTTTTCAGACTAAGAATTAAATATTGACTTTGTTAATATTAAGATTGTAACATCACAAGTTATTGTTGTATTAACAAAAACTGCTGTTATCTCTGTTTTGTTCCTACCACTTTGCACACACTGTATAGTATGTGATGCTTCTTCTTTTCTACTTCCACACACACAAGGTGTGAATGTCTCTGAGTGACGACAAGGAAACGATTGTAATTCAAGCGGATCATTTGATTCTACTGTTTTGATCACATTTAACATCAGATACTCTGTGGAGAGGATGAAGCAGATTCATGCATTCGTATACACAACACACCTCATGGGCCAGACACCAACCTATGCACTAGAGACAGACCACTGTACTTTAACAGAGAGCAGGAAGTGGAAATATACGTGCTGTGGTCATGTAGTGGTCTGAGCTTTGTGTGAAACAAAGAGAAGGACAGAGAGGCTGTACTTAGAGGGAGTCGAGCAAAACATAAATACATAAACATTAATGTGTGAAATGTAACTTCCTCTTCTTCTGTACCATCCCTCTCTCTCTTTTTTTGTTACTTTAATGTAAAGTAGAAACATTTCTAGAAGCAGAGCGACGTGTTGGTGCTGGATGTGAAGATGGGCCACACTTTGCTCTGTGTGCTGTCATTACTCTGTGAGTACATCAGTCATTTTACAATTTCAGAGGCAGATTTTTGTTGATGTGACCAGAGCTACATGGAGAACTGCACAAGTTATTTATAGTTATTTGTACAATGTGTGATCATTATTGTCTGATCTGATGTTATGTTAAAGGTTTTTGTTTTATTTTACATCTATTTTATTTAAGTTTTATGTTTCCTGCCTCTTCAGAAATTTGTCTCAGACATTTGTCAATAAGCAAAAGTTGCCTCTTCTGAAACTCCACCTGGTTCTTAAACGCTGTAGTTCATGATGATGTTTGTCAGGTTGATCATTTCTGATTGGGGTTCAATCTTTATTTTAGTGCTGGATACACTCTTCTACGGAGAGACTGAAGGTAACTAGTTCTTTTTATTTCCTGTTTTTTTCTCATTTATAATTTTTCAAATATTAATTTCCTGCTACAACAATTATTTTTAATCATATCCTCTTTGTGTTTGTATGTGATCCTTTAATTTGTTTTATATATCAATATAAATGATTTATATATTGAGAGAAGTGTAAAATTGCATATTTTTCAAAATAATTCAGTATTTGTGATTTCTGCACCGTGGTGTGTTCAAGTTCATGTATTAACCAAATGCTGAGCCTCAGATCAGAGTCTGTTACCTTTACTGATGAGTTTTCTTTACATGTGTTGGTCTGCTCATCTTACCAGGGTCGGGTAGTGACCCATCAGAAACACTGATGAGAGAGTTAACAACAGATAGTTATTAGCTGCAGCATAGATGATCTCACTCAACTGATATATAGTGTCTCTTTTTGTCACTTTGCCAGAGAAACTGTCAAATGTTTCACATACAGTATATGGATGATATGTTGCAACAACATGAACTCATTTACAGTCTGAGCAGTTTTGTACACCATACATGTTAATGTACACAGGGCCGTTGTATAGGGGAGAAAGGTGATGATAATTCTAGGGGCCCAGCGCCCAATGGGGCCCATAAAAAGTTTGTATGACTGAATTATTCTGTGTAAGACCCTGACTAATACTCATAGTACACTTTAAAAAACTCAACATCCTTCTAAGAATATTTGTCTTATTTCTTGTCCAAATGTCTCATTTCTAGTCAAAACTGATCTCTTTCCACTTAAAATAAGACTCATTACCTTAAAAATTAACTTGTTTTTAGATAATTTTCACTTAAATTCACAATAAATGGAAAAATCTGCCAGTGAAAGTAAGTTTTTGTGCTTGTAATAAGAAAAACTTGCTCCACTATCAGATTTTTTCGACTTATTCCAAGTGAAAATCTGCTTGAAAGAAGTAAAAAGTGTCTAAAAACAAGCTACTTTTAATATGATGTGTCTTATTTTAAGTATAATGAGATTTGTTTAGACTAGAAATTACATTTTGACTAGAAATAAGACAAATATTCTTGCTCAGATACTTGAGTTTTTGCGGTGTAATGCTGCATTAGCATCAAAACAAAGAAGGCTAAATAAAAAACGATAATACATACATAGTCTAAGAAAAAAAAAAGGAAAAGTTAGGGGGGGGGGCCCACTTTAGTATTCTTTAAAGGGGCCCAGAATTCCTAGCAACGGCCCTGAATGTACATAGGGAGAAAAAAATGCTGCTGGCCACACAATCTTTTGTGGAATAGTTTGAGATAGAGATAACTGCTCTATTCCCTCTAGCGTGCTACGCCGGTATCATCAAGGCCAGACTGGGAGCAGACACAACAACCATACCAGCAGGAGGCAGTGTGTTACTGACTTGCTCTGTGGACGGTCCTGATGACTGGAAATACGACTGGTTCAGACGAGTCTCACACTCTTCTAGAGCTGATCAACTTAAAGACGTTAGATCAGACAGAGCTGTTGTAACAGAGGGAGGTCTGTACTACTGCAGAGGAGGGAGAGGAGAGACAGAGTTTCACACAGAGAACAGTGAGGACGTCCTCATTCAGGAAACGGGTGAGTTTAATGATTAAATTAATTGCTGCTGATGGTCGTGAGTAAAGTTTGTGAATTGTTATTTACAATACACACATTACATACTTACAGTACGTGCATACATTCATACACACTCGTTTCTTCAGGTTGATGTGTTTACATGTTGATGTTTTATCATCTGTTTTTGTGTTAAAGCTGTTGAATGATGTTTGTGTTGTTTATCAAGACTTTCTTCAAAATCCAAACTCTCACAAGAACAATTGATTACAATCGTAAACTTCTGATGTCAACAGTTTCCAGTAGAGTCACTGTGACTCTGCTGCCCAGCTGGTCTGTGATCTACAGAGTAGAGAAGATCACTGTCAGATGTGAGATCCAGGGAGGTGGAGACACTGAGTGGACGTATGAGTGGAGAACAACCAGCTCATACAAACCTCCATCACTCAGAGAATTCACTATCAACAGTGTTACTGAGTCTGACAGAGGAGACTACAGCTGTAGAGGTGGAAGAGACTATTGGTTAACACAGTGGAGTGGAGTCAGGAAACTGACAGTATCAGGTGAGTTGAACTGTCTCTCATTCATTCTGAAAATGTTGTTTCTGTTTTCATTGATTTTCAGTAAATAGAAACTGTGAAAAATATTCTTTCCATCAATGAAGAAGATCAGTAAACCTTTAGTCTTGATGAATGAACAGGATCTTAAAAAAGACAATTTGCAATTTTCTCTTCAGAAATATTAATATTTATTAATGCAAAGAGGACAAGAGTTTATGAATAACTTGTTTCATTTAAAATGAATCTAAACAAGGGAGGCAACAGTGGAGAACAGAAACATTATAGTTTCTATAGTAGAGTCAATGTGCTCAGTGTGAGAAACACATTTAATGCAATAGATCAAAGTAAACCACAGAGAATGAGGCTGAATGAGTCTGTGTCAAAGTTCAAGTGTCATTGTTGCCACAAAGAGCTGCACACATGCAGCATCCCCCCAGTGCAAAACATTTACCACGCAACTGCACCACCATACCATGATAATCTGTAGCGCTCTGTGTAGGTCAGATGTAAAACAATGATCCAGTTGAATTAAGGAGAGTTAAAGCAACAGACTTGTTTTGGATTGAGAGTTGGGATCATTTTCTTTTAAGGGGCTTTCACCCCTTTGTTGTTATTTATTTTAACAAAAAACAAAAAATCAGTCTACATTGTCAGACGTACAGTAGCCTTGACCAAGTGCAAATACAAAGAGGATTCTGACAAATCAATTGATTAGAGAGCATTAATTTGTTTCTTGGAAGTATTTATTATCAAATGTCAGCTGTTGTGGGTGAAATAATCAGAAATAAAATATAAAAAAGGAAGGAAATACAAAAAAATTGGAAACATGATGACAGGGCTGATGTGGAAGTGGTTTACTAACAGATGATGTCATGTGCTGTTGTATTTGATTGATGATTAACGTGATTTTGTTTCTTATATGGTAGATAAACCCAGGGCCACACTGCGACCAGGTAAAACAACCATACCAGTAGGTGGCAGCGTTACTCTGACCTGCTCTGTGGACAAACCTGCTGAATGGAGATATTACTGGTACAGAAGAACCTCAGGCTCTTATGAAGATCTGAGCAGGATAGATGGTGATCAGAGCAGAGAGATCAGAGTCTCACAAGGAGGAATCTACTGGTGCAAAGGAGGTCGAGGAAATCCAGTCTTCTACACTTATGGAAGAGAAGTCACCATTGAGATAACTTGTGAGTTTGATGATTGTGTTTGGACTAAAATCGAAAGTGTTCTTCATTATAGTTTTAATGTTTTTCTATTTCTGGTGTGAACAGTTTCCAACAGAGTCACATTGACTTCACAACCGAGCTGGAGTCAGATGTTCAGTGGAGAGACGATGACACTCACATGTGATATCGAGGGAGGTGGAGGCACTGAGTGGCGGTATGAATGGACAACACCCAGATCAACCACACATCAGACAGATGTTAATTACTGGAGTACCAGTCCTCTCAGTGGGAAGTACAAGTGTAGAGGCAGAAAAAGAACAGACCCACACTCTTCAACACAGTGGAGTGAAGGCATCACAAAGACAGTGTCATGTAAGTCATTTATTTGTTCTGTCTGCTGGGAAGAATAGAAACATTTTAGTTTCTATTGTAGAGACAATGTGTTCAGTCTGAGAAACATTACCCTCCAATAGATCAAAGTAAACCACAGAGAATGAGGGTGAAGTCGATTCGATGTGTCATTTCCACAAAGGAGGACACATGTGCATCAGAATCAGAATCAGAATTAGCTTTATTTGTCACTATATAGAAGTACAGCAAAATTACAGCAATCAACCCCTCCGTACATATAAAGCATACAATACATACAATAAGACAGACATGACGGGATGATGAGTGGTAAGAGGGGGGAGGAAAAGGAAAGAAACAAGAGGAGAGAGGAGGAGGGGGAAAAAAAGCAGCTCCCAGACTATGCTTCTGGAAAGACTGGATCAACTTGGAGCTAAATTCGTTGCACTGAGATTTTATGACTAAACGATTTTTACTCTAAACTCAACAGCAGCTAAACCAAAGGCTGAGCTGAGAGCCAGTGGCCGAGGGATTCCAGCAGGAGGCAGTGTGACACTGACCTGCTCTGTGAAGCCATCAGCTGCTTGGACCTACAACTTGTACAGAGTTGGTCAGTCTTATACAACTCTGATGAGACAAGATGCTGTTTTCCTCTCATCTGGACGAATCAGTGTGTCACAGGGAGGACTGTACAGCTGCAGAGGAAGAAGAGGAAACCCAGTTTACTACTCAGAGTACAGTGATTCAATCAGGATCAATAACATTGGTGAGTTACATGAATGTTTTTCATAATATAAAATGCAAAAAAAAAAAAAAACACAGATTAGAATTAGAATTATGTTTAATTGATGTTGGTGATTCTTCAACAGCTCCAAACAGAGCTGTTGTGACTCTTCAACCCAACTGGCCTGAGATCTGCAGAGGAGAGACGATCACTGTCAGCTGTGAGATCCAGGGAGGAGACACTGAGTGGACGTATGAGTGGAAAACACCAACCTCACTCAAACCTCCAGATCAACATGAATACAGGATCAGTCCTGCTTCATCATCCCACAGTGGAGACTACAGGTGTAGGGGCAGAGTGAAAAGTGATGGACTTACTACAACAGAGTGGAGTGATTCAGTCAGACTGACAGTGTATGATGGTAAATCACATCATGTTTCATTGAAACTGAAAATCTAAACAAGTCATTAAAAAATGTTTTTGTTCCTTTCTACTGAAACTGTATCATATAGTTTGTCCACATTGTGTCCAACTTCCCAACAGGCAAACCTGTCCTCACTGTGTCTCCATCATGGCTGAGTCCTGGAGCCTCAGTAACTCTCAAGTGTGAGGTTGGACTTAAATCTGCAGGATGGAGGTTCTTCTGGTCTCAGGCTGTTGCTGATCCATCACAGCTCTCCTACCGCTCTGAGCTGCTCCCTGGTAGCAGCAGTGGGACTGAACAGGATTCCTACATGGTCCATGGTCAGACACACACAGCAGGATATGTGTGTCGGGCTGGAAGAGGAGACCCAGTGGTTTACACTGAGACTAGTGAACCAACGTTTGTCTGGTCTGGAGGTCAGTTGGTAGAGATGATACGTGCTTGTTTCAAAGTTGTTTGTTGCTTAATAAAGAACAGATTAACAAAGGAATATGTAGAATAATGTTAATATATTTGTGTGTGTGTGTTGTTGTTGTTGTTCAGATGTTGATCCATCAGCGTCTCTCTCAGTGAGTCCTGACAGAGTGCAGCACTTCACCTCTCAGGAGATCTCACTGAGATGTGAGGGAAACTCTACTGAGTGGAGACTGAGGAGGTTTCCTGAGAGGATTCGTAAGGATGAATACTGGTCCTGTTCTGACCAGAGAATAAAGAACGGATCCTCATGTAAAGTTTACACATACCAGCCCAGTGATGCAGTTTACTGGTGCGAGTCTGGATCAGGAGAGTTCAGCAACTCAGTCAACATCACTACACATGGTACATTTTATATAATTTTTGTCTCTTTAACACTTTTTGTAGAATCTGAATAATTTTCAATTTCTCATGTGATTGAATTCATTTTAGATTTGAATTGTTCCGTCAACAGTGACTTTGTTCAGTATTTTGTAGCTTCACCACACAAACAAAATCACTTCCTCTATAGATGTAACATCAATTACACACATTCATCTTGTTCCTCGTGTGTCTTTAACATGGTTTTTAAAGGTCTGCACCAGCTGATCTCTGACTGAAGCTTCATGTTCTGACTGTTTTACAGGTTCTGGTTTGATCCTGTTGAGCCCCGTCCATCCTGTGACTGAGGGAGAGTCTGTTATTCTGAGCTGTGAACTTGGGACAAAAGAAAATCCTTCCAGTGTGTTTTTCTATCAGAATAACAAACTGATCCAAAACGACACCAGGACGGAGCTGAAGATCTCTGCAGTGTCAAAGTCTGATGAAGGTTTCTACAGGTGTGAGTCCTCAGGAAAGAAGTCTGCACAGAGCTGGGTGTCAGTCAGAGGTGAGTAGTGTTAAAGTATGTTTCTGTTTTGTACATTTATCCAAGTTGTAGATCTTTACTTAGACTTGATCTGTGTCTCAATTTTATTGATACTTTTATTAATTAATATTGAATGTTTACAACAGTGCCCAAACCTCAACACTCTTCACTTCCTGTGTGGCTGATCATTTTGCTGGTTTGTGGAATAGTATTGATTATTTTCCCGCTGCTGTTTGTCTGCAGAAGATCAACAGGTGATATAATGAATAATTATTGATCAGTTCTGATGTCACATCATAGAGCAGTGCCTCAGTTTTTAATATGATTCTACTCTGCTTTTCACAGGTCCATGTGTCAACAGGTTTGTACAACAAACTCTCATCTCCAATTAAAAGCACTTCTTTATTTCACATCTTTATCATGTTTTACTTTGAAATGTTCCTGATCATCACTGCTAATAGACGTTTTTTAATCTCCATGTTTCAGACTCACTCAGACTCAGAGAGAGAATCAGGACTCAGTCCACCATGATGAAACTCAACAGCAGGTTTATTCCTCTCTCTTCCCTGGTCAGTTGTTCATGTAGCTTCCAACACTTTCACATCTATTGAGGAAGTTGTTTCAGTTTAAATCACAGACATGAGGTGACTGATGGGACTTTGTTTTCATTGACCTAGTTGACACCTGCATCTATGAATCAATCAATCAGAGGCTCTGAAAATACTCAACAAGGTTCAGTATAAACTTTTTCTAATGTCCAAGACAATAAAAATATTTTGTTTTTCAGCTTAGACACTAATGTCACATTGTCTATTGAAACTGATATAAAATGTCTCTAATGTTCATCTCAACAGGTCAATGTGACGGTGCAGAGCAGAGCTCTGACTATGAGAATCCAGATCCAGCTACAGGTACAAACATTAACATCATCACTTGTTTTATATTTAATTTCATCTTGTTCTGTTGATTTAATTTGCTTCATATGAAACACAAACATGTTCTCTTGATTGGGACTTTTATTTTTTTCAATTTATCCCTTTGAAATACAGAAATGCTCCACATTCTATAAGAGAAATTTAAGTTTATATTTTCTGTTTAACATTTCTCCCATGTTTAAATCACACTTTTACTACAGGTGTTTTTTTAATTGATGTATTATCTGAATGTACTTTGCTGACTCCACTTATAGATTGTGATTTATTATTTGAATGTATCATTTTATGTACATAATACAGTAGCTACAATATTTACTTTAGTTTATTTTGATTCTGCTCCAGGTTAATGAATAGAAGAACATCATCAACAAAACAAGAGAGACATGGACAATAAGACATTTTATGGAGGTGAACCACAGTTTATATTTAAAGTTAGTTATTTTTCTTTTGCATATGAGTGATTATTAAATGTATATTATTTCTAAGTGAAGTATTTGTACCATAGATTGTAAAGCTTTCTTATTATTAAATGTTTAAAAGAGGTTTGGTTTTTCCCCCCTGTTGCTCAGTTTGTACGTCAAATGGTGCTGAATTTAACATAAGTTTTACGTTTGATAAGAGTAATGTAATAAGTAAAAATGAAGGAATATGACACAAATCACATACACGGCTCACATGTTCTTGTTTATATTTATATCTGGGTTTGCTTTATCGATGCCCTTTTTTATGTTGGAAGATAAACATAAAAGATGTTAAAGCCCCACTATGCAGGATTCGTGGTACTGGTACTCTGGCTGAGAAGAGCAACTGCCAGTAGCCGGCGTCGTTGCCGGGGCAGGTGCCGGGCAAAGCTCCAGAGGCTCGAGGGAGGCTGGTCGGCCGTGCGGCCCAGCACAGGGCGCTGGTGTTTGGGTGAGAGGAGCAGGGAGACCGGGCTTGACCTCGGTCTCTGGAGCTCACTACGGTGTTCCTACCCACACAGGGAAGTTACATCGTGCAATTTCAGCCAACACGACCCTGCTGCAGTTATTAACCATTTTTCTACCACTTCATTGAGTTTAGAAACATTATTTTAAGGTTGAAAAACTACATAATGGGGCTTTAACATTTGAGGGTGCACTCACACTAGGGCCAGTTGTTCCGTACCGTGCTGAAGCACCTTTTCTGGAATTGTAAGTTGTATTTGTTTGTATTACTTTAACTTTTTTTTAAAAATATATTTGCTTCGCATTTATTTGAATTGTCTCAATATCATTTGAACTTCTCAATAAATACATTGAAGTAAAGTAAAAAACCTTGGTTGGATTTTCTGTTACAAATATTGACTAGTGCACCTTTACTGGTCCACATCTGGATCCAGGTGAGAGGCCACAGATGGAGCTCATCATAGAACAACTTGGAGACTGTCCTCCAGTAAAAATCAAATCCATAGGTCGTTTGTTTGGGACAATATTATGACCCATAGATATGTTTTATTGTAACATCTAGTGGCCGCAGTGACAAGAGCAGAGAGAGGAGTGTAGTGTCGTGTTATGCTGTTGTTGCTTCCTTATTGTCCCTTCTGCCTCTTTAATGTGGTGGTGTTATACACAGCTCTGCCACCAGGTGTCACCATGAACAGCAACAACCTCAGGTCCTTGATGAGTCATCACCATAGACTGTACGGTCATTACTGGTCTCTGTGTCTCTTCTTCTGTGGTCATGCTGCAGTCTGAGCTCAAAGACGTTTGAAGACTTTAGTGAGAACAGGTGATGATTGTCACTGACCTTGTAGCTGATTGTATCTTTGTAGCTGAGCCAGGTAGAAACAAAGAAACACTCAGGTCAAACAACTAGTTTTTTGTCATCAGATCAAAGCTCACAGTTCAGTCTGCTGTGGAAAAATATCAATGAGGTTGAAATCTAAAATTTAAATATTTAACTATTGTGAACAGTTCAGTGTGATTCGATGACCCAGTCAACAAAACATGTGAAGGGTGTGGAGGTCATTCATTCATTCATTCATTTTCTATACCGCTTATCCTGCACTAGGGTCACGGGTGAGCTGGAGCCTATCTCAGCTGACTTTGGGCGAGAGGCGGGGTACACCCTAGACAGGTCGCCAGTCTATCGCAGGGCTAACATATATAGACAGACAACCATTCACGCTCTCATTCACACCTATGGGCAATTTAGAGTCACCAATTAACCTAAGCTGCATGTCTTTGGTCTGTGGGAGGAAGCCGGAGTACCCGGAGAGAACCCACGCATGCACGGGGAGAACATGCAAACTCCACACAGAAGGGCCCCAGCCGGCCGGCGGGTTCGAACCCAGAACCCTCTTGCTGTGAGGCAACAGTGCTAACCACTGCACCACCGTGCCGCCCGGGTGTGGAGGTGTTAAAGGGAAACTGTGTGGCTGGATTCTTCTCAGACTCTCGTTTCTGTTTGAGTTTAGTTTCCTCCTTCATGTATTTGATGTGTGAGGCCACTAAGTTCTCAACCCACAGGCCAAGTTAAAACACAGGAGGGTCAAGGATCTTGTTAATAACATCGGCTCTAAAATCACTGATCACAACGTGGAACTGAGAAATGTAAAGACGAACTAATGTCTGCTGGCAGACTGACAGACCCTCCTGTGTTTTAAATACAGTAGAAACCTCAAACTAACTGTACCAACTCTTTACTGAGAAACGTGTTCACTATATGCAGCTGTTCTGAAAATGAAGAACTGGTCTGTGTTTGAATGTGTGATATTTCACAGCTAATAGCTGACAACATGCAGCAGACAGTGGTGATAGAACAGAGGAGACTTTTATCATGAACTTGTTCAAGCTCAGTTCAGACTTTGATTCTTCTTTCCTCATGATTCAGACTGAGAAATAAATATTGACTTTGTTAATATTAAGATTGTAACATCACAAGTTATTGTTGTATTAACAAAAACTGCTGTTATCTCTGTTGTGTTTCTATCACTTTGCACACACTGTAAAGTACTGTATGTGACACTTCTTCTTTTCTACTTCCACACACACAAGGTGTGAATGTCTCTGAGTGATGACAAGGAAACGGTTCAGATTGTTTTGATCACATTTGACATCAGACACTCTGTGGAGAGGACGAAGCAGACACAGAGAGACAGACCATTTTATTTTAGCAGAGAGCAGGAAGTGTAAATGTGTCAACGTGCTGTGGTCAAGTAGTGGTCTGAGCTTTGTGTGAAACATAAGGAAGAACAGAGAGGCTGTACCTAGAGGGAATCGAGCAAAACTCAGATCTCATATATGTGTGAAATGTAACTTCCTCTTCTTCTGTACAATCTCTCTCTCTCTCTCTCTCTCTCTCTCTCTCTCTCTCTCTCTCTATAGTTAAAGTTATAGAAGTAAGTGGTCCGGTCGGAAAACGAAAGTAAGCTGGTAATTTGGTTTTCTGTTTCAAACCAAATAGGCTAACCAAAATTCAGGCTGGTTTTTTGTTTTTTGTTTTTAAAACGAAAAAACGAGGAAACCAAAATCAAATTACGGTCAAAATGGATTGCCTTTTCATTTTTGATCTTACAACACATTAACGCCGATGACAGACCGGAAATGTCTGAACTTCAAAATAAAAGCCTAGTGAATTGCGATAGCCACAGACTAGATGAATGGCCTATGATCTTTTTTTTTTTTTTTTGTAGGCTAAATGTTGTGTTTTGAGCACATGGATACATTTTCGCAGCTGTGTTTATTTTTACACATAGCAAAGCTGATTGTTAACTCATCTTCCTCATCAGTGTGCGAAATACCCATCAATATTCGGGGGGGGGGGTCCCTAACTCGCGATTGTTGCGCAATACCGTTATTTTTTTTTCTTTTTATAAAGTAGGACTATAACATTACAATAAACCAAGAAAATTAGCCTATAGCCTAAAAAGGAGAGGCAAAGTTGTGCATTACAATGCAGAAAGTAATTGACGATAAATAGACGATAATTCAAATAAATAAAAGACAATAATTGGCACCACACTGGCGCACTTGAACAATGAATAAATGCCAGGTATAGGAGACTGGCGCGTGATCAGGGCGATGCAGAAACGAATAGACAATAAATAAAATACAACAATTAAAATGAATGAAAGACACCAAACTCGTGCACTCGAATAACAACCAACTGTATAAATCTGGAGATCAGAGACTGACGTGCAATTATGTGCACGACGAGATCCTCAGCCTGCAACTATGACCGATCATGTAACCTTATCTAACCATCCATCTAGCAAATACGTTTAAACACAGCATCGAACACATCCACAAATCACATCCGTATAACGGGCCATCATAAAAATTGAAAAAGCACAGATAAATAGCTCACAACAGGCGCCTGGCCAAACAACACCACTGGGGGTTCAGGCCATATGCTGAAGCAGGCTAGCCTCTTACCTTAAGTTATTTTCCTGCCTTAATGTCAAGCCAAGGGTTGCGGTATTTCCATTACCCCATCTGCTTAGGTGTAAAAAAAAAAAAAAAGAAAGAAAAAGAAAAGCGGCCAATCACCAGTGCAGGGGCTGCGGCTACGTCAGAGCACTCGGCCTCAACTTCACTTTCTTCGGCAGAGGGTGGAGAGGAACGGGATCCTCTGTTCTGATAGCGAGTGGGCTCGACTCCTGCGCTGGGCTGGCGCACATGGCTAATTTGCATAATGCGCAGGTGACATGGTTCAGCTTAATGTTAAACGAATAAATGTTTTGAATTATGAATACTGGACATGGTGATCTTAAACACATTTAATTGACCACAATAAAATTATTGTATTATATTAAATTATTTATTTTTTTGACAAGATTGAGACCCCCCTCAGATTTTGCTTTTGAGTCTTTCAGGGGGTCTCAAGGGGTTAATCGGGGGTCCGACCCCCCCCAAACCCCCCCGTATTTCGCACTATGTTCCTCATGTACTGTTCTCCTCGCTGGCTGGGTCTCTGTCTCCGCTGCGCTGTAGCGCTTTGCTTTGCTTCCATTCAGTCAGATCATTTTCACAGCGGACTTCTTTGCAGCCTGATCCACCTGTCTGTGTACCTCTGTGTAGGCTCCACCATGTCATGAGACAAACATGCAAGAAGTAGCGCAGTTTATTGTGTTTCACCGGCGAAGAGCTGTCATTACGCGCGACCATTACGCACGGCGATTCCCCTCATATGCCCTGTGCCGGGAAGGGGGCCTGATGAAATCCCGGACTGTAGCCGAGGTCTGGGACTGGATCTCATGTGACTGAAAAGAGTAGAAAAGAACCATAAAGGGGCCACTGCCACCTGCCAAATATGCCCGGAGATCTCAGGGTCGGGTTGAGTCTCTGAGAAGAGCTGGTCTCCAGCCCCATGCAGCATTATTCCATAAGGTGGCGAACGTTACTGCAGCAGATCGTAATATAGCTATATTCCTCAAATAACAAAACAATCAATCAGCCGGTATTCAATTAATAGCCGGGTCTCATATAATGGCGTTCAAGCCATAAAAAAAAAAAAAAAAAATTAAAACTATCTGCCGCCGCCTGGGACAAACTGAGGAGGAAGTGTTCAGAAACTCTGCGGATAGCAGCAGATGATAGAAGGTTCATTACAACCAGAAGAGACAGGAGACTTTTATTTTTTAGAGACTTGAGACTTGACTTGGACTCGTGACCAAAGACTTGAGACTTGACTTGGACTTGCAAAAAAAGACTTGTGAACATCTCTGCCATGTGCTCAAAACACAACATTTACAAAGAAAGAAAAAAAGATTTTATAGGCCATTCATCTACAGTCTGTGGCTATAACGCAATTCACTGGGATTTTATTTTGAAGTTCCGATACTTCCGGTCTGTCATGGGCGTAAATGTGTTGTTTAAGATCAAAAACGAAAAGGCAATCAAAATTTGACCGTAATTTGATTTTGGTTTCCTCGTTTTTTCGTTTTAAAACCAAAAACCAAAAAAACAGCCTGAATTTTGGTTTTTTGGTTTTTGGTTTGAAACAGAAAACCAAATTACCAGCTTACTTTCGTTTTCTGACAGTTTGGTTTAAAGGAAAAATCAAACTAACGAAACGTACACGGTGCTGGATGTGAAGATGGGCCACACTTTGCTCTGTGTGCTGTCATTACTCTGTGAGTACATCAGTCATTTTACAATTCTGTGTCTTTCAGAGGCAGATTCATGATTTTAGCACCGTAGTTGTGTTGATGTGACCAGAGAACTGCACAGGTTACTACTTATTTGGACAATGCATGCTCATTATAGTCTGATGTAACTGTTTCATTTGAGTTTGTATGTTTGCTGCCTCTTAAGAAATTTACAGAATATTGTTGGACATTTCTGATTCAATCTTTATTTTAGCGCTGAATACACTCGTACATGGAGAGACTGAAGGTAACCACACCTCCTATCCTCTTTGTGTTTGTATGTAATCCTGTAATTTGTTTTATACATTATACAAATGAAATAGATGACTAGAGAAGTATCGAATGGTGTAAAACTGCATTTTTTCCCCAAACATGTCATAGGTTCATTTCACATATTTATGTTTTCAGAGCTGTGTTCATGTATGTGAACCGAATGTTGAACTGAGCCTCAGATCAGAGTCTGTTACCTTCATACAGATGAGTTTTCTTTACATGTGTTGGTCTGCTCATCTTAACAGGGTCGGGTAGTGACCCATCAGAGACACTGATGAGAGAGAGTTGACAACAGATAGTTATTAGCTGCAGTCCTGCAGGCAGCACTGCAGTGTCATCACTTTGCCAATGTGAGAAACTGTCAAATGTTCCACATATAGACGGATGATATGTTGCAACAACATCAACTCATTCACAGTCTGAGCAGTGTTGTACATGATACATATTACTGAAGAGAAAAATGTCAAAATGCATTCACTGAAGATTCTGTTATTTCCTGCATCTATCTGATTATGTTTTATTTCTCAAGTATTTTTTCAGGGTTTTATGCCTTTATTTTTGACAGGACAGCTGGAGAGCGACGGGGAATCGGAACAGAAAAAGAGCGATGAAGTGACACACGGCAAAGGGCTGCGTGGCGGAATCAAACCCGGGGCTTCTGCAGCGAGTAAAACTATATGAATCATATGTTCAGATTTTACACATGAAGTAATTCTCTCACTTTGAGGTGTGGCTTGGTGGCTGACTGACACAGCGTCTGTTTGGTCGGAGTTGTCAAAATAAATAGAATAGAATAGAATAGAATAGAAATGCTTCACATACACATTG
This sequence comes from Trachurus trachurus, assembly GCF_905171665.1. Taxonomy (NCBI): domain Eukaryota; kingdom Metazoa; phylum Chordata; class Actinopteri; order Carangiformes; family Carangidae; genus Trachurus; species Trachurus trachurus. The sequence continues at coordinate 15,042,432 of NC_139909.1, read as the reverse complement.
ATGTGGTGGATATATTCAACATCCTGTAATGTGTGTTTGTTAACTTAATATTTCAGCCCACTAAGATGTCAGGTTTGGAGTCAGTGTGTTGTGCTTCATGTGTTTTCTTGAGAAACCTGTGGATACAAAGAGACTAAATTGGAATCAGATTCAGATTCATTTCAGCAGAATATTATGACTGACTAAGACATATGTTTGTTTCCAGAGCGTGAACTGAAGGCCACTCTGACAGCAGACAGGACAGAGATACCAGCAGGGGGCAGCGTGACACTGACCTGTTCTGTGGACGATCCTGATGGTTTGAACTACGAGTTGTTCAGAAACACTCACTCCTATAGAAATGAATCAAACCCAGTGTTCAGTGTTTCCCAGGGAGGTGTTTACAGCTGCAGAGGACAGAGACCAGAAACACATGATGTCACAGCTCATAGTGACTCCATCACCATTTTTGAAACTGGTGAGTGAACTTTCTCTGAGTAAAACAACATGGATTCTTTAAATCATAAATCAATACATGGAGGAAGTCAGTTAGAGTCTAATAAATGATCTAGGCTCAGTTCCTCTTTTTTTTCTAGTTGTTTTCTTGTCGTGTAATTTAAGTTTTGCTGCCACGGCCAGAGCTACAGGGAGAGCTACAATGTATGCTCATTACAGTATAGCCTATAGTCTGATGTAATGTTGAAGTTATTTTATTTCACATGATGGGGCTAGACACACCCAGTCACACACTCAGTCACACACACACTCACTCACATAATGACAAAACACAAGTTAATCAACAAAAACTCATATTGGCTCCTACAATTTGCTTTGATTATTGTTCAATGGTTATTTCTGCTTTTCTGAAAAATGTCCACTATTTTTATTCTGATGACCTCCCCCCACTCTGGACACTGAAGATGAATACTGTTTTCACTTACTGCATCATGTATATACTTTCTATGGCCCTTTTGATGACTCCATTGTTTCAGTCTATGTAGACTGGACAAATGGATTGTGACTAGAGTTTTGTGATATGTTGTATATCTAGTGTGTTGTATGAATGTTTATGTTGTTTTCTAGGTGTTGTCTTGACACTTGAGCCCAACTGGTCCACCTTCTTTACTGGAGAGTCTGTTTGAGCTCTGTTCATTAACTCTGTGAAAAGAAACATGAATGAGATTGTATCTTTAATTATATACTGTAAACATTTTTAGAATACAATTAAACTTGAAGCTTTAACCAGTGAAGTCAGCATTAATATAACTTGTGAGTCTGATGATTGTGTTTGGACTAAAATGAAATGTGTTCTTATATATAGTTTTAATGTTTTTCTATTTCTGGTGTGAACAGTTTCCAACAGAGTCACATTGACTTCACAACCGAGCTGGAGTCAGATGTTCAGTGGAGAGACGATGACACTCACATGTGATATCCAGGGAGGTGGAGACACTGAGTGGTGGTATGAATGGACAACACCCTGGTCAACCACACATCAGACAGATGTTAATTACTGGAGAACCAGTGATCTCTACAGTGGGGAGTACAAGTGTAGAGGTAGAAACAGAAGAGACTTGTACTCTTCAACACAGTGGAGTGAAGGCATCACAAAGACAGTGTCACGTGAGTCATTTATTTATATTTCTACCAAATAAAATTTCATTTTCAGGAAAGTTTATTAATGTATTAATATTTCATTTAAATAATAATACCATCATCAGCAATAGTGCTCTGTGTTGGTCAGAGCTAAAAGAAAAATTACCCAAATGAATTAAGTTAAAGGAACAAACTTGGTTTTGATTTAGAGTTGGGATTCATTAATTCTAAGGGGCTTCCAGGCTTTTGTTTTTCAAGTTTCTGTTGATGTTTAGATTTTTAAATCAGTCTATCAATTACATTTTCATACGTAGCTTTGAACAGGTGCAATTTGCAAGATAAGCTAACTATAATGCAATGGGGAAAACACTGCTGATTTTAATGACTTTGTTGTGAGCAGTTCAGTGGCCGGTGAAAACATATTTTGGCTGGTAAAACTTTTGACCTACTTGCCATTGGCAGATAGGTCAAAAAGTTAATTTTATACCCTGGGTGCAAATACAAAGAGGATTCTGACAAATAATTTTATTTTTTTAAGGGAGACACTAATTTGCTTCTGAAAAAGTCTGAATTTACTTACAGCTAACATGAAAGTTGTTTGCACAGATTATTTCAACTAAACATCTTTACTCTGAACAGCTAAACCAAAGGCTGAGCTGAGAGCCAGTGGCCGAGAGATTCCAGCAGGGGGCAGTGTGACACTGACCTGCTCTGTGAAGCCATCAGCTGGTTGGACCTACAACTTGTACAGAGGTGATCAGTCTTATACAAGTCTGACAAGACAAGACGCTGTTTTCCTCTCATCTGGAGGAATCAGTGTGTCACAGGGAGGACTGTACAGGTGCAGAGGAGGAAGAGGAAACCCAGTTTACTACTCAGAGTACAGTGATTCAATCAGGATCAATAACATTGGTGATGTGGTGGAAAATTGCTATGATGGGTGTTCTCCTTGTAATAAGTGGTAACATAGTCTTTGAAGTAGTTGTAGTAAGACCATGTAGCACTCCTGTTAACTCCATTAGTAGAGACATTTGTGAACTGACCATAATAAACCTGGGGACAGAGGAAGGACACTAGGCTGACCCACGTACAACCTTGTTTACTAATTGCTCTAGGTTGTAAATACCTACAGAGAAACCAACAACGGGGTAGACATTTGTTGAGTAACACATCTGTTGGATTGTTATATTGTCTGAGAAAGCTAGAAGTGTTTGTAGTAATGTCTGACCAGAGTCATAAAGTGGGGTATAAGAAGGGACTGCAACCTCTGTTCTTGGGGCACTACTCTGAACTGCTACTGCCATGTAGTTCTGTGTTCTGTTCCCTTCTCCCCTTCTCTGTGGAGAATGGAGAATAAACTTGGGTGCATGCTACCTCTCCTGTCTTGTTCTTTGACTTGCCACCGGCAGGACCAAAATTCCCACGACAGTGAGTTACATGAATGTTTTTCAGAATATAAACTGCAGAAAAACCGCAGATGCAAATGCAGGTCAGTATTTATGTTAGTGAACTCATGTTGATAAATCTCCAACAGTGCAAAACAGAAACATGATCACAAAGTCCCTTTGAGAAGTTTGGCTCGTGATGCACAAATGTTTCTTTTCATTCTTGTCATTTTGTTGCTTCAAGTTGTTTCAATAATTGTATGCTTTTGTCTGTAACTTCAACTGATGTTGTTAATGTGTTGTTTTGTTCACTTTACTACAGATTATATTCACTTTAGATTTAATACCCATGACATTATATGATGATTTTAATAATAATAATAATAGTTTATTTGTATAGCACCTTTCATGCACAAAGTGCTTTACAGGTTAAAAGAATAGTTTTCAGTTTCTCTTAGAGTAAATGTGTATTTTTGACATCAACAGTTCCCAGCAGTGTGACTCTGCTGCCCAGCTGGTCTGTGATCTACAGAGGAGAGAAGATCACTGTCAGATGTGAGATCCAGGGAGGTGGAGACACTGAGTGGACGTATGAGTGGAGAACAACCAGCTCATACAAACCTCCATCACTCAGTGAATTCACTATCAACAGTGTTACTGAGTCTGACAGTGGAGACTACAGCTGTAGAGGTAGAGGAGACTATTTGTTAACACAGTGGAGTGGAGTCAGGAAACTGACAGTATCAGGTGAGTTGAACTGTCTCTCTCTAAAAGGTTAAATAATTCTGAAAAGACAAAAACAAATCCTAGTGAATCTGTGCTGAGCTCAACAACAGAACCTCAGCACTTAGATCACTTCCTGTATGGGAACCTCTGATCACTGAACTAATACAACAGAAACCTAAATCTGGTACAACCATCTCTTCATTGTTCTACAATTGATTAATGGTATTGTACACTGTCCTGTAATAATAAACTAAACTAAACTGAGAAACAGGGCCTAGTTAGTTATGTGATGACGCCTTTGTTTCCTAAATTACGTATCAACCAGTGAATCATGTTCTGTTTGTAACTGTCATGTGATGGTCGTAGCTGTTTTTAATACACTCATTTATTTGTTGTTGTTTTTCGTTCAATCTGACCAGCTGATAGACCCAAGGCCAGACTGGGAGCAGACACAACAACCATACCAGCAGGAGGCAGTGTGTTACTGACCTGCTCTGTGGACGGTCCTGATGACTGGAAATACGACTGGTTCAGACGAGTCTCACACTCTTCTAGAGCTGATCAAGTTAAAGACGTTAGATCAGACAGAGCTGTTGTATCAGAGGGAGGTCTGTACTACTGCAGAGGAGGGAGAGGAGAGCCAGAGTTTCACACAGAGAACAGTGAGGAGGTCCTCATTCAGAAAACTGGTGAGTTTATTAATGTCTGCTGCTAATAGTTAGCAAAGTTTGTTTATGTATAATAACACACATTCATCCACACTTGTTTATGCAGGTCATTACATAGTATGTTTTCATGTTTCATGTATTTTCCATCTGTTCTTGTGTTAAAGCTGTTAAATGATGGTTGTGTTGTTTATCAAGACTTTCTTGAAAATCCAAACTCTCACAAAAATAATTGATTACAATTGAAAATGTAAACTTCTGACATCAACAGTTTCCAGTAGAGTCACTGTGACTCTGCTGCCCAGCTGGTCTGTGATCTACAGAGGAGAGAAGATCACTGTCAGATGTGAGATCCAGGGAGGTGGAGACACTGAGTGGACGTATGAGTGGAGAACAACCAGCTCATACAAACCTCCATCACTCAGAGAATTCACTATCAACAGTGTTACTGAGTCTCACAGAGGAGACTACAGCTGTAGAGGTAGAGGAGACTATTTGTTAACACAGTGGAGTGGAGTCAGGAAACTGACAGTATCAGGTGAGTTAAACTGTCATTTATCCTGAAAATGTTGTTTCTTAAGTGTGCGGTCTCCTCTTTTCTTCTTTATCTACAATTATTTTTGAGGCCAGCACCTTTTTAATTGGATGTGCGCGACCTTTCTACTTTTGTTTTACAAGTTTAAAACTTTGTTTCATCTGAACAAAAACAATAAAACATTTTATATAAATGTTGCTCCAGACACTCAGTATGTGTGTGTCAAATGTGTTTGGTGCAACAAAAGAACTGAAAATGAGCTTTTGCTAAAACATGTAAAATGAAATCACATAATAATAATAATAATAATAATAATAATAATAATAATAATAATAATAATAATAATAATAATAATAATAATAATAATAATCACGGTCACCCAGAAGAAGTTGTTTTTTGGTTGTTAATGCAGTTCAATTTCTTTCTGAAGCAAATTATATTTAACCTTTGAGTGGTTTTGTTTTTCTCTGTGAACTGAACAGCAAACAAACCCCGGGCCTCACTGACAGCCAGTGACAGAGTCCTACCAGCAGGGGACAGTGTGACACTGACCTGCTCTGTGAACCCATCATCTGGTTGGAAATACAACTTGTACAGAGACAATAAACTCTCTGAATCTCTGAACCCACATGATGCTGCTTTCAAGACAAGTGGAGAGATCAGTGTCTCACAGGAAGGAGTCTACAGGTGCAGAGGAGGAAGAGGAGACCCAGTCTACTACACAGAGGACAGTCAGGAAGTCAGGATTGTCAGGATTGGTGAGTTTGGTAATAATAAACTAAGTAAATCATTAAGGTTTAGACTAGTAATCTGATGTTTAATTTCCTTTTTTTTAATTTTTATTTTTTTAATTTTTCTGTTGCATTCTTGACCATGATCAGTCCCAAACAGAGCTGTTGTGACTCTTCAACCCAACTGGTCTGAGATCTACAGAGGAGAGACGATCACTGTCAGCTGTGAGATCCAGGGAGGAGACACTGAGTGGACGTATGAGTGGAAAACACCAACCTCACTCAAACCTCCAGATCAACATGAATACAGGATCAGTCCTGCTTCATCATCCCACAGTGGAGACTACAGCTGTAGGGGCAGAGTGAAAAGTGATCGACTTAATACAACAGAGTGGAGTGATTCAGTCAGACTGACAGTGTATGATGGTAAATCACATCATGTTTCATTTGAACTGAAAATCTCAACAAGTCATTAAAATATGGATTTGTTCCTTTCTACTGAATCTCTATCATATAGTTTGTCCATATTGTGTCCAACTTCCCAACAGACAAACCTGTCCTCACTGTGTCTCCATCATGGCTGAGTCCTGGAGCCTCAGTAACTCTCAAGTGTGAGGTTGGACTTAAATCTGCAGGATGGAGGTTCTTCTGGTCTAAGGCTGTTCCTGATCCATCACAGCTCTCCTACCGCTCTGAGCTGCTCCCTGGTAGCAGCAGTGGGACTGAACAGGATTCCTACGTGGTCCATGGTCAGACACACACAGCAGGATATGTGTGTCGGGCTGGAAGAGGAGACCCAGTGGTTTACACTGAGACTAGTGAACCAACGTTTGTCTGGTCTGGAGGTCAGTTTGTTGAGATGATACGTGCTTGTTCCAAAGTTGTTTGTTGCTTAACAAAGAACAGATTAACACAGGAATATGTACAATGAACTAATTTTAATGTTAATGTGTTTGTGTGTTGTTGTTCAGATGTTGATCCATCAGCGTCTCTCACAGTGAGTCCTGACAGAGTTCAGCACTTCACCGATCAGTGGATCTCACTGAGATGTGAGGGAAACTCTACTGAGTGGAGACTGAGGAGGTTTCCTAAGAGTGATTATCGGACCTGTTCTGACCGGATAAAGAACGGATCCTCATGTGAAATGTACACATACCAGCCAAGTGATGCAGTTTACTGGTGTGAGTCTGGATCAGGAGAGTTCAGCAACACAGTCAACATCACTACACATGGTACATTTATTGTAGAATCTGAATAATTTTCAATGTCTCAATTCAAGTTGAGTTGTTACATCAACAGTGAGTTTCTGAGAGTTTGGTCTGTGACTCTGCTTCGTGGTTTGTTCAGTAATTGTAGCTTCACAACACAAACTAAAAATAAAAGTAAAAATCACTTAATAATAATAATAATCATAATAATAATAATAATAATAATAATAATAATAATAATGGATTACATTTTATATAGCACTTTTCTATCGTTACTTGATACCCAAAGTGTGTGCAGTAACCTATTTATTCATTCATACCACATTCACACTGGTGGTGGTAAGCTATGTGTGTAGCCACAGCTGGCCTGATCGAACATCAATTACACACATCCATGTTGTTTCTCATGTTTCTTTGTTTTACAGGTTCTGGTTTGATCCTGTTGAGCCCCGTCCATCCTGTGACTGAGGGAGAGTCTGTTATTCTGAGCTGTAAATTCAGGAGAAACAAAAATCCTTCCAGTGTGTTTTTCTATCAGAATAACAAACTGATCCAAAACGACACCAGGACGGAGCTGAATATCTCTGCAGTGTCAAAGTCTGATGAAGGTTTCTACAGGTGTGAGTCCTCAGGAAAGAGGTCTGCACAGAGCTGGGTGTCAGTCAGAGGTGAGTAGTGTTAACATGTGTGATTATTTTTCTATTTTGTACATTTATCCAAGTTGTAGATCTTTGCTTAGACTAGATCTGTGTCTCAATTTTATTGATACTTTTATTAATTAATATTGAATGTTTACAACAGTGCCCAAACCTCAACACTCTTCACTTCCTGTGTGGCTGATCATTTTGCTGGTTTGTGGAATAGTATTGATTATTTTCCCGCTGCTGTTTGTCTGCAGAAGATCAACAGGTGAGATATTGAATAATTATTGATCAGTTCTGATTTCACATCATGGAGCAGTGCTTCAGTTTTTAATATAAATTCTACTCTGTGTTTCACAGGTCCATGTGTCAACAGGTTCATACAACAAACTCTCATTTCCAAATTAAAATCACTTCTATTTTTCACATCTTTATCATGTTTTACTATGAAATGTTCCTGCTCATCACCGCTAATAGACGTTTTTTAAACTCCATGTTTCAGAGTCACTCAGACTCAGAGAGAGAATCAGGACTCAGTCCACCATGATGAAAATCAACAGCAGGTTTATTCCTCTCTCCTCCACGGTCAGTTGTTCATGCAGCTTCCAACACTTTCACATCTATTGAGGAAGTTGTTTCAGTTTAAATCACAGACATGAGGTGACTGATGGGACTTTGTTTTCATTGACCTGTAGGTGACGTCTGCGTCTATGAATCAATCAGAGGCTCTGAAAACACTGGACAAGGTTCAATATAAAGTTTTACTAATGTCCAAGACAGTAAAAACATAATTTCAGGTCAGACACTAATGTCACATCTCATATGTCTGTAATGTTCATCTCAACAGGTCAGTGTGACGGTGCCGAGCAGAGCTCTGACTATGTGAATTCAGATCCAGCCACAGGTAACGCCATTAACCTAATCTTTTTCTGTTCAATTTTCTTTTTATTGAACAAAAACCTTTTCTCTTAATTGTGACTTTAATTCATTTTATTTTCTTCTTTTATATGCTCTGGAAGATATCGTTAAAGAAAAATTTGAGTTTATATTTTCTGTTAAACATGCCTCTCACATCTAAATCACATGTGTACTTAAGGTGTTTTCTGTCTCCACATAGATATTGTGATTTGAATGTATCATTTTATGTATATAATACTGTACTGAATTTACAGACATTTAAAAAAAATATTCTTCCAGGTTAATGAATAGAAGAACATCATCGACAAAACAAGAGCAACATGGACAACAAGACCTTTTATGGAGGTGAACAAAAGATAATATTAAAAAAAGTTTGAGAGTTTTTTTTTTGGAACATGAATGTTTATTGAAAGCAATAAAATGTTTGTACCATAGGTTGTACAGGTTTCTCATTTTTAAATGGATTATACATGTTTGTTTTATATTCCTCTGTTGCTCAGATTGTACATCATATGGTCCTGAATTTAACATCAGTGTCAAGTTTGATAAAAATGATGTAATGAGTGGTGAAAATGAAGGAATGTCACACAATTCACATATTCAGCTCATACGGTGGTTATATTTTGCTTAACAACATTTAGTTGTGAGAAGAGCAGCATGTAGAGACCTGCTGTCCCTGTAAGATCAGATCAGGTAACAGCAACATTTATCAGTTTTACATTTAATTTTGTGGCAGTCATTTTATTTTTTATACTGTATGTCACATGATTGTAGCTTTAAAGGCAGCGTACGTACATATGCTTGTAGATAGACACACTTTTTTTTTTATCAAGATAGAAAATCTGTGGAACCTTTTCTGGTGTTGTGCCATTGTACATTTTATTTGCTTAGATTCCTTAAAGATATATATTTTAACATTTTCCTAACATTTATTGTAATTGTGTCAAAATCATTTGGATTTGTGAATAAATACAATGAAGTAAAGTCAAAAACCCTGATTGGATTTTCTGTTTCTAAATATTGACTAGTGCACCTTTAATGGTCCACATGGATCCAGGCCACAGATGGAGCTCATCATAGAGCAAGTTGGGGACTGACTGTCCTCCAGAAAAATTCAAGGACAGGACAATATCACCTAGTTATGTTTTATTGTAAGGCGACATCTAGTGGTTGCAGAAATTATGACAAGAGCAGGAAGGAGGGAGGAGTGTGGTGACGTTTTATGCGTCACCACAAGCAACTTCCTTATTGTCCTCTCCACCTCTTGTATGTGGTGTTGTGATACACAGCGCTGCCACAGGTGTCACAATAGGTGAACAGCAGCAACCTCAGGTCCTTAAAGGGATAGTTCAGTTGTTTTTGAAGTGGGGTTGTGTGAAGTATTGCCTCTGTATAATATCTGCAGTAGACATCTCTTTGCTCTCCCACAGTTATAGCTATAGCCATACCAGTGCAAAGTGCTGGACAGAGATACAGGTGATAAACCACTGTGAAGGACCCAAACTAATGGCTCTTTTCCACTACACAATTGCAGCACTACTCGACTCGACTCAACTCGACCCGGTTTGGACATTTTCCATTACAGTTGAGAACACCATACCTCCTCAATGTGGGAGGGGTTGGCTGCTATGGCTGCTCTGTCCCCCCCCCCCCGAGACATGGAAGTCTGCTAACCGCTAGCAGTTGTAGCAACTTTAGGATTGGCCGCACCATAACAAACAGCGCAGTCTATTTATCCACGCGCAACCAATCAAAAAGCCACAAATAATGCTCAGGACAGCACCATACTTATACAAACAGGGTCCCAGCACATAATACGAGGCATCAAACATCTGTTAGCTTTACCTAATTTCTATTGAAAAGAGATGAAAACAACTCACCCACTCTCCAGTTAGACGTCACGCTATGCAGTAACTTTCCACATCCAGTATAGCATCCAGGCACTGACAACACACGTCCGAGGCCGAATGGTAGCACAAACACCTGGTTTCAGCGGACCAGACCACACTTGATCCCCCCAGGTTTAGCACATAGACTCCACCGCAGCTCTCCCTCTTTCACTTTTCTCCTCCATTTCCAGCACATAGACTCCAACGGCAGCTCTAACTCTTTCACTTTTCTCCTCTATTTCCTTCAGCTCGTCTTCAGTAAACTCGGTCTCAAACTGATAGCGGCGCCCATTGAAATGAAACCAGTCGTACACAGCAAAACCAGCAGAGTTGATTTTTCGGTGTCAGTGTGTTGGGAGTATAAAGTGTTACTCATTGGAGTCAATTCAACACCATGTAGTGTCTTATCTGTTTATTGTAACACTCTGTCCAGTGTCTTGATGGTGATAGAGTTGGGTGTCAAATGTGTGAGTGTCATTTTCTGCAAATCAACTCTGGATGGGTGTTAAAAAATAGCACATGGGTCCCTGCCCTTGCGTTTCAGCCCAGGTAAACCCGTGCAAGGGGGCAGCCCTTGTTCATTGTTCTCCCTTCGCGCCACACTCGAAAAAGGACAGAAGGTGGAGGCCGCATCGCCCGGTGTGCACCAAGACCCTTTGGTAAGTATTAATATATTATTTTAATGTGCCTCATCAAACTGTGAAGTGTCAGGGTAAATTCGGGATCTAAATAATCCACCAACTCAATCATATTTTTAATGGAATTCATGATAAAATTTTAGCTTTGTTCAGCAGGGCTGCTTGTGAGCTAGCTAGCTGGCAAAGGGCAAACTTCTTTTGTGGTTTTGAAGTTTAACATTATTTCTTTAAACCATATTATCGAACACAACCAACGTCAAATTTAATTTGTAACTTTAAACAGTTGCTCGTCTAAACACGGCAGGAGACTGGTGAATTTTAACACTTATGTCCGGTAACTAGCACATTTCAATTTGTAGCTGTTAGCATTAACCGGCATTTTGATGCAGGTGCACCTCAGAGTTTAGTTTGTGAAGGAGACTGAGCATGTTGAGGATAGGTGTCAGAAGCTAAGCCAACATAGGTCTGTTATGGACAGCAGCTTTTTCTGTTGTATTGTACTGTTATTGTCTTCCATTATGTGATAGTTAAATTGACTATTGTCTGTGGCCAACAGAGTATTGTATTGTAAAAATTATTGCTGTCATACATTTCATTATGTGCATGTCCAAATATCATCTTGTCTCTAGGATGGGATGCTGATGTCTGCACCTCCTCCCCCCAACCTCTCGATCACCATCGTGTTCTGAGATATCTTTAGGTATGTGTTTATCCTGTGGTTCCTTATGATAAAACAAAAATAACTTTTGTCTTGCTCAGTAAAAAGTTGCAGTCTGTTTGTTAAAGCTATTCCTTTTTTTTTTTTTACTTTTACAATCACTAACATAACATTCAATTGCCAACAGGAAGGAGCCAGTCTTTCAACCTTCCTACCTGGGAGGACTGATGGGATGGGAGCGCAAACCAGACAATCCTTCCTCCTTGCTCTTGGACAGCAAAAAAAAACAACAAGATCCAAAGGTGTGTAGTGTGTAGAGAAAATGTTTTACAAGTGCAAAGTGCCCGTGGTGGAACATGAAACTATGGCTTGATATCTTCAATTTTAGTAATGGTTATTTCTGTCACAGGTTCTTCATCGTCCTGGATCAAAAGGAGATCCCCTGCAAAGGCCAGACCGCCGTGGCAGCCTTTGATGAGTTATTCAAGGCTCATTATGTCTTTGGGCTCATCTACGATAACATGCTCCACAGCTTTTATTGTGTTGAGTCACTGGTCCTGTTTTGTTTGTCAAATTGTTAATGTATTTTTTAAAATAAAAATAACTAAAGTCAAATGCCTTCATTTTTATTGTAGTACTAGTTATTATCAACACCTGCAATAGTCATCGACTAACCCCTGCTTGAGAGTTAAAAGTTAAGTTAATTTAAGTTAAGTTAAGTTAAATTAAGTGACACTGCATTGGTGTTGAGAAACACCTGGTGGGTGTAAAGCAAGTATCCATAAGTGTTAAATCCCAACTCCCCACATAGTCAATACTTAACTCCAAACCTGGTGTAAAAATGCCAACTCTCTTACTAAGTGTTAAATTAACACTTTCTGGTGTGGATCGTATAGGACACCAGGAATAGTGTTAAAATTAACTCCCATAGAGTTAATTTGACTCTGCTGATTTTGCTGTGTAGTTGTTCTCAAACTCCATGAACTCAGTCGTCGTTGTTCTCAAACTCCATAAATGGAGGAGAAAAGTGAGAGAGGGAGAGCTGCTGGTGGAGTCTATGTGCTGGACCTATAATGAAGTGGTCAGTGTGGTCACTGCCTGCCAGTGTACTGTTTTAAACACATTTTACATCAGATACTCTGTGGCGAGGATTAAGCGCATTAATGCATACGTAGATAGCCTACACACAACACACCTCATGGGCCAGACACCAACCTATGCACTAGAGACAGACCACAATATTTTAGCAGAGAGCAGGAAGGTTAAATATATCAAAGTGCTGTGGTCATTTAGTGGTCTGAGCTTTACGTCAAACAAAGAGAAGAACAGAGAGGCTGTACTTAGACGGAATCGAGCAGAACTTCCTCCTCTTCTCTCTCAATTACTTTTAATGTAAAGTAGCAACATTTCAAGAAGCAGAGCGTCGGTGTCGGTGCTGGATGTGAAGATGGGCCACACTTTGCTCTGTGTGCTGTCATTACTCTGTGAGTACATAATTTGTTTTACAATTCTGTGTCTTTCAGATTCATGATTTTAGCATTGTCGTAGTTTTGTTGATGTGACCAGAGCTACACAGAAAACTGAGCATACAAATTTGTACACGCACATTATAAAGTCTAACGTTGTTTAATTTATTTGCTTTATTTTACATTTTCATTTGAGTTTTATGTTTCCTGCCTCTTCAGAAATTTACAGAATATTGTTTCAGAAATTTGTAAAGAGCTGCCTCTAGGTTTTTAAACGCTGCAGTTTTTGATGATGTTTGTCAGGTTGATCATGTCTGATGAGTTTTCAATCTTTGTTTTAGTGCTGAATACACTCTTCTACGGGGAGGCTGAAGGTAACAACTTATTTTTCTTTCCTGTATTTTCTCAGTTATATTGTCATAATTATTATCACTCAATCATTTCTGATGTCCTGGTCTTTTAGAATGTCCTTGTGCTTTTTTGCTAATTTAGCTGTTTTATTTTATTTTTTATTTCTATTTTATTTTTATTTTCTATTTTTTTTCTAATCTTTACTGTAAGCGCTTTGAGACTTGTTTTTCAGGTGAAAAGGCGCTCTATAAATACAATTTATTATTATTATTATTATATTATTATCATTCTTAATCATATCCTCTTTGTGTGTGATCCTCTAATTTATCTCATATATCAATGCAAATTATTTACAGTAGCCTAAATGACTGGAGAAGTACCCAGGAGTGTGAATGTATTTTATACTTTTTTTTTTTTTAAATAATTGATTGTATTGTAATTCATTTGTAGTGAACCATCAGAGACACTGATGAGAAAGAGAAAAAACAGATAGTTATTTGCTGCAGTCCTGCATGCAGCACACATGATCTCACTCAGCTACCACAGTGTCTCTTTTGGTCTTATAACGTCATAAACTGTCAACTGTCCCACTTATTGGACACTCTGGTTACTCTCACCATAGACCACAGTCCATGTAAGCACAATCTTAGCCACAGCAGAATCAGACACTGACATGCAGTCATTTCCTGCATGTCCCTAACCCTTTGTGTCTCTAATGTCCTACCTCAATAAAGTTCTTAAAAATATACAAAAATACATCTTTAAGAAATGCCCGAGATGAAAGAAGTGGGAGGTAAAACCAACATGAGCTAATTTACACTCAATAGGTAGGCCTATACATATAACTGTCACTTTGTTTGTAATTATGACCAGAAGTTTAAGTGAAGCACATTTATCTCTTGATCATAGTCCGTATAATCTCAGTTTGCTCATGGTATTTAGTGAATGAATGAATCAAACTTTATTATTGTGTCATGCATACATCCGTATGCCGAGCCCACATGAGCTAAGACACCAAGAAATCAAAGAAATATGACAACAAACAAACAAAAATACAATTAAAACAGCCAGATCCTCAGGAGCAATCAAATCATTTTTGAAGTTAAAAAAAATATATATTCCCCCCAACCCCCACCCACCCCCAAAATTATTGATTGATTATTTGATTTTTAATTTGTTGTTTTCAAACTGTGTCATTTTTATGTCAGTTTTCAGAGTCACTGTGGCTCTGCTGCCCAGCTGGTCTGTGATCTACAGAGGAGAGAAGATCACTGTCAGCTGTGAGATCCAGGGAGGTGGAGACACTGAGTGGACGTATGAGTGGAGCACAACCAGCTCATACACACCTCCATCAGTCAGAGAATTCACTATCACCAGTGTTACTCAGTATCACAGTGGAGACTACAGCTGTAGAGGTAGAAGAGACTATAACTTAACACAGTGGAGTAGAGTCAGGAAACTGACAGTATCAGGTGAGTTACACTGTGTCTCACTCCCTCTGAAAATGTTGTTTCTTAATGTTTTCATTGATCTAAATAGGAGCTGTAAATATTAATCTGTCAGTCAATGGTCTAAAAGTTTTTAGTGAAGTAACATGATTTTAAAAAAAAGATAGTGTGTAGTTTTCCTTAACTATAGAAATATTAAATCAGAAGTAAGCGGAATGTTTGTGTTAATATAAGTCTTAAATAGTTATATCTTCCGACAGCAATCACCTATATAGAGTGTTTGGTCTGAAACACTCTGCTCACAGTCACTCTGCTCTGCTGTAAGCCGAGGAGAAAACTTTCCTTCTATCCTACAACCTTTATCCAATGAGGAGAGAGAACGGCATAAAGGGGCGGTCCTCTCTGTGTGTGCAGCCAAGGGATGCGGGTGACGTATAGGGACGAGGGCGGGGACTGGTAACTCCATCGGCTGACAGAGAGTTAGCCAAAACGACCGGATCGCTTACTTCTGCTTTAATATTCATAGTCAAAGGCACAAAATTGATAACGAGGATGCTCTCTCTCTCTGACAGCTGCCCACTTGTTTATATCTGATATGCTCCGCCTGGCTCCATCTAGTGGCCGAATTAAGAATTTGGATTTACGATAATGCTCCTTTAAAGTTTCTATGTAAAAAAACAGAATCACATCCTAATTGTTTTTGTTGGTTTCTTTTGTTTTTTTTGCTTTTAACTCAACAGGAAATAAACCCACGGCCACTCTGACAGCAGACAGCACAGATTTACCAGCAGGGGGCGGAGTGACTCTGACCTGCTCTGTGGATCAGTCCAACAGCTGGAAATACGACTGGTTCAGACGAACCTCTGACTATTCTACATCTCAGATTGTAGGAGAAACAGACCGGTCAACCATGACACAGGGAGGCATCTACACCTGCAGAGGAAGGAGAGGAGAACCAGTGTTCAACACACACGAAAGCAACAAAATCACCATTAAGGAAACTGGTGAGTTTAGTCATTGGAAAACATTCACTGTAAATCTGTTCTTCTGTTTAGCAGTAGTGCACAAGAGACATTTTGTTACCGACAGCAAACAAAAAACAAACTTGACAATCTTAAGATGGAGGTGTGAGGAAAATAATGAAAAATAAAACAGAATCTGAATATAAACTTGAACAATAATTTCAAAGTGTGTTGCATTGTTCACCAAACCAAGGGTGATTATTTTAAAGGGATAGTTCACCCAAAATTCAAATTTCACTCATTACTGTATCTACTCACCATGTCAACTAAGGGCTGGGAGAAGTTTCCGTGTCCTCCGTGCCTTCTCTGAGTTACAGCGGGGCTCAGTGCAGCACTGCATGTCCATATGATGGTTGCGAACGGGGCTAACTTTTCTTCTAGACTTATTTAATTTTTTTTCGGAACATTTTCTCATGTTGGGGCTTCAATACAAATGGGACATTACAGACAAGCTGTGTGGAGGTATTTGGATGGTTTTTGGTGTGTCTTTTTGGACGAAGAAAAGTGAGCCCCGTTTGAAATTGTCATATGGACAAGACATGCAGTGCTGTGCAGAGCCCCGCTGTAATTCCGAGAAGGCACGGAGGACTCTGAAACTTCTCCTAGCCCTTAGTTGACATGAGGGTGAGTAGATACAGTAATGAGTGAAATTTGAATTTTGGGTGAACTATCCCTTTAAGATAAAATAGCGAAGAAAATAATGACTTTCTGTTTCTCTAACAATAAATGTGCATTTTTATCAACAGTTCCCAACAGAGTCAGTGTGACTTTTCAACCCAGCTGGTCTGAGATCTACAGAGGAGAGAAGATCACTGTCAGATGTGAGATCCAGGGAGGAGACACTGGGTGGACGTATGAGTGGAGAACACCAACCTCACTCAAACCTCCATCACTCAGAGAATTCACTATCAACAGTGTTACTGAGTCTCACAGAGGAGACTACAGCTGTAGAGGTAGAAGAGACTATTTGTTAACAGAGTGGAGTGGATTCAGGAAACTGACAGTATCAGGTGAGTTAAGCTAAATGGCTTAAAGTAACTATGTCATGTGATATAGTGAAATGTTATCACGTTCCCAAAGTAAGTTACATTTTTCCTATATAATAGATTATATTCATTATTATAATTATATTATAGATCGTTCAAAGGTTGCGTGTGGGGTGCCACAGGGTACATTACTGGGACCATTTCTGTTAATTTTGTATATTAATGACATTTGTTTGGTTTTAAATGCACTGAAGTGCATTCTTTTTGTGTATGATGCCACTATCTATTGTAGTTGGCACAATTTTCAAATTCTTTTGGATACAGTGAACACTGCAGATAATTAAAACATGTTTTGATATTAACAAATTATCCCTTCACCAAATTATCTCTTCACTTTAGCAAAATAAAATGCATATCTGGAAATAGATTTCAATACAATACAAATTATGCATAAAGCAAAAAAAATGGACAGTTACCACTAAGTTTTCAGAGGTTGTTTAAAATGAGTTACCGTCAATACAGATTAAAGGCAGATTTACATTTGAAAAACCAAAGATGAGAACAAATGTTGGAAATCAATCCTTGTCACTGTAAGGGATGATCCTGTGGAATAACAGTTCAGAAAATGTTGAGACATATTACATTTTATTTTATTTTATTTATGCAGTATCTAATGCTTTGTGACATAATAGGTGTAGGCATAAGCTTCAGCTTCAGCGTAGACCCTTTAGGTTGAAAGCCAAATATTTTGTTTTGTTCTTGTTACGTTGTTTATAGTTAATGGACTTTAAAGTTTCTATGTAAAAAAACAGAATCACATCCTAATTGTTTTTGTTGGTTTCTTTTGTTTTTTTGCTTTTAACTCAACAGGAAATAAACCCACGGCCACTCTGACAGCAGACAGGACAGATTTACCAGCAGGGGGCGGAGTGACTCTGACCTGCTCTGTGGATCGGTCCAACAGCTGGAAATACACCTGGTTCAGACGAACATCTGACTCTGCTACACCTCAGATTGTAGGAGAAACAGACCGGTCAACCATGACACAGGGAGGCATCTACACCTGCAGAGGAAGGAGAGGAGAACCAGAGTTCACCACACACGAAAGCAACAAAATCACCATTAAGGAAACTGGTGAGTTTAGTCATTGGAAAACTCTGACTCTTCTACATCTGAGAGTATAGGAGAAACAGGCCTACGAGAGACATATATAAAACAAGGTGGAATCTACACCTGCAAAGGAAAAAGAGGAGAACCGGAGTTCTTTGCAAAAGAAAGTAGAAGCATCACCATCCAGGAAACAGGTTAAGAAGCTCCTTACTATACCAGTTCTACTAGACATATTAAAGGGATAGCAGCATTTTTTAAGTGGGGTTGTATGATCTACAAGTAGCCCCCAAGTACTTTAATTGCAGTAGAAGACTCTCTGCACTCCTCCTGTTAGCAACGCCAGCCCATAGCCCTGCCCAGAGATTTACAACATACATTGTTGTGAATGGACCCAAAGAAATGGCCTATTTTCGTGGCCTAAAAGAGGTTTTACCTGAAAAAAAAACACAGTTCCCTTTTTCGCTTTAATATAATTTTTTCCAGCCCTTCAAAGTGCAGGAAAAACGCAGTTTTTATTTGGACCTAACCAACTGCTGATCGGCGGGCGCTAACCCTGGGCGGAGGGATACGTGAGTTGGTTAGGTCCAAATAAAAACTGTGTTTTTCCTGCACTTTGAAGGGCTGGAAAAAATTATATTATACTGTAGCGAACAATGGAACTGTGTATTTTTTTTCCACATAAAACCTCTTTTAAACTGCGAAAATAGGCCGTTTCTTTGGGTCCATTCACAACAATGTATGTTGTAAATCTCTGGGCAGGGCTATGGGCTGGCTTTCTCGTTATACATTTCCTGCAGTTGAAAAATCGTTAAATATCTTGGCATTTTTGAAAGACAGATTTCTAACTTGATATGTTACACCAACAGTTGCCAAGAAGGCCAGTGTGACCCTGCAACCCAACTGGTCTCTGATATACAGTGGAGAGAATGTCACTGTCAGATGTGAGATCCAGGGAGAAGACACTGAGTGGACGTATGAATGGAGAACACACAATTCAAGAGACTTACCACCATCACACAGTGAATTCGCCATCAGCAGTGTTACTGACAGAAGAGACTACAGGTGCCGAGGAAAAAGGGACTATTTCTTAACAGAATGGAGTGATGCCCTCATATTGTCTATATCATGTACGTTGGTTTGTCCTTCATCCATGAAAAAGTTTGTTTTACAACTTTAAAAACATGTGTCCTCTCTGCATAAGGCACCAAAACTACTTCCTCTGACATTGGCCCCTTTCACTAATGCACATGACATAAACAGTCATTTCTAACAGTTACATTTTGTTGTTGGGGGGCATGGTAGTAATTACGACAAAAACAAGTGGAAAGGTGCAGTGATGTGGCATAAGGACAGATGAATGGTAAAATACTGGGCTTAAATTTTGGGCAGTAGGATTCAATTCCCAGTAAGTTGTAAGTTGTTTCTTTTATGAGCCTTCAACAAAGTCACATTAATAGTAATAATAGAAGTGTTTAAGGAAATTGAGTTAAAACTATATTTTCCTACAATAATCCTATTTAACCTTTGACTTGTTTTTTCTCAAACAAGCAAACAAACCCCGGGCCTCACTGACAGCAAGTGACAGAGTCCTACCAGCAGGGGGCAGTGTAACACTGACCTGCTCTGTGAACCCATCATCTGGTTGGAAATACAACTTGTACAGAGACAATAAACTCTCTGAACCTCTGAACCCACATGATGCTGCTTTCAAGACAAGTGGAGAAATCAGAGTCTCACAGGAAGGAGTCTACAGGTGCAGAGGAGGAAGAGGAGACCCAGTCTACTACACAGAGGACAGTCAGGAAGTCAGGATTGTTAACACTGGTGAGTATGGAAATAAACAGATTATGCAGAAGAAATGTATTGTCTATGATGCATCTTTAAGATGAAAACAAAATAATTATTTTGATATGTTGTTATTATTGACCATGATCAGCTCCAAACAGAGCTGTTGTGACTCTTCAACCCAACTGGTCTGAGATCTACAGAGGAGAGACGATCACTGTCAGCTGTGAGATCCAGGGAGGAGACACTGAGTGGACGTATGAGTGGGAAACACCAACCTTACTCAAACCTCCAGATCAACATGAATACAGGATCAGTCCTGCTTCATCATCCCACAGTGGAGACTACAGCTGTAGGGGCAGAGTGAAAAGTGATCGACTTACTACAACAGAGTGGAGTGATTCAGTCAGACTGACAGTGTATGATGGTAAATAACATTTTTCATTTAAACTGAAAATCTAAACAAGTCATTAAAAAATGTTTTTGTTCCTTTCTACTAAAACGGTATCATATAGTTTGTCCACATTGTGTCCAACTTCCCAACAGACAAACCTGTCCTCACTGTGTCTCCATCATGGCTGAGTCCTGGAGCCTCAGTAACTCTCAAGTGTGAGGTTGGACTTAAATCTGCAGGATGGAGGTTCTTCTGGTCTAAGGCTGTTGCTGATCCATCACAGCTCTCCTACCGCTCTGAGCTGCTCCCTGGTAGCAGCAGTGGGACTGAACAGGATTCCTACATGGTCCATGGTCAGACACACACAGCAGGATATGTGTGTTGGGCTGGAAAAGGAGACCCAGTGGTTTACACTGAGACTAGTGAACCAACGTTTGTCTGGTCTGGAGGTCAGTTGGTTGAGATGATATGTGCTTGTTTCAAAGACCTTTTTTACATAACAAACATAAGATTAGACAAATGTTAATATCTTTGCATGTGTTTTGTTGTTCAGATGTTGATCCATCAGCATCTCTCATAGTGAGTCCTGACAGAGTGCAGCACTTCAACTACCAGGAGTTCTCACTGAGATGTGAGGGAAACTCTACTGAGTGGAGACTGAGGAGGTTTCCTAAGAGTGACTCTTTGACCTGTTCTGACCAGATAATAAGGAACGGATCCTCATGTAAAATTTCCCCATCCCAGCCCAGTGATGCAGTTTACTGGTGTGAGTCTGGATCAGGAGAGTTCAGCAACACAGTCAACATCACTACACATGGTACATTTTATTACATTTAGTCTTTATTTCTCTTTTTGTCAACGCTACTCTAACCCTGCTATCTGTGGCTGCAGCTGAACATCAACATCATTTCAGTATCATCTTTTAGTAGAAATCATATCAATTATTCAAAATGATATAATGATTCTGTCAAATAAATCATCACTGAATAAGAACTAGAAAGAGAATATCCTAAGGAAAATGAAAGCTGAAGTGATGCTGAATTAGCTGAAGAAGTTGTTGAAACAATGCTGAGTTAGCCGAAGAAACTGCTTAAAAGCAATATTGAAAAAGTTGACACTAAACCTGAAATGTCTAACTTGTAAACCGAGAGATTAATGGCTTTTTAAGGGCTAACATTAAAATCAAAGAAGAAGAGGATGAAAATCCTGCATGTTTAAGTGTAACAGTTGAAGAGTTTGAAGAGTTGAAATCTGCAGCTAACCTGACAGAAAATAATATTGATGATAGTGCTATCATAGCTGAAGCAATACCCGAGAATAGATTAAAAAAATTAAACTTGCAAAAAGGAGGTAGATTTTGTATGAAATGGCTGGAAATGAATTCATGCAGATGAGTATGAAAAAAATGAAAAGTTGATGTCTACTCAAATATATTTAAAATGGATAGCTTAAAAACATTGTTGTTCACTAATGAATGTTAAGCAATATCTGAAGGTAAAAGAACATATAAGCAGGAGGCTGAATGACATGACGTGGTGGGAAAATACCCGAATAGTGTTAGATAAGAGTACAAAATGTGTTATTATGAGTCTAAAAGCAGTAGAAATGTTGAAAGGGCTGAAAATCCTGCATGTGTAGCATTTGAAGAGTCTGAAGAGTTAAAGTCGGCTGTAAAAAGCACTGCAACCTGACAGCTACAGACTGTTACAGAACTGCAAATGTCCTTTTGGTATTTCTTGGAGTAAAATTTGTTGATACAGTTAGAAACGGGAGAAATTTCAGCTTTTCTCAGAAAATGAGCTTGTTTGGTATGGGAGTCAATGGGCAGCAGGGAGGGATCTGGCAGCACTGAGAGGCTCGCAATTCAAATTCTGTAAACCTCTCTGGATTTTTGAGCACATTGTGTGAGAGAAGACACGTTTGTCCACAATTATAGCACTGGTAGACAGTAATTCGTGATGGGACTACTGTAGCATGGAAAGAGAAAATGATTTTTAGACCCTCTCCCACTTCAGCTGATGATGTCACCCACTCTTGTCCTTAACATTCCACACAATACACATCCATTATGAAGTTGAATTTTGTCTGAAATTATCATGAACTTTGAAAGGTAATTAATCAATAATGGTAGAAGATATTAAAAAGTTGAATGCAGGTTGAATAGTTGAAAGTTTTGTGAATTTTTAGAAATTGGTCTGGTGAAAGTATGATAAAATAATCATAGAAATTGAAGATTTTAAGTTTGAAGCTGAATGTTTCATCTGTTTACAGATGTTTGAATAGCTCAAAATATGTAAAAGTACTGGCAGAAGATACAAGAATAATACAACCTACAGTATACATTTGAAGAACAATTAACAAACAATAAAATATATACATGCTGTTTCACACCATGGTCTATAAGCTGCTTTAGGTCTACACCAGCTGATCTCTGACTGAAGCTTCATATTCTGACGGATTTACAGGTAACTATTTACGTGGTTTGATCCTGTTGAGCCCCGTCCATCCTGTGACTGAGGGAGAGTCTGTTATTCTGGGCTGTAAATCCAAGGAAAAAGAAAAACTATTCGGTGTGTTTTTCTATCAGAATAACAAACTGATCCAAAGTGACACCAGAACAGAGCTGAATATCTCTGCAGTGTCAAAGTCTGATGAAGGTTTCTACAGGTGTGAGTCCTCAGGACAAAAGTCTCCTCAAAGCTGGGTGTCAGTCAAAGGTGAGAAGTCTTAAAATGTTTGATTCTTTTCCTATTTTGCACATGACCTGTGGATCTCACTTGGTCTCACCTGTTTCTCGATTTTCTGAAATGATTTTGGTGATTCTGCTCATAAAACTTCCAAAATATGTTTATTGATATTTTTTATTAACTTTCAATTAATATTGAATATTTAAAGCAGAGGCAAGACCTGAAAACTCTTCATTTCCTTTGTGGCTGATCATTAGCCTGATTTGTGGAATAGTATTGATTATTGCCCTGCTGCTGTATGTCTGCATAAGATCAAAAGGTGAGATATTGATTATTGATTAATCACTGTTTCTGATATCACATCATGGAACAGTGCTTCAGTTTCTAATACAAATTCTACTTTGCATTTCACAGGTCCATGTGTCAACAGGTTTGAACAAAATCACATCTCCAAATTAAAAGCACTTCTATATTTCACATCATGTTTTACTTTGAAATGTTCCTGCTCATCACTGCTAATAGACGTTTTTTAACTCCATGTTTCAGACTCACTCAGACTCAGAGAGAGAATCAGGACGCAGTCCTCCATTATGAAAATCAACCACAGGTTTATTCCTCTCTCCTCCACGGTCAGTTTATGTAGCTTCCAACATTGTCACATTTATTTCTGTATCACTTTCTCATCAAGAGACACCAGAAAATAATTTTGATCAGTTTGCCTCAAGTTGTCAGACTGTATCCCTCTGCTGCTCGAGTTAAAGAAAACCCTACTAATATAACATGTTATTTATGAAGTTAAAGCAGAAGTTAGTGATATATTTGTGTTAATATAAGTCTTAAATAGTTATATCTTCCGACAGCAATCACTTACATAGAGTGTTTGGACTGAAACACGGGTCTGTCAGTCACTCTGCTCTGCTCTGAGCCGAAGAGAAAACATTTATCGTATCCTACAGTTTTTATCCAATGAGGAGAGAGAACGGCATGCAGGGCTGTGTGTGCAGCCAAGGAACGCCGTGAATGTGGTGACGTAGCGACGAGGACTGTTATGGTGCGTTCAAGGAAACTCGTATTTTTCCGACCGTGAAGTGGTACCAGTTCGATCTGGTACGAGTTCACCGGTCGGAAGTTACGAGTGGCCGTTATAGTGACTTTCACCGGTAAAACAGGTCGGAAAAACACGAGTGGGTTGCCTGAAACGCTACAAAGTCGTAAGTTGTGACTTGAAGCTGTAATTTACGATTTCAAAAGCCTGCCTGGAACGCAGCATTAGCCAAAACGACCGGATCACTCACTTCTGCTTTAAGTTTAAATCACTATCACAGACATGAGGTGACTGATGGGACTGTGTTTAATTTTGATTGGCCAATAGGTGACTGTATGTATGACGCAATCCAAGACTCAGAAAACGCTGGACAAGGTTCAGTATAAACCTTTTACTTGTGTTCAGGACAACGAAAACATCATTTTTATTTAAAGCTCAGATACTAATGTCACTTCTCCCATTGAAATTGATGTATTTATGTATATGATACTATATTTACAGTAGTTTAATGTGATTTTATTCCAGTTCCATGAACAGAAGAACATCGTCGACAAAACACGAGACATGGAAAACAACAATTAACATGACCATTTATTTTCCTCTGTTACTCAGTTTGTATACCATAGCGCTGACTTTAACATCAGTGTGTGGTTTGATAAGAGTTAAGTGATAGTAAGTAATAACAAGTGTGAATCAAGGAATATCACATGAATCAAATGTACGGTTCATACAGTATTGTATTCTGCTGATCAACATGTAGTTGTGAGAAGAGCAGCATGTAGAGACCTGCAGTCACTATAAGTTCATAGTGACAGTGTCATCATCGGGGAAAAAGGATGGGCAACATTTATGCTTCAGTTTTACATTTAATTTTGTAGCAGTCATTTTGTTTGTTAGATGGCGCAGGATTGTAGCTTTGAAATCAGCTATTATGTTATGCTTGTAGATATGCACTTTTCATTTTATGTGGGGAGTCTGCCATTGTAAAGTTTATTTGTTCGTATTTCTTAAACATTGGTGATAATACATTTGTATCTGGGTTTACTTGTAGATGCATTTTTTTTAATGTTGGAAGATAAACAGAAGAGATGTTTGGAATCTTAAACATTTATTTTCACTGTCTCATGATGATGTGGATTTGTGAATAAATACACTGAAGTAAGGTCAAAAACAGTGGTTGGATTTTCTGTTACAAATATTGACTAGTGCACCTTTACTGGTCCACATCTGGTGCCAGGTGAGAGAGGCCACAGATGGAGCTCATCATAGAGCAAGTTGGAGACTGTCCTCCAGTAAAAATCAAGGTCGTTTGTTTGGGACAATATTATGACCCATAGATATGTTTTATTGTAAGTCGATATCTAATGGCCGCAGTAATTAAAACAAGAGCGGAGGGATAATCATAAGTGTAGTGACATATGTTGTTGCTTCCTTATTGTCCCTTCTGCCTCTTTAATGTGGTGGTGTTATACACAGCACTAGGTGTCAGAGGAGCTGAACAGCAACAACCTCAGGTCCTAACCCTTTATGAGTCATTACCGGTCTCTGTCAGTACGTTTACATGACACTTGAAAAAAACGAATTATTGCCTTAAAGCAGAAGTAAGTGATATATTTGTGTTAATATAAGTCTTAAATAGTTATATCTTCCGACAGCAATCACTTACATAGAGTGTTTGGTCTGAAACACGGGTCTCTCAGTCCCTCTGCTCTGAGCCCAGGAGAAAACATTCATCGTATCCTACAGTTTTTATCCAATGAGGAGAGAGAACGGAATGCAGGGCTGTGTGTGCAGCCAAGGAACGCCGTGAATGTGGCGACGTAGGGACGAGGACTGTTATGGTGCGTTCAAGGAAACTCGTATTTTTCCGACCGTGAACTCGTACCAGTTCGATCTGGTACGAGTTCACCGGTCAGAAGTTACGAGTGGCCGTTATAGTGACTTTCACCGGTAAAACAGGTCGGAAAAACACGAGTGGGTTGCCTGGAACGCTACAAAATCGTAAGTTGTGACTTGAAGCTGTAATTTACGATTTCAAAAGCCTGCCTGGAACGCAGCATTAGCGAAAACGACCGGACCACTTACTTCTGCTTTAATCCGACTATAACTGGATAACTGAAGTGCATGTAAACACCTTAGTCCGACTGAAATCGGAGTTGAGAACTCCGATTAAGACACCCAGATAATGCGATTGGAATTCGATTTTCTCCGTCATGTATACACCTTAGTCGGAGTATAACTGGACAATGCATGTGCGCATGCTCCACAACCGTAGAGACGGCACCAAGTGGAGCAGAGAAGCCGCCCGTCAGCGCCAATTCAATGCATTTCACACAGCGCGACCAGCAAGAGTGTTTTATTTTTTTTTAAAAAGAGAGAGAGGAAAAAAGGAAGCCAGTATCCTATTCTCAGCGCGCATCCAGCCCAGACTGGCGCGTCTGGTCGGGAACTGCAGTTGAGAATTTATTATTAATTACTATTAATTTATTACTATGTTGCTTATATTCAGTTTTTTACGAGGTGACAGAAAAGTCAACAGGACAAGGGGGGGGGGGGGTATTAACCCGCTGAAGCAACGGGTGACGCCGCATGCGGTGGCTGACCCCGTCAGTTATTCGATTTCCTCAGATGCATGTATATTGAGACAAGGACAGAAGTCCGACTTGACGCCAAAATCGAATTTTGAGCATAGCTCGATTAAGCTCTGCATGTAAACGTACTGAACACAGTATGGTCATTACCGGTCTCTGTGTCTCTTCTTCTGTGGTCATGCTGCAGTCTGAGCTCAAAGACGTTTGAAGACTTTAGTGAGAACAGGTGATGATTGTCACTGACCTTATATCTTTGTAGCTGAGCCTGGTAGAAACAAGGAAACAGACTAAGGTCAAACAACTAGTTTTTTTGTCATCAGATCAAAGCTCACAGTTCAGAAATACTGTAATATCAGTGAAGTTGAAACCTAAAATTTTTAATTTTAACTATTATGAACAGGTCAGTGTGATTCGATGACCCAGTCAACAAAATATGTGAAGGAGGTGGAGGTGTTAAAGGGAAACTGTGTGGCTGACTTCTTCTCAGACTCTCGTTCCTGTTTGAGTTAAGTTTCCTCCTTCATATATTTGATGTGTGAGGCCACTGTAGCAACACGAGTTCTCAACCCACAGGCCAAATTAAACACAGGAGGGTCGAGGATCTTAATAACATCGGCTCTAAAATCACTGATAACAACGTGGAAGTGAGAAATGTAAAGAAGAACTAATGTCTGCTGGCAGACTGACAGACCCTCCTGTATCAGTGTTTTTAAATAGAAACCTCAAACTAACTGTACCAACTCTTTACTGAGAAGCGTCTTCACTTTATGCAGCTGTTCTGAAAATGAAGAACTGGTCTGTGTTTGAATGTGTGATATTTCACAGCTAATAGCTGACAACATGCAACAGACCAACACGTTCTCACTCCCTGTGCGTCAACAGCCAGACGAATGGTCTCTGTCCCTCACCGTCACATGCCTGACTCATTAAGTACCCATTTTTCTACTTCCTGAACTTTAGCCAGCGCTCTACTTCCTGTTTTACATTGGACAAACTGATTAATCAGGTGTGTCTGACAACCTCTTAACAATGGTCAGACACACCTGGATTAATCAGTTTGTCCAATAATGTAAGACAGGAAATAAAGGAGCTGGTGTACGATCAGGAAGTAGGGGAGCTGTGCATAAAGCCAATTGGTAAGTGTCAAAGGTCACAGGGGTCAAACATCAAAGTGAATCCAGCCATTCCTGCTTTTTCCTAACAAAACACACATGCTTTAAGTTATCATCATGAAATATAAATATGTTGTATATCAGAGAGTCCTCTATCAGAATATTTTGGTCCCGTTGCTCTAGGGGCCCCGGGGGGCCACTTGGCTTTCCCATGCTCCCACAGAGTTGGGTGCCGGGGTGATGGATAAGGGCCTCACCAT
The DNA here is from genome assembly GCF_905171665.1 of Trachurus trachurus. Taxonomy (NCBI): domain Eukaryota; kingdom Metazoa; phylum Chordata; class Actinopteri; order Carangiformes; family Carangidae; genus Trachurus; species Trachurus trachurus. The sequence continues at coordinate 15,014,606 of NC_139909.1, read as the reverse complement.
GAGTCCACAGGCCAAGTTTCAAGTGATTTGGTCGGTTTCTATGGAAACGGTGGCCTCAAGGATACAGAGGAATGCGGCTGTTTGAAGCCCCGCCTCTCGAAAAGTAATGGCTGGATCAGGACCGAACACACATCTACGCGTTCGTCTTGGGCCCCCGAACCAAGTATTAAAAAATCAGAACTGTACGACTTTTGGAAATGTGTTTTGTCTATTTCGGCTTTTCTGACTAAGAGGATCTCTCACGCTTTAAGTCTGACAGACTCTGATTCCTGACTAAATTACCACGTTTACATGATGTTTTTAAAGCGGAATTAATTAATTCTGAATTAAATAGTTTGGAATTAAAATATTTTCCTTCGAGTTTACATGGACATAATAATTCCGAATTAGGGTTTACATGGAAGACACGTTAAATCGCCTTTATTTGATTCCGCTCAACGTCTGGAGGTCGGGAAGCGTTCTGATTGGACAGAGGGTACACGTGTTTACGTATTTACGTCTACCGGAAGAAAACAAACTCCATTCTCAGTGTGTGAAGCTGGTGTGAAGTGAACAGAGCTGCAGCTGCGAGCCGCTCCGCTGCTCCTGAACTTAACAACAACTTAGAAGCAGAAAGTTTCTCCTCTTAACTGCCAGGATGGCCTTCCCTGGGTGTGTGAGCCCGGCCGCCACTGCCGCTACTGCTACGGCGGGGAAGGCGAAGCTCACTGATCGCCTTCCCCGCCCCCAGCGGCGGCGGCGCCAGGCTCACACACCCTCACTGCCCGGATCGCCTTCCCCGGTGTGTGAGCCACCGGCGGCCGGGCAGCGGGGTCTGTGGAGCGGGTTCATGAAGCCTGGTTGTCCCGACATGATTCACTCACAACACTGCGGCTGTAACATTATGTTGTGTGTGTTGTAGCCGAAAAGTAGGCTATAACATAACGTTACAGCCGCAGTGTTGTGAGTGAATCATGTCGGGACAACCAGGCTTCATGAACCCGCTTCACAGACCCCGCTGCCCGGCCGCCACTAGAGCAGCAGCGGCGGCGGCCAAGCACCGGGGTCTGTGAAGCGGGTTCATGAAGCCTGGTTGTCCCGACATGATTCACTCACAACACTGCGGCTGTAACGTTATGTTGTGTGTGTTGTAGCCTACTTTTCACGGTTAAATTATCACCGAGACACACACATAGAGCGGCGAGTCAGTTAATACGCATGCACAGAACGACCGGAATTATTTTTAAAAAGAATAAACGTTTACATGATAGAGGAATTAATTAATTCCGCTTTAAAATAGGAATAAACCACCCACTTAATTCGGAATTAAGTTTAATTCCGAATTAAATTTTCACTCGGAATTAAGTGTTTACATGATCTTTTTAAAGCGGAATTAACTTTAATTCCGAATTAAATGATTTTAATTCGGAATTAAAGCTCTCATGTAAACGGGGCAAATGTCTTTAAGCTCAAACTGCAGCATGACCACAGAAGAAGAGACACCGGTAAAGACCATACAGTCTATGGTGATGACTCATCAAGGACCTGAGGTTGTTGCTGCTCACCTTCAGCTCGGCTCTAAAATCACTGATAACAACGTGGAACTGAGAAATGTAAAGAAGAGCTAATGTCTGCTGACAGACTGACAGACCCTCCTGTATCAGTGTTTTTAAATAGAAACCTCAAACTAACTGTACCAACTCTTTATTGAGAAGCGTCTTCACTTTATGCAGCTGTTCTGAAAATGAAGAACTGGTCTGTGTTTGAATGTGTGATATTTCACAGCTAATAGCTGACAACATGCAGCAGACAGTGGTGATAGAACAGAGGAGACTTTTATCATGAACTTGTTCAAGCTCAATCTCCAGACATTGATTCTTGTTTCCTCATGATTTTTCAGACTGAGAAATAAATATTGACTTTGTTAATATTAAGATTGTAACATCACTGCCAGTTATTGTTGTATTAACAAAAACTGCTGTTATCTCTGTTTTGTCTCTACCACTTTGCACACACTGTATAGTACGTGATGCTTCTTCTTTTCTACTTCCACACACACGAGATGTGAATGTCTTCGAGTGACGACAAGGAAACAGTTGTAATTCAAGCGGATCATTTGATTCTACTGTTTTGATCACATTTGACATCAGATACTCTGTGGAGAGGATGAAGCAAATTCATGCATTCGTATACACAACACACCTCATGGGTCAGACACCAACCTATGCACCAGAGAGCAGGAAGTGGAAATATACGTGCTGTGGTCATGTAGTGGTCTGAGCTTTGTGTGAAACAAAGAGAAGAACAGAGAGGCTGTACTTAGAGGGAGTCGAGCAAAACATAAATACATAAACATTAATGTGTGAAATGTAACTTCCTCTTCTTCTGTACCATCCCTCTCTCTCTCTCTTTTTTGTTACTTTAATGTAAAGTAGAAACATTTCTAAAAGCAGAGCGACGTGTTGGTGCTGGATGTGAAGATGGGCCACACTTTGCTCCGTGTGCTGTCTTTACTCTGTGAGTTCATCAGTCATTTTACAATTTCAGAGGCAGATTTTTGTTGATGTGACCAGAGCTACATGGAGAACTGCACAAGTTATTTATAGTTATTTGTACAATGTGTGATCATTATTGTCTGATCTGATGTTATGTTAAAGTTTTTTGTTTTATTTTACATCTATTTTATTTAAGTTTTATGTTTCCTGCCTCTTCAGAAATTTGTCTCAGACATTTGCCAATAAGGAAAAGTTGCCTCTTCTGAAACTCCACCTGGTTCTTAAACGCTGTAGTTCATGATGATGTTTGTCAGGTTGATCATTTCTGATTGGGTTTCAATCTTTATTTTAGTGCTGGATACACTCTTCTACGGAGAGACTCAAGGTAACTGGTTCTTTTTATTTCCTGTTTTTTTCTCATTTATAATTTTTCAAATATTAATTTCCTGCTACAACAATTATTTTTAATCATGTCCTCTTTGTGTTTGTATGTGATCCTTTAATTTGTTTTATATATCAATATAAATGATTTATATGTTGAGAGAAGTGTAAAATTGCATATTTTTCAAAATAATTCATATCAGTATTTGTGATTTCTGCACCGTGGTGTGTTCAAGTTCATGTATTAACCAAATGCTAAGCCTCAGATCAGAGTCTGTTACCTTCATACAGATGAGTTTTCTTTACATGTGTTGGTCTGGTCATCTTACCAGGGTCGGGTAGTGACCCATCAGAAACACTGATGAGAGAGTTAACAACAGATAGTTATTAGCTGCAGCATAGATGATCTCACTCAACTGACATAGTGTCTCTTTTTGTCACTTTGCCAGAGAAACTGTCAAATGTTTCACATATATGGATGATATGTTTCAACAACATGAACTCATTTACAGTCTGAGCAGTTTTGTACACCATACATGTTAATGTACACAGGGCCGTTGTATAGGGGAGAAAGGTGATGATAATTCTAGGGGCCCAGCACCCAATGGGGCCCATAAAAAGTTTGTATGACTGAAATGTATGACTGAATTATTCTGTGTAAGACCCTGACTAATATAGTAAAACTCAACATCCTTCTAAGAATATTTGTCTTATTTCTTGTCCAAATGTCTCATTTCTAGTCAAAACTAATCTCTTTCCACTTAAAATAAGACTCATTACCTTAAAAATTAACTTGTTTTTAGATAATTTTCACTTAAATTCACAATAAATGGAAAAATCTGCCAGTAAAAGTAAGTTTTTGTGCTTGTAATAAGAAAAACTTGCTCCACTATCAGATTTTTTCGACTTATTCCAAGTGAAAATCTGCTTGAAAGAAGTAAAAAGTGTCTAAAAACAAGCTACTTTTAATATGATGTGTCTTATTTTAAGTATAATGAGATTTGTTTAGACTAGAAATTACATTTTGACTAGAAATAAGACAAATATTCTTGCTCAGATACTTGAGTTTTTGCGGTGTAATGCTGCATTAGCATCAAAACAAAGAAGGCTAAATAAGAAACGATAATACATACATAGTCTAAGAAAAAAAAAAGGAAAAGTTAGGGGGAGGGGCCCACTTTAGTATTCTCTAAAGGGGCCCAGAATTCCTAGCAACGGCCCTGAATGTACATAGGGAGAAAAAAATGCTGCTGGCCACACGATCTTTTGTGGAATAGTTTGAGATAGAGATAACTGCTCTATTCCCTCTAGCGTGCTACGGCATCATCAAGGCCAGACTGGAAGCAGACACAACAATCATACCAGCAGGAGGCAGTGTGACACTGACCTGCTCTGTGGTCGGTCCTGATGACTGGAAATACGACTGGTTATACGACTGGTTCAGACGAGTCTCACACTCTTCTGGAGCTGATCAAATTAAAGACGTTAGATCAGACAGAGCTGTTGTATCAGATGGAGGTCTGTACTACTGCAGAGGAGGGAGAGGAGACTTTTACACAGAGAACAGTGAGGAGGTCCTCATTCAGAAAACTGGTGAGTTTGATCATTTAATATTCATTGTTCTGATTAAGTTTCTTGTCAGTGGTTAAAAAAAGAAGAGTAAAACAAAACAAAATGTTAGTTTCTCTTCAATTTGTGTGAAATGCGAGACATTTGTCATTATCACAGTATTTGTGTTTTACTGACTGTAGCCTATCTTCTAAAACAAGTTGATCAGCTTCAAACTTAAAAAAAAAAAGACCATTAAAAACAGTGCTGCAGTGAAAACCTGTGTTTTTCACTTTTTTTCTATTTTTTTCCTTTTTTATACTGTGTGTTTTTTTTTTTACATCAACAGTTCCCAGCGCTGTGACTTTGCTTCCCAACTGGTCTGTGATCTACAGAGGAGAGAAGATCACTGTCAGATGTGAGATCCAGGGAGGTGGAGACACTGAGTGGACGTATGAGTGGAAAACAACCAGCTCATACAAACCTCCATCACTCAGAGAATTCACTATCAACAGTGTTACTGAGTCTCACAGAGGAAACTACTGGTGCCAGGGTCAGAAGAACTATTTATTAACACAGTGGGGGAAAATCACATTGACTGTATCATGTAAGTGTGACTTTCAGCCATATGAAAATGTTGTTTTACGACATTAAAAATCTGTTTTATCTGAACAAAGCTATAGAAACACTTTCTATATATTTTGCTTCAGACACTCAGTAAAATGTGTTAAGTGTTTCAACAAAAGAACTGAAAATGAGCTTTGTTGAAATACACAGTAAAAATGAAGATTTTTTTTCAGCAACAAATCCTATCTAACCTTTGAGTGGTTTTGTTTTTCTCTGTGAACTGGACAGTAAACAAACCCCGGGCCTCACTGAGAGCCAGTGACAGAGTCCTACCAGCAGGGGGCAGTGTGACACTGACCTGCTCTGTGAACCCATCATCTCGTTGGAAATACAACTTGTACAGAGACAATAAACTCTCTGAACCTCTGAACCCACATGATGCTGCTTTCAAGACAAGTGGAGAGATCAGTGTCTCACAGGAAGGAGTCTACAGGTGCAGAGGAGGAAGAGGAGGAAGAGGAGACCCAGTCTACTACACAGAGTACAGTCAGGAAGTCAGGATTGTTAATGCTGGTGAGTATAGAAATAATAAACTAATTTTATATTAATGAAAAACCATTACAGTGAAGATTAGAAATCCAATGTTTAATTAACTTTTTGTCATTTTGTTGTTAAATTCTTGACCATAATCAGTCCCAAACAGAGCTGTTGTGACTCTTCAACCCAACTGGCCTGAGATCTACAGAGGAGAGACGATCACTGTCAGCTGTGAGATCCAGGGAGGAGACACTGAGTGGACGTATGAGTGGAAAACACCAACCTCACTCAAACCTCCAGATCAACATGAATACAGGATCAGTCCTGCTTCATCATCCCACAGTGGAGACTACAGCTGTAGGGGCACGATGAAGAGTGATCGACTTAATACAACAGAGTGGAGTGATTCAGTCAGACTGACAGTGTATGATGGTAAATCACATCATGTTTCATTTGAACTGAAAATCTAAAGAAGTCATTAAAAAGTGTTTTTGTTCCTTTCTACTGAAACTGTATCATATAGTTTGTCCATATTGTGTCCAACTTCTCAACAGTCAAACCCAGGCCTGTCCTCACTGTGTCTCCATCATGGCTGAGTCCTGGAGCCTCAGTAACTCTCAAGTGTGAGGTTGGACTTAAATCTGCAGGATGGAGGTTCTTCTGGTTTAAGGCTGTTCCTGATCCATCACAGCTCTCCTACCGCTCTGAGCTGCTCCCTGGTAGCGGCAGTGGGACTGAACAGGATTCCTACATGGTCCATGGTCAGACACACACAGCAGGATATGTGTGTCGGGCTGGAAGAGGAGACCCAGTGGTTTACACTGAGACTAGTGAACCAACGTTTGTCTGGTCTGGAGGTCAGTTGGTTGAGATGATACGTGTTTGTTCCAAATACCTTTGTTACTGCTGATGTTTCTGATACTCAACAAAGGAACATTAACACTACACTGTTGTTTTTAATGTTAATATCTTTGTGTGTGTGTGTTGTTGTTCAGATGTTGATCCATCAGCGTCTCTCTCAGTGAGTCCTGACAGAGTGCAGCACTTCACCTCTCAGGAGGTCTTAGTGAGATGTGAAGGAAACTTTACTAAGTGGAGACTGAGGAGGATTCCTAAGCGTTACCATGGGACCTGTTCTGACCAGAGAATAAAGAACGGATCCTCATGTAAAATTTCAACATCCCAGCCCAGTGATGCAGTTTACTGGTGTGAGTCTGGATCAGGAGAGTTCAGCAACACAGTCAACATCACTACACATGGTACATTTTATTACATTTTGTCTCTTTTACACTTTTTGTAGAATCTGAATAATTTTCAATGTCTCATGTGATTGAATTTATTTTGGAGTTGAGTTGTTACATCAACAGTGACTTTCTGAGAGTTTGGTCTGCGACTCTGCTTCATGGTTTGTTCAGTTATTGTAGCTTCACAACACAAACTAAATCACTTCCTCTGTGATCTGTAGATTTTACATCAATTACACGCATTCATGTTGTTTCTCATGTATCTTTATGCTGTTTTTAAAGGTCTGCACCAGCTGATCTCTGACTGAAGCTTCATGTTCTGACTGTTTTACAGGTTCTGGTTTGATCCTGTCGAGCCCCGTCCATCCTGTGACTGAGGGAGAGTCTGTTATTCTGAGCTGTGAATTCAGGACAAATGAAAATGTTTCCAGTGTGTTTTTCTATCAGAATAACAAACTGATCCAAAACGACACCAGGACGGAGCTGAATATCTCTGCAGTGTCAAAGTCTGATGAAGGTTTCTACAGGTGTGAGTCCTCAGGAAAGAAGTCTGCACAGAGCTGGGTGTCAGTCAGAGGTGAGTAGTCTGACTGTTGTCTGATAAAGAAACAGTGTCAACAATATATGTGTTTTATTTTGTTACGTTACAAAGACGTGAAGTCACCTGTGTTTCAATATTTCTGATTTTGATTTTGAAGTTCATCATATAAGGTTTTTTTTTTTTTATTGAAGCTTTTATTACCTGATAATTAAAATCAAGTATTCACAACAGATGTGCCAAGACCTGAGAGCTCTTCACTTCCTGCGTGGCCAATCATTCGGCTGGTTTGTGGAATACTATTGATTACTGTCCTGCCGCTGTTTAGCTGCATAAGATCAACAGGTGAGATATTGAATAATTATTGATCAGCTCTGATGTCTCATCATAGAGCAGTGCTTCAGTTTTTTAATACAAATCCTACTCTGCATTTCACAGGTCCATGCGGCAACAGGTTCATACAACAAACTCTCGTCTCCAATTAAATTCACTTCTTTATTTCACATCTTTATCATGTTTTACTTTGAAATGTTCCTGCTCATCACTGCTAATAGATGTTTTTTAAACTCCATGTTTCAGAGTCACTCAGACTCAGAGAGAGAATCAGGACTCAGTCCACCATGATGAAAACCAACAGCAGGTTTATTCCTCTCTCCTCCACGGTCAGTTGTTCATGTAGCTTCCAACACTTTCACATCTATTGAGGAAGTTGTTTAAGTTTAAATCACCGACATGAGGTGACTGATGGGACTTTGTTTCATTTTGATTGGCCTATAGGTGACGTCTGTGTCTATGAATCAATCAGAGGCTCTGAAAACACTGGACAAGGTTCAGTATAAACGTTTTCTAATGTCCAAGACAATAAAAACATAATTTATTCAGCTCAGGCACTAATGTCACATCTCTTATTGAAACTGATATAAAATGTCTGTAATGTTCATCTCAACAGATCAATGCTCTGACTATGTGAATCCAGATCCAACAGGTACAAACAGTAATCTCTTTGCCTTGTTTTATCTTTTCCTCTTCAACTTGGTTTTATTTTATTGACACTTTTCCTTTTGATTGTGGCTTTGATTTCTTCAGTTTATCCACCCGAAATATAGAAATGCTTCATGTGCTTTGGTAGATACTGTTGAAGAGAAATTTGAGTTGATATTTTCTGTTCAACAGTTCTCTAACATCTAAATTACACCTTTATTTAGGTGTAATCACTTTTGGTTGAATTATCAGAACTTTGCAACTCCACATAGAGATTTTGTTTGTATCATTTTATGACAAAATACTATTTACAGTAGTTTTTTTTTATTTTATTCCAGGTCCATGAACAGAAGAACATCATCAACAAAACAAGAGAGACATGGACAGCAAGACATTTTATAGAGGTGGACAACAGTTTATATTAAAGGTCCCATATTATACTGTTTTTCAACCATTTCACATAGGTCTAAGTCATCCAACCACATTGTATTCGGACTTGTCCCCAAATCAATCTGCGGTACTAAATCTCAGCAACCTAAAAGTAGCTCTCAAGAGCTCTCCTGAGAATGAGCCGTTTCTGTTCTGCACCTTGAAATGCAAGTAATGCAAAAGCTTTTTCACCTCCAGGCATCATAGACAGGCCATGGGAACACATACAACCGCCACAAAACCAGTATAAAGTGGATTTTGCATAATATGGGTCCTTAAAAAAGAAAAAAGTTTTGGTTTATTTATCTTTTGCATATAAATATTGAATACATATTATATTGATATATTATATTTCTAAGTGAAGTATCTGTACCATAGGTTATTTCTCATTATTAAACATTTTATACAGGTTTTCTTTTTTTTCTCTGTTGCTCAGTTTGTACATCAAGTGCTGAATTAAACATCAGTGTCTGATAAGACAGTAATTTCACACACACATCACATACACAGCTCATACAGTGGTTGTATCCAGCTGATCAACTGTAGTTGTGAGAAGAGCAGCATATAGAGACCTGCAGTCACTGTGAGATCAAAATGACAGTGTCATGATCAGGAACAACAATGCTTGAATTTAAAATTGTATTTTGTTGCAGTAATTTTGTTTGTTGAGATGACACAGGATTGTAGCTATTGTCAGCTTTGATATTATATGTTTATATCTGGGTTTGCTTGTAGATATTATGGATGCAGTTTTTGTCTTATGTGGGGAGTTGTGCCATTGGAAATTTTATTTGTTTTATATTTTCTGAAACATTCATTTGAACAATTTAGCCGTGTTTATTTCCATTGTCTCAAAATCATTTGGATTTGTCAATAAATACAATTAAGTAAAGTCAAAACCTTGGTTGGATTTTCTGTTACAAATATTTACTAGTGCACCTTTACTGGTCCTGGGTGAGAGAGAGAGAGAGAGAGAGAGAGAGAGAGAGAGAGAGAGAGAGAGAGAGTGAGAGAGGCCACAGATGGAGCTCATCATAGAGCAAGTTGGAGACTGTCCTCCAGTAAAAATCAAATCCATAGGTTGTTTGTTTGGGACAATATTATGACCCATAGATGTGTTTTATTGTAACATCTAGTGGCCGCAGTGACAAGAGCAGAGAGAGGAGTGTAGTGACGTGTTATGCTGTTGTTGCTTCCTTATTGTCCCTTCTGCCTCTTTAATGTGGTGGTGTTATACACAGCACTGCCACCAGGTGTCACCATGAACAGCAACAACCTCAGGTCCTTGATGAGTCATCACCATAGACTGTACGGTCATTACCGGTCTCTGTGTCTCTTCTTCTGTGGTCATGCTGCAGTTTGAGCTCAAAGATGTTTGAAGACTTTAGTGAGAACAGGTGATGATTGTCACTGACCTTGTATCTTTGTAGCTGAGCCAGGTAGAAACAAGGAAACAGACTCAGGTCAAACAACTAGTTTTTTGTCATCAGATCAAAGCTCACAGTTCAGTCTGCTGTGGAAAAATATCAATGAGGTTGAAATCTAAAATTTAAAATTTTAACTCTTGTGAACAGGTCAGTGATTCGATGACCCAGTCAACAAAGGGTGAAGGGTGTGGAGGTGTTTAAGGGAAACTGTGTGGCTGGATTCTTCTCAGACTCTCGTTTCTGTTTGAGTTTAGTTTCCTCCTTCATGTATTTGATGTGTGAGGCCACTGAGTTCTCAACCCACAGGCCAAGTTAAAACACAGGAGGGTCGAGGATCTTGTTAATAACATCGGCTCTAAAATCTCTGAAAACAACGTGGAAGTGAGAAATGTAAAGAAGAACTAATGTCTGCTGGCAGACTGACAGACCCTCCTGTGTCAGTGTTTTTAAATAGAAACCTCAAACTAACTGTACCAACTCTTTACTGAGAAGCGTCTTCACTTTATGCAGCTGTTCTGAAAATGAAGAACTGGTCTGTGTTTGAATGTGTGATATTTCACAACTAATAGCTGACAACATGCAGCAGACAGTGGTGATAGAACAGAGGAGACTTTTATCATGAACTTGTTCAAGCTCAGTTCAGACTTTGATTCTTGTTTCCTCATGATTCAGACTGAGAAATAAATATTGACTTTGTTAATATTAAGATTGTAACATCACAAGTTATTGTTGTATTAACAAAAACTGCTGTTATCTCTGTTTTGTTTCTACCACTTTGCACACACTGTATAGTACATGACGCTTCTTCTTTTCTACTTTCACACACACGAGGTGTGAATGTCTCTGAGTGGTGACAAGGAAACGGTTGTAATTCAGATTGTTTTGATCGCATTTAACATCAGACACTCTGTAGAGAGGATGAAGCGGATTCATGCATACGTAGATACACACAACACACCTGATGGTCAGACACCAACCAACTAGAGACAGACCATTTTATTTTAGCAGAGAGCAGGAAGTGTAAATGTGTCAACGTCAGTGGCGTGCACAGACTTTTTGAAGGGCAGGGGCGAAAAGGAAAAAAAGGGGCACCTAATAGCGCGTCCTCGCCACTGAAGAGGGCACTTTAGCACACGTTTTGGCTTCCCTGAAGGCACTTTAACACGTGTTTTAGCTCCCAAGAGCCGGCGACCACAGGTCGGCGGCGAAAAAATTTTGGCCTTTTTTAACATCGATTTGGCCTGTTTTAATATCAATACCTTAAGACTAAAAAACATCGATGTGGCCTGTTTTAACACGTGTTTTGGCTCCCAAGAGGGCACTTTAGCACACATTTTGGCTTCCAAGGGCACTTTAATATGTGTTTTGGCTTCCAAGAGGGCACTTTAACATGTGTTTTGGCTCCTAGAGGGCACTTTAGCACACGTTTTGGCTACCATGAGGGCACTTTAGCACACGTTTTGGCTCCTAGAGGGCACTTAAGCACGCGTTTCAGCTCCTAGAGGGCACTTTAGCACGCATTGTGGCTCCTAGAGGGCTCTTTAGCACACGTTTTGGCTCCTAGAGGGCACTTTAGCACACGTTTTGGTTCCTAGAGGGCACTTTAGCACACGTTTTGGCCCCCATGAGGGCACTTGAGCACATGTTTTAGCTCCGAGAGGGCACTTTAACACACGTTTTGCCCCCCATGAGGACACTTTAGCACGTGTTTTGGCTTCCAAGAGGGCACTTTAACACACGTTTTGCCCCCCATGAGGACACTTTAGCACGTGTTTTGGCTTCCAAGAGGACACTTTAACGCGCGTTTTGGCTCCCAGGGGGCACTTTAGCACGCGTTTTTCAACAATTGGGCCACGGGGGGGGGGCGACCGCCCCCCCTGCCCCCCCCCTGTGCACGCCACTGGTCAACGTGCTGTGGTCATGTAGTGGTCTGAGCTTTACGTGAAACAGAAGGAAGAACAGAGAGGCTGTACTTAGAGGGAATCGAGCAAAACTCAGATCTCATACATGTGTGAAATGTAACTTCCTCTTCTTCTGTACAATCTCTCTCTATCTCTCTCTCTTTTGTTATAGAAACATTTCCAGAAGCAGAGCGATGTGTCGGTGCTGGATGTGAAGATGGGCCACACTTTGCTCTGTGTGCTGTCATTACTCTGTGAGTACATCAGTCATTTTACAGTTCTGTGTCTTTCAGAGACAGATTCATGATTTTAGCACCGTAGTAGTTGTGTTGATGTGACCAGAGCGACATGTAAAACTACACAGGTTACTACTTATTTGTACAATGCATGCTCATTATAGTCTGATGCAACTGTTTAATTTGAGTTTGTATGTTTGCTGCCTCGTAAGAAATTTACAGAATATTGTTGAACATTTCTGATTCAATCTTTATTTTAGTGCTGAATACACTCGTACATGGAGAGACTGAAGGTAACCACACCTCCTATCCTCTTTGTGTTTGTATGTAATCCTGTAATTTGTTTTATAAATTATACAAATGAAATAAATGACTAGAGAAGTATCCAATGGTGTAAAACTGCATTTTTTCCCCAAACATGTCATAGCTTCATTTCACGTATTTATGTTTTCAGAGCTGTGTTCATGTATGTGAACCGAATGTTGAACTGAGCCTCAGATCAGAGTCTGTTACAGTACCTTCATACAGATGAGTTTTCTTTACATGTGTTGGTCTGCTCATCTTAACAGGGTCGGGTAGTGACCCATCAGAGACACTGATGAGAGAGAGTTAACAACAGATAGTTATTAGCTGCAGTCCTGCAGGCAGCACTGCAGTGTCATCACTTTGCCAATGTGAGAAACTGTCAAATGTTCCACATATAGACGGATGATATGTTGCAACATGAACTCATTTACAGTCTGAGCAGTGTTGTACATGATACATATTACTGAAGAGATAAAATGCTGCTGAAAAAGTGCATTCACTCAAGTATTTTTTCAGGGTTTTATGCCTTTATAATTGACAGGACAGCTGGAGAGCGACGGGGAATCGGAACAGACAACGAGCGAAGAAGTGACACACAGCAAAGGTCTGCCTGGTGGAATCGAACCTGGGGCTTCTGCAGCAAGTAAAACTATATGAATCATATGTTCAGATTTTACACATGTAGTACTTCTCTCACTTTGAGGTGTGGCTTGGTGGCTGACTGACACAGTGTCTGTTTGGTCAGAGTTGTCAAAATCAATAGAATAGAATAGGATAGAAATGCTTCACATACACATTGATGTGGTGGATATATTCAGCTCTAACATCCTGTAATGTGTGTTTGTTAACTTAATATTTCAGCCCACTAAGATGTCAGGTTTGGAGTCAGTGTGTTGTGCTTTATGCTTTCTTGAGAAACCTGTGGATACAAAGAGACTAAATTGGGTGAAATCAGATTCATTTCAGCAGAATATTATGACTGACTAAGACATATGTTTGTTTCCAGAGCGTGAACTGAAGGCCACTCTGACAGCAGACAGGACAGAGATACCAGCAGGGGGCAGCGTGACACTGACCTGTTCTGTGGACGATCCTGATGGTTTGAACTACGAGTTGTTCAGATACACTCACTCCTATAGAAATGAATCAAACCCAGTGTTCAGTGTTTCCCAGGGAGGTGTTTACAGCTGTAGAGGATGGAGACCAGAAACACATGATGTCACAGCTCTCAGTGACTCAGTCACCATGTATGAAACTGGTGAGTAAACTGATTTTCTCTGAGTAAAACAACATGGATTCTTTAAATCATAAATCAATACATGGAGGAAGTCAATTAGAGTCTAATAAATGATCGAGGCTCAGTTCCTCTTTTTTTTCTAGTTGTTTTCTTGTTGTGTAATTTAAGTTTTGCTGCCACGGCCAGAGCTACAGGGAGAGCTACAATGTATGCTCATTACAGAATAGCCTATAGTCTGATGTAATGTTGAAGTTATTCTATTTTACATGATTTGAGTTTTATGTTTCAAAATCATCATCATCACACGTTGCTAGATTTCAAACTGAATATTATCTCACTGTAAGAAATATGAATTATTTGTGTAGAAGTAATTTTAATCACTCCTCTTGGTGGCTGGTCCGGACTTAAGCTTGACACATGCAGTTGGTTGAAAGATGACTATGAGAAAATGTTCCAGTTGGTCCCTTTTGACCATTTATTGTAAATACAGTGCTTTAGATTGATCAACAAAACATAACGTAACATAAGAACTGGGATTAGGGCAGGATTGCAGGCCTCAGAACGGTCGAAAACTTGTTGCCTTTCCCAACCACTCCTGGATGCAGTGCTGCTTGGTTTTAAGGCCTCTGTGCTCCTCTGGCTGCACCCACCAGATGGGGCTAGACACACCCAGTCACACACTCAGTCACACACACACTCACTCACTCACATAATGACAAAACACAAGTTAATCAACAAAAACTCATATTGGCTCCTACAATTTGCTTTGATTATTGTTCAATGGTTATTTCTGCTTTTCTGAAAAATGTCCACTATTTTTATTCTGATGACCTCCCCCCACTCTGGACACACTGAAGATAAATACTGTTTTCACTTACTGCATCATGTATACACTTTCTATGGCCCGTTTCATGACTCCATTGTTTCAGTCTATGTAGACTGGACAAATGGATTGTGAAGAGTTTTGTGATATGTTGTATATCTAGTGTGTTGTTGTATGAATGTTTGTGTTGTTTTCTTGACACTTGAGCCCAACTGGTCCACATTCTATACTGGAGAGTCTGTTTGAGCTCTGTTTAACCAGGGCCCTTTTCCCCCTGCTACTGTCATGACAGAGAATGCTTTTAAAGTGTCATCCAGAAAATTACTGCATTATTTGTTATCAAATGTCAGCTGCTGTGGGTGAAATAATCAGAAATAAAATATAAAAGGGGAGAAATAGAGACGTGATTACACGTGATGATTACTGATGTGGAATACAGATAATGTCGTATGTTGTCATGATTTTGTTTCTTATACAGGAGATAAACCCACAGCCACACTGCTAGCAGGTGAAACAACCATACCAGTAGGTGGCAGCGTTACTCTGACCTGCTCTGTGGACAAACCTGCTGAATGGAGATATTACTGGTACAGAAGAAGAACCTCAGGCTCTTATGAAGATCTGAGCAGGAGAGATGGTGATCAGAGCAGAGAGATCAGAGTCTCACAAGGAGGAATCTACAGGTGCAGAGGAGGTCGAGGAAATCCAGTCGTCTACACTGATGGAAGTTATGAAGTCACCATTGAGATAAGTTGTGAGTTTGAGGATTGTGTTTGGACTAAAATGAAATGTGTTCTTGATTATAGTTTTGATGTTTTTCTATTTCTGGTGTGAACAGTTTCCAACAGAGTCACATTGACTTCACAACCAAGCTGGAGTCAGATGTTCAGTGGAGAGACGATGACACTCATATGTGATATCGAGGGAGGTGGAGACACTGAGTGGCGGTATGAATGGACAACACCCAGGTCAACCACCACACATCAGACAGATGTTAATTACTGGAGTACCGGTGCTCTCTACGATGGGGAGTACAAGTGTAGAGGTAGAAACAAAACGGACTTGTACTCTTCAACACAGTGGAGTGAAGGCATCACAAAGACAGTGTCACGTAAGTAATTTATTTATATTTCTGCCAAATAAAATTTCATTTTGAGGAAAGTTTATTCATATATTAATATTTCATTTAAATGATAATACCATCGTCAGCTATAGTGCTCTGTGTTGGTCAGAGCTAAAAAAAAAGACCCAAATGAATTAAGTTAAAGGAACAAACTTGGTTTTGATTTAGAGTTGGGATTCATTAATTTTAAGGGGCTTCCAGGCTTTTGTTGTTCAAGTTTCTGTTGATGTTTAGATTTTTAAATCAGTCTATCAATTACATTTTCAGACGTAGCCTTGAACAAGTGCAAATACAAAGAGGATTCTGACAAATCATTTAATTTTTTAAGGGAGACACTAATTTGCTTCTAAAAAGTCTGAATTTACTTACAACTAACATGAAAGTAGTTTGCACAGATTATTTCGACAAAACGTGTTTACTCTACACTCAACAGCAGCTAAACCAAAGGCTGGGCTGAGAGCCAGTGGTCGAGAGATTCCAGCAGGGGGCAGTGTGACACTGACCTGCTCTGTGAACCCATCAGATGGTTGGATCTACAGCTGGTACAGAGGTGATCAGTCTTATGCAACCCTGACGAGACAAGACGGTGTTTTCCTCTCATCTGGACAAATCAGTGTGTCACAGGGAGGACTGTACAGGTGCAGAGGAGGAAGAGGAGACCCAGTTTACTACTCAGAGTACAGTGATTCAATCAGGATCAACAAAATTGGTGAGTTACATGAATGTTTCTTCGAATGTAACCTGCAGAAAAAACGCAGATGCAAAGAGGATTCTGACAAATCATTTAATTTTTTAAGGGAGACACTAATTTGCTTCTAAAAAGTCTGAATTTACTTACAACTAACATGAAAGTAGCTTGCACAGATTATTTCGACAAAACGTGTTTACTCTACACTCAACAGCAGCTAAACCAAAGGCTGGGCTGAGAGCCAGTGGTCGAGAGATTCCAGCAGGGGGCAGTGTGACACTGACCTGCTCTGTGAACCCATCAGATGGTTGGATCTACAGCTGGTACAGAGGTGATCAGTCTTATGCAACTCTGACGAGACAAGACGGTGTTTTCCTCTCATCTGGACAAATCAGTGTGTCACAGGGAGGACTGTACAGTTGCAGAGGAGGAAGAGGAGACCCAGTTTACTACTCAGAGTACAGTGATTCAATCAGGATCAACAAAATTGGTGAGTTACATGAATGTTTCTTCGAATGTAACCTGCAGAAAAAACGCAGATGCAAATGCAGGTTAGTATTTATGTTAATGAACTCATGTTGATAAATCTCCAACAGTGCAAAACAGAAACATGATCACAAAGTCCCTTTGAGAAGTTTGCATTCTTGTCATTTTGTTGCTTCAAGTTGTTTCAATAATTGTATGTTTTTGTCTGTAACTTCAACTGATGTTGTGAATGTGTTGTTTTGTTCACTTTATTGCAGATTATATTCACTTTAGATTTAACATTATATGACATTATATGATGATTATCTGTTTCTCTAAGAGTAAATGTGTATTTTTGACATCAACAGTCTCCAGTAGAGTCAGTGTGACTCTGCTGCCCAGCTGGTCTGTGATCTACACAGGAGAGAAGGTCACTGTCAGATGTGAGATCCAGGGAGGTGGAGACACTGAGTGGACGTATGAGTGGAGAACAACCAGCTCATACAAACCTCCATCACTCAGAGAATTCACTATCAACAGTGTTACTGAGTCTGACAGTGGAGACTACAGCTGTAGAGGTGGAGGAGACTATTTGTTAACACAGTGGAGTGGAGTCAGGAAACTGACAGTATCAGGTGAGTTGAACTGTCTCTCTCTATTTCTGAAAAGACAAAAACAAATCCTAGTGAATCTGTGCTGAGCTCAACAACAGAACCTCAGCACTTACAGTAAATCACTTCCTGTATGGGAACCTCTGATCACTTAACTAATACAACAGAAACAGGGCCTAGTTAGTTATGTGGTGACCCCTTTGTTTCCTAAATCACGTATCAACCAGTGAATAATGTTCTGTTTGTAACCGTCATGTGATGGTAGTAGCTGTTTTATCAACTCATTTATTTGTTATTTTTGGTTCAATCTGAACAGCTGATAGACCCAAGGCCAGACTGGGAGCAGACACAAGAATCATACCAGCAGGAGACAGTGTGTTACTGACCTGCTCTGTGGACGGTCCTGATGACTGGAAATACGACTGGTTCAGACGAGTCTCACACTCTTCTAGAGCTGATCAAGTTAAAGACGTTAGATCAGCCAGAGCTGTTGTATCAGAGGGAGGTCTGTACTACTGCAGAGGAGGGAGAGGAGAGCCAGAGTTTCACACAAAGAACAGTCAGGAGGTCCTCATTCAGGAAACTGGTGAGTTTAATAATTTATTACTTAATGTCTGCTGCCAATAGTTAGCAAAGTTTGTTTATGTATAATTACACACATTCATCCACACTTGTTTGTGCAGGTCATTACATTCTGTTTTCATGTTTCATGTAGTTTCCATCTGTTTTTGTATTTAAGCTGTTAAATGATGGTTGTGTTGTTTATCAAGACTTTCTTGAAAATCCAAACTCTCACAAAAACAATTGATTACGATTAAAAAACTTCTGATGTCAACAGTTTCCAGTAGCGTCACTGTGACTCCCAACTGGTCTGTGATCTACAGAGGAGAGAAGATCACTGTCAGATGTGAGATCCAGGGAGGTGGAGACACTGGGTGGACGTATGAGTGGAGAACAACCAGCTCATACAAACCTCCATCACTCAGAGAATTCACTATCAACAGTGTTACTGAGTCTCACAGTGGAGACTACAGGTGTAGAGGTAGAGGAGACTATTTGTTAACACAGTGGAGTGGATTCAGGAAACTGACAGTATCAGGTGAGTTAAACTGTCTCTCATTTATCCTGAAAATGTTGTTTCTTAATGTTTCATTGATCCAAATAGGGTGTGTAAATCCCACACCAAAGCCAGCCACAACTTCTGCCTCACCTTTGGTAACTGCACTCTGTCTCCCTCATCACACACCCACAACCTTGGCATCATCTTTGACAGTCAGCTAAGGTTTGACCTCCACATCAACCACATCACCAGGACCGCCTTCTTCCACCTCATGAACACAGCCCGTCTCCGCCCCCTCACTCACCTTCTCTGCTGCAGAAACTCTCATCCACGCATTTATCACATCTAGACTGGACTATTGCAACAGCATCCTCTATGGTTCACCATCCAAACTCCTCAATAAACTGCAATACATGATCCAGAACTCTGTCGCACGCCTGCTCACCCACACCCGCTCCAGAGACCACATCACCCCCGTCCTCCGTGACCTGCTCTGGCTGCCCATCACTCACCGCATAGTTCAAAATCATCCTCCTCACACACAAAGCACTTACATATAGGCCTACTGTATAGTCTTGTGTGTTTTATGCTGTTCTATTGCTGTTTTTAATTGTATTCCACTCTGACTTTGCTCTGTTTTATGATTTTTAAAGTGTAAAGTGTCGCTAAGCATTTGTAAAAGCTCTTACAAATAAAATCTAGTATTATTATTATTTTTATTATTAAATATTAATCTGTCAGTCAATATAAATGGATCAATATAAAACAATTTTCAGTGAATGAACAGGATTATGAAAAATAATTCATATTCCAACTAAAGAGGACAAAGTAGACTGGAGTTAACTTTTTACACAACTACATTTGTCATTAAATAAGCAAATTATACATCAGAGTGAAACTACTGTGTAGTTTTGTTATAACAGTTTGTTAGCTTACTTTTTTGTGGCAAAATCTAAATTAAAAAGTGGATGTTTAGTTTTGTGGAATATTTCAAGTCTTTACTTTTGAAATTTCTAATGTAATAAAACAGAATCACATCCTAATTGTTTTCAAATTTTCTTTGTTTTCTTCGTTTACAGGAAATGAACCCACGGCCACTCTGACAGCATACAGCACAGATTTACCAGCAGGGGGCAGAGTGACTCTGACCTGCTATGTGGATCGGTCCA
Source organism: Trachurus trachurus (assembly GCF_905171665.1). Lineage (NCBI taxonomy): Eukaryota > Metazoa > Chordata > Actinopteri > Carangiformes > Carangidae > Trachurus > Trachurus trachurus. The sequence continues at coordinate 14,994,861 of NC_139909.1, read as the reverse complement.
ACAGCTGGAAATACACCTGGTTCAGACAAACATCTTACTATTCTACATCTCAGACTGTAAGAGGAACAGACTGGTCAACCAGAGACATGACACAGGGAGGCATCTACACCTGCAGAGGAAGGAGAGGAAAACCAGAGTTCAACACACAAGAAAGCAACAAAGTCACTGTTTGGCAAACTGGTGAGTTTAATCTTTAGAAAACATTCACTGTAAAATCAGCTTTTCTGTTCATCAGTAACCTATCATAAGAGAGACATTTTGATACCAACAGCAAACAATAAATAAAAGAACTCGACAATGTTATGATGGAGGTGTGAGGAAAGAAAAGCTAAGTTAGGGAAATATTGAAATAAAATTAATAGATTCATGTAATAAAAATCTACTTAACAATAATTTCAAAGTTTCTAAGAAACAGAAATTGTTTAGGTTGAGAGTTTGGATGTTGATATTGAGTCTAACAAACAGTGTCAGGTCTGTGACACATCAGGTTCACTGAACAAACAGCTGGAATTTATTAGCTGCTAACAGCTGCTCCTGATGATGCTTTCAAAATAAAAGCAAAAAGCTAAACATGTGAATATTCCGTTGTCCTGCTTGGAGTTTTTCTGATACGTGAAATACAAAATCACCATGATTCACTAATTAATCTTTATTTGATCAGCTGGTGTATAGCAGTTGTGAAATGGTTGCTTATACAGTAGGCTGAAGGATGACCACACCATGGATCAGAGTTTGTTCATTTATTCAAACAGGGCAGAGTCAGGAAACACACAGTTTCAGGTAGGAACAGTCTTCCTCCACAATAAGAGCAGTTTGGTCCGACGTCATCCACGTACCCCTTTGTGTGTTACCCCAATAAAGCTCCCCCACAGGTGAACTGGAACATAAAAATAAAACTGATATAAAACAGTTAAAACTTTTTTTTAGATAGTATTGACCAGGTTTTGAGAACGTTCACCTTAATTAAAGCAGAAGTAAGTGGTCCGGTCATTTTCGCTAATGCTGCGTTCCAGGCAGGCTTTTGAAATCGTAAATTACAGCTTCAAGTCACAACTTACGACTTTGTAGCGTTTCAGGCAACCCACTCGTGTTTTTCCGACCTGTTTTACCGGTGAAAGTCACTATAACGGCCACTCGTAACTTCCGACCGGTGAACTCGTACCAGATCGAACTGGTACGACTTCACGGTCGGAAAAATACGAGTTTCCTTGAACGCACCATAACAGTCCTCGTCCCTACGTCACCACATTCACGGCGTTCCTTGGCTGCACACACAGCCCTGCATGCCGTTCTTTCTCCTCATTGGATAAAAACTGTAGGATACGATAAATGTTTTCTCCTCGGCTCAGAGCAGAGCAGAGGGACTGAGAGACCCGTGTTTCAGTCCAAACACTCTATGCAAGTGATTGCTGTCGGAAGATATAACTATTTAAGACTTATATTAACACAAATATATCACTTACTTCTGCTTTAAGAAGGAAAGTAAATAAATAATAACAATAATAACTAAACAGATAAATAAAACATGAGGTAAATATTGACTCAGCTGGTGCAGTAACCTCAGTGTCAGACTCAAGTCCACCTCTGTGTGCTGAGTATCAGCTGTTTGTATCTGACAGTCACAGCAAAGTAACATGATCACAAAGTCACGTGAGAAAGTGCGGGACCTGCTACACAGGCGTTACTTGGCTTGTTACTTGGGTTTGATTCCTGCTTCGAATCCCTTGGGCAAATGAATGCAGTTTTCCTCTGTAACTTCAACTGATGATGTTCATATGTTGTTTTGTTCACCTAACTACAGACACTACACTTTTATTAGATTTAACAGCCATGACAATATATGATGATTTTCTGTTTCTCTAAGAGTAAATGTGTGTTTTGACATCAACAGTTTCCAGTAGAGTCACTGTGACTCTGCTGCCCAGCTGGTCTGTGATCTACACGGGAGAGAAGATCACTGTCAGATGTGAGATCCAGGGAGGTGGAGACACTGAGTGGACGTATGAGTGGAGAACAACCAGCTCATACAAACCTCCATCACTCAGAGAATTCACTATCAACAGTGTTACTGAGTCTGACAGTGGAGACTACAGCTGTAGAGGTGGAGGAGACTATTTGTTAACACAGTGGAGTGGAGTCAGGAAACTGACAGTATCAGGTGAGTTGAACTGTCTCTCTCTATTTCTGAAAAGACAAAAACAAATCCTAGTGAATCTGTGCTGAGCTCAACAACAGAACCTCAGCACTTACAGTAAATCACTTCCTGTATGGGAACCTCTGATCACTTAACTAATACAACAGAAACAGGGCCTAGTTAGTTATGTGGTGACCCCTTTGTTTCCTAAATCACGTATCAACCAGTGAATAATGTTCTGTTTGTAACCGTCATGTGATGGTAGTAGCTGTTTTATCAACTCATTTATTTGTTATTTTTGGTTCAATCTGAACAGCTGATAGACCCAAGGCCAGACTGGGAGCAGACACAAGAATCATACCAGCAGGAGACAGTGTGTTACTGACCTGCTCTGTGGACGGTCCTGATGACTGGAAATACGACTGGTTCAGACGAGTCTCACACTCTTCTAGAGCTGATCAAGTTAAAGACGTTAGATCAGACAGAGCTGTTGTATCAGAGGGAGGTCTGTACTACTGCAGAGGAGGGAGAGGAGAGCCAGAGTTTCACACAAAGAACAGTCAGGAGGTCCTCATTCAGGAAACTGGTGAGTTTAATAATTTATTACTTAATGTCTGCTGCCAATAGTTAGCAAAGTTTGTTTATGTATAATTACACACATTCATCCACACTTGTTTGTGCAGGTCATTACATTCTGTTTTCATGTTTCATGTAGTTTCCATCTGTTTTTGTATTTAAGCTGTTAAATGATGGTTGTGTTGTTTATCAAGACTTTCTTGAAAATCCAAACTCTCACAAAAACAATTGATTACGATTAAAAAACTTCTGATGTCAACAGTTTCCAGTAGCGTCACTGTGACTCCCAACTGGTCTGTGATCTACAGAGGAGAGAAGATCACTGTCAGATGTGAGATCCAGGGAGGTGGAGACACTGGGTGGACGTATGAGTGGAGAACAACCAGCTCATACAAACCTCCATCACTCAGAGAATTCACTATCAACAGTGTTACTGAGTCTCACAGTGGAGACTACAGGTGTAGAGGTAGAGGAGACTATTTGTTAACACAGTGGAGTGGATTCAGGAAACTGACAGTATCAGGTGAGTTAAACTGTCTCTCATTTATCCTGAAAATGTTGTTTCTTAATGTTTCATTGATCCAAATAGGGTGTGTAAATCCCACACCAAAGCCAGCCACAACTTCTGCCTCACCTTTGGTAACTGCACTCTGTCTCCCTCATCACACACCCACAACCTTGGCATCATCTTTGACAGTCAGCTAAGGTTTGACCTCCACATCAACCACATCACCAGGACCGCCTTCTTCCACCTCATGAACACAGCCCGTCTCCGCCCCCTCACTCACCTTCTCTGCTGCAGAAACTCTCATCCACGCATTTATCACATCTAGACTGGACTATTGCAACAGCATCCTCTATGGTTCACCATCCAAACTCCTCAATAAACTGCAATACATGATCCAGAACTCTGTCGCACGCCTGCTCACCCACACCCGCTCCAGAGACCACATCACCCCCGTCCTCCGTGACCTGCTCTGGCTGCCCATCACTCACCGCATAGTTCAAAATCATCCTCCTCACACACAAAGCACTTACATATAGGCCTACTGTATAGTCTTGTGTGTTTTATGCTGTTCTATTGCTGTTTTTAATTGTATTCCACTCTGACTTTGCTCTGTTTTATGATTTTTAAAGTGTAAAGTGTCGCTAAGCATTTGTAAAAGCTCTTACAAATAAAATCTAGTATTATTATTATTTTTATTATTAAATATTAATCTGTCAGTCAATATAAATGGATCAATATAAAACAATTTTCAGTGAATGAACAGGATTATGAAAAATAATTCATATTCCAACTAAAGAGGACAAAGTAGACTGGAGTTAACTTTTTACACAACTACATTTGTCATTAAATAAGCAAATTATACATCAGAGTGAAACTACTGTGTAGTTTTGTTATAACAGTTTGTTAGCTTACTTTTTTGTGGCAAAATCTAAATTAAAAAGTGGATGTTTAGTTTTGTGGAATATTTCAAGTCTTTACTTTTGAAATTTCTAATGTAATAAAACAGAATCACATCCTAATTGTTTTCAAATTTTCTTTGTTTTCTTCGTTTACAGGAAATGAACCCACGGCCACTCTGACAGCATACAGCACAGATTTACCAGCAGGGGGCAGAGTGACTCTGACCTGCTATGTGGATCGGTCCAACAGCTGGAAATACACCTGGTTCAGACAAACATCTTACTATTCTACATCTCAGACTGTAAGAGGAACAGACTGGTCAACCAGAGACATGACACAGGGAGGCATCTACACCTGCAGAGGAAGGAGAGGAAAACCAGAGTTCAACACACAAGAAAGCAACAAAGTCACTGTTTGGCAAACTGGTGAGTTTAATCTTTAGAAAACATTCACTGTAAAATCAGCTTTTCTGTTCATCAGTAACCTATCATAAGAGAGACATTTTGATACCAACAGCAAACAATAAATAAAAGAACTCGACAATGTTATGATGGAGGTGTGAGGAAAGAAAAGCTAAGTTAGGGAAATATTGAAATAAAATTAATAGATTCATGTAATAAAAATCTACTTAACAATAATTTCAAAGTTTCTAAGAAACAGAAATTGTTTAGGTTGAGAGTTTGGATGTTGATATTGAGTCTAACAAACAGTGTCAGGTCTGTGACACATCAGGTTCACTGAACAAACAGCTGGAATTTATTAGCTGCTAACAGCTGCTCCTGATGATGCTTTCAAAATAAAAGCAAAAAGCTAAACATGTGAATATTCCGTTGTCCTGCTTGGAGTTTTTCTGATACGTGAAATACAAAATCACCATGATTCACTAATTAATCTTTATTTGATCAGCTGGTGTATAGCAGTTGTGAAATGGTTGCTTATACAGTAGGCTGAAGGATGACCACACCATGGATCAGAGTTTGTTCATTTATTCAAACAGGGCAGAGTCAGGAAACACACAGTTTCAGGTAGGAACAGTCTTCCTCCACAATAAGAGCAGTTTGGTCCGACGTCATCCACGTACCCCTTTGTGTGTTACCCCAATAAAGCTCCCCCACAGGTGAACTGGAACATAAAAATAAAACTGATATAAAACAGTTAAAACTTTTTTTTAGATAGTATTGACCAGGTTTTGAGAACGTTCACCTTAATTAAAGCAGAAGTAAGTGGTCCGGTCATTTTCGCTAATGCTGCGTTCCAGGCAGGCTTTTGAAATCGTAAATTACAGCTTCAAGTCACAACTTACGACTTTGTAGCGTTTCAGGCAACCCACTCGTGTTTTTCCGACCTGTTTTACCGGTGAAAGTCACTATAACGGCCACTCGTAACTTCCGACCGGTGAACTCGTACCAGATCGAACTGGTACGACTTCACGGTCGGAAAAATACGAGTTTCCTTGAACGCACCATAACAGTCCTCGTCCCTACGTCACCACATTCACGGCGTTCCTTGGCTGCACACACAGCCCTGCATGCCGTTCTTTCTCCTCATTGGATAAAAACTGTAGGATACGATAAATGTTTTCTCCTCGGCTCAGAGCAGAGCAGAGGGACTGAGAGACCCGTGTTTCAGTCCAAACACTCTATGCAAGTGATTGCTGTCGGAAGATATAACTATTTAAGACTTATATTAACACAAATATATCACTTACTTCTGCTTTAAGAAGGAAAGTAAATAAATAATAACAATAATAACTAAACAGATAAATAAAACATGAGGTAAATATTGACTCAGCTGGTGCAGTAACCTCAGTGTCAGACTCAAGTCCACCTCTGTGTGCTGAGTATCAGCTGTTTGTATCTGACAGTCACAGCAAAGTAACATGATCACAAAGTCACGTGAGAAAGTGCGGGACCTGCTACACAGGCGTTACTTGGCTTGTTACTTGGGTTTGATTCCTGCTTCGAATCCCTTGGGCAAATGAATGCAGTTTTCCTCTGTAACTTCAACTGATGATGTTCATATGTTGTTTTGTTCACCTAACTACAGACACTACACTTTTATTAGATTTAACAGCCATGACAATATATGATGATTTTCTGTTTCTCTAAGAGTAAATGTGTGTTTTGACATCAACAGTTTCCAGTAGAGTCACTGTGACTCTGCTGCCCAGCTGGTCTGTGATCTACACGGGAGAGAAGATCACTGTCAGATGTGAGATCCAGGGAGGTGGAGACACTGAGTGGACGTATGAGTGGAGAACAACCAGCTCATACAAACCTCCATCACTCAGAGAATTCACTATCAACAATGTTACTGGGTCTCACAGAGGAGACTACAGCTGTAGAGGTAGAAGAGACTATTGGTTAACACAGTGGGAAAAGATCACATTGACTGTATCATGTAAGTTTGACTTTCATCCATATGAAAATGTTGTTTTACAAGTTTAAAACTTTGGTTCATCTGAACAAAACAATAAAACACTTTCTATATAAATGTTGCTCCAGACACTCAGTAAAATGTGTTAATGGTGCAACAAAAGAACTGAAAATGAGCTTTTGCTAAAACATGTCAAATTAAATCACATAATAATAATAATAATAATAATAATAATAATAATAATAATAATAATAATAATAATAATAATAATCACAGTCACCCAGAAGTTGTTTTTTGGTTGTTGATGCAGGTTAATTTCTTTCTGGAGCAAATTATATTTAACTTTTGAGAGGTTTTGTTTTTCTCTGTGAACTGAACAGCAAACAAACCCCGGGCCTCACTGACAGCCAGTGACAGAGTCCTACCAGCAGGAGGCAGTGTGACAATGACCTGCTCTGTGAACCCATCATCTGGTTGGAAATACAACTTGTACAGAGACAATAAACTCTCTGAACCTCTGAACCCACATGATGCTGCTTTCAAGACAAGTGGAGAGATCAGTGTCTCACAGGAAGGAATCTACAGGTGCAGAGGAGGAAGAGGAGACCCAGTCTACTACACAGAGGACAGTCAGGAAGTCAGGGTTGTTAACGCTAGTGAGTATGGAAATAAACAGATTATGCAGAACAATATTATTGTCTACATGATGCATCTTTAAGATGGAAACAAAATAATTATTTTGATATGTTGTTATTCTTGACCATGATCAGTCCCAAACAGAGCTGTTGTGACTCTTCAACCCAACTGGTCTGAGATCTACAGAGGAGAGAAGATCACTGTCAGCTGTGAGATCCAGGGAGGAGACACTGAGTGGACGTATGAGTGGAAAACACCAACCTCACTCAAAACTCCAGATCAACATGAATACAGGATCAGTCCTGCTTCATCATCCCACAGTGGAGACTACAGCTGTAGGGGCAGAGTGAAAAGTGATCGACTTAATACAACAGAGTGGAGTGATTCAGTCAGACTGACAGTGTATGATGGTAAATCACATCATGTTTCATTGAAACTGAAAAAATCATTAAAATGTGTTTTTGTTCCTTTCTACTGAAACTGTATCATAGAGTTTGTCCATATTGTGTCCAACTTCCCAACAGACAAACCCAGGCCTGTCCTCACTGTGTCTCCATCATGGCTGAGTCCTGGAGCCTCAGTAACTCTCAAGTGTGAGGTTGGACTTAAATCTGCAGGATGGAGGTTCTTCTGGTCTCAGGCTGTTCCTGATCCATCACAGCTCTCCTACCGCTCTGAGCTGCTCCCTGGTAGCAGCAGTGGGACTGAACAGGATTCCTACATGGTCCATGGTCAGACACACACAGCAGGATATGTGTGTCGGGCTGGAAGAGGAGACCCAGTGGTTTACACTGAGACTAGTGAACCAACGTTTGTCTGGTCTGGAGGTCAGTTGGTTGAGATGATACGTGCTTGTTCCAAAGTTGTTTGTTGCTTAATAAAGAACAGATTAACAAAGGAATATGTAAAATAATGTTAATATTGTGTGTGTGTGTGTGTGTGTGTGTGTGTGTGTGTGTGTGTGTGTGTGTGTGTGTGTGTGTGTGTGTGTGTGTGTGTGTGTGTGTGTGTGTGTGTGTGTGTGTGTGTGTGTGTGTGTGTGTGTGTGTGTGTGTGTGTGTGTGTGTGTGTGTGTGTGTGTGTGTGTGTGTGTGTGTGTGTGTGTGTGTGTGTTGTTGTTGTTGTTGTTGTTGTTCAGATGTTGATCCATCAGCGTCTCTCTCAGTGAGTCCTGACAGAGTGCAGCACTTCACCGATCAGTGGATCTCACTGAGATGTGAGGGAAACTTTACTGAGTGGAGACTGAGGAGGTTTCCTAAGAGGATTCGTAAGGATGAATACTGGTCCTGTTCTGACCAGAGAATAAAGAACGGATCCTCATGTAAAGTTTACACATACCAGCCCAGTGATGCAGTTTACTGGTGTGAGTCTGGATCAGGAGAGTTCAGCAACACAGTCAACATCACTACACATGGTACATTTTATATAATTTTTGTCTCTTTAACACTTTTTGTAGAATCTGAATAATTTTCAATGTCTCATGTGATTGAATTCATTTTGGATTTGAATTGTTCCGTCAACAGTGACTTTGTTCAGTATTTTGTAGCTTCACCACACAAACAAAATCACTTCCTCTATAGATTTAACATCAATTACACACATTAATCTTGTTCCTCGTGTGTCTTTAACATGGTTTTTAAAGGTCTGCACCCGCTGATCTCTGACTGAAGCTTCATGTTCTGACTGTTTTACAGGTTCTGATCTGATCCTGTTGAGCCCCGTCCATCCTGTGACTGAGGGAGAGTCTGTTATTCTGAGCTGTAAATTCTGGACAAACAAAAATCCTTCCAGTGTGTTTTTCTATCAGAATAACAAACTGATCCAAAACGACACCAGGACGGAGCTGAATATCTCTGCAGTGTCAAAGTCTGATGAAGGTTTTTACAGGTGTGAGTCCTCAGGACAAGAGTCTCCACAGAGCTGGGTGTCAGTCAGAGGTGAGTAGTGTTAAAGTGTTTGTCAACATACAGTACAGCTATGTGACTGTGTTGTACATTGATTAGTTTTTTTGCATCTCATAAAGTTTTGCTTTTCTGCCATCTGCCTCCAATTTTTTAGAAAGCGTTTATCAATTTGGTTGAAAAGTTTAATTAACATTTAATTTACAACATTTACCTTTATAGCTGGGCCCAAACCTGAAAGCTCTTCACTTCCAGTGTGGCTGATTGTTTTGCTGCTTTGTGGAGTCGTATTGATTGTCGTTCTGTTCCTCGTGTATCGCCACAGATGGTCCAAGGGTGAGACATTTATCCTCTGATATTTAACAGTTTATTTATTCTTTAAGTATTAAATAATATAAACTCATTCATTGTGACGTAAAGCAGCAGAACAATTTGTTTACATTTGAAAACTCATTTAATTCATCAAATGTCTTTTTCACAGATTTGTGCTTCATTAGGTCAGTACAACACTCTCCTCTCTGGAATTAAATATAACAACAGTTCACTCTGTTTCTGTGTCTACTACTATACCTAAATCTACTGTATTTATGATGTTAAAGGTCAATCCAGTCAGAGAGCAACACCACAAATCACCATGAAAATTCCTCTCCTCTAAATGGTTTGTATCTAAACTATTATTGTTATTAACCAGAGCAGTTAAATAACTTGTCAGATAATCCACTGACCACATGATGAATATTTACAGTGTTTTAGACTGATTCTATTTGAACTGAACATGAACTATATGAGACAGAAAACTAAAATAATCCTTGAAATATATAATTACACTGGTCTCTTATGATAATATTACACTTGTTGGCACAATTACAGGTCTAATAGGAAATAGGAATAGGAAAATTAGGATTGTTGTCAATACTATGATCATTATTCTATATAATGGAAGTAAAACCTTAATCTGATCTTGGTTTTCTTTGTTACCACAGATGATTCTCATCTCTATGATACAATCAGTGAAGATGCTGCAAATGGTACAGTTTCTACTTTTGGAGCAGTTATAACCAGTCTCCTGAAATCATGCGACTTTAACATTTGATATGAAATTCAAAAAGTCATTGAAGCATGTCTTTATTACACATGCAGGTGAAGTCCAGGATGTAAGATACTCTTCAATTGAACTCAAAAATTTCAGAAAGGAACGTGAGTGCTCCAAATATATATGATGTAAAAGAGTTTTAAAAAAAAGGTTGTTTGACATGCAGTGCCTTAAACAATAACACGTTTTCTTTATTTCATTAATTCCTCAGATCAGACTTATGTTTCAGAATACAGTCCCACATATGTCAACATCCTGAGCAAAGGAAAAGGCAAGAAAAAGAAAGGTTGGTAAAATGTCTTTGGTAATGGATTTTTATTTTCTGTTTTGTATGCTGAAATGGCTTAATACTCATCTCTCTCACAGGAAAATCATCTTGTTCTGCGATTGACGAAACTCTTTATTCTGAGGTGAAAACCCCAGAAACAGCTACTGGTAAAAATGACACCATCTTATTTGAATCTCAGTTCTTTACCAAAACTTTGCCTCAATCTGATCATCTTTCTTTTTTATAGGAAAATCAACTCCTGCTGATGAAAATCTTTATGCTCAAGTCAATAAACCAGGAAAATCTGCTGGTATAATAATAATTATTTGTTAATTGTGCTGATTTATGAGTTATAACTCATAATAGCTTAAAGCAGCTTTACATCTTAATTAAACTTTTGTCTTTCCTGAACTCACAGTGTCACTTCTGTACCTAAATTTTGCCTTGACCTGATCACCTCTCCATTTATAGGAAAATCGACTCCTGCAGCAACTGGAACATCTTTTGGTAATAATTGTGCTATTTGAATATTGTGCTGATTTATGAGTTATAACTCAGCTTACATTACATCTTGATTAACCTTTTGTCTTTCCTGAACTCACAGTGTCACTTCTAAACTTTGACCTGATCACCTCTCCATTTATAGGAAAATCATCTCTTGCAGCAAATGATGAAAATCTTTATGCTCAAGTCAATAAACCAGGAACATCTTTTGGTAATAATTGTGCTATTATTTGAATATTGTGCTGATTTATGAGTTATAACGCATACATTACATCTTGATTAACCTTTTTTCTTTCCTAAACTCACAGTGTCACTTCTAAACTTTGCCTTGACTTGATCACCTCTCCATTTATAGGAAAACCATCTCCTGCAGCAACTGATGAAAGTCTTTATGCTCAAGTCAATAAACCAGGAACATCTTTTGGTAATAATCATGTGTTATTATTTGAATATTGTGCTGATTTATGAGTTATAATTCAGCGTATCTTGGATAAACCTGTGTCTTTGTTTTCCTCTTCTCCCAGGTCTGTGAAAAGCTGCATCAACAAAACCAAAGACAAAACTTTCTGGAACCACTTTGTGTAGCTATCTCTGCTTTACATATATCACATATACTCACCTTTTATTGTTCATAGCTTATGCAAACACATGGATTTATTGTTTTAGCATAAAACACAAGACTTATGAGATTTACATTTAATATTTTGAGTGTCTTCATTATTGTTCATTATTTGTTGTGCTTTGTATAGTTATTTTATCATTAGTTTGTTAAGTTGGTGCCACTTTATAATAAGACTCTCCTTATGAAGGATTTATAAATGATTTATAACTACTTTATTAATTAGTTCAACACTTTGTGAAGATGTTATAACATGTTAGATAAAAAGGACAACAATGATGTTCCTTGCCAAATAATGATCTCACATGCATCTGTACTGTTGAGCCTCATGTCTCGGTGGTTTCTGAGATTTTTTGTTTTCTCTATCATGAGCATTTTGCCTTGCATTCATCAGATGTTTATAAAGTTATTAACAATTAACCTCCTGAAGGCTCATAGAATCATATAAATTGACAGTATCTTGTAAGATTAGTGAGTTACAAGTGTAGCCGATGTCATATCTGGCCCTCTGCGTTGTGTTTCTCACGGCCTGCCCTAGGTGGGGTTCGATCCCACGACCTCCCGCACCGGAGGCAACGATGCTAACCTCTTCGCCAAGAGGTTGACAATCACTTGGCGGGTTGGTTAGCACATCCTTTATGGGTGGAGTGAGTGCACATCCGTTACACAAGCATTAACTTGATCTTGTCAAGTAAAAAACATGCGTGAACGTAAGAAAACAGTGTTATAATTTGTGTACGTCATGTGTTCATTTATGTGTTACTAAATAGCGTATTTTCAACAGTACTAATGACCAATTTAGAGACATTTACAAATTCTTAATAAAGATAGTCTTAAAGTAACATTGCAGCGTCCCCGCCGCTGATAAGTTTCGTTTTTCCCACCAGATGGTGGAAGCACTGAGCTGAAACTCCGCAATGTTGCTTTAAAGTGAAGTAGTACCATACGTTTTATGTTACAGGCACACAGTTCAGCAACAGTTTTTTTTTACTGGTGTCTTTGGCCAGATTGTATGGACCACGTGCACACAATAATTGAACTGGAGGGCTCAGGCTTACTCAGAGAGGTTTATTGATGGCAGGGTCAAAACCAGGAAGTGAAAACAGTCAGGCAACAGAACAATTAACCAGCAGGCAAAACTCAGTGGTCAAGAGAAACCACACACGGTCACACACCGGGGGTGTGGTGGAGAGATGAGCACTGAGGATGGAGGAGGCCATACTGGACGGCTTGGATCATCCACTTCACCATCGGTCCTGCTCCACCTGGCGGTCCTGCTCCATCCAGTGGTCCTGCTCCACCTGGCGGTCCTGCTCCACCCGAAATTTGAATTTTGGGTGAACTATCCCTTTAATCGGTTCTAAAATCACTGATAACAACGTGGAAGTGAGAAATGTATGTGTCTGCTGACAGACCCTCCTGTATCAGTATTTTTAAATAGAAACCTCAAACTAACTGTACCAACTCTTTACTGAGAAGCATCTTCACTTTATGCAGCTGTTCTGAAAATGAAGAACTGGTCTGTGTTTGAATGTGTGATATTTCACAGCTAATAGCTGACAACATGCAGCAGACAGTGGTGATAGAACAGAGGAGACTTTTATAACAAACTTATTCAAACTCAGTCTTCAGACTTTGATTCTTGTTTCCTCATGATTTTTCAGACTAAGAAGCAAATATTGACCATGCACGTTGTCATCACCAGTTAAATTGTATTAAGCAGAAGTAAGTGATCCGGTCGTTTTAGCTAACTTCCTGTCAGTCGATGGAGTTAGCAGTCCCCGCCCTCGTCCCTACGTCACCAAATGCACGCGCATCCCTTGGCTGCACACACAGAGAGGACCGCCCCTTTATGCCGTTCTCTCTCCTCATTGGATAAAGGTTGTAGGATACAAGGAATGTTTTCTCCTCGGCTTACAGCAGAGCAGAGTGACTGACAGACCCGTGTTTCGGACCAAACACTCTATATAGGTGATTGCTGTCGGAAGATATAACAATTTAAGACTTATATTAACACAAACATTCCACTTACTTCTGCTTTAAGAACTGCTGTTATCTCTGTTTTGTTTCTACCACTTTGCACACTGTATAGTACACGATGCTTCTTCTTTTCTACTTTCAGACACAACTTCCTCTTTTCTCTTTCTCTCTCTCTTTCTCTCTCTCTCTCTCTCTCTCTCTCTCTCTCTCTCTCTCTCTCTCTCTCTCTCTCTCTCTCTCTCTCTCTCTCATTATTATTAATGTACAGTAGAAACTTTATCCAGAAGCAGAGTGATGTGTTGATGCTGGATGTGAAGATGGGCCACACTTTGCTCCGTGTGCTGTCATTACTCTGTGAGTACATCAGTCATTTTACAATTCTGTGTCTTTCGGAGGCAGATTCATGATTTTAGCACCATAGTAGTTTTGTTGATGTGACCAGAGCGACATGTAAAACTGCACAGGTTAACACTACTAATTTGGACAATGCATGTACATTATATCGTTCAATTTAGAGTTTGTAATATGTATGTTTCCTGCCTCTTCAGAAATTTACAGTATACTGTTGAACATTTCTGATTCAATCTTTATTTTAGTGCTGAATACACTCTTCTACGGAGAGGCTGAAGGTAACCATACTTCCTATCCACTTTGTGTTTGTGTGTGATCCTGTAATTTGTTTTTTACAAATGATTTAAATGACTAGAGAAGTATTCAATGGTGTAAGAATTGCATATTTCTTTCAAACATTTCATGTCAGTATTTATGTTTTCAGAGCCATGTTGTGTTTGTTAAGGTTCAGTTAAAGATTGACAAAAGATCTTTATTTGTTGCTTAAAAATGGTTAAAAATGTTAAGTTAAGCTGGGGGCGATTAATCAAACAGGACTATGGGGTCTCTGGCTGGGTGTGTCCTGCTGTGTGAGCTGACAGAGAGAGACTGGATCACACATTTTATCAAGACACTCAAAATGACACACACACACACACAGGCTCCTGGCAGAACGAAGGGCAGAGAGAGACTGAGTGATGAATGTGTCTGTGGTTGTTAGTGTTGCCAGTTACCTTGAAAAAGTAATCTGATTACTGATTACTCCTTTAAAAAGTAATTTAGTTACTTTACTGATTACTTGATTTTAAAAGTAACTAAATTATATTGAAAATTACTTAATTGGTTACATTCAGCAGCTGCTTACAACACCCCGTCGGCTCAACATAAAAATGACAACCGTGTTTAAGGGCGGCATTTCCTCTACAACAGGGGTGTCAAACTTATTTTAGTTCAGGGGCTACAAACAGCAGAACTTGATCTCAAGTGGGCCGGACCAGTAAAATAATAGCATGATAACCTATAAATACAAAGAACCATTCATTTGTCCCTTTGTTTAAGTACATTATAAAGATATTACAGTTAATGAACTATCCTTTTACAAAACATGTTATGAACAACCTGACATGTACTGTAGGCTATTGATAAAAAAATATGTGCAATTTCAAATTTTCACACATGGCAAATTCATTCTGAAGGCCTGATTGGACCCTCTGCCGGGCCAGTTTTGGCCCATGGACCCCATGTTTGACACCCCTGCTCTACAACATAGGCTACTGCCAGACCAACTTCTCTCCCTCACTTACTGGTTTTGCACCGAAGTCCAGCTTTTTGGTTTGGTGGTGACTACTAACCCCAATTCAATTTCCACCGGGTCCATCAGCGCCGTGGTGCTGATCGCTGCCACTCGCGCATTTTAAGAGGGCACGCCGCGCAGCGTGCCAGCAGCGTCTCTCCCGGCGCTGAACCCGGTGGAAATCCCCAGTAACACTTTGTCGCCATCACAGAGTGTGAACCTTAATATTGTCATCTTTAGCTGACACAAACTCAAAATAGTGACTGTATTTTCAGCTAGAAACGCGCATCTCTCTCCTCCTTTCATTGCTGTTTACACGTTATGTTTGTGTCGCTGGCTGCTTGACACGTGAGTGTTGGAGTTGTTGTTGCTGAAAACGTGACTTGTCCCGGACGGGCGTCACTCCCCAAGATGCAAGAAAGCAGAAGTAACCTATATATTTTTTTACAAAGGAAAATGATAAAAAAAAAAATAGTAACGCACTGTGACTTGGATACATAACTTTAAAGCAGAAGTGAGTGATCCGGTCGTTTTCGCTAATGCTGCGTTCCAGGCAGGCTTTTGAAATCGTAAATTACAGCTTCAAGTCACAACTTACGACTTTGTAGCGTTCCAGGCAACCCACTCGTGTTTTTCCGACCTGTTTTACCGGTGAAAGTCACTATAACGGCCACTCGTAACTTCCGACCGGTGAACTCGTACCAGATCGAACTGGTACCACTTCACGGTCGGAAAAATACGAGTTTCCTTGAACGCACCATAACAGTCCTCGTCGCTACGTCACCACATTCTCGGCGTTCCTTGGCTGCACACACAGCCCTGCATGCCGTTCTCTCTCCTCATTGGATAAAAACTGTAGGATACGATAAATGTTTTCTCTTCGGCTCAGAGCAGAGCAGAGGGACTGAGAGACCCGTGTTTCAGTCCAAACACTCTATGTAAAGCAGAAGTAAGCGATATTTTTGTGTTAATATAAGTCTTAAATAGTTGTATCTTCCGACAGCAATCACTTACATAGAGTGTTTGGACCGAAACACGGGTCTTTCAGTCCCTCTGCTCAGCTGTAAGCCGAGGAGAAAACGTTTCATGTATCCTACAATTTTTATCCAATGAGGAGAGACGGCATGAAGGGCTGTGTGTGCAGCCAAGGGATGCGCGTGAATGTGGTGACGTAGGGACGAGGACCAATAGATCCATGACTAGGGCGGGGGCTGCTAACTCCGTCGGCTGACAAGACGTTATGGTGCGTTCAGGGCAGCCCGTAATTCGTGTTTTTCCGACCTGTGAAGTCATACCAGTTCGATCTGGTACGAGTTCACGGGTCGGAAGTTACGAGTGGCCGTTATAGTGACTTTCACAGGTAAAACAGGTCGGAGAAACGCGAGTTGCGGGTTGCCTGGAACGCTACAAAGTCGTAAGTTGTGACTTGAAGCTGTAATTTACGGTTTCAAAAGCCTGCCTGGAACACAGCATTAGCCAAAACGACCGGATCGCTTACTTCTGCTTTAATCTGATTACTGGTTTGGAGATAGTAACGCATTAGATTACTCGTTACTGGAAAAACAGTGGTCATATTAGAGTAACGCGTTACCGGCATCACTGGTGGTTGTTCAGCTGTCTGCCTATCAGATCAGCCGGTCACCTCACTGCTCGCACACACACCATGTGGTGCGCAAACAAAATGAACACATTTATTTGTAGTTTTATGTGGTTTCTAAAAAGTTTAAGGATCCATTAGAACACTCCTGTTTTCACTTACTATTATTTATTTACTTTTAATGTGTATTTCTCTTAACAGTTTCCAGTAGAGTCACTGTGACTCTTCAACCCAACTGGTCTGAGATCTACAGAGGAGAGAAGATCACTGTCAGCTGTGAGATCCAGGGAGGAGACACTGAGTGGACGTATGAGTGGAAAACATCAACCTCACTCAAACCTCCAGATCAACATGAATACAGGATCAGTCCTGCTTCATCATCCCACAGTGGAGACTACAGGTGTAGGGGCAGAGTGAAAAGTGATCGACTTAATACAACAGAGTGGAGCGATTCAGTCAGACTGACAGTGAATGATGGTAAATCACATCATGTTTCATTTAAACTGAAAATCTAAACAAGGGAGGCAACAGTGGAGAACAGAAACATTATAGTTTTTATTGTAGAGCCAATGTGTTCAGTGTGAGAAACACATTTAATGCAATAGATCAAAGTAAACCACAGAGAACGAGGGAATGAGTCTGTGTCAAAGTTCAAGTGTCATTGCCACAAAGAGATGCACACATGCAGCATCCCCCCAGTGCAAAACATTTACCACGCAACTGCACCACCATACCATGATAATCTGTAGCGCTCTGTGTCGATCAGATGTAAAACAATGATCCAGTTGAATTAAGGAGAGTTAAAGCAACAAACTTGTTTTTGATTGAGAGTTGGGATCATTTTCTTTTAAGGGGCTTCCAGCCCTTTGTTGTTATTTAGATGAAAAAAAAAAAAATCAAACACATTTTATACGTAGCCTTGACCAAGAACAAATACAAAGAGGATTCTGACAAATCAATTGATTAGGGAACATTCATTTGTTACTTGGAAGTGAAGTATTTATTATCAAATGTCAGCTGTTTTGGGTGAAATAATCTGAAATAAAACATAGAAAAGGGGAAGGAAATTTGAAACATGATAACAGGACTGATGTGGAAATGGTTTACTAACAGATGATGTCATGTGCTGTTGTATTTAATTTATAAGTAACATGATTTTGTTTCTTATATGGTAGATAAACCCAGGGCCACACTGCGACCAGGTAGAAGAACCGTACCAGTAGGTGGCAGCGTTACTCTGACCTGCTCTGTGGACAAACCTGCTGAATGGAGATATTACTGGTACAGAAGAAGAACCTCAGGCTCTTATGAAGATCTGACCATAAGAGATGGTGATCAGAGCAGAGAGATCAGAGTCTCACAAGGAGGAATCTACTGGTGCAAAGGAGGTCGAGGAAATCCAGTCTTCTACACTGATGGAAGTGAAGTCACCATTGAGATAACTTGTGAGTTTGATGATTGTGTTATGAATAAAATGAAATGTGTTCTTCATTATAGTTTTAATGTTTTTCTATTTCTGGTGTGAACAGTTTCCAACAGAGTCACATTGACTTCACAACCGAGCTGGAGTCAGATGTTCAGTGGAGAGACGATGACACTCACATGTGATATCCAGGGAGGTGGAGACACTGAGTGGCAGTATGAATGGACAACACCCAGGTCAACCACACATCAGACAGATGTTAATTACTGGAGAACCAGTGCTGTTCGCAGTGGGGAGTACAAGTGTAGAGGTAGAAACAGAAGAGACTTGTACTCTTCAACACAGTGGAGTGAAGTCATCACAAAGACAGTGTCACGTAAGTCATTTATTTGTTCTGCTCTTATCTATTGATGTTTACAGGGAGGAATAGACACATTATCCAGAGATTATATTTCAACCAAATAAAATTGTATTCTAAGGAAAGTTTATTAATATATTGATATTTCATTTAAATAATAATACCATCGTCAGCTATAGTGCTCTGTGTTGGTCAGAGCTAAAAAAAAAAGACCCAAATGAATTAAGTTAAAGGAACAAACTTGGTTTTGATTTAGAGTTGGGATTCATTAATTTGAAGGGGCTTCCAGGCTTTCGTTGTTCAAGTTTCTGTTGATATTTAGATTTTAAAAATCTGTCTATTAGTTAAGCCTTGAGCCTTGAACAGGTGCAAATACAAAGAGGATTCTGACAAATAATTCAATTTTTTAAGGGAGACACTAATTTGCCTCTGAAAAAGTCTGAATTAACTTACAGCTATAACATGAAAGTAGTTTGCACTAATTTTTTTTCAACTAAACATCTTTACTCTAAACTCAACAGCAGATAAACCAAAGGCTGGGCTGAGAGCTGATGTCCAAGAGATTCCAGCAGGAGGCAGTGTGACACTGACCTGCTCTGTGAACCCATCAGATGGTTGGACCTACAACTGGTACAGAGGTGATCAGTCTTATACAACTCTGACGAGACAAGATGCTGTTTTCCTCTCATCTGGACGAGTCAGTGTGTCACAGGGAGGACTGTACAGGTGCAGAGGAGGAAGAGGAAACCCAGTTTACTACTCAGAGTACAGTGATTCAATCAGGATCAATAACATTGGTGAGTTTAATGAATCTTTCTAGGAATATAAAATGCAGAAAAACCGCAGATGCAAATGCAGGTTGGTATTTATGTTAGTTAAACTCATGTTGATAAATCTCCAACAGTGCAAAACAGAAACATGATCACAAAGTCCCTTTGAGAAAGTTTGGCTCAAATGTTTCTTTTCTTTCTTCTCATTTTGTTGCTTCAAGTTGTTTCAATAATTTAATGTTTTCATCTGTAACTTCAACTGATGTTGTGAATGTGTTGTTTTGTTCACTTTACTACAGATTATTCACTTCAGATTTAAGACCCATGACATTATATGATGATTATCTGTTTCTCTTGGAGTAAATGTGTGTTTTTGACATCAACAGTCTCCAGTAGAGTCACTGTGGCTCTGCTGCCCAGCTGGTCTGTGATCTACAGAGGAGAGAAGATCACTGTCAGATGTGAGATCCAGGGAGGTGGAGACACTGGGTGGACGTATGAGTGGAGAACAACCAGCTCATACAAACCTCCATCACTCAGAGAATTCACTATCAACAATGTTACTGAGTCTGACAGAGGAGACTACAGCTGTAGAGGTGGAGGAGACTATTTGTTAACACAGTGGAGTGGAGTCAGGAAACTGACAGTATCAGGTGAGTTGAACTGTTTCTCGTTATGTGGTGACCCCTTTCTTTCCTAATGATTAACCAGTGAATCATGTGCTGTTTGTCAAATCATGTTACTTAATTGATAAGTAACATGATTTTGTTTCTTATGGTAGATAAACCCATGGCCACACTGCTAGCAGGTGAAACAACCATACCAGTAGGTGGCAGCGTTACTCTGACCTGCTCTGTGGACAAACCTGCTGAATGGAGATATTACTGGTACAGAAGAAGAACCTCAGACTCTTCTAAAGATCTGAGCAGGAGAGATGGTGATCAGAGCAGAGAGATCAGAGTCTCACAAGGAGGAACCTACTGGTGCAGAGGAGGTCGAGGAAATCCAGTCTTCTACACTCATGGAAGTTATGAAGTCACCATTGACATAACATGTGAGTTGATGAGTGTGTTTGGACTAAAATCGAAAGTGTTCTTCTTCATTATAGTTTTAATGTTTTTCTATTTCTGGTGTGAACAGTTTCCAACAAAGTCTCTTTGACTTCACAACCGAGCTGGAGTCAGATGTTCAGTGGAGAGACGATGACACTCACGTGTGATATCGAGGGAGGTAGAGGCACTGAGTGGCGGTATGAATGGACAACACCCAGGTCAACCACACATCAGACATATGTTAATTCCTGGAGAACCAGTGCTGATCGCAGTGGGGAGTACAAGTGTAGAGGTAGAAACAGAAGAGACTCGTACTCTTCGACACAGTGGAGTGAAGGCATCACAGTGTCACGTAAGTTATTTATTTGTTCTGCTTTTATCTACTGGTGTCTGTAGGGAAGAATAGACACAATAGTTTCTATTGTAGAGTGAATGTGCTCGGTATGAGAAATATTTCCTCCAAAGTAAACCAGAGAGAATGAGGCTGAATGAGTCTGTGTCAAAACTCAGGTGTCGTTGCAACAAAGGGAGACACGAATGGCTTCTGGGAAAGTCTGAATCAACTTGGAGCTAAATTCTTTGCACTGAGCTTTATGACTAAACGATTTTTACTCTAAACTCAACAACAGCTAAACCAAAGGCTGAACTGACAGCTGATGACCAACAGATTCCAGCAGGGAGCAGTGTGACACTGACCTGCTCTGTGAAGCCATCAGCTGGTTGGATCTACAGCTGGTACAGAGGAGGCGATCGATATTATACAACTCTGACAACACAAGATGCTGTTTTCCTCTCATCTGGACGAATCAGTGTGTCACAGGGAGGACTGTACAGGTGCAGAGGAGGAAGAGGAAACCCAGTTTACTACTCTGAGTACAGTGATTCAATCAGGATCAGCAAAATTGGTGAGTTTAATGAATGTTTCTTCGAATGTAAACTGCAGAAAAAACGCAGATGCAAATGCAGGTTAGTATTTATGTTAGTGAACTCATGTTGATACATCTCCAACAGTGCAAAACAGAAACATGATCACAAAGTCCCTTTGAGAAAGTTTGGCTCGTGATGCACAAATGTTTCTTTTCTTTCTTCTCATTTTGTTGCTTCAAGTTGTTTCAATAATTTAATGTTTTCATCTGATGTTGTTAATGTGTTATTTTCTTCACTTTACTACAGATTATTCACTTTAGATTTAACACCCATGACATGACAGGGCTTTTAATAGTCATTGGCGCTATTAAGTGTCCTATACACCCAAATAGACTAAATGTAAATAAATAAATACAGGGAAAAAACAACAGCACTTCCCATTGTAGCTAGAGATCGAGAATTTGTAACAGAAGCAGTTCTCAGATGAATATTATGTTGCTTTTAATTAAACTTACCAATAATGCAATAACGAACCAATACCTAGGTCTATATTTATCTAAACCTGAGTCTCTGTACCATCACAGTCTATGACAAACGCAACTCTGTTGTCTCAAAAATCCGTTTAGGCACACCATAAGGAATTATTATCCAACTATTTACACATGTAACAGCTCTCCTCATAGGGCTGGGCGAGACAGCCTAGTAAAATCTGCGATTTTTTCAGGCCATTTTTTCATCCGTTTCAGGATTTTTACGTTTTTTCCCTCTTAAATCCGTTACGGTGAGAAAGTAACTTTTGGTAACACTTTATTTTAAGGGGTCCTTGTTCCTGTGTATCTACCTAATTAATTACAGTGTAATTACCTATGTAACCGTATGTAATAACATGTACTTACATTGTAAATACATAGTGTATTTTGGCGTACTTACAGGTCCTTGTTACACTTGTAATAAGAAATGCCAAAGTGGCCTCTCTCTTTGCACAAGCATTTCTTATTACAAGTGTAACAAGGACCTGTAAGTACACCAAAATACACTATGTATTTACAATGTAAGTACATGTTATTACATACGGTTACATAGGTAATTACACTGTAATTAATTAGGTAACTACACAGGAACAAGGACCCCTTAAAATAAAGTGTTACCTAACTTTTCAATAAACTTTCTCTAGTTTCAAACTGACAGTGACACAAATTGACACATAGCCAATTTGGAAACTTTGTAAAAGAGCTGTTCACGTGAAAGATGGCCAGATGGCTAACTTACATGGACATCTGTGTGTGTAAGGAGGGCTCCGCTAAAAAAAAAAAAAAAGGTGCTGTGCTCTCCTGCGGGCTCACCGGCAGCTCACTGAGAGCTGTCAGGGAGCGCTCTGCTGTTTCTCTCAGTGGGAAGATTACACACTCTACTCTAAGTCTATAAAGAGTTCAACTTTGGAAGATCTAGTCACCAAAACATTGAACATAAATTATTAATAGGCTATGTATTCATAATAATTTGAAATTTTTTTTTCCAATCTCACTCTGGCCACTAGGGGTGCTGCAGCACCCCCAGCACCCCCACTTCCCGCGGCCATTTCTGTTTCTCTTAGAGTAAATGTGTATTTTTGACATCAACAGATTCCATCACTGTGATTCTTCAACCCAACTGGTCTGTGATCTACAGAGGAGAGAAGATCACTGTCAGATGTGAGATCCAGGGAAGAAGATATAATGAGTGGACGTATGAGTGGAGAACAACCAGCTCATACAAACCTCCATCACTCAGAGAATTCACTATCAACAGTGTTACTGAGTCTGACAGTGGAAACTACAGGTGTACAGTTAGAGGAGACAATGTGATAACACAGTGGAGTGGAGTCAGGAAACTGACAGTATCAGGTGAGTTAAACTGTCTCTCTCTCATTTTGAAAAAGACAAAAACTAATCACAGTGAATCTGTGCTCAGCACTTAGATCACTTCCTGTATGGGAACCTCTGATCACTGAACTAATAGAACAGAAACAGGACCTAGTTAGTTATGTGGTGACCCCTTTGTTTCCTAAATCACGTATCAACCAGCGAATAATGTTCTGTTTGTAACTGTCATGTGATGGTCGTAGCTGTTTTAATAAACTCATTTAATTGTTGTTATTTTTGGTTCAATCTGAACAGCTGATAGACCCAAGGCCAGACTGGGAGCAGACACAAGAATCATACCAGCAGGAGGCAGTGTGTTACTGACCTGCTCTGTGGACGGTCCTGATGACTGGAAATACGACTGGTTCAGACGAGTCTCACGCTCTTCTAGAGCTGATCAAGTTAAAGACGTTAGATCAGACAGAGCTGTTGTATCAGAGGGAGGTCTGTACTACTGCAGAGGAGGGAGAGGAGAGCCACAGTTTCACACAGAGAACAGTCAGGAGGTCCTCATTCAGAAAACTGGTGAGTTTAATAATTTAATACTTAATGTCCGCTGCTAATAGTTAGCAAAGTTTGTTTATGTATAATAACACACATACATTCATCCACACTTGTTTATGCAGGTCATTACAGTACATAGTATGTTTTCATGTTTCATGTATTGTCCATCTGTTTTTGTGTTAAAGCTGTTAAATGATGGTTGTGTTGTTTATCAAGACTTTCTTGAAAATCCAAACTCTCACAAAAACAATTGATTACAATTGAAAATGTAAACTTCTGATGTCAACAGTTTCCAGTAGAGCCACTGTGACTCTGCTGCCCAGCTGGTCTGTGATCTACACGGGAGAGAAGATCACTGTCAGATGTGAGATCCAGGGAGGTGGAGACACTGAGTGGACGTATGAGTGGAGAACAACCAGCTCATACAAACCTCCATCACTCAGAGAATTCACTATCAACAGTGTTACTGAGTCTCACAGTGGAGACTACAGCTGTAGAGGTAGAGGAGACTATTTGTTAACACAGTGGAGTGGAGTCAGGAAACTGACAGTATCAGGTGAGTTGAACTGTCTCTCATTTATCCTGAAAATGTTGTTTCTTAATGTTTCATTGATCTAAATACACCAAAGCCAGCCACAACTTCTCCCTCATCTTCGATAACTGCACTCTGTCTCCCTCATCACACACCCACAACCTTGGCATCATCTTTGACAGTCAGCTAAGGTTTGACCTCCACATCAACCACATCACCAGGACCGCTTTCTTCCACCTCATATAGCCCGTCTCCGCCCCTCACTCACCTTCTCTGCTGCAGAAACCCTCATCCATGCATTTATCACATCCAGACTGGACTATTATTGCAACAGCATCCTCTATGGTTCACCATCCAAACTCTTAAATAAACTGCAATACATCCAGAACTCCGCTGCACGCCTGTTCACCCACACCCGCTCCAGAGATAGTTTTGTGTGTTTTATACGGTTGTTTGCTGTTTTTAATTGTATTTCACTCTGACTTTGCTCTATTTTATGATTTTCAAAGTGTAAAGTGTTGCTGAGCATGTGTAAGAGCGCTTAAAAATAAAATGTATAATTTTTTTTTATTATTCAATATTAATCTGTCAGTCAATGGTCTAAGTGGATCAATATAAAACAATTTTCAGTGAATGAACATGATTATGAAAAAGACAGTGTGCAGTTTTCTTTAACAGCAGAAGTCATATTTAAACTAAAGAGGACAAAGTAGACTGGAGTTAACTTTTTACACAACTACATTTGTCATTAAATAAGCAAATTATACATCAGAGTGAAACTACTGTGTAGTACTTATCTTGTGGTAAAATCTAAATTAAACCAACACTAAGGAACTTTTCAACCTTCATAAAATATTTTCATAACTTTTGTGATGGTACATCGACTTACAACAAGTTGAATGACACCTCTGTTGTGGTCTGAGGGGGTCTGTATCTCTTTCTCTGGCACTAAGAGGAGCTTTGAGGAGCATGGTAGGAACCCGGCTCTCACTTTACTTTCACTTTCACTTTTGCGAGTCACAACAAGGAGGGAACAGGCAAAACGGCACTTTAGCAATGGATTATGTTTGTGTTTTCACTTTGAAATGATCCACTGGAAACAGAAACTTAGTTTTGATGTCTTCTGTTAATTTTAATGCAGGATATTTACAGGGCTTCACGCTAGTGTTCATGGGAAATGTAGTCTTCCTTCAGGCAAAACACTGCCGCTTTGGTCCAGAGGCGCCGCCAAACTCAACCAAAACTGAAAGTTCTTTAGTACTGCTTTAATGCAGGATATTTACAGGGCTTCATGCTAGTGTTCATGGGAAATGTAGTCTTCCTTCAGGCAAAACACTGCCGCTTTGGTCCAGAGGCGCCGCCAAACTCAACCAAAACTGAAAGTTCTTTAGTAGGCTACTGCTTTAAATAGTGGATGTTTAGTTTTGTGGAATATTTCAAGTCTTTACTTTTGAAGTTTCTAATGTAATAAAACATAATCACATCCTAATTGTTTTCTAATTTTCTTTGTTTTCTTTTACAGGAAATAAACCCACGGCCACTCTGACACCAGACAGCACAGATTTACCAGCAGGGGGCAGGGTGACTCTGACCTGCTCTGTGGATCGGTCCAACAGCTGGAAATACACCTGGTTCAGACGAACATCTTACTATTCTACATCTCAGACTGTTGGAGAAACAGACTGGTCAACCAGAGACATGACACAGGGAGGCATCTACACCTGCAGAGGAAGGAGAGGAGAACCAGAGTTCACCACACAAGAAAGCAGCAAAGTCACCGTTTGGCAAACTGGTGAGTTTAGTCTTTAGAAATCATTCACTGTAAAATCAGTTTTTCTGTTCATCAGTATCGTAAGAGAAACATTGATACCAACAGCTATTGAAGTATTTTCATTGATCAGCTGGTGTGTAGCAGTTGTGAAATGGTTGCTTATAGGCTGAAGAATGACCACACCATGGATCAGAGTTTGTTCATTTATTCTGCAAAGCACAGAGCAGAGTCAGGAAACACACAGCTGCAGGTAGGAACAGTCTTCCTCCACAAGAGCAGCAATAGTTTAGTTTGGTCTGACGTCACCCACGTACCCCTTTGTGTGTTACCCCAATAAAGCTCCCCCACAGGTGAACCGGAACTTAAAAATAAAACTGATATAAAACAATGCAGGAAGTTCAAACTTTTTTTTAGATAGTATTAGCATTGACCAGGTTTGAGAATGTTCACCTTAATTAAGTAGGAAAGTAAATAAATAATAACAATAATAACTAAACAGATAGATAAAACATAAGGTAAACATTGACTCAGCTGCAGGTGCAGTAACCTCAGTGTCAGACTCAAGTCCAGTGTGCTGTCGCCCTCTGTGTGCTGAGTATCAGCTGTTTGTACCTGACAGTCACAGCAAAGAAACATGATCACAAAGTCACGTGAGAAAGTGTGGGACCTGCTGCACAGGCGTTACTTGGCTTGTTACTTGGGTTTGATTCCTGCTTCGAATCCCTTGGGTAAATGAATGCAGTTTTCCTCTGTAACTTCAACTGATGTTGTTCATGTGTTGTTTTGTTCACCTAACTACAGACACTACACTTCTATTAGATTTAATAGCCATGACATTATATGATGATTTTCTGTCTCTTAGAGTAAATGTGTGTTTTTGACATCAACAGTTTCCAGTAGAGTCACTGTGACTCTGCTGCCCAGCTGGTCTGTCATCTACAGAGGAGAGAAGATCACTGTCAGATGTGAGATCCAGGGAGGTGGAGACACTGAGTGGACGTATGAGTGGAGAACAACCAGCTCATACAAACCTCCATCACTCAGAGAATTCACTATCAACAGTGTTACTGAATCTCACAGAGGAGACTACAGGTGCCAGGGTCAGAAGAACTATTGGTTAACACAGTGGGGGGAAATCACATTGACTGTATCATGTAAGTGTGACTTTCATCCATATGAAAATGTTGTTTTACAAGTTTAAAACTTTGTTTCATCTGAACAAAACAATAAAACACTTTCTAAATGTTGCTCCAGACACTCAGTAAAATGTGTTAATGGTGCAACAAAAGAACAGAAAATAGGCTTTTGCTAAAACATGTCAAATGAAATCACATAATAATAATAACAATCACAGAAGAAGCTGTTTTTTGGTTGTTAATGCAGTTTAATTTCTTTCTGAAGCAAATTATATTTAACCTTTGAGTTGTCTTGTTTTTCTCTGTGAACTGAACAGTAAACAAACCCCGGGCCTCACTGAGAGCCAGTGACAGAGTCCTACCAGCAGGGGGCAGTGTGACACTGACCTGCTCTGTGAACCCATCATCTGGTTGGAAATACAACTTGTACAGAGACAATAAACTCTCTGAAACTCTGAACCCACGTGATGCTGCTTTCAAGACAAGTGGAGAGATCAGAGTCTCACAGGAAGGAGTCTACAGGTGCAGAGGAGGAAGAGGAGACCCAGTCTACTACACAGAGGACAGTCAGGAAGTCAGGATTGTTAATGCTAGTGGGTATAGAAATAATGTAAACTAAGTTTAGATTCATGGTAAATCATTAAGGTGGAGACTAGCAATCTGATGTTTAATTAACTTTTTGTCATTTTGTTATTTAATTCTCGACATGATCAGTCCCAAACAGAGCTGTTGTGACTCTTCAACCCAACTGGCCTGAGATCTACAGAGGAGAGACGATCACTGTCAGCTGTGAGATCCAGGGAGGAGACACTGAGTGGACGTATGAGTGGAAAACACCAACCTCACTCAAACCTCCAGATCAACATGAATACAGGATCAGTCCTGCTTCATCATCCCACAGTGGAGACTACAGCTGTAGGGGCAGAGTGAAAAGTGATCGACTTAATACAACAGAGTGGAGTGATTCAGTCAGACTGACAGTGTATGATGGTAAATCACATCATGTTTCATTAAAAAGTGTTTTTGTTCCTTTCTACTGAAACTGTATCATATAGTTTGTCCATATTATGTCCAACTTCCCAACAGTCAAACCCAGGCCTGTCCTCACTGTGTCTCCATCATGGCTGAGTCCTGGAGCCTCAGTAACTCTCAAGTGTGAGGTTGGACTTAAATCTGCAGGATGGAGGTTCTTCTGGTCTAAGGCTGTTCCTGATCCATCACAGCTCTCCTACCGCTCTGAGCTGCTCCCTGGTAGCAGCAGTGGGACTGAACAGGATTCCTACATGGTCCATGGTCAGACACACACAGCAGGATATGTGTGTCAGGCTGGAAGAGGAGACCCAGTGGTTTACACTGAGACTAGTGAACCAACGTTTGTCTGGTCTGGAGGTCAGTTTGTCGAGATGATACGTGTTTGTTCTAAAGTTGTTTGTTGCTTAACAAAGAACAGATTAAAGGTGTTCAGAAAAGAAAATTGAATTTGAGCCCACTGTGGGCCCTAACTTTAGTGTAATAACTCATCTATCAGACGATGTAGCCCAAACTTTGTGCAAAATTATATTCTATTAAAAATTCTATCTCGAGTAAATCCTGGATGAACGTGGGGTAGTTTTTTTTCCGCATTGGATAATGCAGGCGCACGATTTATGCGTCACAATGCTCACGATTCATCAGCCAGTGATATTGGATCCGTCATCCGTCAATCAAACGTCTGAGACACACACACACACCGAGCTCGGTCTCGCCCCAAACATTGAATATCCCACCCGCTCGATAACGACCAATCAAATTTGTTTTCCTTACTCAGGTAAACTCGTGCGGCAACTCATGAAAACTCGTAGAAGGAGGCGCGACAAACAGGACAAACAGCCATTTCTGTACACAAAGGAATATGTACAATTAACAAATTTTAATGTTAATATATTTGTGTGTATGTGTGTGTTGTTGTTGTTCAGATGTTGATCCATCAGCGTCTCTCATAGTGAGTCCTGACAGAGTGCAGCACTTCAACTACCAGGAGATCTTAGTGAGATGTGAGGGAAACTTCACTGAGTGGAGACTGAGGAGGTTTCCTAAGATTGACCGTTGGAATGACCATTGGAGTCATTATGGTCACCACTATAATGACCATAGGACCTGTTCTGACCAGAGAATAAAGAACGGATCCTCATGTATAATTTCCACATCCCAGCCCAGTGATGCAGTTTACTGGTGTGAGTCTGGATCAGGAGAGTTCAGCAACACAGTCAACATCACTACACATGGTACATTTTTTTTCACTTTTTGTAGAATCTGAATAATTTTGTCTCATGTCTCATGTGATTTTGTGAATTTATTTTGGAGTTGAGTTGTTACATCAACAGTGACTTTCTGAGAGTTTGGTCTGTGACTCTGCTTCATGGTTTGTTCAGTAATTGTAGCTTCACAACACAAACAAAATCACTTCCTCTGTAGATTAACATGAATTACACACATTCATGTTATTTCTCATGGTTTTTAAAGGTCTGCACCAGCTGATCTCTGACTGAAGCTTCATGTTCTGACTGTTTTACAGGTTCTGGTTTGATCCTGTCGAGCCCCGTCCATCCTGTGACTGAGGGAGAGTCTGTTATTCTGAGCTGTGAATTCAGGACAAACAAAAAACCTTCCAGTGTGTTTTTCTATCAGAATAACAAACTGATCCAAAACGACACCAGGATGGAGCTGAAGATCTCTGCAGTGTCAAAGTCTGATGAAGGTTTCTACAGGTGTGAATCCTCAGGACAAGAGTCTGCACAGAGCTGGGTGTCAGTCAGAGGTGAGTAGTGTTAAAATGTTTGATTGTCAACATACAGTATACAGCTGTGACTGTGTTGTACATTTATTAGTTTTTTTGGCATTTAATAAAGTTTTGCTTCTCTGCCATCTACCTCCAATGTTTAGGAAAGCTTTTATCAATTTGGTTGAAAAGTTTCATTAGCATTTAATTTACAATATTTACATTTATAGCTGGGCCCAAACCTGAAAGCTCTTCACTTGTGTGGCTGATTGTTTTGCTGCTTTGTGGAGTCGTACTGATTGTCGTCCTGTTCCTCGTGTATCGCCACAGACGGTCCAAGGGTGAGACATCTATCTTCTATCTATCACCTTTATTTATTCTTTAAAGGGACAACGAGGAGTTTTGGAAAAGCGAAGCGTTTTCACACTACATTTATGAGCCTCCGCGCGCACCGTACATTTCTTTGACCGGCGCAAGACGGACTCGTGTTTTCATTCATCAATAATTAAAGTCAGAGGTTCAAAGGGGTTCACATACCACCGTAGTTCCGACCATAAACGGCGGTTCGGCGGCGTTATTCTCATAACTCGCCATGAAGGAAACGCTGGTCGGCTCGACCAGCATTTCCGCCACCACTAATAATAACAAAATAACGATAGAGACAGAACGATATATTTATCGAAAATGGGCCCATTAACAAGTGTGGGTAGCGGAGATTCATCCACATTAACGTGAGACTTTTTTATAACCGAATAGAAACTCCTCGTTGTCCCTTTAAGTATTAAATAATATGAACTCATATCATTGTAACGTAAAGCAGCACAATAACAATTTGATTACATTCAAAAACTCATTCATCAAATGTCTTTTTTTTTTTTTTTTTACAGATTTATGCTTCCTCAGGTCAGTACAAGACTCTTCTCTCTGGTCTTAACTATAACAACAGTTCACTCTGTTTCTGTGTTAAATCTACTGTATTTATGATGTTACAGATCGATCCAGTCAGAGAGCAACACCACAAATCACCATGAAAATGCCTCTCCTCTAAATGGTTTGTTTCTAAACTAGTCTCAATGACTATTAGTTAAATAACCTGTCTTATATAACCTGCCTTTATTCTATATAATGGAGGTAAAACCTTAACCTGACCTTGGTTTTCTTTCTTGCCACAGATGATTCTCATCTCTCTGATACAATGAGAGACTGTGAAGATGCTGCAAATGGTACAGTTTCTACTTTTGGAGCAGTTATAACCAGTCTCCTGAAATAATGCAACTTTAATATTTGATATGAAACTCTGTCATTGAATTATGTCTTTATTACACATGCAGGTGAAGCTCCAGATGTAACATACTCTTCAATTGAACTAAAAAATTTCAGAAAGGAACGTGAGTGCTCCAAATATATATGATGTAAAGGACATGCAGTGCCTTAAACAATAACAAGTTTTCTTTATTTCATAAATTCCTCTTTTAACAGCCGATCATCTTGAACCAGCCACGACCTCTCTTTACTCTGATTTGAAGATTGAAACTACAGGTACATACATGGTTGATGTCTGTCAATCACTTTTTTCCTCCTCTTTTTTTTTCTCAGGTTAAAACACATTCAAAACAGGAGATGTATGAGTAACTTCAAAGAGAAATAAAACACAGCGAGAGCACAAATAAAACATTATAACTCATAGTTTAGAGGAGTTCTACTCTGCGAGTCTCATTAATCCCTGCCTCCAGTCGGTGCTCAGCCTGTTTAGTGCGTGATCGAGCACTGGAGCGCTGTCAATTGCAGGGAACAACATACGCGTCACTCTCTCCCACATCACATCACTTTCATATTGTTTCTCTTCTGTCTTACAACGAGACACATGTCTTTACTGTCCTTGCAGACAATCACCAGTATTTCAGAGCTCCTGCAGCATAAAACTGATTAGTTTCTCTCATATTTTTGTATTTTAGATCAGACTTCTGTTTTAGAAAACTGTCCCACGTATGTCAACAACATCCCGAGCAAAGGAAAAGGCAAGAAAAAGAAAGGTTGGTAAAATGTCTTTTTGGTAATGCATGTTTATTTTCTGTTTTGTATGCTGAAATGGCTTAATACTCATCTCTCTCACAGGAAAATCATCTTCTGCTGCTGAAACTCTTTATTCTGAAGTGAAAACCCCAGAAACAGCTACTGGTAAAAATGACACCATCTTACTTGAATCTCAGTTCTTTACCTAAACTTTGCCTCAATCTGATCATCTTTCCTTTTTATAGGAAAATCAACTCCTGCTGATGAAAAACTTTATGCTCAAGTCAATAAACCAGGAAAATCTGCTGGTATAATAATAATTATTTGTTCATTGTGCTGATTTATGAGTTATAACTCATAATAGCTTAAAGCAGCTCTACATCTTGATTAAGCTTTTGTCTTTCCTGAACTCACAGAGTCACTTCTGTACGTAAACTTTGCCTTGATCTAATCACCTCTCCATTTATAGGAAAATTGACTCCTGCAGCAACTGATGAAAATCTTTATGCTCAAGTCAATAAACCAGGAACATCTTTTGGTAATAATTGTGCTATTATTTGAATATTGTGCTGATTTATGAGTTTTAAAGGAGCATTATCGCAAATACAGCAGTAATAGCATAAAATAAGATGAAATATGCAAAAGATGGGTCGGGGGGAGCCATAACTAAATTTACAAAAAAAATCGCCAACAGTATAGTGTCCGTGGGGCAAATGCAGCATTTGTCTTTGTTATGATCCAAGCCGGCCCGGCGCTTGCTGCGTTAAAATGCACTCGGAACTCGCAAATCCGACCCCCGAACCGGACAAATATGCAACAGTAAGTAGGGGCTGTGTCCACCAGACGCGTTTTCAGCTCTGACAGCGCTCTGAGCGCTGCTTTCCCAGCGCTTAGCGCTCTCTCTCTCCCTCGTCAGAATGCCGCTGTTGCTAGGTTACAAAACGAGTCCTCGGACACTTCCGTGTTCCGGCCTTGTTTAATGTAAACACTACAACGAGTGTCAGAAATACACAATAGCATTAGCGGCAGCTTTTGACATGGACCCTGAGGTCGGCCTACCTTCAACACAAGTGTGGGTCATGATATAAACCGAGCCACGTCTCCGGTTGTGTTTCTGTCGGTAACGTATGTCCCGCCCCTTCTTGATTCTGATTGGTCAGTGCGGGGAAAAGTGACATTGACGAGCGTAGCGCTGTTCTAAAAGTTGAACAGATTTCAACTCGAAGCGCTCTGAGCGCCGCGACAAAAAGAAGCAAGCGCCCAGGGCGTTTTACCGCTGAGGGCGCTGAGCGCTGTGAGCGCCCAACTCAATAGGGTTTGAATGTAAAATAGACGCCCAGAGCGTTGAAAACGCGTCTGGTGGACACGGCCCCTAATGTAGCAGTGTGTTAGGCTGCTCACAGTCACTGAATCGCTGGTAGAACACTTTGTCTCCACGTCCCTGTGTCTTTCTTCAGCTGTCCTCTCAGCGTTATTAAGGAGGAGGACGTTTCAGTTGCTGTTGTTGCCGTTGTTGTCGTTGTTCGCGACGTAGAGCTGCCGCTTCCACTAGCGAGTTTTCTTTTTCCCGCGATTGCACGTTCATTCAGCCTGGTGAGGGAGGAGGAGGGGGGAGGGAGAAGGAGGGGGGGGGGGGGACTAAACGAGGCTGCTCTCTCTCTCTGACAGCTGCCCACTTGTTTATATCTGATAAGCTCCGCCTGGCTCCATCTAGTGGCCGAATTAAGGATTTGGATTTGCGATAATACTCCTTTAACTTGTACATTACATCTTGATTAACCTTTTGTCTTTCCTGAACTCACAGTGTCACTTCTAAACTTTGCCTCGATCTAATCATGTCTCCGTTTCTAGAAAAATCATCTCCTGCAGCAACTGATAAAAATCTTTATGCTCAAGTCAATAAACCAGGAACATCTTCTGGTAATAATTGTGCTATTATTTGAATATTATTCTGATTTATGAGTTATAGTATAGTATTACTCAGCGTATCTTGGATAAACCTGTGTCTTTGTTTTCCTCTTCTCCCAGGTCTGTGAAAAGCTGCATCAACAAAACCAAAGACAAAACTTTCTGGAACCACTTTGTGTATCTCTGCTTTACATCACACATACTCACCTTTTATTGTTCATAGCTTATGCAAACACATGGATTTATTGTTTTAGACTTCTGAGATTTACATTTGATATTTTGAGTGTCTTCATTATTGTTCATTATTTGTTGTGCTTTGTATAGTTATTTTATCAGTTGTTTGTTAAGTTGGTGCCACTTTATAATAAGACTCTCCTTATGAAGGATTTATAAATGATTTATAACTACTTTATTAATTAGTTTAACACATAACATACATTTTATCTAACATAACATGTTAGATAAAAAGGACAACAATGATGTTCCTTGCCAAATAATGATCTCACATACATCTGTACTGTTGAGCCTCATGTCTCAGTGGTTTCTGAGATTTTTTGTTTTCTCCATCATGAGCATTTTGCCTTGCATTCATCAGATGTTTATAAAGTTATTAACAATTAGTCTCATAGAATCAGATAAATTGACAGTATCTTGTAAGATTAGTGAGTTACAAGCATTAACTTGATCTTGTCAAGTAAAAAACATGCGTCAATGTAAGAAAACAGTGTTATAATTTGTGTAAGTTATTTGTTCATTCATGCGTTACTAAATAGCGTATTTTCAACAGTATTAATGACCAATTTAGAGACATTTACAAGTTCTTAATAAAGATAGTCTTAAAGTGAAGTAGTACTATTACGTTTTATGTTACAGGCAGACAGTTCAGCATCAGTTTTTTTTTTTTTTTTTTTTACAATATAGTTCACATTGGACATCATTTGTCATTCATTAATCATATTCTAAAGCATCACATCATTGGTATAAATAATAAAGCTGCGTAGTGGATTTGCTTTTGAATTTATGCTCATAATATATACTTTTTTATTTTGAATTGTATATGTCAGCTGTGATGTTTATATTTTCATATATTGGTATATTAGTCATCATTCACACAAATACAGACTTTGACTTTACAGTACTGTATAGAAACATTACCACAATACAGTGTGGTAAGTTTTTCTAGGTGTTTGCAAAGTGGAATGAAGGTTTTTTTGTTGTTGTTTTTTTTTACATTATGTGTTGTGTGGTTTTTTAAGTTATTTTTTAATATTCATTTAGCATCACTATTTCATGTCATTAGTTTCAACTGGATTTGTAAATAAACATATTGAAGTGAAGACAAAAATCTCAGTTGGATTTTTTAAAACTTAAAGCCCCTACAAAGAGTAGTGCCTTGGACTTTTCAGTTTTGGACTGCCTCATACTTTACAGTAAAACCTGATCTGCACTAGGACAGTCTTCATGCTGCTTTTGCCAGATTAGATTACCTCAACTCAAGTCAATAGTTCTGATGGTGGCGCTACAGCAAGCGTCTATAGTTCAAAACTTTGAAAATTCATAACAAATCAACCATACATGCTACAGCTTAACAACTCTATCTATCAACCTGTAGCCTCAATATTGAAGAAAAAATTTGTACATTTAAACCTATTAAAAATTATGAAGTCCATCACTCAGTTTTTTTTTTTCCAAAAACTGCAAAAGTTATTAAATCTATCTTCTCCCACGATTTTTCCTCAATTGACACCAAACTTGCTACAGAGCATCTTCGCTTAAAGAAATTTGCCTAAATATGCCAAAAAATAGCCCAGACCTGACCCATTGCTGCTACTGTATAGCAGCTATAATTTTGTGTTGATTTTGGCGACCCCTGTGGACAAAAGCAGTAGTGTTATACTGGAATGAAGAATGCACTTTCCTGAGCTCTAGCGCATATTACTTGCTTATCTGGCTCCTGTGTGCCTTCTCCAGTCTGAGTGCCACAAATCGTTTCATCTGGTGGACCGACCCGACCACTGCCTCCTGAAGGTATGGAGTTACACTATTAAGAGATAGCTTATCTCATCCCACCGATGGCCTCATTTGCTGTTGTAGGTTGTACAGAGAGATCATCAGAAACAAGAGACTTTTGCATATCCAGTTAAAAGTTTTTTTTAGTTGCTTTAATTTTTTTTTAACTATTGTGAACAAGTCAGTCTGAACTGATGATCCAGTGAACAAAACATGTAAAGAAGGTTATATGACTTCAATGTCAAAACTGTTTATGTTTGCATGTTGACTCTACTGAAAATAAGTGAACAACATTTTCACCTAGAGCTGCTCTACTGAAAAGGTAGTGAGATGTGGGTTGGTAGATGAGGTATTTCACACCGTTGACCGCATGTACCAGAAAGAGGTGATAGATGCAGAACAGTGTGGAAACATTTGTGTTTAGTAGATGATGCTTCTTCTTTTCATGAGGTGTGAATGTGGTGATGTCACTGTCTCATTTTTTTCTTCATCACATTGGCTGAGCTTCATGTGTAAATGGGAACTTATGTATGTATATATATATATATATATATATATATATATATATATATATATATATATATATATATATATATATATATATATATATATATATATATATATATATATATATAAGAGTTGTAATTCAGTCAATCAAAAATTATATTGTTTTAATCACATTTTACATCAGATTCATGCGTATATTGAAAACACACCTCATGGGCCAGACACTAACCAACAAGAGACAGACCACTATATTTTAGCAGAGGGCAGGAAGTGTCAATAGGTCTAAGTGCTATACTGTAGTCATATTGTCGTCTGAGCTTTGTGTTAAACAGGAAGAAGAACAGAGAGGCTATACTTAGAGGGAATCGAGCAAAACTCAGATGTCATACATGTGTGAAATGTAACTCCCTCTTATTCTCTATTATTATTAGAGACATGTTCAGAAGCAGAGCGATGGTGTCGGTGCTGGGTGTGAAGATGGGCCACACTTTGCTCTGTGTGCTGTCATTGCTCAGTGAGTACATCAGTCATTTTACAATTCTGTGTCTTTCAGAGGCAGGTTCATGATTTTAGCACCGTAGTAGTTTTCTTGATGTGTCTAGAGCTACATGGAAAACTGCACAGGTGATTTCTACTAAGTTGTACAATGTATGCGCAGTGTAAGAGCCATAATGTGTCGAGGACCATTAAGTTAATATTTTCTTTTGAAATACTATTGAGGTCTTTTGAAATTCTATTTCTCTCTATAGATATGTTCGGTGTCCATTTACGTTGTTTTTGACAATGCCCCTTTAATTTGTATTTAAATCACATGCAGCTCAAGCAGGTTTTGATTAGAGCTGCCCCAGGAATGGAATCACAAGGTTTTTGTACTGTATGTGGGAGGATATTATTTAGTTTTTCTTTATTTAGTTTAAAATGGATTACATCTCCTTTTTTTATTTGTGTAAACACCTGTTCCTTTTGCTTATTTGTGGCAGGAAAGCCGCAACATACAGTATATAGTCTGATGTAATGTTGATGTTATTTGTTTTATTTAACATCTATTTAATTTCAATTCTACTTTTATGTCTCCTGCCTCTTAAGAAATGTACAGAATATTGTTGATCATGTCTGATGAGATTTCAATCTTTATTTTAGTGCTGAATACCCTCTTCTACGGAGAGGCAGAAGGTAACCAGTTCTTTTTCTTTCCTGTTTTGTTCTCACATATATATAGTTTCTTTAATATTAATTTCCTACTACGGTAATTACCAACAATCACTCTCAATTATATCCACTTTGTGTTTGCATGTGTTCCTTTAATTTGATATATCAATATAAATGATTTAAATGCCTACCCTAACCCTCAGAGCGATGACGAGGTTAAGTTGTGCTGAGACTGTTGCACACTTAGCTTGTGGTGATCTCGACAAACTGCTGGTCATGTTTCTGTCCTTGTGCGCTCAGCGTGGTGCGGGTCTGATGTGTCCATGTCTTTGGCCAGATTGTCATAATGGACCATGTGCAGACAATCATTGACCTGGGGGGCTCAGGCTTACTCAGAAAGGTTTATTGATGGCAGGGTCAAAACCAGGAAGTCAAAGCAGTCAGGCAATGGAACAATTATCCGGCAGGCAAAACTCAGTGGTCAAGAGAAACCACACACACGGTCACACGAAGGAAATCACATGAAGAAATCACAATAATGCTGGAACGCGGCTGACTCTATTGGAACTAGACAATGTGGCACAGAAGGGAAACACAGCAAGACACAGGTAAAACACATGAGGATGGAGAAAGCAATCACATCGGCGGGAAAATTGACAGGAAGACAGGGGTAAAACTATGACTTCAAAATAAAACAGGAAGTGACGGACAAGAATATTAAACTCAACTAAAACCTAAAAACAGACACTGTGTTTTTGAACTTCAATCAATCAAACCTTATTTATAAAGCACTTTTCATATAATAAAAACGTATCACAAAGAGCTTGTTTAAAAGCAACAGCCCCCCAACCCCTATGAAAATATATCTTGAATGATGGC
This sequence comes from Trachurus trachurus, assembly GCF_905171665.1. Classification (NCBI taxonomy): domain Eukaryota; kingdom Metazoa; phylum Chordata; class Actinopteri; order Carangiformes; family Carangidae; genus Trachurus; species Trachurus trachurus. The sequence goes on along the minus strand of NC_139909.1, from coordinate 14,956,607 downwards.
ATGTAGGCATACATTAAAGCTCTTGTTTTTCTAACTTGAACAGAGCGTCAACTGAAGGCCACTCTGACAGCAGACAGGACAGAGATACCAGCAGGGGGCAACGTGACACTGACCTGTTCTGTGGATGATCATGATGGTTGGAAATATGAGTTATACCGACACACTTCAAACACTGATTTCTATAGAGTTGGTGAATCAAACGCAGTGTTCAGTGTTTCCCAGGGAGGTGTTTACAGGTGCAGAGGATATAGAAGAGAGACAAAAGATGTCACAGCTGTCAGTGATTCATTCACCATTCATGAAACTGGTGAGTGAACTGATTTTCTGGATTCTTTAAATCATAAAACAATACATGGAGTGTGGAGGGAGTCATTTGGAGCCCTTGAATAAATGATACAGGGTCAGTAGTATTTAAAAAAAAAATAATTTACTAAAAAAGTGTCGTATTTCATTTCATCACAGTTTTTTGTTTTGTTTGTTTGTTTGTTTGTTTGTTTGTTTTTTTTACCACTTTTGCATTTAGTTTTATCACTTTAAAAGTCAGCTGACCTGGCAATTGCTAATAGTCATCTGAATTTGTGCTGAAAAGTTATTCTTAATTTTGAACTTTTAGTCTTTTTCTTATTGTGTCATTTTTATGTCAGTCTCCAGAGTCAGTGTGACTCTGCTGCCCAGCTGGTCTGTGATCTACAGAGGAGAGAAGATCACTGTCAGATGTGAGATCCAGGGAGGTGGAGACACTGAGTGGACGTATGAGTGGAGAACAACCAGCTCATACAAACCTCCATCACTCAGAGAATTCACTATCAACAATGTTACTGAGTCTGACAGTGGAGACTACAGCTGTAGAGGTAGAAGAGACTACTCATCAATAAAGTGGAGTGATTCAGTCAGACTGACAGTGTATGATGGTAAATTAGATGATGTTAAAATCTAAACAAGTCATATATATGTTCTTTTTTCCCTTTCTACTGAAACTGAAAGTTTGTCCATATTGTGTCCAACTTCCCAACAGACAAACCTGTCCTCACTGTGTCTCCATCATGGCTGAGTCCTGGAGCCTCAGTAACTCTCAAGTGTGAGGTTGGACTTAAATCTGCAGGATGGAGGTTCTTCTGGTCTAAGGCTGTTCCCAATCTGACCCAAATCAACATTTATAACCATGATGACCACTCTGGATATGGACACAGGAGGGATTTTGAAGACGGACCTCAATACCGCTCTGAGCTGCTCCCTGGTAGCAGTAGTGGGACTGAACAGGATTCCTACATGGTTCATGGTCAGACACACACAGCAGGATATGTGTGTCGGGCTGGAAGAGGAGACCCAGTGGTTTACACTGAGACTAGTGAACCAACGTTTGTCTGGTCTGGAGGTCAGTTTGTTGTTTCTTGTCGGTTTTCTGTGAAGAAGTACCTGAATTCATCCATGTTTTTACCAGTGAGCAACATTTCCCAACAATCAATGTTGATACTGCCAAATAAATGGATGTTTAAGTTCATGGTCCCAGTGGAAGAAATGTACTGACTGGGGACCAGGTTAAGATCTGGGCTAAGATCCCTCTCTCCTTGTTTCCTTCTCTCTTTCCCTTTTCCTTCTTCAATTAATCTGAAAGTTTCATAATCAGCCGACAGAGAGATATGAGGTTTCCACTGCAGTGTGTCCACTCTCTCTCCTTAGTGGAGATTTTTATTGTGGATATTTGAACTTCATCTCACTGTCTGTGCTTGTTTGTTTTTATTCAGTCAGCAGACAGGAAAAGTAGGTGGAGACTTTACTCAGTGTTCAGATTGAACCACACAAACCCGGAAAATGAAAAAGTTGATTAAAAACAGACATCAGCATGTGACAAAGCAGGTACAGGCGAGATAAAAACAGATATAATGCTGAGACACTAATAGAGTAAAAGCCTTAAGAAACATATTTTTAAAGATCATGAAATACATGTTTGTGTTTGAACAACACGTTCTCACCCCCAGTGCGTCAACAGCCTGACGAACGGTCACTGTCCCTCCTCGTCACATGCCTGACTCATTAGGTGCCCGTTTTTCGTCAGGTTTTGACGCGCTCGGCTTTCAGTTGATTCCAATGCAGTTCCCTTCGCGGCGATATGTGACGCTCAGAGCAAGTGATCCAGCCGACCCGGCTGGCGGCTGCGGCACTGACGGACGCTGTGAGCAGAGGAAAACTTTTTTTTTTTTTTTTTTAACTTTTCCTTAAATCTTTATTGAACCTGATGCTGCTGTGTCTGACGTAGCTTTCGGCAAGGACGTCCTTTCGGTTATTTATTTATTTATTTATTTATTTATTTATTTATTTATTTAGTGATCATGGTGTTTGGTGCAGAATAATCAATCAATAAATAAATAAATTACGTCCTTGTCGGAAGCTGCGTCAGACCAGGAGGGGGGGGGGTTGTGGATTCTACAGGTGAAGACCACTTCCGCGTTCAAAAAGCTGCTCTGTTTAATCAATATTCTGAAGAAAGATCTGATTATTAGCCATAACGCTGTAACCATCCAAGGAAGACTGTGTAACAATATTATGTGCTTCTGCTGAGTCCAAAAGCCCTGTGTAATATCAACTTTATTTTAAGAAAACACGCTTTGTTTCCAATGTCATATCACAGAGAAGCACTACATTACCCATAATCCTCATATTTATCAGCGACGTGTCTGATTGGTTGAGCTTGCTGTTATCAGCAAATGAAAAAATAAAACAAATTGAGCTTATATTATTTTCTTAGTAACTAAAAGGTCTTAACATCTTTTTTGTTTTCAACATTGAATAAAAAAAGGGTGCTATATTGTTAAAATTCAACAATAAAGTGCATAAAAGTTGGCTTGACTTCTTTCTTTTTTTCTTTTTTTTCATAATTTTCACCAGCATCTTTCTGGTCCACATCACATCACATTTATTGTAATTTTTAATTCAATGAGTGACATTTTATTTTTTATCTGAAAAACATTATTATGAATTCAAGGGTCAGAGGTCACTGATTAGTGTTAAATTTAACCTTTTTGACCCTGTTTCCTTGAATAAATCACTAAGACTTTGATGCGGGAAGCTGAGATTTTGATTTGATTTTGTTCAGAGCACTAGGGACAAAGTTTCTGTAGAATTTCAGACCTGTCGGACGTCCAGAAGGGTCACAGCTGACTGTCCAGGCTCGTTTCTCGGCCTTCAAAGCCTAGATTTAGAAGCCTTTTGTCTAATAACGTCTACATCCTTGGGGTTATAAGGCTGAAAGTTTCATGCATTTGTCCGGGGCCTAAGGCCATCCACCATGTGCAATTTCAAACCCGTGCGACCTTCACAAGTGTCAAAGGTCGCTGATCTGTGACCTTTTTGACCCCGTTTCCTTGAATAAAACACCAAGACTTTGATGCAGGAAGATGAGCTTTTAATATGTGGTCCAGAATGTCTAGTAGATTGTGTGTGCAAAAGATTCAGAGCTCTGTGACATTCAGAAGGGTCACAAATAGCCAAAAAGCAATGCTCCTTTCTCTGAACTCATATTAAAGGAGAAATGCAATTCTTTAATAGCTTCCAGATGCTTTGGCCTATCAGGCTGAATTTTTAGCTAAAGGAGCTGGTGTACGATCAGGAAGTAGGGGAGCTGTGCATAAAGCCAATTGGTAAGTGTCAAAGGTCACAGGGGTCAAACATCAAAGTGAATCCAGCCATTCCTGCTTTTTCTCAACAAAACACACATGCTTTAAGTTATCATCATGAAATATTAATAGGTTGTATATCAGAGAGTCCTCTATCAGAATATTTTGGTCCCGTTGCTCTAGGGGCCCCAGGGGGCCCCGGGGGGCCACTTGGCTTTCCCATGCTCCCACAGAGTTGGGTCTCGGGGTGATGGATAAGGGCCTCACCATGAGTCCACAGGCCAAGTTTCAAGTGATTTGGTCGGTTTCTATGGAAACAGCGGCCTCAAGGATACAGAGGAATGCGACTGTTTGAAGCCCCGCCTCTCGAAAAGTAATGGCTCAATCAGGACCAAACACACATCTACGCGTTCGTCTTGGGCCCCCGAACCATATATTACGAAATCAGAACTGTACGACTTTTGGAAATGTGTTTTGTCTATTTCGGCTTTTCAGACTCAGAGTCTGTCAGACTTAAAGCGTGAGAGACCCTCTTAGTCAGAAAAGCCTCCACCTCTCCCTCCACCCCAGCCCCCCCCCCTCTCCATGCAGTCCCTCCACAGCCCCTGATCGCTCTCACTGTCCCATCAACCCCTCCCCCTCCCCCCTCAGATCCACCACAACCCCCCAGTATTTTCACCATCCCCCCTCCACCCAGTATGGTGCTCTCCACAGCCCAGGTAGAGAGAGAACTGGCCAGGCTCAAGGTCAAGAAGGCGACGGGTCCAGACGGCATCAGCTCCAGGGTCCTCAAATCCTGCGCTACACAACTGTGCGGGGTTGTGGAGCACCTCTTCAACATGAGTCTGAGGCTACAGAAGGTACCACAGCTGTGGAAGACATCTTGTGTGGTACCGGTGCCCAAATCACCTCGACCCAGTGACTTCAACCATTACCGACCAGTGGCCCTGACAGCCCACCTGGCAAAGACCCTGGAGAGGCTGGTCCTTCACCACCTGCGCCCCCTGGTGAGTTCATCTGCGGATCCACTGCAGTTTGCCTACCAGCCTCGCATGGGGGCTGAGGACGCTGTCATCTTCCTCATGCAGAGATCCCTGTCCCACCTGGAGAAGTCTGGAAACACGGTGAGAATCATGTTCTATGATTTCTCCAGCGCTTTTAATACTATCAAACCAGAACTTCTGAAGGAAAAGCTGGACTATGCAGGAGTGCATCACCATCTGATAGCCTGGCTCCTGGACCTCCTCACTAACAGGCCACAGTTTGTGAGGACAAAAGGCTGTGTGTCTGATACGGTGGTCTGCAGCACGGGGGCGCCACAGGGGACAGTTCTGGCTCCTCTCCTCTTCACCACCTACACGGCTGATTTCACTTACAATACACCAAGCTGCCACATACAAAAGTTTTCAGACGACTCTGCCATCGTTGGTCTCATCAACAGCGAGAATGAAAACGAATACAGAGAGCTGAACCAGAACTTCGTGACCTGGTGCCAGCGGAACCATCTACAGATTAACGCTGGAAAAACGAAAGAGCTGGTAGTGGACTTTCGCCGGCGCAAAGGCCCCCCCCCCTCACCTGTGAACATCCAAGGAACAGACATTGAGATAGTGGACTCATACAAGTACCTGGGTGTTCACCTTAACAAGAAGCTGGACTGGGCCGTGAACACACAGGCAATATATAGGAAGGGCCAAAGCAGACTCCACCTGCTGCGGAGACTGAGGTCCTTTGGGGTCCAGGAAGCCCCCTTGAGGACTTTTTATGACTCAGTGGTTGCATCTGCCATCCTATATGGTGCGGCATGCTGGAGCAGCGGCATTACAGCAGCAGAGAGACAGAAGCTGAACAAGCTGGTGAAGAAAGCCAGCTCTGTCCTTGGCTGCAGCCTCGATCCCGTGGAGGTGGTGGGGGCCAGGAGGATGATGATGAAACTGTCATCAATCATGGACAATGCCTCCCACCCCCTACATGGAACTGTCAGAGCTTTGGAAAGCTCTATCAGCGACAGGCTCCGGCACCCGCGCTGCTCAACAGAGAGGTATCGCAGGTCCTTTCTCCCCTCTGCTGTCAGACTTTTCAACGAGGCCCACTGAGGCTCTGCCAGACCAGGAAAAAATCATGTGCAATAACCCCCCCCCCCCCCGATCCACGACTGCACTTTGACACTACTTTTTTAGCTATATATACATATATATATATTTTTTTATACTTCTCTTAATATCTTGGTTGCCCCTATATTTATTTATAAATGTCCATATTTTTATATATTCTTTTTTATCAGTCCACCATAGTGTGCATGGCATGTCTGAGTGTGTTTGTATGTACTGCTGCTGTAACCTGTGAATTTCCCCGTCGTGGGATGAATAAAGGCATACTTAACTTAACTTAACTTAAACTTTCAGCCTTATAACCCCAAGGATGTAGACGTTATTAGACAAAAGGCTTCTAAATCTAGGCTTTGAAGGCCGAGAAACGAGCCTGGACAGTCAGCTGTGACCCTTCTGGACGTCCGACAGGTCTGAAATTCTACAGAAACTTTGTCCCTAGTGCTCTGAACAAAATCAAATCAAAATCTCAGCTTTCCGCATCAAAGTCTTAGTGATTTATTCAAGGAAACAGGGTCAAAAAGGTTAAATTTAACACTAATCAGTGACCTCTGACCCTTGAATTCATAATAATGTTTTTCAGATAAAAAATAAAATGTCACTCATTGAATTAAAAATTACAATAAATGTGATGTGATGTGGACCAGAAAGATGCTGGTGAAAATTATGAAAAAAAAGAAAAAAAGAAAGAAGTCAAGCCAACTTTTATGCACTTTATTGTTGAATTTTAACAATATAGCACCCTTTTTTTATTCAATGTTGAAAACAAAAAAGATGTTAAGACCTTTTAGTTACTAAGAAAATAATATAAGCTCAATTTGTTTTATTTTTTCATTTGCTGATAACAGCAAGCTCAACCAATCAGACACGTCGCTGATAAATATGAGGATTATGGGTAATGTAGTGCTTCTCTGTGATATGACATTGGAAACAAAGCGTGTTTTCTTAAAATAAAGTTGATATTACACAGGGCTTTTGGACTCAGCAGAAGCACATAATATTGTTACACAGTCTTCCTTGGATGGTTACAGCGTTATGGCTAATAATCAGATCTTTCTTCAGAATATTGATTAAACAGAGCAGCTTTTTGAACGCGGAAGTGGTCTTCACCTGTAGAATCCACAACCCCCCCCCCTCCTGGTCTGACGCAGCTTCCGACAAGGACGTAATTTATTTATTTATTGATTGATTATTCTGCACCAAACACCATGATCACTAAATAAATAAATAAATAACCGAAAGGACGTCCTTGCCGAAAGCTACGTCAGACACAGCAGCATCAGGTTCAATAAAGATTTAAGGAAAAGTTAAAAAAAAAAAAAAAAAAAAGTTTTCCTCTGCTCACAACGTCCGTCAGTGCCGCAGCCGCCAGCCGGGTCGGCTGGATCACTTGCTCTGAGCGTCACATATCGCCGCGAAGGGAACTGCATTGGAATCAACTGAAAGCCGAGCGCGTCAAAACCTGACGAAAAACGGGCACCTAATGAGTCAGGCATGTGACGAGGAGGGACAGTGACCGTTCGTCAGGCTGTTGACGCACTGGGGGTGAGAACGTGTTGGTTTGAAAGTGAAAGAAGATCAATATGCAATTCATATCAGTGTGTTGAAATGATAATTGTTTGTTCCAAAGCCCTTTTTTATTTATTTATTTTTACAGATGTTAATCCATCAGCATCTCTCACAGTGAGTCCTGACAGAGTGCAGCACTTCACCTCTCAGGAGATCTCACTGAGATGTAAAGGAAACTTTACTAAGTGGAGACTGAGGAGGTTTCCTTGGAGGTTTTCTCAGAAGATTCCCAAGGGTCGATACTGGTCCTGTTCTGACTTGAGAATAATGACTCGATCCACATGTATAATGTTCACATCCCAGCCCAGTGATGCAATTTACTGGTGTGAGTCTGGATCAGGAGAGTTCAGCAACACAGTCAACATCACTATAGATGGTACGTTTTATTACATTTAGCCTCTTTTACACGTTTTGTAGAATCTGAATAATTTTCAATGTCTCGTGATCTAATTAATTGCTTCATGCTTCATGTTCTGACTGTTTTACAGGTCGTGAATATTCTGATATGATCCTGTTGAGCCCCGTCCATCCTGTGACTGAGGGAGAGTCTGTTATTCTGAGCTGTGAATTCAGGACAAACACAAATCCTTCCAGTGTGTTTTTCTATCAGAATAACAAACTGATCCAAAACGACACCAGGACGGAGCTGAAGATCTCTGCAGTGTCAAAGTCTGATGAAGGTTTCTACAGGTGTGAGTCCTCAGGACAAAAGTCTCCACAGAGCTGGGTGTCAGTCAGAGGTGAGTAGTGTTAAAGTGTTTGGAAGTCTGGAAGTATTTTTCCATTATCTGAGATGTAGATCTTTAGACTTGACCTGTGTCTCATTTTGTTGATGGTTTTATTATTTAATTTTGAATATTTCCAACAGCTGGGCCCAAACCTGAAAACTCTTCACTTCCTGTGTGGCTGATCGTTAGGTTGGTTTGTGGAATATTATTGATTACTGTCCTGCCGCTGTTTAGCTGCATAAGATCAAAAGGTGAGATACTGATTATTGATCAATCACTGAGTAATTCTGATGTCATGTCATGGTGCAGTTAGCGGTTCAGTTTTCAATATCTACTTTGTGTTTCACAGGTCCATGTGCCAACAGGTTCATACAACAAACTCTCATCTCCAAATTAAAATCACTTCTATTTTTCACATCTTTATCATGTTTTACTTTGAAATGTTCCTGCTCATCACTGCTAATAGACGTTTTTAAACTCCATGTTTCAGACTCACTCAGACTCAGAGAGAGAATCAGGACTCAGTCCACCATGATGAAAACCAACAGCAGGTTTATTCCTCTCTCCTCCATGGTCAGTTGTTCATGTAGCTTCCAACACTTTCACATCTATTGAGGAAGTTGTTTCAGTTTAAATCACAGACATGAGGTGACTGATGGGACTTTGTTTTCATCATCACTGACCTGTAGGTGACACCTGCATCTATGAATCAATCAGAGGCTCTGAAAACACTGGACAAGGTTCAGTATAAACTTGTAATAATGTCCAAGACAATGAAAACAACATTTTCTCAGCTCAGACACTAATGTCACATCTCCTAATGAAACTGATATAAAATGTCTGTAATGTTCATCTCAACAGGTCAATGTGACGATGCAGAGCAGAGCTCTGACTATGAGAATCCAGATCCAGCCACAGGCCAGGTACAAACATTAACATCAGCTCTTTAACTTGTTTCATCTTTTTCTGTTCAATTTACTTTTTGTTGACACAGTTTTTTTCTCTTGATTTTGACTTTGATTTCTTTTACGATATATGTGCTCTGGAAGATAATGCAAAAGAGTTGTTTCTAAGTAAGGTGTTTGCTGACTCCACATAGAGATTGTGATTTTTTTATTTGAATGTATATTTAATACTATATTTACAGTCATTTCAAATTTTGTTCCAGGTTAATGAATAGAAAAACATCGTCGACAAAACAAGAGCAACATGGACAACAAGACATTTTGAGGTGAACAACAGATAATATACAGTATATAAAAAAGTTTGAGAGTTTTGTTTTGGAATATGAATGAATATTGAATGCAGTGAAATGTTTGTACCATAGGTTATACAGGTTTCTCATTTTTAAACAGTTTGTACATGTTTGATTTTATATTCCTCTGTTGCTCAGTGTGTACATCATATGGTGCTGAATTTAACATCAGTGTTCAGTTTGATAAACATTATGTAATAAGTGGTGAAAATGAAATAATATTACAGAATGCAGCTCTTACAATGGTTGTATTTTGCTACATGTAGTTGTTAGAAGAGCAGCATGTAGAGACCTGCAGTCAGATCAGGGAAAAACCACAAGCAGCAAAATGTTTCTGTTTGTACTGTATTTGTACGTGGGTTTGCTTGTAGATAATATGGACAGTTTTTTTTAATCTTGGAAAATAGAAAATCTATAGAACTTTTTCTGAAGTTGTGCCACTGTACATTTTATTTGATTGTATTTTTTAAAGATCTATTTGAACGTTTTCTTAAGATTTATTTTCATTGTGTCAAAATCATTTGGATTTGTGAATGAAAAAATCAAAATCAAAAACCACAGTTGGATTTTCTGTTAAAAATTTTTGAATAGTGCATCTTTGCTGGCCCACATCTGGATCCAAGAGAGAGGCCACAGATGGAGCTCATCATAGAGCAAGTTGAAGACTGTCCTCAAGTCAATTTCAAGGACAGGACAATATGAACCTTAGTTATTTTTTATTGTAAGGCGACACCTAGTGGCCTCAGTAATATAATAATGCAATTAATATCTGCAGTAGACAGCTCTTTGCTCTCCCACAGTTAGTGTAGTTAATGGCTCTTTTCCACTACACAGTTACAGCACCACTTGACTCGACTCGGTTTTGGCCATTTTCCACTACAGTTGAGAACACCCTAGTACCTCCTCAATGTGGGCAGGATCGTGGGTTACAGTTGCTTCATTTAGCTCTCTTTTTGGGATCCTCTTGTCAGCCACCAAACACAGTTGTCTTCAGCTTGTCGATGGACCAAATTCAAAGCACTTACCCCTGTCAGACAGCTCTGTCAGACTCCATAATCCCTATAGTCATAGCAGTAGGTTCATTAGGCCTACCTTTAATTGTCAGTGCAAGCTATTTTTACGGCTCAGCTTTTACGGCCAAGCTGAGCCGCGAGCTGCTCAGAACTACGCTACAGAGGCTCATGGGAATTCTTGGTTTCCCTCATCAATCTCATCAAATACACAATCCTTGATGCCTCTAAAACAACTCTGTCTCGTAATGTTTTGTTATTATCTCATAGCGTGGTGAATGTGTGCAGATCTCAACTTGTCCACCAGAGCGTTTTGGAGTTGTTGGATTGTGTATTATGGCAATGGGCCAATTTGCTAAAATGTTGAACTATCCCTTTAAGTTAGGTTCACATCATTTTTTCAAATTTTTTCTGGAATTTACGCTGGAAACTTGTGGACAGCCGGTCAATTAGATTTGCTGACTCCGTCAACAAATTATGTACAGTAAAGGAGCTGGAGGTGTTGGGAAACTGAGTTCTTCTCAGACTTTCATTTCCTTTTCAGTTGAGTTTCTCATGGATTTGACGTCTGAGGCCAGTGAAGCAATAAGACACGAGTTCTCAACCCAGAGGTCACGCAACGTATGATATTTCACAGCTATAGCTATCCACATGCAGCAGACAGTGGTGATAGAAATTGTGAACTTGGAGTGACCAAATACAATGTTTCTGATCGCAGGGGAGGTGGTTAGTTAATCCTGCAAAGTGATAAAAAACGATACAGATCTGAGACCACGATGTGTGCATTGGGTGTATGAATGTCTGGAATGGTTACTTCCCGCACTGTGCCTAGTGCTGTATGAATGTCTGTGTGTGAAAGGGTGAATGTGACACACTGTAAAGCGCTTTGAGTGGTCTAAGGAACTAGAAAAGCGCTAGATAAGTGCAAGTCCTTTCCATTCCTCGGTGTGTAGCCTGATATTAGATGTGCAGATGGAGAATATTATTGTTCAGATAAATGATGGACTGTGATGAGAAGTGGTAGGCTAGTGGTTGGTTCATTCCTCGTCAGGGAACGAGCCCATCTACGGGATGAATATTCTTCCTGACATAAAACTAAGTGAATTATTTCTGCTTCAGTGTGATCGGACTGAGAAGGAAAGGACAGCCACTGTCAGACAGCTCCGTCAGCGCAAGGTGACGTAGCCTGCACAGTGGTAATTTTGGTAACACTTTACTTGAGGGGTTAGTGCATAACTCATTCATAAGACCGTTTATAAGGTGTTCGTAATTCATCCATGACAACTTCATAAGGCATTCATACATCGGGTTACATTGCTATGTCATTCGGGTTTGTAGGGTTAGGGTTAGGGTAAACTGAATGACACTTAATAACAATATGACATTGACTTAATGTTTATGACACATTCATGACAGTGTCATGCCACTCTTATGATGATACCTTCAAGTAAAGTGTTACCGTAATTTCCAACCATTGTATTATCTTAGTTTAGGCCCATTTTATGGATTATTTACCTCATTGTTGCATAAAATGTATTTATTTTTTACTTTTGTCAATAGCCGGCCGTTACAAGACGGTCATTTTTCTCGGTGGTAATGTAGTTGTTAAGTTGTTTTATCAAGATACAGCAAAATGTTTGCGGTGATAATGTTATAAGATGACCAGGCTAATGTCATCTCCTGTAGCCGCAGAGTTATCTAACGAAAGTAACAACTGGTGTTTAGCTTTCAATAAGCCGTGGTATGTGGTGACTTTCAGCTGAATATGTTGTGGTATTTAAACAGATTATTTGTTTGAATATCAATTTATACTAACTAACTAACTCAACTAACTTATAGGCTACAAAAGAAAACTAATAACCAAACAGTGACAGTTGACAGGTCCTGTCACCATACCTCCAATTGATCATGCGCCCTGCCTAGTTGGCCAAGGGGATGTCCCTTTGGCCAAATGGTTAGCGCGCATTACTCTTACCCGGGAGTCTGGCATTCGAAGCCCGCCCGGGCCCTTTTCACCTTGCCACAAGTGCAAATATATATATAAAATAATCAACTAATGTCAAACCCCCCACAGTCTGCATTTAAGGGGTATCCCATTTCTAAGTCACAAAACAGCCCTTAAGACTTGGTTTTGAGGGCTACTAAGATTAAGGGTTGAGCTTGAGGGTTAAAATAGGAATTGGAATTCACCCTTGATTTCTGAGGTCAATGAAGCAAGACGACACGAGTTCTCAACCCACAGGTCAGTTCAACACAGGAGGTACGTGATATTTCTCACACAGCCATACCACATGCAGCAGACAGTGGTGATGATAGGAAGAGTTCATTCATGATGTAGAACACAGAGACTTTTATAATAAACTTGTTCAAGCTCAGTCTTTAGACTTTGATTCTTGTTCCCTCGTGATTTTTCAGATCTTGCACATTGTGACATCACCACCAGTTGCTGTTTTATTAAGAAAATCTGCTGTTATTGGTCTGTTCTGTTTCTACCACTTTGCACACACTATCTACAGTACATGGTGCTTCCTCTTTTTAACTTTCACACACAACTTGTGAATGTCTTTGAGTGATGACAAGGTAACAGTTGTACTTCAGACTGATTAATTAATTCTATTGTCTTGATCACATTTGACATCAGTTACTCTGTGAAGAGGATGAAGCAGATTCATGCATAGGTAGATACTGTACACACAACACACCTCAGGGTCAGACACCAACTTACAATATGCACAAGAGACAGACTACTATATCTTAGCAGAGAGCAGGAAGTGTCAATGTGCTGTAGTCATCATGTAGTGGTCTGAACTTTGTGTGGAATAGAAGGAAGAACAGAGGGGCTGAACTTAGAGGGAGTTGAGCAAAATTAATTCCATGCATGTGTGGATGAACTTCCTCTTCTACTGTACCATCCTTCTCCCTCTCTCTTTTTACATCATTATTTATATAAAGTAGAAACATTTCCAGAAGCAGTGCGACGGTGTCGGTGCTGGATGTGAAGATGGGCCACACTTTGCTCTGTGTGCTGTCATTACTCTGTGAGTACATCAGTCATTTTACAAGTCTGTGTCTTTCAGAGGCAGATTCATGATTTTAGCCCTGTAGTTTGTTTATTGTTCATTAGATGGATCCCCATTAGCTGCCGCCTTGTAGTAGTTTTGTTGATGTGACCAGAGCTACATGGAGAACTGCACAGGTTATTTCTACAAATTTGTACAATGCATGATGCACATTATGCACAGTAATGTTATTTGCTTTATTTTACATCTATTTCATTCAAGTTTTATGCCTTTTCAGAAATTTAGAATATTAGGTTGAGTAATCTTTTTAAGTATGTTTGGGGGCTTTTTGCCTTTAATCAATAGGACAGTTGATAGAGCTAGACTGTGCCCCTTGTTTCAATGAAAGTGGCCTCGTCTGAAACTCCACCTGGTTCTTAAAAAGCTGTAGTTTATGATGATGTTTATCAGATTGATTATGTCTCATGAGGTTTCAATCTTTATTTTAGTGCTGAATACACTCTATGGAGAAACTCAAGGTAACAAGTTCTTTTTTTCCTGTTTCTCTCACTTTCCAACAACTATAACTGTTTTTCATATCCTCCTTACTGTATGTTCACATTCAATCATATAATTTGTTTTATAAATTACTCAAAAGAAGAGAAGTAACCAATAATGTGACATCATGTATCTTTCAAAATAATTCAGAGGTTTGAGAAAAACCTTTTGCACAACTTCATTTGTCCTTCATTAAGTGAATTATACATCAGAGGGAAACTGTGGTGTAGTTGTAACACAGTTTGTTACAAATATTTATTTAGAAGTAAAAGCTAAATTATGATGTGGATGTTCAGTTTGATTGTTTGGATGAATTCTCTGGTTTTGTGGGAGGTTTTATGTCTGTTTACTCTTTTTTATTTTTTATTTAATAAAACAGAATCACATCCTAATTATTATTTTTTTTCGCTTTCAACACTACAGCAAATGAACCCACGGCCACTCTGACAGCAGACAGCACAGATCTATCAGACAGGTACATAGTGACTCTGACCTGCTCTGTGAATCAGTCCAGCAGCTGGGAATACAACTGGTTCAGACGAACCTCTGACTCTGGTTTACCTCAGACTGTAAGGACTATAGGAGTACAATACTGGACAACCATCACAAGAGTCAGACAGGGAGGCATCTACACCTGCAGAGGAAGGAAACAAGGATCAAAAACCACACAAGAAAGTAACAAAGTCACCATTTGGGAAACTGGTGAGTTTAATCATTAGAAAACATTCACTGTAAAATCTGTTCTTCTGTTCATCAGTAGTGTAAGAGAGACATTTTGATACCAACAGCAAACAAGGAATAAAAAAGCTTTTTGTGATGGAGGTGTGAGGAAAGAAAAGCTCGGACAAAAAAGCCTTAAAACTTGACTTAAACAATGATTTCAAAGCTTCTAAGAAACATGATTTTTTTTTTTTACATGAAGTTGAGAATTTGGATGTTGATGTTGAGTCTAACAGTGTCAGCTCTGTGACACATCAGGTTCACTGAACAAACAGCTCTAATTTATTAGGTGCTGTTTCCTAACAGTTGCTCCTGATGATGCTTTCAAAATACAATCTAAGAGCAAAGACATATAAAAAATTAATTTGTCCTTTTTGGAGTTATTCTGATATGTTAAATACAAAATCACCATGATTCACGTATTGATGTCAGACTTGAGTCCAGTGTGATGGAGACTGCTGTCGCCCTCTGTGTGAGTATCAGCTGTTAGTATCTGACAGTCACAGTAAAAAACATGATCACAAAGTCCCCCATGTGCGAAATTTTGGGACCTCTATTATTACTATTATTACTAAAGTATTACTTTTCTCTTTCATGATTTTGTTGCTTTTAGTTGTTTCAATAATTTCATGTCTTTGTCTGTAACTTGAGCTGATGTTGTTCAAATGTTTTTGATTCATCTAACAGACAATTCATAATTAGATGCACAAAGCCATGGCAATATCTGATGAATTTCTGTTTCTCGAGTAATATGTATTTTTGACATCAACAGCCTCCAGTAGAGTGACTGTGACTCTGCTGCCCAGCTGGTCTGTGATCTACAGAGGAGAGAAGATCACTGTCAGCTGTGAGATCCAGGGAGGAGACACTGATTTAGGAATTACTAAGTATGAGTGGAGAACATCCAGCTCATACACACCTCCATCACTCAGTGAATTCACTATCAACAGTGTCAATGAGTCTCACATTGGATCCTACTGGTGTAGAGGTAAAGGAGACTATTTGTCAACACAGTGGAGCAGTAGACTGACAGTATTAGGTGAGTTAAAACATCTCGCGTTATGTGGTTACTCCTCTGTTTCCTAATTCACTTATCAACTAATGAATCTGCTGCTAACTGTCATGTTAGCTGTTTTAATTTTCCAAGCAGCCCGGACCCTATTGTATTCCTAGG
Source organism: Trachurus trachurus (assembly GCF_905171665.1). Taxonomy (NCBI): domain Eukaryota; kingdom Metazoa; phylum Chordata; class Actinopteri; order Carangiformes; family Carangidae; genus Trachurus; species Trachurus trachurus. Next base: position 14,940,872 of record NC_139909.1, on the reverse strand, counting down.
AATTCTTCTTCTTCTTCTTCTTCTTCTTCTTCTTCTTCTTCTTCTTCTTCTTCTTCTTCTTCTTCTTCTTCTTCTTCTTCTTCTTCTTCTTCTTCTTCTTCTTCTTCCGAGGAAATCCTACTTCCCATGGCTGAAAAATCACCAAACTTTGCACAAAGGTCCAGTCCCATGCCAGATTCACTCAGTTCCAAAGACATACCCCCCCGCACAATAAATGTTTACATTTAAAAACTTTACAAATTCCTACCAAACCAATGGTAGCTACATGCTACAGTTTTGAAACTTCACCACAATTTAGCCCCAATACTGCTGAACTCAAAACAAATTACGAAGTCCATCATTTTTTTCAATAACTGTAAAACTTTTAAAATGTATCTCCTCTCACAATTTTTGCTCTATTGTCACCAAACTTACTAGAGAGCATCTTCATCTTCAAAAACTGAATTTTCTAGAACATTTTGAATTCTGCTCTCATGGGAACAACTGGAGTCAATGTAGGAGTGACATTCATCACATTTTCTCTTGAGAAGCAAAACACTTACGTATCTTTAAAAACAAATCACCAACATTTCCATGCTGTCAAGATGCAATTTATGTATTATCATATTTTTGTTTAGATATTAGAATTTGTGACATTTTGACCATTTTTGAAATCTGCCTTGACAACAGCTGCCCGGGCATTGACTCCCTGAGTCTATTTGAGAAGACACACAGCAGGTCTCACTTCCAGATGATTAGCTCACTGAGTTAGGAGCTGGTTGTTGGTGTTGAAGGATGTGGGTTCAAGACCCAACAAGGGAACTGACTATAATACCAGATGGTGAAACAAATGTTCAAAATCTTAGAGTCACAGTAGATGTTTAACAATATCAGAATTTTACCTCTTTTTGCAGTGGTGTCAAATCTTCCTGCACCACAGTGAATGGCTTACTCAATTTGTGAAGCCACCGGATGCTGCCACTTGCCAATTAGCTCAGTTCAATCCTCATGTGATGCAAAGTGAACATAACAAGGTCAACTGGCTTGTCTTCCTATCCTCCTGTTTGTTGCTCATTTGCCTAAATTTGCCAAAAATAGCCCGGACCCGACCCATCGCTGCACAGCAGCTATAATTTAATTGCTGTTTTTGGTTCAATCACATCACTACATTCAAAATTACATTGACTGTTAATGTTGTCAGCGTCATCTGAACAAAACAACAAAAACACATAGGCTAATATACATGTTTCTATGTTCCTTTTGTGTCGGCAACGGCCCTATTGAAATTGCTATGTTTATTCTTCTTATTCTTTGTCTGAAATGATCGCATTTTGGGGGCTTCCCCATACTCAAAAATACACAATTCTTGGCATACACGTATGGACTGGCGAAATTTTACGTATTTTTGAGTAAAATCGGCTCAATGGCTCCCCATAGAAAATTTAAAAAAATTAGCCGCATGAAAATTGGTGGGCTTATAGAACATGTCAACATGCACAAAAAAGCCTCTTAACTCTTTCGCGACCACACTAATTCCTCAGCACATCCGCTCAGGACCACATGTTTTTGGCTATTTGTTTACCTTTTTCTCACGTCGAACCGAACTCTGTACATCACCTAGAAACAAACGATTTTCACGTGGTTGAAGAGTGACTTTCCAACGTGCTCCTCGAAAAAACGGCGAGTTTTTCCGCCGTTTCGTTCGTGAGTACGAAGTAGAAGAAGAGAGCTGGGTTTCTCCAAAAACGGAGCTCCCGCTCTAGTTTCAGAGAAAAACACACTTTTGTGTCAAGTGGCAATCGGCTCATTTTACCGGTAATCTGCAGTGTGGCATGTCTCCCAAATCATTTCTACGGCTAAGTAAAGGAGTGCAGCGGTGCAGCGGTGCGGGTCTCTGGCCGCTGCGGAGCAGCTCCGTGACACTCCTGTGTGACTGGCCGGCGATGAGTGCTCTGGGGCGGGGGCGGCCGGTCACAGCGCCCGCTGCACAGCGCCCGCTCCGCTGCACCGTGAAAACAGCTGTGATAACGGGCTTTCAGATCCGAGTCTCCAAACCAGAAACGTTTGTAACAGCACCGGAAAAAGTCGCCAGATTTGTCGTCGGTCGCTTTTGTCAAAAGTCGCCAAGAGGGTTTGGAAAGTCGCCAGATTCAGCGAGAAAGTCGCAACACTGTAGCCGACAGCCGCACAGCGCTGCACGCTGTCCCCAGAGCAGCATTCAAGGAGACCGATTACTCAAACAAAACCAAGATCACACGGTTTATAAAAAACATTATGTTTTGATTGTAGTTTAAAACAGTTTTACATATCAGAGGACTACCATATTCACACACAGGGTACCTCAGAGTGTCTATTATCGTAATCTGTAAAAAAAACGGTTTTGACGAGTTAACTCGTCGATGGTCATGAACGTTCGGCAGGCTGTGACGAGTTTACTCGTCAATGGTCACGAAAGAGTTAAAGGGATAGTTCACCCAAAATTCAAATTTCACTCATTATCTACTCACCCTCATGTCAACTAAGAGCTGTGAGAATTTTCAGAGTCCTCCGTTCCTTCTCTGAGTTACGGGGGGGTCTGCGCAGCAGTATTTGTCCATATAATGGTTGTGAATGGACACCACGTTTCTTCGTCCAAAAAGACACACCAAAAAACATCCAAATACCTCCATACTGCTCGTCTGTAATGTCCCTCTTGTACTGAAGCCCCGACATGAGAAATTGTTCCGAAAAAAATTAAATAAGTCTATATTTTAAGCTTGTTTGTAGCGGAAGCTCCCAGTGTCTCAGTTCACTGCTCTGCCTGTGTAAGTGCAAATCTCACGTGATTTGCACTGACCGGCGGAACAATTTCTCATGTCGGGGCTTCAATACAAGAGGGACATTACAGACGAGCAGTATGGAGGTATTTGGATGTTTTTTGGTGTGTCTTTTTGGACGAAGAAACGTGGTGTCCATTGACAACCATTATATGGACAAATACTGCTGCGCAGACCCCCCCGTAACTCAGAGAAGGAACGGAGGACTCTGAAAATTCTCACAGCTAGTAGTCGACATGAGGGTGAGTAGATAATGAGTGAAATTTGAATTTTGGGTGAACTATCCCTTTAATGTCATGATGAAATCCCGACAGGAAGTCGACCATTTTGAATTGAATTTTCAATGATGGCAATGTTTTGGCCATTTCCACACCTCGTATTTGAACGAACTAGTCCTAAGGATTTCACCCAATCAACTTCAAATTGGCTACAGGTTACGTTTACGTGTATGCCGGGCTGCGCTGCACGATACTTGCACTGCGTGGGCTGGCCACCTTGTGCAGCGTCATGGGAATACGCCGCCAGATTGCTATAGGTGGCATTGTTTATGGTTTATGGTTGGAACTACATTGGAACTATGGTATCTGATAGTCTTTGAACCTCAGACTTTCAATCATGATTAATGAAAACATGCTTGGCAAATCAAGTCTCGCTTTCGTCCAATTGGTACCAATACAAGAAATTCACCGTCCATGTGGAGGCTCAGGGGAAATGTAGTGTGAAAATGCTTCCGCTTTCCTAAAGTCCTCGTAGGCACTTCAACTAGGCGAGGCTAATAAAAGAGGCTTCTTCACTGAATGACGGTGGATCTGTGGTGTTGGTGTTGGATACACACTAATAACCACTAATAATCGTAATCATGTTCTGGCCTGTGAATTTACCTTGATGCCATCAGGACGACGTTACATGCAGCCTCTTAGGAAGACCAATCGTTATTCTAGGTCTTTTGTGCCTTCTGCCATTAGTTTGTTGAATGCTCAGCTGGCTTGAAGCTGTAGTTTTTAGTACTGTTGTTGACAATGTGTTTTTACGTATATTGCCCTCTCATGTATTTATCATATTTTTGTACTTTTATCTTACCTGGTCTCAATTTTGCACTGTCCTTGCACGTTCCTCCTCAATTGTATGTATGCTTGTGTATGTGATTGTGGTGTGGCGGTCAGTTGTAGAAACAGAATTGCCCTATGGGATAAATAAAGTAATCTCAACTCAACTCAACTAATAACAAGACCCTGAAATAACTGTAAAACACAATGATATTATCCCTGATCAGAATAACATCTGACTGAACCAATAAACTACAATATCAAGCCTGGCTGTTAGCCTGGTCGGGAGCAAGCTAGCTCCAAATAATTAATCTCCATGGTAACAGATGTGCCTTCCTAGTGCGTTTGCTTTCGTCCTGAATTCAGCCTGGATAACTGGAAAGTCCTGGGCTATCCACTATCTTGGTTTTGTGTAATATTCCTCCATTTAACCTTTGAATGGTTTTGTTTTTCTCTGTGAACTGAACAGCAAACAAACCCCGGGCCTCACTGAGAGCAAATGACACAGTCCTCCCAGCAGGGGGCAGTGTGACACTGACCTGCTCTGTGAACCCATCATCTGGTTGGAAATACAACTTGTACAGAGACAATGAACTCTCTGAATCTCTGAACCCACATGATGCTGCTTTCAAGACAAGTGGAGAAATCAGTGTCTCACAGGAAGGAGTCTACAGGTGCAGAGGAGGAAGAGGAGACCCAGTCTACTACACAGAGTACAGTCAAGAAGTCAGGATTGTTAATGCTGGTGGGTATAGAAATAATGTAAACTAATTATGTATTCATGATAGATTAAGATTAACAAACATAATATCTGGTGATGTTTAATGAACCTTTTTTGTTGTTTTTGTTAAATCCTTGACCATGATCAGTCCCAAACAGAGCTGTTGTGACTCTTCAACCCAACTGGCCTGAGATCTACAGAGGAGAGAAGATCACTGTCAGCTGTGAGATCCAGGGAGGAGACACTGAGTGGACGTATGAGTGGGAAACATCGACCTCACTCAAACCTCCACGTCAACGTGAATACAAGATCAGTCCTGCTTCATCATCCCACAGTGGAGACTACATGTGTAGGGGCACGATGAAAAGTGATCGACTTAATACAACAGAGTGGAGCGATTCAGTCAGACTGACAGTGTTAGTTGGTAAATCATATATTTCATTTAAAATGAAAATCTTAACAAGTCATTAAAATATGTTTTTGTTCCTTTCTACTGAAACTGTATCATATAGTTTGTCCATATTGTGTCCAACTTCCCAACAGGCAAACCTGTCCTCACAGTGTCTCCATCATGGCTGAGTCCTGGAGCCTCAGTAACTCTCAAGTGTGAGCTTGGACTTAAATCTGCAGGATGGAGGTTCTTCTGGTTTAAGGCTGTTGCTGATCCATCACAGCTCTCCTACCGCTCTGAGCTGCTCCCTGGTAGCAGTGGTGGGACTGAACAGGATTCCTACATAGTCCATGGTCAGACACACACAGCAGGATATGGGTGTCGGGCTGGAAGAGGAGACCCAGTGAGTTACACTGAGACTAGTGAACCAACGTTTGTCTGGTCTGGAGGTCAGTTGGTTGATATGATAAACAACAGATAAACAAAGGAAAATGTACAATGAGACATGAAACATTTTAATGTTAATATCTTTATGTGTGTGTGTGGTTTTTTGTAGATGTTAATCCATCAGCGTCTCTCACAGTGAGTCCTGACAGAGTGCAGCACTTCACCCGTCGGGAGACCTCACTAAGATGTGAGGGGAACTCTCTTGTGTGGAGACTGAGGAGGTTTCCTAAGAGTGACCATTTGAATGACCATTGGGATCATTACAGTGGTCACCACTATAATGACCGTGGGGCCTGTTCCGACCAGACAATAAGGAACGGATCCTCGTGTATAATTTCTCCATTCCGGCACAGTAATGCAATTTACTGGTGTGAGTCTGGATCAGGAAGGTTCAGCAACTCAGTCAACATCACTATACATGGTACATTTTATTACATTTTGTCTCTTTTTCACTTTTTGTAGGATCTGAACAATTAGGGTCCAGGCGGCTAAGCTGCCAGGACACTATTGTATTCCTAGGAATTCTTCTTTCTTCTTCTTCTTCCGAGGAAATCCTACTTCCCATGGGCGAAAACTCACCAAACTTTACAGAAACGTCCAAGCCCATGCCAGATTTACTCAACTCCAAGGACATGGGGGCACAATAAGCATTTAAATTCCTACCAAACCAACAGTAGATGCTACAGTTTTGAAACTTCACCACAATGTAGCCCTAAAACTGCTGAAACTTTTGTCCACTTAAACTTATTACAAATTATGAAGTCCATCACTCTGTTTTTTTCAATAACTGCAAAACTTTTAAAATGTATCTCCTCCCACAATTTTTGCTCAATTGTCACCAAACTCGCTACAGAGCATCTTCAGATCGTCCTCCACAAAACTTGTTTCTCTGAATTTTGATTAAGCAAAAATTGAGCCTACAGTGCATGAAAACGTTTGACTGTAAACAGTACTATAAACATATACCATCCAATTCCTGCTAAATACATTTTCAATCTTCCTGAAAAAAATTGAGAATATTTTGGCGTCATGGTTGATGAAGTTTGGCCAATATCAGAATTTTATCTCAAAAACTGAATTTTCTAGAACATTTTGAATTCTGCTCTCATGGGAACAACTGCAGTCAATGTAAGAGTGGCATTTTTAAACATCACATTTTCTCTTGTGAAGCAAAAGACCTATCGTTAAAAACAAATCAGCAACATTCCTATGCTGTCAAGATAGAATTGATGTATTATCTCACAGTAATCATGTGCATATGCCATTTTGGCTTCTCTTAATATCTGTAATCATGTGACAGTGTCTCTCCCTCCTTTTTAAAATCTTATTTTAGACCTTGCTACTTTTACTTCTCTTTAAATCGCATTTTAGACCTTGCTGCTCTTATTCACTGACATAAGTTTGTAATGGGTTGTGCAATATTGTTGTTATTGTGTATTTTTGTGCATGATGCGTGTTTGTGGTCTTGTGTTGTCTTCCGCTGCTGCAACATCGTAATTTCCTGCAAAGGATTAATAAAGTATCTTTAACTTTAACTTTATCAGATCTTTGTTTAGTTAACAGAATTTCTGACATTTTGACCATTTTTGAAATCTGCCTTGACAACTGCTGCCTGGCTTTGACTCCCTGAGTCTATTTGAGAAGACACACAGCAGGTCTCAAATCCAGACAATTGGCTCAGTGAGTTAGGAGCTGGTTCTTGGTGTCGGAAGATGTGGGTTCAAGACCCAATGAGGGAGTTGATGATAACACATCAAAATACCAGATGGACAAATGTACAAAATAGATAGAATAGAATAGAATCTTACCTCAAAAACTGACTTTTCTTTTTACAGTGGTTTCAAATCTGCCTGCACGACAGTGAATGGCTTACTCAATTTGTGAAGCCACCGTAGCACTGCCACTTGCCAATTATCTCAGTGTGACAGACAATGGTCTCTGGTTCTAGAAGTTTTGGGTTCAAGCCTCAACTGGTGCAAATTGAACATTATATAGTCAACTGTCCTGTCTTCCTATTCTGTTTGTTGCTCAGAATTTGCCTAAATTTGCCAAAAGATAGCCTGGACCCGACCCATTGCTGCGCAGCAGCTATAATTTATTTTGGAGTTGACTGTTTCATGGTTTGTTCATTAATTGTGGCTTTACAATCTGTAGATTCATTGGTTCTTACCTAATGATGGTTAAATGTCAATGTTCAGTCCGTCTTCATAATAATTGAGTAATGTAGTCTTATTTTTTAATTCAGTCTGATATGATATTATTTTAAATAATTAGTTAGCTGAGTAGAGAGCTCTATCAACCTGCAAGGATTTTTTTTTTTTTTTTTACTGCTGTTAACATTGACTGTTCAGTGGTATTAAAAATAAATAAATAACTATAACCCTGTCATCTGTGGCTGCAACTTACCATCATCTCAGTCTCGTCTCTTGGTTGTAAACAAACAAGGTCTGCACCAGCTAATCTCTGACTTGAAGCTTCATATTCTGAATGTTTTACAGGTTCTGATATGATCCTGGTGAGCCCCATCCATCCTGTGACAGAGGGACAGTCTGTTATTCTGCTCTGTAAAATCTGGACAAACGAACATCCTTCCAGTGTGTTTTTCTATCAGAATAACAAACTGATCCAAAGTGACGCCAGGACGGAGCTGAGGATCACTGCAGTGTCAAAGTCTGATGAAGGTTTCTACAGGTGTGAGGCCTCAGGACAAGAGTCTGCACAGAGCTGGGTGTCAGTCAGAGGTGAGTAGTGTTAAAAGTGTTTTTTTATTTTGTACATGTATCCAAGATGTAGATCTTTACTTAGTCTTGACCTGTGTCTCTATTTTATTGATACATTTATATTGAATATTTCCACAGCTGTGTCCAAATCTGAAAGCTCTTCACTTCCTGTGGGGCTGATTGTTTTGCCGCTTTGTGGAATAGTATTGATCATTGCCCTGCTGCTGTTTTTCTATAGAAGATCAACAGGTGATATATTGATTTTTTATGAATCATTGATCAGTTCTGTTGTCACATCATAGAGCAGTGCCTCAGTTTTTAATACAAATCCTACTTTGTGTTTCACAGGTCCATGTGTCAACAGGTTCATACAACAAACTCTCATCTCCAAATTAAAAGCACTTCTATATTTCACATCTTTATCATGTTTTTTTTATGTTTTGTCTTATCTTTCAGACTCACTCAGACCTGGAGAGAGAATCAGGACTCAGTCCACCATGTTGAAAATCAAAAGCAGGTGTATTCCTCTCTCCTCCACGGTCAGTTTTTCATGCAGCTTCCAACACTTTCATATTTATTTCTAATCTCTGAATCACAATCTCAGACATGATTGGATTTTGTTTAATCTTGATTGGCCAATAAGTGACATCTGCCCCTATGAATCAATCAGAGGCTCTGAAAACAATGTTCAGTATAAACCTTTTAGTTATGTTCAGGACAACAATCACGTTATTTTTTTCAGCTCAGACGCTAATGTGACATCTCCAATTGAAACTAATATAAATTGTCTGTAATGTTCATCTCAACAGATCAATGTGATGATGCAGAGCAGAGCTCTAAGTCTGTGAATCCAGATTCAGCCACAGGTAACAAACATAACATCAGCTCCCCCGTCAATAAAAAAAAAAAAATGCTTTCTGTGTTTTAGAAGACATTGTTGAAGAAACATTTGGTTAAGGTGTAATTCAAATGTTTGATATCTCACATATAAATGTGTTTCTATTGCAGGTCCATGAACAGGAGAACATCGTCGACAAAACAAGAGAGCTATGAACAACTACACATTTTATGGGGGTGAACAACAATTTATATGAAACAAAAAGTTTATTTTTTTTCTTTTGCATATGAATGAATATTGAATTTATATTATTTTCTTTTGTAGCATAGGTTGTAGGATAGGTTTCTCATCATTAAACATTTCACACAGGTTTGCTTTTATTTTCCTTCTCAGTTTGTACATCATATGGGCTGATTTAAACATCAGAGTTAAGTTTGATCAGAATTATGTAATACGTGAAAAAGGAGTATCACACAAATCACATATATGGCTCATGCAATGGTTGTATTCTGATGATCAGCATGTAGTTGTGAGAAGAGCAGCATGTAGAGACCTGCAGTCACGGTAAAATCATAGTGACAGTGTCATGATCAGGGAAAAAGCAGAAACAACAACATTAATTTCTCTATTTTTCTTGAATATTATTTTACATTTACATTGTGTTTTCATCTTCTCACAATTGTTTCAACCAAAATCATTTTCCTTTGTGAATAAATACATTGAAGTCATAATATAAACCTTGGTTGGATTTTCTGTCACTAATATTTACCAGTGCGCCTTTACTGGTTCTCATCTGGATCCAGGAGAGAGAGGCCATAGATGGAGCTCATCATAGAGCAAGTTGGAGACTGTCCTCAAGTAAAAATCGAGATAAAACACATCATTTTAGGCTATTATCAAAGAGATTCATGTGGTTGGTTGTTTCTTTAACGTTTCACAGAAGTCTCAAAGACAAGGAATATCTTCTGAAGAATATGTTTAATTTACCTCACTAAATGAAATACAACGGTCACGTTCTCAGCTCACAGTTGCACAAAACTTCCACTCTTCACTCTCAGATCCCGAGAGCGGCAGGCCAGTGTCTGACAGAGAGACCAAGGTGACAGGCTGACAGCCTATCGGGGACGTTACATTTCCTGGCTTGCATGTCTTTTGACGCACTGTTCAGGAATAGCGCTTATTTCATTGTTTTCATTTCGTTTTTAATTAGATAAATTGATCCCTCATCCTGCAGTGTTTGTTTTAATCGGGCCAGTTGTTTTGGAGAAAATGGCCAAAGACCCCTCCAGCGAATGCTAAGAAATTCAAACCCCACGGGGGTGTCGAAAAATGGCGTTATGGCCCAAAATTCAAATTTCTCCAAACACTAATCGGAGGGGCCGAGTCAAGTCCTACACAGATGGTTTGGTTGAAAACAGTGTTTTTGGAGAAAATTAAAAACCCCACAGGCGATTTTCAAAACTCTTAACCCCTGGGGATGTCGAAAAATGGCATTTTGGGCCCAGAATTCAAATTTCTCCAAACTCGAATATATTACTGGGGGTGCCGAGTCAAGTCCAATTCAGATGGTTTGGTTGAAATCGGGCCAGTTGTTTTGGAGAAAATGGCCAATGACCCCTCCAGCGAAGGCAAAAAAAATTCTAACCCCCGGGGATGTCGAAAAATTGCATTTTGGGCCCAAAATTTTAATTTCTCCAAACACCAATATATCATCGAGGGGGCCAAGTCAAGTCCAACGCAGAAGATTTTGTGTTTGTAAGTGCTACTTAAGTGGTGATTTAGGGCTCAGATGAGGAAAAACTCATTTTGAGAAAACGACCTACAATGAATTGTATTGTAAAATTCCATAGATTGTTAAAGCAGAAGTAAGTGATATATTTGTGTTAATATAAGTCTTAAATAGTTATATCTTCCGACAGCAATCACTTGCATAGAGAACACGGGTCTGTCAGTCACTCTGCTCTGCTCTGAGTCGAGGAGAAATCATTTATCGTATCCTACAGTTTTTATCCAATGAGGAGAGAGAACGGCATGCAGGGCTGTGTGTGCAGCCAAGGGACGCCGTGAATGTGGCGACGCAGGGACGAGGACTGTTATGGTGCGTTCAGGGCAACTCGTAACTCCTGTTTTTCCGACCTGTGAAATTGTACCAGTTTGATCTGGTACGAGTTCACGGGTCGGAAGTTACGAGTGGCCGTTATAGGGAACTTTCACAGGTAAAACAGGTCGGAAAAACACGAGTGGGTTGCCTGAAACGCTACAAAGTCGTAAGTTGTGACTTGAAGCTGTAACTTACGATTTCAAAAGCCTGCCTGGAACGCAGCATTAGCGAAAACGACCGGATCGCTTACTTCTGCTTTAATGTAAATTGTACTTTTACGATTGGTTTCAGATACAGAGGAAATTACCATTTTTGGAGCCTATTGTTCAGGAGAGAAAGAGCTTTACAGTGATACCTGACCTGACATGTGTCAGGGTCAGTCAACAGGCACAGCACAGTATTTCACAGTAGCTGCTAACGTATTTAGGAGAAATCTACTGACAAAAGAGACTAAATGAAGCAAAATAACCACCTTAATGTGGATTTTCTGCCATTTCTTCTTTTGTGAAAGAGTACACGTTAACAAAGAAAAATAGCCCAAAATCTCAAAATTGATTGGTGCAAAAAAGAACTGTGTTTTTGCCTGTAGTGTCTCTTTTAACAAGTAAAAAAAAAAAAGAAGAAGAATACCAACAGATATATTGAAGAGAGACTTCACAAAAATATGTATGTACATCAATTTTGAATTATAATATGTGGCATCATCAACAAAAACAGTACTAATTCATGTGTCTGTTGACGGGCTGACAGACCGTTTTTGTGTCAGTGTTTTAATTACCATGTCTTTACTGAAAGACATGTTTACTTGGTGCTGCTGTACCAAAAATGATACATGTCATCTTTGCTGTCATATGGGATGTTTCACACCTAGAGCTGACCACATGCACCAGACGGAGGTGATAGGGAGTGTCCAAGATGCAGAGCAGAGAGGGAGAACGCTTATAACGAACTTCTCAGTCTCAGTCTTCTGGCTTTGCTTGTCTCCTCATAATATTTCAGACTGAAAAATAAATATTGGCCATGCACATTGTTGCATGAACAAAAAACATGATGTTATCGATCTGTCTACCATTTTGCATACCCTCTGTAGTAGATGACACTTATTCTTTCAGCTTTGAGACACGCACCCTTTTTCTACCAGTGTCTTAATGTGGAAAGAGGAACTTTTCTGTCACCCAAACTAATGAGGCTTCATTCATGTTAGGATTGACGCCCAGCAACAACATATCTTTACTGCTTTTACCACTATTCATCACAACACTGCAGCTTCATTTTGCGATTCAAGATTAAAGCAGATATCAGCTTCACGGCCGTTTCGGCTAATGCTGCGTTCAAGGCAGGCTTTTGAAACCGTAAGTTACAGCTTCAAGTCACAACTACGGCTTGGTAGCGTTCCAGGTAACCCGTAGCTCGTGTTTTTACCATCCTGTTGTCTGTGAAAGTTCCCTATAACGGCCACTCGTAACTTCCGACCCGTGAACTCGTACCAGATCGAACTGGTATGACTTCACAGGAAGGAAAAACACAAAGTACGAGTTTCTTTGAACGCACCATGAGTTAGCAGCCCCCGCCCTTGTCAGGCATCAATTGGTCCCATAGACTGTAAAAAGAATGGACGTAGCGTCCGTGACGTCACCCATTGGTTTGGGGGAGTCTGTTTTGTGCCGCTACTACGGGGGTTAGAACCGCGCCATGTTGGATTCTGCTTGCCATATTTGGAGCGGTGCGGCCGTTGGCCGGCCGAGAGCCCGCCCACTGGCCTCGTAGCAGCGGTCGCCGGACCTGTCACTCAACGGTTCTGCGCCCTGATTGGCCAGAACTTTAACCTTAATAATAGTAAAACGGTAGAGTTTTAAAAAAATTCACCCCCCTCAGAGTGTGTGCGGGGGTAGAAACTATCGATTGAGACCAAAAAAATAAAATGTACCAGGCTGTAAATATGTTTTTTTAAGCTGTAAAATCGGCTATTTTAACATGGGGCTCGATTGGAGTTGCTCCCTTCTGGAGCCAGCCCCCAGCGACAGCCGAGGGGATTGCAGCTTTTTGAATGCGGAAGTGAGCTTCACTCCTCAGACCGACAACTGCCCCCTTGATTGGTCCTCGTGCTACGTCACCACATTCACGCGCATCCCTTGGCTGCACACACAGCCCTTCATGCCGTTCTCTCTCCTCATTGGATAACACTTGTATCCCACAAGGAAAATTTTCTCCTCGGGTTACAGCAGAGCAGAGTGACGGAGAGACTCGTGTTTAGGCTGAAATACTTCATGTAAGTGATTGCTGACGGAAAATAGGACTATTTAGGACTTATATTAACAAAAACATTCCACTGATATCTGCTTTAAAATTACACACTGTAGGGAGGCACAGGGAGGCACTTAACTGACTCTGGAAGCATAAATATCTGATTTACAATTTGAAAAGCTGAACCATGAAATGATCTCAAAACACTTTGAATATTTCATTCAGAATAACTAATTTTTTGGCCTGTAAATTGCCCAGATTTTTATATAATGGTGGAAAGACCAGTCTGAAACATGTTGACTCATTTTGAAACTTGTCTGATACCACAGGACACCTTCTCCACAGACATTTACTAGATAGATACACCACTGAGTCAATACACTCATCATGGACCAGACACAAACCTATGGACAAGAGACTATTTTTTTTAGCAGCTTGTCAAACTGTAGTTATGTGTAAAACGGAAGGAAGACCTTAAAGGCAGTCCTAATGAGATGAAAAATGCTGCTCCCATACATGTGTGAAATGTAACTTCTTCTTCTGTAACGTTCTTCAGTTTTTCTCTCATTATTAATGTGAAGTAGAAACATTTCAAGAAGCAGAGCGACGGTGTCGGTGGTGGATGTGAAGATGGGCCACACTTTGCTCTGTGTGCTGTCATTACTCTGTGAGTACATCAGTCATTTTACAATTCTGTGTCTTTTAGAGGCAGATTTGGGATTTTACTATTCTGTGTCTTTTAGAAGCAGATTTGGGTTTTTATCAACGTAGTACTATTTGTTAACGTGACCATGGCTTCTGATTATTCTTGGTTATGTTTGGACACATATTTGTACAATGCATGCAAAGTGTATAGTCCAAGGTATTATTTGTAAATCCTGTAAAGTATTATATTTCTTATTCATTATATTATAAATTTATTTTATTCTAAACAATTTTGCCACTTTCAAAATATTGCCTGAAGTTTCTATCTTTATTTTAGGTCTGAATGCACTCATCTACAGTGAGACTGAAGGTAACCAGTTCCTCTTTTTTCTCACTTTTTCTCACTCTCACTCTAAGCTATAGACAAACTTTTTAAGTGTTCCTCTATGACTCAGCTTATTGATATCTTCAACAGTTTCAGATATTTGGCAGTTTTAAAATTATTAAAAATCTTGACAAAATCCAACTTTATAATGGGTGTGTATTGCATCTAACGAGCAGAGCTTAGATTGTGTGACATCATCGTTAGAGTGGGAGAGAGTCAAAAAACACTCTGGAATTTTTCTGGCTAAACTGTCAGCAGGGCCACAAATTAAACTCTAGACACATGATTTTCTCCACGTTTGTAGCCACACTTGTCCTTTGTCTCAAAATATAGTCAAAAAAGCACAAAGACTTAGAGAATAATTTTAAATATTTTTTTAAATGCAGCCAGGGAGCTATCTTACATTCATCAAAGTCCCAATCTGTTTACTTGAAGTGTTTCCATAGTCCAGGGGTTTAAGATGGCTGTATGGCAACTGCAAGGTCACTGGTTTAAGTCCCACCTTGTCATCTTTGTTAATGTGCCAGTCTCTTTGAACTTTTGAACCATTTTTTTTCAGAGCTCTTTACCTCTTTCTATCTTGGTTTGTGTTAACATGTTTCTTGTTTATACCACTGCCTTAAATGCACTGGAACTTTGAAAACCAACAAAGCAGCAGACAAAAGCAAAAGTCTTAAATGATTTGTATCCATAATTTCTCGTCCTGCGCTGCCCACTAATGGACGTCACTGGCAGAATTCACCTGCCCTCCCCCGCTTTCAATTAGCTACAGGTGTTCATTAAGAGACTGATTGATTTCTCGTACCACAGTTTGCAGCACACCATCACACTACAATGAATGACAACAGTCTTGATAAGTGTGTGCTCTCTGTGGCTGAGTGGCAGAACAAAGGTTTACTGATCATGAGGTCATGGGTTTGATACCTGCCTCAGTCATGTCACATCATTACTTGACTTTTGATTCCAACTGCTGTCATTGGACAGCCTTTGATTCCTGATAATATAAAGCTCATTGTAACTCAGGTGCTCTGTGGCCATATGGTTAGTGTGTCAAGTTACCAGTCATGAAGTTGTGGGTTCAATTCATACCTTAGACATGTTTCTTGCATGTCTTTGTCAATTTATTCTGCTAATTCAGCATGGTTCAGCAATGGCTTTCAGCATTCACACGTATTTCCTTCAGGAAATACAATTTCTAGTTTTATTCAATCCTGCTGTTTTCAGATTAGCACAGACCTAATGAAAAAGACAGAGCATTTATCAAGGATGTGAGATTTAAAAAAGAGCAGGCCAGTGTTCAACACTTGTAAACATCATAATGGGAATTTTACACAACACCCTCTGATTCAAAAAGGGAAAGAGGGGGGGGGGGGGGGGGGGGGGGGGGCTGTACAGTTTCCGGTTGTGTGGTTGAACCAATGTTTTACCCTCCAGCTGTGTGGGTCACGTAACTGAAAACAATCTTTCTGACTGCTTCTCCTCAAACAGTTTGTCCAGAATTGCAATTTGCAATTTGCAATTGTTGATCTTCCTCTTGCCTCTCAAAAATAGAGGACCAACCTCCTCGGCTCTATGGACCAGCCTCCACTGTTCACAATACTGTCCACAATATTGTATACTTGTCTAGGACTAAATTGTCAAATGTTAAATCTAGATTGGTGACAAACATGAACACTAATTTAGCCTCATTGTGAAGTAGACATACATCGTTAAAGGTGTTAGATTGTGGATCTACCATTTCTGGCCACTGTTGTACACTTGTTGTACACATGGGGAGTAAAGGCTGCAATGACCTTGACGTCAAACTGGGTACTTTATGATCAATGGGACAACCTGACGAAGTGAAAGACAAGTCAAGAAGAAGTCAAGAACTTTCATGTCTATTACCAAAGAGTCATATGATTCGTTATAGCAAAAAAAGTTTGGTTTTTTTTCACTTTGAGGTGTGGCTTGTCTTTTAGGTATCACATTGTAGACTTTCCTGAGTTAGAAAATGAAAAGTTCAAAGCGTTGATTGACAAATTCTCCCTGCCAAAAACAAAAACAAATGATCTGATGAATTTCAATCTTTAGGACATCACATGTAGAGCATTAGTGCTGCAGTGCAAAGCCTATTTTTTTCCATACTGTCTTTTTTTTTTTTTACTTCAACAGTTTCCAGTGGAGTCACTGTCACTCTGCTGCCCAACTGGTCTGTGATATACAAAGGAGAGAAGGTCACTGTCAGATGTGAGATCCAGGGATTAGAGGAGTGGACGTATGAGTGGAGAACAACCAGCTCATACAAACCTCCATCACTCAGAGAATTCACTATCAACAGTGTTACTGAGTCTCACAGAGGAGACTACAGCTGTAGAGGTAGAAGAGACTATTTGTTAACACAGTGGAGTGGAGTCAGGAAACTGACAGTATCAGGTGAGTTGAACTGTCTCTTGTTATGTGGTGACCCCTTTCTTTCCTTGTGAATCATGTGCTGTTTGTAACTGTCATGTGATGGTAGTAGATGTTTTAATAAACTACTGTTTTTGGTTCAATCTGAACAGCTGATAAACCCAAGGCCAGACTGGGAGCAGACACAACAATCATACCAGCAGGAGGCAGTGTGACACTGACCTGCTCTGTGGACGGTCCTGACTGGAAATACGACTGGTTCAGACGAGTCTCACACTCTTCTAGAGCTGATCAACTTAAAGACGTTAGATCAGCAAGAGCTGTTGTATCAGAGGGAGGTCTGTACTACTGCAGAGGAGGGAGAGGAGAGCCAGAGTTTCACACAGAGAACAGTCAGGATGTAAGAGCTGTTTATGCTGGTGAGTATGACAATAAGCAGATAATGTGAGACTGACAAATATTATGTGTAATTGTTTAAACTTTTGTTGTTTTTATGTTAAATTCTGAAGCTGTTGTTACTCTTCAACCCAACTGGTCTGAGATCTACAGAGGAGAGACGATCACTGTCAGCTGTGAGATCCAGGGAGGAGACACTGAGTGGACGTATGAGTGGCAAACATCAACCTCAGTCAAACCTCCAGATCAACATGAATACAGGATCAGTCCTGCTTCATCATCCCACAGTGGAGACTACAGCTGTAGGGGCAGAGTGAAAAGTGATCGACTTACTAGAACAGAGTGGAGTGATTCAGTCAGACTGACAGTGTATGATGGTAAATCACATTTCATTTATTTGTTTATTTGTAACGGGACTCTGCGTATTCATGAGCATACAAAATGTAAATACACCAGATTTAGCTCTAGGCTAATCATGTTTCATTGAAACTGAAAATCTCAACAAGTCATTAAAAAGTATTTTTGTTCTTTTCTACTGAAACTGTATCATATAGTTTGTCCATATTGTGTCCAACTTCCCAACAGTCAAACCCAGGCCTGTCCTCACTGTGTCTCCATCATGGCTGAGTCCTGGAGCCTCAGTAACTCTCAAGTGTGAGGTTGGACTTAAATCTGCAGGATGGAGGTTCTTCTGGTTTAAGGCTGTTGCTGATCCATCACAGCTCTCCTACCGCTCTGAGCTGCTCCCTGGTAGCAGCAGTGGGACTGAACAGGATTCCTACACGGTTCATGGTCAGACACACACAGCAGGATATGTGTGTTGGGCTGGAAGAGGAGACCCAGTGATTTACACTGAGGCTAGTGAACCAACGTTTGTCTGGTCTGGAGGTCAGTTGGTTGAGATGATACGTGCTTGTTCCAAAGATTATGTTTTTGACCATCAGCAAACAAGATTAATAAAATAATATGCACAGTCATGGTAATACTGTTATGTGTGTGTTTACAGATGTTGATCCATCAGTGTCTCTCACAGTGAGTCCTGACAGAGTGCAGCACTTCACCTCTCAGGAGATCTTACTGAGATGTGAGGGAAACTTTACTGAGTGGAGATTGAGGAGGTTTCCTAAGGGTGGCTCTCGGACCTGTTCTGACCAGACAATAAAGAATGGATCCTCATGTATAATTTCCACATCCCAGCAGAGTGATGCAGTTTACTGGTGTGAGTCTGGATCAGGAGAGTTCAGCAACTCAGCCAACATCACTATACATGGTACATTTTATTACATTTTTCTGTTTTACACTTTTTGTAGAATCTGAATAATTTTCAATGTCCCATGTGATTGGGTTTATTTTGGAGTTGAGTTGTTACATCAACAGTGACTTTCTGAGAGTTTGGTCTGTGACTGGTTTGTTCTGTAATTGTATCTTCACTTGTCATCTTCGTCTGTAGATTTAACATAAATTGGTTCTTAGCTAATAATTATTGAGGGCCCTATTTTCCTGGCGCAACTCCGGGGGGCGCAGCGAGGCGAGCCCTGGCGCAGCTGGCACAGTGGCATTTTCTTCCAGTGCAACAACGTGCGCAGCGGATTTGGTAAATTGGCAGACTGCTGTGCAGATGGGAGTGGTCGCGCAGCAGGGGGAGGTGTCGACAGATTCACCTTGGCGTAGTGACAGTTTGTTGCCGATAGACCACGCGGAGAGTGCGCCGAAAGCTCGCCAGCTCCAACCTGGTCTAATCTCAGCGCAAGGCGAAGCGCAGCCAGCGGACTGGTATTTTGACTGCCCAGCTCGCAGTGCGCACGTCACCAAGACCTCACAGGCAGGTTTCCACAGTTCCAGGTGTGACAGTTGACGGTTCCTGTCACTATGCCTCCAATTGATCATGTGCCCTGGCTACTTGGCCAAGGGGATGTCCCTTTGGGTGACTGGCAAGCGCGCATGACTATTACCCGGGAGGTGTGGGTTCAATCCCCGCCCGGGCCCTCTTCACCTTGCCACATTCTGGCGTTGTTGGCAGGATCCATGTAGCACTAGGGGTGGGTCCATGGATTCCTAATGTGTGGCAGCCTGCGCGGAAGCACGAGGACGTGCTTGTGAAAAGAGGGGGAGAGATGTGACAGTTGACGGTTCCTGTCACTATGCCTCCAATTGATCATGTGCCCTGGCTACTTGGCCAAGGGGATGTCCCTTTGGGTGACTGGCAAGCGCGCATGACTCTTACCCGGGAGGTGTGGGTTCAATCCCCGCCCGGGCCCTCTTCACCTTGCCACACAGGCAATAACCCCTATTTATTGTATCTGAATCAGCACATACACGGATCATTGCACAGGTCAGGTGTTGGTTCCTGCTTCGGCCTTCTGGCCTGTCGCACCTCCTGTGTGGGCAGCTGCAGGGTCGTCAGCTGGAAACCGCCGTTCACTGATGTTTCGCCCCCTACACCAGTACATCTCCGGGCGGGGGGGGCAGTGGCTAATGGGGACGTCTCCCCACCACCCCCTGCAGCTGCCCTTAGACGGGTGTTTGCCCCCATCTGCTGTCCTTCCTCCGAAGCCACAACCAGTAGCTCGCCTTCTCAGCCTCATCTCCCAGCTCCTTCACCGCTTTCCGCAGCCTTGCCCCGGTCACCCCAGCGCTGCAGAGCAACTGCACTGCTGCCTTGCCAACAAAACCCCTGCTTCCGACCTCCACCAGACATACCCTGGGTTTCCAGCCAGTCTCTTGGCACTCCGCTGCCAGCTCGGAGTACTTGAGGTATTTTCTCTCATGGGCTGCTGTCATGCCCTCTTCCCAGGGGACGGTGAGCTGAATCATTAAGACTAACCTCTTCACAGGTGACCACATGACTATGTCCGGTCTGAGCGTAGTTGTCATGATCTCTCTCGGGAAGACTAACTGCCTTTTGAGGTCGGCCAGCATCTGCCACTCCTTGCCCGGTCTCAAGATGGTAGGTTCCTGCGTGGATGTTCTGCTCCTCTCGCCTGGTCTGACAAAGGCGGCTAGTGCAGGCCTTGTTGGTTCCTGGTTATGTTTGGCTGCCACCCTGCATCTTTCCAGGAGCTCTGCCAACTTGGTTAGCACCTGGTCGTGGCGCCACTTAAAGCGCCCCTGGGTCAGTGCCACCTTACATCCTGACAGAATGTGCTGGAGGTTAGCCTTGGTGGTATCACACAGTGGGCAGCCAACCTCACTCCCAAACCACTGGGTGAGGTTCCGGGGGCACGGGAGGGTGTCGTAGGCTGCTCTAATTAGGAAGCTTACCCAGCTCTGTGGCGTCCTCCAGATGTCTGCCCAGCTGATGCGCCTCTGCACGGTGGCCTCCCATCGCGTCCAGGCTCCTTGACTGCCTTGGGATATAGCCTTTATGTGGAAGCGCTCCTGCTCCGCTCTGGTGACTTCGTCCACCACCATGGTCTTCCGCTCCCTCCTGGTGGCTTTGGACCAAAACCGTTGTGGCACCGCCCAACCTAGCCCAGCACAACCTGTCTGGGTTGCCCCCATCACCTCTTTGTGTTGCAGCCTGGAGATGGCATTCTCTACTTCCTCAGGTGCTTTCCATCTGCGGCCTGTGCGGATTGGGACTTCTGCGCTTCTTACTAGGTGGTCAGCAGAGTCCTTCATCTCCAGTACAAGGCGTGCCTTCTCCTGCTTGTACCCGAGAGTGATGGATTTCAGCGGGAGCTCCAGCATGTTCCATCCAAACAGGCCTACATCGGAGAAGCAGCGGGGCAAGCCCATCCATTTCCTGATGTAGCTGTTGGCTAGACACCTCTGACGTGGGGATCTCGCAGATCTTCAAAGGCCACATCACTCGTTGGTATAGTGTGTGCTGATAGCACCATACCTTGTGCTTCCCCGGAAGCTGGCTTTTGTCAATCTTAGCCAGCCCCTCAGAGAGCTGTTGTTTGGCCTGCTTCCCCATCTGTCTGTCAGACATGATATTGCACACGGCGTAACGTGCGATGCCGTTGAGAATGATTCTGAGAGCTTATAGATGACGGCGTAACGTGCGATGCCGTTGAGGCTGATTCTGAGAGCTTATAAATGACGGCGTAACGTGCGATGCCGTTGAGAATGATTCTGAGAGCTTATAGATGACGGCGTAACGTGCGATGCCGTTGAGGCTGATTCTGAGAGCTTATAAATGACGGCGTAACATGCGATGCCGTTGAGAATGATTCTGAGAGCTTATAAATGACGGCGTAACGTGCGATGCCGTTAAGAATGATTCTGAGAGCTTATAGATGACGGCGTAACAGAGATGTTCACAAGTCTTTTTTTGCAAGTCCAAGTCAAGTCTCAAGTCTTTGGTCACGAGTCCAAGTCAAGTCTCAAGTCTCTAAAAAATAAAAGTCTCCTGTCTCTTCTGGTTGTAATGACCCTTTATCATCTGCTGCTACCCGGTCTACTAAAGATACTGCACAGCTATATCTAAGAGATTCAAAGCATTTACTGTATTATTATCACTCCTTTATCTATACAGTATTGATTAGTTGTTTAGTATATGATCACTTTAAACAGGATATTGCAATGCAATATGAAGAAAACACACAATGAAAGCTCCTTTAAAGGAAACTGTATTCTGAGTCAAGAAAGAATCAAGGCTGCTCTGCCCCTCTGCACTGGCCTTTTCTCTCTTTTTTTTTGCTTTGTTGTTGTTGTTGTTGTTTAGGCTGTTAATTATAGGTCATTAGATCTGGGTGGTATAGCTCACATCTTTACGTGCAGCAAAACCTTTCTGGATCCGCATCGTTGTTATTATTTTTTTAATTAGCTCCGTCAACTCATGGGGGCGTGTCGACACGTCCAGACTTCCATACGAGCCTTCAGTCATATTTCGCAGCAAAAACATAAATAAACAGGAGGATTTAGCCTACAATAGCCTGATATGTGCCCGTTATTCAGCAGCTAGTCCCCGTGAAGGAAAGTTTCACAACAAACGGGCGTTGTGCATGTAGGCTATGGACGGTGCCGCTATTAAAAATAAAAATAAAAGTCAGTTCACAGTCACCTGTCACTCACCCACAGCAGCTGACTGCGCTGTCAGAGGAGCTCTGCTGTTCCTCTCTCTTTAGACACTGCTGTGTGGCTGCACTCTGTAGGAGTTCAATATGAAGATCTAACCTCCATCTGAATAACGTTACCGGCCATGTGGCGCTGCTCCGCTAGTGGTGTGTTAACGGCAAAAAAAAAAACAAAGAAAAAGAAAAAAAAAAGGTCGTCGGTCGTCCTGTCAGGAGGGAGGCACGAGCCAAAAAAAATAAAGATTGTTCACGAGTCTCAAAACACAAGTCCGAGTCGAGTCTGAAGTCTTTAGGGCACGAGTCCAAGTCAAGTCTGAAGTCTCTGTGGGTGCGACTTAAGTTCGAGTCCCCATCTCTGCGGCGTAACGTGCGATGCCGTTGAGAATGATTCTGAGAGCTTATAAATGACGGCGTAACGTGCGATGCCGTTGAGAATGATTCTGAGAGCTTATAGATGACGGCGTAACGTGCGATGCCGTTTAGAATGATTCTGAGAGCTTATAGATGACGGCGTAACGTGCGATGCCGTTGAGAATGATTCTGAGAGCTTATAAATGACGGCGTAACGTGCGATGCCGTTTAGAATGATTCTGAGAGCTTATAATTGACAGCGTAACGTGTGAGGCCGTTCAGTCTAACTTTGAAGGCTTAGTGATGAAGACCTGATGAAGTTTGGTGCGAGTATGACAGAGGTTTTCCTCAGACCATATACCTTTTCATCTGAGGTCTGACACTGAAGTCTGATCCTGAGGATGTCCTAAAATGTACACCATACTTGAGTGGTTTCGTATATCTATATAGATTGTCCCGTCACACTGATGACAGATCAAAGGCTGTCGGCATGCGTAATGGAAACTCAACCTGACTGAATAACACAGATGAAACCAGGGAGGGACTGAGACAAAAAAGCAGCCGTGGATGTCCCAAGAGCAGGTGTGGACACTACACACTGTGCTGTTGTGATGATCCCTATATTTATTTATTTTGATTTATTAGAGGGTGACGCCGCATCATCATGCGACCATAACAAATAAAACTGAAAACAAATAAACTATCATCTCTCACAGCAAACCACTATCATCAGATAGTGAGCAGATATTCACATCTCCCCTCTCAGGCAAACTCTAAAGAAAAAAGAAAAAGAGAGATGCTCCGTGATGCCTCCTTTACGCACAGCTGTTTGTTTATGTTGTGATCTGTGCACACTGGTTTAAATAGTAGGTTACTAAATATGAGTGTCTTTATTAATGGAAAAGGTGTGTGTGTGTTTTGTTTTTGTTTTTTTACTCGGCAACAGCTCTCAATATGTCAGAGCAAACCTGGATAACATCATAACCTCCTCCCTCCCAGACTACTTTTGCATCACCAGCCTGTGAGGTCTGTTCGCGCGACCGGACACTGCCAGCTTGGACCGGACCAGAACATCAGTTTCCTCCCGTCTCACTTGCTGTGAGAGATGATAGTTTATTTGTTTTCAGTTTTATTTGTTATGGTCGCATGACGATATGGCTCAATAAATCAATAAGTAAATAAATAAATATAGCAGATCATCGCAACAGCAGTGTATAGTTAGCCTCGTAAACCAGCCTCTCGCGGAAGAGCATTTCATTTCATTCCGAGGGAGAGTCTGGCCTCATCCCCATTCTAAGCGTTTGGACTGAAACCCTCAGAAGGCAGAAGGATTGACACAGCACGTTCGCCAATCAGGGACCGACTGGTGCAAAGCCCCGTCACTACACCAACTTGCTAATTGGCTGAATGGGGTTGTCTGTCAACGCTACTACCAAAGATATTAAACCGTCTTTGCTACTACTCCCGCCCAGCCCAAACGCTTAGAGGGGGGATGAGGCCAGACTCTCCCGAGAAATGAAATGAAATGCATTTCCGCGAGAGGCTGGTTTACGAGGCCAGTGTATAGTGTCAACACAGCATTAATCCATCCTCATCTTTCATCTGTGTTAATTCAGTCAGGCTGAGTTTCCATTACGCATGCCGACAGCCTTTGATCTGTCATCAGTGTGGCGGGACAATCGATATAGATAAACGTGTATGTGCTGATTCAGATAGTTAGAATAAATAGGGGTTATTGTGATTATTAATTCCATTTAAATGTGCCTGGAACTGTGGAAACCTGCCTGAGGTCTTGGTGACGTGTGCGCACCAGCTCCTCTACCTGTACAAACTCGGATAAAGGTTTTTTTGTTTTTTTTTACTGTTGTTTACGTTGACAATATAACCCTGTCATCTGTGGCTGCTGCAACAAAACACCAACGTCATCTCTTGGTCTGCACCAGCTGATCTCTGACTGAAGCTTCATGTTCTGACTGTTTTACAGGTTCTGGTTTGATCCTGTCGAGCCCCGTCCATCCTGTGACTGAGGGAGAGTGTGTTATTCTGAGCTGTGAATTCAAGACAAACGTCTTGAATCCTTCCAGTGTGTTTTTCTACCAGAATAACAAACTGATCCAAAACGACACCAGGACGGAGCTGAATATCTCTGCAGTGTCAAAGTCTGATGAAGGTTTCTACAGGTGTGAGTCCTCAGGACAAGAGTCTGCACAGAGCTGGTTGTCAGTCAGAGGTGAGTTGTCTGACTGTTGTCTGATAAAGAAACAGTGTCAACATAAATGTGTTTTACTTTATTCTAAGATTTGAATTCACTTGTGTCTATTTTTTCTGAGGGATTTTGCTCAGATGAAAAAAATATCATAAAACGTTTTTATTGATATGTTTCTTAACTTTTAATCATTGTCGAATTTTCACCACAGCTTTGCCAAGACCTGAATTCTGGCAGATCATTAGGTTGGTTTGTGGAATACTATTGATTATTTTTCTTCCGCTGTTTACATGCATAAGATCAACAGGTGAGATATTGATTATTGATCAATCACTGATAAGTTCAGATGTCACATCATGGAGTAGTGGTTCAGTTTTTAATACATATTCTACTTTGTGTTTCACAGGTCCATGTGCCAACAGGTTCATACAACAAACTCTCATCTCCAATTAAAAGCACTTCTATATTTCACATCTTTATTATGTTTTACTATGAAATGTTCCTGCTCATCACTGCTAATAGACGTTTTTAAACTCTATGTTTCAGAGTCACTCAGACTCAGAGTGAGAATCAGGACTCAGTCCACCATGATGAAAACCAAAAGCAGGTTTATTCCTCTCTCCTCCAAGGTCAGTTGTTCATGTAGCTTCCAACACTTTCACGTTTATTTATAAATCTGTTTCTCATTAAGAGACACCAGAAAATATCATAATCATGATCACAGACATGAGGTGACTGATATGACTTTGTTTCATTTTGATTGGCCAATAGGTGACTGTGTGTATGAAGCAGTCGAAGGCTCAGAAAACACTGGACAGGGTTCAGTATAAACCTTTACTAATGTCCAAATATCTTAAATTTATGTATATAATTTGACAACAAATGAATGATTAATGTTTAGGTCAGTAAAAAAAACATTTTTCTTTTCAGCACTGTCACATCCCCCTATTAAAACTGATGTGTTCATCTCATGTTCAACAGGTCAATGCGGTGGAGCACAGGGGAGCTCTGACAGCATTTATCTGGATCCAGATTCAGCCAGAGGTACCTTTTACCTCTTTGTCTTGTTTTTCTCATTTGTCACTTTTATTTTCTTCAAAAATGACATTATACCTTCTTGATTTCAAAATGTTATAGGTGTTTTATTTTTTTAATTATTGTATTAGTTGAACATACGTATGTATATTGTTTTGATTCCATATAATACCATATATATGCCATTTTTACAGCAGTTTATTATGATTTTCTCCCAGGTCAATAAAAACAGGATCAACAGCATAACAAGACGGGCATGGATATCACCATGAAAAACAAGAGATTTTATGAAGCTAAACAGCAGTAAAAAAAAAAGAAAGAAAAGAAAAGAAAAAAAATTGTTTTTGATGGTTTGCCTTTGCATGTGAATGAATATTGAATGCATATTACTCCATTTTCAGAGAAGTGTTTGCACAAATTGTACAGGTTTCTCATTATTGAACATTTTGTACAGCTTATTACTAAACCTTTTATACAGAAGATCATATTGTGTTGACTAACACCAGTATTAATAAGAAATATCAGTCTTTTGGACTCGACTCGACTCTTTTCAGCAAAAAAGTTCCAACTTGTGTAAAGACCTTGTCCTTCCAGCAGATGAATTGGTGAAAAAAACTGAATTTACAAATTGATTACTCATCAACCAGGGACCTGTGATATAAGAAAGTGTGAAATATTGTCAAAATGTATGGTATTTCCAAGGGAAAAAAAGGAGTCCTGGAGTTTCATGTTTCAATTTGTGATTTAATCTACTGTAGTGGACCCTTGGTTCCAAAGAATGAGGCGGAGAGTTTCGTACAGAAGAAGTTGCATTTCATATGGTGTATGAGATCAGAATGTATTTATTCCCTGGAACAGCCATCCTTTTTTCTGCACTGACTACAGATCAATGTTGACACCTCTTACCTTCTCTTGTGCTTTGTCCATGACACATGTGTTGTTTGCATGTATTTATATGTGTTCTCAATGTAAAGTATCCATTGTGTGTTTACGTAACTGTTGCGGTCATGATATACCTGCCTCGTGTTGTGTTGGTCCAACTCAGGCTGCTAAAACAGCTCTGTCTGTAAAGATGTGGACTCCACAAGACCTTTGAAGGTGTCCTGTGGTTGTCATAGCTCCCTCTCACTCTTTGTCACCTCTGTTTTGTCCAATTAGGTGTGAAATGTATCATCGCCCAAAACACACTGAGCTATGACTTTGTCCTTCATTGGCTATAGCATGATACAGAAATCAAATGCATGAATGGAAAATTACAGTCAGAGCACTAAAAAGAACTAATCTATATGTCCGGACTCCTGCATGGTGTAATCTATTACATTTTTATTTCAAATCCAGTTGACATAGTACCTACACTATGTCCACTTCAAAGCATGCCGTAAAGTTACTCGCTATAGTTTCAATAATTTCAATCTCCACATTGAGTCAAACAGTGGTTTGCTTTTTTTTTTACTTACACACCCACACACCCATTTCCCCAATGGATTTCTAATATGTTTGACTGATGATCCTCCACTTCAGGAATCGGAATCTTCAAACAAATGTATGACGTTTTTTAAAAAAAAATTTATCATCCCTGCCTGTTTTACAATATCAGCCACTTGGTGGTGCTGTTGCTTTCATTTACTTCCTGTGGTCAACTGTCTTTGCAAGAGTGCAAACATGATGCATCATGCATGATATGTTGCACCATATTTGAATTGTTTAAAAATAAAGTGTTTTGTTGCATTAGTGCATGTATAGTTTATTTTGGCTGTTTAATGCTGGTCTATGCACTGATTAGCTATAACATTAACACAGGTGCCTGAGTTTTATTGCTGTGTGATCTGGTGTAGTGCAGGAAACTTTAACTTTAACTTTCCATCTGATTTTGTCTAAAATTATGCAATATATTGCTAAACAGTTCACTCTAATTTTGTTAAAGCTGTAGGATCTTATTATTTATTCAGTGTTCATGATCTTTTTGTCCCACCCAATCAACTCTTTTCACTTTTTTTTCCTTCCGATGACTTTGATGAACCAGAAGAGGAAGTTAACATTTACCTCGACAGAGATGGCGGGTGGTCAGCCACAGTACTATAGCTGTTTCCTTCCATGCTTGACTTTGCTCTTGTTTGGGGTCTCTCTCCGCGGTACGTATGCCTGCCTGAACTCAGTATTACTTTGCAGCATGCTGTTGATGCAACCTCATGTGAATTTTGAAGTGCACAGCTGAACTACACCAGATTAAGCTTACAATTGTTCCAGGATGATAGCATTGTGTTCACTCCTCAGTTTGAAAATAAGATTTTGGCAAATGTACATATGACTCTGTCTGTATGGATATATATGTATCTGCATAAGGATGTATGAGCACGCCACTGTTGTCTCTGTTTAGTGGCTCTATCAGAGAGTCGCTTCTTTGTTACTTCCCCATTGAGACAAAAAAGTGCCTGTGTACCTACAGCCTTCTCTGTCATTCATTTAAAATTTGAAGAATTATTAAGCCTCCGATTGTGGAACAGCCTCCCGGAGAACCTCAGGGCCGCAGAGACTGTTGATGTTTAAAAAAAAAAAAAAAAAAAAAGCTCAAGACCCACCTTTTCAATCAGGATTTTAATTGATTTCTGGTATTTCTTTATTCCTTTTAATAAGGCTTTATATAATATTTAATCTTTATTTTAAATGATTTTAGCTACATGTTTTAATTACGTTTTTATGCCTGTTCTTTAGAGTGAGTTTTTGAGTTGTAGCATTTTTTCTACTTTGTTTATTTTATACCTTTTGTCTTATTTCACTGATTTAGTCCCTTAGTTTTTACTGTTGCAGCCCCTTAGTTTTTAGCTCCAGTGTTTCCTCATGGGGTCCTACCACACTGGGAGTTGCTTTTGGTTTGCCAATGGGGGCGCTGTCCTGTGGACGGCTCTGGCCCGGGTGGCTAGAGGGCTCTGCACCTTGGTGTGGGGCTTCCTGTCGAGGCGTGGTCTCCCTCTCAGTGTGGTCGGTCCCCAAATGGAGGCGTTCTTCTCACCTCATGTCTCTGTCTCTATGTGTGTGTGGGTGTGAGCTTGTGCATGTGCGTCTGTATGTTTCTGTGTCTCTGTATGTATTTGTGTCGGTGGGAGGGTTGGGTTTTCTTCTTTGTTCTTTTTAGCTTCTGTGAAGCACTTTGTGCTGCTTTTATGCATAAAAAGTGCCATGCAAATAAAGTTTGGTTTGATTAGATGTGGAGGCTTCCAGCTGTCCAAGTGTCATCCATAAACAAGTTTGGAGACACCGTGGAGCTGTCGTCTTGTTTACCAACTGAAGGTGTCACCACTGCATGGTGGAAATATGTAAATTAAAAAGTTGCAGAAATGGACCAAGGTGTAGATTTACACTCTCAGTTCAAAGGCAGAGTTGAACTAAACCCAACAAAGACTAGTGAGCACTAGTGGTAGCAGCACTGACTGAAAGTGACAGGCACTGAAGGCAGCACAAGGTTTGGTTTCTCACTGAGGTCAGTGTTTGTGACTGCGCTACGTTAACTATGGAAACTATCTTGTGGTAAACAGACCAGTTTTGACCAATAGTACTGTGGAAGATTACCGTTGTGTTACAGTAAACTGTTTTCAAAATGTCAACAACATTAGCTGCTAATGAGAAGCTACAATACAGCCACAATAATGGCTGGCAGCAAGGGTTTATAGTTCAGATTGAGCATCTCAATTAATAAATACTAAAATATTTAAAACATTGTTTGTTTGTACGGCCTCAACAACTCTTGATTTCAAAATCTGACTCATATGAGTGTTTTCCAATCCTCCCACTAAAGATACTGAGCTCAAGTAACTATAATTAGAGAAATGTCAGCATCGTCGTCAAAGGAAAATGCTGACTGTTGACGGGAAACAAGACACAAACATGTTAAGGAAAATAGTTTGCATGTTATCCTGTTATGTCAGGATGTCCATTGTATGTCATTATAATCTTATTAATGTGATGCCACAGGGCCATGTAATTATTTTAAGCTGTTGTTGCATCAGATCATGTAGATATTTTATATCATCCTGCTTTCTTTATATTATGTAGCAACTAGAACTGAGCTTTGCGTAGTAGAGGTGGTTTCACATAATTTGGTGATATTGTGTGTTCTCTCTTCAGATTATGTGATGAGACAAATATGATAATAGAAATAAGAATAAAAAAGGATGAACTCACTCTGAATGTGTTCCAGATGTGGAGGCTTCCAGCTGTCCAAGTGTCATCCATAAAGAAGTTGGAGACACCGTGGAGCTGCCATCTTGTTTACCAACTGAAGGTGTCACCACTGCATTGTGGAGATATGGAAATGAAAAAGTTGCAGAAATAGACCAAGGTGTAGATTTACACTCTCAGTTCAAAGGCAGAGTTGAACTAAACCCAACAAACTTTAGTTTAACAGTGAGAAAACTGACTCTTCAAGATTCTGGGGTTTTCAGTTTTGTCTCAGAGACAAATTACGTCCAAAGAAAAACTGTCTTCATCACTCTACAAGTTCATGGTAAGAATCTTGTGTTGTGTTTTTCTTTTTTTGGAAATGTGGTGATTCTGTCCTATTATTAACTTCTTCCATCAGTCATTACTTTAAGGATAAAATAATCTTGAAGGTGGCCTCACTCTTGTTGCTCACTAGGCCGCATAACTACCCCCGTCCTGACTGAAAACACCACCTTCCATTCCCAAAATGGATCCTGCACAGTTTCACTGAAGTGCACGTCAGGCTCTGGCAGCAAAGTCAGCTACAAATGGACCATGAGGGAGCAGACCTCCGATGGCTCCAGCTCACTGCAGTACCACATCAGGCCACAAGATGGAGACGTCAACTTCACCTGCACCGTTTGGAACATGGTCAATGAGGAATCTGCTGCCATCACAGTGAAGTGCACCAACACGTCAGACCAACTCAACCCAGGTATGTAGAGATGATGAGAGTGAACTTCTTCTTTCTTTACATCTCATATGTAGTATGTATTTCACTGAATGATAGGGTGAATTTCTTTCTTTACAACTTTAACGTACTATGTATTTCAGTGAGTGATATCTTGTTTTTGCTATTGGATATATATATTTTTTTACATGTTATAATAATGAAAATATGACATAATGGGATTAGATATTTCAAAGCATATGAAATGAAAAGTTTCAATTCTGCTGTAAATTTGAAATTTTACCAACATTAATAATAAGGAATGAAGAATGAATTCATCATTGCAGCATCCAGCCCTTCATCTCTTGTCCTGGTAGTTGTTCGGCTGATTGTTGGGATTTCACTGGTCCTTCTACTTGTGCTCTTGTTGCTTTACTACACAAAGTTAAGAGGTGAATCGTCCTTCTGTTGACATTCGATGGATAACAAGATCATGGTGGAGTCATGAAATTGATCAAAAATTAAATTTTGTGACAACATTTGTCTTTTTCGTAGATGCATGTTCTCACAGGTTGGTCTCTTCTTTTGGTTTCAACTTGACAGCAGAAATACACTTTAATAGTAGTAAATGTAGTTAAATACTGTTAAGACCCATTGTTTTTAACTTTATGTTTCAGACTCAGTCCGCCTCCACCAACCAATCAGGATGAAACACAGCAGCAAGTCTACTCCTCTCTTCTCCACGGTCAGTCCTTCATCCAACCCTGATGTTTCACTGCTATTATTATTTCTACTGAAGTCACAAATATGACTTCTCTGCAGGTGATGTTTGTGTCTATGAAACGGCGAGAGGCCCTGAAGATGCTGGGGAAGGTATGCAGAAGTACTTAGATAGTAGTATAACCTTCCTAATTATCATAGTCATTTTGTTGAGCAACAGCTTCTCCCCCTCCTTCTCCTCATCTCCTTTTTTGCGATGTGCTTGCACAACCTGATTTTGTTTTGACATTTGGCTGCAGTGTACATCCAAACTGTAATGCACATACATGTTTTATAAGCTGTCAAAATGTTACTAATGTGGGAACACAGATCTGTAAGAGGAACTGTCTTGACGAGTTTTACCCGCTCGTACTCGGCCAAAGGTTGTATTATCTCTGGTTGCCAGTATATGTGTGTGTTGAAAGGCTTGAGACTCCTGTTTTGGATTTACACCTTGATTAAAATGGGATTATTTCAAATTTTAAAGGCTTTTACTCTAGAACTCAGCTGATTTTAAAGTTTAATGTTGCTTTAAATATTTGAAATCACAGAATGCTGTGATGGTTGAATCAACAAGAGGCTCTGAGGACAGAGGAAATGGTACAGTAAAAGATTCAATGACATGTTTATTCACCTATAGCTCTTTATGTGTCTTTTTCAGTTGTTTACTCTGATTCTTTTCCAGGTCGGTATACAAGTGCATCATCTACAAAGAAGAGAAGCACAGATTATTATACATTATTGTGTAGGCGTGTTGCATCTTAAATAGAATATGACAAGATTGGTGGTTATTTTATGATGTTTGGTGGTATTTTGGAATAAATGAGCAAAAGGTTGGTGCCTGAGTCAGAGTTCAGTGGAAATCACAGGGACAGGCATCATGTTGTTTCCATTTTGACTATCTGAGGTCAAGGAGAACGGATCATACACTTAATCTAATTGTACCTTATACAACAGGAGTCAAACTCTGATAATTGAATGTCTGCATGTTTCCATTTTTACCCACTTGATGGTGCCCTTATCTTTTTTCAGCTACAGTATCCTTGCAGCTTCAGCTATGAGTGCATGTATGATGCATAATTTATTGTTTGTGCATGTTGAATGTGTTTAACTCTGTTCTATTACTGGTCTGTAGATCATTGTCACCAAGTCAGTTGTTATTCCTTCATGTGGGTAAAGAACATTTCATATACAGTATTTTATTTATTGGTTTCTATGTGTGAGTAATGTAATGATATTGAGAATAATTCTTATGTAAATGACAAATATTATTGTGAAATAAATAACCGTATAGCCTACTTTCTAACTCAGCTGGTCACGGCTGCAGAGTTTTGTAAAGGATATGAAGCATAGGGGAGTGTCTGTCCTGGTTCTGTTTCTCTAATGACTCACAGGCCAGCTTCAGTTTACCATCAGTGTTATTACTTCTTCTTTCAGAATGAACGTGAGCAACGATCCACGGTTTACTTCAGGGTGTTTTCCTAAATGGTCAGCTGATTTAGCTGAATGTCCAGATGGACTACATAACATAACATGGACTATTTGAAAATTAAGTTTGGAATAGAAAATAATGTGACAGATGAGAGTGGGAGTTCCTGGTGCATGAATAGTGCTAAAATAGTGCTTTCTTTAAACAGAAGGAAATGACCTAATATCTTCCACTTTCCAAATTAAGAGATCCCCTCAAAGCATTTCAGTAAATCTGACCTCACTAGTAAATGCACATGTCAGTTTGTACTTTGTTAGTGACTTTTGGCTGCTTCACTTAAAGCAGAAGTAAGCGATCCGGTCGTTTTGGCTAACTTCTTGTCAGCCGATGGAGTTAGCAGTCCCCGCGGGTTAGCAGACCCGTGTTTCGGACCAAACACTCTATGTAAGTGATTGCTGTCGGAAGATATAACTATTTAAGACTTATATTAACACAAATTTCCCACTTACTTCTGCTTTAAGAGTAACCTTAAGGGTCACATTAATTTTTTATTTCTATTTTTCCCATAATTTAGCTTTTATTATGTGAAATTGTAGTTTCTTTTCTTTCTTTGCTGTACTTTTAATGGTAAGACGCATCATCACCAAGTCAAAGTCGGCCTCTAACCCACAGGTGTCAAAGTCATTTTAGGTCAGGGGCCACATACAGTCCAATTTGATCTCAAGGGGGCCGGATCAGTAAAATAATCGCACAATAACCTGTAAATAACAAGTCCACATTTTCCCTTTGTACTTTGTGCAAAATACATTACTAAGATGTTTTCAGTTTATGAACTATTTTTACAAAACATTATGAACTTGAAATTTCTTGAGAAAAATACATATAATTTCAACTAGTGCTGGGTGATATGGACCAAAAGTGATATTGTGATGGAAATTTTGGATATATCGTGTTTCCGTGACGTAATTAAGAGTTTCCCCCCAATTAGCAGCCAGTAGTGGCTTAATATTTTTGTCGGAGGCAAACCCTCACAAAGGCAGTCAGTTCTAGGTCAAGACCACATGTCACCAATGACACACAGACAATTGTAGGTTTTGGTTGAGGGCTGATATAAAAATGTATACATGAAAAATACATCTCCCTCCTCTCACACACAAACACACGCACACACACTCGTCGCTGAGCTGTCTCTCTCCGTCTGTCTCTCTGTTCCCCTCATTTGTTGCTTTGAGCTCCCAGCTGTGCATGGATAACTGGGTTTATATTTGGCTTGTCACCGAGCCGGTGCGACCCCACCAGCCCGACCGGACACGCTGGTTCGGATCGATAAATTAGCGCTAATGAGACCAGCCATCATCCGTAGGTCAGACTGTGTTGGTTTTTAATTTTCAGGCCCAGCGAGGCACTCGAGCTGAGCTGCATGGGCCAAGAGCAGGACTTTACGGTGAATGTCAGTGCTGCGTTTACACTACGCAACAAGCCGCTGTTGTTGTGTTGTGGTCAATATGTGAGTGTTGGTGTTGGTGGCTCTGTGTCTCTCTGTTGTCTGCTGCAACTTTGTGAGAGAGGGGAGGGGGGAGAGGAGAAGTGGTGCTCACTTCCCCGCCCTCACAGAGTTTTCTGCGAGGGCGGGGGAGTGAGCCTGAGCAGAATGCTGAGACACGGCAGAGAGAAGCGAAACTCCAAAGCTAAATACACACTGACGGCTTAACATTTGATGAAGATTTGTCCCGCGGGCCAGATCGGACCCTCTCTCGTACGTTTGTACATAGTTACATAGCAGTCCCTCACAGAGTTGTTGAGAAATTTTCATGTGGAGTGACTAACATCACTATCCCCAAAGGCATAACACCAGTGTGGTTCAGAATATAAATTATATTTCACTGAATTCAATGAAATCATGCTATTCAACAGTTTTGTAGACTGGATTCAAGGGATCTGTGATGTGGCTACGAAGACTCTCAGCTTTGCTCACGTGTCATAAAATGGTTTGAATTTATAGACAACACAAGTTAGAGACGGAGACACAGTTGTGAGAGGCATCAAACAGTTTGCTAAATCTGGTGGGCAACAGCTTCTTCTTCTGTGGGTTTCACGTCATTGTCGATCTGTGAAAGGGCCTTAAAGTTCATAGGAAATCAAGCCACCATGCAAACAGTGCACAAACACCATTGCATGTCTGCAGGATCGCCACACCAGAAGGTGTCAAGTCTAGATGTAAGAGGGTTTTTTTTTTTTGGGGGGGGGGGGGTCCATGCTAAACCCTCGAGTCGCTACCATGGGGGACACGCTGAGGTGTGCAGGAAATCTAGCTTTAAATATTTATGTTAACTACGTACGACTTCACTTTCTGGCATATAGAAATCATTATAGGCAAGGTCATTCAGATGCAGGCGACCTGATACTTGGTCACAACAAGGTCACCATAGGCACACATCCTTTTTCCCAGCAGCACTGAGTCTGTGGTCTTATCTCAATGTTGGCTTGTCCATTTCCTTATTTGAGCATGTGAAACACAACTTTCGCTTCAGGTGCACGCAATTATTGGTTTTAATACACAAAAGCACATGGAAACACACTGCAGATGGCAAAAATAAACAAATATGCAACAAATCGTGGTCTCTTCGATCCAACAAGGTTATCCAGGCTTTTATCGTCTGGGGGCTCCACGTCTTCCATCTTCACTATTAGTGACACGTGAATAATCTAACGTCATCAAGACTTGTTGACAGCTCTTACTCTAGACCGGTATCTTTTCATCTAGGAATATCTGATGACAGGATGTGGCCTCGTTTTCCTTCCTCAAAAGTGATCAGATATGGATCCTTGTGAGTTTTCTCACCATCGAGATGCAGTTGCTTGCAGTCATCAACAGATATACTGTTAGCTCCACTTTGTTAGGATAGAAGAACGTTCATATAATTAGTAATCAATACCAGGATAATGACAAGCACTCAAGTGAAGCAAGTATGAACTTTTGATTTATAGCTTTGTGAGATGATAATATAGTACAATTAAAAGATAGAACAGTTGACAAGGATTTAAGGAACACCCCTGATTTTTTATTTAATACTCTCTTTAGACATTTTCCAGTTCTGCCTTTAATTTCTGAGAAAATAAAGCCGCCTCTTCTGCTTCTTCGCTGACAGAAAACCTCCCCCACTCTCCACCCTCTCTTTTTTTTCTCTAAGTGCTGACTGAGAGCTCAGTTTGATAGACCAGAAGAGGAAACAGACGTTGTTCCTCTCGCCACAGAGATGGTTGGTGGTCGCATTTACTGCCAGTGCTGCCTTTTCACCTACAGCATTGTGCTGCTTCTTGGGGTCTGTCTCTACGGTATGTGACACTTTTACTGTTATGACATCTAGATCATGATTATTAGAGTTTCCCATGGAATGACATATCCTACTTGGAAAAGGCATGCGTGTTTGCAAGTGCAAGATGCCTGAGTTAAAAGATCACCAATGAAAAATACATCTGTGGATTTGTTACATAATTTGAAAGCTTGGCCATCCAAATCAAAGAAATATATTCAAGGCACAAAGTGTGTGGTGTTCAGTGAGCACTAGTTATTCTCTGCTCATAAGAAGAGTCATAATACAATGTTGGAAAACATTTCAGCAGCCTACTTCTTCACTGAGTGTTTATAGCCATGAGTAGGGAAACTATTTTTGAAGATCTTAATTTGCAAATGTGCTTTGCATTTTCTATTTTTGAAAAAAAACAACATATGTCAGCATGTTTCTGCTGCATCTAACACAAATTGTACAGTTATTATTGACACATAGATGCCTGCCTTTGTGTATCTGTCGTTTTTTTGTTTGTTTTATAATATAATATTTTGCTTATAATATGCATTTTTTATTCCAGTAAATTTTTTGTTTGAGTAAAAGAGGAACGGGCATGCTGTCAAGATATTTGAAGAAGTAGAGGAGGGTGTGGAAGTGTTAGACTTGTCTGCGCTCTATGTACAGACCACAAATAAACCACTGGCTCATTACTGTGCCAATATTCATGCATCTACATGCACCATTATAATCATAAAGGTTTGTGAGGCAAAGCAGTAAGCATTCAGCCGAGGACATTAAAAATACACTGAAGACAAAAGAGTAAACCAGACATTTCCTGAGCACTAGTTGTAGCAGCACTGACTGAAAGTGACAGGCACTAAAGGCAGCACAAGGGTTTGGTTTTTCACTGAGGTCAGTGTTTGTGGCTGCGCTATACGTTAACTACGGGAAATATCTTGTGGTAAACAGACCAGTTTTGACCGACATGAAGACTGCAGAAGATTACTGTTGTGCTACAGCAAACTGTTTTCAAAATGTCAACATCATCAGCTGCTTATGAGAAGCTACAATACAGCCACAATAATGGCTGACTTATAGTTGAGCTTCTCAATCAATAATACTAAAATATTAATAACATTGTTTGTTTGTACGGCCTCAACAACTCTTGATTTCAAAATCCGACTCATATGAGTGTTTTCAAATCCTCCCACTAAAGATACTGTGAGCTCAAGTAACTATAATTAGAGAAATGTCAGCACCGTCATCAAAGGAAAATGCTGACTGTTGACAGGAAACAATACACAAACATGTGAAGGAAAATAGTTTGTATGCTGTTATGTTATGTCAGGATGTCATGTTGTGTGATGTCATTGTATGTCATTATCATGTTATTCACGTGATGAAACGGGGCCATGTAATTATTTTAAACTGTTGTTGCATCAGATCATGTACATTACATCCTGCTTTTCTTATGTTATGTTAAATTAGCAACTAGATCTGAGCTTTGCATGGTAGACCTAGAGGAGGTGGTTTCATGTAGTTTGGTGATGAGTTGTGTTCTCTCTTGAGATTATGTGATGCATACAATATGACAATAGAAATTAGAATAAAAAAGATGATACTCACTCTGTTGTTTGATCATGTGTTCCAGATGTGGAGGCTTCCAGCTGTCCAAGTGTCATCCATAAACAAGTTGGAGACACGGTGGAGCTGTCGTCTTGTTTACCAACTAAAGGTGTCATCGCTGCATTGTGGAAATATGGAATTGAAAAAGTTGCAGAAAAGGACCAAGGGGTAGATTTTCATGCTCAGTTCAAAGACAGAATTGAACTAAACCCAACAAACTTTAGTTTAACAGTGAGAAAACTGACTCTTCAAGATTCTGGGGTTTTCAGTTTTGTCTCAGAGACAAATGACGCTCAAAGAAAAACTGTCTTCATCACTCTACAAGTTCATGGTAAGATGCTTTTGTCAACCTGATAACTCATACATGTGCATTGATTATATTTATCCATTCATTGACGGTTATTCACTGGCCTATGATTTAGAGGTGACATATTTTTAGCATGAGATATGCTACATAACAGTTTCATATGAAGGCAGAGCTTTGGGGCAGATTTTTATCAAGTCAGCTCAGAGAGATAAACTTCTGTTTCCAGCAGTCTTTTAGCTGCTGTTCTAACAGGGTCTCAAATGTGCATATGATTGCCACATACTGCACATTTTGCTAAAAAAAAAATTAGGCTAAAGTCAACACTCTGTCCACCAGCTCATGATGATGCAATCAAAAAGTGCTGGTCGATGCAGAATAGAGATCATTAGACTCGCCATAACCATCAATCCTACGTAGGCCTATAAAGCTCAGTCACCAGCCACTTCATACAAAATGCTAAAATAAGTTAGCCTGTTAGCTATGTAGGTTGATGCATCTCTTTTTAACCTTTGCGCCTCAGCTTTATAAATATTAGCAAAATATATTTTTAAAAGATAGTCAGACAAGTCTCATTTAACATCTAATTGTGTCTCTTGCTTGCACTGAGCTCAGCTGTCATGTTAATGATAAAAAATGAAGTGCATTCGATTACATAGCACAGTGGTTTTCACCCAGGGGCCGCCAGGGGGTCCTAGGATGCAAATAACAAAATAAAATAAAATAATTGTATTTTGGGGATTATTATAAAATCTAATTTATGATAATATAACATACCGAAACCTTATTTGTGATGCTCATCTTTCTAATTGCCTGCCAGGCAAATTATCATTCATGACATCGTGACAATTAACTGCTAACTGTTTCAAAACTCAGTGGGTTTGCAAAGGAGGTCCAGAAGCTAATATACGGCAGGGGCCTTGCCATGGAAAAGTCTGGGAACCCCTGACATAGCACACACACAACTGTTCAGTTGTAGGCTACAATTAAAAAAAACAGGTACAAGACAGTACAAGTAAAAGACAGACAGTACAGACAGTACAAGTAAAAGTACAACATTGATTACAGTGACTTTACCTGTGACCGTGGCAACAAAAGTGAGCTCCCCTGTGATTCTCAGTTCAGACTATAAACACATGTGAACAAGGTCAAAAAAAGAATCAGTAAACAACACTTTTCCAGTTTCTTTACAGGATTGCTACAGTTTCATGGGTTTGGGAAAAGTGGATTGATAATGTTGTTCACTTTCTCAGTTCTTACTTCTGCTGCAAGTTTGGAATCTGATGTATGGTGAATGTGTAATGCTCTATTAATGATAATAACAATATGAAACTGTATTTGTTACATGTACATACAAGAAATACAAGGCATAAAATGAACATAAACATTTTTTTTTTTAAACAACAATGGTGGATAGGATGGAATGATGGAAGGATAAATAAATAATAATCTATTATCTATTGCCTCACTAGACCGCATAACTCGACCCGACCTGACTGAAAACACCACCCTTCATTCCCAAAATGGATCCTGCACAGTTTCGCTGAAGTGCACGTCAGGCTCTGGCAGCAAAGTCAGCTACAAATGGACCGTGGGGAAGGAGACCTTCAATGGCCCCAGCTCACTGCAGCGCCACATCAGGCCACAAGATGGAGACGTCAACTTCACCTGCACCGTTGGGAACATGGTCAGTGAGCAATCTGCATCCGTCACAGTCAGGTGCAGCAACACGTCAGACCAAGTCAACCCAGATGATAAAGGTGAATTTCTTTCTCTACAACTTTAACGTACTATGTATTTCACTGAATGATAATATCTTGTTTTTGCTATTGGATTGAGAAAAACATGATCTAACTTTGAATGAAACCTGAGGAGTTAAATCCTGACATTCTCCATTAAAATTATGAGGACAATATTTATACCCTAGAAGATCCATCTGGTGCTGTATTGCATAGTCTTAGAATTATTAGTTATTATTTATTTATAAAGTAATTGTATGTTCAAATAAATCCCCTAATATTTTATTTGAAATATGAGGAAAAAAAATTAAAGTACATTTTATGTATTGAACCTGTGATTTCCACTGGTGCACATTGTGTATTACTATCCCTGCTTGTATCTTTTATTATTTACTTTACAGTAATAAGAGCAATAATATGATCATATCTTTAGTTCTAGAGCCAGTG
The DNA here is from genome assembly GCF_905171665.1 of Trachurus trachurus. NCBI lineage: Eukaryota > Metazoa > Chordata > Actinopteri > Carangiformes > Carangidae > Trachurus > Trachurus trachurus. The sequence continues at coordinate 14,900,675 of NC_139909.1, read as the reverse complement.
CCAGAAAACCTTGTCCTGTACCTGAGTGTGGCTGCAGGAGCTGGGTTGATGCTTGTCATTGTCATCACCATAGTTATTTGGGTTTGTCTCCACAAAAAAGGCCAAGCTGGTAAGAAGTGTCTCAATATGGGTCTTTTTTTATATTAACTGTGAAATGTTACTCATGGTATTTTGTTTTTTCTTTACCAGGCAGCGATGCAAATGACCTCACCGTGTATGCCGATATCTCCGATGTTGTAGGTGAAGGCGTAAGTATTGTGTAGTTATTGTGTAGCAAGTTGTTTTGCACAAATAATCAGCTTCAGTTTTGATACATAAGTTGCCGTTTGTCTTTCACTGAAATGCATGCATGTTGAAATTTCCAGGGGTCATCACCTGCCATGAAGCCGTGCTCGGTGTATGAAACCATTGACAACAGAGTCAACACAGACACACCTGGGGTAAGAGGAAAAACTATCTTTGAAATGATTGCAAATATGGCAATATCAGTCCCTGTAATGTGAGTTAATAAAATTCTGATTGTCACATTGATGATTCCTCCCCTCCCAGCCACAGACTGTGTATGACAAGATTCAGTTCAGTAACATGAGGATGCCCGCACCGTCACCCTACCAGGACATTTAAGAGATCAATGTGCTGCCAAATGAATAACAGACCTCGAGACATTTGGAAAAGGCACAGCCAACAGGAAATGTAATAAAATGTAATAACAGGGCACATACTCAAACACTGTGATTTTGTAAATCTTATTTTTTTTGCCAGAGCTTTCGTTTCTTATGTCAGAAGTCCAGTATGTCACACGCAATTTTGTAAATTCTGTAAATACAGAGATTATATATTTTTAATGCTTAATGTGCATTTTATGCTTGTCATCTTGTACAAAGTTGTCCATGTTAAATAACATTTACAGTACTTTTATTGTTGTGTTGTGTGTCATTATTTTATTTTATCAATTAGTGATTGATTTTACTTTTAAATTCTTACTTTGTATTTTCTATGTATTGTGTTGAGGCAATGAGACGATTAGATTCATGAAGGCTTTTACTTATTATTTATTTATTGTCTGAAGCCTTGTGTACCAGTCAGTAGCCTATTAGGGTGGAGGGCAAAATGTGAAAACACCACCTTAATAAGCAGAAGTAAGTGATATATTTGTGTTAATATAAGTCTTAAATAGTTATATCTTCCGACAGCAATCACTTACATAGAGTGTTTGGACTGAAACACGGGTCTGTCAGTCACTCTGCTCTGCTCTGAGCCGAAGAGAAAACATTTATCGTATCCTACAGTTTTTATCCAATGAGGAGAGAGAACGGCATGCAGGGCTGTGTGTGCAGCCAAGGGACGCCGTGAATGTGGTGACGTAGGGACGAGGACTGTTATGGTGCGTTCAAGGAAACTCGTAACTCCTGTTTTTCTGACCTGTGAAGTTGTACCAGTTTGCTCTGGTACGAGTTCACGGGTCGGAAGTTACGAGTGGCCGTTATAGTGACTTTCACAGGTAAAACAGGTCGGAAAAACACGAGTGGGTTGCCTGGAACGCTACAAAATCGTAAGTTGTGACTTGAAGCTGTAATTTACGGTTTCAAAAGCCTGCCTGGAACGCAGCATTAGCCAAAACGACCGGATCGCTTACTTCTGCTTTAATATTGGCTCACCACCTTTATTATTGGCTCAGTGTCAAACATAATACTGAACTCTGTGGAAAAAACATGATTTTAAAAATACATATATAAAACTGAGGGAGGCATAAGCTTTGAAAATACTTCTTTCATTGTGATGGGTCTACAATAAACATATTTATAGTTGTACATTTATTTCACATTTGACAGAATAATGACCAAAAAAACCCATGAAGATACTGTCAATACATATGAAAAAAAGTGTTTTAAAAAAGTATTTACATAAGATGAGCTGATCATCATGTCCACAATAAAATAATTTATAAAAAACATTATCATCCTGTGTTTTGCAGATAAGTGGTGTCAAGACAGTGATGATAACTGATAGTTTTCATTCAGGAAATTACATTTTATTGATAATATTGAGTTGATAATATGTATGATGTTATGATTCCACACTTATATTTCAGTCAAATTAAATTGCCAGAAAATGAGACAAAACACACAAAAAGAAAATTAAAGCTCATTCAAAATGTTTGACATCCAAAAAAATTGTAAATGATGTGTTAATTTTATAATGTAAATCAATTTAAATGTACAATATACATATGTACAACAAAAAACTCTGTTCACGTGACAGCCCAGCTGCATATGATAAACATACATTTTTACATCTGGGTGTTCATTTTAAGTATGACGTCCCCCATATAAGCACTGTAGTCATTGTCACAGTCACAGTTACACATTGCTGATGCTTCTCAAAGTTGTTGTTGTTGTTGTTTTTTTACATGAATCAGGCTACCTATGGGAAGGAGGGACAGCAGCATCATGTTATCACTCATTTCCAGAAATCTAGACATACAAAAAAAACCAAAAGAAGAACAGGTGCATTTATAAAGCACCGTTGACGAGAGAAATTGAAAATGTACCTCCAGATTATCACTTTGTTTCACTACCAAATAATTTAGACACCCTTTCTGAAAAACAAAGGAGAACACAAATAAGTAACAATAATTAGTATAATTTCAGTTTGAAAATGACCAAGGCGAGTTAAATACCTCTTACATGTTCCCATGCAGTTTTTAGTTTTTCTGTAATTAAAACAAACCAGACATTGTCAACATTGTCACAAAATTAAAAAAAAAAAAAAAAAAGAAAGTACTATGATATGTAGTTTCCTCTCACCTCTGTTGATGTATATTAGTGGTGGTATGGCGAGTCCTAAGAAAAGCCCAATAAAAAAACAAAGAACACTTGGGTTCCAAGGCTTGTCTGCAAGACAGATAGTTAGGAGAAAAAATGTGAAGTCAGCTTTTCATTTCACCTGTTGACCCTGACAAGACAGAGGGATGTTGATGCTACAGTTAGATTGGGGAAAGGGAAACACTTATTCCTGTTAATTATAGGGTGTCCTATCGCGTTCATATACAAGTAGGGAATTGCTTGGTATGTTTTTTATTGTCATACTTCAGCACATTGCTTTGGAATATATTATTGATTTGTGCTAAGGGAGGATTGTCCAGTAAGCAAAGTGGACACATTATGAGGCTTAGCATGGGTGTAGGTCATAATCTAGTCATGAGGCCTTTTCTTGAGGAAGTGCCTGAATTAAGAAATCTACAGTACATCAGCTGTATTACACATTCCTAACGCAAGAAGAAAAACGGCTGCTGCTCATCATCATGCATTGTATATTATGGTGTTGTGTTTTCCATCACTTTACCTGGTAATTTTACAGTCACATCTTTTGAGGCCTTCTCCATTGCTCTGCTGGAGGTGCAGGTGAACTTGGCTTGTGTCTCTTTGAGGAATGCTAGAAGAACGCTGTTTTTTTCAGCAGTATTATTTATGCTGTAGATATCTGCAGTGGGAGGTTTATCCCAGGAGAGTTCAACACCTTCATCCTGAGTGGAACATTGCAGTGCCACCCAATAGCCTCCTTCTTCTCGTGTGTTCAAGATTATCTTTATGGACGGAGCCTCAACTTGTTCTGCACAGAAATAAATTGCCATTATGAACTGGACAGAAAATTTCTACACCTAAACTATAACCATTTGAAAGTATTCGAAACATGACTTATCCTATGAAGCATGATTAACATCAATCCACTGTTACTAGTTCACCACCAGAAATGGGAAATGGTACGAAATGGGAAATTTTTTATCTAATCATGGTTGTGTATTGGGCATAACACTTAATAAACCCATCAGAGTGCCATCATCATAAAGCATCTGCTTGTGAATGAGGTGAAAGCAGGTGAGCAGACATCTACAGCAACAACCGGGATTCCACCAAAACTCTTGTGCAAGTATCAATCGAGTCCGTTGTTAGGCACCTAACAACGCAAGAGCATGTCACAAGTTTTATATATGTTAATATAGCTTTAAAATAACAGTGAAATGCTGCACCATTGACTTCCAGCTAGTGTTTTGTAGCCAAAGATAGCATTGCATCAACACCATGCCTGCCAATGACCTTGTTTTTTGTTTTGTTTTGTTTTTCGCCTTTATGTGATAGGATGGTAGAGAGAGACAGGAAATGGGAAACAGGGAGAGGGGGAATGACATGCACTTAAGGAACGCCCAATGTGGGATTCAAATCAGGGCCGACTGCAGTGAGGACTGTAGCCTCTGCATAAGGGGCGCCTGCCCAACCCACCACTCAGCAACCCCCAGTGACCTCGTTTTGAGACCAACATGCCCACGAGGGCTCATTTGGGTGCATCTGTGCTATATTATATTATTATATTGCTATATTAACAATATGGCGAAACTGCACAGGAAAATGACATATGTGTCGGCCTGATACCAGCAAAGACATGTCACGCTTCACGCCACTTTTTAAGATAAGGAGTACAGCTGTGTAAAGTCACATCAGCGCTCTTTGAAGCTGTGCTTAGCCTCCAGAGTGTTAATGTGTTGATGCAGGTGTAATTATCGATATTTACACAATTTTAAATACATTTTAAAAATCTTTAAGGACAGGACGGTGTTAGTCTTGAGCCCAAATCTGAGTGCCATGAATTGTTTCCCGACCACTGCCTCCCGGTTACACTATTTAGAATTATCTTCACACCGACGGCCTCATTTGCTGTTGTAGGTCAAACAGACATCGGCAAAGAGACTTTTGCATATCCAGTTAAACGTTCTTTGTAGGGGCTTTAAAATCATTGTTAACTAGGCCTATGTTAGCATGCTAACACTTTGGCACATGGTTTTGTAGGTAAACTACAGCAATCATGATACCGCTAGGTAAAAAATCACCAAGGCAATTCCAGTTCAGTAGGATTTACCCTCCGGGAAAAAGGGTTTATAGATGTGGGTCAAACTTACTCATAACATTGAGCTTGATCTTGTTTACTGCATTGTTTTTCATTGTGTTGGTGAGGTCCACGGTGTACTCCATGCCATCATCTTGGGTTAGCTTATCGATCGTCAAGAAACCTAATGAAAAAGAATGATTGAAAAGACTTTGTCAGGACAGACAGAAGGAGCATGTTGACTCCTTGACACCGACAGACAGGTGCTAGATTTTCCTCTCACCTGTGGAGCTGTCCAGATAAAGTCTCCCATCGTACCGGTTGACCCGCCTGGTGTTTATTACGCCCCTTCGATAGGTGGCAATCCAGGTGTTGTTGGAGAATATCGACCACTCGATCTTTGTGAGGTTCCATGATGGATCTGCTCCTGACTTCAAGGTAATGCTATTCCCAAGGCTACCACTGACTTCAGGTAGGACTTCGGCAAGTGCTACCGTGAAAACTGTTTTGAAAGAGATTCAGCATCACAACATGACAGATGGCAAAGACAACTCAGTTCCAGCACCATTTAGTTGAAACCTACACACATCAGTATCATTGTTTAGCATGGCTGAGGGATGTATTTAGCTAACAGCTTAGACTTAAAACATAATGCTCATCTTTACTGTGTTAGCATGCTAATGTTTGTGAAAAGGCAAGACACAGTGCTGGATAAACAGACAATTACTGTATAGATGAATGATCATTATCAAGTTATCATCTGGGGAAAATCAGTGTGAATACAAATTTGTGGCACAACATGGCATTATTGAGATAATAACTTAAGCTGTGACGCCATCATCATCTATCTAGTCTTGTGGCGGTACTTTGGGGTCTGTCAGGGTCTTGGCAAAGTCAGGAGAATTAATCTTCTAGGGAACCATGAATGTTTCGCAGTGTCCATGTTGCAGCTGCCAAGGTGTTGCGGTCTAAACCAACATTATGTAACCACCTGCTGAGGTTAACCCTCAAAACTTCAGGACACAAGTTCATTTTCAAGAAGTTATAGTTCTCAGAATGAAAGAGACCTATTTCCTGTGTTCGGCGGACCCTAAGATATATTACACAGTTTCCTGCCATTCTGACATTAAATGTTTACCGTTTCAAAACTAGAATAACAGACCTGTGATTAAAAGAAGAGCATAAATATACTATATAGGTTTTTTTTCAAAGCTTATTCAGCTTATTGTTTGACAACCAGAGTCATGTGTTCGTGGCATTTCTGTTTCAGGAAGTTAAGTTACATGCGCTTTTCTGAATTATAGTTTGAAGTTTTGAAGAATTAAAGTTTTTGAAATTAAAAAAAAAAGTACATACCATGGAGAAACACAATCAGGGAGGTCCGAGGATTCATCGTATTGTTCTGACTCGACTAACAGGAGACAATTCAAGGACCCTTACTTCTGTTTTTTTTTTTTTTTTTTTTTCATGACGTCACTTAGACTGCCCCTTTTTTATAACTGAAAAATGTGTTAGAGTCTTAGTTAGTTTTATGAATCTATATTTTAAAGTTTTATAAATGTATATTTTGTGTGTGTTTGTTTTGATAATTCCGTTTCACTCATATATTTTTTTTAAAGGATGGTACTTTTTGCATAAATAGAATATTAAATAATAAATGAATAGCCCAATCCAGACCCTAGGGGTATGAGGACTCATTTATTTGCCATGGCTGTCACCTCAGGTTAAGGTAGAGTCCTTTTTGCTTTATGTTATGTCCCACATATATGTATGCATGTGTGTAAAATTGTGTTCACATTATATGTTATTTTATCTTTTCTACCTGCACAGCACTTTGGCAACTTAGGTTATTTTAAATGTGCTTTATAAATAATGACTTGACTTGACAAAGACCAGTGTAGTGTCTACAAAGTGTCTTTGAGGGTACTATTTTTCTTTTATTTTGTCAGTTCCATTTACTATTGCTGAAAGATATTGAATACTGTGGAAATTTTTACACATCATTCGGACAACCTTCACACACTCCCACATTTTCTCACTTCTCTAAAAAGTCAAAGAACTTGTGACTCAGTATAAGCCTTGGATACCATCATTTATAAAAAAAAAAAAAAAAAACAACCCCCCCCCCCCCCAAACATTTACAGACGTGTTAGGAACTTTAGTTAAGAGTACAACAAATTGACAGCAAACATATCGATCAAAAACAGCTTAGAAAACGCTATCAAAATGTACATGTAAACTGCTTGTGATTGGCAGAGCAATCTTTATTTGTGTAGTGTAAAAGGATGACAAGGCGCACAATGAGAACATGATAAGGGCCCCTATTGGCCACCAAAATACATAAAGTAGCTTGCAGTCATTCCCCGGACACCTGGAGACAAACTGGCACTGTTGGAAAACAAATTAAAACAAAACAAATTAATCTGCTCGTCTGCAACTGATGAATTACAAAAATATCATTTTCTATACTGAATGATAAAATTAATATCTGTTTTTTGCCTTGAGCTGTATTTAGAAGTACACATGAGCCACAATGTAAACCAAATTATTTACTTAAAGGGCCTTTTATCAGTTAGTCTTAGAATACCTTAGGGCTAGTGTTAGTGTTGTAGGATTAACCCCTAAGATCATCTAACCCTAACTCTCCAGAGGGAGCTGCTATGCATGGACCCTGAAAATGCCCTCCTCCAATGTCAGTTAACTCAGCAATAGTTGGGATTGAAGACTACAGGTGAGTAATTGGAGAGAAGTGACAACGAAGGACATCTGTAGTCTGATCCTTATCTCCTAGCCTTAACTTGAGGCTACTGGTTCGAAGATTTTGGGGTGATGCAACCACATCCAAATATATAGACACTCAGACATCCTTGTTTTACTATATTCAGTGGGTCCTTAATACTTCCACGAACCTGTCTCTCTAACCTTGAACATCCAAACCCAGACGCAAAAAGTATTAACCCTCAAACACCCGTTTAATTGTGTCCACAAAGTACAGTGGCATCCTGGTTTTCAGACCTCACAAAGCAGTAAAACAAAGTCCACACACATTCAAACACTAATTTAGCAAATTATCAGAGAGTCTGTAAAATCAAGCTGCCAAAAAGAAGCACACTGGTGGTACTTGGCTGCATTGTGCCTGAGCTTATAAATCTAAATATGCAGTGGCGAAAACATCCACATCCAGTGTTACAGTATGGACACAAGCTGGTTGTTCACCGTGCATACATTGTGCTTTTATTTTAGTTGCCAGTGCACGAGTATAAGTCATACAACACATTCACGTGGGTACAGTTTCAGAAATGAAAGGTGAGTGAATCATAACAGTAAATAATACAAAAAATGCACAGTGCATGAAGTTCCTCCAGTGTTTTACTTCATAATTTCAATGGGAAGTACTGTATGCACATCCACTTTTCAGTAAACAACTGAGTGGAATCAACAGAAAATCAGGAAGCAAGTCACAGGTGGTTTCACCTCCCTTTGATTTGGCCAGGGGATCCAGTCGTTGTCCAAAAAAAGGTCAGAGAAAGAAAAGACGCCTCTGAGTTGAGTTTTCAGTTGTGTGTTCACAATGCAAAAGGCAGAACAAGAAGTAAGAAGGGAAATAAGAAGTACGATCAGATCTGACACAGTCTAAGCTAAAAATAAGCTGTTGCATGACAAAAGGTCAGTGATCGCACAACTCGGAAGACTTCAATATTTACCGCAACCTGTTGATGACCTGCATGTGTGCAGTGTCGTCAAAAGCCAGTTAATAGACTCAAAGTGTGTGCTTTTCCAGCCAAGGGATTTTTATCAAAAGACTGTACAAACGTATTAAACTTGTAATGACGTACTACTGAGAAGTAGCCTTCGTTAGTACAATAGAAAGGGGAAGTTTGGGAATGCTGTGCCATGTCACAAGATGACAGTCAGCACTTATACGTAACGCAAGGGTGATTTTAGTGTTTTCAGGAAAGACAAGAGCAACAAAGTATAGAATTCTCTTTAAGTCTATGACTGCTCCTCTATGTCCACTTCATATGTTTGAGTGTCACATGAATCAACAGATAAAAATAATGAAAAGTGTCATACAAAAAAGTAGGCAGTGAGATTAGTATCTATGATTCACCATCTACCTCTCGCCTCCCTCCTCTTACACAGACGTCTCTGACTGTAGCTTCATGACAAACTTGTGGCTTTTGGGGTCAACGAACTCCTCGCCCAAGCGCAGGAAGGGAAGCGGTGTCACCGTGACAACGAGGGAGAAGTCCAGGCGTTTCAGGGTGAAGACCTGGCCTTGACGCAAAGAGGCCGTCACCGGTTCCTCGCTCACTAGTGTCCACTGGCGCCCCCTAGCGTTGTCCAGGTACTGGAGGGTGGGACCTGGGCTGAGGTAGCGCTCAAGGAAAGCCTTTAAAAAACAAATATGTGAATGAGTCATGGCACTAATACAGTATCTTAAATTAAAGCGATAGTTCACCCAAGATTGAAATTTCACTCTATCTACTCACCCTCATGTCGACTAAGGGCTGGGAGAAGTTTCAGAGTCCTCCGTGGCTTCTCTGAGTTACAGGGGGTCTCGGCGTAGCAGTGCATGTCAATATAACGGTTGCAAATGGATACCAACTGTCTTCGTAACAAAAAGACACACCAAAAAACATCCAAATACCTCCATGCTGCTCGTATGTAATGTCCGTCATGTATTGAAGCCCCAAAATGCAAAATTGTTCCGAAAAAAATTAAATACGTCTATATTTCAAGCTTGTTTTGTTAATTTTTTTCGGGACAATCTTTTTGTTACGAAGACAGTTGGTATCCATTTGCAACCGTCATATGGACATGCAGTGCTGCACCGAGCCCCCCTGTACTGTAACTCAGAAAAGCCACGGAGGACTCTGAAACTTCTCCCAGCCCTTAGTCGACATGAGGGTGAGTAGATAATGAGTGCAATTTCAATTTTGGGTGAACTATCCCTTTAAAGGGCTAATGCCTAAGGGTTTTGTATTGATAAAATACATACCATGAAACCATGGTCCATCCTTACCTTTGGGGTCATGTTGTGCGTGATGCAGAACTGCAGGTGGTTGATGATGCTCTCCATGCTGTGGTAGGACTGCTGCCTGGTGGCACGGAGGTACTTCTGCATGGCCCGGGCCATGGGGGCGAAGATGGCCTGAGCCGCCTCCCTGGGGTCCATCACCTCCCGCGGGTGTTTGGGCGAGGAGGCAACGGTCGCCTCCTCTTCCAGGTAACGCTTGATGTGGGTGAAGGCTTCTTCTACTGCCACCACCAGTCTGGGAGGAGGCGTTACGCAGTGTGAGCGAGACACTGGATTATACCGGCTTTAAATCTTTACATGTGTGTGGTTGTGTCCTCACCTGGCCTTGCGTTTGCGGACCCTCCGCTCCACCTCCGCCTCCTCGTAGTAGTACTCATTGTGGGAGTTGTCTCTTCTCCGAGCACTGGCTGCGATCATGGCTCTGGACTGACCCGTGGAGTTATTGGTGCTGTTTTCTGTGGACAGAAGCAGCGATGTTAAAGGGATAGTTCACCCAAAATTGAAATTTCACTCATTATCTACTCACCCTCATGTCGACTAAGGGCTGGGTGAAGTTTCAGAGTTATCCATGCTGCTCGTATGTAATGTCCGTCTTGTATTGAAACCCCGAAATGCGAAATTGTCCCGAAAAAAATTAAATAAGTCTATATTTTAAGCTTGTTTGTAGCGGAAGCTCCTCTTCCCAGTTCGTCCAAATTTGACGAACCGGGAAGAGGAGCTTCGAGAAGCTTCCGCTACAAAACAAGCTTGAAATATAGACCTATTTAATTTTTTCAGGACAATTTCGCATTTCGGGGCTTCAATACAAGACGGACATTACATACGAGCAGCATGGAGGTATTTGGATGTTTTTTGGTGTGTCTTTTTGTTACGAAGACAGTTGGTATCCATTTGCAACCGTTATATGGACATGCACTGCTACGCCGAGACCCCCTTTAACTCAGAGAAGCCACGGATAACTCTGAAACTTCTCCCAGCCCTTAGTCGACATGAGGGTGAGTAGATAATGAGTGAAATTTCAATTTTGGGTGAACTATTCCTTTAAAGTCGACCAATCCATAATCAATAGTGAACGGGTGGAGCAACCTGACCAATCCGCCAATTTCTACAAGGCACATTTGCTTTCATGTCTAAATGAATACAGTAAATTTATATATTCCTGCTTTTTTCTGGGTTAGGGTTAGGGTTAGGGCTTCTGTTTGTGTCATGTGTGAGTATGTCCACCCACATTTGGTGTGTTTTAAATATGCACATGGTAGGAACTGTTCGGGTTCAATGTGTGGGTTCAATTATTTTACCTTCCCCCAGATTGTAGACCTTGAAAGCAGACATCTTCTTAGTAAGGATGGACTTGGGCAGGTTGAGCAGGGCAGGGTTATAGACCGGGAAGTCACTGTAGTACTGGTCCAGAACCCACACGGCTGCCCTCTGAATACTGTGTTACACAAGGAAGTGGAAGGTAAATACACATTTTAAAACAGAAAGGCTTTAGATCAACTTGACAGCCTCATAGTGTCACGTCCAATAAGGGAAGTGGTGAACATGAAAATGAGGCTGTGTGGGGGCGGCACTCATGACAAGAAACGTCTGCTGCGCTATGGGAATACAATGCAGTGTCTCCGGCTCAGTATCAAAACCCCACTGGCCTACATATGTCTGCAGCTGCACAGAGGAGGTGAAAGTTGCGGGTGTTAAGACACTTTCTAGCCACCAAAAGACAGTTTGCTTTTGGGGGTGACATTTGCACTTTCTCTCCATAAGACTTTCAACCACCTTAAAGGGAAAGTTCAACATTTTGGCAAATTGGCCCACTGCCATAATCCATAGTCATAGCAGTAGGTTTGTTCACTACGGAGGCTAATGGGATTTCTTGGTTTCCCTCTTCAAACTCATCAAATACACAATCCAACAACTCCAAAACACTCTGGTGGACAAGTTGTGACCTGCACATTCACCACGCTATGAGGTGATAATGTAACGTTATGAGACAGAGTTGTTTTAGAGGTAAATTCATGCAAAACAGCTGATGCACGTTCCTGTTGAGGGCAGTTTTCCAGCTAGCAGTCTCTGTATTTGCCTCGAAAACAACTCTGTCTCGTAACGTTCTGTTATTATCTCATAGCGTGGTGAATGTGCAGGTCACAACTTGTCCACCAGAGCGTTTTGGAGTTGTTGGATTGTGTATTTGATGAGTTTGATGAGGGAAACCAAGAAATCCCATAAGCCTCCGTAGCGTAGCTCTGAGCAGCTCGCGGTTCTGCTCCGCCGTTCTTAAAATAGCTTGCACCGACAATTACAGGTAACAAACCTACTCCTAAAACTATAGGGATTATGGCAATGGGCCAATTTGCCAAAATGTTGAACTATCCCTTTAATTAGTGGTTTATCCATGCTCGGTAGCTCAGTCGAGAAGTAGGTAGCGCATACGAACCTAAGATGTCCCACACTGTAGAAGTGGCTGACTCCATCTGTGGTCCTCACAACCTTCAGACAGAACGCCGGCTGCAGGTGTCTGACCTCCAGCAGCACCAGGGCCAGGTACTGAATGAAGAGCAACGCATCCACCAGAGACGCTGCATATCCCACAATTCCCCTGTAATCCGTCTCTCTGGGTTCCAGCACCCGCACGCCGTAGAAGAGCCAATAGGAGGCCACGAAGAGGAAGACCAGAGCCAGCAGCAGACAGCGGAAGATGAAGAAGCGCGGCAGGGCGGCTCTGGGTGGGCGGAGGAACAGCGCCCAGGTGGAGATGAGGAGGATCAGGAGCTTAAAGGCCAGAGAGATGTAAAGGCCCTCGCACGGAGTGCCGCAAGGGTCCAGAGTGTCCCGCCACAGCAGCTGTGGGAGGGCCAAGAAGGCCAGAGGAGTGACCAGAGCGAAGAGCCCCAAAATGGCGCCCAGCGCGAGGCCTAAGTAGCGGCGACACTCGAGAGGCGTGGACTCCTCTAGATCTTTGGAGATCCTTGTCAGGTCCTCGTTGGAGATGCTGTCCACAGAGGTGCCGGTGACCACGGTGGTCGTCTCGCCCCAGTTGTCATCCTGAGGAGAGAGGAGGGCAGAGAGAGGGAGGGGGTTGGGTGTCGGTGTTAGTAGCTCCACACTGAGGATGTTTCAGAAAGGAATGAGTATTATGAGATTCTGACCCTGTCATCTCCTCGGGTGGACTCGGCGTCCAGCAGCGGTTCTCCAGGAGCCTGGATGGTCACAGATTTGTCTCCACGGACGCTGCCGTCACGACTCTTGGATCGATGCCTGTCCCTCCTCTCTCTGCGGACATCGGAGACACAAATCAGGAGTTTATTATCCACAGATCCACAATAATCATTGCATGGCTTCCTGTCCTGATGGGATTTATGATCCTCTTTTTGACATTTGAAAGAGTAAATGATGAGAAAACATTGGACACTATGGTCGTCTACCTGTGTTTGCGGGAGCTTCTCGAATGGGACGACTTGAAGGAGTAGCCCGAGTAGATCGACTCGTTGTCCATGTCGGAGGCTGGCGGTGGGCGGGGTTTCTGAGCCCCTCCTGCCCCGGAGCCGCCGCCCTTCTCCCAGACCACGCCCAGCTGGCTCTTGCGATCGCTGATGGACTTGGAGGACAGGGCCAGAGGGAGGCGCAGCAAGTCCACTTTACTCCTGAGGGAATCTATCTTGGAGGCCTGGGACGATGAATGAAGAGGGAAAGAAGAGAAGGAGAGACAGAGGATGGTTTATCATATCATACAGGAAGCAAAAGCGTCTCAGAGGGAAACGTACCAAGAAACAGCGACAAGAAGAGAGACAGCATTGTTTAATGTGCTGGCAGCGTGAGGTGTGTGAAAGTGTCTGAGTCTGTCCTTCCAAACACACAGGACAGACACAGCCCGGCCCATTCTTCCGCTTTGAGGGAGTTTTTATGAGCAAACTCAAGTGATTCGTCCCTGAGTGTGTGCTCAGCCAATAAAGGGCAATTACGCCACCTTCTATTCTGGGCCTCGAGTCTCCAGTGTGGAGGACACGCAGCAGTGGAGGGAGAACATCAGAGGAACAAGACAAAAATGCTCCAGTTTTGTAGAATAACGACTGGAGCGAGGCTGAAACTGTGAACTAGAGAAGGAAAACACAGTTTGTTTTGTGCAAGATTTCAGCTTTCATACCTCAATCTCAGCAGCAGTGTGTGTATATATGTGTGTGTGTGTGTGTTTTGAGGGGCTTCATGTGTGATACATACTCGTCGAGACGCCGCATTCCCCAACTGTCCCCTGTGGTCTCCAGGGGCAACAGAGCTTAGCTACTACAATGGGCATGAATGGGAGGCTATGGGTGAGAAAAGACAGGAGGGAGGGGGTCGTTCCCGTGGCAACCGGAACATCAACTCAGCAGCCCCCCACCTCCTTTTCTCGCTCTCTCTCTCTCCTCCCCTCAACAAACCAAACACCTCAGAGAGACAGAAATCACTCACCAGGCCACGAGTCTGATTTCATTTTTTTTTTTTTTTTCAACATTCCTGCTCGTCCTTTTGTCCAAAGTCTGTTTGTGTTTGATATTTGAAGTTGGAGTCAGAGAGCACAGAGCTTTTATTTTCTGCTCCCAACAAGCAGGGTACTTTCCCAACTGGCTGCAGAACAAGCAGACTCTTAATCTAATAACAAATCTCCTCGCGCTCTCCATTTGCACCATGACCTCCTGCGTCCATCCTCTGCATTAGGACACTTCAGACTTCCGTAATGGCTTCCATGTGATTCACATGTGGACTCTTCACCTGGGACATTTTCAAACAGACACATTAGTGGGTCCTTGTGAGCCAATGAGGGGCTTGTTTGATTTAAACAGCGAAAGAGAGAGAGAGGCGATCAGTATTTCAGCCGCAGAAACATGAGAATCTAAAGCCGGCATTGTGGTCTGATAAAAACCAAAACATTGTAACTCATCCCTAACGCACCACATCCACTCATGAGTGTGGAAGAGCAAATGGATGCATCTTCATACAGAGAGATACTGGAGGAAAAGCCTGTGCAGCCAGTGCAATAAGCCTGCCACTTGGGAAAGGATTTGTTTTCCAGAAAAACACTGAACCGAAGCATAAAAGCAAAGCGAACACTAACACCCACCCCCCACACACACCACTTGAGTCCGACTGAGAACGTGTGGACGGCTGAATAATATGTTTTCACAGAGGCTGCTCAGGAGAAAACAAGTCATTCATTCTTGAAAAAATCAAATATAGTGGCTCATTGTCACAGCTTCTCTCTGCCCCCTTCCCTCCCTCGGGTTAAAAATGGAAGTCACATGGCCTAAGAACTCATACTCTCTAACGGCATGAGAGATTATCTTTAGGCCAGAGGAAAGTGACTGGACCAGATCCCACAATGCATAGGGTGAGCATGTGGGGTGGAGCTTCATCCTTCAACCCCCAATTAACTAAGTGTTTTAGGGTAGATCTTTGGGAAAAGACTTTGAATCAGCTGGTTTGTTTCTCTGAACATAAAGGACAAGAAGAGCATGTTCAGGATGTAAACAATGTGTCTCCAGTGCAGGCGTCGTCTCTGGACTCTGTGATCATTATCATGTGAATCCCATAATTGTATATACATTATCAAATCAGAGAAAGTGCAGTATGAGCTGCTGAACCGCCACTGACGGACCACTGACTCACGCTGCGGCCCAGAGGCAGAATCTGACACACAGATGGCGACGGATGAGATGCGTTCGCACACTGGAGCTGAGGCTGTGGGCGAATGTTAAGTTGTAATAGCAGTCGGAGCTTCCACTGCTCGTGTTACAGCTCCATTAACATGAACGCAACCGGCTCTGCCCAGACCAGCAGTCTGAGACAGTCGATGCCATCGATCGCACCGATGAGCCGCTCCCACTGTAATCAATCCACAGCTGATTGATTTAGACTGGAGCTCATGTTCAGCATCATCCTGGAAATAAAGTGCACACTGTAAAACAATATATTTTCTTGTTTTATGAGATGTATCATCTTTAAAATCATGCTTAAGTAGTGTGATATTTCCTTTGATCTGGAGGGTTCTCCAGATTACCTCATTTACAGGGTAGGGCAGGCATCACATAAGATGGATAGCTTTAGCCTACTTTTCGATCTATGTAATATTTATGAACTAAGTTTGAACTAAGGAATGTTTTATTGAAGGTCGATTGATTGTGATTGATGCTTGACTGTACATAATTTGTGCAAAAGATTGAATAAACTAAACTAAACAGAGCTTCAGAGTCTGGATCTGAAACTGTGAACCACCATCTGCCATGTGATCCTGTCTAATACCTGCTTCAAATGCAACTATATTATACTACACACTACTACTATACTATATATATTTATATCAATGTTATTATATGTTGTCCATACTTATTACCATATACCCCCCTCTAGGGGCAGATGGCCACCCACCTTGAGTCTGGTTCCGCCTCTTTAAGGAAGTTTTTCCTCGCCACTGTTGCCATGTTTGCTTGCCCATTGTGGAAACTGTTACAAAGACAAGGTCTAGACCTGCTCTATTTCTAAAGTGCCTTCCGATAACTTCTGCTGTGAACTGGCGCTATATGGGTGAAAAACGGAGTGACTACTCAGCCTGCCCTGTGTGGCTCCCGGGGGCCCTCCAGGCCTCAGGGTGGCGGTGGGAACAGCGAGGCGTGGCTGCTGCCCCTCTACACAGAGCCGACCCATGCACCACCGGGCTTCTATGGGCTTTTACTTTATAAACACACAGTCGGTGTGAGTTAATCAGAGGTCACAGTGGCCAGTGATCGAGGCTGCGCACGCTTTGAGCGACAGAGCGGAACACACCCAGGGTGAGGACAAGTGCTGCCGCTGCGAGCAACAGACCGGTGACTACACAGTAAGCTCACACGCATGTGACCACAGTCAACAACAACAGCTACACAAACACAAATAAAATCAACCCCCCCATAAACGCAGCCTGGAAAAACTGCTCAATTTGGCACCGTGCGTAAAAGCGCATCGCTGATAAAACGCACAGAGACGAACATGAACAGAACGCGCTGCTAGTGAAAGAAGAAAGAAAGAAAAAACGTCGTGCGCGTGCACACTGGTGGTGAAACTGAGCTTTAGTGAACGTGAGGTCAGTAGTTTTCTGCCAGCTCATCATCATCACCATCACATGGGCTGCTGTGGACAAATGGAGGATATAAAAATGTGTTTTGGGGGATAAAAGTGGAAGCAAATGTACATTTTGTAGTTTCTCATTAGGCTACATTCAGTTTTCTACTGTACAAACCGCACAGAATAACAGAGTTAGTGCCCAGCGGGGGAGTGTGTGTTTGTGTGTGTGTGTGGGGGGGGTGGGGTCTTACCTTTAAGCCCGGGGGGAAGAAGCTGCAACCGGCAGCACAAAGAGCAGCAGCAGCAGCGATTCAGAGCCGCGCGTCTCCAACAAAAAAAAAAGTGTCTCCTAAAGCTCCAGCTTCACTTTCTCCCGGATCCCGTCCACCGTCATCTACAGCCACAGCCCCCGCGGGTCAAGTCGAGCCTGCTCCGCCACCAGCGCAGTTTTCTTCGGTTCGTTTGTTTGCAAGTCGAAGCATCGGAGCCGCACAAAAGACACGCACCTCATCCCGGCTCCCGCATCTGCCGCTGCTGCTGCTGAGAGAGGAGCGCAGCCCCGCTGAGCGGGAGGGGAGGGGCGGAGAGGAGTGTGTGTGTGTGTGTGAGAGGGGGTGGGGATGGGGATGGTGGGGTCTGTCCGGACATCCAATTTGCCAACATTCCGTGTTTCTGGTGTGGGGTTTTCAAAATAAAAGCGGTGCAATCATACACAGGAGCCTACACATCACTCAAAGATGAAACATATAGCCTACAATAGATTTAAACTGTTCATGTACATCAGGCTACCTTAAAATAACTGTGTACTGCAAAACTGAGGTGATGTAATTTTGGGTTATCATGTAAAGAGCTGCTCTTTAATAATGCATGAAGTGGCAAAAGCTATTAATAAGTAATGTTTGTTTCAAAAACAAAGGAGCTAAATGAAGATGTTCAGGTTTTTGATTTCCAGATGAAGGCAGCTGTGACATTTAAGGTTTAAACATGGGACACAACCTTGAAAACTTTTACCTGAAGACACAATTATTTTTGGATGAGCTGACAAATCCTGTCTCCTGCAGAAAAAACAGAAAAGGAATTGCAAAAGCTAGGTTTTCTTATGTATAAGACAAAAAGAGGTTGTTCTTTTCATACATATTTCAATGGATTCTTCTATATGGAAAGAACAACCTCTTCTTGTCTTATATAAAAGAAAACCTACTGCAATTTGCAGACAATGAACTCCATCGCGCCAAGATGAACTGATGTTACAACAGGGACGTTGGTTATGTTACTATACTGTACTTACTAATATCTTGTAGCAGATCACCATGGTGTGGGGTAAATTACCTGAAGTAATGGAAACAATATGGACACTGAGGGAGTAAAGTCATTATTGTAAATTGGTAGAAATTCTACAAATCTTGTCCTTGATATACATTAAAAAAAAGTCACAATTTTTCTTTATCCATTTTCTTTTAATCTCACAAAACACATGGATCTTAAACATGAGCTTGCTCCTTTTTCCTTCTGTGCAGCTAACAATCTCACCAATTTTAAAAACAAGGGCGAAGAAAATAATTTATACATCCTTTTCTTAATCATATCTACAAAAATAAAATCAAATACGAGGACTAAGGCTTTACAGAAAAAATTAACATATATAAAACAAGTGGGTCTGATTTCTCTATATTACATGAGTGAACACGATTTTTTTTTTCAATAAAAGACAAAATAAAAACACAATGAGATGAAAGTTAAAGTTGTGTGTATGCATACAGTAGTTTGCACCGTGCAGGGAAGTTTTGTTTGTGCAACATTTTTCTTTTTTTTTTCTTATTTTAAAGGAATCAGTTATAGCTTCTTTACAGCCGGTTAGGGCCACAACGCTGATGTCAATGTATGAGATAAATGTAAAAAAGAAAAGGAAAAAAAATGGGTGGAAATTGAAGATACAAATAAACAGAGGTGTAGAGGTAGAAATTGGGGATGAAAATGCTGATAGAGGTGGAAAAGGAAAGGAAAGAGTTTTAGAGAAGAAGAATAAGATTGTAATTTTGAGTCAACCAACTCAGACCAAGTGATAATACGACGCTTTTCATTCCTTGTGCGAAAACTATGGTCAAAAAAACCAATATGGAAGAAAGTTAATATTGAGGAATTGTCTTTCTTGTCTTTTTTTTTGTCATTTCATAGACTAAACTTCAGTTTCCTGGTCTGAGGTGATTGAACCAGAGCAGCCAAAGAAAAAAAAAGTGAGGACAAAGAAAAGAAACAGTTCCCTTCAACACCTCTGAAAAGATATTTCACTTTGGTAGAACATTTTTACATTTTAGCACTAATTCTTCAGCCAGTCCGTCCAGGCTCGGCTGTGAAACTCAAGCCGACCTGACCACCATTAGCACTACTTTTTTCTTTTTTTGTTATTGTGTTATTTGTCTTACACCTGTACATATGTGATAGTCAAACTCCTCTTCAGCGACGTGCATTAGCTAAACAGTGAAAACCTTCCTCCAGGCAGTGAAACATCATTTTAGCAGTAGACTCAGTGGCTGATAGTTAGTTAGTGTGGTTTCAGTTTGATGGTGGTGGTGGTGGTGCTGTTGTGTCAGGTCTGACGCTGGTAAAGACGCTGGGTAACTCACTATAGCGCTGCGAGATTAGTATTTGAAACCAGCTCAAATAAAAATTCAGTCCAGTGCGACTCTGCCCAGAGTGTCAGAGAAAAAACAAAAAAAAACAGCTGGTACAGGGAAGAACCTCTCGTGCAGATGTTCCCCCTTTGTAGCAGTTTAAATACATATTTTATATTTAGTGTGTTTCGATCTGTAGATGCACTTTGAAAAATAAAAAAAGAAAGAGGAAATCTTGGCCTAAGTGTCAGTTTTTGCTGGTTATATGAGCCTCAACCAAGGCGAACGTTAATAATAAACATGTATCAACATCAAGGACAGTAAACTTCAATGTATGATCCAAAAATATTAAATCAGTTTGACTTTTTGGGGAATATGCTCATTCGCTTGTATGCAAAGACTTAGACAAGGAGATCAATACAACTAACCTGTAGCATGTTAGCTTAGCTTTGCCAAAACACTGGAAACAGCTTCACTGTGTCTCCATCTACCAGTACTTAGACAACTCTCTAATTAACATGTTGAATCGTTTTTGTCCAATCTGTACAAAAATACTTTCCTTTTGCTTCCATGTTTATGCTAAGCTAAGCTAAGCTAAGCTAAGCTAAGCAGCTGCTGCCATATTAACCATCAGAAAGGTGTTGATCTTCTTATCCAACTCTTTGCCGGGAAAGCAAACAAACTAATTTATCAAAATGTCAAGCTTTTTCTTAAATTCATTTTTGTTTCATCTAGCTGTAGGTGTCCTTGATCGGAAATTTCAGTTTTTTTACACAGCTTTGCTAAAAATTAATTTCAGTTTTTCGGTTGAGGGAGGTCTCAGATTGGAAAGCTACTTGGTGAAGGTTCCTCTCGTGGCTTAATGGGATATAAACACTGTTTGGTGCCACCACAGGAGAGAGGAGAAGGCTATGGGGGGAGGGGGAAGATGCTGGTTCACAGTATTTTTCTGTGGTTATTTCCACACACACACGATACACTGTAGAGGGCTAAAGGATGCACAGTCAAAACCTAAAAGTGTAGACAGGCAACGGTTATTATTTGGCAGCAAGTTAACTGAAGAACAAAGAGGCTTTTCGCTGAAAAATTCAAGTTTCTAAGTCTGAATCTGTCTCGTCTGTTGTCGCTTCCTCGCCCTCCGTTGCCCGTCTCAAGCCTGTAACCTGTAAACCTCCGAAACTTAACAACTTCACACCAGCGTGCGCGTGAGTCCGCTGAGCTTGTTTTGTGAATCGCTGAGATCCCTGTTCGCCTCTGAAGCAGCGCTGAAAAGAAAAAAAAACCTGCCAGCATTTCAGTAGTAAACAGCGCAGTAGTGTTTTCCAGAACTAACAAACAAAACAATCAAATACCAAACGTGTAATGATCAATAATGTGTTGCACCGATGGACAGGCCATCTTGTAGCTTCATAAAAAAAAAGAAAAAAAGGCTTCAAAAGATATGACAGCATGCCTGCAACTGTTCCCATAGATAATAACTCTACTGTTTGTCCCACAGTGGAGGATATGAAACGTCTGAGATGAATAATAAGGTTAAATGATGCTTGTGTGTGTGTGTATGTATGTGTGTGATATTTCCTTACCCAGTGCAAATAACCTGAATTATATAGACACAGTCCTTCGGCCGTAGTGGCAGGTGAACCCAGTGGAAGAGGCCATCTTTGTTTGTGTTTATGTGTCGGGCCCCTAAATGAAGCCCAAGGCATGTCCAGTCCCTGATCTGTCCACTGTAGAGGATGTAGTACACGACAGAGGGGGATGCATTGCATTGTGGGTAAAGTGCTGGGGTGACGGGTCCCTCGGATTTTTATTTATTTTTTCCTTAAATTAACGTTTCAACACTTTTCTGCTCCGTTCCTTCAACCAGCTCACCTCACGTTCCTTCACTAATATCCAACTTGGTCTTTAGTTTTTTTTTTCCCAGCTCTTCCGACTTTTCCTTTTCTCTTCATTAGTCAACTTGCCTTCCGCCTTTTTTTTTTTTTTAGTTATTGTTCCTTCATACTTTTTCCTCACTCGCCCTGGATCTCCTGGTCCTGACGCAGAGCAGAGCTGCACCGGACCTCGGAGATCCCGACGAGTCCGACCAGCTTCTTGTTTTTCCCCCCACACACAACGGCGCGAGAGACCGGGAGGAAAAAAGAAACAAACTGGAAAAAACAGCTACGGTCCACAGGTTCTGCTCCACTGGTCGGTGCATGCAGGGATGTGGGGCGGGAGGGGGAGGCGGGAGGCGGGGTTTGGGTGCCAAAGTCTGACAATGGGTACGTATGGGATGTGTTCATGTGCCGTCAGTCAAGTAAATCCGCTCCAGAGCCACATCAGAACCCGGTCGACTGAATCTTGGGTTCAGCTGAACTTCCTTCTTTGCCTGGATTGAGGAAAAAAAAAATCAAGTATGAAAAAATAAAAAATATCAGCTGTTATTATATTAAACACAAATGCAGTGAGCGCTCACCGTCTCCTGAGCCGCGATCTAGAGATGGCGTCCTGGAGACCGTTGCCGAGGGACACTTTTGATCGGCTGACTCCTGATTGACAGACGGCTCAGTGAGGGTTTTCAACAGCTTGTGATGAGCCGCCTCTATTTCCTGTGACGGGACAAAAGATTTGAATATTAGAGTAAAGGTCAATAAAGGGTGTCCAAACACTACGATAAATAGTAATAAACAATGTTGGGTCAATTAGTTATTGTTACTTTAGTGATAAAAATACTTAATTACAAGGAAAGTAACTATTGCGTTATTTGAACATGTTCAAATATGTCAAATTACTTGGACTTCCCTCCCTAACCCCTGTTAATCTGGAACTAACCGACTCACTCAGTGTTCCTCCACACAGGCAGGCTCCGCAACGCGCTGTATCACTATC
Source organism: Trachurus trachurus (assembly GCF_905171665.1). NCBI lineage: Eukaryota > Metazoa > Chordata > Actinopteri > Carangiformes > Carangidae > Trachurus > Trachurus trachurus. The sequence goes on along the minus strand of NC_139909.1, from coordinate 14,878,202 downwards.
ACGGCACTGATCTAAACAGCTGATAAGCGGAGTGATACAGTGCATTGCAGAGCCTGCCTGTGTGGAGGAATACTGAGTGAGTCGGTTAGTTCCAGATAAACGGCTTTTTCTGACCAGTTGATGAACCGAATATAATAATGTCCTACACTTTAATGGGTGTATTATTTTCTGACGGGACTTCTTGAGTCAAGTGACGGCGAAACAGTGCATTTTATTGTCAGTAACTGTAACGGCATTTTAACAGGGGAAACAGTAACTTTTTTTATTACTTGTTACTGAAAAAAGTAGCGCCGTTATTCCCATCACTGGTAATAAATACTAATTTTGTGACAGTTTGTATAAATTAAATTCAACTTTTATTCCCACACTGTACAGCCTACCCATGACACCATACATAAGTTTAGTGACGGGGCCGTTCAATAATGTTATGTATTCCTCCATGTTAAATATATTAAGAAATTCTCCCAACCAAAATCTGCTTGGACACTAATAAATAAATGAATTCATCAACAATGACAGAAATCCGTCCGACCTTCAGCTGGCGCAGCTTGCTCATCAACCCTTCGATTGTGTGGAAAATCTCATCCACGTTTTTGATCACGTGACTCTGGTGTCCGGCCTGCGACGGACCCGTTTCCTCTTCCTGTTCCTGTTGCATAGCCTCCGATTGGTTGGTCGGCGCCTCCTCCTCCTCCTCCTCCTCCTCCTCCTCCTGTGGCTGCGTCGTCGGTAGCGACATCACTTCCTCCGGAGGCTGGGGGAAGTGGGCGGCGGTGGGGGTGGGGGGGTCGTTGAGCTCGTCGGTGATGCTCTCTCCCTGCTCCGTCGGCATCACCAGGTAGAAGGTGTTCCCTGCGGGACAGAGACGAGATGAGGAACGCGGCGTCTCCGTTGTTCTCACTACTCATTTCTACATTTCTGCTCTTGACTAAATCGGTCGTCGTCATTACCCTGCGGAGCGGCCTCGCCTCTCGGCTTGGACGATTGGTCGGGGGTGAGGGTGACATCATCAGTGATGCCATCAGGGACAGAGGAAGAAGAAGGACCCGCAACCACAGCTATGCACAGAGGACAGATTGTGTGACAAAGGAAAAGAGTGTGTGGAAGTGGATTGGAAGAGGAAAATGTGAAGGCGTGAGGGAGGAGGTCGGAAGAGGTTGTTGTTGTTGTTGTGTTGAGTTGTGCGGAGCAGGCACACAGAAGAAGAGGAAGAAGAAGAAGAGAAGATAAAGTGTGTGAGAAACAAAATAAATGAATCACAGAGTGCAAAGAAACATGCAAAGGAGGCAGTCGTCAAAGATTTGATTCCCAAAACACCCAGAGAGAAGTCGGCTGCTTTCACCTTCACTTCAGTCGACACCACATTTATGATCTATTATCATGTTGAACTGGCTCTAAAACTACAGTCGGTAAGTTGACGAAAAGTGAAAGTAAACTCCGCAATACAGTGTCAGGTCCCTTTATGAACCTCTGCCAAGCTGACTGTGTATCATCTTGAAATTTACGCAGTCGCAGACTTTACTTTCACTTTCGTCGGCTTACTACGACGTGTACGAGCTGCGATTGGCTGCTCTTCCTGTTCCCTCTATTGGTGGAGAATTGTCGGTCGCGGTGGATTTTGGCAAATACGATTACAGGCTGTAGGTGGAGCCAGAGGAGTTGGATTTTGTCCTAAATTACCCATTTGATGTCCAACGATCGGAATATAGTGACAGTTCCAGCAAATATGACTGAATAATTGTTACCAACTAAAACTTTAAAAACACAGTTTCAAAAATTGAGTGAATCAGCCAAGGGGAATAAAAAACAAAAACAAAAAAAACAAACTCTTCTCGCTCTGATGCGTTACCTTTCCTTACGACCTGAACGCCCGGCGGCTCGGTGTCTGGGGGCGGAGCCTCCTCGGGTTCGGCCTCCCAGTCGTTGGTGCTGAAGCTGAGGACCGTCTCCAGAGACTCCGGCCGCTGCCTGTCCGAGAACGAGCTCCCCTCGTTGGCCGTCTCGTTGGTGGGCGTGTCGTCCGAGTCGTGGCTCCACCCGTCATCCTCCAGGTCGCGTGTTATGAGCCGCCGCAGCATCTCCACTGCGGAGGCGTGAAAACAAAGACAACTGAGTAAAAAAGCTCTTTTTCAATCAAACGTCAGAGAGTTTATAAATCTGATGAAAGTCCGTCCTCACCGTCCTGTAGCGCCGCCTCTGCCACACCCGCTGCTTGTCTCTCGCCGCAGCCGAAAGCTCCTGATTGGTCCACGGGCGTGCTGTCGGAGAGCGCGATGTCGTTGCTGGAGGAATGAGTCTCCATGGAGTCCGACTGCTCCGTCATCGAGTTGTCTGGACGGTTTAAAAACAGTTAGAGCTGCCGTGGTAACGACCATTTACAGGTTACGGTTTTAAATATTCAGGCTAAATGACATAAATCACGTAGTCGGTACCTGCGTCGACGTTGCTGCCCGTGGAGATCGGGGATGCACTGCGAATACTGGGGGAACTGCGGAAAATGCACACAACAACAAGCACTGAGCAAAGCATCCTCCATCCTGTGACTGTTTATATTCTGTGTGGATCAGAGTGAGTGTATAAAAGACGACGCATCTAATAACAAATCTACTCACGGTATCGGCATGGACCCGTGGTTGATGAGCGGTGAGGAGCCGTCGGCTGATGAGACGGTCTTTTCAAGTAAATCCTTCCACCTGCGACACAAAAATACAGTCGACACGTCTTGTAAAAATGTACAGCAAAGTTCCTGAGGAAAATACAGACCGTAGAGCTTAAGAGCTTACGTGTTTTTCTCTGACAACGTCCCGGCAACCAGCTCGTAGATCTGCCTCTCTGTGGTGCTGATGACGTACAGGGCTTTGTTGTCTGGAGAGAAACATGAAACCAGATAGAGAGCAGAGGAGAGAGATGGTTAATATGATGTTATGTAATCTGACTAGATCACAAATCGCATCAATCGATTGAAGATGTTTTTCTCATCTAAAAAAAAAAAAAAGACAGTGTGTTTTTTCTTTTTTTTTTACCTGTAGCCACAGAGCGGACCAGCAGCGAGTCCAGCTTCACCAGAGGGCTGAAGGAGGTCTTGCTGTCCCCGCCTCCTCCGCCTCCACCCAGCCAGCGGGATGGATATCTGAGCTGCAGCCGGTCGTCAGGGGCCCTCTGAAGGAGGACCAGGCAGTCAGACAGCAGCAGGGCCTGGATCTCTGAGGGAGGGAAACACAGAGAGAGAGAGAGATGAGCTTCTACTACATCTATCCATCAATGATCTATACTAGGGGTACACCTGGACAGGCCCCCGGTCTATCACATGGTTGCATGTAGAGACGAGCAGTTTAGAGTTGCTCATCAACCTAGGGTGCATGTTTTTGGGCTGTAGAGAAAATGCCCACACAGACAGCTCCACATAGCAACGCTCCCAAGCCCGGGAATTGAACCTGATGGTACGAACCACTGCTGCACCGTGCTGCCCTCCTATTGTACGTGTCAGACAGAAACACATACTGACCTATCTGCTTGTCTTTGCTCACTTTCCAGGTGAGAGGACCTTCGTGGATCATCCTCTTTGTGGACAGGTCCAGACTCTGTGGGAAGGAAAAGTGAAACAAAACACATGCTGATTAAAAAAAAAGATGGTTTGTTTCATTCAGAAAAAATAAATAAATAAATCAATGTCATAGTTAGGTCCCAGTTAAACTGATCTACTCTGTCACCTTGAACTGTGGGGCAGCATCCAGCCTGCGCTGGTACTGGCTGAGGCGTTGCCGGTGTTCCGTTTCCCTGACGTCCTCGTTGACGGCCTGCAGTATCCCTCGGCAACAGGCCTGGGCCCGCTGGAGCGAGGGGAGGTCTGACGAACCGGCTGAAGGTACAAACAATGATATGTTATGTTAGACATTTTTAAATAGCAGAAACTGAACAAAGGCACGGTGCGGCACCAAGTCCTCACCCTCTGTGTGCTTCATGATGTTGTCCAGCAGCAGCGGGTACTTGGTGAGTCTCTGCATCTCTGACACCAGCAGGTCCTTCAGCTGCAGCCTGCGACAGTGAGGACTCGCCTCACACTCCTGCACGCAGAGGTCCACAGGTTAAAAATAATAAAACCTTAAGTAAGACTATTGTTTTTAATAAACACTAAATGTTCATCTTGATAAAAAGAGTATTGATGCAAATGTGTCTCATAATTCAAATTAAAATGGATTAAGAGAAATGTTTTTTCATTTTCAAAATATAACTGCATTTTTTTTTACTCATAAATAAAATGAATATTTAATGATCTAAACTGCATTTTCATTTTCTTCTTCAAGACTGCTCATTAAAATAATAAAGAAAAGGACATTTAAGATTCAATTTTCAAAACATCCTCCAGCAAAAAGGTACCAAAATTCAATTGCAATTCAATGAAATGTCAAATTTGAAAACTAAAATGCATCAGCAGAAAGGCTTTGTAACCTAATAAGAAATCATCCAAACTGCATTTTCATTTTCTTCTTTAGGTTGCGCATTTTATGACATAATTTAAAAAAAAGTGGTGGATAACTCTCATTTATGAGTCAAAAAATGCAGCAATATTTTGAAAATGAAAAAGCATTTCTGTTAATCCATTTTAATCTGAATTATGAGACAGATTTGCTTTGATAAAAAGAGGAGTTGAAGTGTAAATCGATGAAGAGGGCACATGTAGTGTGCACGTGTTTGCTGCATGGAGCCATAAAAGGCACAAGGAGTGTGGAGGTGTAGGTTATATGGAAGTTAAACATGTAGGTGTGTGTGTGTGTGTGTGTGTGTGTGTACCTGGATGATGTGAGCGAAGCGAGGGTCTTTCCGTTGTTTGTTCTTGATGAGCTCCAGAGCCTGAGACTGCTGACTGCACAGCTGGGACGCCTGCTCCTGAAACTCGTCTCCAGCTGCACCTTCAAACTACAAAGAGACACACACACATAAACACACACATCACCGTTAACACACAAAGCACATTCACACAAGAAGTCATCAAACTGGTGGCAGCAGTTATTCCTCTCACCCCGGCCAGCATCACGTCCCCGATGTCCTGAACGATGGGAGTTTCTCTTCTCTTCTTCATGGCCTCACACAGACTCGCTGCAAAGACAGAAGCAACACAACAGCATTAAACTAACTGTAAACTAACAAATTAATGTGCTCAGCCTTAATTAGATGATCACAATTTCAGCTATTTCATAGATCATCAATAGGACGATCCAGAAATTTCAATACAACACTCACACAGTTAATTTCTGTATATAGTTTTGTATATTTTTAGATTTTTTCACATTTTTATTGTGAATGTTTGATCATTTTTTGAACTAACAGACCTGCTGTGGTTACTATGTGTGTTGTCATGCAAGAAAACATCAAAAATAATTCCCATTAATTTGTTTAAAAAAAAACTTCAGCATCAGATTGTGTCTCTGAAAACCATTTCCTGGTTAAGTAGGATGTTAATGTGACACCATGTGCCTCCCAGACTCATAATTAAGACCCTGAACACATATTGACAGAGTGGAGCTGCAGGCTGAGATTACACACAACAGTTAAAGCTACAACATTTGCTTTGTTATTTGCTTCATTTATTATTATTTACAAAGCAACACACACACACACACACACACACACACACACACACACACACACACACACACACACACACACACACACACACACACACACACACACACACACACACACACACACACACACACACACACACACACACACACACACACACACACACACACACACACACACACACACACACAGTACAAGTCACTGCTGTGCAAACAGAGACAGACTGACCGTGGAGCTCGTAGACCTGCGGCAGGTTGGGGAAGATGCAGGCCAGCTCATCGGAGTTCAGCACAGACCTCATCTTCTGGAAGAAGACCTGGTCCAGGACTCGCAGGGTCCTGAGGTGGGACGCCTCGGTGGTGAACAGCTCTGAGGACGAGGAGGAGGAGGAGGAGAGAATCAGACTATTTCCATTTGGGTTGTGAGGATTGTCTGATTCATACATGTGTGAGTTAGACTGGTACCGTATATGACGGCCTGGCGGTCCACCTCCCGCGGGCTGAGTGTGGCGAGGAGCTGAGGCGGCACCGTGTCCTGCCAGTTCTGACCGTCGCTCACCTCCTCTTCCAGCGCCGCCGTGTCCGGCAGCAGGGCCAGGGGCGAGTCCACGCTCCTGTACGGCCACATAGGAGAGGAGGAGACGGATCCATGATGGAGAGATGGAGGGATGGATGGATGGAGGGATGGATGGAGTGACAAACAGGAAAAAATTATATTCAGTTTTTTTGCTTTTTGCTTTTTCTTCCAAGTTGAATTTGGTGTGTTGTTTATTAACACATGTTCCATTTGGTGGTTTGCTTGGCTCAGGATAAGTGTCTTTGTTAAATATTTTAACATGTATACAAGTATGTGTATATTTATATGTATGTATATGTGTATATCCAGACAGTATATTCACTTTTTTTTTAATTTAAAAGAAGAACAGTGGCTGCTGAGGCACTGACTAATGGGGATCTATAATAAACTCTTGTTTTAAAGTTTAAAGTGGTCAGTCTTCTTTTTTTGTTTTTAATTTCTACTTTCTACTAGACAGTTTTCTAATCACTGAAGATCAATCATCTCCGGGGCAACTTGGGAACTCACCTGCGTCTAGAGCGAGGGGTGTATGGGGGTGTAGGGTTCTCTAGAGACCTGAGTGTGAGAGAGTGGAGAGAGAGATGGCATGAGGTGAAAAGCTGCACTTCCAGGGGCGTTTGTGATGCTGGGGAGCAGATCCTTCACTGGGGGAGGGGAGGAGGGGGGTATTTTATCTATTTTCTACCATCCAGGGTGAAATGAGGAGAAATCTGCTCCCGGTGCAGATGTTAGTTTACCGTGCCGAGTTGCTGGACGCCGACGATGAGGCGCTGTGCTGCAGCGGCCTGAGGCCCGGCCCCTCCCTCTCCTCCCCGCAGTCCTCCATGTCCACGTCGCTGCGAGAGCGGGGGACCGACTCCGTTCCCGAGGCGACGCCCCGCCGACGTCCTTCTCCCTGAGCCTTCAGCGACTCGCTGCGTGCCAGACGCACCGAGACGGTGGGGCTGCGGGGGAAAAGACGGAGCGCAGCGTTTTAGTGAAATCACACTTATGACACAAATGACTTAAATCTGAGAAATCTGCTGCTTCAGGAGCTGATGGGATGTCGGACCGTCCCTACCTTTCCATGCTGTCCTCTCCCAGGCTGCTGGACGAGAGCCTCTGGGCGTCGGCGCCGTCGCCTCCCTCCTCCGTCGTCTCTGTGTGGTTTTCAAACTGCTGAATGATGTTCCTCACGCTGCCAGGACGGACTGCGCACACACACACACACAGACACGCACACACACACACACGGATATCACTTAGTGGTGCTCATTCACTTCCAGCAGAATGAGCTGAAGTGTTTAAAATGAAATGAAATGTTCAAACAACCAAGTCTGGAACGTTTGGTTTAAAACAAAAATGTAACTTAGGAGAAAAAACAGAAGTGTGATGTACCTTCGTTAGGTGACAACGGGACATGGAATGCTAAAAAAACAAACAAAATGAACCAAAAAGAAACAATCAAAACATAATAATAATAATAATAATAATAATAACAACAACAACACAATGAAATTTCCATAAATCAATAAGAAAACCAGTGGAAACAATAAAGGGGGAACAAAGGACAAACAGAAATCAATATTGTCTGACAACTGTAACGTGTGAGCGTGTCATCGTGTGTGTGTGTATATATTGGTGTGCCAGTGGACCAATACTGTCAGCTCATAATGACCTCTGCAGTTTCGACGCTAATAATGAACTCATGAGACGATGACTTTATAAAAACTGCGTATGTTCACTGTGACTCTGATTGTTATTAACAGAGAGATTAAAACCTCCCTTAATGAAATCACAGGCATGACTCATCCTGTACTATTGATTTTCTTGTTTCCTTCCTCAGTTTTATGCCTGAAGGTAAATGTGTGTGTCTGTGTGTGTGTGTGTGTGTGTGTGTGTGTGTGTGTGTGTGTGTGTGTGTGTGTGTGTGTGTGTGTGTGTGTGTGTGTGTGTGTGTGTGTGTGTGTGTGTGTATTTACTGGACTGGGATGTGGTCCGTGGTTTGCCGATGTACTTCAGGATGGGATTTCTCTTTTTATCCTCTCCATCTTTCTCTTTCTTGGTGCCACTCAGCTGTGGAGGAGAGAGGAAACGTAAAGTCATGTAATATAATCAATGCTTTTTTTCCTTTACTATTCTTTTCCTTTTTTATCTTTAACAGCTGCACCCGTGCATCTATGTTTACACGAACCTGCTGCTCCAGAGTTGCATTTAAACAGCGTCAAGAAAAAACTGTAGCGCATTCATTGCCAAACACATAAATCATCTGACTAAAGCAATTACAAACAGTTTCCAACAGTAAATATGATTACGTAGATGATCGCAGCTCTTCACTCTTACCTTTTTCGACTTTAGGAAAGCGAGCCACTTCTCCTTCTCTGTGGTGAGACCAGGGAAAACCTTGGAGTCTCTGAGTTTGATCCCAGAATGACGCAGGTAGAGGAGGACCGCCGACGCCAGGGGAGAACTGCAGGACGCCAGCAGAAAAGGGGGTGGAGACGGAGAGAAGAAGACAAATGGAATACAGCGGCGGTGGTGGTGGTGGTGGTTTGAGGGCGGAGGGTGAAGAGAGGAGAAGGAAACAAACGAAGAAAAGACGTATGAGAAGAATGAATGAGGAAGTGGATGAGTTTGCATGTTGCCGTTAAAGTTACAAGACCGATGATTTTTCTCCCTTTTACCTTCTGTCCTCTTCGTGCTTTGATCTGGAGCGGGGACGGAGAGAGAGACATAAAAAAGGCCGTTAACTCCCCGACAGAGACAGATTACAGGTTTTCAAAAAGAAAAGAAAAAAAAAGAAATATCCAAGAGATCGATCCCGTTTCATTCAGGTGCAAACGCCGGTGTGAGACTCAGAGAGGAGATCCACTATCATGTGACGGGAAACTGTCAGTCTCTGTGTGTGTGTGTGTGTGTGTGTGTGTGTGTGTGTAATTGTCATGTGGTTTCCAGCGCTTGCAGCTGCGGCGGTGACCTTTGTTATGATCGCCCAGGTGAGCTCCGTCTGTCACTTTGTAATAACACTTTTTATTGGCTCCCGTTACTCAGCAAAAAACAACCTGATCTTCCCTGTTGAGATAAAACGGTGGTGGACCACCTCGACCTGGGGACGAACCCCTGCCCTCGCCATGAACTTAAGTTCTAGCGCTTTTTTTTTTTTTTTTTTTTTACAGTTTTTACAGTTTTTACAGTGACTGTCTGCAGCAGGAGAAAGATAAAGTGATAAAGCAGTACTGTGTGTACTCACAGGATCTCCCAGAGGGCAGTGACCTGTCTGTCCACCACCTGTCTCTCTTTCACGGGGTCTCCGTCCAGGTGCTGCAGGTCCCCCTCTCCAAACAGAGAGCCCAGACCCATCATCTGCTTGTTCCTGATTGAACAAAAAAAAATTAAGCTTGAGGGAAACTTAACGAGGAGAGAAACGTTTAACTTTCGATGGCGAGGAACTCCCGCTGTTAATGATTATGTGAACGTCCTGTACCTGTAGTCCTGTATCTGGTCCTGAATGTCCGGCAGAACCTGCTGCTGCAGCTCAGACAGGGGTCCTCTGATGTCCTCCTGGGCGTGTAATCGACTCTCTGATGGGGAGAGCGTTTGGAATAAATCATCACACACGACTCAAAACCTCAGTTTCACATGAAAGAAGCTGCTCGAGGCAGAAACATGGAGGAGCTCTGCTCTGCTTACCGATATCTGTGAGGTACTCCTCTCGCACTTTGATTTTCAAGGGCTGGAAGAAAAAAGAAAGAAAAATGTATTTATCTTTTTATACCTGAAATAACTCGTATTACTTTTTAAACGAGGCATTAGAGGAAACTTTCTCCCGTGTTGGTACGTACAGCGTCCGGGTCCAGGTAGTGGGAGCAGATCTGAGGTGCAAGGGAGCGGGCGTCTTTAGGACTGGAGCCCAGGTAGGCCTCCACCGACAGGTAGAACAGCTGTTGGAGACACACACACACACACACACACACACAACCGTGAACAGAAGCAAGATGAACACACATTATTTGATTTTGTTTTGTTCTATTTTATTGATTTTGTTGTTTACTTATTCCTTTTTATTTATTATCTAATTTAAAGCACTTTGGTTCAACGAAAGGGTTGTTGCAAAGGGCTGTATAAATAAAGTATATTTACATTTAAATGGCAAGTAGATATTCAAATATACTCGTAGTCATTCATCATGGAACACACATTCCCATTGAGCAAAAAAAAAGTTAATCTGTAAAAGGTTACAAAAGATGCCGAAAAATTTAATTTCCACTCTGTTTTTTTCTGATTGTTCATTTGTATGTTTTGTTTTCTTAGTTTTGACATTATGATATTTCATTGTCAACCACAGGTGGAGGCATCAAATAAGCAGTTTGAGTTTTCACCTCGTCCTGCACTGTAAATAATTTAATTGTAAATTTTACTTGCATTTTTGTTTTTTTTAACAGTGCAAAATAAAAAAAGTCAAAAATATCTGCTTTTTCCTATAGGTGACAATGTTATCCAAAAATGAAAGGGATAGTTCAACATTACGTATGGCAAATTGGCCCATTGTCATAATCCCTATAGTTTTAGGAGTAGGTTTGTTACCTAGCTCTGAGCAGCTCGCGGCTCTGCTCCGCTGTTCTAAAAACAGCTTGCACCGACAATTAAAGGTAACGAACCTACTGCTATGACTATAGGGATTATGGCAATGGGCCAATTTGGCAAAATGCTGAACTATCCCTTTAAATCTAAGATGGGCTAACCAGAGGGTTGGGGTCCAGCAGCTGAGTGAAGACGTATCTCATGAACACCGTCATGTGCGCTGGTCGGGACTTCAGCAGCTCGATGTCCTGGAATGGGCCGTCCATCTGAGACAACGACAGAGGAGAAATGAGAAACGAAAAGATTGTAGAAAAAGAAAAGAAAAGACGTGGTAAAAGAAAGAGACACAGATCTACACACATGTCCTTCTCACCTCATTAAAAGCGTAGCCATCTTCTACGTCCTCCTCCTCGGGGCCGATGATCTGAGGCTTCCCGCCCTTCGAACACAGACGCACACACACACATGCAGGTTTCAAGAAATGGAAAACACTCGGCCACACACACACACACACACGTGGACGCTGGCAGCAGGTCCATGCACATCTTGCAGTTTTCACTCATATGCTCTACATGCAGTGCTCAAGTGCAAAACGACTGGACGATGTCTGATATGGATCTGAGGCCGTGTGGTGATAGATGAGCTCGTCACTCTCGCTGCTCGTCTCAACAGGTTTGAAACAAGTTGGGTTTTTTTTTTTTTGCAAGTCACAGCGGTGCAGGCAAAGATGGAGAGGAGCAGGTGAAGAGGAGAGAGAGCAGAGCTGCTACTTGAGATCAAAAGATTAAGCACAAATATGAAGCCGGTGCTGCAGCAACATACGTTTTTTTGTTTTTAAATAGATTTAATCAACTTGAAATCTGCAGTTATTTGACTTTTAAAATGTTTTAGTGCAAAAGATAAAATCATTTAAAAGCAATGTGCAGATTGAATGCTAGAATATGGTCTTTTTATACATGTATGTGTGTGTGTGTCACTGTCTCTCTCTTCCTCTTTCTCGGAACTGTATCTTCTCACATGTAATTAAATCGTGTGAATTCTATTTTGGGAGGTTGTGTTTATCACACTGAGGAAACTGTCAAACTGTGAGTAGCTCTTTTGTCTTATCTGTTGTCGACTTAGACGTCTAATCTAAAGTGAATGCAGGCGAGTGTGTCCATCTCACCGAATCAGAGAGGGTGTGTGTGTCGGAGCTCTGCCGTCGGTGTAGGGGGGTCCTGAAGGAGGATGAGGGGGAGGAGTGGGGACTCTCAAAGGCCTGGGGAGGAGGAGGAGGAAGGAGCAGGAAGGAGGAGGAGGAGGAGGGAGGACGAGGGGGTACGGGATGAGTGGGGTCGTCACATACACAGACACGCAACATACACAATCTCACCAGTTCAGGTACAAGACAAGATGCACAGGCCTACCTCCATGTCTCCTTCACCCGAGTCCACCGAGAGTCGACCTGTAGAAACACAGAGCAGCTTTTAACCACTAAAGCTTCAGCGAGTCTCACTTAAAGGGATAGTTTTTTGAGGTTGTATGAGGTACAAGTGGCCATTTAGTATAATATTTGCAGTGGAAAGGTCTCTGCTCCCCCCGACTGAGAAACTCTGCCTCTTCCACACACCACTGATCCAAACAGCTGATAGGCGAACTTCTCGTAGGCGGTGAAAATACGCTGATTAATTGTCTCTCATTCACAACAGTGTACTGCCTGTATCTCGGTGCAATGCGCTGGTGTTGAGTGTGTGAGCAGAGACCTTTCTACTGCAGATGCCATTTGTACCTCATGCAACCCCAATGAACTATTGAAACTTCTGTCAGCTGCTGGCAGCTTGTTGTTGTTTTACTATCTCTTGTGAGGTCGTCTCGCTTTGTGATTTATGGTGTTGTCGACTTTGTCTTTTAACTATGTTATCATAAACTGTTATTTATGTTTTAACCAATTTTGATTAGTTGTAGCTTATTGATGAGTTGTTGTTATTTTAGATAGATGGATATTGTCGTCTTCACAATTTTCTGTTTCGTTTTGTTTCATTTTAGGGAGCCTTTATATAAACCTGGCCAGGGACAACAGACAGAAACTAGCCTTTTGGCTAAATCTGGCATATTTGCAGAAATGTTCTTTATTCCCAATATGCTCTGTCCCCGTGAAATAAATAAGTAAATAAATAAAAGAAAAAGGAAGAGAGCCAAACCTTCTCCTGCTATGACGTAGCTCGTGATCGACTCTGATCGTGTTCCCTCCTGTAGGAGCAGAAAAAAAGAATTTAATTGCACAGGCTTCACACATCAAACATGCACGACCGTTGATTGAAGCCAGGTTGATTAAAAATTGCTGCCTCTCATTAATTGAACTCCTATCAAACAAACGGTTAAACACACAGTGAGAACAGCTGTATTCTTCCTCACCAGATCTTGCTGGATCTTCACTCTGACTTGGTGAGCTCTCCTCTTGGCGCTTTCGATCCGCTCCTCCAGTGACGGCGACGGGTTCCTCAACCGCTCTTCCATCAAGTCCTGTCGATCAGTCAAAGCATTACGGCCAATTATTATGGTGGCGCAATTAAACACAATATTATTTGAATCAACAGAGCTCATTTGTTTATACGAGTGTGTTACCTGCAGTTCAGCTTCTTCCTGCTCCAGCATTTTCCTGAGTATCTGAGTGGCATGTTTCTGTACTTCTGGGTCCTGACAGACACACAAAGAACAGAAACGGTGAATCATTCTGAATTTGTACATAGAAACAAGGACTTTGTTATGTGTATATCTCTACTGTCACTCACCTGCAGTGGTTTGGGTCCTGTGATTCTTTGGGAAGGGTTGCTGCTCAGTCCAGAGGGCAATGGTGGAGGCGGAGGGGGTGGAGCCTCCCCACCCAGAGACGTTCTTTGATTGGGCGTGAGGTCGGTGGGGAGGGGCTCTAAGGGCAAGGAAGCAGCTGACGGGGGAGGTCCTTGTAGCGTCAGAGCTACGTACGTTCCAGCTATAATAGGTCAATAATAAAAAAAAAGGAACGGTGAGCGGTTATAAAGGAAAAAGAAACACAGCGAGTGCGTAAAATAAAACAACGGGGAAACTTCACTGCAGCAATTACGCTGGTTTAAAACTCACATTTGATGAGTTTTACCACCTCCTGATGGGACATGGAGGACACCACCGAGCCGTTCACCTGAGGGAGGGAGGAAGACGGAAATGCGAGGAGAATCAGTGACAGTGAAAACAGGAAGACATTGTCAATAAAAATGATTTTAAAGAAATAAAACAATAAAAAAAACCTTTATGATGCGGTCCCCCTCCTGGACCCCGGCCTTGACTGCTGCTCCGCCTGTGAGGAGGGACGTGGACATATGTTAAGCATGAGTCTATGGTCAACTTATTCACATAAACAAATGTCATTGAGGTCATATTATGTTTAGGAAATCAGTGTGTAGTCTTCAAATCCATAAAATATGTAGATGTGTGAATTAGAGTCAACATATAAATACAGTGGCATTTTGAAAATGTAAAAGATGAAAATAATATATATAGATATAGTTTAAAATTCACAACACAACAGACATTTTGAACAGGGATGCCCAGACGTTTGCACACCACTGTATATGTCATTGAGCTTATATTATATCTGGGAAATGATGTGCAACATGGTAATAATATCAGTGTGTAATCTGGCAGTGCATCTTCGAATCCAGAAAATGTGTAGGTGAGTGAATAAGGACAAAAAAAAATACACATTTTTCTACAGCTAAAGTTGTGTTTGTTTCCTCGATGGGATCAGAAGACATGATTTAAAATAAAAAAATCTGTGCTTGTGTCTTACCTGGTCGGACGTTCTGCACAAGCTTGACTCTCTCTCCACAAACTGTGAAGCCGAACCCGAGCTGGTCCTTCTGCACGACCACACATCTCTGCACAAGACCAGGACCTGGGTAAAGATATTATATAATAGATATATTTATATAAAGGGTCTTTTTAAGAGGATATTAAAGGATATCAATTCATTGTAGTGCAATCCTTTATCAATCCTCCAGTTTACCTGTGCTCTCAACAGGGATGTCGGGCATTGGCTCCCTCTGCTGGGTGGCAGAGGCTTTGCGATCCGAGTCCCCGATGGTCAGACTGCTGAGCCTGGGTTTGAGGGGAGAGAGAGAGAGAGAGACAGTGAACATGAAGCAATACCAAACATCTGATGTGAGAAAATGAACAGAGCGGGGTCAGTGAAGAAGAGATAAAGAGATGAGAAGGAAGGGAAGGGAGGAAGAAGGAAAGCTTGTGATGAGACAGAAGAGGATTCGAGGGAAGCACATGGTTTAGAAGAAGTGGGTCAGAAAGAAGCGAGAAAGATGAGCGATAGGACATGACATGAGAAGCAACAAGAGAGCAGTCGACAGGGAAACTCACCAAGCAGCGAAAGGGCTGAAAGCGAAGCGTGACAGAGAAAAGGAGGAAAAACAGACAGAGGAGGAAAAAAAGGGGCAGAGAGAAAAGGAGAGAAGAAATTCAGAATGAAGCCGGATCATCACGCAGAGAAACAGACTGAAGTTCAAACGATCCCCCCTCCACGCCCTTCATACTCGTACAGATTGTAAACACTGAGAGCAGCTATGACTTTCAACAACATATTTATTCAAGGGTGAATGGCACAAGAATTCACAGAGTAAACACTTCAGTGATTTGGTATTATTCCAGAGGCCCAGTGACCGACGGGCCAGAAACACAGCAAAACCTATTTTTAATCAGACTCAAGAGTGTCATCGATCCATCCACACTGAGAGAAGTTTAGCTCCTGTACTTGCACAGCCAATTAATGTGAATTGATCTGGAAATTATTCAAAAAAGTATTTTAAAATAGACAACAAATAGATATTTTAAAAAAATCTCAGAAATTAATTGTAAAATTTAAAAAAGTTAAACTTTTCCTCTTGAATGAGGATTTACTCCTCACTTTTATTACTTTCATAGATGAATCAATAATAAACAAATATGAGATGTTATCCTTTGAGCATGTATCAAACACCTTAGATTTAATAAACCATGGTTCAATAAACTCTCTGAAGTCAGTGGTTAAACCGCAGCGCAGTAGGCAGGTGCACTCGACACTTTATATAATAGAAGGAAATGAAACTGCACCAGTTCATTTCCAACTATATCAATGTCAATGCTGACATGATTAAACTGCATAATGGAACTGATCAATATTAAAAACAATATTGTAAAATTGCATGCATTTTGCTTTTTTTTTTTTTTTTTTGCAAATGCATCTTTATATGAATGTAATATAGATGTTTCTCATGCAGATGCAGCCTCAGGTCAAAGTGCCCTGGAATAACAAGAGCAGCCAGTGAGAAACCTCCTGCCACAGCTGTACAATCTGTAGGTGTCAATCATCCCCCCCCAACTCAAAACCCTGATACACTCTTACTGGACAGCTGTCCTACCTGAACAGGTGGGCGTTTTTCTTATTGGCTGCACTGCTGTCACATGACACACACAAAAAGACAGTGGCGGGGCATGTGCACAAGAACACACACACACACACACACACAGAAACACAGACAAGGAGGAAAAGAGTTGACAGCAGGAGAAACAGGAAAGACATATGATCAAGACAAACTAATCACAGTGTGATGAGCAACACTAACACACAGGATGATGAACTACAGAGAAGCATGTTGTGTTTGAGGAAGCAGAGCTAGACACAGCAACGACGACAGGTGAAGGGGTCACATGACATTCAAGCAACAGACAAGACACCGAAAGACGAGTCTCGCTGCAAATAGTTGAAAGATTATTGTGTGATCTTTTGTTTTGAGGTGTTTCGGAGGGGGAATTCACATCATGCATACATGGTTTCCCCTCCTTCTCCTCTAGCAGTTTCATCACCACCTCCCCAGTAAACAGCCTGTCTGACTCGTTTTTTCGCCGGCCACACTGGGAAGTGAGATAAAAGTCATATCAGTCTGCCCGATCTGGAAGCCCTACATTTTTGAGCGGGGCTGTGTGAGGCTGTCTGGGTGCATGATGCGGTTTATTGTTTTGTTTTGTTTTGGTTTGGTTTTTGTGAGGCGCTCCTACCTGTCCAGTGTAGAGGTGGGTTGGCGGAGACTCATGTCTGCAGCCGTGTGACAACTCCTCTGCTTCCTGGTGCGGGGGGGGGTCAACACTGTCACTGGGGTTTCTCTATCATTATCATCATCATCATCATCATCCCCATCTCGGTCCACACAATGGGGGCTTCTCTGTTGCGTTGTGCTCTGATCTAGACCTTCAAGCTGCTCGGAAGCCGGTTCAGATCAGCAGGCAGAGCGCTCCTCATGGTCCCGTCCACCCATGTGGCTCCAGTTAGGTGTCAGTAGGATTATATAAAAAGAAAGTGCTGCTAAAACTAACATTAAAACAAAAACAAAAAAAAAACACTGACTAATCTCCCTCAGTACCCAGGTTGCATTAGTGGTTCACAAATAAATACTATAACACAAAATACACAGTTAGTGGCTTAGGTGTGATGCAGTAGTACAGGATAAAGGATAGGCTGCTTCCTCACAGGTCATCAATCATGAATGAATGACTGATACGTCTCGCTGTGCTGCAGAGGGACAACAACAGCCATGCCTTTTAGTGTCTGTGTGTAAAGCTAATTCATTGGGGATAAGCTCACAGTAACTGAATTATATATTTAGCGACAACGTGGAATTAAATACTACCTTGTTTACATGTGAGGCTCCCAAAGAGCTGTGGCAACCCTAAATAATCACATACAAGCTAATGCATGTCGCTTGTTTTTTTTCTCAGTCATATGCTTGCATAGATTATTTTAAGGGAAAAACCTAAAGTGAGTTTAAGTAGTGTCTCTGTATTAGATGTGGCTAGCTAATGCAAATTAGCCCATACACAAATTAGCTTGATAAGTCAAAAACAATGACTTTCCACAGCACTTAAACACGCTCCCAGGCTTAACTGTAACTGGTAGTAATTTACATGCTATCACACTGTAAACAACGACCAACCCAGACTCTGTCTTTGCATTGCTAACCCTAATTAGCAAGTTAGCCGGTATTAGCTAGTCCTTTCTGCTGTTTGTCTTATATAAAATGGAAGCACGGTGCAGGGTGAAGGCTAAAAAAAGGTGCTTCTCTATTTTCAGTTGTGACTTGTCTAATAAACCGGGGGCTAGGGAATGATAACGAGCATCTGAAGCGGCCTGTGTTAGCTCGCCGGAGTTAGCTCTACGAACAGGCCGAGTTCGATCCGCGGCATGGCGTTGGAGCTCACGCCGACAGAACGCGCACTGTGCTCGGCTCACTGCTGCGCCAGCGAGTCGGTTCTTTCGCAGCTAGCTAGCGAGCTAAGTGCCGCTGCAAAGATTATTAAAAGGGCCGGTGTTCAGTCCAGCTGCATGCGACTAAATGGACCTCACAAAGGGTCCAGATGATAGAAATCCGTGTAAATCCCAGCTCCACATAATCCCAGTTGGTTTTTTTGGTGCAAATTCAGACACTAAAGCTGCATGTTAGCCAGTTAGCCAGAAGGCAGCCAGAGCTCCACCTCAGGGTCTTCTTCTCTCCAAAACAAGTCACAGAATTTGGGTTTGCTTCTTCCTCTCACTTTCTCCCGTGGTCTGCCAGGGGGCTCGGTGTGTAATCACGACCTCCGTTGCATATATTTTTCTGCCCGTTTTAATCCCGTACGGTGCTCATGAATGATGATCTCTGCTGTGTTGTTATTCCTGCTGTCTTGACTGGCTGCTGCTGATACAACACCATGTCCTCAATAGATCATCCGGACAAACCACACGGCGCAACACCGACCTCACCTGGCTGGACTGCGGTACTGCAGCCACCACCATTGATCTATAGGCAATACAGAATGACAACACAATACAACACATAGAATAAAAGAGAATATAAACTACTAGCTAAGCTATAGCCTATATTTGATATCAAAAATTGAAATTATAGCCAGTGGCTATAGAGACTGACACCTGATGGAACTTCACTTATGTTGGTCATCCTATTGATTATATGATTTTCTTATCATCAGACTTTATGACCTTTATTGAGACCATTATTGATAATATAAACTACTAGCTATATATTTGATATCAAAAATTGAAATTATAGCCAGAAGGGTATAGAGACTGACACCTGATGGAACTTCACTTATGTTGGTCATCCTATTGATTATATGATTTTCTTGTCATCAGACTTTATGGCCTTTATTGAGTCTGGACCCAAACATGTGATGCACTTTGAATCACAAATTATAGCTATAGAAATAAGTTATCCAGCATATTTGGCAAATAATTATTAATAAAACGGCGAATAACTAGCTACATTAATAACAATTAATAACACTTGTAATAGGCTACAGAATGCATCATAGTTTAGGTATAAGCTGATAGGCTAGGCCTATAGCCTATGATATGATATCAGGAAAATGTGATTTGTAAAGGCCTAAACCTTAAAAAGAATCGCATCAATCCGGCAAATCTCTCAAAAGCCCATAAGTACAAACAGATGTGAAGTGGAGGGGAAGTGGGCGCACCCAAAAAATAGAGGTATCTTTGCCAGAAGGATCATTCAGATTTTTCATTTGACCCAGACTCTCAGCATGTTTTTATTGGTAGCCCAGCCTAAACTAAATATGAGAAGCACTGGAGAAGTGGAATTACCATGACCTCACTAAAGGCTTAGAGAGGGATTCAACACTTTACCAAATATGGCCAGCGCGGGGCGTGGGAGACGTGGAGCTGGGAGGTATCGGTGGCTGAGATGAGAGAAGGGGGGATGCGCCAGAGAAGTACGCACTCCGTAACAGGAACTTAAAGTTTAATGAAATACAAAAAAAAAGGATACCCTCAAGCCAAGGAAACGGTAAGGTCGATCTTCTAACTTGCATTGCTCTCCCGTAGAGTTGATGTGGAAGGTACCAGCTCGCTTCAATCATGGACTATTTCTGGCATTGAGCTGGGCGCGGTATGTCCGCTATTTGGAGACGGAAAACCTCTTCATCACTCGCGTATTGAGCCGGTTTTCATGTATGTGTCTTCCCAGCAAAGTAAATATACCGCTACTGAATAATCCAGTGCTTTACAGCTTTGGTTCTGCTTTAAAACGGTTTGTGTAAAGATTTCTAGTGAGTTTTAAGGAGCTTTTTCTGTTGGTGTGACCTCATTTCACAGTAATGAAAATGGTCAACCTGAACATGGTGATGTACCTACAGTATAGCAGTCTGGTTCTGTTTATTTTAAATACCCTCCCTGGGTATGCATGGTATGTTCAAGGCCACTAACAAAACCAAAGGTTGGTTTCCTGCCAGCTTCTGGAGCACAACCTCATGCACCACACAACCACATCTCTATCAGTGTGTGTTTCAACAGGTTAGTGTTGACTCATTTGTAGCCTATATGAACTGACATCTCTCAGTAGTGAAACTCTGAGCAGTATAGACCCCTCATGTTCAAATTCACTGACTTCTGCATGCAGTAGGCTAAAGAAGCTTGTATCATCAATTGAGATCCAACTCATTGTGTCCTGGTAAAGTGATTAAGGGCTCATTATAGTTCGTCTTGCCATTGCAGGTTCCTGCAGACAGACAGGCCATTAGCAACTAAGAGCTGTTTCCTGTGTTCTCACTGCAGAACAGGAAGCTGGTAGGTTTGGTTAGTGAGTAATGAAATTTTCAGTTTTAGGGTGGGTCGATGGAGGGAACTTGTGTTTCTCTGTGAGTGATGCTTTGTGCATGATATGTGCACTGTCCCCTTGACCTGTTGAGGCAGCAGTCATGGACTTTTTGTTGTTGTTGTTGTTGTTGAATGAAGGTTTCTGACCTGAGATCGCAGCATCTGTGGAGAGAGCATTATCAGTCGATTTAATCATACACAAGAAATGTGATTTAAAATCTACATCTACATGAAATATCAGACTACCAGTGACTAAAGGTGCGTGTGTTTCAGTGATGGTCTGACTGTGGAGATGCTCACTCTGCTCACACTACCATAAATCACCCTGATGCAGTTCAACACTATGCTCTGCACTGACAGGAAATATGCACATGCAATATATGAGAAAGCTGGGCGTATAAGACAAAGGAAGAGAGCTACATGATGTCATTCTCACTCACGAACACCTCCCTCAAAATCTGCATCAACTTTAAAATCACTGTTTATGAAACTGCAGATCTCAGGCCCGTCACCTCTTTGCATTAAAACCTTGGAAGAACCCGTTTCCAAGACTTTGTGTTTTATGACTGGAATGAATTATCATCTGATTCAGAATAAATTCTAGTCTTATAGTCCAGAGATCACTTAATGTAATGATGATTAAATCTGTTTCACAGGTTCAGATTGTCAAACTCTCTGAGGCAGAACTGTGATTGATATTTGGCTATACAGTAACTGCCTTGACTTGAGTTAAGAACCACTACAGTTTGTGTACCACTAGAGGGCAGCAACGTCAAATATTTGGAACTGAGTCGCCTCAGCTTTAGACTTGAGGGACTTTCCAACTCCCTCCGGGCTTCCGCAGGCAAACTTCAACTTCCTGTACACCTACCCTGCACAGGTCACAGCTTGAAAACATAAATCAAAATCCATCAAACATTCCTTCTCATGCAATGTTAGTTTGAGCCTAGACATGTCCATCAAGGAATATTTAAATTAGTGATGTTGCAATTTATCACTATTTCACATTGACTCATGTTTAGTCACTGGACAGCTGTGCATTTCTACAACATGAAACTACAAGACTACAGAAACTTCAAGGATGCGTCATTAAAGCAGAAGTAAGCGATCCGGTGGTTTTGGCTATAACTTCCTGTCAGCTGATGGAGTTAGCAGTCCCCGCCCTCGTCCCTACGTCACCACATTCACGCGCATCCCTTGGCTGCACACACAGAGAGGACCGCCCCTTTATGCCGTTCTCTCTCCTCATTGGATAAAGGTTGTAGGATACAAGGAAAGTTTTCTCCTCGGCTTACAGCAGAGCAGAGTGACTGACAGACCCGTGTTTCGGACCAAACACTCTATATAAGTGATTGCTGTCGGAAGATATAACTATTTAAGACTTAGTATATTAACACAAACATTCCGCTTACTTCTGCTTTAAATTACGCAATATAATCCTGTAGTACTTTGCTTTCATTTTGCATCTAAAACTCCTGATTATAATTTCACCAAACTCTCTGTCTCTTGTCCTTTCTGCAGAACATCAACGGGGTATATGACAAGTTGGACACAGGATTCAGTGCATTCAGTTTCCAAGACGTTATCTACATCCTCGCTGGACTACAGAAGCGGTTTTCACATCCTGACTGA
This sequence comes from Trachurus trachurus, assembly GCF_905171665.1. Taxonomy (NCBI): domain Eukaryota; kingdom Metazoa; phylum Chordata; class Actinopteri; order Carangiformes; family Carangidae; genus Trachurus; species Trachurus trachurus. The sequence goes on along the minus strand of NC_139909.1, from coordinate 14,856,184 downwards.
CTGATAGCCTGATCTCATCATGCCTCAGATTGTATTTCCCATGTCCCAGCTGCTCTGGGTGCGCGTAGCCGCCCTGTTGTTCACCTGCGTGGCCTTCAGCGTCGCAGCACACGGAGGCTACCTGCCTCACGGAGCCGGGGGCCAGCTGGGGGGAATGGCCGACTGGTGCCTCTTCTGCTGGGTGTTCAGCTTCGCCTGCACCCTGCTGGTCCTGCTGGTGGAGCAGTGCGGCCTCCAGGCCCGAACACCGGTGTCCTGGAACAACTTCCCCATCACCATCGCCTGCTACGCCGCCCTCCTTTGCCTCTCTGCCTCCATCATCTTCCCGATCTATTTCCTGAAGGGCCGGTCTCTCTCCAGCGAGGTTCGAGACCATCGCATCGTCTCCACCGTCTTCTCCTGCCTGGCGGCGGTGGCCTACATGGGGGAGGTGAGCCTGACGAAGGCCAGGCCGGGAGAGGTGGCGGGATACATGGCCACGGCTCCGGGCTTGTTGAAGGTGTGTCAGACCTTCGTGGCGTGCGTCATCTTCATCCTGGTCAGCAACCCCGTCTCGTACGACCGCCACCCGGCGCTCAAGTGGTGCATGGCGGTGTACTGCATCTGCTTCATCCTCTCCATGGCCGTGGTGGTGCTGTGTGTGGGGGAGTGCACCGGCTGCCTCCCCATCCCCTTCTCCAAGTTCCTGTCGGCGTACGGGCTCCTGGCGGCCATCATGTACCTGACCGCCACCATCATCTGGCCCGTCTACCAGTTTGACAAACAGTACCAGGACCGTTACACATACAATTCTAACTCAACAAACCTGATCACCGTGGCCGTGCTCACCGCCCTCAACTTCCTGCTGTACCTCGCCGACCTGGCCTACACCGCCAGACTGGTGTTTGTCACTGTCTGAGAAGGAAGGAGGAAATGAAAGGGAAAAGGAAAAGAAACCTCAGCGAGTGATGAAGGGAATAAACAAAGGAGATTGAGTGTAGCTGACATGACTTTAACCATTTGCTGCCTTATTGTAATATGCTGGAATTAAAAAGCCCTGTTGATACAAGGAAAGCTCAATAACATAACACAAGCTCACTTCCATTAGGTGTGTATGTATCTGCACATGTTTGTATACTTTCCAGCTATCTGCAATGACAGTGATTAAACTCCAATGTGACTTTTGTTGAGTAGAAAATGAAAGATCCAAATGTTGGATTTCACATGACGATCAAAACAAGATGAGGTCTGTTTAAATCCATTGAAGTCAAACACACTGGAGAGAACACAGCAGTAAACCAAAGAGAAAAGTGAAATGTTTTTTTTCTTTTTTAGATGTTTGTCTTTTTATTGGACACACATACAATCTTTGTTTTCTGATAAGGAGTGCACCTGCCAATGAAAAGATTTGTTCCACATTATTCTTATTATCTATTGTTAATAAGGTTTTGGAAGAAAAATACTTCAAAAGTATCAGTATTAAAAAATCTGTGTATTTGAGAAAATTAAGCTTTTAGTGAAACCAATAAATATTTTGTGTTTAAAGGAATGTGTGATTCATGCAACTGTTATTATTATTCTTTATTACTGACATTATGGGCAAAGACGGTTACCTGTATCTGTATGAAGTAAAACGTACTTTAATCTGAAACATGAGCTTTAATGTACCTGCTATCACTTAAGGGGGGATAATCATACATGTGGCATTTGCAAATAGCTAAATTATTCTGAGAGTATTGCATTCAGTGATGATGTACAACATGCTGTTGCAGACCTGACAAATCAAACATGGTGAAGAGCATAAATGACAGGAAACATATGAGAAACTGAAAATAGCAAATGAGGCAAGACAGTCATCACCACAATCCAGATTTCAATTTAAATGGCTACAGATAAAACAACAACAAAAACTATTGTGTTACTGTGACATAATGTTTTAGTTTTTCAAAATTCATTCAATTTCATTTCAGAAAGAGTGGCCATACTGGACTGGTCAATGGTAAACAAATGACTGTTGAAATATGACGTGGTGCTGGGCTACTTGGTTGGTTTCACTTTGCAAACCCAAAAAATGTCAGTTCAGTTGTTTGATGAAGGTTTTCACATGAACTGAAACCCTGTGTACAGGCTTCAAGCTTTGTAAAGTGTGAAACACCAACAGACGAGCTGCAGGAAATTATTTGCAGCAGCAGCAGTAAGAGGTTTTATTGGATATGATGAAGCAGGTTCAGTTAGGGAGGCAGCAGAGAACACAGCTAAGATTGATATTAACGCAGTTAAGAATTTACGTGAATACCTCAAGGCCAAAGCAAAGTCAGGAGGAATCATCTCCCCCACAGCTGAAACAAGAAGGCTGCATTTGTAACTTTATCATGGCAACGCCTTAAACGCAGTTCCTGGAACTTTCTCATAACCAAAGTAAGAGCTGATGACGTGAATTATGGTTAATAAGTGTCAGGTTTAATATCTTGGTTCCTGGATGTACATTTTATTACATGTGAGTGAGCGTTGACCAGATGTCAACTGTCAATGCAGCACTTACATTAGAGACAGTGTTGTGGGTCACCGGATCATTTAAGCTGCAGATGAAGGTGTGGCTTTGATTTTTATATTCATAACAGCACTAGAGGAAGTGGATCAGGACAACGGAAAACTAGATAAGACACAGCATCCTGACCACCTGTCATTTACCTGACTGTAATTTTTCTTCTTTATATCACAAGGCCAAAGCAAAGAGAGGAGAAACGACAGTTGAGGCAAATATTTTGAATTTGCACTTTTACTATGGCAGCACCAAGTCTAAAAGAGTTCATGACCTTACAACTGGAGATAAGCCTTGTTGACATTTTAGAAATCTTTCATTGCACTCATCAAAGGCAAAAAAGACAACAGCAGAGGCTGCCAACTGTCCAGGAAATGCACAGTTCAAACACTTGAGGTGTTTTCACTGCTGCATTCTGTTTGCTGGTGATTCATAATTGAGGCTTATAGTTTTGAGTGATGTGTGTTATGTAGATAACCGTGTGTAGTCATTTGCAAAAGAAAATGTAAACTCAGTATAAAGCAGAAATCAGGTCAGTACATTGGCTAAAATGTGTTAGTGTCTTCAATAACTGTGCCACAAGGACCAGTTTTTGTGTCTTTTACCAATGCCAAAAAGAAACTTTAAACGAGGAAACACAAACATTCTCACCCTGTTCCTTTACTTTTGTATTGTGAACTTTTTGACTTGATTGTTTAGTTCTAGGATTAAACAATATTATGTTTGATATTTGACGTTTGATTTTCTTTCTCCTCTTTATAGTATTGCTGTTGATCATAGTTCATGAACTTGGCACAGAGAAAAATTAGCTGATGCGATGTGAATTGTGGTTGGCATAAGATTGTGCTTCTTATCTGGGTTTTTAATAATCCTGTTCAATGTTCTTACTTTTATTGCATCAGTGATCATTGACCAGCCGATACTGTAGCAGATATATAGACAGAGTCATGTGTTCAAACAGAGCTGAACTAGAACAGAGAAAATAAAATAAGACACAGGTCCTTAATTGGAGAACCAGGGTACTACTCAACTGTCTTTGTTAACGACATGGCTGGTGAGTTCAGATACTTTACTATTCCGTTATTCATTATGTTACTATTTACTATAATTTCAATGCTCCTTTGAATTATTTTCTATTCACAATGAGCAAAATTCATGATCAGTGAACAATATTATTTCAGTTTTTCTCTCAAGGCCTGAACAGTTGAACACTGATTACTGCATCAGTGCAATATTTTGCATTTTAAAGTGGTTTTCTTTATTGATGCTCTATTGGTTGATTCACTATAGCTTCTCTAACTCATTGGAGTTTATCTAGCCATATTGTTTTAGGGTTTATGTAATGCATAATGAAATCTATGTATACTGTATGCTCAGTTGGCAGTTTATTAGGTACTCTACAAACACTACAAGTACAACTACAAGTTTTAAATTTGACATGAACATCAGTAGTCTTCAGACCTCAATGATCATATTTGAAAATGTACTCTGTGGTGTTGTTGAACTGACATAATGCAGACAGGTCCACCCTGTTAAAATTAATCAGAGGGTTAGATAATCACATCTTTATTGCAATGTGCTATCTATAGTTGCCTTTGGCCGAAGTCCACAAACATTCTTGATTGCATGAGGTTGAGATTACAAAGTGTGTCTCATCCTTGCTGTGACAGGAAAAGTGACTAAGCCGAATACTCACCAAGCATAAGGAAAGGAATAAATAAATAAATCTGAGTTATTATTTTTTTAGAACCACCAACAAGGAGGATCATCCTCCTGGGGAAAACTGGAGTTGGGAAGAGCAGCCTTGGCAACACCATATTGGGAGAGACTGTGTTCAAAACAAACCAGCTTCTTGTCTCACAAAGAAGTAAATGCCAAGCAGAGTCGAAACTAGTCAAGGGGCGAAACATCACCTTGATTGACATTCCAGGATTCTGCACGTCAGAGGAGGACATGCAGTGTGAAACACTCCAGTGTATCGTAGAGAGTTCCCCTGGGCCTCATGCTTTTGTCCTTGTGCTTAAAGTGGAGGGTGTCACTGATCAGGAGAAGGAGGTCATCTCGAAAATGTGCCAGTTCTTCTCAGAGGAGGCTTTACGATACACTGTAGTTGTCTTCACTCATGGCGACCAGCTTCCAGAAGGAATGAAGATTCAGGAGTTTGTCAGTCAGAGTGAAGGTTTGATTGATCTTGTTAAAAAGTGCGGTGGTCGTTGCCATGTCGTTGATAACAAATACTGGAAAAGTGAACCACAGAGCGGATACAGGAGCAACCAGCTGCAGGTGGAGGAGCTGCTCAACACCATCGACAAGATCGTAGCAGACAACAAAGGTGGTCACTACACAAATAAGTTCCTACAAGTAGTGGAGACAGAAATGAAGGAAGAGGAGGAAGCAACCAGACAGGAGGGAAACGCATGTCAGAAAGAAACCAGAGAGAAAACCAAATCTTCTGTCTATAAGAAGAATGTTGCCAAGCTCGCTAACGTCGCAGGTGAAGTGCTGATGTTGGCTTTGCTCGGATCAGAAACTGCACTTTTAATCAGCGCTGCAAAAGGTGCAAACACAATTACACAAGCAGTGACAAAAGAGAGTGCAGGAGAAGAAAAACCACCTGCAGGGGCAACAGCAGAACAAGCAGCAGAGACACCGGGTAAAAAAGTACTATCAGCACTGATTAAGGGAGGAGAAGTGGCCAAATCTGCAGCTGGTTTCCTCACGTTAGCCAAACTACTTGGAGGAAAGGATGCTCCTGCAGAAGAAACTCCAGGAAAACAACAAAATGGTGAAACAACAGGGCCAGCTTCAGGAGCGGCAACAGAAGATACAGTGGACGGAGCAGCAGGAGCAGCAGGAGCAGCAAGAGCAGGAGAGGGAATAGCAAAAGCATCAGCTGAAGGAGCGGCTGCAGCAGAGGGAGCGGGGGAGATGGCAGCCGCAGCAGAGGGAGTAGGGGAGATGGCAGCCGCAGCAGAGGGAGTAGGGGAGATGGCAGCCGCAGCAGAGGGAGCGGGGGAGATGGCAGCAGCAGCAGAGGGGTTAAGTGAAGTAGGAGACGCGGCGGCAACAGTGCTGGCAGCGGCAGAAGCAGCAGCAGAAGCCTGTTGCATTCAGTGAATCTACAGCTGATGATGCTGACTTAAAGTCTCAACAGAAGTTGCTTTTTACATGTTGTTGCATAGGAAATGATCAAATGCAACGTGTGCCTAAATTTTGACCAAAATAACCTAATACAAAATAAAACATTTTAAATCCTTTAAGACTGAGATATAGACTACTATTACTATTATACAAACTATTGGGTATCCCTGGTTTTGTTTGTTTGTTTGTTTACTCAGATCTTAATTTACTACTTCATGAAGTTTGAGTTCATCATCACATACAGTGTCTGAACATGTCCTCAGTGATCCGGCAGTACACAAAATGACAAGGAAGGGCTGACTAATAAAGGTCAGCCATTGATCAAATCAGCAAAATATTTCTTTTTATTGCAGTAATTGTAATGATTTAAGAGGGTGAGTTTCTGTATTCACTGTACTGAATAAGATTCTAAATACATTTTTAATTCACCTAAATAAATACAAGTTGAATAAAATGAAATATTGTTCCATGATTGTTTTTATGCAAATAATAAAGGACGAAATTGCTTGTACATGCTACCACAGTTTAATTAGGTCAAATAATATGAGCATGGGGGCCATCAGATATATTATTTTGTTTATTTTGAATACAGATGCTCTGAGTCAAATTGAAACTGAAACTATGATCATTAACAGTTTACACTCCAGTCTTTATATAACAAACCCCGCCTTACATTGAAAGTTCATCGGGAAGTCCCACTGAGAGCAGCCAAGTCGAGTGGAAGCAGCACAGCAACAGGAAGGCAGCCAGAGAGTAAACACACACGCCAAACCACTCCTCGTTGTGTCGACTTCTTCTTTCACATCATGGGTGGTGAGTTTCGTTCACTTATCATTCTTCAACTACGGCCAAATTTGGTCTTGAAAATTTTAGAAAATCAAACATATATTTTGAGATTTTTTTTTCAGATGTATACTTTTCAATTATGTATAGAAACACATTCTGATAGCTGTTGTGATAAAATTATTTAGATAATATATGTTTTTTGACATTTTAGTCTAACATTAAGTGGAAAGCATAATTTCCACCACACCACAAAAAAGTTGTTTTTCCAAACAAAATATTGAAAATAACACATGTTTCAGGGCATTTATTGAGATTTCAGCTGCATAATTTCCAAAACTGCAAAATATTATTAGTTTCACTGTTAATTTTTATGAATTTTATGTGAAAATGTGTGTTGTGATGGAAATGACAATATATGTGGTGAAAAGGATTTCACATGTTGGAAATGACATTTGACTTTTTTCAAAGTTCCTCTTGATGTCATGTAAGTGTAAAATAAAAAACAAGAAATGTGTTTCAGTTTTTGTTATATCTGCCAGGGACACAAATTCTACGATAGTTGAAGAATCACCAGAATCGCTGTTTTGAACTCTGTGTTTTCAGTAAAGTAGTGCTGCAGAACAAGACAGATAATCAGAGTGAGCCTACTCACCGGTGTGAATGTGGTATGAGTGAACAATGGTTTCTGTACAAGCTTTGGGTATCGATAGAAAAGCGCTAAATGTAAACTATTATTATTACTCTTATTTACTCCTAAACCATCTGGCTGTTTCCTGATGTGTCCTGTGAAAATGGCCATCATGTCCTTGGTTCTGTTATTTGTTTTTCAGCCTTTTCAGTTCAACACCCACTCTCACCAAGATCGTATTAATTTACGTGACCACCAGCAGCTTAATGGATTTAAGCTGTTATGACCATGAGTATCACTTGATACAAACTTGTATCATGCAAATGCACGTCTTTGGCACGTTATCTGGCCGACACATACACATTCCACCTCACACTTTACCAACACTCTCTTCATCGCATGAACGTCCTATTAATTCACACATCCACCAGCCTAAATACACCAGCTGCTTAATGTGCAGCACATATTGGATAATCAGTCAAAACAGTCACAGTCAGTCGGTCAATGTTTTAAGTTTTGTGCTTTCATCATAAAGTGTCAGTAGATGACATCTATCAAACATATGACTTTCTCACCATACGTACAGATACTTGTTGTTTTAAACTTGGTCAAATTAATCATTAGTTAAGACTAGCAACCCTGCAAAAGATCCACAGAGATCATAGACAAGCACAGTCTTATCTGTCCAGGTTAACACTGTGCGTATAAACTAAATCACCATAAAATAAAATAGAGCCACAGAGACTGTACATTCCATGCCATTCTCAGTCTATCATGTAGGTTTTGTATTTCCTACGTCTGGAAAAGCAAAAAGAGGAGACCGCACACATCAGCTCCCTTATGTGCAGATTTATTAGCACATCAGTAGTAACGTTTCGAGCTCATAGCTCTTCATCAGACTAACTCATACACATTAGACGCCCCGCTTTTAAACCTGCCCCCGAGGGTCACATGGTGAGTCACATGGTAAAGGGAATGTATAAATCAAAACCCATCTTGTGCAAAACCAAAACATACAAAAATAGTCAAAAACACTCCATCATAATTAAATTGACCAACACCTATCAGGCCGACTGGCCGTCATACAGATCTAATGAATTAGAGGCGCCTCTAGTAATAGGATGGCTAATTTTCAAAGTCTAGGACAAGGTTATCACATTATTAATATTCTAAACATTTTAATCATGTTTAAAGATTTAACATATTTTAAAGTTCAATTATCTATAACCTTGAGCTAGATAAGGAACAATCCAACCACAAAAAATGGAAAAGTTAAAGCAGAAGTAAGCGATCCGGTCGTTTTGGCTAATGCTGCGTTCCAGGCAGGCTTTTGAAACCGTAAATTACAGCTTCAAGTCACAACTTACGACTTTGTAGCGTTCCAGGCAACCCACTCGTGTTTTTCCGACCTGTTTTACCTGTGAAAGTCACTATAACGGCCACTCGTAACTTCCGACCCGTGAACTCGTACCAGATCGAACTGGTACGACTTCACGGGTCGGAAAAACACGAGTTACGGGTTGCCTTGAATGCACCATAACAGTCCTCGTCCCTACGTCACCACATTCACGGCGTCCCTTGGCTGCACACACAGCCCTGCATGCCGTTCTCTCTCCTCATTGGATAAAAACTGTAGGATACGATAAATATTTTCTCCTCGGCTCAGAGCAGAGCAGAGTGACTGACAGACCCGTGTTTCAGTCCAAACACTCTATGTATGTGATTGCTGTCGGAAGATATAACTATTTAAGACTTATATTAAAGCAGATATCAGTGGAATGTTTTTGTTAATATAGGCTGCTACACAGCAAAGATGCTGCAGGAATGGCAGGAAGAACAAGAGAAGAACATCAAATCACGATCTTTTCTAAACATGTTTAAGTATTTGAAGACATTTCTAAGTAAGAGATCGGTGATGGCTGCTGGAGCAGTGATCTTTGGTGTGCTCATCTCAAAAATGATGAAAATCAAAGCAGAAGTGCACTCTATCCTGTGACAGGCAGAATAATTAAAGGTTTTGATTAATGTAATAAAATAAATTAATTTCCCAAACCACAGGATGACGTCCTGAAATGTCTTTTTGTCAACAAACCAAAGACATAATCAGTTTATTGTTGTAAAGGAACAAATCGATTATTCGATCATCAAAATAGCTGACGAATAATTTAACAATTGATTATTGTTCGATTAATTGTTGCAGCTCTACTGTATAATACAACCCACCTCCATTTGCTACTGATTCTGCAATTTCAATGTTTTCCTGTGTGTTTGTTCTTTCTCACTTTGCACCTCTCCACAGGATCAACACACCTGTCCTCAAAGATGAGTAACGAAGCCGCTCAAGTGAATCCAAACAATGGAGGTGGTGAGTTTGACCCCTGAGATGCCACGAAGCACAATTAAATCACACCATTATTCTGTCAGTAAAACCATATTCTATTACATCTCCATTACTAGTTATAGAAATGAGTGCTGACCCTCAAAATTTAGAGATGTAGAGCAGATGCCCCATATATAGAGGCCTCGCTGCAGTTGGCCCCGGTTTGAATACCACATGTCATTCCCCCTCTCTCTGCCTCCCCATTTCCTGTCTCTCAACTATTCTATCAAATAAAGGCAAAAAACATACTCACAAAACAAGACCTGAAGGCTTTGCAGATCTGCTGGGAGAATAAATGACACAGTAAAACATGATGTTTCATTTTCTGATGTCTACAAATGTACATCTAATTATTTTTCATTGTCAGAATGGATGATTGTCCCTCTGGGAAAAACTGGAGGTGGGAAAAGCAGCCTGGGTAACACCATACTGGGAGAAGATGTTTTTACAAGAAGCTGCACTGCAAACTCTGAAACAAGAGAATGTCAGAGAGAAACCAGATCTGTTAATGGAAGAAGAGTCACTTTGATCGACACTCCTGGTTTCTTTGACACACACAGGTCTCAGGAGGATCTGGCCACTGCGGTTTCAAGGTGTATCACAGAATCCGCTTCTGGGATTCATGGTTTTCTCATTGTGCTGAAAGTGGAGAGATTCACAGAGCAGGAGAAGCAGGTTATTGACAGGATAAGAAAGTGTTTTGGTGAGGAGGCTTTCAGACATGCTGTGGTTGTCTTCACTCATGGTGACCAGCTCGATGAAGAAATGACAATTAATGAATATGTTGGTCAGAATGAGATGCTGCGTGATCTGCTGCAGAGGTGCAGGAATCGGTGCTGTGTCATTGATAATAAATACTGGAGAAACAACCAGCACAAATATAGGAACAACGAAGTCCAGGTGGCAAACCTACTAAACACAATTCAAGGCATGGTAGAAGAAGAAGGTCTCTACACCAATCAGATGCTACAAGTAATATCGAGAGTAAGACAACAAGTGATAAGGTGGCTCAGACGGTTATTTCCACGTTTGTCAGTGGAAGAGAACGTAGAGACAGCAACAATAATTGTCTCAAATCTTCTCAAGAAATTAGCTGGTGTTACCACAGGAGCCCTGTTGGGAGCTCTGCTTGGTGTGCCAGTGATGGTTACATTAGTTGTCAAAGCCGTAGCACGAGCAGGAATGGGAGGATGGAGGGAAGCAGTAAAGGCCTCAGTAACACCAGAGAGAGCCTTCATAGAGATGTCAGCGGCCGCAACAGCAGCAGCAAGAGGTGCACCAAATGAAGCTCTGTTAACCGCAGTTGCAGAACTCGCTGGAGCAGCAGCCGTTGCAGCTGAAGCAGCAGTAGCAGGAGCAGCAACAGCAGGGGCGGTAGTCGGAGGTTTTATTGGATATGAAGAAGCTGGTCAAGCAGGTTCAGTCAGGGAGGCAGTAGTGAACACAGCTAGGGCTGTTTTGAAAAGGGCTCACAATGTGATAGAAGAACCAAATCGTTTATAGAAACTGATTCTTTACACTCGGTAGAAAGGTTTTTTTGTTGTTGTTTTTTTTCCAAACAGAAAGTGTTTTTGAAAGAAATATTTTCATATACAAAAAGCTTGTTCACGTCTCTTTTTTTTATACAAAGTTAATATTTAGGTAAAGGATTAAACATGTTGTTCTTACAATAAAAATACTTTTCAACTGGTCAGATACATTAGCTCTTAGAAATCAGGCTTGCTTTGACCAACTTGCTAAATTGGTGTCTCTGGGAGATGGGAGAAAAGCTGGAAAAACGTCTTTGTTGTAGTATGTGTTCACTTTGTCATTATGCACTCACTCTTTTTACATGTGTTTATGTACTTTATTATCTTTTGAATCACCTCCCTGATGTTTTTTTTCATACATGATTATCATAAAGAATGAAGTGAAATAATGTCTTAAAATCATTTAAATTAACACAAATAGAGGGGTATCATGTAATGTATTATGTTTATGGCTGACTGGGACATGGGTTTGTTCAATTATTTGCAGAATCATTTTGAACCTGTATGCATGTTCAATCTGAGAATTGTGTTGCCGTGATCAAGACAGACTGAAAAATAAAAGTGGAAAAAAGAAAATCAAACATCAAATACCACCATAGTCCTGGGAGTCACAACAATTGAGTTAATAACCCACAAGTCATATATTATTTCATCTACTTAAGATAATTCAATACATCATCCAGATATTGACGGCTTCTCATTATTCTTTGTCACATATACAGCTTATGTGATTTTCTATAAGATTTACTTCTTTTTTTTTACGAGAGATATAGCCATGCATGTTCTATCACTTTTCTTTAACTGTAAGAGAGAGCAGTAAAACCTGTATTCTTGTAATGGTCTCTGTAATAAACATGGAGTATTCCACGAAGCAATTCTCTTATTTTCTTTGTTTAAACTCCAGCCTAATCAGATGCTATTACAACAATAATAAAGGATGACATTTCTTGTATATTTTGGGGTCTCTTAACACATGCCACCACAGTATGATCACACGCACAGTCAATTTTTGCACATTTCCTCAGAAACCAAACAGATAAATATGAGCATGGGAGACATCAGATATGTTTTGTTCAGAACAGAGATGAAGACTTGATATTAACGTTATACTTTGTGTGTGTGTGTGTGTGTGTGTGTGTGTGTGTGTGTGTGTGTGTGTGTGTGTGTGTGTGTGTGTGTGTGTGTCTTTCCACTCCTAATATGTAAACAAAACCCTGTGTTAGCTTATTTGAGGGTTCAACAGGAAGTCAGAGCAACCAAGTCAAATAGAAACTGAAACTATGCGCAACAGGCAAGCAGCCACTTGGGAGTGAAGACGGAGAACAAGCCACGCAGTCCGTGTCACTCTCGACTCTCGACACTGTGTCAACTTCTTTCTTCACACCATGGATGGTGAGTTACATTTACTTATGCCACTCATATTGTGAACACCGAGTGAACTAATATATGACGGAAAATCATTTACAGAGCTAAACTGTTCACGGGGCTGCAACATACCTCTCTCCCTCTCTATGTTTCTCTCTCTGACTCACGGTCTAAACTGTCCTTAAACTGACTAACTAGTGCTGCAGAATAATTATAAGACGTAAAATCGGGGTTTTAGGTCGACCCAGTTGAAGTTTTGGTGCGAGTGCGGTGCGGGTCACAGACGGGGACGCAACAATACCGAGTGGTGCTGTGGGCCATAGCCAACAGCAACATCACAAGAAACGAAATTCCTCGGTCTAACTTAGCGCTCCTCTCCAGGCTCGCGCACAGCACACTCCCGGGTCCCATGCCAGCTCCCGCCCCATCTCTCCAAAACAACTCATTGTCATGGGAACAACAATGACTGACAGGCTTCTTAGCCTGTAAACTGTAGGCTATGCCAATGCCACCTTCATGAACGTAGGGAAAGCTAGTTATGACCATGAGTATCACTTACTTACTGTAATACAAACTTGTATCACGCAAATGCATGTCTTTGGCACGTGACACATGTGTCGGCTAGATAACAAACGTGCCACACTCCACCTCACACTTTATCAACAATCTCTCGTTGCATGAACGTATTAATTCACACATCCACCAGCCTAAATACACCAGCTGCTTAATGTGCAGCAGATATTGGATAATCAGTCAAAACAGTCACAGTCAGTCAGTCAATGTTTTAAGTTTTGTGCTTTCAAGTATCAGTAGATAACATCTATCAAACACATGACCTACTCACCATATTTTTACTGTATGTAGGCTACAGATACTTGTTGTTTTAAACTAGGTCAAATTAATCATTAGTTAAGACTAGCAACCCTACAGAGATCATAGACAAGCACAGTCTTATCTGTCCGGGTTAACGCTGTTTGTATAAAGTCATTAACAATCACCATAAAATAAAATAGAGCCACAGAGACTGTACATTCCATGCCATTCTCAGTCTCAGTCTATCATGTTGGCTTCATATTTCCTACGTCTGACACTTAATAGGTATGACATTTTTAAAGACATTGTTGGGTAAAAAAAATATTTCAAACTATTTTCTCCTAATGCCAGACGCATCATGGAGGATCATCCTGCTTGGAAAAAGTGGAGTTGGGCGCAGCAGCCTTGCCAACACCATATTTGGAGAGGAACTGTTTACCGTCAACCACGGTACCAGCTCTTCAAAGAGAAAATGTGAAGCTCAAACTGGATCCATCAATGGACAGAAGCTCACTTTGGTCGACACTCCTGGGTTCATTGATCCAGACAGGTCTGAGGAGGAACTGAAGCCTGAGATACTTGGATGTATCTCTCAATGCTCTCCTGGGCCTCATGCTTTCCTTATTGTACTCAAAGTGCAAACATTCACAGAGCAGGAGAAGGATGTCATCACTAAAATCTGTCAGTACTTCTCTGAGGAAGTTTTAAAATATGCTGTAGTCGTCTTCACATGTGGCGATCAGCTCATCAGGGAGCGAAGATTGAAGAGTTCGTCAACCAGAACAAAGATCTGAGTGATCTGATGAAGAAGTGCGGTGGTCGGTGCCATGTTGTTGATAATAAATATTGGAAAAACAAGCAACAGGATGAATACAGGAGCAACCAGTTCCAGGTGACACAGCTGCTCAACACAATAGAGAAGATGGTGAAAAACAGAGGAGGCTGCTACACAGCAAAGATGCTGCAGGAATGGCAGGAAGAACAAGAGAAGAACATTAATCCATCATCACCATCTTTTCTAAACATCTTTAAGTATTTGAAGACATTTCTAAGTAAGAGATCAGTGATGGCTGCTGGAGCAGTGATCTTTGGTGTGCTCCTCATTTCAAAAATGATGAAACCCAAAGCAGTAATACACTCTATCCTGTGACAGAGTAATAGAAAGTGATCATCTTTGCCACTAGATGTCACTCTAGACCACCATCTCCTCTGGGCTTGTCTCAAACATTGCAGTGTCTCACTTTGAGCATTATGGCACTGTTTATTGCTGTTACTTTGTGCTTTGCTATAAATGCTACAAGTTTAGCAAATCACTCATTTTCTGTTGAGTTTCTTTTTTGGAGACAAACATGAAAATTAGAAAAGTGAAAAACTGAAATAAGTGATGTGAAATCATTTCCAAGTTAATGGTTGTTTCTGGATTTCTCATGCTTAGTTAAAACTCTCCACTCTCTCTGTTGAAAAATGTTTTTGGAAAATAAATAATCAACAAATAAAAAAAGCTTATTTCTCATTCAAGTTCTTGTGTGTGTTTTTAATAGAAACTCTTCTCAGCATGGAAGGATGGTTTTGCTTGTCTTTTGTCAATGTTAGTACTTTTTCATATTTTTGGGCAACCTAGGGAAAATACTGTAGGCCTATGTCTGAATACATCCATGAAATGAGTGGAAAGGACTCACCACTAAACTGTGGTCAGCTCAAACTCAGTCAATGTAGGCCTATAGTTCAAAAATATGTGGATTTACAGGCTTCGCTTCTAATCGTCTCCTTTAATATTATAGACATTTGGGGCGTCGTTTAGCTCAGTGGGTAGAGCAGGCGCCCCATATAGCCCTCGCTGCAGCGCCCCGTATTGCCTCCCCATTTCCTGTTTCTCTTGACTGTGCTATCAATGAAAGGCAAAAAGTACATCATAAAAATAGTATGGACACTTGTTGATATTAGTCTGGTGTTACTATGCTCCATAATATATTCATGTTTTATTGCCCTGATGTTCAGCTGTCAACATGGGTTACACATTTTGTTGGTCCCTTTCTATTTCTGTACATTTCAGCATAAATGTTCACCAACAGTTGTGGTCCTTATCCATGGTGTAAAAATATTAAGATAGTCCATGCAATTTTACCTACAGACTATTTCTATCTTTTTAGTAATAAGTGTTTTTCCTTTCATTGTAATTTTTGAACACCGAGGACCTTTGTTGTCCTAACACTCATACTGATATGTTTTTGTTGTTGTTTCTTTTAGAGTCAAACACAAGGAGAGTTGTCATGTTGGGAAAAACTGGCTCAGGGAAAAGCAGCTTGGCCAACACCATATTTGGAGAGAAACTGTTCAAGACCAGTGACAATTTTAACTCAGAAACAAGTCGATGTGAAGCACAAACCAGATCTGTCCATGGAAGAAGCCTCACTTTGATCGACACTCCTGGTTTCTTCGACACAGACCAACCAGAAGAGAACCTGAAACCTGAGATACTGAGGTGTATCATAGAGTGCGCTCCTGGGCCTCATGCTTTTCTCATTGTGATGAAAGTGGAAAAGTTCACAGAGCAGGAGAAGGCTGTCATCAACAAAATTATTAAGTATTTCTCTGAGGAAGCTTTTAAGTATGCTGTCGTTCTCTTCACTCATGGTGACCAACTCCCTAAAGGAAAGAAGATTGAGGACTTTGTCAACCAGAACAAGTCTCTGAAAGATCTGGTGAAGAAGTGTGGCAATCGGTGCCATGTCATTGACAATAAATACTGGAACGGAAATGGAGAAGATCAGTACAGGAACAACCAGTTTCAGGTGGAACAGCTCCTGAAAACAATAGATGAGATGAAGGGAAACCAAGGAAGGTGTTACACCAATGAGATGCTACAAGCAGTGCAGGAGGAAATCAAGCAAGAAGAGGCAAACATTAGAAAGTCACCAGGAAATATGTCAG
Organism: Trachurus trachurus; assembly: GCF_905171665.1. NCBI lineage: Eukaryota > Metazoa > Chordata > Actinopteri > Carangiformes > Carangidae > Trachurus > Trachurus trachurus. Next base: position 14,840,090 of record NC_139909.1, on the reverse strand, counting down.
GGAAAGAGATCAGACGACGGGCTAAAGCCAGTGTATTTAATAGATTTTGGATCAGAGCAGCAGGTGTTGCAACAGGTGCATTGATAGGAGCTCTTTGTGGTGTAGCAGTGATGGTTGCAGCAGTTTATACAGGTTTAAAGATGTCTGCAAAGACTCCACATCTGAAAAAAGCTCTAGAATTAACATTAGGAGCAGCAGCAGCATTAGCAGGTGGAGGGTCATCGGGTGGAGCAGCAGCAGGAACAGCAGTAGCAGCTGGAGAAGCAGCAGCAGCAGGAACAGCAGTAGCAGCAGCTGGAGAAGCAGCAGGAGCAGCTGCAACAGGAGGAGGTGCAGCAGGAACAGCTGGAGCAGCACTTACAATTGGAGCTGCTGTATTAGGAGCAGGGGCTGGTGGTGTTCGAGGATACTATGCATCCGAGGAGGCAGAAACACCGTGGCAAGCTGTGAAGATGACAGCAGGGGCTGTCAAAGATGACGCCCTGTGTGCCTACAATAGTACAGTTGGATTGTTTGACAGAATTCTACATCCACAGTCAGGACAGGATGGAAAGCCAAAATGACTTGCACATTTTGAGGGCTCATGATTAAAACATCATATCTCACAGTAAAAACTTGCTATCAGCTACCTTTAATCCATCACTTGATTATGTTTATTCATATACTGGATAATAAAAATGAACAAAAAGCTAAGCTATATAAAAATGATTGTCACTGTTGAAAACTAACATCACATTTTTTGTTTGTGCTTTCTGGCTGAATAAAAGTAGATTGTACTCTTTATCAAAAAGGTTAATAGTTTTGATCATAATGATAAACAATATTGATGGTAACAAGCTCTGATGTTGCTGTACAATTAATGTACTATCATCACTGATGTTAAATTAATAAAGCAGCATAGATGTGTAACATGGGACATCTGAGTGTACTTTATGTCTCTTGTTGTCTTAAGTTTTGCACCACAGCAGGGTTTCTTCCTCTTTAATTTCTTGTTTGAGTATGGGGGAGGGGATGAAATCCCAAAATAGCCCCCACCCTTCAACTGGCACATCAAATTGAAAGTGAAAGCAGAGTGAGAGCAGAGGAGAAAGGACATGGGAACACACGGAACTGGTAAGGCTAAATGGTTATTCTCTCTTAACTTGTCTGTCTTTAGACGACAGGGGTTGTTAGGTTAAGGTCACGTCTTCATTAGCACTGACTGCTGTCTTTCAATCTGCAGTTACTGAAATCAATTTAGCATTGTTTTTTGTGTAACATGGCAGCCAAGAAATAAAACCAAAGCCCTTTAACTGTTTGTGTTGTTAAGGTCCCACAGACACAGACACGGATCACATGCTGATTGTGGGTAGAAATAAATCACAAAAACGACCGTGAATTTAGTGTTAGAGGAAAGTGAAACCGTAAACACTAAGAAAACACCAAGCTGTGATGTGTAGCAACCTCTAGATGGCAGCACACAGCAACATCAGCTAGAGTAGGGATCTTATAGCTCTCCAGTTGCTCAGCGTACAGAGACAGGAATGCAGCATCAGGGGTAAGTGAGGGTGAGGAAATGTGATGCTGCGCTTCAGGACAATCCCACCCAGGAGTTTCAAAGAAAACAAAACAGAAAGCAACTGGACTTAGTTGCTTTCGATTTAAATGTCTTTGAGATAACTATGACCTGGACAAATGAGAATATTCACAGGCTTATGCCACCCAGGAGGAGGCATTGTTTTTTTTTCAAGCTTACGCACTACTCTATCGTTAAAGTTAGACTGTCACAGGATGAGTTTACAACTTATATCTGCAGATATCATAATGAATGTGTATGAACTTTTGCGTTACAGGACATAATGTGAAGTTATACTCTTAGACACTGTGAGACACCTTTGTTGATGTAGGCATGAATAAATCCATTCAGTATGTAAAGCAAAACTGCAGACAAAAAGTGTGATTAATGATACATTCATTTATCTCCTCCTATGCAGACAGACTCTGAGTGATCTGATGAAGAAGTTCAACAGCTGGTGTCACCTCACTGATAATCAATACTAGGGGGAAAAAACAAAACAAAAAACAACTACTCCAGCATCAGCAAAGCTACACAGCTCAACACAAGATACGAGATGGTGATGGTAAACAAAGACATGGCTCCAGAGGTGGGAGGTGGGAGCAATGGGGCTGACAATGTCTTCAAGAACACGTGCATCAAACTAACAGGCCCTTCAGCAGAAAAATTAGGGGAAGCTTTCTATGGGCCAGGTATCGTAGTTTTGCAGGAAATAAAGGGGGTAGAAAAAGGAGCAGCAGATGCAGAAGACCCAGAGAACAGCAAAGAGCTCATCATAAACAGAATTGTCAGAGGAGCTTTGATGCAACCACCGCCAGGACACAGAGCTGCAGAAGGAGGTGAACAAGTTACTGAGAGAGAAGGAGCCATGGCAGGAGTTAAACCAGCAGGTAAAAAGTGGCACATGCTTGAACAAAAATACTGTTATGATAGTTATTTAGCATCATATAAACCAGTGTTGACATTATTATAGTGAGGAAATGAGCCGAGGCAGTGCTGTTTGATGTTATTTACTGTTAATCACTTTGCTCCCCTAGTGCCACCAACCAGAATCATCGCAGGAACATCTGGAGTTGGGAAGACCATTAAAGGTAATGATTTACATATTTGGACCACAATTCGTTGATGAAAAACGACAGAGCCTGAAGTCCAGTTACTGTTGTAGCTCTGTGAGACCATTTAGTTGGACAACCGTCTACAATAGATGCCTTTATGCTGCCTTTCAGCTTGTTAGGATACAGGACCTTTTTCTGGTTGACCTAAGAAGTTCAATTTAGTAAAACTGAATATTTTATCTTCAATTCTTAATTTCAGTCCTGTAACAAGACTGTACAGGACACATAATTGCAATGAATATGTTGTAACTGGAAAAACGTAACTATTATTATTATTTTTTTTAACTTTTCCCATGTTCTCCTCTAGTGCTAAAAAATTTCAGGATTGTCCTGCTGGGAACAAAAGGAGCTGGGAAAAGCAGCCTGGCTAACACCATCTTTGGAGAGGATGTGTTCAAGATACATCACACTCCGATCAGTGGAGCAAGTGAATGTCAGACAAAGTCCAAATCTGTTCATGGAAGAAGAATCACTGTGGTTGACACTCCTGGTTTCTTTGACACTGACAGACATGAGGAGGAGATGAAGACCTGGATCACAGGGTGCTCTCCTGGACCTCATGTTTTTCTCATTGTGCTGAAAGTGGAGAAATTCACAGAGCAAGAGAAGGATGCGATTGACAAAATGTGTCAGTTGTTTTCTGAGGAAGCCTTAAAATGCGCTGTGGTGGTCTTCACTCATGGTGATCAGCTCCCTGAAGGAATGAAGATTGAAGAGTTTGTGGGTCAGGAGAAAAGTCTCAGTGATCTAGTGAAGAAATGTGGGGGTCGGTGTCATGTTGTTGATAATAAAAATAGTAAGAACCAAGTGGCAGAGCTGCTCAGCACAATAGACAAGCTAGTGATAGAAAACAAAGGGGGCTACTACACCAACAAGATGTTGCAAGCAGCAGAGAGGGAAACAGAGGAAACCGGCAACAAAGAATCAGTAGGTAACATGCCAGAAGGAGAAACCAGCAAAACCAAAAACAAAAGTGTGTCCAAGAGTATGTGGATCAAACTAACAGGCCCTGCAGCAGAATCAATGGTAGAAGCTTTCTCCAGCCCAGCTGTCGTAGTTTTGCAGAACACCGCAGGACCAACAGATAGAGCAGCAGAGAAAGTGCAGGCAGGGAATGAAGCCAGAGAAGGAAAATATTTGAAAGATATAAAAAGAACAGTGGAAGAAGCAACAAAGATAGAAGACAAAGAAGGAGATGAAAATGAAGCAGCACCAAAAATACAAGATGAAGTAGCAACAACAACAACAGGAAGAGAGGAAGATGAAGAAACAGCGGAAACAGGAGAAGATGCAGCAACAGATACAGAAGAAGTAGATGAAAGAGCCGAGGAATCCAATGAAAAACAAGCAACTGCAACAAAAAAAGACAAAGTGGCTATGACAGCTGCATCAGAAACAAAAAAAGTAGCAGGTAGAGCTTTAGGTGGAGCTTCAGCAGCAGCTTTAGGTGGAGCTTCAGCAGGAGCAGGTGCAGCCGGAGGAGGAAGTGCCGCAGGTGCAGCAGCAGGAGGTAGTGCCGCAGGTGCAGCAAGAGGAGGTAGTGCCGCAGGTGCAGCAGCAGGAGGTAGTGCCGCAGGTGCAGCAGCAGGAGGTAGTGCCGCAGGTGCAGCAGCAGGAGGTAGTGCCGCAGGTGCAGCAGGAGGAGGTAGTGCCGCAGGAGGAGGTAGTGCCGCAGGTGCAGCAGCAGGAGGTAGTGCCGCAGGTGCAGCAGCAGGAGGTAGTGCCGCAGGTGCAGCAGGAGGAGGTAGTGCCGCAGGTGCAGCAGGAGGTAGTGCCGCAGGTGCAGCAGGAGGTAGTGCCGCAGGTGCAGCAGGAGGAGGTAGTGCCGCAGGAGCAGCAGGAGGAGGTAGTGCCGCAGGTGCAGCAGGAGGAGGTAGTGCAGCAGGAGGAGGTAGTGCCGCAGGTGCAGCGGGTGTAGTAGGTAGTGCAGCGGGTGCAGCAGGAGTGGGTAGTGCAGTAGGAATATTTGTTGGAGGAGCTTTTACAGGAATAGTAATAACTGCCATAGTAATAGTAACAGCAGTAGTAGACATTTTTAAAAATCCACAGTGGGCTCTGAAAAAGTTTTTCAATTACTTATTGACAAACTATTCCAGATGTGCAGGAATCATATTGCTGGTGGTCACCTTCTTCTTGTTGTTGTTGTTATCATTTTGTGTGAAAGTACCAATTGCTGGGACCATTCTGTTATGGTTTGGTGTATTAATAATGTTGTTGTTGTCAGTGGCATTATTCCTGTTATTATAGGAGAGTGTAGCTAAATGTACATTTCACAACAACAGGACATGAGCCTTCTCTTCATTCAATATCACCAAATTATTTTTCTGCTTTTATGAGGAACATAACTTATTATAAACAACATTTACCTTCAGTTCACAAAACAAAAAGTTGTTATTACAAGAAAGTGACAAATGGACAATGGATAAAAAAAAATGAAGCATTGAGTGAATATAGAGGTGATTGTGACAAGAAGGCTGAACTGGAAATAGCTTCTTTAATATCTATTTGTTTTCTTGCATAACATTTATTTAAAATATACATTTGCTGTGTTTGACTCTGTTTTATATAGTCTATCTAGGTTACTCAGCATGTGCACTAAGTGTGTATTCTTCAGATTCATACTCCATTTGATTTTCTGTTAAAAATAGTAAAATGTAGTTGTTACTTTTTTTCTCCTGTTCATAAAACCATGTCAGACAGCCTGGAAGGGTCCAATGACAATAGGTGTCTAGCTCTCATTTTCTTTAGCTTGGTAATTGCATCATATATAGTACAGTAGTATCACCTATTGGCCTTGACTTTAACCTGTGATTCATCAGCTATAATTTTAATCCATTTGTTCAAGGTCACTATACTTATTTTTCTGTAAAACTACTCCTTGCTATTACAATTACATGATGTGGATTTAAGTGATAAATTGTGAAATAATCAGTGTTATGTGATTTTTTTTTCTCTCTTAAACTTCTGTAAATCAAATAAATAAATTTCATCACCCTTAAGTGTCTCCTCAGTTGTTGTTTTTTTTTTTTTTTCAAAATCACCGACTATGAGGCTAAAGCCCGAGGAGAGATGTGAACTATAACTGACAAAACTCGCCTGAAAAGAGAAGGAAGAGAAGGAAAGAAAAAAAAGTGCAATGGAAGCACTGCAACCACATCATCTCACCCACATCATCTCACCACTAGAGGGAAGTTTAACACTACAGGATGGACAGGTGATCAGTGTTGGTGAGGGAAACACTCATGTACGTGAAATATTATTTTATAATAATAATAATAATACATTTGATTTATAACGCACTTTTACAGGTGCTCAAAGACACTTTTCAATCAATTTTGAATGAACAGTTGATAAGGAATAGTACACCATAAGTGTTGATTTGATAACCATTAAACAGAGTTCTGTACAGAAAATTATAATCATATGCTTTATGTTATAATCCTCGATAACAGAAAATTCAACTTTTACACGACATTGAAATTTGAGCCAAAGCTGTTACAAATAAAAGTTTTTACATCTCTCACATATGACCACTTTTTTCTTACTCACTGAAAAGAAAAGTGAAACAAAACTAAACAAAACATGTTCCAGGAACTTGGGCTGTATTTGACTAAAGCGATAATTATCATACCAGTGTTATGTGTCACCATGGAACCAAATATGAAAATAAGAGACATGCAGTGCATATGTCAGGGCACTTAGACAAAGAAACTTCAATTTCACGAGCCAGACCAAAGGACAAGGGAAGAACAAAGTCACATCACTGGGTCTAAATCTGTTATTTTCAGTCATTGTCATCAGACATGGAAGGAATAGAAAAAGTTTTTGGGTAAAAAATGTAAATGTTCCCTACTGTATAAAGGCATGCTTTGATGAACTGAAGACTTGGATGACTCACAATTGTCTGCAGCTAAAAATATTGAAAATGTAACCCTATGGAATAGGATTCACAGCTGTTGAGTTGTTGTGCTCAGCAAAACCTGAAAACACATTTATAACACAACTCTCCATTTCATACAGAACAAATATGAGGAAGAAAAGATATGATTTACTTTTTATAATGTACTTGTTTGTTAGTTGTTGTTTTTTTCCGCATTTTCCAAAAAGTGATTGGCGTTATGACTATATGTTATGATAAAGTACAGTAAAAACAGCACTGAATTAATTACTTGTCAAATATAAGTTGTTTTTTTTAACAATAAGTAAATTAAAAATTTTTTAAAAAATCTATTAATTTCAGAAAAGGGTTAACTCCTTTATCTTGTCATGTGTGTCTGTATGCTAGTACAAGTATTCAATTACACAGACTATAATAACCGAAATAATTCTGGCAAAACTAAACAAGGCAATTACCGTAAATGGCAACAGACATCCTTGTTATTCCGGTAAGTCAAGCTTTGTTGGGCTGTAGATGTGCCCTGCCACACCTGTCTTTGTTATGAGCCAACTGATCTGTAGAAATGAAGCAGATGGATCTCTGTTGAGGTCACTGTGTGCCTGTGTGTATGAGTGTTAAAATGTTAAAATTGTAAGTGTAGCTTGCTGATTTATACATTTTGTCGCTTGCATTGATAAATTGAGTCTTTGAGTCACCCACAAATTATTTCTTTTAGAGATAGTATTTTTCTTGGATGCTTTAAATATGAAGATGTACAAAGACTGACAAAAGGAAATCAAAAAGTAAAATCATCCATCAAAGAATTCATTTAAGGAAATTCACACACTAAAAACGTAATATTGGAAATAAACGTTTCTGTTTTTTATTTGTTGATTAATCAAATTATTTGTTCACAGACAGTACGTATTAGGAGTGGAAGCCTATTTCAACATTTTGCTGATACAGGTTGATATGGTTGTTTTCTTACCCCAGATATAATTTTTTGTCCGTTTTAGTTTTCAGTTGAATAAAGGTCACACATAACATGACAATAGCCGTGTTTCCACTGCAGGAGTTCCTGGTAAAGGGAGGGGGTAGGAACTTCTACAGGAACCGTCCTCTCACTCGGCCCTCTCAGTGGTCGTGTTTCCACTGCAGAGTCGGACCCCGCGGCGACGTCATGAGTTTCGATCGCCGCTTAATCGCTGTGCGTGTTTTTTTTTTTTTTTTTTTTTTTTTTAAACTTTTGACGGCATTGTTTTGTGGCGTGATGGATCCCCAGTGTGTCGAGGTGCGCTGATATTTTCATTTCGCCGCGATGACTCAAACCCCCTCTGAATCTCCTCGGTGCTGTAGACTGCAATCAATGTCTGCACCTCATCGTCGGTCCATTTGTGTACATCTTCCTGCTGTTTTCTTGTTTACAGCGGTGTCTGCTAGGCTAATGCTCCCCTTCTGCTCCCCCTTTTAAAAATGCCGGTTGTTTTGGTGCTTTCTGGTAGCGGCAGAGCCTGCTCTAGCTTTAGCCAATCAGCGCCGGGTTAACCTCGAACCCCACCCAGGAGCTTTTCAGGGCCGAACGGAGTACCTACCCTGGAGTAGGTACTCCGTTGGCCCCCGTAAAAGTTCCTGTAAATGGCCCTGTGGGGGAGGTTCCTGCAGTGGAAACACGCACCAACGGGGCTGGCCCCGTAAAATTACCCCGAAGTTCCTGCAGTGGAAACACGGCTATTGATCTGCAAAGAATAAGTTAAGAATTTATAATTTAAAGCAGAAGTAAGTGATATATTTGTGTTAATATAAGTCTTAAATAGTTATATCTTCCGAAAGCAATCACTTACATAGAGTGTTTGGACCGAAACACGGGTCTGTCAGTCACTCTGCTCTGCTCTGAGCCGAGGAGAAAACATTTATCGTATCCTACAGTTTTTATCCAATGAGGAGAGAGAACGGCATGCAGGGCTGTGTGTGCAGCCAAGGGACGCCGTGAATGTGGTGACGTAGGGACGAGGACCGTTATGGTGCGTTCAAGGAAACTCGTAACTCGTGTTTTTCCGACCTGTGAAGTCATACCATTTCAATCTGGTACGAGTTCACGGGTCGGAAGTTACGAGTGGCCGTTATAGTGACTTTCACAGGTAAAACAGGTCGGAAAAACACGAGTGGGTTGCCTGAAACGCTACAAAGTCGTAAGTTGTGACTTGAAGCTGTAATTTACGGTTTCAAAAGCCTACCTGGAACGCAGCATTAGCCAAAACGACCGGATCACTTACTTCTGCTTTAACTCACCTTCCATTATGGATTGGATTGCTTGATCGGTGTACTTGGATTCCACTTTGTCTTTCTGTCTGTGAATTGGTTTCAGTGTGTCTTTTGGTCATTGGGTCTTCTTTTGATGAATGGGAATTAAAAAACAAAAAAATACTGGTTTATTGGATTTTCATTTTGAAATACACCAAATAAAATTGAAACACAAAGCATTCTTCTTTTTGAGTATCAAAGAACAATTAACTAAGATTTAAAAACAGTTTGATTTTCATGTTCAATTTCATATAACAAAAATAAAATCACTAGACGACAGAAACAAAAAAACAAAGGTTTTTTTTATATTCTGACACTGGTTGTCTATAAGGCCAGTTGTTAGGGCCTGGGAATGGGACGAGATAATCTTAGGCAGTGACAAGTTTTTATGACGGAGACAAAGTTTCGCATCTGGTTTGTCTTGATCTTCAAGTCTTTCTCTGGGGTGTAACCTATTTAAGGTTATTTTTAATAACAATGTTGAAAAGGTCAGGACACTATATTACATTTCTTGCTTTCAAATCATTGTTTGTTTGTTTTCATTGGCCTGGCTGCTTAATTTCTACAGATCATCTACAGATCATAACCAAGACACGTGTGTCTCTAGTCCAACAAAGCTTGACTTCCCAGAATAACAAAAAAGATGTCTCAGATGTCATGTAATTTTTGTTTCATAATCTGTGTAGATGAAGACATGTATCAGCTGTCTGTACTGTACTGTATTTTATAACTAAGTACTTATCACTATTGGGAAACAGTACAGTACATTATAAAAAGCAGATCAGATATTCATCCAAGCTTCAGGTAATCAAAGCATTCCCTTAAAGGGGACATATTATGCAAAACTCACTTTTTCATTGTTTTAGTATGTGTATTTGCGTATCCAGAGTGCCTCCTCACCCCTTAAACGTAAGTTTTGACAACTAGCTAGGTCAACATTTTGTAAACTGCCATAGTAAGAAAATGTGTCTCTTAACAAGCCGTTTTAATTTTCACCCGGCTTATTACATCACAAGCCGGGTGATGTGAATATTCAAGTCCTCGCTCCCATGGTTACCTCAGCTACCAGAGCGAAGATTCTAAACCGACCATTTAGAGCAGGGCTGTGAAACTGGTGTGTAGAAAACCCAGCTGTGCGCAATCTTTTGTTTTTTCTGACCAAAGCATGTTACTAACATTACTTTTAGACATCAAGGTACCATGTTAAGAAGCAGAAATGAGCATAATATGTCCCCTTTAATGGAAATGTAAGTTTTCTACTGTGAAACCATTTTTTGTCCCTTCCATGTCCGACAGTGACTGAAAATATTAAGTGTACCCATTGATATGACTTTTTTCTTCCCTTGTCCTTTGTTCTGGTTCATCAAATTTACATTAAGTTGGGTTTCTTTGTCTAAGTGCCCTGACATATGCACTGTATTGCCTGAGACAAAAATAGTCTAACTTCCTGGAACATGTTTTGTTTAGTTTGGTTTCACTTTACTTTCACAGATGGTTAAAGTCAAGGCCAGTACGTGATACTACTGATGCAATTACCAGGGGACAGTTCTCCATTCCACACCATATTTGCGGCGCTCTTTGGCGTGGAGCAGAGCGTCTCTGAATGCAGCGGAGGCAGCTCCGTGACACTATTGTGTGTAGGCTGACTACCTGTGAGTGCCCGCGGCAGCGCCGCTGCTCGTTGAAAACAGCTGTGATAACGTGATTTCAGGTCCAGAAACGTTTGTAATATCACGGGAAAAAGTCGCTAGATTTGTCGCTAGTCGCGTTTCGGCTACAAAAACCCACCGAACTGATCTGAAACCAGCCCAATTTTTATCCACCCGCCCAAACCCATTTTTTCCCGCAAAATAGATTACAAAAACGCCCATTGGGCAGGAAACCACCCAATCTGGCAACACTTCTGCAAACACTTTGCCCACAGCCAATAAAAAAGAGGAGACGGGACAAATGAAAAAGCGTATTAACTCAACGTCGACTCCTCCACAACTTGATCCATACCTGTTTTTTCTTTTTAATGGATTTGGAGCAGGTAGCTGCTTTTAAATGTTAAATTCGCTTGCCATACTAGTCACATTGCATTATAGATACTGTATCTTGAATGAAAAATCCAACTTTTCAAAATGTAATTACTACTTGTCAAAAATATGTTGTTGATACCTAATTAAATCCGCTTGCCATCAGGGGCGGAGTGGGGCACCAAAATCTACCGGGAAAATTCTGACCGCACCGGCCCACGATCGGCCCAACCCCCACCCCACACACACACACACACACACACACACACACGCACACACACACACACCATTTACATATTTCTGTACCGCTCACCGCTCAAACAGAGCTATGTGTCATTCCATATGGCAAAATATATGAGTGCCAGAAGCAAAAAAAAAAAAAAAAAAAAATGTGGGTGAAACAACTTAATTGGGGGTCTGGGGGTCCTCCCACATAAATTGGCTACACCATTTCCCATATTCTGGTGCATTTTAACACATTGTTAACTTACTTTTATCTAGCTAAAAGAAAGAAAGAAAGAAATTACAGAAACACAGAATGTGAAAGAGTGCCTCCCGAGCAGATTTAGCCTACTTAACACTGCTGACCATAACATTACATCCAGTCATGTTTACTCCTTTATTTCCCCCTCTCAACTACTCTACTCTGCTTGATGTCTGTCTGATTTTACTGACAGCGCGCTGCAAACGCCACGGTTTGGGGTCTTGTCCTACTCACCAACATGCTTCGGTGCCCATGGAGAAGACAGAGCAGCTGCTGCTGTGATGTGAGAGGTTCCGGCTCGTAACGGTACCGCGGTCCGCGTACCGACGCGCACTGGCCCACTTACAGTAAAGCACGGACTGTGTTGTCTTGTTAAATTAATATAACTTATAGATAACGTAACACACGGGCAGGACTGATAAGGTTTGCTGGTTGGCTTCCGTGAGTCGTTCTGTTTTTAGCCGTAGCCGCTAGTTTAATAACTTTCACAGTGATAGGCTAATGCATTTCCCATTTCCCATGAGGCTTTGCACCATTCTACATTAGTTTAAGAACAAACAAACAAATTAAATTGCTGGTTATTTTATATTTTGTGGTCATGAAAGTTCTGTAACATTGAACAAAAATAATTAGATAAAGATAGGAGGCTAAACAAAAATAATTTAGTAGGCTGGATTGATGAGAGTCTGATTCACTACCGCAACCATGAGTGAGAGGTAGAGAGACATGAAGGGGTACAAATAATGGTTGGACGTTTTACATAGGTGTAGAGGTAAAGTTCGGAGATTTTCTTGGGGGCATGTAGTTACTTTTAACTCGTGAGCACCACACGGCCACGCAGGGCAGCTTGCGGCCGGCTCCCTTGAGTTTATTGCCGCCGGCCGACCGGGAAATCTCCCGGTCCTCCCGATGGCCACTCCGCCCCTGCTTGCCATACTCACAGAGTATGCACTCAAGTTGAGCCTGGCTCAACCTCCATTGGCTGCGGTAGCACATACACAATGAATGGGTTTGCCGTTGGTCACCTGCGCTTTGCACATTTGGTGTGAAATGGGCTTAAATAAGAACAGGAAATGACTTCTATAATATCAGTTTATTTCTTTTGCATAATATGTTTTGAGGAAACATGCACATTTTCTGTGTGTTTTCTTTTTCATTTTTGTCAGTTTCATTTTATTTTCCATTCATTTTAAATAAAACAATTAAATGACCCTACTATACTCACTCCCTCAGATCTAGGACTAGGGGAGCCTGTGCCTCAAGATATCTGAGATTTGCCTGAAGATTGCATTTGAGAAACCAGCTACCATAAATTCAAATCAAGTGTAGAACAACATGGTATACAGCTCCTTAAAGGGGTGACGATTGAGGAACTTTTCAGTCAGAATAACAATCTGAGTGATCTGGTGGAGAAATGAGTGCGGTATGATACAATATGTCAGTGCAAAGTGAATGTTTACCTCAATCAAAAAAAAGAAAGAAGAAGAAACAAGGAGAAACATTACAGCATGAGAGCATGATGACATTCCCCTTTAGTTTGTCCAGAGAGTAATATCAGTGAGATCTCTGCCATTGCACCACACCACACACGTCAATGAGGCACGAAACACATATTGTACATGCCTCAGATTTTTTGATACTTGTTCTTTGCTGATAATCAGTTTATCAATGCAAGATACAGTAGTCTTGATACAATCACTCCCACATATAAATTAATGTGTTTTAAAACCACTGCTTTCTACTACTGCCACTGAGAAAATAGAATAAAAGAATATGAAAATAAAGCTGCCACACTCTGAATCAAAAAGGTAAGATGTGACATGTTTCCTGACTAGCAGCCCAATGTAAGAAGCACTTTTGGGGCATCTACTCCTCCCAGTATTTTGTGCCTTCAGGCAGAAACGGGCATATTTACATATTCATCAAGGCAATCACACTAAATGGATTGCATGTGCTATTTTGCCCGTTTGAGAGACGCAATCCTCGGTGCGCCCGGTTAGTAGGTTCCACAAGTGTTTGCGCATGCAATCACGTTTGCACACGTTTTAATACACGCAAACCTTATCTGGCCCTATGTACAGTATATTGTGATGCATGAAGGCAGTCAAGCAGAGACGGTGGAGGGAGCAGAGTGGATGGTGAGGTGCTGAGACAGAGCTGGGTATCATCAGTGCGGTGGAAATTGAGACCGTGGTGACGTATGATCTAGCCAAGGGGGTGTAGGTAGACGAGGATAGGACCAAGCACAGAGCCTTGGGGGACACTGTGGTTGACTGGGGCAGGGGGGGAGGAGGTGCTGTTAATGGTGACAAACTAACTTCTGGTTATGGCGGCTTAGGGTTAGGACCTATTATTCACCAATTATTCATGAGACCGCAAACAGTTTAAACTTCACATACCGGTAGCCTACTTGAAACGGTAGAACATCAAACAATGGTGACAAACTGAGATCGGTTGGATAGGACTGAAACCATGTAAGGGCTGTACTGGTGATGCCAAGGTGATGGGATAGGTGTTTGAGGAGGATTGTGTGGGAAACAGTGTCAAAAGAGAGGTCGAGGAGAATGAGGATAGGCGGTTAATGGTGGTGAATAGTGTCCTGGGGTGGATTTGCTGTGAGCCGATGTAACAGCATATCATTTCACGGACCATCAGTGTTTTTCCAGTTTTTCTTGTACAAAAAACAAGAAAACAGACAAACAACATCACACTGAACATCACCACTGCTCACAGAGGACCTGATTGGTCTAGTGCATGGTTTAAATTGTTCCTTAAATGAAATGATGCTTACTAAAAAAAAGGCACTCCCTCCAGAACACCCTTAACAGTGTTTACTTGGTTAGTTTCCTTTACAGACCTGTCAGATCAGTTCAGTTGTTGAAGTTGTTCACGTGATCGGAAAACCCCGTGCAAGTGCTTTGCGGAACACTACCTTTCTCTGGGTGTGGTTTGTTAGACTGAGGGACAACACTTACTCTTGACGGCTCATACAGTTTGTGTCTCATTCTGCTATCGCCCAAGCAGTGAAACACACACAAAGACTTAAGACTATCTACAAGAAACAATCACACAGGCACTTTCATCATTCTGCGGTTATCATGTCTGACAACAATGCTGGTAAGTTGTGTTCTTTTTTCTTTTTTCGGGAAGTTGTGCTCTTCTACCACACACACTTAAAAAAAAAACTCTATTTAGACTTGAGGATTGTCCAACTGGGAAAATCTGGAGTGGGGAAAAGTACATGGATTATAGCAAAAAAAACAATAACTTCTGACTGAAATTTTTTTCAGGCTAAATCATATGCTCCCGTTCATTTACGCTATGCCACCCTTTGAGAGTGGTTCCTTTTTTATGCCACACAGTTGCTTCCCAAATATTTTCATATAAAAAGGAGTATAGTGTGTAGCCCCCCCACTCAGCGTTCCTTCGTCCGATGTGCATAAATTGTCGTCATTTCTTGCCTTGTATTTAAAAGCCCCAGTATGTAACTTGGCTTTTTATTGGCAAAAATCAAATATTGCTTTCATAAATACGTATTTCAATAAAGTCGAATCACACCTGCATACAAATGAAAGCTTTCTCGTACCTTAGAATGAGTTGTTACAAGTCGTTTTTAAATTTGTGCTCTCATCATAAGGTATCAGTAGGTAACGTCACGTGTAACCCGAACCCACCCTGATCCTATCAAACACATGACCTACCAACCATTTTAAAGATCACATGGGGTAAAAAAAAAAAAAAAGACCAAGAAAGAGACTCTTCTGATGGTGGTTATCTTCTCCTAATGCCCGACGCATCATGGAGGATCATCCTGCTTGGAAAAAGTGGAGTTGGGCGCAGCAGGCTTGCCAACACCATATTTGGAGAGGAACTGTTCACTGTCAACCACGGCATCAGCTCCTCAAAGAGAAAACGTAAAGTTCAAACTGGATCCATCAATGGACAGAGGCTCACTTTGGACGACACTCCTGGGTTCATTGATCCAGACAGGTCTGACGGGGTGTTCCCACCAAACGCGATGAACGCGATTGAATCGCGCGTCAAGTGAAATCGTGTCGCGCTAGACGCTCCAGTTTTGACGCTGGTCCAATATGCAAAAAACGCCTCGTCGCGGCATCGCGTCGCGCGACGAGCCCGCCCAAACAATAACATTTCTCCCACTATTTCATTCTCTGGCTGAGATAACCACCGTCACTGCACTGTTCCTGTCCCTGTAGATGGGAGATGAACAGCGGTGTGGGTCTCTGGCTGCAGCAGAGACAGCTCCGTGAACTACTGTGTGACTGACCGCCTGTTGAGTGCTTTGGGACGGGGCGGCCGGCTCGCAGCGCCCGCTGGTTGAAAACAGCAGTGATAACGTGCTTTCAGGTCCGAATCTCCAAACCAGAAACAGCACCGGAAAAGCAACACTGAAGAGCTGTGGCTTTGCTGCAGCTAATGGGGATCTGAATCATAAACTAAACCAGAAAACTTCTAATATTGTCAATAGACTCGCTCTGATTAAACTGCCAAGGGAACACCAGTACGTCCGTACGTCAGCACGTCGGTGACGATCTCACGTCGGTGACGATCTCAAAGCTGATAGGCTGTCGCGGCGCGTCTTCACGCGAATTCGCCGCAAAAGTTCAATTATTTGAACTCGAGCGATGAAGCGTCATCGCGCCGGGCGACGCGATGGAGGCGATTTTTCGCGGCCAACGCTTCCATCGCATCGCCTGGCGCGATGACGCGTCTAATCGTGTGTTTGCATTGACTTTACATGTAATCTCGACGCGCGATGAAGCGTCATCGCGTTTGGTGGGAACACCCCGTGAGGAGGAACTGAAGCCTGAGATACTTGGATGTATCTCTCAGTGCTCTCCTGGGCCTCATGCTTTCCTTATTGTACTCAAAGTGCAAGAGCAGGAGAAGGATGTCATCACTAAAATCTGTCAGTACTTCTCTGAGGAAGTTTTAAAATATGCTGTAGTCGTCTTCACATGTGGCGATCAGCTCCCTGAGGGAACGAAGATTGAAGAGTTTGTCAACCAGAACAAAGATCTGAGTGATCTGATGAAGAAGTGCGGTGGTCGCTGCCATGTTGTTGATAAAAAATACTGGAAAAACAAGCAACAGGATGAATACAGGGGCAACCAGTTCCAGGTGACACAGCTGCTCAACACAATAGAGAAGATGGTGAAAAACAGAGGAGGCTGCTACACAGCAAAGATGCTGCAGGAAGAACAAAAGAAGAACATTGAATCACCATCTTTTCTCAACATCTTTAAGTATTTGAAGACATTTCTAAGTAAGAGATCGGTGATGGCTGCTGGAGCAGTGATCTTTGGTGTGCTCATCTCAAAAATTATGATAACCAAAGCAGAAGTGCACTGTATCCTGTGACAGGCAGAATAATTAAAATTTTAAAGGTTCTGTAGATGATCACCTTTGCCACTAGATGTCAGACTAGACCATCATCATCTCTAAATCTAATCCTTCATCAGCTCAAGGTTTTCACTTTCGGAAAGCTTCATGAGACTGTTGATTACTTTATTAGGGCCACGGGCAATCGCACCGGGCACTGGTCCCAACAGCTATGAAATAGTTGCAGGGACCAGGCACTACTGTTATTGTGTGGATTTTTTCCTACTTTTTAGCCATTTTCTTCCGCCTTTTTACGGTCTTCTTGTAGTCCTTCATACTTTGTGCTATTTCAACAATTCATATATCAAAACGTGCAGCTTTTTTTGAACTTTATCGGCATTACTTTTCTCTTTTTAACTATTTATACTTTTTAAAATATTTAACTTTTTCTGCAAATTAAACTCTAGACAAATTATTTTCTCCAGTTTTGTAGCCACACTTGTCTTCTGGCTAAAATTCTGGTCAAAAATGCAAAGAGACTTAGATAATAATTTAAAATATTTTTTAAATGCAGCCAGGGAGCTCTCTCTCACAGGTTCAAATCTCACCTGAGCAGACTTGTTAGTGTGTCAGCCACTTTGAACTTTAACCAATACCGCTTGGTCTGGTCACATGATCAAACTTGATAATGCATATGCGCCCCCACCTATTCTCTTTACCTCTTTCAATCTTGGTTTGTGTTAACATGTTTCTTGTTTATACCACTGCACTAAGATTGATTTGCACTGGAACTACAGCTTTGGGCTCGTTAACTTCAGAGTGAGACAGAGTGCAGTTCATGAACAGACAACAGTCTCTGCATCTGTGTGTACACTGTGGCCTAGAGGCAGAGTGAAAGTCTGCTGACCATGAGGTTGTGGGTTTGATACCTACCTTGGTCAACCATTTGAATGGTGATCACTGCTTGCACTATTTGCTAATTCTGCAACAGCGTTCAGCTGCTTTCAGCATTCACACGCATTTCCATCAGGAAATGCTACTTTATCTATTGTTCTTCTGTTCGGCCATTTTCTTTATACTTTTGGCACTTAACTAGTCCTTCATACTTTGTGCTATTTCAACAATTCTCACATCAAAATGTTCAGCCTTTTCGGGACAGGTGTGCTATTACTTTTCTCTTTTCAACTATTCATACTTTTTGCAATATTCAACTATTTCAGATTTTTTTTCCCCATAGAGAATGCATTGGAACAGTCTTGAAACTCTTCAAATCTTCTTACTTCTTTCAGCCTTTAAAGCGTCCACATACTTTCAGCTAGAGACTTCATTCAAATTCTGAGCTGTAGACAAACTTCTAATGTATTCATCCTGTATGTACAACTTTTTCATAGTGTGGCGAGATGAAGGCTATAAGTGGGTCTGACGACAACGCCACCTGGGGAGTTTCGCCCCAGGAGATAGTTATGTGTTGTAAATAACAGTTAGATGTACTACAGGCTACAGGTTCGAACACCACTGGCAGAGACGTTTTTAGAGAAGTATAAAAATAGTTTTCTTTTTATTTCTCACAATTAATAAATGAAATGCATCAATCAATAAGGCTGCATAAACACTCCAGCTGGGGCCGAGAGAAGGGGGTGAACAGGGCTGGGGCTCATCACGGCGGACCTAAATCAAATCAAGGGAGGGATTACTAACCAAAAACACCCGTGGCACTGCACACACACACACACACAAGGGGATTCGTGAAGAAAATACCACCACCAGGGATTGGGTCGCCGCTTGGCCCACAGCACCTGTCCACAAAGAAAAAGAGAAAATAAATAAACAGGCCACACAGCTGAGCGCAGCAATAAAATATCACACACACACCTGCACACACACACACACACACACACACACAATGTATTGCAAATAAACAAACACAATAAATCAAGATTCCAAAGACATTAACAAAATACCAAAATCAAGCAATATGTTTTAAACAAGAAAACAATAGCAAAACAATAATTCAATATTAATTAAACTAAACAAAATTAACAAAATAAGTCTTGTTTTATAATAGTGCGAATTATTAAGAAATTAACTAAAATGCCTGAGACTTGAATGAGACGCTCGGCGCAGAGCCGGTCTTGGTCACTAGGTAGGCTCGGGAGAGCCCCGAAGCCACAGAACAGTCCAATAAGGCAGAGTTAAATACTCATACAAAACAGCAGCGCCGTTCAAGGAGCCGTGGCGATAATTGATTGAAGGGACCTCGCCGGCGCAGCGTCACAGCTGACCAGGAAGGGTAAACGCACGGCTTCTGCCCGATTCAGCTGTGACAAGATATTAACAATTAACCGGGAGGATTAAACAGCGATTAGAGGAAGAGAGGAGGGCGGACAACGCCGACTTACCAAAAGAAGCCACCACCACACACAGACGGCCTCCAGCGGGGCAACTCGGCCCCCACGGCAACAGCAGCCAGCCACACTACAGTAATTAAACAGAGAACCGTGTCACCAATGCGCCCTGTGGCACGCTAAGTGGGAGGAAGGACAGCGGTGCGCATACCTGTAGTTATACCAGAGGAGACGTGCGCCACAATGATCCACCACGGCAAACAGAGCTTCCCACACTCAAACACCAAAAGGCTATAATGCCTGCTCCGGCTCTGCCACGCCAGGCCACAGCCACCACGGAGACGAGCAGAGACGAAAAGGAAGAGGGGCTGCAGGTGTGACCAGACCAGTATTAGAAAGTTCGCAGCGCCGCCCATCAATCAGCGCGCCCATCAACACCTGCGGTGGATGGAGCAAGGAGGAGGGGGGGGGAAGGGATGGGAAGGGAAAGACCATCCTGCCACATTCTACCCCCTAGTTTTGTATCGTCGCCCCGACGATAAAGCTCTCAACACGCTAACACCAAGGCCGAAAGACTGCTGACTGTGCATTTGCCACAGGCCCCAGGAGTCCAATGGCACCGTTGGTCTCATTACTCACCGGCCGAGGAAGATGATAAACGTTTGAGTGCTGCCCAGCTGTCGAACGAGGGGTACGGCGGGGAACTGATGGTGCAGTGGCGGATTCTTGCCTCAGAGAAGAGGGAACCGCTGCAGGGGCCTCAGCAACTGGCCGACTGTCCACCAAGGCTACGCCCTGAGGCCTTGTAGACCTGGGCAACCCTGAGGCCGCAGAGGCCGATGGTGCTGGGGAGCCAGGAACCAGGACCCATAGATCCTCCCCAAGAGAGTCATCCGAAGCCTCGGAGGTTGGTGGAGGGGAAGACAGATGGACATGTGGAACTGGTGCGGGCCCAACCTGGGCCTTGAGCTGATCACGGTGCACATTTCTGGTCCTCTGCAAGTTGTCCACTGGGGCGATGGTATAAACAAGCCCACCACCAGAGGGAGCTCTCAGGACCTGGTAAACAACAGGGGCCCAGATGTCCTGGATTTTGTGGCGACCCTTAGCGCTATGATCACGAAGGTAAACCAGCTGGCCCACCTGCAGCGGAGCATCACGTACCCCTTGATCATGACGATCTTTACGACGTTCAGCAGCCACCAACAATCGTTCCCGAGCATTGCCAAAAGCCACCTCAAGTCTGGCCTGGTGCTCGACAAGCCAGTCCTGAATCTCCCCCGGCACTGGGTCCTGGACACGACCCAGGAGAAAATCGATGGGAAGCCGGGGTTCACGACCAAACATCAAAAGAAATGGTGACTCTCCAGTACCCTGATGAGGCGTGGTATTGTAACAAAAGAGTACATGGGGAAGACAAGAAACCCAGTCACGTTTCCGTGATGCTGGTAAGGTGCGCAAGAGGTTGTGGAGCGTTCTATTAAACCGCTCACACTGCCCATTGCCAGCCGGATGGTACGGAGTAGTACGTGACTTGCTGACCCCATACAAGTTACAGAGCTGTTGGATCAATGCGCTCTCGAAACTCCTGCCCTGATCGGAGTGAATGCGGCCTGGGACGCCAAACCTGAAGAACCACTCATTCAGGAGAACCTGGGCAACGGTGGATGCCCTCTGATCACGAGTTGGGATGGCAACCGTGTACTTGCTAAACACATCAGTTATCACCAAAACATTTTCCACACCACCTTGGGAGGGCTCCAACAGGGTGAAGTCCATGGCCACGATCTCGTTTGGCCGTGATGCTAACAAGTGTCCCATGAAGCCACCAGACACTGGTCTGGTGTCCTTTGCCACCTGGCAACGCTCACACCTTCGAACCCACAGGTTGATGTCGGACGTCATTCCTGGCCAATAACAACGCTGTCGCACAAGCTCAGTGGTACGCTCTACACCCTGATGGCCGTGTTCCTGATGCAGCTGTGTCAAGATGTCCTCCTTGAGGACAGATGGCAAAACAAGCTGGAGGATTTCCTCGCCCCCATCTGGACGATGGATCCGGCGGTACAGCACACCTTCTTTCTCCACAAGACGGTCCCATTGTTTTAACAGGGCCAAAGACAACTTGGTGAGCTGCTGTTTCTCCGCTGGTGTAGGCTTAATCCGCCTTCTCCAATGCACCAAGATGTCCTTCAGGAGGGGGTCAGCCTCTTGCAAAGCACGGATGTCGGGAAAAGAGTGAGGGTGAAAAACCGATACCACTGCCTGAGTTGCAGCCACCAAGCTAGGACGAGGAGCTGACTGAAGAGCAACAGGGACCGAGGTACTGGGCAAGACTTGCTCTGCCAAACTAACGCTGGAGATGGGCTGCCGGGAGAGAGCATCAGCGTTCTTATTGCTGCGACCGGATCGATACTTGATCTCGAAGTCAAATGCTGCAAGTTGGGCAGCCCAGCGATGTTCAGCTGCACCTAGCTTGGCTGACTGGAGATAGCTCAAGGGATTGTTATCCGTGAAAACCATGCACCGGTGCCCCAAAAGGTATTCACGAAATTTCTCGGTCATGGCCCATTTTAAAGCAAGAAACTCCAATTTCATTGAGCTATAATTGACCATGTTCTGCTCTGTTGGTCGAAGGCCCCGACTAGCATATGCTATCGGCCGAATCCCACCTTCAGTCTCTTGGGACAAAACCGCCCCAAGCCCACTGTGGCTGGCGTCTGTCTCCAAAATGAAAGGACGTGAGAAATCCGCAAACGCAAGTACCGGTGCAGAGGTTAACTTAGACTTGAGCGCCTCAAAGCTCTCTTCACACTGCGAGGTCCACGCAGCCCCGAACTCCTGCCCGGACCCCTTCTTGGACTTCGTGCCAGCCAACTTAGCCACCAACTTGTGCAAAGGGCCGGCTAGCCCGGCAAAGCCCTCAACAAAACGCCGGTAATAACTGGCAAAGCCCAGAAATGAGCGCAGCTCTGACACCTGTCTGGGACGTGGCCACTTGGCTACAGCCTCGATTTTTGTGGGATCGGTGGCAACACCCTGGTCAGAGATGACATGACCCAAGTATCCAACCTTTCGTTGAAAGAAAGAACATTTTGAAAGCTTGACCTTAAGACCTTCCTTCTGGAGCCGGTCCAGAACCACCTCCAGCCGTTGGACATGCTGGGAAACTGAGGACGAGAACACAATGATGTCGTCCAAATACAACAAAAGAGATTCACACTGCTGGTCCCCAAACATTCTCTGCATGAGGCGCTGAAATGTGCTTGGTGCATTGCACAAGCCGAACGGCATGCGATTCCACTCAAAGAGCCCGAACGGCGTGCAAAAGGCGGTTTTCTGTTTATCGTGCTCCGAGACTGGTACTTGATTATAACCGCTCGCCAGATCGAGTGGAAGAACTATTTGGGTCACGAAAAGGAAGAGGGGCTGCAGGTGTGACCAGACCAGTATTAGAAAGTTCGCAGCGCCGCCCATCAATCAGCGCGCCCATCAACACCTGCGGTGGATGGAGCAAGGAGGAGGGGGGGGAAGGGATGGGAAGGGAAAGACCATCCTGCCACAATAGCTTGTACCGTTTTTGAGATAAATCCTTTAAAAGCACATGAGGATTTCTGACAAATTTCACACTTTTCAATGAGTGTGTATGGGGTTGGGTCAGAGTGAGTGACATCATCGTTAGAGTGAGAGGGATCGAAAAAACATTCAGGATTTTTTCTGGATAAATTGCCAGCACGGCCACAAATTAAACTCTAGACACATGATTTCCTCACCGGTTTGTAGCCACACTTGTCGTGTCTCATTTGATGTGCTCAAAACAGCAGACAGACTTACAGAATTGTCTCCGTGAGCCTAATTGTGCAGCTAGACCCGCTCCAGTGGCTCATCCACTTCAATAGAAAAGTAGGAGCTGATTTTTTTAGAAAAACAGAAATGCCCCCCTTTTCTACCTTGCGACCCTGAGAAAAGTATTTGTCCTACAAACATTTAATGCACATCAGAATGCTCAGGAAGGTCTCCTTGCCCAGATAGTCTCTACCACATTCTGATAAGAGGTACGGTTCTCTGTTTTTTGGCTGTCATTAGGAGAGCTGCGCCAAGCTCAAAACTGACTGTTCTGCTCCTGCTCTGTTGTGCAGGTGGCCATCAAGTCACACACACACACACACACACACACACACACACACACACACACACACACACACACACACACACACACACACACACACACACACACACACACACACACACACACACACACAGTTAACCTAATGTGATTACAGCTCCTCCATATCAGTGCTTATAGAAAGATGATCATGTGTCTGTCTGATTAGCTCTGTCTTGACCTTAAGATCGTGGGTTTGATTCCCATGTTGACAGAGATGGCAAAATCGGCAGTAGCCGTGGCCCATTCAAAATTTCCCGAGAGGAAATTTTCTAGTTATTTATTATTACCTTTTCTTGTGCTATATTTGCACTTTGTGATAGTATTGCAGAAGTTTAGCAAATGTAACTATTTTCTGTGGAGTTTCAGTTCAAAAGATTTAAAAATAATAGTAATGATGTTATTTCCCATAGTATGTGAGACGATAACTAAAGGCATTGATTGATGTGATTGGTAATTTGAATCCTATTCAAGATTGTTAAAAGTGTCAGCTCTCTCTGCTGAGAGAATTGTTGTAAATGAATTAATCATCAAATAAAAGTATTACTTCAAAACAGTAAGTTTAGTCTTTTTTTTTTTTTTAAATACAGTCTCTTCTCAGAATATGGTATAATAAAAACTGCTTTGGGGGTGCAAACAAATGTTGGACCCCCTCCCCTCACCCGGTCCAGCCCCAGATCTCTACTCCATAGTAGCCTATGGCTCTGGTAGTAGCTAGCTAAGTTAGCAAGCCTTAGTAGCTAGCCTACTAGCTAACAGTTAGCCACATCCACCGAGCTGGACAACATCTAATCAAATTCCTTCGAAACACTGTGTCCCGCCCCAAACACAAAACATATCCAAATGAAATCTGGTTCAAGCAGATCAGGCTAATTTGAAGTCAAGTGAAAGCTTTTCAGTGTTACATGTCAGGTTGGGTGGTATAATACAACTAACAATTATTTTCATTATCGATTAATCTGTTGATTTATTTAACGGAATTAATCTATTGGTTGTTTGGTCAATAAATTGTTAAAAAATGTTGAAAAATATCAGTGTTTCCCAAACCACAGGATGACGTCCTAAAATGTCTTTTTGTCCACAAAAAAGAGATATTCAGTCTATTGTTGTAAAGGAACAAACTGATTATTCGATTATCAAAATAGTTGCTTAATTTAACAATCGATTATTGTTCGATTAATTGTTGCAGCTCTATAATACAACAAATCTCCATGTTTTCCTGTGTGTTTGTTCGTTCTCACTTTGCACCTCTCCACAGGATCAACACACCTGTCCTCAACGATGAGTAACGAAGCCGCTCAAGTGAATCCAAACAATGGAGGTGGTGAGTTTGACCCCTGAGATGCCACGAAGCAAAATTAAATCACACCATTATTCTGTCGGTAAAACTTTGTCTATTACATCTCCATTACTAGTTATACAAATTAGTTTAAAAGTCCCTGTCCCTCAACATTTAGAGATGTATAGCAGATGCCCCATATATAGAGGCTTGAGGCTATACACTAGTAGTCAGAGCCGGTTTGAATACCACATAGCCCATTTCCTGTCTCTCAACTGTGGTATCAAATAAAGGCAAAAAACATACAAAAACAAGACCTGAAGGCTTTGCAGATCAAGCATGAAGAGAGTCACAACAATCTGCTGGGAGAGAAAAAATGACAAAGTAAAACATGATGTTATTATTATTATTATCTTTGTAAGTCCCCCCCCCCCCCTTTCATTCTACGTAGGTTACTGTGCGTTCGCACCAAAAGCTTCCAAAGCGTCAAAAACCCCGGGAGTCAATTCATTTTCAATGAGAGCCTGGGGACACTGAGCGACCCAAGCATCAACTGACGTCACCGTGCTTCCAAATCGTCCAAAGCGTCACCAGACGAGAAGTTGAGCCTTGGTTAACGTTAGGGTAATTAGCTATACGCGGTTCGGCATCAGAATAGAGACATCCTTCGGCTCCCTTTTTTTTCTTTTTTATGTCCTTCGGCTCCCCAATGACCAGCACGATCAAAATTTGACATCAGTCATGTGACGGGTGACCAAAGCGGCTGAAAATATTTGCCATTTTGGAAGCTGTCTGGTCTGCAGCCCACCCTCAAGCGCTTTTGACGCTTTGGAAGCTTTTGGTGTGAATGCACAGTTAGGGTTAGGCTGTGCAGCTAATGGGGATCCAAATAAAATAAACAAATAAACAATGCTTCATTTTCTGATGTCTATAAATATCTCATTTATCAAGTATCTCATTATTTTTCCATTGTCAGAATGGCTGATCGTCCTTCTGGGAAAAAGTGGAGGTGGGAAAAGCAGCCTGGGTAACACCATACTGGGAGAAGATGTTTTTAGAAGAGGCCGCACTGCAAACTCTGAAACAAAAGAATGTCAGAGAGAAACCAGATCTGTTAATGGAAGAAGAGTCACTCTGATCGACACTCCTGGTTTCTTTGACACAAACGGGTCTGAGGATGATCTGGCCGCTACGGTTTCAAGGTGCATCACAGAATCCGCTTCTGGGATTCATGCTTTTCTCATTGTGCTGAAAGTGGAAACATTCACAGAGCAGGAGAAGCAGGTTATTGACAGGATAAAAGATAGTTTTGGTGAGGAGGCTTTCAGACATGCTGTGGTTGTCTTCACTCGCGGTCAAGACATCGATGAAGAAATGACAATTAATGAATATGTCAGTCAGAATGAGATGCTGATTGATCTGCTGCAGAGGTGCAGTAATCGGTACCATGTCTTT
Organism: Trachurus trachurus; assembly: GCF_905171665.1. Taxonomy (NCBI): domain Eukaryota; kingdom Metazoa; phylum Chordata; class Actinopteri; order Carangiformes; family Carangidae; genus Trachurus; species Trachurus trachurus. Next base: position 14,814,153 of record NC_139909.1, on the reverse strand, counting down.
GATAATACATACTGGAGAAACAACCAGCATGAATACAAGAACAATGAAGTCCAGGTGGCAAACCTACTGAACACAATTCAAGACATGGTAGAAGAAGAAGGTCTCTACACCAATGAGATGCTACAATTAATATCGAGAGTAAGACAAGTAGTGATAAGCCGGCACAGAGAGTTATTTCCACACTTGCCAGAGGAAGAGAACGTAGAGACGGCAACAATAATTGTCTCTAATCTTCTCAAGAAATTAGCTGGTGTTACCACAGGAGCCCTGTTGGGAGGTCTGCTTGGTGTGCCAGTGATGGTTGCGTTAGTTGTCAAAGCCATAGCAGGAGCAGGAATAGGACCATGGAGGGAAGCAGTAGAAGAGTCGATAACACCAGAGAGAGCCTACATAGGGATAGCAGCGGCAGCAACAGCAGTAGCAAGAGGTGCACCAGTTGCAGAACTCGCTGAAGCAGCAGCAGCCGTTGCAGCCGGAGCAGCAACAGCAGGGGCGTTAGTCGGAGGTTTTATTGGATCTGAAGAAGCTGGTCGAGCAGGTTCATTCAGGGAGGCAGTAGTGAACACAGCTAGGGCTGTTTTTGAAATGGCTCACAATGTGACAGAACAACCAAATCGTTATAGAAACTGACTTTTTACACTTGGTAGAAAAGTTTTTTGTTTGTTTTTTTCCAAACAGAAAATGTTTTTGAAAGAAATATTTTCATATACAAAAAGCTTGTTCACATCTCTTTTTTTATACAAAGTTAATATTTAGGTAAAGCATTAAAAATGTTGTTCTTACAATAAAAAGACTTTTCAACTGGTCAGATACATTAGCTCTTAGAAATCAGGCTTGCTTTGACCAACTTGCTAAATTGGTGTCTCTGGGAGATGGGAGAAAAGGAAAAACGTCTTTGTTGTAGTATGTGTTCACTTTCATGTCATTATGCACTCACTCTTTTTACATGTGTTTATGTACTTTATTATCTTTGGAATCACCTCCCTGATGTTTTTTTTCATACATGATTATCATAAAGAATGAAGTGAAATAATGTCTTAAATGCTTAATGTCTTAAATTAACACAAATAGAGGGGTATCATGTAATGTATTATGTATATGGCTGACTGGGACATGGGTTTGTTCAATTATTTGCAGAATAATTTTGAACCTGTATACATGTTCAAAGATGCTGCAGGAATGGCAGGAAGAACAAGAGAAGAACATTAATCGAGCATCACAATCTTTTCTCAGTATCTTTACGTATTTGAAGTCATTTCGGTAACACTTTCTATGAGGCCCCTCCTTATAACGCATTATGATGCGATCATAATGCAGTTATAATGAGGTTATAATGATTTATAACTAGTGTTATAATGACTTATACATGTTCATGATGTGTTATAATAACAGTTATAAGCAGATTATAATGTTTTTTTATAATGTTTTATAAGGGCTTAAAGGGACAACGAGGAGTTTCTATTCGGTTATAAAAAAAGTCTCACGTTAATGTGGATGAATCTCCGCTACCCACACTTGTTAATGGGCCCATTTTCGATAAATATATCGTTCTGTCTCTATCGTTATTTTGTTATTATTAGTGGTGGCGGAGATGCTGGTCGAGCCGACCAGCATTTTTTACTTTCGGTTTCGCAACGAGTCATGAGAATAACGCAGCTGAATCGCCGTTTATGGTCGGAACTACGACGGTAACTGAACCTCTTTGAACCTCTGACTTTAATTCTTGATGAATGAAAACATGAGTCTGTCTTGCGCCGGTCAAAAGAATTTTACGGTGCGCGCGGAGGCTCATAAATGTAGTGTGAAAACGCTTCGCTTTTCCAAAACTCCTCGTTGTCCCTTTAAGCATCATAATGTATCATAAAGTATTATAACTATTCTCTCATGAACGCATTATAATCACAGTTATTATACATTATAACATTATAATAATTTATTATAAGTGTTATGTCAAATAATGGCTGTATGAGATGGTATAATGCTTAAACAGTGATTATAAACCATTATAAGCGGTCACTGGATGCTTTAAGTAAAGTGAGGACACTCTGGTGGGTTATAGAAAGTCATGATACATTATAAATTGTTTATAAGCTGTCATTGGATGCTTTAAGTAAAGTGAGGACACTCTGGTGGGTTATAGAAAGTCATGATACATTATTAGCTAGTTAAAAAATCAATACAAGTGGTCATACTTTGCCTAAGGTCCATGTCCCTCTGGCACCCTCTAGAGGGCACTTCTATAGCCACTGTGCAGAAAAACAGACAACCCATTGTTTAAAATTAAATAGTTTTATTTTTCACAACTGTAAACATGGTCAAAAAAAGACCAAATTTTGTATCTAACAAAATATTGTCAGCCACATGTTTAAGGCCCCGTCCAGACGAATCCGTTTTTTTTGGAATCCGGATAAATACTTTATCGGATTGGCCTCGCGTCCACACAAATCCGGCGTTTTCGGGGGGTGAAAACGGTATTTTTTGAAAACGGGTCCCAGAGTGGGAAAATTTGAAAACGCCGCCCCAGCGTTTTCGTCTGGACGGCCAATACGGATTTTTTCAGAAACGATGATGTCATGCCCCCCACCGCTCTACCTGTAACCTGAGACACACACACAGACACACACACCGCTGCAGCAGCTGCACACTGACAGTCTGTGGACGTAACAACAACAACGGCCGACTGCCGTCGGGTCGCTCAGACGCTGCGGCTGAATCGCGCCTGTTTAATCATCACTGATCGTCATATTTACTCTGACACGACTCTCTGTCAACATTTAATCCCATGTCTGAGTTTGAAGACAGCGGGGGACTTCTTCTTCTATTGAATTACAGCGGGGACCTCCCGTCTTCTTCTCTGTGTTTGTGTGTGGCAGCGCTACAGCGCCACATGCTCCACCCGCTCCACACACGCCTGCAGTATGTACTACAGCGTTTTGGGTCGTTTTCACTGGACCCATGTGGACGCAGGTATTTCTGAAAACGATGCTGTGTTTACGGAGATTTTTTTCAAAACGATTAAGAAAAAGATCGGATTCGGTGAAGCCGCGTATTCGTCTGGACGGGGCCTAAGTGGTGAGATGTTTAAAGAAAACCATAGACCCCGCCCCGCCCTTAAACCAGAGCACTTCAAGATTCCTTATAGGGTCAACAAGAAAACAGAATTATTAAGTGCCTGGTCAAAAACAGAAAGTGGGGATATAACATCTGTTAAATTTTAACTACAGACAACTTTTAATCTTAAAGCAACATTGCGGAGTTTCAGCTCAGTGCTTCCACCATCTGGTGGGAAAAACGAAACTTAACGAAAACGAAGCTTATCAGCCAGCGCATCCAGCGTTTATTCCCATTGCTAAACGACAGTATTTCCCACATGTTTGCAAGGAGACTGTGTGGCGGGTGGTCGGGGGAGGGGAGGAGGGGGTGAGTGGGGTGGGGGGCGGCGGCGGCTGCGGCGACAACGACCGGAGGGGAACCGTAAGTTTCGCTTTTACCCACTACGTCTCTCTCCGACGCAGAGGGAAGGGGGGGAGGAGGGGGGGCGGTGATTGGTACCCGTTCAGGGAAGTTACATAGTGCAGTTTCAGTAACATTGCGGAGTTTTTCGGCCTTAAAATAATGTTTCCAGACTCATTGCAATGGTAGAAAAATGGTTAATAGGATGAATGGTGCTGCCGCCGCAGCCTGAGCCGGGTCGTGTCGGCTGAAACTGCACTATGTAACTTCCCTGCACGGGTACGAAACACTGCCCTCCCTCCTCCCCCCTCCCCTCTGCGTCGAGGGAGAGACGTGGTGGGTAAAAGCGAAACTACGGTTCTCCTCCGGTCGTCGTCGCCGTTGCCGTTGTTTTCTCTTTGTGCGTTGATTGCTTGTTGGCTCATTTTTTGATTCTTGGATTTTTTGTTACAATAAGTTACTTTAACTGATCATGGACCCTTTGTATTTTTGGAAGTGTCACAAAGGAGATTTAAATTAGTAAGTCTATTTTTTTGAAAGACATATGCAACACATATTTTACTGTAGGCTTTAGATAATGTACACAGTTATAAAAACAGAACACAACACACGTAACTAGTGATCAAATAATATTGCTCTGGAACAACCAGTTTGCACACATTTTACTTTAGCCTACTGTTATAAAAACAGAGCACACTGTGTAACTTCAACTTCAGTGATCAAATCATTGCTCTGGAGCAACCAGATTCTTATGGAGGAAGACCAGCTGGTCCACATGTTGTGACGTGTTAACAGCGCTAAAGCCAGAATTAAAACAGTTTTAGCAGCTTTACTGCTATGGTTGTAGCGATGCTAATTTCTGTTAGCCCGTTTTACATTATACAACGTTAGCATTAAGCTAGCGGACTTTATGCTTCAAAAGCAAGCTCACTGCTGTCTGTCCCATAGAAAAACATGACAGCGGCAGCCTAGTTTGGAACATGAACCACGTGACCGCGCTGGCGGCGACATCAAAAGCTGTCGCCACTCAATTGTATCGATCTTTGTCTCGCTCCGGCACCGTTAGCACCTTGTTAGCACCTACACACTTGCTCGCTGGCTCAGTTACACAGCCTCTTGTTATGACAGACAGACCGCTCCACCTTGTGGTTAAATCCTGTATGACATCCAGTAACAGGAGGACTCGCCTTTGTATTACAATTTGAAAAATATAAAAAAAAAAAAATTGAATTTTTTTTTTTTTTGAAAAATATAAATAATCGATTTTTGGAAAATTAATAATCGATTCATAATCGGTCATTTAATAATCGCGATTAATCGATTATCGATTTTTTTCACCACCCCTATAAAACATTATAAAAAAACATTATAATCTGCTTATAATTGTTATTATAACACATCATGAACATGTATAAGTCATTATAACACTAGTTATAAATCGTTATAACCTCATTATAACCGCATTATGATCGCATCATAATGCGTTATAAGGAGGGGCCTCATAGAAAGTGTTACCGTCATTTCTAACTAAGAGATCGGTGATGGCTGCTGGAGCAGTGTTCTTTGGTGTGCTCCTCATCTCAAAAATGATGGAACCCAAAGCATTAATACACTCTATCCTGTGACAGAGTAATAGAAAGTGATCATCTTTGCCACTAGATGTCACTCTAGACCACCATCTCCTCTGGGCTTGTCTCAAACATTGCAGTGTCTCACTTTCTGAGAGCATTATGGCACTGTTTTGATGTTACTTTGTGCTTTGCTATAAATGCTACAAGTTTAGCAAATCACTAATTTTCTGTTGAGTTTCTTTTTTGGAGACAAACATGAAAATTAGAGAAGTGAAAAACTGAAGTAAGTGATGTGAAATCATCTCCAAGTTAATGGTTGTTTCTGGATTTCTCATGCTTAGTTTAAACTCTCCACTCTCTCTGTTGAAAAATGTTTTTGGAAAATAAATAATCAACAAATAAAAAAAGCTTATTTCTCATTCAAGTTCTTGTGTGTGTTTTTAAAGAAACTCTTCAGCATGGAAGGATGGTTTTGCTTTTCTTTTGTCAATCTTAGTACTTTTTCATATTTTTGGGCAACCTAGGGAAAATACTGTAGGCCTATGTCTGAATACATCCATGAAATGAGTGGAAAGGACTCACCACTAAACTGTGGCCAGCTCAAACTCAGTCAATGTAGGCCTATAGTTCAAAAATATGTGGATTTACAGCCAGGCTTCACTTCTAATTGTCTCCTTTAATATCATAGACACTTGGGGCGTCGTTTAGCTCAGTGGGTAGAGCAGTCGCCCCATATGCAGTGGCTATAGTCCTCGCTGCAGCGCCCCCGCCTTGCCTCCCCATTTCCTGTTTCTCTTGACTGTGCTATCAATGAAAGGCAAAAAGTATATTTAAATATTGATATTAGTCTGGTGCTACTATGCTCCATAATATATTCATGTTTTATTGCCCTGATGTTCAGCTGTCAACATGGGTTACACATTTTCTTGGTCCCTTTCTATTTCTGTACATTTCAGCATAAATGTTCACCAACAGTTGTGGTCCTTATCCATGGTGTAAAAATATTAAGATAGTCCATGCAATTTTACCTACAGCCTATTTCTATCTTTTTAGTAATAAGTGTTTTTCCTTTCATTGTAATTTTTGAACACCAAGGACCTTTGTTGTCCTAACACTCATACTGATATGTTTTTGTTGTTGTTTCTTTTAGAGTCAAACACAAGGAGAGTTGTCATGTTGGGAAAAACTGGCTCAGGGAAAAGCAGCTTGGCCAACACCATATTTGGAGAGAAACTGTTCAAGACCAGTGACAATTTTAACTCAGAAACAAGTCAATGTGAAGCACAAACCAGATCCGTCCATGGAAGAAGCCTCACTTTGATCGACACTCCTGGTTCCTATGACACAGAAAGACCAGAGGAGGTTCTGAAACCTGAGATACTGAGGTGTATCATAGAGTGCGCTCCTGGGCCTCATGCTTTTCTCATTGTGTTGAAAGTGGAAAAGTTCACAGAGCAGGAGAAGGCTGTCATCAACAAAATTATTAAGTATTTCTCTGAGGAAGCTTTTAAGTATGCTGTAGTTCTCTTCACTCATGGTGACCAACTCCCTGAAGGAAAGAAGATTGAGGACTTTGTCAACCAGAACAAGTCTCTGAAAGATCTGGTGAAGAAGTGTGGCAATCGATGCCATGTCATTGACAATAAATACTGGAACGGAAATGTAGAAGATCAGTACAGGAACAACCAGTTTCAGGTGGAACAGCTCCTGAAAACAATAGATAAGATGAAGGAAAACCAAGGAAGGTGTTACACCAATGAGATGCTACAAGCAGTGCAGGAAGAAATCAAGCAAGAAGAGGCAAACATTAGAAAGTCACCAGGAAATATGCCAGGGAAAGAGATCAGACGACGGGCTAAAGCCAGTGTATTTAATAGATTTTGGATCAGAGCAGCAGGTGTTGCAACAGGTGCATTGATAGGAGCTCTTTGTGGTGTAGCAGCGATGGTTGCAGTAGTTTATACAGGTTTAAAGATGTCTGCAAAGACTCCATATATGAAAAAAGCTTTACAATTAACAGTAGGAGCATTAGTAGGTGGAGGATCATCGGGTGGAGCAGCAGCGGCAGCAGGAACAGCAGCAGTAGCTGGAGAAGCAGCAGCAGCAGGAACAGGTGCAGCTGGAGGAACAGTTGCAGCTGCAGCAGGAAAAGTTGGAGCAGCACTTACAATTGGAGCTGCTGTATTAGGAGCAGGGGCTGGTGGTGTTCGAGGATACTATGCATCCGAGGAGGCAGAAACACCATGGCAAGCTGTAAAGATGACAGCAGGGGCTGTCAAAGATGACGCCCTGTGTGTCATTGATAGCACAGTTGGATTGTTTGACAGAATTCTACATCCACAGTCAGGACAGGATGGAAAGCCAAAATGACTTGCAAATTTTGAGGGCTCATCATTAAAACATCATATCTCACAGTAAAAACTTGCTATCAGCTACCTTTAATCCATCATTTGATTATGTTTATTCATATACTGGATAATAAAAATGAACGAAAGGCTAAAGCTATATAAAAAAGATTGTCACTGTTCAAAACTAACATCACATTTTTTGTTTGTGCTTTCTGGCTGAATAAAAGTGGATTGTACTCTTTATCAAAAAGGTTAAATAGTTTAGATCATTAATGATAACAAACAATATTGATGATAACAAGCTCTGATGTTGCTGTAAAATTAATGTACTATCATCATTGATGTTAAATTAATAAAGCAGCATAGATGTGTAACATGTGGCATCCGAGTGTACTTTATGGGAGTCTTAAATGACAACATGAATTATCAAATCTTTTGATGATAAAAAAAAGGTTTTGCAGGGTTTCTTCCTCTTTAATTTCTTGTTTGAGTATGGGGGAAAAGAATTAACACACAGGTGAGTAAAAAAAAACAAAAAACAAAACAGTTTTCTACATGAATGTTTCAATCTACATTTTATAATAAACAAATTATAAGTGTAATTTGACCAAGACACCTAAAAACAAAAACACGGCCGTTTTCATCAATTTACAAGCAAGTGGGCAACACACATTGGAGTGAATGGGTTTTCTGGGCACTTTTGCAATACCCATATCCTGCCACTCGGGGCACAAAATGCTTACCACGGGAGTCAATGGAAGTGTTGTTACCTCTTATTCCAGTGCTCTAGTTGGGGGTTCCTTGTCATTTTGGGCTGACTAAGGAAGGTCAGTTTTAAATGGCAAGGCAAGGCAATGCAATTTTATTTGTATAGCCCGTTTTTACAAACAGTTTGTCTCAAAGGGCTTTACATAGCATCACAACAACATCCTCTGCCCTTAGACCCTCACATCGACTGAGGAAAAACTCCATGGAAAACCCTTTTAACAGGGAAAAATTGGAGAAACCTCAGGGTGAGCAACAGAGGAGGGATCCCTCATCCAGGACGGGCAGACGTGCAATAGATGTTGTTACATACAATAAAACAGTTTATAGTTTATAACAGAATGTGGGAAACATGGAAATGAATTCTAAATTCACCTAAATAAATAAAGTTTGAATACAATTAAATAGTGTTCCATGATTATTTGTATATAAATAATAAAGGATGAAATTGCTTGTAGCCTATATCTTGGGGTCTCTAAACACATGCTACCACAGTATATTTTGGTCATGTTGTATATTGACTCAATGATCACGTGTAGGGGAGACTGGGGACAGTTGCAACACTTTTTACATTTTTCTCAGTTACTCAGAGACTATTTGGACTAGGCTCACCAAACTTTTATAGATTAAACATACATTTGTCAGCTAATTAGTCATACCATTTAAAGATGGTTACATATGACACATCAATCACAATATTCATTTGAATGGAAGAATCCAGACGTTGCAACTGACCCCAAACGTGGGGACAGTTGCAACACGGATCAGGGACGGTTGCAACATATTAAACATACATTAAATTTCACTAATTAACTTTTTATTTTTGTCTCAATAAGCATAGTATTCCTAAAATATGCATTGTCTTACAGTAATACTATAGTATTATTTAGTTATTTAGTAATATTTATCAGAGAACAGTTGGAGTTTTGTTTTGCGTAGAACATAGGCCTTGAGTCAATGTGCAGAGGTTAACAGTGGTAATGAAACTCAATAGCTCAGTGTGAGACAAGAAGAATGGAACTATTTGCAATACAAGAAACTTTTATAAACATGTACTCTACTTTTGGATGATTTATTCACTGTATGACATCAAATAAATTTTCTTTTCTCTAATTTTCAAAGGAAAATATATGTGGCTACGTCTGTCCCATAGAATAAGATTACAAATTGCATATTTCATTATAGGAAGTTATCTGGAGAATTATTTTGAAATCTTAGTCTCTCGTGGTTTAATATAATTGGCTGTTCTGTTCATCATGAGGAAAAAAATAGCTATATTGTGCCTATTTTAAGCTAAAAATGTTTCATTTTATACATTTGCATTTGCATAGTGCTTCCATATTCAAATGGTAGTTGTTGCAACCGTCCCCACCCTGTCAGTCATGACAAAACTAGACACAATGACACTGACACATGCTAACCATGTCATTTGATAGTCAACAAAACAGTGATTCAAACTAGGTAGGTTTGGATTAATTCATACAAAAGGTCAGGACAGTATGACAAAAATACAGCTCATGAAAAAAGCTACTTTCATACCCTTAAAACAACTTTGTCTCAGTACAAGCAGGAGCAGATGCTACGAAGGAGTATTAGGGCCAGCCAAAAAAAACAAAAAAAACAGCCACCAAAAAAAAAAAAATCGAGCGCAAGGGAAAAAAATAAGCAAAAAAAAAAAATCCGGCACAAGAAAAAAAAAAAAAAGTCAGATGAAAAAAAAAAAGAATCCGGCACAAGAAAAAAAAAAAGTCAGGCAAAAAAAAAAAAAATCTGGCACAAGAAAAAAAAAAAAGTCAGATGAAAAAAAAAAAAAAACAGCCAGGCAAAAAAAATAAAAACTGCAGAGGCTTGACCACGTACCACAACAAAGCGACACGCGACTGTCGGCTCAATGACAGCAACAGAGTGACAGACAGGCTGCCAAACTCTGCAGCGCCATAAAAGTGAACAATAAAGCCGATTAACTTTGACTCAATGACTCAATGACAATGAAAACAAGAAAACTTAAGCGGTAGGCCTACTTCAGAATCAGCACACGAATCACTTCCGTGTCCAACCCCTGCTGCTAACGTAGGCTACAGCAATCAGCAATGCATGTTCTTCATTGCTGTCCCCCATATCCATGGCTGCCCACCACCCAAAACAAACACACACACACAATCATTTATAAGTTAGCCTACATAGAGACGTTATATGAGCTAACGTTTAGCGTGACTAAACGTGACTGGAGACACCTCCGTGACTAGACCACGATCCAGGTCTCTGCCCCCTCCTGTAGTATTTACAAATACTACAGGATAGGCCTATCTCCTCTCCTCCTCTCCTGTAGTATTTGTAGTATTTACAAATACTACTACAAGAGCCTGTCTGTCACTCTGCTGCTGTCATGGAGCAGTCAGTGGCTTGTCGCTTTGTTGTGGTAGCTACGTGGTCAAGCCTGCAGTTTTTCTTTTTTTTTGCCTGTTTTTTTTTTTTTTTTCTTGTGCCGGAATTTTTTTATTTTTTTCCTTGTGCTGGATTTTTTTTTTTTTTGCCTGACTTTTTTTTTTTTTCTTGTGCCGGATTTTTTTTTTTTTCCACCTGACTTTTTTTTTTTTTCTTGTGCCGGATTTTTTTTTTCTTGCTTTTTTCCCTTGCGCCGGATTTTTTTTTTTTTGGGCTGTTTTTTTTTTTTTCTTTGGCTGGCCCTAATACTCCTTCGTAAGATGCTGAATATGTCTTTTCTATTATTGGTGGGTAGAGGGTCTAACTGTGAATGTGCAGTGTGAGTGTCATCACTCTAGCATGTTTCTGATTGGAGAAGTAAGGCTTGTTGCAACCGTCCCTTGTTAGTCCCCGTCTCCCCTACAATATAATGCAAATAAAGTTTTGCATTATGTAATCACTGGTTGTGACAACACAGTCTCACCCCTTTGCGTCAAACGGTTGACGCTTGGTCAAGGCCCCTTACGTCAATATACTGACGTGGAGGGGGTACCCTCGAGGTCGTTTCTCGACGAATAGGGCCACTCATAGACTTGAATGCAAATCCCTCATCCTCGGATTTTGACGCAGGGGGGCGGGACCGTTTCTCCCTCGACGTTGCTCCAGAACGCAAAGGGCCACTCATAGACTTGAATGCGAATCCCTCATCCTCGGATTTTGACGAAGGGGGGCGGGACCGTTCGCGTTGTTTCCAGACGCTCAAGGTACCCCTCAGCGTGGGACCTGAACGCACAGGGATTTCAATTGATTTTAATGCAATCCCCTCCGCGGCGATATGTGACGCTCAGAGCAAGTGCTCCAGCCATCCATTCACTCCTATTCCGATCCGGCCGCGGTGCTGAAAGACGCCGTGAGCTCCCCTCCCATTGGATAACTGATCCTCGTACCATTTGCAGCTGAATTCGTATATTTATACAGCAATTTGGCCGCAAAAATAACATTTCAACATATTTTTATGACATTTCTAACGAGAAATGTGTGTTTTACTTTCAAAATCTATGTTGAACGAATTCAAATTATATTTTGTTTGGCAAATTGAATCTGTTAAAATGTGTAGGCCTACAATATGTTCATTCAGCTTTCTGGCCATAAAAACAACATTTCGGGATATATCTGGCATTGTTTGAGGACATTTCTAGCGAGAAATGTATGTTTTACTCTCTAAATATATGTTGAATGAAAGCAGATTGTGTTTTATTTGTCCTGTAACGATATCACAGCTTGTGCTTGTGACTGTCGAGCCGCTTTGGGCGTCATGTTGCCATAACAACGGCCCGCAGACCTATTTCTCCAGCCGACAGGCGGACATGCAGCTTCCGCGTTGTTGCCGAGGATGTGACGTCATTGCAACGGCGCCACCGGTCGCGACCATAGCCTGCGACACTGCCATCTACGGCGTCTGGACGGAACTACAACACCTTAACAGTGTGGAAATTAAGCCATGTTGATTTAATTCAACAACATGTGAATAAACAGTGAGGAATCAGAACAGTTAGACAGCTCTTTTTCAACAAAGTCTTGTACACAATGAAGGATTAGAAATGAACACTGCTTTTTGGCCATTTTGGACACTTCTGAGTGGAACACAGCCCTGATATTTGGCACGCTCAATCTGCTCAAAGGTCTGGACTAGAAGCTAACATTTCAGCTTCTCGGCTCAAAGTATTGGTGTTTTATGCCTGAATTGATAGCAAAAATCGTCAAATTTCACATGAAAAGTTGACCTGTGACCCCTGTGAAGGTCAGATGGGTCTGTAATTGCTAACACTGGATGACCCTAGGCCCTGCCCTGATAAACCTCTGAACGTAACCCAATGAATGTGGAAGTTATTAAAGAATAGCTGTGTCTCCTGAAAATGGAGCCTTAATCAGTTTGTCCAATGTAAAACCAGAAATAAAGGAGCTGGCTAAAGTGGTGCAGTTGTGCATAAACATTACTACAGTGGACGGGTTCATTCTACACTATATTATAAACTAAGGTTCCTGGGCGGGAGGAGGGAGAAGGGGGGAGAAATGTTGTTTTCTGGAATTTAAAAAAAAAAAGGCCTATATGACTTGAGTTACTTGAATTATTTGGACTTTGTTGAAAAAGAGCTGTCTAACTGTTCTGATTCCTCACTGTTTATTCACATGTTGTTGAATTAAATCAACATGGCTTAATTTCCACACTGTTAAGGTGTTGTAGTTCCGTCCAGACGCCGTAGATGGCAGTGTCGCAGGCTATGGTCGCGACCGGTGGCGCCGTTGCAATGACGTCACATCCTCGGCAACAACGCGGAAGCTGCATGTCCGCCTGTCGGCTGGAGAAATAGGTCTGCGGGCCGTTGTTATGGCAACATGACGCCCAAAGCGGCTCGACAGTCACAAGCACAAGCTGTGATATCGTTACAGGACAAATAAAACACAATCTGCTTTCATTCAACATATATTTAGAGAGTAAAACATACATTTCTCGCTAGAAATGTCCTCAAACAATGCCAGATATATCCCGAAATGTTGTTTTTATGGCCAGAAAGCTGAATGAACATATTGTACACATTTTAACAGATTCAATTTGCCAAACAAAATATAATTTGAATTCGTTCAACATAGATTTTGAAAGTAAAACACACATTTCTCGTTAGAAATGTCATAAAAATATGTTGAAATGTTATTTTTGCGGCCAAATTGCTGTATAAATATACGAATTCAGCTGCAAATGGTACGAGGATCAGTTATCCAATGGGAGGGGAGCTCACGGCGTCTTTCAGCACCGCGGCCGGATCGGAATAGGAGTGAATGGATGGCTGGAGCACTTGCTCTGAGCGTCACATATCGCCGCGGAGGGGATTGCATTAAAATCAATTGAAATCCCTGTGCGTTCAGGTCCCACGCTGAGGGGTACCTTGAGCGTCTGGAAACAACGCGAACGGTCCCGCCCCCCTTCGTCAAAATCCGAGGATGAGGGATTCGCATTCAAGTCTATGAGTGGCCCTTTGCGTTCTGGAGCAACGTCGAGGGAGAAACGGTCCCGCCCCCCTGCGTCAAAATCCGAGGATGAGGGATTTGCATTCAAGTCTATGAGTGGCCCTATTCGTCGAGAAACGACCTCGAGGGTACCCCCTCCACGTCAGTATATTGACGTAAGGGGCCTTGACCAAGCGTCAACCGTTTGACGCAAAGGGGTGAGACTGTGTTGGTTGTGATCATAGACTGTAAAATGTGTGAGAGAGTGAGAGAGAGAGAGTGAGAGAGAGAGAGAGAGAGAGTGTGTGTGTGTGTGTGTGTGCGTGTGTGTGTGTGTGTGTGTGTGTGTGTGTGTGTGTGTGTGTGTGTGTGTGTGTGTGTGTATGTGTGTGTGTGTGTGTGTGTGTGTGTGTGTGTGTGTGTTGTCTCACATCCCAAATCCAAAGGTCAGGCTTGTATAAACTCATATAATTTTTATGGTCACCATCACTCTGTATCCAGTGAAGTGAAACAAACACCAGCCAAAAGTAGTAGCATACTTTTTATTACATCAGAGTGATCATTAACTAGACTAGACAAACAGATGTGGCAAATGTATATTAGAGAAAGTCCTGTATAACATAGTCATTCAGGCTGTAGATGAAGACACATTATTCGTCTTGTGTCTTAGTATATTTCTAATGGTTCAAACATAAGTGAACCAGAACAAGAGCAAATAAAATAAGACACTGGGCCTTTATTTGAGAACCTGGTTAATTACTAACTCAGTTGCCTTTTTTCTTTTTTGACCACATGGCAGGTGAGTTCAGATTACTTTCTCTTATTCTGCCATTTCTTATGTTACTATTTACTAATGCTCCTTTGAATTATTTCCTTTTCTCAATGAGCAAAACCCATTAAAAAGAAATACAGTACATTGAGAGATGATACAAAAAACTAACTTGGCTAAAATTATGTCAAACATCGCACTGCGAAAAAATAAATTAAATTTCCTACAGGAAAAGTGACCAAGCATAGTACTCACTAAGCATAAGGAAAGAACTAAATGTATGCTGCAGAAATAAATTAACCCTTTGATGCACAACATGGGTCTAAAGTGACCCGAGTTCGTTTTTTTGTGCTATATCTTTGCAAAAAATGTATTTCATCATATAGTATTCCATCCAGGTATTCCTCAATTAACTTGTTTTTGATCATAATACATCCTTATTTTATTTTTTACTTTTTTAATAAAAACACATTTTGTATCACTACCCCTCTAATGCGCAACATGGGTCTAAAATGACCCACATTCATTTCCAATGTGATTTCATGCTGAGTGATAGTTTATTTGCTGTAACTTTTGAAATCTATCTATTTTATGATTGAATGTTCCAAGTATTATTTCATATCTTGATTTTTATTAGTGGGGTCATTATTTCCACTTTTCATTTCTTACTTTGTGTCAAAAATGAACAAAACTGTCTCAGTGGAGTGGACCAAGCATAGCAAGAATACTTTAATTTTAGCATTCCCTCACTATCTATACCAACAGCAGACCATTGTTTCCTTGATTACATTACTTGTTCTTTTCCCCCCATTTGTCTTAATTTTCTATATTACAATTTATCTCTTTAAGTATGTGTGTGAATGGCACTTATATAACTGCTGCTACTGTAGTCTCCAATGTCTTGGTCCACCAAGGCGGCGGGTGCGGGCCATCACATTTTGGATCCATCCATTTAGACTTGCACTTTATCTATTTATACTTGCACTTGCACTTTAGAAACTGGCACTTTATACCTGGCACTTTATAGATCACATGCACTTTATGTATATGTGGCAAGGTGAAGAGGGCCCGGGCGGGGATTGAACCCACACCTCCCGGGTAATAGTCATGCGCGCTTGCCAGTCACCCAAAGGGACATCCCCTTGGCCAAGTAGCCAGGGCACATGATCAATTGGAGGCATAGTGACAGGAACCTCAACTGTCACATCTCTCCCCCTCTTTTCACAAGCACGTCCTCGTGCTTCCGCGCAGGCTGCCACACATAAGGAATCCATGGACCCACCCCTAGTGCTACATGGATCCTGCCAACAACGCCAGAATGTGGCAAGGTGAAGAGGGCCCGGGCGGGGATTGAACCCACACCTCCCGGGTAAGAGTCACGCGCGCTTGCCAGTCACCCAAAGGGACATCCCCTTGGCCAAGTAGCCAGGGCACATGATCAATTGGAGGCATAGTGACAGGAACCTCAACTGTCACATATAGGTATGAATGTGTATGATTGTGAACCACTGTAATTCTTGTGTATTTCTGTCTGGTTGTGTGTTACAAGGGACTACGGATGCAAATTAGCAAGTTGCTAACTCTGATGCATTTACATTTGTGCACACGTACGAATGTTCATTAATGTGTATTGTCCCTTTTAAATAAATAAATAAAATGAATAAATAATAGCTCTGTTGACATATTCTACTGTGGTCAACAGCTAGCCATAGTTTATTATGTCTGAGTAGGCTATTTCAATGTTATATCTTTGAAATCACTGCACAGTATTTATCATTTACTTCAGTAAACATTATTTTTTAAGCACATATAATCATATTTACTTGTTTTACAATTATTCCAATTAACCTAATGAAACATATGATGACTCATTCAAGATAACTGTGAATAATTGATAAGGTTTTAGTTACCTTGAATAAGTAGCTACATTATTTGTCATAAAAGGGAAATACCTTAATATTAGCAAGCTGTTAACATGATGACATGTTCTATCTATATTAGAACATCTCAACAGCTACCAAGCTAGCTGACATGTTCTACTGTAGCATACAGCAGAATGTAGAAATGTCAACAGCTAGCTAGCTAACTGGTCCACTCTGAGACTTTTCGTCTGTTTGTTCATAAAATAAAAAAGTAAAAATGGAAATAACACTCTGTACTAATTAAAAACAAGGTATTCAAATGATACTTGGAAGATTCAATCATAAAATATATTGATTTTAAAAGATCGCAAGACCGCAAAGAAACACTCACCCAGCATGAATTCACATGGAAAATGAATGCGGGTCATTTTAGACCCATGTTGCGCATTAGAAGGGGTGTGCATATGTTGTTCATCAAAGGCTTAAATCTGAGTTATTATTCTTTTCTAGCACCACCAACAAGGAGGATCATCCTCCTGGGGAAAACTGGAGTTGGGAAGAGCAGCCTTGGCAACACCATATTGGGAGAGACTGTGTTCAAGATAAACCAGCTTCTTGTCTCACAAAGAAGTAAATGCCAAGCAGAGTCAAAACTTGTCAAGGGGCGAAACATCACCTTGATTGACATGCCAGGATTCTTCGGCACGAGCACGTCAGAGGAGGACATGCAGTCTGAAACACTCCAGTGTATCGTAGAGAGTTCCCCTGGGCCTCATGCTTTTGTCCTTGTGCTTAAAGTGGAGGGCGTCACTGATCAGGAGAAGGAGGTCATCTCGAAAATGTGCCAGTTCTTCTCAGAGGAGGCTTTACGATACACTGTAGTTGTCTTCACTCATGGCGACCAGCTTCCAGAAGGAATGAAGATTCAGGAGTTTGTCAGTCAGAGTGAAGGTTTGATTGATCTTGTTAAAAAGTGTGGTGGTCGTTGCCATGTCGTTGATAACAAATACTGGAAAAGTGAACCACAGAGCGGATACAGGAGCAACCAGCTGCAGGTGGAGGAGCTGCTCAACACTATTGACAAGATTGTAGCAGACAACAAAGGTGGTCACTACACAAATGAGTTCCTACAAGTAGTGGAGACAGAAATGAAGGAAGAGGAGGAAGCAACCAGACAGGAGGGAAACACATGTCAGAAAGAAACCAGAGAGAAAACCAAATCTTCTGTCTATAAGAAGAATGTTGCCAAGCTTGCTTACGTTGCAGGTAAATGTTTGATGATGGCTTTGCTTGGATCAGAAGTTGCACTTTTAATCACTGCTGCAAAAGGTCTGAACATAATTAGACAAGCAGTGACAAAAGCACGCCCAGGAGAAGAAAAAACACCTGCAGGAGCAGCTAAGGGGAAAGCTGCAGAAGAACAAGCAGTGGCGATACCGGGTTACAAAGTACTAACGGCACTGGTGAAGAAAATGGCCAAAACCACAGCAAATGTAGGAGGAGAGCAACAAGGTGAAACACCAGGACCAGCACTCGAAACATCAACAGAAGATGCAGTTGACGGAGCAGCAGCAGCAGAGGGAATAGCAGAAGCATCAGCTGAAGGAGCGGTGGAGATGGTGGCTGCAGCAGAGGGAGTAGGGGAGATGGTGGCTGCAGTAGAGGGAGAAGGGGAGATGGTGGCTGCAGCAGAGGGAGTAGGGGAGATGGTGGCTGCAGCAGAGGGAGAAGGGGAGATGGCGGCTGCAGCAGAGGGAGTAGGGGAGATGGCGGCTGCAGCAGAGGGAGAAGGGGAGATGGCGACTGCAGCAGAGGGAGTAGGGGAGATGGCGGCTGCAGCAGAGGGAGCAGGGGAGATGGCGGCTGCAGCAGAGGGAGTAGGGGAGATGGCGACTGCAGCAGAGGGAGTAGGGGAGATGGCGGCTGCAGCAGAGGGAGTAGGGGAGATGGCGGCTGCAGCAGAGGGGTTAAGTGAAGGAAGTGATGTGGTGGCAACAGTGATGGAAGTGGCAGAAGCAGCAGCAGAAGCCTGTTGCATTCAGTGAATCTACAGCTGATGATGCTGATTTAAAGTCTCAACAGAAGTTACTTTTACATGTTGTTGCATAGGAAATGGTCAAATGCAACACATGTGTCTACATTTTAAGTGCTGAATTAAGAGGGTGAGTTTCTGCATTCTCTGTAAATACATTTTAAATTCACCTAAATAAATAAAGGTTGAATAAAATGAAATATTGTTCCATGATTGTTTTTATGTAAATAATACAGGATGGAATTGCTTGTACATTTTGGGGTCTCTAAACACATGCTACCACAGTATATTTAGGTCATATTAAGAATTGAGTCAATGACCACATGTACAATGTAGAGTAAAGTTTTGCACCAAACAAATAATATGAGCATTCAGGGCCATCAGATATATTCTTTTGTTTATTTTGAATACAAATGATACTCTGAGTCAAATTGAAACGGAAACTATTTCAAACTGAGCAACAGCACAACAACACGTGTGTGTGTTCTTGTACATGCTACGTTGTGAGGACCGGAACAAGTTTTTAACCAACAGAGTGAGGACATTTTTGGGAAGTGAGAGTGACATTTTGGCCGGTCCTCACTTTTTCCAAGGGCTGTTTGAGGGTTAAGACTTGGGTTAAGACGTTAGGTTATAATTAGGTTTAAATTAGGTTTAGAGTAGTGGTTAAGTTTAGGCATGTGTGTGTGTGTGTGTGTGTGTGTGTGTGTGTGTGTGTGTGTGTGTGTGTGTGTGTGTGTGTGTGTGTGTGTCTTTAGAGGGGAGGGGTCATTGGGGGAGAGACTGAGCAATGTCTGGTTGCTGCAGCCCCGGGAATCTACAGAGCAATTGTCTTCTCTGAGGATGTGAGGTTATCAAAAGTGTATATTAAACATTTTAAATCTCAATAACACACATAGGAACAAAAACCTACAACTGTTTATTTTGTAAATAAAGGTTTGAATCACTTTATTCTTTTTATTCATCTGGGCAGGCAGGGGTTGTGGGTGGGACGGGGGGAGTTTCTCTACCTGTGACTTTAGTAATAATTTTTGTTCACCTTACTGTTTCTGTGTCAGTTTCTGCGACTGGGTCCAGTTCCTTTTGTAATCATTAACAGTTTGAATTCAATAACAAACCCCATGCACCTAACATTGGAAGTTCATCACAAAGTCCCATTAAGAGCAGCCAAGTCGAGTGGAAGCAGCACAGCAACAGGAAAGCAGCCAGAGAGTAAACACACACATCAAGTCACTCAGTCTGTTAGACTGGACTCCTCGCCGTGTCGACTTCTTCTTTCACATCATGGGTGGTGAGTTTCATTCACTAATATCAAAATCGCTTTGTGAACACAGAGTGGACTTCAGTTCACACACTGTAAAATGTTAAAGCCCCAGTACGGAGCTTTTAACTTGATACACAAAAGTCTCTGGTTTCTGCTGATGTGTCTCTGTTACCTACAACAGCAAATGAGCCCAACAGTGTGAAGATACGCTATTTCTAAGTAGTCTAATTCTATACCTCTGGAAGGCATGGTCGGGTCGGACCACTGACGAAACGATACAAATAGATACATCACACTGCTAAAGAAAAAACAGAACAAGACAGAAAATCAGAGTGAGACTAAGAAACGAAGGTCTATAGCCTACTCACCGGTGTGAATGTGGTATGAACGAATAATAGTTTCTGTACGAGCTTTGGGTATCGATAGAAAAGCGCTAAATGTAAACCATTATTGTTATTATTCGCACCAAATTAGCGTTAAGGGTGAATACGGTGAATCCTGCTTTTTCTCCTAAACCATCTGGCTGTTTCCTGACGTGTCCTGTAAAAATGGCCACCATGCCCATGGCTCTGTTATTTGTTTTTCAGCCTTTTCAGTTCAACACCCACTCTCACCAAGATCGTATTAATTTACGTGACCACCAGCTGCTTAATTTGCAGCACATTTAGGATAATCAGTCAAAACAGTCAGTACGTGTACATGCAGAGCTTAATCGAGCTATTCTCAAAATTCGACTTTGGCGTCACGTCGGACTTCTGTCCTTGTCTCAATATACATGCAACTGAGAAAATCGAATAACTGACGGGGTCCGCCCCCTCATGCAGCGTCACCCGTCGTTTCAGCGGGTTAATACGCCCCCCTGTCCTGTTGACTTTTCTGTCACCTCCTAAAAAATGAATATAAACAACTTATAAGCTTAATAATAAATTCTCAACTGCAGTTCCCGACCAGACGCACCAGTCTGGGCCGGATTCACGCTGAGAATAGGATACGAATTCCAATCGCATTATCTGGGTGTCTTAATCGGAGTTCTCCAACTCCGATTTCAGTCGGACTAAGGTGTTTACATGCACTTCAGTTGTCCAGTTATAGTCGGATTAAGGCAATAATTCGATTTTTTCAAGTGTCATGTAAACGTACTGAGTGTTTTAAGTTTTGTGCTTTCATTATAAAGTATCAGTAGATGACATCTATCAAACACATGACCTATGCACTATATTTTTGTACCGTATGTACAGATACTTGTTGTTTTAAACTAGGACAAATTAATCATTAGTCAAGATTAGCAACCCTGCACCAGATCTACAGAGATCATGACATAGACAAACACGGTCTTATCTGTCCGGATTGATGCTGTTTGTATAAACTCATTAAGAGCCACAGAGACTGTACATTCCATGTCATTTTCAGTCTCAGTCTGTCATGTAGGTTTCGTATTTCCTACGTCTGACACTTAATATAGGTAGGCCTATGACATTCTTAAAGACATTGTTGGGTAAAAATAAATATTTCACTATTTTCGCAACATGGAGGATCGTCCTGCTTGGAAAAAGTGGAGTTGGGCGCAGCAGCCTTGCCAACACCATATTTGGAGAGGAACTGTTCACTGTCAACCATGGTACCAGCTCATCAAAGAGAAAATGTGAAGCTCAAACTGGATCCATCAATGGACAGAGGCTCACTTGGTCGACACTCCTGGGTTCATTGAGGAGGAACTGAAGCCTGAGATACTTGGATGTATCTCTCATGGTGCGTTCACACCAAAAGCGTTGGGAGCGTCAGCAGCGTTGGCAGCAGACGCTTTCAACACTCTATTCAGCTCCAGTGGATCCAAAGGGGCGGGACTGTCAAGCAGCGCGGAAGATGTGTCCACTCAGGCACTCTCAATTTCTCCCGACTCCCGGTCTGCAACTGGCTGCCGCTGCCGCCGCGACGCTCCTCATTTGCATAAAGTTGAACTTCTCTCAACTTCTGCCGACGCCCCTCGACGCCAGTCTCCATTGAAAATGAATGACTTCTGGCCGCCGAAACACTCCCGACGCTTTTGGTGTGAACGCACAGTCAGTGCTCTCCTGGGCCTCATGCTTTCCTTATTGTGCTCAAAGTGCAAATATTCACAGAGCAGGAGAAGGATGTCATCACTAAAATCTGTCAGTACTTCTCTGAGGAAGTTTTAAAATATGTAGTCGTCTTCACATGTGGCGATCAGCTCCCTGAGGGAGCGAAGATTGAAGTGATCTGATGAAGAAGTGCAGTGGTCGGTGCCATGTTGTTGATAATAAATATTGGAAAAACAAGCAGCAGGATGAATACAGGAGCAACCAGTTCCATGTGGCACAGCTGCTCAACACAATAGAGAAGATGGTGAAAAACAGAGGAGGCTGCTACACAGCAAAGATGCTGCATGAATGGCAGGAAGAACAAGAGAAGAACATTGAATCACCATCTTTTCTAAACATCTTTAAAGCAGATATCAGTGGAATGTTTTTGTTAATATAAGTCCTAAATAGTCCTATTTTCCGTCAGCAATCACTTACATGAAGTATTTCAGCCTAAACACGAGTCTCTCCGTCACTCTGCTCTGCTGTAACCCGAGGAGAAAATTTTCCTTGTGGGATACAAGTGTTATCCAATGAGGAGAGAGAACGGCATGAAGGGCTGTGTGTGCAGCCAAGGGATGCGCGTGAATGTGGTGACGTAGCACGAGGACCAATTGATGCCTGACAAGGGCGGGGGCTGCTAACTCATGGTGCGTTCAAAGAAACTCGTACTTTGTGTTTTTCCTTCCTGTGAAGTCATACCAGTTCGATCTGGTACGAGTTCACGGGTCGGAAGTTACGAGTGGCCGTTATAGGGAACTTTCACAGACAACAGGATGGTAAAAACACGAGCTACGGGTTACCTGGAACGCTACCAAGTCGTAGTTGTGACTTGAAGCTGTAACTTACGGTTTCAAAAGCCTGCCTTGAACGCAGCATTAGCCGAAACGGCCGTGAAGCTGATATCTGCTTTAAGTATTTGAAGACATTTCTAAGTAAGAGATCAGTGATGGCTGCTGGAGCAGTGATCTTTGGTGTGCTCCTCATCTCAAAAATGATGAAAACCAAAGCAGAGGTGCACTTTATCCTGGGACAGGCAGCATAATGAAAGGTTTTAAAGGTTCTGTAGATGATCATCTTCACTACTAGATGGCACTAGACCACCATCATCTCTAAATCTAACCCTTCATCAGCTCCTCTTGGCTTTGCTCACCAACAGTGCATTTTCTAACTTGTAAACATTTTAGGTGAAGGTTTTCACTTTCTGAAAGCTTCATGAGACTGTTGATTACTGTTACTTTGTCTTGTGCTATATTTGCCCTTTGTGATAGTATTGCAGAAGTTTAGCAAATAACTATTTTCATCATTTTCTGTGGAGTTTCAGTTCAAAAGATTTTTAAAAATAATAGTATTGATGTTATTTCCTATATGAGAGGATAACTGAAGGCATTGATTGATGTGATTAGTAATTTGAACCCTATTCAGGATTGTTAAAAATGTCTGCTCTCTCTGCTGAAAGATTTTTTGTAAATTAATTAATCAACAAATAAAAAGATTACTTCAAAACAGTAAGTTTAGTCTCTTTTTTTGTCTCTTCTCAGCATATGGAGTAAAAAAAAACTGTTTTGAGGGTGCAAATAAAAGTTGGACTTGCCTTTCTACCATCATGGTTGAAGCTCTGTCAGAGGCATGAATCGGTTCATCCTTTTTTTTATAGCAACACTACAGACAAACAACAAACCATATTAATGATATATTCATTTGTCTCCTCCAGCGCAGACAGAGTCTGAGTGATCTGGTGAAGAAGTGCAACGGCCGGTGTTGCGTCACTGATCAGATATTGGAAGAAACAACCACTTCAGCAGCAACAGTCCAAGGTGGCACAACTTATTTACTGTGAATGAAATCTGGTTCAAGCAGATCAGGCTAATTTGAAGTCAAGTGAATGTTTATCTTTTCAGTGTTACAAGCCAGGTTGGGTTGTATAATACAACAGGGCTGCAACTAACAATTATTTTCATTATTGATTAATCTGTTGATTTATTTAATGGAATTAATCGATTGGTTGTTTTTTTAATAAACTGTTAAAAAATGTTGAAAAATATCAATCAGTATTTCCCAAACCACAGGATGACGTCCTGAAATGTCTTTTTGTCAACAAACCAAAGACATAATCAGTTTATTGTTGTAAAGGAACAAATCGATTAATCGATTATCAAAATAGCTGACGAATAATTCAACAATTGATTATTGTTTGATTAATTGTTGCAGCTCTACTGTATAATACAACCCACCTCCATTTGCTACTGATTCTGCAATTTTAATGTTTTCCTGTGTGTTTGTTCTTTCTCACTTTGCACCTCTCCACAGGATCAACACACCTGTCCTCAAAGATGAGTAACGAAGCCGCTCAAGTGAATCCAAACAATGGAGGTGGTGAGTTTGACCCCTGAGATGCCACGAAGCACAATTAAACCACACCATTATTCTGTCAGTAAAACCATATTCTATTACATCTCCATTACTAGTTATAGAAATGAGTGCTGACCCTCAAAATTTAGAGATGTAGAGCAGACGCCCCATATATAGAGGCCTCGCTGCAGTTGGCCCCGGTTTGTCATTCCCCCTCTCTCTGCCTCCCCATTTCTTGTCTCTCAACTAATCTATCAAATAAAGGCAAAAAACATACTCACAAAACAAGACCTGAAGGCTTTGCAGATCAAGCATGAAGAGGGTCACAACAATCTGCTGGGAGAATAAATGACACAGTAAAATATGATGTTTCATTTTCTGATGTCTACAAATGTACATCTAATTATTTTTCATTGTCAGACTTGAGGATCGTCCTTCTGGGAAAAACTGGAGGTGGGAAAAGCAGCCTGGGTAACACCATACTGGGAGAAGATGTTTTTACAAGAAGCTGCACTGCAAACTCTGAAACAAGAGAATGTCAGATAGAAACCAGATCTGTTAATGGAAGAAGAGTCACTTTGATCGACACTCCTGGTTTCTTTGACACAAACGGGTCTCAGGATCTGGCCGCTGCGGTTTCAAGGTGTATCACAGAATCCGCTTCTGGGATTCATGCTTTTCTCATTGTGCTGAAAGTGGAGAGATTCACAGAGCAGGAGAAGCAGGTTATTGACAGGATAAAAGAGAGTTTTGGTAAGGAGGCTTTCAGACATGCTGTGGTTGTCTTCACTCATGGTGACCAGCTCGATGAAGAAATGACAATTAATGAATATGTTGGTCAGAATGAGATGCTGCGTGATCTGCTGCAGAGGTGCAGGAATCGGTGCTGTGTCATTGATAATAAATACTGGAGAAACAACCAGCATGAATATAGGAACAATGAAGTCCAGGTGGCAAACCTACTAAACACAATTCAAGGCATGGTAGAAGAAGAAGGTCTCTACACCAATCAGATGCTAAAATTAATATCGAGAGTAAAACAAGAAGTGATAAGGTGGCTCAGACGGTTATTTCCACACTTGAAAGAGGAAGAGAACGTAGAGATGGCAACGACAATTGTCTCCAATCTTCTCAAGAAATTAGCTGGTGTTTCCACTGGAGTACTGTTGGGAGGTCTGCTTGGTGCGCCAGTGATGGTTACATCAGTTGTCAAAGCCGTAGCACGAGCAGGAATAGGAGCATGGAGGGAAGCAGTAGAGGCCTCAGTAACACCAGAGAGAGCCTTCATAGGGATGTCAGCATCAGCAGCAGGAGGAGGTGCAACAAATGAAGCTCTGTTAACTGCAGTTGCAGAACTCGCTGAAGCAACAGCCGTTGCAGCTAAAGCAGCAGTAGTAGGAGCAGCAACAGCAGGGGCGTTAGTCGGAGGTTTTATTGGATCTGAAGAAGCTGGTCAAGCAGGTTCAGTCAGGGAGGCAGTAGTGAACACAGCTAGGGCTGTTTTTGAAACAGCTCACAATGTGATAGAAGAACCAAATCGTTTATAGAAACTGACTCTTTACAAGAGTACACTAACCCTTTTTTCCAAACAAAAAGTGTTTTTGAAAGAAATATTTTCATATAGAAAAAAGCTTGTTCACTTCTCTTTAATACAAAGTTAATATTTAGGTAAAGCATTAAAATGTTATTCTTACAATAAAAATACTTTTCAACTGGTCAGATATATTGGCTCACAGAGATCAGACTTGTTTTGACCAACTTTCTGTCTTTTTCATAGTATGTGTTCACTGTATGTCATTATGCACTCACTATTTTTACATGTGTTTTTGTACTTTATTATCTTTTGAATCACCTCCCTGATGTTTTTTTATACATGATTACAAAAAAATATAATCAGAAAGAATTAAGTGAAATAATGTCTTGAAATCAATTAAATAAACACAAAGGGGTATCATGTAATGTATATATGTATACCGGTATATATGGCTGACCGGGACATGGTTTTGTTCAATTATTTGCAGACTAATTTTGAACCTGCATGTTCAATTTGAGAATTGTGTGGCTGCGATCAAGACAGAAGGAAAAATAAAAGTGGAAAAAAGAAAATCAAACATCAAATACCACCAATACTAGTCCTGGGAGTCACAACAATCCTTTGAGTTAATAAACCACAAGTCATATTATTATTTCATCTACTTAAGATAATTTAATACATCATCCAGATAGACGGCCTCTCATTATTCTTTGTCAAGCCACGCAGTCCGTTATTCGACACTGTGTCAACTTCTTTCTTCACACCATGGGTGGTGAGTTACATTTACTTGTCACTTGTGTTGTGAACACAGAGTGAACTAATATACAGTATGATGGAAAATCATTTACAGAGCTAAACCGTTCACGGGGCTGCAACAGATCCCTTTCTCTCCCTGACTCACGGTCTAAACTGTCCTTAACAGCTGAGACAAAAACTGGTATGTTGAATTTGTGCTGTTAATTATGGCAATGCTGTAAAAACACTTCCTGTCTAAATGACTTTTCGGCCTTCCAACTTGAGTCTTTTGGAGCTTTACAAAGACGTGTTGATGTTGAGATACAGTAGTTTCCTCCTCAGTGTGACAACACCCTTCTTCAAGTTGTTTATTCACACAACTGACCTTCATCTTTATTTCAGGGGGATATGTCTGTATATCTGGCACTTACTGGTGCTTCTTTTCAACCAGTGACACAATGTTAGTAGTTAGGTAATTCATTAAATGTTATTCTTACAATGAAAAACTTGTCAATGGGTCAGCTACATTAGCTCACAGAAATCAGACTTGCTTCAACCAACTCCTTTTCCATCTTTGGGAGATGGGAGAAACACTTTGTTAAGACAAGGCCTGGTAAGATTTATTTGGCAATGTTTGTGTCATTATGTATTGATGGTTTATACACATGTATTATGTTCCTAATACTTACTTTTGAATCTTGGACTATGTGTTATCTCTTTGATGTTTTTTTTTAATTATACATGATTACAAAAATATAATTATAAATTAAAATAATGTCTTTGAATCAATAAAATCAATACAAAAACAGAGGGGTCTTTGAACAATATGGCTGACCTGGACATGATGTTAAACTATTTGTTGACTCATTTTGAACCTGTAATCTGAGAATCTGTGTAATCAAGACAAACACGAATGATATTACTGTAAAAACAATAAAGACAGTTGTATGTAAATACAACTCCTACAGTAAGTGTAATGTGTGTGGTTTCTTTGAAATCCTTTATGTTTAATGAGGAAAAGGTAGAACTTAATTATAAGGAACAAAGTATGCGCTGTGAATATTTTGAAACGAAGATATGGACAATATCATGAGAGAAAATATAGTTTAGATGGGTGTTTATGAGACATTAAATAATTCATGTCTTCTGTCTTTAGATAAAGATGAAACATTTTTTTGTCTGACTGTTACTGCTAGGATTTGCTTTGCCTGTGTTTGTTTCTTGGTTGTCAGTTGTCTGTGGCCCTGTTTATACGTACCGGTTATTTTTTTAAAACGGAGACATTAACCATCGTTTGCACCCTCCGTTTAGACGCAAACGGAGAAATCACCCCTGAAAAAAAAAACTCTGTCCGTCTAACTGTAACCATATTACATAAATAAGTAAATAATAATAATGATAAACCAGCATGTAACGTTAAATGGGGTGATTTCTGTACAGAGTCCCAAGGCTGCGCTGCTCTTCTGTCCACACACATTAAAGCAGAAGTAAGCGGAATGTTTGTGTTAATATAAGCCTTAAATAGTTTTATAACATGGTCTGGATGAATCCTCGATTCTGATTGGCTGCTGGGTGTCCATTAAAAAGTGTTATTACACGGCTCTATTGAATCCTGCTCTCTGATTGGTCCAGCGCTGCGTTCTGCGGTCTGTTATTTCTGTATAACGGACCGTCGTCATGTATAACAGACCGTTGCTAGGGAAGCCGCTCCGATCAGCGCAGCACAGAAAAGAGAAACTATGCAGGATATTTACCTGGTGTTTCATTTTTACCGTCATTAAACAGCGTCGGACTATTAGTGATGTTAGATAAATGACTTGTAGCTTGTTACAAGGAGAGTGGAGGCTCCTTCCACATCGCTGCTGGAAACCAGACCTGCATCAGAGCCTCTGACCCGGTGTCAGCTCTCCTCTCGTCTCGGTGCAGCTGGCACCGCGGCTCCGCGACACAAACGCACCCCGTAAACAGTAAAGTTAATCTCTTGTTTATGACAGATACGACTACACACAATACACACATTTTAACACGTGTATGGTAATCCATCGATCCACTGATTGATTATCAAAGGCTTCAAATGCACGAACGGGAGGAGGCTCGGCAAAACTGCGGAAGTGACCGGTCTTGCAGATTCGCTAAATGCAATTTTAAATCGATGAAAGTCGTATTTTGATCAACATTATGTTTCATATTAATTATTTCACTCGTAAACCGTGTAATAAGCGGGATAATGTACAGTTGGTCGGTTGTTATGGAGAAATAAACCCCTTCATGTTGAATGAAACCCCTCCGCTTCGCGTCGGGGTTCCATTCAACCTGTCGGGTTTATTTCTCCATAACAACCTCCGAACTATACATTATCCCTTACATAATGGACACCCATAAAGATGTTCCGGTAAAATAGCCTGATTACGTTCTAAATATTACTGCGCTGGCTCAAACGCTTGTTGGTAACCACGGCAACGGACACTCGGACCAAAACAACTTTTTTTCAGCGCATCACGGCACTGGAGTCTGTAAACACACAAGCGGTAAGAAGTGCACTGGACCTCTGAAAAACTTTGTGTCACCGTAACGTTTAAGCTGTCACCTCACCTCCCTTCACTGATCAACCATCAGGCTGTGGCAGAGTCACTGGCTGTACGCTGCGGTCACAGCGGGTCCCTCTTTTTTTTCTTTTATCGCCGACGAGAGTTATTAAATAGTCTGCTCAGCCGCTTATTGTTACAGACGAGACGACGTATGATTTTAACCGTAAAAACAACATTAAATCATGACTGAATTATTTAATATGTATTTTTCTCGTAAGTGACCATGGTATAAGCGGGATAATGCCCTTCGAGGTGTCCGATTATCAGAGATTAATGGACTTTGCGGAAGCAACCGTCCTCCGCTTCGCGTCGGAAGGTTCACGCCTCCGCGTCGTCCATTAATTTCTGATAATGGACACCTCGTCGGGCATTATCCCTTACATATCTTCCAACAGCAATCACATATATAGAGTGTTTGGTCCGAATTCCGAGACACGGGTCTGTCAGTCACTCTGCTCTGCTGTAAGCCGAGGAGAAAACTTTCCTTGTATCCTACAACCTTTATCCAATGAGGAGAGAGAACGGCATAAAGGGGCGGTCCTCTCTGTGTGTGCAGCCAAGGGATGCACGTGCATGTGGTGACTAGAGCACTGGAAAAGAGAGTAGGCTAACGACACCACCATTGACTCCCGTGGTAAGGGTTTTGCGCCCCGAGTGGCAGGATATGGGTATTGCAAAAGCGCCCAGAAAACTCATTCACTCCAATGTATTTGTGTTGCCCACTTGCTTGTAAATAGATGAAAACAGACATGTTTTTGTTTTTAGGTGTCTTGGTCATATCAAATTATACTTATAATTTGTTTATTACAAAATGTAGATCGAAATATTAAAGCAGAAGTAAGTGGTCCGGTCGTTTTCGCTAATGCTGCGTTCCAGGCAGGCTTTTGAAATCGTAAATTACAGCTTCAAGTCACAACTTACGACTTTGTAGCGTTTCAGGCAACCCACTCGTGTTTTTCCGACCTGTTTTACCGGTGAAAGTCACTATAACGGCCACTCGTAACTTCCGACCGGTGAACTCGTACCAGATCGAACTGGTACCACTTCACGGCAGTGTTAATTTTGTCAGCTATTTTTCAATTTAGTTTTAGTCTTAGTCTTGTGTCAAATGCCCTTATAAGTTTTAGTCATATTTAGTCAGCTTGTATTCTTTTTTGTTTAGTCATATTTAGTCGACGAAAAGTCTTGGCATTTTAGTCTAGTTTTAGTCAAAGAAAATCCAAAGTATTTTAGTCTAGTTTTAGTCAATAGTCTTTTTTTAGTCTTTGAAAGCAGATTGACAGTAATGTTAATCACAACTAATCTACTCAAACC
Organism: Trachurus trachurus; assembly: GCF_905171665.1. Taxonomy (NCBI): domain Eukaryota; kingdom Metazoa; phylum Chordata; class Actinopteri; order Carangiformes; family Carangidae; genus Trachurus; species Trachurus trachurus. The sequence continues at coordinate 14,784,037 of NC_139909.1, read as the reverse complement.
AATATTGACAGGCAGCTGTCAGATGAGCCAACTTTCCAGCTTGTGTGTGCATTTATGTAGGCTATTTGTCAGTATCTAAACAGAGATGCACGCACACACGCGCACACACACACACACACACACACACACACACACACAGCGCAGAAGCGACCGACCAGCGCGGAGACGCGTCTATACGCCAGGGACACACCGGCCGCAGAAGCGCTGCGAGTAGCCGAGAAGCGGAGCCCTTTGATGTTAACGATTGTGTCGTTCACACCGGAGCCATATCGCTCTGGTTCACAGCAGCAGCGCCCCGTGCGATCCTGTCAAGTCGGGCAGGAAGTCGCACAAAGAAACAACGAGAGAATCCGGTTAATTTTCAAAATAAAACACAGCGATTGACAAATGCAATGATATGAACGGGAGGTGCTCCGGCTCGCACATGATCTCCGTTGCTCGGAGCTTCGCAGCGATTCCGCTGCCGGTTTACAGTGCCCGCACCCCCCCTGCAATGGCCATGCGCCCCCCGCCCCCCATAACCAGTTTGTAGCCTACTCGCCGCACATAGCACATAGTGTGTGTTTGTGTTCCTCACTCAGGCACACACACACACACACCCCTGGCAGCAGCGCAGGAGGATAAAAACATGACATGCATCTAGTGAAGGCACTTTTTGGATTGTAGCTAATTTAAAAGTCTGTGACGAAAAAAGAAAGAGACATTTTATTAAGTTTTTATTTGATTAAGTAGATTTCGTCTCGTCTTTTTTCGTCAACAAAAATGCGTGTAAATTTCGTCACAGTCAGTGTTTAAGGGCATTGATTTTGTCTCGTCTTCGTCTCGTTTTCGTCATGAAAAAAACCATCGTTGACGAATATTTTTCGTCTCGTCTCGTCTGACGAAATTAACACTGCTTCACGGTCGGAAAAATACGAGTTTCCTTGAACCAGTGGCGTAACATCATGGTGATGGGCCCCGGTGCAAATATTTTTTTTGTGCCCTATACCTGTTGCCCTAAACACAAGCGCGCACGCACGCACGCACGTACGCACGCACACACGCACGCACACACACACACACACACACACGGACACGCACACAGCCACTTGAGAGAACTGCTACACAAACTGGTGCAAAAATGACACATTGTTTCATTTTTCAGCACGTATTACATTTACACACGTTTGTTTTTTCTCTGGTCCAAACCATGGATGTGTTATGATTCAAACGCCGCACCACTGTCAGAGCGTCATGTTTCCATCATGACAACTGACGAGAGAAAGACGTGTGGCACGTTGTCATGTTTACATGAGCTCAAACTTGTGGCGCACACTGAGCAGAAGGCTCGAGGTCCGGCTGCATTCACATACTACACGGACCGCGAGCTCGACTGCAGCCACACCGAGACCTCGCGCTGCTCAGACTCACGTGCGTATTCTGTCCGCGTCAGTCCCGACAGGGATCGACACGGTCCGCCGAGAAAAAATGCAGGTACTGGCGTATTTTTTGCGTGTCAGCATGTAGAGGTATCAGTTCTCGTGGCAACCCCAGTTACAGGTGACTGGCCACAAACTCACCCTGCAAACCAGCGCTTAAAGGACAATTCCAGGCGAATTCAACTCTGGGGTGTATTTACCTATCATTTTAGGTCTAAAAGAATGAATCTGAAGATTTTCAGTTTAATTGCTCCTGTTTAGCGGTAGTTGCATCTGTCCCCGCATCCCCACGGCAGCAATGAATGGGAGTGGATGTAAGTTCCGCTGTTTATGCTGTTTCCAGCCCTCAAAGCCGCAATTTTTTTCCACAGACAGCGTCAGATGGCTACTCAAACATGTACCGAGAAGTTTATTTACTTCAAGCAAGCCGGCATGTTTGTAAAACTAGATCTAATTCAAAGTCTCCCGGAGTCTCGCGCGAGACCCAGTTGCAGTGCGCGGTGCATTCGGGCACAGTGGGAAAAGCTACCGTTTGTGTCAAAAACACAGGAATATCAACTCTTGACTTGCTTCAAGTAAAAAAAACTTCTCGGCGCATGTTTGAGTAGCCACCTGACGCTGTCCGTGGAAAAAAATGTACACTTCAAGCAAGTAAAGAGTTGATATTCCTGTGTTTATGACACAAGCGGTAGCTCCCACTGCGCCTGAATACACCAGCACTGCAACTTCGGGCTCGCGCGAGACTCCGGGAGACTTTGAATTAGATCTAGTTTTACAAACATGCCGGCTTGCTTGAAGTAAATAAACTTCTCGGTACATGTTTGAGTAGCCATCTGACGCTGTCTGTGGAAAAAAATTGCGGCTTTGAGGGCTGGAAACAGCCTAAACAGCGGAACTTACATCCACTCCCATTCATTGCTGCCGTGGGGATGCGGGGACAGATGCAACTACCGCTAAACAGGAGCAATTAAACTGAAAATCTTCAGATTCATTCTTTTAGACCTAAAATGATAGGTAAATACACCCCAGAGTTGAATTCGCCTGGAATTGTCCTTTAAGCACCACGGACAGCAGCTCCATATCAACACCAGCCTGCCCTGAGCTGGGCTCAAACCGCCGCTCATCTTGACTGACAGGTATCAAGGTGATTGTATAAATGATAATTTCCTCCTCCCATACCAGCCACTCAGCGTTACCTTATACCGACCCGCGTCGAGCTATGCCATTCACAAAAACAGGGGCCTGTGGCAATTCTGGACAGCTGTTTTTTCTCTCTCTCTCTCTTCCTTCATGGGCCCCTGACGGCGCCTGGCCCCGGTGCAGCTGCACCGGTTGCACCGTCGATATTTACGCCACTGCCTTGAACGCACCATAACAGTCCTCGTCGCTACGTCACCACATTCACGGCGTTCCTTGGCTGCACACACAGCCCTGCATGCCGTTCTCTCTCCTCATTGGATAAAAACTGTAGGATACGATAAATGTTTTCTCTTCGGCTCAGAGCAGAGCAGAGGGACTGAGAGACCCGTGTTTCAGACCAAACACTCTATGTAAGTGATTGCTGTCGGAAGATATAACTATTTAAGACTTATATTAACACAAATATATCACTTACTTCTGCTTTAAAGCAGATATCAGTGGAATGTTTTTGTTAATATAAGTCCTAAATAGTCCTATTTTCCGTCAGCAATCACTTACATGAAGTATTTCAGCCTAAACACGAGTCTCTCCGTCACTCTGCTCTGCTGTAACCCGAGGAGAAAATTTTCCTTGTGGGATACAAGTGTTATCCAATGAGGAGAGAGAACGGCATGAAGGGCTGTGTGTGCAGCCAAGGGATGCGCGTGAATGTGGTGACGTAGCACGAGGACCAATTGATGCCTGACAAGGGCGGGGGCTGCTAACTCATGGTGCGTTCAAAGAAACTCGTACTTTGTGTTTTTACTTCCTGTGAAGTCATACCAGTTCGATCTGGTACGAGTTCACGGGTCGGAAGTTACGAGTGGCCGTTATAGGGAACTTTCACAGACAACAGGATGGTAAAAACATGAGCTACGGGTTACCTGGAACGCTACCAAGTCGTAGTTGTGACTTGAAGCTGTAACTTACGGTTTCAAAAGCCTGCCTTGAACGCAGCATTAGCCGAAACGGCCGTGAAGCTGATATCTGCTTTAATGTAGACAACTATTTTTTTTTTACTCGCCTATAATATTTCGTTAATCGTTAATATTTATCTGTAAAAGGTCCTCAATGATACCATAAAGTGGGTGATCTTATATATGTCCTTAAATTATTGAAAATACCACACTTGCTCATTCACCAACAATGCAGAGTTGTCATTTCTTGGGCGCTTTTGCAATACCCATATTCCACCATCAGGAGGCGCTTCCATTGAACCAATGCCTGTCGTAACTCTCTTTTCCAGTGCTCTAGTGGTGACGTACTGACGAGGGCGGGGACTGCTAACTCCATCGGCTGACAGGAAGTTAGCCAAAACGACCGGATCGCTTACTTCTGCTTTAAGCTTCACTTTTCATTTAAACAAACTAATGTTACTGCCACAATTGTTAGATTTCATCAATGAGACCAATTTATCTCCTATCTATCCACTCCTTGCCAGTTCGTCGTTGACCATCCGTGGTAACACCTTGGCTCCTGAAACTCAGTTTAGATTTTTGTCCATTGTGAGATTTTGCCTGCCTCATTTTCTTTTCTCCTTTGTTTCTACGTAGTTTGCCGCTGCCTCCTGCACCGCAGCCTTGCCCAGCCTCACCCAAACTTGCACTCCAGCTCCACACCAGCCTGTGTCATTAAAATCTTAAACCTGCTATCTGCCTCCTGAGTCTGCATTGTGGGTCCAGCTTTCTGCTCTTTCCCTAACAGTTACACCATGAACACTGGGCTTCATTGTGTGTGTGTGTGTGTGTGTTAAATCACCTATAAATTTTCCATTTCCAGTAAAGTTAAAGCAGAAGTAAGCGATCCGGTCGTTTTGGCCAATGCTGCGTTCCAGGCAGGCTTTTGAAACCGTAAATTACAGCTTCAAGTCACAACTTACGACTTTGTAGCGTTCCAGGCAACCCACTCGTGTTTTTCCAACCTGTTTTACCTGTGAAAGTCACTATAACGGCCACTCGTAACTTCCGACCCGTGAACTCGTACCAGATCGAACTGGGGTACAACTTCACAGGTCGGAAAAACACGAGTTACGGGCTGCCTTGAACGCACCATAACAGTCCTCGTCCCTACGTCACCACATTCACGGCGTCCCTTGGCTGCACACACAGCCCTGCATGCTGTTCTCTCTCCTCATTGGATAAAAACTGTAGGATAGAGAAATGTTTTCTCCTCGGCTCAGAGCAGAGCAGAGTGACTGACAGACCCGCGTTTCGGTCCAAACACTCTATGTAAGTGATTGCTGTCGGAAGATATAACTATTTAAGACTTATATTAACACAAATATATCACTTACTTCTGCTTTAAATAAACTGCAGCAACGGGGAAACACAAAGTCCTCACACTTTTCATTCTGACTTTGCAGTAGCTCCTTTACATCCTGTCTAGTGTGTGTGTGTGTGTGTGTCTTTAGAGGGGAGGGGTCATTGGGGGAGAGACTGAGCAATGTCTGGTTGCTGCAGCCCCGGGAATCTACAGAGCTTTGTCTGCTCTGAGGATGTGAGGTTATCAAAATTACATTTGTGTATATTAAAATTTTTAAATCTCAATAACACACATAGGAACAAAAACTTACAACTGTTTATTTTGTAAATAAAGGTTTGAATCACTTTATTCTTTTTATTCATCTGGGCAGGCAGGGGTTGTGGATTGGAGGGGGGGGGGTTCTCTACCTGTGACTTTAGTAAATAATTTTTGTTCACCTTACTGTTTGTGTGTCATTTTTTGCGACTGGGTCCAGTTCCTTTTGTAATCATTAACAGTTTGAACTCAATAACAAACCCCATGCACCTAACATTGGAAGTTCATCACAAAGTCCCATTAAGAGCAGCCAAGTCGAGTGGAAGCAGCACAGCAACAGGAAAGCAGCCAGAGAGTAAACACACACACCAAGTCACTCAGTCTGTTAGACTGGACTCCTCGCCGTGTCGACTTCTTCTTTCACATCATGGGTGGTGAGTTTCATTCACTAATATCAAAATCGCTTTGTGAACACAGAGTGGACTTCAGTTCACACACTGTAAAATGTTAAAGCCCCAGTACGGAGCTTTTAACTTGATACACAAAAGTCTCTGGTTTCTGCTGATGTGTCTCTGTTACCTACAACAGCAAATGAGCCCAACAGTGTGAAGATACGCTATTTCTAAGTAGTCTAATTCTATACCTCTGGAAGGCATGGTCGGGTCGGACCACTGACGAAACGATACAAATAGATACATCACACTGCTAAAGAAAAAACAGAACAAGACAGAAAATCAGAGTGAGACTAAGAAACGAAGGTCTATAGCCTACTCACCGGTGTGAATGTGGTATGAACGAATAATAGTTTCTGTACGAGCTTTGGGTATCGATAGAAAAGCGCTAAATGTAAACCATTATTGTTATTATTCGCACCAAATTAGCGTTGAGGGTGAATACGGTGAATCATGCTTTTTCTCCTAAACCATCTGGCTGTTTCCTGACGTGTCCTGTAAAAATGGCCACCATGCCCATGGCTCTGTTATTTGTTTTTCAGCCTTTTCAGTTCAACACCCACTCTCACCAAGATCGTATTAATTTACGTGACCACCAGCTGCTTAATTTGCAGCACATTTAGGATAATCAGTCAAAACAGTCAGTCAGTCAGTCAATGTTTTAAGTTTTGTGCTTTCATCATAAAGTATCAGTAGATGATATCTATCAAACACATGACCTATGCACCATATTTTTGTACCGTATGTACAGATACTTGTTGTTTTAAACTAGGACAAATTAATCATTAGTCAAGACTGGCAACCCTGCACCAGATCTACAGAGATCATGACATAGACAAACACGGTCTTATCTGTCCGGGTTGATGCTGTTTGTATAAACTCATTAACAATCACCATAAAATAAAATAGAGCCACAGAGACTGTACATTCCATGTCATTCTCAGTCTATCATGTAGGTTTCGTATTTCCTACATCTGACACTTAATATAGGTAGGCCTATGACATTCTTAAAGACATTGTTGGGTAAAAATAAATGTTTCACTATTTTCTCCTAATGCCAGATGCAACATGGAGGATCATCCTGCTTGGAAAAAGTGGAGTTGGGCGCAGCAGCCTTGCCAACACCATATTTGGAGAGGAACTGTTCACTGTCAACCACGGTATCAGCTCTTCAAAGAGAAAATGTGAAGCTCAAACTGGATCCATCAATGGACAGAGGCTCACTTTGGTCGACACTCCTGGGTTCATTGATCCAGACAGGTCTGAGGAGGAACTGAAGCCTGAGATACTTGGATGTATCTCTCAGTGCTCTCCTGGGCCTCATGCTTTCCTTATTGTGTTCAAAGTGCAAACATTCACAGAGCAGGAGAAGGATGTCATCACTAAAATCTGTCAGTACTTCTCTGAGGAAGTTTTAAAATATGCTGTAGTCGTCTTCACATGTGGCGATCAGCTCCCTGAGGGAACAAAGATTGAAGAGTTTGTCAACCAGAACAAAGATCTGAGTGATCTGATGAAGAAGTGCAGTGGTCGGTGCCATGTTGTTGATAGTAAATATTGGAAAAACAAGCAGCAGGATGAATACAGGAGCAACCAGTTCCAGGTGGCACAGCTGTTCAACACAATAGAGAAGATGGTGATAGAAAACAGAGGAGGCTGCTACACAGCAAAGATGCTGCAGGAATGGCAGGAACAAAAAGAGAAGAACATTGAATCACCATCTTTTCTAAACATCAAGTATTTGAAGACATTTCTAAGTAAGAGATCGGTGATGGCTGCTGGAGCAGTGATCTTTGGTGTGCTCCTCATCTCAAAAATGATGAAAACCAAAGCAGTAATACACTCTATGCCAGTGATTGCCAACCTTTTTTGGCCCGTGACCCCATTTTGACATCACAAATTTCGGCCGTCAAGTTCTTGAGTGTGTTTTTAATAGAAACTCTTCTCAGCATGGATGGATGGTTTTGCTTTTTGCTTTTCTTTTGTATTGTCAGTCTTAGTACTTTTTCATATTTTTGAGCAAGGAAAAATACTGTATGTCTGAATTCATCCATGAAAAGAGTGGAAAGGACTCATCATTCAACTGTGGTCAGCTCAAACTCAGTTGATCAATGTAGGCCTAGTTCAAAAATATGTGGATCTGCAGGCTTTGCTTGTAATTGTCTCCTTTATTATTAGACACTGGGGCGTTGTTTAGCTCAGTGGGTAGAGCAGGCGCCCCATATGCAGTGGCTATAGCCCTAGCTGCAGCCGGCCCCGTATTGTTTCTCTTGACTGTGCTATCAATGAAAGGCAAAAAGTATTAAAAAAAATAATAATAATAAAATAAAAATAGTATGGACACTTGTTGATATTAGTTAGGTGTTATTATGCTCCATAATATATTCATGTTTTATTGCCCTGATGTTCAGCTGTCAACATGGGTTACACATTTTGTTGTTCAATTTCTATTTCTGTAGTAAGATAGTCCATGCAATTTTACCTACAGCCTATTTCTATCTTTTTAGTAATACAGTAAGTGTTTTTCCTTTCATTGTAATTTTTGAACACCGAGGACCTTTGTTGTCTTAACACTCATACTGATATGTTTTTGTTGTTGTTTCTTTTATATATATTTTTATTTTATTTTATCCCACATAAGACGCTCATGTAACAAACTACAGAAATGGGGAAAATAAAATAGGTTAAACAACACGCAGACAGAAAAATAAAAATAAAAGTACAAAAAAATTAAAAAAAAAAACCCACCAAACATCAAAAAATAATAATAATAAAAAAAAATAATAATAATAATAATAATAAAAAATAATAATAAGAGACAATTTATAAGATTACCACAGATTACCTATACATCTTTCAGTTACTAAGAGTCATTCAATCATTTGTGAAAAAGATAAATAAAAAACTACTACAGCCGTACAGTTTACATGATAGAAAATAGTTGAGGAAAAAGAAAAAGAATAAGAGGAGGGGAGTGTAGCCTACCCAGCCACTACCTCTATGAAGGAGCACCAAGTCCTGTGGAAGCTCTCTTCAGAGCCCCGCAGAGTAAATCTCAGTTTTTCCAACGCTAGGTGTTGCATGGCATCTCTCCTCCACCTGGTGGTGTTCGAGGATACTATGCATCCGAGGAGGCAGAAACCCCATGGCAAGCTGTAAAGATGACAGCAGGGGCCGTCAAAGATGACGCCCTGTGTGTCATTGATAGCACAGTCGGATTGTTTGACAGAATTCTACATCCACAGTCAGGACAGGATGGAAAGCCAAAATGACTTGCAAATTTTGAGGGCACATGATTAAAACATCATACCTCGCAATAAAAACTTGCTATCAGCTACCTTTAATCCATCGCTTGATTATGTTTATTCATATACTGGATAATAAAAATGAATGAAAGGCGAAAGCTATATAAAAATGATTGTCACTGTTGAAAACTAACATCACATTTTTTGTTTGTGCTTTCTGGCTGAATAAAAGTAGATTGTACTCTTTATCAAAAAGGTTAATAGTTTTGATCATTAATGATAACAAACAATATTGATGATAACAAGCTCTGATGTTGCTGTAAAATTAATGTACTATCATCACTGATGTTAAATTAATGGGAGCGTGCCTATGTTCCACTTCCCACAGCCCTATGTTCCCACGGCCCTATGTTCCCACAGTTCTAAGGTTTTCCTCAAAATTAGGCCCTATGTTCCCACTGGACTCTCTCTACCTATCTGGACTCTATCTATCTGGCCTGTCTAGCCTCTACCTGGTCTTTTTACTAAACTTAACCAACTCTTTTCTTCATTGCCTAAACCCAACCAATGGTGGGACCAAAGGGCTGTGGGAACATAGGGCCTAATTTTCAGTGACAACAAAAGTTAGAAATGTGGGAACATAGGGCTGTGGGAACATAGGAATGACCCCAAATTAATAAAGCAGCATAGATGTGTAACATGGGACATCTGAGTGTACTTTATGTCTCTTGTTGTCTTAAGTTTTGCACCACAGCAGGGTTTCTTCCTCTTTAATTTCTTGTTTGAGTATGGGGGAGGGGATGAAATCCCAAAATAGCCCCCTCCCTTCAACTGGCACATCAAATTGAAAGTGAAAGCAGAGTGAGAGCAGAGGAGAAAGGACATGGGAACACACGGAACTGGTAAGGCTAAATGGTTATTCTCTCTTAACTTGTCTGTCTTTAGACGACAGGGGTTGTGAGGTTAAGGTCACATCATTAGCACTGACTGCTGTCTTTCAATCTGCAGTTACTGAAATCAATTTAGCATTGTTTTTTGTGTAACATGGCAGCCAAGAAATAAAACCAAAAGCCCTTTAACTGTTTGTGTTGTTAAGGTCCCACAGACACGGATCACATGCTGATTGTGGGTAGAAATATATCACAAAAACGACCGTGAATTTAGTGTTAGAGGAAAGTGAAACCGTAAACACTAAGAAAACACCAAGCTGTGATGTGTAGCAACCTCTAGATGGCAGCACACAGCAACATCAGCTAGAGTAGGGATCTTATATCTCTCCAGTTGCTCAGAGTACAGAGACAGGAATGCAGCATCAGGGGTAAGGGAGGGTGAGGAAATGTGATGCTGCGCTTCAGGACAATCCCACCCAGGAGTTTCAAAGAAAACAAAACAGAAAGCAACTGGACTTGGTTGCTTTCGATTTAAATGTATTTGAGATAGCTATGACCTGGACAAATGAGAATATTCACAGGCTTATCCCACCCAGGAGGAGGCACGTTTTTTTTGTCAAGCTTACGCACTACTCTATCGTTAAAGTTATACTGTCACAGTATGAGTTTACAACTTGTTTATATCTGCAGATATCATAATGATTGTGTGTGAACTTTTGCGTTACAGGACATAATGTGAACTCCTTATACTGTGTACTGTACTGTGAGACACCTTTGTTGATGTAGGCATGAATAAATCCATACATTCAGTATGTAAAGCAAAACTGCAGACAAACAGTGTGATTAAGGATACATTCATTTCATCTCCTCCTATGCAGACAGACTCTGAATGATCTGGTGAAGAAGTTCAACAGCTGGTGTCACCTCACTGATAATCAATACTGGGGAAAAAAACTAAACAAAAAACAACTACTCCAGCATCAGCAAAGCTACACAGCTCAACACAAGATACGAGATGGTGATGGTAACCAAAGAGATGGCTCCAGAGGTGGGAGGTGGGAGCAATGGGGCTGACAATGTCTTCAAGAACACGTGCATCAAACTAACAGGCCCTTCAGCAGAAAAATTAGGGGAAGCTTTCTATGGGCCGGGTATCGTAGTTTTGCAGGAAATAAAGGGGGTAGAAAAAGGAGCGGCATATGCAGAAGACCCAGAGAACAGCAAAGAAAAAGAGAAAGAGCTCATCATAAACCGAATTGTCAGAGGAGCCTTGATGCAACCACCACCAGGACACAGAGCTGCAGAAGGAGGTGAACAAGTAACTGAGACAGAAGGAGCCATGGCAGGAGTTAAACCAGCACCAGGTAAAAAGTGACACATGCTTGAACAAAAATACTGTTATGATAGTTATTTGGCATCATATAAACCAGTGTTGACATTATTATAGTGAGAAAATGAGTTGAGGCAGTGCTGTTTGATGTTAATTACTGTTAATCACTTTGCTCCCCTAGTGCCACCAACCAGAATCATCATTGCAGGAACATCTGGAGTTGGGAAGACCATTAAAGGTAATGATTTACATATTTGGAGAGATATTGTTCAAATCCAAGAGTTGTTGCCAGGTGAAGTTTGACTGACACCACAATTCTTTGATGAAAAACGACAGAGCCTGCAATCCAGTTACTGTTGCAATGTAGCTCTGTGAGACCATTTAGTTGGACAACTGTCTTTGTCTTTGGGAATCATTTCATTGACTGAATTCTGTCCAGCTCTGCTACAATAGATGACTTTATGCTGCCTTTCAGCTTGTTAGGATACAGGACCTTTTTCTGGTTGACCTAAGAAGTTCAATTTAGTATAACTGAATATTTGATCTTCAATTCTTAATTTCAGTCCTGTAACAAGACTGTACAGGACACATTATTGCAATTAATATTTTGTAACTGGAAAAACGTAAAGTGGCTAATTAAGAGTATGAGCAGCACAAAAACACTATTATTATCCTCTAGTGCTAAAACAATACAGGGTCGTCCTGCTGGGAAGAAGAGGAGCTGGGAAAAGCAGCCTGGCTAACACCATCTTTGGAGAGGATGTGTTCAAGATACATCACACCACTATCTGTGGAGCAAGTGAATGTCAGACAAAGTCCAAATCTGTTCATGGAAGAAGAATCACTTTGGTTGACACTCCTGGTTTCTTTGACACTGACAGACATGAGGAGGAGATGAAGACCTGGATCACAGGGTGCTCTCCTGGACCTCGTGTTTTTCTCATTGTGCTGAAAGTGGAGAACTTCACAGAGCAAGAGAAGGATGCGATTGACAAAATGTGTCATTTTTTTTCTGAGGAAGCCTTAAAAAACGCTGTGGTGGTCTTCACTCATGGTGATCAGCTCCCTGAAGGAATGAAGATTGAGGAGTTTGTGGATCAGGAGAAAAGTCTCAGTGATCTAGTGAAAAAATGTGGCGGTCGGTGTCATGTTGTTGATAATAAAAACAGGAAGAACCGAGTGACAGAGCTGCTCAGCACAATAGACAAGCTAGTGATAGAAAACAAAGGGGGCTGCTACACCAACAAGATGTTGCAAGCAGCAGAGAGGGGAACAGAGGAAACCGGCAACAAAGAATCAGTAGGCAACATGCTAGAAGGAGACAGCAGCAAAACCAAAAACAAAAGTGTCTCTAAGAATACATGGATGAAATTAACAGGCCCTGCAGCAGAATCATTGGTAGAAGCTTTCTTCAGCCCAGCTGTTGTAGTTTTGCAGGACACTGAGGAGGCAACAGACAGAGCAGCAGAGAAAGTGCAGGCAGGAAAAAAAGTCAAAGAAGAAAGAGAAGTTGTGGAAGTGGAGACAGACGATGATGGTAAAGTAGAAGTAGAAGATCCACCAAAAGCAAAAGGGGGAGATGAAGCAGGAGAGGATTCTTCAAAAGAAGACAAAGCAAAAAAAGAGGAGGAAAAAAACACAGGAAAAAGAACCAAAAGGAGTCCAGAAGGACAAAAAGGAGAAAAGGGAAGTGGATTTGGAAATTTTCTCTTTTGGTTCCTTGGGGGCTTAACAGCGATCATTTGGGGGGCATTTGGAGTAGTTTCAGGAGGGGTAGGTGCATTAGTGTCAGGAGGGGTAGGTGCATTAGTGTCAGGAGGGGTAGGTGCATTAGTATCAAGAGGGTTAGGTGCATTAATATCAAAAGTCGTAGCTACAGCAGTTGGAGTGTGGGGACTAATAAAAACGATCCCGAAAATTGTAAAGTTAGTACAATTATACAAAAAAATAAAACATCTTTGGGTAATTATCAAGCAAAATTATGGACTTTTCTTGTTAGTGGTAGTCTTCTACTTACTGCTGCTGTTTTCATCTGAATACTTTATATCATTGTTTGTACTATCATTGGTGATTCTGTTGTCAGCGTTATTCTTGCTGTTATAGAAGTTTCAGACGGTTTCAAAACAGCTGCCCCCAACATGGCTGGCTCTTATTATAAGTAGATCCTGCAAGCCATAATGTTATGTTGATATAATGTTAATGAATTAATGTTATTATTTTCACTACATTTTCTCACTCAAGAGGGTTAGGGTTAGGAGACACATTGACTGCCCTAATTGTGGCTTTGAAGCCTTGAATTGTAGAAAAGTGATTGCAAGTGTAGTGTCAAATTTTGCATGTGATGGTCTATATGTTGAATGGAGAAAAGTGGCTCTATTATGTTAGCATTATAATCAAAAGTGTGTATTTCATTTATGATATAATCCATTTAACTCTTACTGTGATATCATTCTAACATTTGACTTTGCCCTTTATTTGTACTCCTGTTACTCTTAATGAATCTCTACCGATTTACAGGAGATGTGAGTGCATGGCTCCTCTAACTTCAGAGAGAGTAGCCGCTCAGCCCCGTTCTTAGCTGGCCAGTTGCAAAAGGGGCACTTATGCCATGAATTATGGGTAGAAAAACTAAAGGGCCCGCTATCATATCAGCCTGGAGGGTTTTGCACAAGAATGGGTAGAGACAGAAGGGCTTTGGTAGAGAAGGATTCATTTTGGAAAACAAAATGTTGATAGCATTTTTTTTTTTTTTTTTAATGTTTTAGTACATTTACTTCAGTAAAGCCTTCAACTATGTTTGGTTGTCATTTTATTTTGTTGTTGTTTTTTTCTGCTCTGTATTGCATTTTTGGCTACATGTTTGTGTGACAACTTGATAAATAAAGTTTAGGTAATTTGGAGTGTGATATTGATGGTTCTCTCATGGGAGTGATCTGATGCACTGGTGATGCTTAACAAAACTGTGAACAAACATTAAAATCATGGAAAAATCTCTCCACCACTGTTTCTTACTTACAGAAATACAGGTCATGATAATAAGTTATGAAAAGACCAAGACAAAAAAAATAGGCTACACCCAAAGTGTAAAACAAATATTTACAGTGATTGAACACTGAATTTGTACAGATAATGGCCAAGAAACAGCAGCATTTACTGAAAACATGAAAAACAGGCTCACGCCAGGTTCATTCAAGGTAAAGTGACAGATACTCTAGCAGTAACATCTGACTTGGATGTCAACAACATGCTTAAGGGAGTGAAGATTGAGAAATCTGTCAGTCAGAATAACAATCTGTGTGATCCGGTGGAGAAACATGGCAGTTGATGAGTGCGGTAGTGCAAAGTGAATGTTCACCTAACATGACACACTTATTCACACATTATGAGGCATGCCTCAGAATTTTTGATACCTGTTCTTTTCTGATCTAATCAGGTTTATCTATGCAAGATACAAGCTGATACAATACAACTGTCATAACTGCCACTTATAAATAAAATCACTGCTATCTACTGAGAAACTATAATAAAAGAGTCTGAAAATCAAGCTGCCATGCTCTGAATTAAAAATGGTAAGAAATTATGTTTCCTATCAGCCTGATATAAGAAGCTCTTTTGGTTTTACTGTATAAAAGTAAAGTGAGTGTGTAAGGAATTGACCCTTCGCGTAAGCCCCGCCCCCTTGGTTACTGTTGCTACGCCGGGCAAGCTTTCACTCCCAGCCATGCTCCTGGCAATATTTGGTATCGATTTCAAAGGAAATATCAGCAAATTTCTGGATAAACTGTTCTGAGATAATAGAGAGAAGAAGTCACAAAGATCATTCATAGTTTTCAGTGACGTGACTCGCGCAGGAGGATAAAACATCTGTTCAACGACACGACTGGACAGAGTAGCAGTAAGGGCTGGTCATTTTACCGTCTATCAACCCACGAAGACTTAGGTCATCTCACTGGTTGTCAAACTGCAAGTTTTTGGGCGATTGTGAACCACATACAGCTTTCGCTGCTGTTTTTTTTCTCCCAGCACTGTATCAGTCAGTGAAAGCAGTCCCTGCCTGTAGGATCCCTCGCCTAAAAGCCCAGGTAAAAGCCCTAAAAGTACAGCTGTCATTTTGGAGGTGAACATATGGTTATCCCCATATTTACACTTGCTCAAGTCGAAAAAAAAAGTCTGCTCGTATCTGAACATCTCTATATTGCTGCTGCTGCCGCCGCCGCCACTGCCATAGTAGCAGCAGCAACAACAACATCCTTCTCTACAAACAAATGTTTTTCGTCCTTGTCTCAAAATGTGTCCACAAAAGCAAACGTAATGACTCACTGGCAAAAGCTTGCCAGGCCTATAGTTACGGTTGCTAACGTAGGATTGGACAATAACCGTTTGTGGGAGGGGTTGGCGAAGGGTCAATTACTCAGTGAATGTCAAAAAATGATGCGAAGCCTGCGAAGCTAGTTCAGGCAGACAACTCAAGCAGCGCCCATCCTGATCAGCCCAAATAGGGCGGGTTATTTAAATCCCCCATTACCTGCTCATCCCTGGCTATTCTTCTGCTGCTAATGTGCTGCTGCTCTGCCTTTCACTACTTGCAAACCCACCACCTCGGCTCTGTCTCGTGATCCTCGGTGGGGGGGGGGGGGGGTCGCTTCATTCCCTGTAATGTGGCAAAGCAGATCATTCAGGGAACAAATATGAGACAGAGCCTGACACCAAACCTGCTGTAGCCATGCTCAAGAATATGCTATACTGTACATGCTGTGCTTCAGCTTGCTATGCTTACACTCATTAAATGATTTCTTCTCATTCCAGAGTTGTCTGATTGAAATAAAACTCCAACACAGAGAAAGCCTGGTTGATATTCCAGTGAGTCAGACTTATTCAGTGGTATATTGCAGGCCTACTGCATGGTTAAACAAACATATCAATGGTGAAAATGGAACATGCAGTAAGACAAAGTAACAAGATAGCCTACATGTGTAGTGTTTCAAGCTTTGAGAGCAAAAGCCAAAAATACTTGCAAACTGAGTTGTGTGTTTTATATACTAAAATTCATATAAATACATATTTGAATATGGTTGAGCGTGTAGTGCAGAATATTAACTATTCTTTTGGAAGTCTAGACATAGACAGGGTGCACCCTTCACAGGCAGCTGAAAATCAAAAATGAGGAAAGTCATGGATTTTTTTTTCAAGCAGAAACAATAGTGCCTGGTCATGAGTCATACTGTGCTGACACAGCCACTTGAGAGATGAGAAGACAAACCAGAATTACAGCAGGCATATTTTAACAGTAGTCACAAGTTCATTTAAGGAGAATTTTGGGGTCATGGTTGATGAAGTTTGGCAAATATCAGAGTATTATCTAAAACAAGCAGATTTCTGTAAAAACATTTTGAATTCTGCTTTTGTGAACAATTGCAGTCAGTTTTCACTTCTAGGGCAAATTACTTTTTGTTAAAAAAAGAAAGAGAAAAAAAGACCAACATACACAGAGCAATAAATAACCTAAAATGATACAAATACAAAGTAAAAGTATATAGCCTAACAAATGGCATTGTGCATCTTGATGGCAGCAGGAATGAAGGATCACCCTTTCAGTTCTCCAGGTCAGGGAGATGAGCCTGTTACTGCGGCACCTGTGAGAGTCTGTAGAGGGTGTTCAGGGTCACCCAGAATGGCCTTCAGCTTACACCCCAACCTCCACTTAACCACAGCCTCCAGTCTAGAAGTTGTGAGGTCAAGTCTCAGCTAATGCAATATGTGTTCTTATTGTTTTCCTATTCTGTCTCTTGTTGCTAAGGATTACCCAAATCTGCCCCAACCACTACTGTGAAGCAGCTTAAATTGTTTCTGTTTCCCATTGAAAAACTATATTTTGATTTGAAATTATTTATTTCGAAAATTTTAGAAAAAATATTCTTGTTTACAATGCTTCAGTTAGGAAAGCACGACTTTACACCATTCCCTTGCATCCGCCATGGCTAAATGTTGTGATATTCACAGGTAGATTTCATTACTGAACATCAAAATCACTGCTGGATCTGATTAGTCCAGTGCATGGCTTGAATTGTAGTTAACAAAGTGATATTGTTTACTGAAAAATGGCACTCTCACCAGAACACCCTCTAAAGAACAATGGTTAACAGTGTTACTGTTTAGCTAGCTACTTGGTTGGTTTTCCTTTACAGACTTATCTCTAAAGATCAGTTCAGTTGTCAGTTGAAGATATTCACATGAACTGAAACCTTGTGCAAGTGTGGAACACAATCTTTCTCTGGGTGTGGTTTGTTAGACTGAGGGACGGCTCAGACAGTTTGTGTCTCATTCTGCTATTGGCCAAACAGTAAAACACACACTCATGAGCAAAGACTTAAGCCTGTAATAATCTGTAAGAAACAATCACACAGGCAGTGGTTATTCTGCGGTTATCATGTCGGACAACAATAGTGGTAAGTTGTGTTCTTTTATTTTAAGCACGCATGCACGTGTGCACACACACACACACACACTATTAAATCACACATCTTTTTTCCATTTAGACTTGAGGATCGTCCTTCTGGGAAAAACTGGAGTTGGGAAAAGCAGCCTGGGTAACACCATACTGGGACAAGATGTGTTCAGTGTGGGCCACACTGCAAACTCTGGAACAAAAGAATGCCAGAAAAAAACTAAATCTGTTGAGGGAAGAGAGATCACTCTGATTGACACTCCTGGTTTCTTTGGCACAACCAGGTCTGAAAAGAAGCTGAAGGCTGAGTTAGCAAAGTGCATCACAGAGTGCTCTCCTGGGATTCATGCTTTTCTCATTGTGCTGAAAGTGGAGAGATTCACAGAGCAGGAGGAGCAGGTTATTGACAAAATAAAAAAGTGTTTCAGTGAGGAGGCTTTCAAACATGCTGTAGTTGTCTTCACTCATGGTGACGAGCTTGATGACGAAATGAAGATTGAGGAGTTTGTCGGTCAGAATGAGAAGCTGAGTGATCTGCTGGAGAAGTGCAAGAATCAGTGCCACGTCATTGATAATAAATACTGGACGAACAACCAGCATGAATATAGGAACAATGAAGTCCAGGTGAAAAACCTACTTGACACAATTAAAAAGATGGCAGATGATGAAGGTCTCTACACCAATGAGATGCTAAAAGCAGTGGAGAGTGAAATACAACAAAAAGAAGAGGGCATCAGAAAGACATCAGTAAACTTGTCAAATGAAGAAATCAGAGAGAAGGCAAAAAGAAAGGTCTCTAAATTCCTCAAGAAATTAGCTGGTGTCACCACAGAAGCACTGTTGGGAGCTCTGTTTGGTCGACCAGTGATGGTTGGATCTGTTGCCACAGCCATGACAGAAGAAGTGAAGGCAGCAGTGGTCTCATTTAAAAAACGTTTTATTCAACATAAAAAAGCTGATCAAGCAGCAGGGAACACAGGTAAGGCTTTTACTGACACAGCTAACATAATCTCCTCTTTTGTAAACACATATGAGACAAAAAGGTTTAATTTAAATTTAAACTAGTTGATGTTTTAGAAATGCCCCATTGTGCTCATTTAAGGCAAACATTTTTATAGCAGATGCACCCAACTGTCCAAGAAATGCAATACCTTCTGAATGGGCTTTAGGATGCATCAGGGATAAAATGTGAGAGGCAGAAGTAGAATACTGTTACGTGGTTTAGTGCTCAGTGTCACATTATCCTGAGTGATCCTCAAAAATTCACATAAACAACAACATAAAAAAATAGAGACTGGAATCATATTTTCAAAGCTTATTAACCGGAAAACAATAAATAGATTTTCTAATGCAAAAGAAATTATGACTAAGAATGTACATCTAATTAATCTTCTCTATTGTCAGACTTGAGGATCGTCCTGCTGGGGAAAACTGGAGTTGGGAAAAGTAGCCTGGCTAACACCATATTTAGAGAAGAAGATGTGTTCAACAAAGGCCACACTTCAAACTCTGAAACAACAGAATGTCAGACAGAAACCAGACGTGTTGATGGTAAAGGAATCACTCTGATCGACACTCCTGGTTTCTTTGACACAAAAAAGTCTGAGAAGGAACTGAAGCCTGAGATAGTGAGGTGTGTCACAGAGTGTGCTCCTGGGATTCATGCTTTTCTCATTGTGCTGAAGGTGGGGAAATTTGCAGAGCAGGAGGAGCAGGTTATTGACAAAATAAAAGAATGTTTTAGTGAGGAGGCTTTCAAACATGCTGTAGTTCTCTTCACTCATGGTAACGAGCTCAAAGACGGAAAGACAATTAAGAAGTTTGTCCGTCAGAATAAGAAGCTGAGTGACCTGGTGCAGAAGTGCAGTAATCGGTGCTGTGTCATTGATAATAAACACTGGAAGAACAACCAGCATGAATACAGGAACAACGATGTCCTTGTGAAAAAGCTAATCAACACAATTCAGGAGGTGGCATACAAAAAGGGTGTCTACACCAATGAGATGCTACAAGCAGTAGAGAGTAAGATACAACAAGAGGAAGAGGACATCAGACAGACATCACCAGAAATGTCAGACGAAGAGATCAGAGAGCAGGCAAAGATAAATGTCTCAAACCATCTAAAGAAATTAGCTGGTGTTACCACAGGAGTGCTGTTGGGAGCTCTGCTTGGCATTCCAATGATGGTTGGAGCAGCTGTCGCAGCCATAGCAGCAGCAGGAGTACTGAAGCTAACAGTACTGGCACTAGGAGCAGCAGCAGGAGCTGAAGTTGGATTAGGTATAGTTGCAGGAGTTGCAGCAGCAGCAGGAGCAGTCGTAGGAGGTTGTATTGGATATGACGAAGCTGATCAAGCAGGTTCAGTCAAAGAGGCAGTCGTGAACACAGCCAAGTCTGTGTTTGACAAATCTAAAATTATGACAAAAAAACCTAAAAGTACAGAATAGTGAGGATAAAATGCCTCTCCTTTTTAACATTTGAGACAAACGTTTATGCTTTTATCATGGCAATGCTGTCAACTATGTTATGTATCAGACATCATCATCATCGGTCCCACATCCTGCACCAGAACAACCCAAAACTTCAGCCTCACCTTCAACAACTGCACTCTGTCCCCTTCCCCACTCATCCGGAACCTTGGAATCATCTTCGACAGCCAGCTTAAGTTCGACCACCACATCAACCAGATCACCAGGACTGCCTTCTTCCACCTCAAAAACATTGCCCGTGTCCGCCCCGCACTCACCAACTCTGCCGCTGAAACCCTGATCCATGCTTTTATCACATCCAGACTGGACTACTGCAATAGCATCCTATACGGTTCATCATCCAAACTCCTCAATAAACTCCAATACATCCAGAACTCTGCTGCCCGCCTGCTCACCCACACCCGCTCCCGAGAACACATCACCCCTGTCCTCCAGAAACTGCACTGGCTCCCCATCGCACACCGCATACAATTCAAAATCCTCCTGCTCACCTACAAATCACTCAACAACCTGCCCCCCCCCTACCTCACAGACCTTCTTCACCACTACAACCCCCCCCGTGCCCTCCGATCCTCAGCAGGAAATCTCCTGACCCTACCCCCCCGGACCAAGCACCGAACCTGGGGGGACAGAGCCTTCTCCGTTGCCGCCCCCACCCTCTGAAATTCACTCCCCCAACCCATCAGAGACTGCACAGACCCCCACACCTTCAAATCACTTTTAAAAACCCACCTTTTTAAACTGGCTTTTAATCTATAAATTAAACTTGTGTATCTTGTTCTTGTATTTTAATCTGTGATCATTTTCTGCATTGTATTTTAATTGTGTTTTTATGTAAGCGTCTTTGAGCACTTGAAAAAGCGCGTTACAAATAAAATGTATTATTATTATTTATTATGTAACTACTGTATGACTGTCATCTCCCTGGTGTCTTTTTTTATTTTTCATTATACGCGATTACAAAAACTCCATATTGTCTGCGAACAGTATGGTTGGCATGGGCACGGTTTTGTTAAAATGTTTGATATAATAATAACTTTGAACTTGTATAGGCCACGTGTTGAATCTGAAAATGGTGTAAACAAAACAACTCAAATGAATTGCGTGTTGTATGTCATCAATAATTGGACAGGCAACAAATCGGAATTGGACATCACAGCCAGAGAGACTGGAAGAGTCACCGAAAGGCAGAGAAGTGGACGTCCTTTGGCCATATGACAACTTATTGAGACATGAACATTTTTTGTTGTGGTATACCCACCACTATTAGCTTTTGTTCCAATACATTGTTTAAGATGAAAAAAATAGCATACTTCTACTTAAATGCCATACTTTGATGATATAATATCACTGTAGCATGATTTTTTTTTACAGTTCCCATCTGACAGAAAGTCAGATATTCCTAACTTTTTGTGGGTATAGTATCACCTACTGGCTTCAACTTTTACCAGCTGAACTGGATTCAACTTTTACTTTCACATTACAAAGTTTTCAGTAAAACTACTCCTTGCTATTATAATTGCTATTACATTTTATATATAATCATTTTACTATGGATTTTTTAATGATAAACTGTGAAACAATCTTGGTGAGGGAACATGTGAAATATTTTCAGAATAAACAGTTGATCTGTTGATTTGATGAACATTATAAAGAGTGGTGTACAAAACTTCATATATCTCAGTTTCCTTTCTGTTAGAATCCTCCATAACAGATTTTTTTTCTTACTCAAAAAGTGGAAAAAAAAAAAAAAGTTCCAGGAAGCTAGGCTATTTTTCACTCAGGTGATGATTATCATACCAGTGTATTGCATCACCATGGAACCAAATATGAAAACAATGCAGTGATACATATCAAACCTCTCTCTCTCTTTCATACTGAGCTAATATGAGAAAGAAAAATAAATCTGATTTGGTTTTTATAACTATAATTTATAACTATTTAAACTTGTTTTCCCCCCATTTTTCCAATAGTCATAAGTGTTATATAGTGTGATAAGTACACTACAGACAACACTGAATTAATAACTTGTCAAATATGAGTATTTTTGTAAATTAAACTTAAAATAAAATAATCTATTAATGTCAGAAAAGGTTGAAATCATCAAATCATCTTTTATTGACACAGACATTGATTTTTTTCATTTCTATTTATCAGTGTTTATGGTTAACCTTACCCATTGTATGTGTGTCTGTAAATGCTGCTGCAAGTCTTCATTTTCACAGATTATCATGACCAAAATCAAAGAAGACATTTACTGTAAATGACAACACAGAAACCCTCTTTGTTATTCCGGGAAGTCAAGTGTTGGTAGGTGTGCCCTGCCACACCTGTCACCTGAACAGTTGCATCTGCAGCAGGAAAAGCTGTAGCAGCACTTACAAATGCAGCTGCTTGAGTAGGAGCATTGGCCGGTGGTGTTAGGATACTATGCATCTGAGTAAGCAGAAACACCATGGCAAGCTGTAAAGATGACAGCTCGGTGTGTCAAAGATGACAGCCACTGTGTCCTGGATAGTACAGTTGCATTGTTGAAAAATGTTTTACATTGACAGTCAGGACAGGATGGAAAGCCAAAATGAGTTGCAAACTTTGGGGACTCATCATTAAAACGTCCTATGTCATAGTAAAATCTTGCTATCAGCTACCTTTAATCCATTGCTTGATTATGTTTATTCATAAATATATACTGGATAAAATGAACGAAAGGCTAAGCTATATAAAAATGATTGTCACTGTTGAAAACTAACATCACATTTTTGTTTTTGCTTTCTGGCTGCATAAAAAGAGATTGTACTCTTTGTCAAAAAAAGATGAGCTGTATTGATAATTAATGATAACAAACAATGTTTATGATAACAAGCTCTGATGTTGCTTTAAAATTAAAGCAGAAGTAGGCGATCCGGTCGTTTTGGCTAACTTCCTGTCAGCAGATGGAGTTAGCAGTCCCCGCCCTCGTCCCTATACGTCACCACATTCACGCGCATCCCATGGCTGCACACACAGAGAGGACCGCCCCTTTATGCCGTTCCCTCTCCTCATTGGATAAAGGTTGTAGGATACAAGGAAAGTTCTCTCCTTGGCTTACAGCAAAGCAGAGTGACTGACAGACCCGTGTTTCAGACCAAACACTCTATGTAAGTGATTACTGTTGGAAGATATAACTATTTGAGACTTATATTAACACAAACATTCCGCTTACTTCTGCTTTAATGTACTATCATCACTGATGTTAAATGAATAAGGGCCCATTCACATTGTACCTGTCTTTCAATCTGCAGTTACTGAAATCAAATTAGCATTAGTTTTTAATGTAACATGGCAGCCAAGACAGACAACCACTGACCTCTAACTGTTTGTTATGGTCTCCCTCTCTCTCTCACATACACAGATCACATGTGCCGACTGTGGGTAGAAATAAATAATAAAAATGACCCTCAAATTTAGTGTTAGAGGAAAGTGAAACCGTAAACACTAAGAAAACACCAAGCTGTGATGTGTAGCAACCTCTAGATGGCAGCACAAAGCAACATCAGCTGGAGTAGAGATCTTACTGTAAATCTCTCCAGTCAGAGCACAGAGACAGAAATGCAGCTTCAGGGTTAATGAGGGTCAGGAAGTGTGATGCTGAGCTTCAGGACAATCCCACCCAGGAGGTATTGTTTTGTTTTCAAGCTTATGCACTACTCTATCATTAAAGTTAGACTCTCACAGGATGAGTTTACAACTTGTTTATACCTGCAGATATTATAATGAATGTGTGTGAACGTTTGTGTTCTTCAATTCAGACATTCTTTAGTGAATAATAAAAAAAGAGAGAATAAAACATACAGTGTGTGCGAGTTCAAGGCAAAGTTCAACATGGCTGCCTACAACAACACACTCTGGCGTAATCACGTCCAATCACCTTCCTGCTCCTAGAGCATCATGGGGCGTGAAGTTTTTAATGTAACTCCAAAATCAAATGAAATGCAGTTTCTTTTTTAACCACATATTCAACATACTGTTTTTATCGATATTAATGTTAACTTATATTTGACCTTTAACTTATTTATTATTTATCTATTCTACTCAAATAATGTTTTTCTAACAAATAAATTCTCAACATTTTGTCAATATGTAATTTATCCATTTTTTTCCACTCAGTGTTGCTACTATTGCTATTCCTATAACAGCTGTTACTATTCCTGTAACAGCTCCTCCAACAAAAATTCCCACTGCTGCACCTGCTGCACCACTTCCTCCAGCTGCATCTGCTCCTGTTGAACCTGCTGATCTGCCTCCTCCTCCTGTAGCTGCTCCTACCAGTGTTATGTGTCAGCAACCAAATATGAAAATAAAAGACATGCAGTGCATATGTCAGGGCACTTGGACAAAGAAACCCAACTTCAATTTGATGAACCAGGACAAAGGACAAGGGAAGAAAAAAGTCATATCACTAGTGGGTACACTTGATAAAATGTTTTCATGGTTCCATTAAAGTTACCATCCCAGACGGCACATTTTTGCCAAATTATAAAAATCTGAGTTTATCTGGTAAGTATTAGACAGTAATCGATGACATAATTGTGCGTTCACACCAAAAGCTTCCAAAGCGTCAAAAACGCTCGAGGGTGGGCATCAGACAAGAGAGCTCCCAAAACGGCACTTAGCTGGACAACTGTCTTTGTCTTTGAGAATCGATTCCTTGACTGAAGTCTGTCCAGCTCTGCTACAATAGGTGACCTTATTCTGCCTTTCAGCTTGTAAGTACGGGACATTTTTCTGGTTGACCTATTACATCACAGGCCACCAATACATGATGTGTGTTTTATATAAATTTAAAATGCAATTCAAATTCATATTTGAACATGGTTGAGCTAGTAATGCAGAATTGGAACTATTGTTTTGGAAGTCTAAACATACACAGGGCGCACCCTTCACAGGCAGCTGAAAATCAAGAATGAGGAAAGAGTCATGAATTTTTTTTTTTAAAGAGAAACAATTTACTGATCAGTCATACTGTGTTGACAGAGCCAAACCAGAATTAAAGCAGGATCATTTAACAGTAGTCACTGATCTAATTTTGAACATCATGAAAGGAGAATTTTGGGGTCATGGTCGATTAAGTTTGGCAAATATAATTTTATCTTTTTTTTTTAATATATATATTTTGAATTCTGCCCTCAGTTTCAATTGTTGAAAAACACAGGCTTCAGTGGCTTGTTATGTTATCTTTTTCTTTTTTTTTTGCCCCTGCCCTTCAAAAAGTCTGTGCACGCCACCGTTAGAGGTCTTAGTATCTACAGGATGTGAGTTCAAGTCTCAGCTAATGCACTATGTATATTGTGATGCATGAAGGCAGTTGAGCAGAGACGGTGGAGGGAGCAGAGTGGATGGTGAGGTGCTGAGACAGAGCTGGGTATCATCAGTGCGGTGGAAATTGAGACTGTGGTGACGTATGATCTAGCCAAGGGGGTGTAGGTAGACAAGGATAGGACCAAGCACAGAGCCTTGGGGGACATTGTGGTTGACTGGGGCAGGGGGAGAGGAGGTGCTGTTAATGGTGACAAATTAACTTCTGGTTATGGTGTGGTGCCGGTGAGATGAGACGTATCCTAGTGAGGCTGCAAAGCTAACCTATTGAACCAATTCTCTACGAGACCGCTAACAGTTTAAACTTCACATACCAGTACTTGAAACGGTAGAACATCAAACAATGGGGACAAACTGAGATCGGTTGGATAGGACTGAAACCATATAAGGGCTGTACTGGTGATGCCAAGGTGATGGGATACATGTTTGAGGAGGATTGTGTGGGAAACAGTGTCAAAAGCTGCAGAGAGGTCGAGGAAAATGAGGATAGGCAGTTAAAGGGATACGCCAACATTTTTTTTTGTGTCTTGCCTCACTCCGAGTCCATGACAAGCAGATCCTTTCGACTGTGCGTGCAGTAACAAGGGAGATAGAGCCGTATCGTCTGTAATTAGCTGAGCTCAAACGCTGGAAGTGTATAGGTAGTGTTAGCCTGCCTCCTACCCGTTGCCTCCTACCCGTGGCCCTTTACATACAGAAATCCATGACGATAGAATTTGTGCTTTTACTTTTAAATAGGAAGCTAACCTACCCTCGATGTAGCTAGCTTGAACCAAAATAAACCGTCTCTGCTTGAACCCTCCGTTTTGACCGATCTCGTCCCGTTAACGGCATTTGACCGCTCAAGATGCCTTACCGGAGAGTTTTGTCAGCTCTGAGACGAAGATCGGCCCACCGGTTTCCGTTTAGAGTTGCTGAAGAGTTTCTCTGATGACTTTAGATGGAGGCAGGCTACCATTACCTATACACTTCCAGCGTTTGAGCTAAGCTAATTACAGGCGAAACGGGCTCTCCCTCGTTACTGCACGCACAGTCGAACTCGAAAGGATGGTGTCTATCTGCTTGTCATGGACTTGGTAGTGAGGCAAGACACGGAAAAAAAAATGTTGGTGTATCCCTTTAATGGTGGCGAATAGTGTCCTGGGGTGGTTTGCTGTGAAGTGATGTAACAACATATCATTTTACAGACCATCAGTGTTTTTCCAGTTTTTCTTGTACATAAAACAAAAAACAAAAAAACTCTACACATCACCGCTGCTCACAGAGGACCTGATTAGTCCAGTGCATGGTTTAAATTGTTGCTTGTCAAATGAAATGATGTTTACTGAAAAGGGCAATCTCTCCAGAAGTGTTATTGTTTAGCTACTTGGTTAGTTTCCTTTACAGACCTGTCAGATCAGTTCGGTTGTCAGTTGAAGTTGTTTACGTGAACGGAAAACCCCGTGCAAGTGCTATGCGGAACACAACCTCAGTGTTGCCAACTTTCTCGCTAAATCTGGCGATTTTCCAACCCCTCTCGGCGACTTTGTCAAAAGCGACTAGCGACAAATCTAGCAACTTTTTCCGGCGTGTTTCTGGTTTGAAGACTCCAACGTGAAAGCATGTATCACTCCTGTTTTTAACGAGCAGGAGGCGATGACGTAATTTAACGACTTCTAGCGACTTTCATGACAGCCAATAGCGACTTTCCTTACTGAGGAGTTGGCAACACTGCACAACCTTTCTCTGGGTGTGGTTTGTTAGACTGAGGGACGACACTTACGCTTGACAACTCATACAGTTTGTGTCTCATTCTGCTATCGCCCGAGCAGTAAAACACACACTCTTAGCAAAGACTTAAGACTATCTATAAGAAACAATCAAACAGGCAGTTCCATCATTCTGCGGTTATCATGTCTGACAACAATTCTGGTAAGTTGTGTTCTTTTTTTTTTTTTTCTTCGGTAAGTTGTGTTCTATCATTAAAGTGAGACTCTCACAGGAAGAGTTTACAAATTTAAACTTCTAGTTTACACCTGTAGATATTGTAATGAATGTATGTGAACGTCTGCATTACAGGACATTAGGGATGGGGCGATATGCTTTTGTGCCGATTCGATTCTCTAACAATTTTTGGGTCCCGATTAGATTTAAATTGCGATTCTGATTAAACAAGTATTGCGATTCGATTTTACCAAGTATTGCGATTTTATATTTCAATTATTGTGATTTTCTTTCCTTAAACAAGAGCAGGTTGAACCAAACACTTGACAATACATCATAAGTCATATTTACAAAAAACAACACACATCACACCAGTTTGTCTGTTGTGTTTGTTTGTTCACATAGATATCTGTGAACAAACGAACACAACATGCCAGTTTGACTTTGTCGAGTGTAATGGCACAGAATACATGATCGTACAATAAAGATTGGTCGTCCCCCCAAAAAAAAATCGGAAAAAGAAATTGCCAGAAAAAAATTGCGATTAATATAAAAATCGATTTTTTGGCCCAGCCCTACAGGACATAATGTGAACTTCTTATACACACTGTGAGACAATGTTGTTGAAGCATGAATGAATCCATACATTCAGTATTTTAAACAACACTGCAGACAAATAGTGTGATTTATGACACATTCATTTATCTCCTCCAGGGCAGACAGTCTCTGAGTGATGTGGTGAAGAAGTGCAACGGCCAGTGTCACATCACTGATAATTAATATTGGGGGGGAAAAACAACCACTCCAGCAGCAGCTATCCAAGCTTGGCTCTACAGCTCAACACAAGATACGAGATGGTGATGGTAAACACAGAGATGGCTCCAGAGGTGGGAGGTGGGAGCAATGGGGCTGACAATATCTTCAAGAACACGTGCATCAAATTAACAGGCCCTGCAGCAGAAAAATTAGGGGAAGCTTTCTATGGGCCAGGTATCGTAGTTTTGCAGGAAATAAAGGGGAAGGAAAAAGGAGCGGCAGATGCAGCAGACCCAGCAAACAGCAAAGAGCTCATCATAAACAGAATTGTCAGAAGAGCCATGGCAGGAGTCAAACCAGCACCAGGTAAAAAGTGACACATGCTTGAACAAAAATACTGTTACATGATACTTATTCAGCATCATATAAACCGGTGTTGACGTTATTATAGTGAGAAAATGATCCGAGGCAGTGCTGTTCGATGTTATTTACCGTTTATCACTTTGCTCCCCTAGTGCCACCAACCAGAATCATTGCAGGAACATCTGGAGTTGGGAAGACCATTAAAGGTAATGATTTACATATTTGGAGAGATATTGTTCAAATCCAAGAGTTGTTGCCAAGTGAAGTTTAAATTCCTCGGGAGGCAAAACATATTTTTGACTGACAACTGAACTCTTTGATGAAAGAAAGTCCAGTAACAGTTGTGGGACCATTTAAAGCTCCATTTGGTAAAGTGAAAGTAAACTCTGCGACTTGGTCGGAAATTTCAAGACAATACTCCGTCAGGTCCCTTTATGAACCTCTGCCAAGCGCCCCACTAGGCCTGGGACGATAATCAATAAATCAATTAATCGCACGATAAATGAAAATGAACTCGACAGTTTTTCCGGCCTCGATATATCGCAATGTGCATGCGCACGTATTTGTTTTCCTGGTCTCTTGCCTCCAACCAGGCTGGATGACAAGAGGCTTCACTCTGTGCATCGGCCTCAGCACCTGGGCCGTTTGTTTTGCAGAATGAAAGGAGTGAACCCTCTTTTCAGTCATCCAGGATCTTTGTTTCCCAGAATGCATTTCGTGGCAACCGGCAGCGCTAGCTGTAAAGCTAAGCAGCTAAAAGCTATTTTACCGTAATTCTTGCTGCCGCGCTGTTAACACGTCACTTTTTAAAGTTTTAATATTTTTTCATGCGAGAAAGTCAAAGTTTAGATCCCCAGTCTGTGGTCAGTTTATCCACATATCACTTGTTAGGAGATTTCCTCCGACGTTTTTGGAGCTAATGTGGTAGCAGCGAGCAGGAGGAGCGGGGCTTCCCACAGTCTGCAGCCGTGTGCAGCAGCTCACGGGCCGGTCACCCTCCGTCATTGGGGGAGAAAACGACTAAGAAAACTTATCAGCAGGTTTTTAGAGGTTTACCGCCGGCTGGTTTAATACTTTTTAGGAGATAAATGCTGGTCTCATTGATGAAATCTTACATCTGTGGAAATCATATTAGTTTGTTTGAATGAAAAGTGGAGCTTCAGGTGTGTAACGTTATTGGACAGAAGAGCTGCACTGCACTGTTTATTATTTTTTGTTTATTTTATTTATTTAGGATAGTAGCTATACGTTCTTGTCATTCCAATTACAATGGTTAAAAAAAAATACTCATGAGAAATAAAAGTGTATCGCATTTAAAAGGGTCTACTTGCATTATTATGAAATATTATTATTATATTAGTGGTTAATTTGTTCTCAAAAAATGTGTCAATAATATCGTTTATCGTCAATAATTTGTGGGACAATATATCGTCCAGCAAAATTTGTTATCGTCCCAGGCCTACGCCCCACACATGCACAGATACACACAGGCACACACACGTGCAGGTGCGTACGCACTGACAGAAGACGTACCGTATCCATCAACCGGAGACTCCAAAACGATCTAACGTCTCTCTCACCATGAAACACACTCTTCTTGTGTGTGTGTGTTTGTGTGTGTAGAGGGAGGGAGGTGTATCGTCTTGAAATTTCCGACCAAGTCGCGGACTTTACTTTCACTTTTGTGTACGAGCAGCGATTGGCTGCTCCTCCTGCTCCCTCTACCTGACTGGTGGAGAATCGTCAGTCATGGTGGATTTCGGCAAATACGTTTACAGGCTGTAGGTGGAGCCAGAAGAGTTGGATTTTGTCCTAAAATACCCATTTAATGTCTGACTATTTGAATATAGTGACAGTTCCATCAAATATGACTGAATAATTGTTACCAACTGAAGCTTTAATTGGACCACTGCCTTTGTTTTGGGGAATCAATTTATTCTGCTACAATAGGTAGCATTATTCTGCCTTTCAGCTTGTTAGTGCGTGACCTTTTTCTGGTTGACCTATTACGTCACAGGCCAGACAATCAACACAAGTTAGCTAACAGAAAACCAGTAGCATGTGGAGCTGCCGGCTTCCTCTGTTACACAATTTTTTTAAACATCCAATCAAGAACAGGTCATAGCCTAGGGTGGTGGAGCATGTTCAGAGCACCAGTGTTGTTGTAAGTCTGACTGGAGTAAATATACAGGAGTAATTTAACTCCCAACTGCATCATCTATGTCTTGTAAGAAATTCAGTTTAGCATGACTGTAAATATTTATCCTTCAATTCTTCATTTCAGTCCTGTAACAAGAATGTACAAGACACATTATTGCAATGTACATTATTGCAAGATAACGTAAAGTGACTAATTAAGAGTAGAACAAGCACAAAAATACTATTATTATTATTAATATTATTTGTAATTTTACCCATGTTCTCCTCTAGTGCTAAAACAATACAGGATCGTCCTGCTGGGAAGAAGAGGAGCTGGGAAAAGCAGCCTGGCTAACACCATCTTTGGAGAGGATGTGTTCAAGATACATCACACCACCATCTGTGGAGCAAGTGAATGTCAGACAAAGTCCAAATCTGTTCATGGAAGAAGAATCACTGTGGTTGACACTCCTGGTTTCTTTGACACTGACAGACATGAGGAGGAGATGAAGACCTGGATCACAGGGTGCTCTCCTGGACCTCGTGTTTTTCTCATTGTGCTGAAAGTGGAGAAATTCACAGAGCAAGAGAAGGATGCAATTGACAAAATGTGCGAGTTTTTTTCTGAGGAAGCCTTAAAAAACGCTGTGGTGGTCTTCACTCATGGTGATCAGCTCCCTGAAGGAATGAAGATTGAGGAGTTTGTGGATCAGGAAAAAAGTCTCAGTGATCTAGTGAAGAAATGTGGTGGTCGGTGTCATGTTGTTGATAATAAAAACAGGAAGAACCGAGTGACAGAGCTGCTCAGCACAATAGACAAGCTAGTGATAGAAAACAAAGGGGGCTACTACACCAACAAGATGTTGCAAGCAGCAGAGAGGGAAACAGAGGAAACCGGCAACAAAGAATCAGTAGGCAACATGCTAGAAGGAGACACCAGCAAAACCAAAAACAAAGGTGTTTACAAGAGTATGTGGATCAAACTAACAGGCCCTGCAGCAGAATCAATGGTAGAAGCTTTCTCCAGCCCAGCTGTCGTAGTTTTGCAGGACACTGCAAAACCAACAGATAGAGCAGCAGAGAAAGTGCAGGAAGGAAAAGAAGCCAGAGAAGGAAAAGATTTGAACGATATAAAAAGAACAGTGGAAGAAGCAACAAAGATAGAAGACAAAGAAGGAGATGAAGATGGAGCAGCACCAAAAATACAACATGAAGTAGCAACAACAACAGGAAGAGAGGAAGATGGAGAAGCAACAACAAAACAAACAGAGGAAAAAGAAGCAGCAACAGATACAGAAGAAGTAGAAAAAAGAGCAGAGGAATCCAATGAAAAACAAGCAACTGCAACAAAAAAAGATATGACAGCTGCATCAGAAACAAAAAAAGTAGCAGGTGGAGCTTCAGCAGCAACAGGAGCAGGTGCAGCCGGAGGAGGTAGTGCAGAAGGAATATTTGTTGGAGGAGCTATTACAGGAATAGCAACAGCTGTAGGAGTAGCACTAGCAATACTTCAATATTCAGAGTGGGCTCTGAAAAAATTGATTGATTACATATTGACAAAATATTCCCCACGTGCAGTAATCACATTGCTGGTGGTTGCCTTGCTCTTCTTCTTCTTGTTGTTATTATTTTGTGTGCAAGTACCACTTGCTGGGACCATACTGTTATGGTTTGGTGTATTTTTAACGTTGTTGATGTAAGTGGCATTATTCCTGTTATTATAGGAGAGTCAGTGTAAATGTAAATTTCACAACATGACCTTTCTATTCATTCAATACCAAATTATTTTCTGCTTTTATGAGGAGCAGAACTTACTATAAACAATATTCGCCTTCGGTTCACAAAACAAAAATGAAAAGTTGTTATTGAAAGAAAGTGACAAATGGAAAATGGATAAAACAATGAAGAAGAAGCATTGAGTCTAGATCAAATAAATAAAAGAAAACTACAGTGGCTTGAATATGATACATGAGTTTTATCTGAAGTTTGGTAATGGATTTTTGCATAATGTTATAGCGCTATAGGTGATTGATCGCCTTTAATGGACAGGAGAGTTGAGAGAGAGACAAGAAATAGGAGGCAGAGAAGGGGGAATGACACGCAGAACAGGGCCACTCGGCGCAGGATTCGAACTACAGTCGCCTGCAGTGAGGACTATAGCCCCAACACATGGGGCAGCTGCTCTACCAACTGAGCTAAACACCGCCCCATGTATTTGTTCTCTTGCTTAACATTTATTTTAATCATGTATACATTTGCTGTGTTTGACTGTGTTTTATGTATTCTAGGTTAGTGTGTGCACTAGGATTGTTCAGATTCATATCCATTCGATTTTCAGTTCTAAGTAATAAAACTGAGGTGTTGGTCTTGCTTGTGTTAATAAAACCATGTCAGTGACAGCCAGGTAGGGTCCAATGACACCTCACTAGATTAGCTCTCATTTTCTTTAGCTTGGTAATTACATCATATCACCTACTGGCCTTAACCAGCTGAACCTGTGATTCAACTATTATTTCAATAAATTTCTTGAAGGTCACAATACTTATTTTTCAGTAAAACTACTCCTTGCTATTAAAATTATTATGCTGTGGATTTTTTTTAAATGATAAATTGTGAAATAATCAGTGTGATGTGATTTTATTTCTCTTAAACTTCTGTAAATAAAAGAAATAAACATTTAAGAGCTATCTTGTCTGCTTGTTATAAATTTTAAGACAATACCACAACACAAATGTATAGATAATGGACTCCCCAGTTGAAAGCAGCCTGTCTACATGGTAAAATATGAATTTTCAACAATAATGCATGATATAGCAACAAAGTGTAAGATTCCCAGGCCTACCTTCAGGTGAACTGAACTTTAGAAACGCATGTTGATATTTAAGAAACATTTCATTACAAAAAGACCACAGTGCACTGAGGATGCTAACCACCAAAAATCCATGTACCATGTATTTCTACATTCAAAGCTGAAACTGTTTATTATGATCAATAATTGACAAAATAGCCTACACCTCGAATTTATCAAAGGAAGCTTTAAAGTATGCAATAGTTCTCTTCCTCACAGTATCAAACTGCCTGAAAGAAAGATCAAGGAGTTTGTCAACCAGAAGAATGCTCTTAAAGATCTAGTGAAGTGTGGCAAACAGCTCCAGAAACATACTGTATAAACCAGTTCCAGGTGAAGGAGCCATACAATAGATGAGATAAGGCAGGTAAACCAATGACAACGTTACATCAATGAGATGCTACAAGTGGAGGATCATCAGCAGCAGAGGGAGGAACAGACAGAACAGTTGTACATACAATGGTGCAAAGACGGCAGCAGGGGCTGTCAGTGTCACAGATGACAGTCCTTTTCAAATTGGGTTTCCTCCACAATACATATAAGATGTAAGGCTAAGCTGAAGTGTGACTCTTGATAAATTTTCTCCCATGCTTACCATTACCAAGTAATGTCTCCCCCAAAATTGTTTTGTGTTTATTCATAATAAAATCCTGCATACGTAGGCCTAAATGTATAATGGTGTCAAGAAACAATGTGCAGGGTTGATGAGAAAGACCAACATTAACAGACAATGAGCTCCTCTAGATGGCAGCATAAACTAGTTGGAGTAGAATGATAAAGTCCCAGCTGTTGAGAATGCAACTACAGAGTACCTGAAGTTGCCAAAATACATCTGACATTGTGATAGTGACAGTGTGATAGTGTTAATACATAGTCAAAGGAACAAAATAAAAATGCAGGAGACCTTTGGACATTCCAGTGGGAAAGTATCACAAATATGTAGTGTAACCTTTTATGTCATAAGACCAAAGACAGACTTTTTTTCATCATCATCATCATGGAAGGAAAGTGTCAGACTAACCAGAAAACGTGGTTGATTTTGTATTCTTCCTTCATATAATTAATTACTTTAAATTACCCTAATTTGCATGGCCATCAATTATAAAATGCAAAATTTTGTTTCACCCTGATGTTATAGCCTAATACTATGCTCTTCTGTTACAATATATTGCTGCCCGTGTAATATACTAACAATGCGTGTTGACGACTCAGCTTGGAGCCGGAAACAAGTCAGACAGGTAGAAAAAAAAGAAGCAAAGGGCAAGTCAGAACAACACAACAGGGCACGATACAGAGGAGAAGGATTTGTATCATTTTGTGCACCGGCATTTCATTTTTTACACCATGGACGGTAAGTTAGGTTTATTTCTTCTATCAGTTCTAACAGTCTTTTTCTTTTAATGTCAAACTCACCTAATGCTGGAATCGAATTGCATAATAGATAAATTAACAATGCATAAATTAAAAAAGCACTTCTGAAATTTGAAACATGGTTACGTGTGTGTATGTGTGTGTGTTGCTGAGTGGAAGAAATCCTCCAGACTCTCATTCTTAGAAATTACAGCTGATTTAGTGAAGTGAGCAACAGACATGTACACAAAGACCACTACGGCAAAAATATCAAAAGTCAATATTTGTGACATTACGATTTACATTTTTCTTTCATGACACGCTGTAATAAATCTTAAAGCAAATCAAACGAATGAGAAAAACAGACAACTTTTACAAGTTGAAACAATGACAGTTGAAATAGAGATAGAGAATTTTTACTCTGTTTTGTACTCTCTTCAAGCACCAAACACATCCTGCTTAAGGATCGTCCTGTTTGGAAAAACTGGAGCTGGGAAGAGCAGCCTGGCCAACACCATACTTGGAGAAGAACTGTTCCTAATAAACCGTTCCCTTGACTCTGAAACAAAATGTCAAGTCAAGACCAAAACTATGAATGGAAAAAGCATCACTTTGATCGATAACCCCGGTCTCTTTGACCCAGACAGGTCTGAAAAGGACCTGAAGGCTGACATACACAGGTGTGTCACAGAGTGTGCTCCCGGGCCACATGTTTTTCTCATTGTGCTTAAAGTGGAGAGATTCACTGAGCATGAGAAGGCCGTCATCACACAAATTTGTGATCACTTCTCTGAAGATGCTCTGAAATATGCCGTAGTTGTCTTCACTCATGGTGATCAGCTCCTTGAAGATATGGAGATCAAGGAGTATGTCAATCAAAGTGAGGCCCTGAGTGATCTGGTGAAGAAGTGTGGTGGTCGGTGCCATGTCGTTGACAATAAATACTGGAAGAAGAACCAAGAAGATGGATACAGGAGCAACCACTTCCAGGTGTCAGAGCTGCTCAAGACCACTGAAAAGATAGTGGAGGACAACAACGGAGATTACTACTCCAATGAAATGTTAAACGATGTGGAGAGAAAAATACAGAAAGAGGAAGAGCGCATTAGACAGTCATCAGGAAATATGACACAGGAAGAGATCAGAAAGCAGGCTAGAAGCCATGTCCTAAAGACTGGGATAAAAAATAGAACACAGACATGGGCTCCATACTTTGCGGGTGGGGCAGTCATAGCATTACTTGCTGTTGCCTCTGCTGTTTTGATCAAATCAAAATTTATGAAGGCAACAAAAGAGGATCTCACAACACCAGTGATAACAGTGTTAAAAGACGTGATTGAGGTTCCACCAGCCGTCATGATTGAAGAGCCACAAAAAACAAATGCATTTCAAGTTATCATGGACAAACTTTTTGCCTTGTATGAAAGAATATACAATCCTTGAATGAAAAGCATTAAGGCAGAATAAAAAACACCACAAACTGCAGTAATCATTTAAATCTCATTCAAAAAAATATTGTAACCATGTTTGTTAACATGTATTCTGTAAAATAAGGATTAAGAATTTTTTGTCCTGTGCTTTTAATTTTGTGATTTTACCTGTGGTATGCTCTGATGAAGGTCGTCTGAGACCGAAAGCTTAGCTTTTAATAAATAGAGATTGCATAGATCTAAGTGTGCGGAGATCCCTTTCTTCAGGGTGATTTTACCTGTAAATAGAAAATCATACAATTGTGAACACTTTTCTATAAAGAGTTATTGAGCTGGTAAATTAAGTAGTTGATATTTGTTTCTTGTAGTCTCAGTTAACTCAGTTTTTTTTAATTGGTTGTTTGTCTTTGTCATGTGTCCACCGAAACCATGTGGGTCTTCAAACAATGATTTAAGGTTTTATATTAATCATTTCTTGCTTAGTATTATAAATGCAAATGTATTATGCAACAATAAATAGGCCATTTGGTCAAATGTTTGTTTGTAGTTGTTTCTTTGATTATGGAATCATTCAAATGTGTTGTTGAAGGACAACGGTGCAGAAACCAAATTTCCTCAGCATTAATATACCCCGGCCTTTAACATCAAATCCAATATTGATCAGATCCAGTACCAAAATCCTAATATACGTAACTTCCTTGTAATTAATAACTTACTCTTTGGCATACAAACGTGCCACACCATTGCATTTGTATTAAAGTAATTCCACATTTATCAGTTTGCTGCCTTAAAGTGCTCACTGCACAGCACCAAATGTGAAGTCATCTCAGGTTAAAAAGAGTCCCTTTAAATGAACTTTTTAACCAAGCTGTTGTGAAGGCATCTAAACTACAAGCTGCTGAAAACTGTCATTACTACATTCACGATTACATGTCTTTATTACTGTAATGTGCTCTTTAAAGAGATAGTTCACCCAAAATTCAAATTTCACTCATTATCTACTCACCCTCATGTCGACTAAGGGCTGGGAGAAGTTTCAGAGTCCTCCGTGCCTTCTTGGAGTTACAGCGGGGCTCCGTGCAGCACTGCATGTCCATATGACCGCTGCGAACACACCAAAAACCATCCAAATACCTGTAATGTCCCTCTTGTATTGAAGCCCCAACATGAGAAATTGTTCCAAAAAAATTAAATAAGTATTTTAAGCTTGTTTGTAGTGGAAGCTCCCAGCACTGCTCTTCCTGGTTCGTCCAAATTTTGCGATTTGCATTGACACCCAGTTCACGGCTCTGCAAATCGCGCAAGATTCCGGCAGAGCAACACTGGGAGCTTCCGCTACAAACAAGCTTAAAATATAGACTTATTTAATTTTTTTCGGAACAATTTCATGTTGGGGCTTCAATACAAGAGGGACATTACAGACGAGCACTATGGAGGTATTTGTTTTTTGGTGTGTCTTTTTGGACGAAGAAAAGTGAACTCCGTTCGCAACCGTCATATGGACATGCAGTGCTGCGCCGAGCCCCCCTGTAACTCAGGGAAGGCACAAAGGACTCTGAAACTTCTTCCAGCCCTTAGTGGACATGAGGGTGAGTAGATAATGAGTGAAATTTGGGTGAACTATCCCTTTAATAGCTGTAATTAAAAAAAAAATGCATTAAACAGCATGAGCATAGCATTTTAAATATATCCACATTTCAACACTTCCTGAATCAGAATGCTGGACCTCAACTGCCTCTATGATTCACTTTCTCATTTTTTGATAACCTTAATTACTGTGCAAATGACTGTACAATTTCATGCCTAGTACACCACAAAGTGTTTAACATAAATTTTTATTTTGTGTGACTTTTGCTCATGCTGTGTAGAACATATTTTACTATCTTGACCAACTGCAACAGGCACACAGAAATGACACTGTTCCATTGTTCAGGTGTGGCCCAACAAGTCCAACTGGTAGATAACGAAAGTATACTCATATCATAACAAGAGATCAAGATTTTTTTTTTTTTTTTTTAACGCAGCAAGGACTTCTCTGGGTGATTTTATAATGGCATGGACAGTGAGTAGAGCTTGCTTGATATACCTCAAAAACAATTCCTTCACACAACCTTAAAAAAGTGAAATGGATATTTAATATTAGGTTTCAGAAAGTTTTAAATGCGTTTTCAAAAATATTAATGCTTTACTCATTTAGATATATTTATTTAGCAATCATGATTGTTCACTGCAATATACTGATCTAAACGCCCCAAGTTTTCAAAAACAGCAAACAACTGTATTTATGTGTGTATTTTGTGAAAATTCTCAAGAATCCAGAATAAACACAGGTAATAAGTAACAAGAAGCAGCAGGCCGCACCTCGATGTCTCAGTTTTTGTTTTACTTACTTGTACAGTTGGTTCCCAGAACGTGGGAGTGGATGTTGTTGATAAAAAAAAAAAAAAAAGTCTGATCACTGGATTCTGTCACACCCAGACAGGAGGGTAATTATATCACATAAAATACATTGTGTACAAAGCCTTTATCAAGAAGCTGACTCTAAATCTGTCAGGTGACCTTTTCAGTCTGGGTGGCGTGCGAAATGGTCACATCTTTTCAGTTTTGTTTTGTGTTTTGCCCTTTCATAGACCCAATTATAAGGATATGGCTAAACTCATTAATAGTCACTATCAAAACATACATTAATAATATGATTTTCTGGGGTCCAAAAAAGCTGTCTACATTTACAAAAAGTAACAGACTGTACCCTGATAAGACCAAGGTCTTATAATATTTGTCTCTTAATGATCAGTTGATTCAGTGAAGCTCTCTGTAGATTTTGCCATTAAATATGAAAAAAAAAACTGTTCTGTTTCCTACACTTAAAACACATGAAAAGGTGAAACTGCCTCGACCTGTCTGACACAAAAGGAGGGTAATTATATCACATAAAAAGACATTATGTACAAAGCCTTTATCAAGAAGCTGACTCTAAATCTGTCAGGTGACCTTTTCAGTCTGGGTGGCGTGCGAAATGGTCCAATGAACACACAGTTTCACTTCAAGTAGCTGAAACCGTCATTACTATATTCATGATTGCACGGTGATCTTTATGATGATCTTTATTATTGTAATGTGTTCTTAAAAGACTGTAATTTAACAAAAATATTAAATACCAGAAGATTTTAATTTCAACACTTACTGTATCAGAATGTTAATTGAGTTTTGTCCGTTTTTGATAACCTTAAAAACTGAGCAAATTACTGTACACTTCGGTAACCCTTTAATTTCCAGGCCGTTAATTACGTCATAATATCAAGAAATTACCCAGAAAGAATGATTAATTGCGTAGTAATGTCAAGAAATTGCCTAGAAATAACGGTCAATTTCATAGTAATGTTGAGAAATATAGCCAGGAAATAACTTTTAATTGTGTAGAAATAGCCCAGTAATAATGGTCAATTGTGTAGTAATGTTGAGAAATATAGCCCAGAAATAACAATTAATTACATGGTAATGTCAAGAAATATAGCAAAGAAATGACACTCTAGTAATATAGACAAGTTGTAGTAGTAGAATTGCAGTGAATTACTGCTAAGTATTGGGTAATTACAGAGTAAATAGCCTGTCGTTTCCATGATATAGTCAAGTACTTTCAGTGTGATTAACCTGATGTAATTGTAATTTCCACAGTCTTACCTTATGGTTAGCTGCAATATCTGTTTCCCAAAAGCAAATGGTAGATCTGGCAACTGCTGGAAATGTCACCATAGTTAACCCATAATTACCTTTCTGCTGCCTGCAAAGTGTAGTGGACTTTGTTCCTTAGAAACGTATGGGTAGTTTCAGCATAACTAACATGGTTATGAGAACTTCCACTGTAATAGTCTTGCCCAGTGGAAATGTCACCGTAGTTAACCCATAATTACCTTTCCACTGCCTGTAAAGTGTAGTGAGCTTTGTTCCTTAGAAACGTATGGGTAGTTTCAACATAACTAACATGGTTATGAGAACTTCCATTGTAATAGTCTTGCCCATAACCCATTTGGATGAAAGATGGTAGATGTGGCAACTGCTGGAAATGTCACCGTAGTTAACCCATAATTACCTTTCTGCTGCCTGCAAACTGTAGTGGGCTTTGTTCCTTAGAAACGTATGGGTAGTTTCAACATAACTAACACAGTAATAAGATCTTACACTGTAATAGTCTTTCCCAGTAACCCATTTGGATCAAATGTATAAATATTTTCCAACAAAGATAAGCTACGTACCATGAAATGTCACAACATGAACTCTTTTTAGGAACATAGAAGCCATTTCCAAATAATGGAGGAGATAATTACCTTCACACATAGGCGTCATTTACGCTGGGGACGCTGGGGACATGTCCCCACCACTTTTTGTCAAGAACAATTTTGTCCCCACCACAAAATTAACTTAACATTATCCTAATGAAGAATGGCGAAAAAACGTTGATAAACTATGACAAATAGGCAGCTGAAACAGTGTGCACGGCGCAGAGCCTCTGCCGGAGCCGACTCGCAACAATGTAGCTTTGATTAAAGTAGTTATAACAGCCCGGAGCGGCGCGCTGCGCGCGTCCTCGCAGTTTGGCTGGTTACACAGGGAGCTGCTTCTCTCTCTCCGCGCCGGGAAAACATCGACCACGTCTGTACTCGGTTTTCCACACACACAGGTCTGTCTCTAGCTCTGTATGTATGTATGGATGTGTGTGTGTGTCTCGTGTGCAGACGCAACTGACAAATATGTATAGACGGACAAGCAACAACTTCATTACCGGTAATCATCATTTTATTTTTTGACCGGATTCTCTCGCCTTTTCTGTGCCCGACTTCCTGTCTGGTACGATCCGTCTATCCAGCTTGACAGCGGCGCTCACGGCTCGCGTGAAAAATAAAACAGACGCCTAACTGAAGCGCTGCCTCCACTCGTTTCGATTGTACCGAATGAGACAGCACCCGATATATGCTTAATGTTTGGGTGCAAAGTCACTGTTAACGAAATCAACATCTAATCTGTCCCTTCAAAATAAAGTTTATAACGTGTCTGTTTGGAGCAGCAGCTGACAGTGACAGTTCCTCATCACTAAACCTGAGCGACCATCAGATCCTTCCTCACTCACGTCGTGACGACGGGACAAAGTATTTTGGACATATATTGTATATTGTGTGTTTTTCCTCTCTATAACCGTCTTGCTTCAGTTTTTGCTGGTTGGCAATCATCTGGCACACCCGCTGTTTCTGTTTCTCACTCACCCTCGATGCGCATAGATGTTATAAAAAGGAAAAAACACAGATGCGTAAATTGAAATGACCTACTGTAGTGTAGTCTAACAATTCAATGACCACAGCTGATCACCAGCTTGTCATGCCCCACCTGTCACGTCTCTAAACACAGCTACGGGCTTCTTCTTCTTCTTTTTTTTCTTTTTTTTGCTGCGGTCCGGTGGAGAATTAAATTTTTTTTTTTTTTTAAATCTCGCAGCCGCATCGGGTCCAGGGTTCAACACTGGTCGGACCTGGTCGGGTCTTTGCTCATGTATTTGCTCAAACTTGGACCCAGACCCGGTCCTATAGGAGACCAGAGTCTGGTTGAGAACGGCAGTCTATCCGGGAAACGGTGTCAGGTGCGGTGCGGCGGCGGCGGCGTCGGGGGGGTGGGGGGGGGGGGGGGGGGGGGTGGGCAGGAAGCATATGCATATGGTCATTGTCCCCACCACTTTTCAAAGTAAACTGACGCCCTTGCCTTCACATTTTATATTAAGTGTACAATATTCCTGCTATAACCTATCCACCTTTTTCTGAACTTCATAGAAGAAAGGCAAAGTAGATTAGAGTACATGAATGGGATGTTGTCCTGTTAAATCTCAAAACTCATATTCACATGTTCCCATGAAGAAAATACAATGAAGCTGTTTTCAGTTGTTTTTAATAATTTCCCTGCTTATGTCAGCGTATTGGAACATTCCCAGTAGAGTTATTCCCTTTCCGATACCAGTATTGGAAATGCCTCCGATACCACCAAAAATGTTGGCATCGGTATCAGCAGTAGGCTACTGGAGTCCATGTGTAGCCGGGACGGTCTACTGCGTTGTGTTCTGTGCACAATAACACGGGACGCAGGGCTGGGTTCACACTCAGGTTTATTCCTGTATGATGGCGACATAAAACAAAAAGGATGTGAATTAAATGGTCATCTTCTCCATAAAAGTCCTCTCTCAGTCAGGAACAGCACAGACTGACAAATGCAGCACTATTTCTCCCAAAAAACTATCACATTTCTTCACATGGTAAAACATACAAGTAAACATCTCTAACATAACAATGGAGGCTGAGCAACCACACACATACCTGTATGATGGCGACATAAAACTAAATGGATGTGAATGAAATGGTCATCTTCTCCATAAAAGTCCTACCACACAAAAAATAAAATACATTTAGCATGTAGGCTAGTACATGGAGGACGCATTGACACATGCACACCACACACGCACGCACGCACACTCACGCACACACACAGGGAGAAATCGCGGCAAAATAACTGTCTCTCTCTTGCTCAAAACAGCTCTTAAAACACACTACACGACAGAAAACACCTTTCCAAACAGTTTTAGATTAACATTTGTTCATTAAATTGGCAATAAAACTCAACAAATGTAACTTTTCGGTCCCGGAGCCTCAACTACATACCTCTCTCAGTCAGGAACAGCGCAGACTGACGAGAGAGAAGGGAGCGACGTGCGTCATATCCGCAGACTTTCAAAATAAAAGATCGGTTTTGTAAAAATGAAAGAAATACAAAAATAAAACCACAAACATTTGAATTATATTAACAATAATCCATATTTAAAGTAAAAAAGAACTTAAATCACATCATCTGATGGATTTTGGTGAAATTAATAACAATAAAATGTGTCGTTTCCTTTTTCTATCTGTTATAGGCACCGATCCGATACCACGTGTGTTTATCTGTGGGTTATAAATACAACATGCAGCTAGAATAGAATAATAATTATTATAATAATAATTAAAATGATGCTGTGGGCCACAGATAAACAGAAAAAGGAAACTACTACACATTTTGGTGTTTATTTTATTGTTATTAATTTCACCAAAATCCATCAGATGATGTGTTTTGGTTTCTTTTTACTTCAAATATGGATTATTGTTATTGTTAATACTGTATAATTCAAATTTTTGTGGTTTTATTTTTGTATTTCTTTCATCTTTACAAACCCGATCTTTTATTTTGA
Source organism: Trachurus trachurus (assembly GCF_905171665.1). NCBI lineage: Eukaryota > Metazoa > Chordata > Actinopteri > Carangiformes > Carangidae > Trachurus > Trachurus trachurus. The sequence goes on along the minus strand of NC_139909.1, from coordinate 14,740,650 downwards.
AAGTCTGCGGATATGACGCACGTCGCTCCCTTCTCTCTCGTCAGTCTGCGCTGTTCCTGACTGAGAGAGGTGAGGCTCCGGGACCGAAAAGTTACATTTGTTGAGTTTTATTGCCAATTTAATGAACAAATGTTAATCTAAAACTGTTTGGAAAGGTGTTTTCTGTCGTGTAGTGTGTTTTAAGAGCTGTTTTGAGCAAGAGAGAGACAGTTATTTTGCCGCGATTTCTCCCTGTGTGTGTGCGTGAGTGTGCGTGCGTGCGTGTGTGGTGTGCATGTGTCAATGCGTCCTCCATGTACTAGCCTACATGCTAAATGTATTTTATTTTTTGTGTGGTAGGACTTTTATGGAGAAGATGACCATTTCGAGGGCTTAGAACCAAAAGGGCGTAAGTGACATTTGACAAACTTTACAGGAGAGGCAAAACAAAATTTTGACCAGACTTCAATCAACTGTATTCATTAACCTTAAACCACAACATTGCAACCACAGACATGCTTATATGAATGAGTATTTATGTAATAAACTTATGACATATTAACACAATGAACATGTTCTTAAACATTTTAAAATCAAAAAAATATGTCAAAAACGTCACATACGCCTTTTTGGCACCAAACATTTCCAAGTCTTCTAGGACATATTGGGCGTATCTGCTGAACAATGCATTGAACTGATTGAATAATTAACACTTGAATAAGTAATTAATTGTCATGTAACTCATTCATTAATTATTTTAAAAGGGTCCTATGTTCCCCGCTGTTGCTGGTCGATGGACTCTCTCTACTTATCTGGACTCTCTCTATCTATCTGGCCTGTCTAGCCTCTACCTGGTCTTTTTACTGTACTAAACTTAACCAACTCCTGTCTTTATTGCCTAAACCCAACCAATGGGACAATTACACTTCTCACTCAAAGTCACAACTCAACTTCTCACTCAAAAATAGGCAAAAATCTGCAAAGTCACAACTCCACTGCAGGTATGGGACAAAAAATGGCATGTTGCCCTGGTCTTTTTGGGGAAAAGCGGGGAACATAGGACCCTTTTTCTATGAAAGGGTTCTATGTTGCCCAGTCACACACATAACAGGTACATAGGAGCTGGGGAACATAGGGATGACCCCAGTAAGGCTCTCAAGGCATGATTCTGTCTTACTGTAATCACTCTTGTGAGGGCATACATTCAAAAACAACTCTGACTCATCTTTAACTTCTTTAATATAGGATTCATCAGTTTGTTTCATAATATTCATCAAAATCTTTTCTGCCTCAGACAAGTTCCATGTCTGCAGTTTTCTCAGCCATTTTCAATGCTGTTTAAGGGCAACAACTACACTTACGCCCTTCTGGCTCTGAACCAACATGTGGGTCCGACATGTATTTAGATGTATTTTTCAGGGCCAGAAGGGCGTAAGTGCACTTCTGGCTCCAAACATTACTCACATTTTTGAGTTAGGTCTTTATTGTTTTGTTGCTTTATTCAATACAGTTTGATCTCAGATGGGTCATTTTGGCATCATTGGATAGAGCTCATCAAGACCTTTCTTTTGATATATAGAACACATTTTCGCCCAAAATGTCACTTACGCCCTTTTGGTTCTAACCCCTCGATTTCATTCACATCCATTCAGTTTTATGTCGCCATCATACAGGTATGTGTGTGGTTGCTCAGCCTCCATTGTTATGTTAGAGATGTTTACTTGTATGTTTTACCATGTGAAGAAATGTGATAGTTTTTTGGGAGAAATAGTGCTGCATTTGTCAGTCTGTGCTGTTCCTGACTGAGAGAGGACTTTTATGGAGAAGATGACCATTTAATTCACATCCTTTTTGTTTTATGTCGCCATCATACAGGAATAAACCTGAGTGTGAACCCAGCCCTGCGTCCCGTGTTATTGTGCACAGAACACAACGCAGTAGACCGTCCCGGCTACACATGGACTCCAGTAGCCTACTGCTGATACCGATGCCAACATTTTTGGTGGTATCGGAGGCATTTCCAATACTGGTATCGGAAAGGGAATAACTCTACTGGGAATGTTCCAATACGCTGACATAAGCAGGGAAATTATTAAAAACAACTGAAAACAGCTTCATTGTATTTTCTTCATGGGAACATGTGAATATGAGTTTTGAGATTTAACAGGACAACATCCCATTCATGTACTCTAATCTACTTTGCCTTTCTTCTATGAAGTTCAGAAAAAGGTGGATAGGTTATAGCAGGAATATTGTACACTTAATATAAAATGTGAAGGTAATTATCTCCTCCATTATTTGGAAATGGCTTCTATGTTCCTAAAAAGAGTTCATGTTGTGACATTTCATGGTACGTAGCTTATCTTTGTTGGAAAATATTTATACATTTGATCCAAATGGGTTACTGGGAAAGACTATTACAGTGTAAGATCTTATTACTGTGTTAGTTATGTTGAAACTACCCATACGTTTCTAAGGAACAAAGCCCACTACAGTTTGCAGGCAGCAGAAAGGTAATTATGGGTTAACTACGGTGACATTTCCAGCAGTTGCCACATCTACCATCTTTCATCCAAATGGGTTATGGGCAAGACTATTACAATGGAAGTTCTCATAACCATGTTAGTTATGTTGAAACTACCCATACGTTTCTAAGGAACAAAGCTCACTACACTTTACAGGCAGTGGAAAGGTAATTATGGGTTAACTACGGTGACATTTCCACTGGGCAAGACTATTACAGTGGAAGTTCTCATAACCATGTTAGTTATGCTGAAACTACCCATACGTTTCTAAGGAACAAAGTCCACTACACTTTGCAGGCAGCAGAAAGGTAATTATGGGTTAACTATGGTGACATTTCCAGCAGTTGCCAGATCTACCATTTGCTTTTGGGAAACAGATATTGCAGCTAACCATAAGGTAAGACTGTGGAAATTACAATTACATCAGGTTAATCACACTGAAAGTACTTGACTATATCATGGAAACGACAGGCTATTTACTCTGTAATTACCCAATACTTAGCAGTAATTCACTGCAATTCTACTACTACAACTTGTCTATATTACTAGAGTGTCATTTCTTTGCTATATTTCTTGACATTACCATGTAATTAATTGTTATTTCTGGGCTATATTTCTCAACATTACTACACAATTGACCATTATTACTGGGCTATTTCTACACAATTAAAAGTTATTTCCTGGCTATATTTCTCAACATTACTATGAAATTGACCGTTATTTCTAGGCAATTTCTTGACATTACTACGCAATTAATCATTCTTTCTGGGTAATTTCTTGATATTATGACGTAATTAACGGCCTGGAAATTAAAGGGTTACCTACACTTCCAATACCTAGCAAACCACAAAGAGTTTTTTTTTTTAATTTTTTACACAAGTCTGATGTAATGACTATGCGTGACTTTTGCTCATGCTGCGTAGAACACATTTTACTGTCTTGACTAACTGCAACAGGAACACAGAAATGACACTGTTCCATTGTTCAGGTGTGGCCCAACAAGTCCAACTGGTAGAAAACGAAAGTATAATAATTTCATAAGGAGAGTGCAAGAGGAAAAACAGGCAACAAGGAGTTGATTTTATGACAACATGAACGGTGAGTAGATCTTGCTTCCTTGCAGCATCAACAATTATCCCACCTTAAAATCATGAAATGGATATTTAAAATTAGTATTTAGAAGGCTAAAATGATATTTACAAAAATATGAATGCTTTAATCATTGAGGTATATTCAGTTAATGTTTGTGATTGAGTTCACTGCTATAAGACAATTGAAATGCTGTAAAAAATAATAATAATAATAATAATAATAATTAAAAAAACAGAAATTAATTGACAGCATTCTCTATGTTGCAACCACACATGTGAAATACTTTCTTAACCAAGGGAACAAACTCTCAGAACAATTAAAGGTGCAATGTGGCTCAGTGATGGAAACATTGTTCTCTCATAGTGAATCCAGAATAAACTAGCCTCGTAAACCAGTCTCTCGCGGAAATGCATTTCATTTCATTTCTCACAGAGAGTCTGGCCTCATTCCCCCTGTAAGCGTTTGGGGTGGGCGGGAGTAGTAGCGTTGACAGACAACCCCATTCAGCCAATCAGCAAGTTGGTGTAGTGACAGGGGTTTGCACCAGCCGGTCCCTGATTGGCCAACGTGCTGTGTGGATGTTGTTGATAATAAATAAAAGTCTGATCATTGAGTTCTGTCACACCCAGACAAAAGGTATGCCAGAATGAAAGGTATGAATAGGTGCAGGCGTCATCCTCCCAATTTGACACAAAGGGCACACACACACACACACACACACACACGCACACCTTTAGGGACAATAAAACTGGTATGAAACGAAAGTATAATCAAATCACAGCAAGAGAGCAGGAGGAAACAGAGCAAGGACAACTTTGAGTGGTTCCAGTGATTTTTTTTCAACATGGATGGTGAGTTCAGCTTTTGCTGCTTCATATCAGTGGCAAGTGATACAAAATGATTCCTCCAAAAACAGAGGTGAACAGCTAGAGCAATGTAGTTACACAGAGACAAGAAAGAGCGTACTATATCACTGAAACATAGTCAATATTGTCTTACAGTGTCAACCAGAAGAATTGTGGTCTTAGGAAAAACAGGAGCGGGGAAGAGCAGCCTGGCCAATACCATATTTGGAGAGGCTGGTTTCCAGATAAACCATTCACCGAATTCTGGAACAAGTAAATGTCAAGCAATGTCCAAAGATGTTAATGAACAGTTGATTACCTGGATCGACACACCTGGGTTTTTTGACACAGAGAAACCTGAGGAGGAGTTGAAGTCTGAGATAATGAGGTGCATCGTAGAGTGCACTCCTGGGCCTCATGCCGTTGTCATTGTGCTTAAAGTGGAGAAATATAGAGAACATGAGAAGGGGGTCATAAAAAAAATGTGCCAGTACTTCTCTGAAGACGTCTTAAAATATGCTGTTATTGTCTTTACTCATGGTGACCAGCTCCCTGAAACAGAGAGGATTGAGGACTTTGTCAAGCAAAGTAAAGATCTGAATGATGTGTTGACAAAGTGTGGAAACCGTTGTCATGTCTTTGACAATAAATACTGGAAGAACAACCAAGAAGATGAATACAGGAGCAACAAGTTCCAGACAACAGAGCTGCTCAAAACCATAAACAAGCTAACTGAAAAAAACAACGGCGGATGCTACACCAACGCAATGCTAGAAGCAGTGCAGAAGGAAAAACAAGAAGAGGAGGAGCACCTTAGACAGTCACCAGGGCACATGTCAGAAGAAGACATCAAACAGCAGGCTAAAGCCAGTGTATTTGAGAAGCTTTTGATCAGAATGAAACGCAATACATTTCATTCTATATTGTTGACTTTTCTAGGTGTGGCAGCTGGAATTGGAGTAATCTTAGCAAGAGGAAAGTAAAATATCTTCTGTAATCATTACCAGAGGAAGTTACACATAGGACTAAAAATATTGTATCTGAAAAATGCTGTTATTGTGCTGCCGATATTGCTGATATTGTGCATTGCCTTTCTACCTTTTCATGTTTGTGCCTTTTTCATGATACATACAAGCACAGAATACTCAAGAAATTCTTTATGATTTGATTTTTTTTTAACCACCTATCGTTTAGTACTTCATAAATATTGAATTAATACACTATATCATCTGATCATGATTTGTTTTATGTTCTGTGACATTAATGTAACCTTTTATTCTGGTTTACATAGATGTTTTCCTTGTCCCTCAACAGCATTTTCACCATGTTTTCCAAATGCTTTATTCAACCATTTTGATTGTTGTTACATTTGCTCTTTTACACTTTAGTTTGGAAAGATAATAAATATGAATGCAACGTGTTACTACAGTCATTCTTGAAAATATATACCGTGTAAAATCAGTTTGATTAATATGTGTTTTTAGGCTTCCTCCTTACGAAATTCATGTAATTTATCGTTTGTGCAGTTTTTTGTCTAATGAATAGCTAGCAAAGTCATTACGGTGTGGAGTGGAAAAATATGACATATGGGAATACTATCAGTGTGGAGGGATTTCCTATACATTATAATTATATCGTCCAATGTTTGAACACCTTATTTTCTTTTTTTCATGATTGCTTCTTTGAAATATAATAATGTAACAATAAACAAGTGGATTGGTCACATCTTTTCAGTTTTGTTTTTTGCCTTTTCATAGACCCAATTACAAGGATATGGCTAAAGACACAGTCAATAAAACTCATTAATAGTCACTATCAAAACATATGATAATATGATTTTCAAAAAGCTGTCTACATTTACAAAAAGTAACAGACTGTACCCTGATAAGACCAAGGTCTTATAATATTTGTCTCTTAATGATCAGTTTATTCAGTGAAGCTCTCTGTAGATTTTGCCATTAAATATGAAAAAAAAACTGTTCTGTTTCCTACACTTAAAACACATGAAAAGGTGAAACTGCCTCAACCTGTCTGACACAAAAGGAGGGTAATTATATCACATTAAAAGACATTATGTACAAAGCCTTTATCAAGAAGCTGACTCTAAATCTGTCAGGTGACCTTTTCAGTCTGGGTGGCGTGCGAAATGGTCCAATGAACACACAGTTTCACTTCAAGTAGCTGAAACCGTCATTACTATATTCATGATTGCATGATGATCTTTATGATGATCTTTATTATTGAAATGTGTTCTTAAGACTGTAGGCCTAATTTAACAAAACTATTAAATACCAGAAGATTTTAATTTCAACACTTCCTGTATCAGAATTTTAATTGAGTTTTGTCAGTTTTTGATAACCTTAAAACCTGCGTCTGATAGAAGTCTGATATAATGACTATGCGTGACTTTTGCTCATGCTGCGTAGAACACATTTGACTATCTTGACTAACTGCAACAGGCACACAGAAAATTACACTGTTCCATTGTTCAGGTGTGGCCCAACAAGTCCAACTGGTAGAAAACGAAAGAAGAATCATATCATAAGGAGAGTGCAAGAGGAAAAACAGACAACAAGGACTTCTCTGGGTGATTTTATGACAACATGAACGGTGAGTACATCTTGCTTCCCGATAGTTCGATAGATCGATAGATAGGGTTATCCCATCTCACAAAAGTGTAGCAACTATAGGCCTACACATTGCAATAGGGTCTTAGTTAATGTTTATGATTGAGTTCACTGCCATAAGACAATTGAAATGCTGTAAAATACATATTTTATATATATAAAATATATTTTATTTTATGTTACAATATAAAAGAAATGAATTGACAGCATTCTCTATCATAAACGCATGCAAAATACTTTCTTAACCAAGGGAACAAACTCTCAGAACAATTAAAAGTGCAATGTGGCTCAGTGATGGAAACATTGTTCTCTCATAGTGCCGACTCCAAGGAGGATCGTCCTGCTGGGAAAAAGTGGAGCTGGGAAAAGCAGCCTGGCCAACACTATACTGGGAGAGGGTGTGTTCAAGATAAGTCATGCCCCCACCTCAGAGAAAAGTCCGTCTCGTTCAGAAACCAAGCAGGTCAATGGGAAAAGCATCACTCTGATCGACACCCACAGTTTTTTTGACACATGTGGGTCTGAGGAGTTACTCAAGACTGAGATACTGAGGTGCATCACAGAGTGCGCTCCGGGGCCTCATGCGTTTCTCATTGTGCTTAAAGTGGAGAAATTCACACAGCAAGAGAAAGAGGTCATCAAGCACATACGCCGAAATTTCTCTGATGATGCTCTGAAATATTCAGCAGTTGTCTTCACTCACGGTGACCAGCTCAGTGAGGGAATGAAAATTGACGAGTTTGTCAGTCAGAATGAAGGCCTGAGTGATCTGGTGAAGAAGTGTGGAGGCCGTTGCCATGTTGTTGACAATAAATACTGGAAAGACAACAAAGAAGATGACTACAGAAGTAACCGGTTCCAGGTGCTGCAAATACTCAACACAGTGGACAAAATAACAGATGCAAACAAAGGAGGCTACTACACCAATGATATGCTGCAGGCAGTGAAAACAGAAATACAGAGAGAGGAGGAGCACATTAAACAGTCACCAGGAAATATGTCACAGAAGGAGATTAGACAGAAGGCTACAGCCAGTGTATTTGACAAGTTAATGATTAAATTAGCGGGTGCAACAACAGGAGCATTATTAGGAGCTTTACTTGGTGTTGCAGACATGGTCATGACAAATTCACAGGGACTTTCTGATGTGAGAGCACTGGCATCAACAGCAGAAGGAAGAACACAAGTTGCACTGGCTGCTCTGAGGGGGGGTAGAATAGGACTTGATGCCGCTGAAGGGGCAAAATCTCCAAAAGAAGCTGCACAGAGAGCAGCGCAGGCTACCTGGAACTCTTCCAGATTTAGTTCGGGGACAGGGCCTCCATTAAATTAGAACAGAGCAGAGCACAGATAAAAAGATATACGAGTCCACAAAGGGAGAGAGATTGAGGCCGCATGTAACAGTTGGGCAGCACTGATGTTGATGATAACATCAAATCATGTCAATACTAATTACTAACTAGACAAAGATGGGCTATTTGTTTTAAATCTGGATAACTCGTGTTTATGATATTTCTACAGGTCTCAGAAGCTGGCCAATGTCATTTGTGGGTTGAGTACATTGTTATGAATGATCCAACAGAATACAATCTGTTGGTTGTCTTTTCGTTGTTGTTTCTCTATGCTGTACTGACTATAATTAAATTAACATAAACAGAAAAAGTGTTTATATTATGTAAGTCAATCGAAATCATTCCTATCTTGGGGAGAGGAAAGGCATTTCGTGTGATACGGTACTTTTCAAAGATTAAAACACGGTGATTCATGTAACTTTATTTTATGGTGTTAACTTTGAGATGTGAAGGTTTCTGCTTGACAAATAAACTGATGTGTGATTTAAGGGATTTTGTGTCTGTTTGGTTATGTTAGAATACATTTCACAACTAAAATTTGCTATTCATGTTTGGAAAAAATCCAAAAGCCACATTGAGCTTCCATCAGAAATGCTCACAAAAACTGCAACAGGTTCATTAATATTCTGAGAAAATCTGGTATTTTCAGCTCCCTCCCTCCCAGTACACACCTGGAGTATCAAACAATTATCCTCTAAAAACAATAACACAGATTACAGATTATATGAATACAACCGTAAAGACAAGACAGACAACAGTACCACTAAGTGGATCTGTGATAAAAAGAAACACACACACCAAAAAACACCAAATTCCAACCAACCACATTCCAAAAGCTAACTTAAAAAATGTACAGACTGAGAGTATCAAGTCCGTTCACACACATACATAGGTAATCAATCCGTCCTTCAGATTGAGTTCTGAAATGAATCTAGATTGGACTCTGTGGCAAAAGCAGTTCAAAATGGAATGATCTTGCAGTCACTGTGAGGAAATTTCCATCAAAACCCCAAAATTATGTCACTTTCTTTGATGATGGGAGGATGCAAAAAAAACTCGCCGTTTGTTGATCCAAATCAACAAGAAAATGCTGTGCGTTTTTGCTTCTTCTTCTTGTTATGTGTTAGCAGTATTGGCAATAGAGAGAAAAATAAAAATGACAATCTCAGGGATTAGTTTGCGGGAGCGGACCATCAGCAAAGTAGGTACGGACTGGAGTACATCAAACATCTAATTGGTAGAATGGCTCGCACAAAGATACCAGTGTTTCCCATACGTAGACTAATGTGTGGCGAATCAAGACCAAGCGCCACAAATTGACCCCCCAATTCAGTATTGGGCAGACACACAATAATAATCTACCAGTTGCTATTATTTTGCACCCTTTTCCACTACACAGTAACTCGGCTCGACTCAACTCGATTTAGGTTCTTTTCCATCGCAGCGGAAAAACTGTCTACTGTATAAATAATTATGTGATACTGGACAGCCTTTTCCATTACCAGGTGCAAGAAAACAATGTTGGAAATTTGGAAGTTTAATACTTCAAACTTATTCCTGATGGTAATCAAAAATCTTACACACAGTAGCTTGTAAACAGTGGCTATTTAAGAGCTATCTTGTCTGCTTGATATACATTTTAAGACAAATTTAATGGCAGCAGTTGAAAGCAGTCTGTCTATGGTAGAATCTGAATTTTCAACAATAATGCATGATGCATCAATTTTATAGTAGCAACAAAGTGTAAGATTCCCAGTCCTACCTTCAGGTGAACTGGACTCCAAAGGAAACCCCAACAGTCAACGTCCACTTCCAGGGTCTTCGCTGCCTCTCCTGCAATGAGTGATGGTGAGCTGATTAGCTGGCTAGGCCGTGAGCTTAAAAAAACATACTAGGGGACGCTAAATTTAGCTGATAGCATACTAGCCAATCACCTGTTAGCTAACCATGCTGAGTATACTTTTATATTTCTCTGAATGAATTAAGTGTGTAGTTACACAAGTTTAATTAGGGGATTCAACCACGTCAAAATGTATCGTGCGCGTTCAACGTCAATGCGCAGCAGAGAATGTATATTTTGATTAATTAATTGCTCACTTTCACCTGGCTTCTTCTCTGGAGGAGGGTCTGGGCTAGCGAGACTAATTGCTCACCTACTCTGCTGCAGCTGTTGTCGGCAACTTCGGGTAGAAACCATTATGGAAAGGGGGTGCGCGACTTTTTGAGATATGATGCGGAAGAGGACTAGGCCTACGTTTCATCCATAGCCTACTAAAAGTGTTCATTAGAAGTTATGTAATCAAGCATAACCGCGATATAATCTAATATTAAACGTAATAAAAACATTTTTAAAAAATGATCAGGTAAATCTTGTGGAACCTCCCACCCCCTTCTTGAATGGGCGTTCCCCGACGTGTTTGATTTAATGAGCGGCATTCTTTGCACGTGAGAAGGTGAACACAATGGCCGAAGAGCAACACGAGTCTGGCGTCCAGTTGGACCACAGTCAGTTCTGCTGTGCAATTTGTCTGCACCTGCTGAAGGAGCCCGTCACCATCCACTGTGGACACAGCTACTGCAAAAGCTGTATTGATGGTTACTGGGACTGTGTGGAGGGAACTGGGACATACAGCTGCCCTCAGTGCAGGGAGTCCTTCAATTCGAGGCCTGTTCTGCGGAGGAACAACATGTTGGCTGAGGTAGGGGGGAATATACATTCTTTGTAAAAGAAGATGCATTTATTCATCTGATTCTTCATCACCTCACTCAACGAAACATGTTAAAGTCAGACATAAAATTTAACTTTTGGTGGTGGAGGTCATCATTGTCTTCAGATTATAAAAAATCAAGTGTAGAACTGAGGCTCGTGGCTATTGCCCCCCTGTTTTTTTTTTTTTTTTCCATTTCATTCTGCTTTTCATGTAATGTGCAGCAATTGGCTTTATGCACAGCTGCACTACTTCCCGAACTTCAGACAGCTCCTTTATTTCCTGTTGCCATTATTGGACAAACTGATTAATCCAGGTGTGTCTGATTGTCAGGCACACCTGGATTAATCAGTTTGTCCAATAATGGCAGACAGGAAACAAAGGAGCTGTCTGAAGTTCAGGAAGTAGTGCAGCTGAAGGTGTATAAAGCCAATTCTCACCACCTTACTTTTTTTTTTTTTCTTCATCCCGGCAGGTTGTGGAGAAGCTGGAGGTAACGAGCACCCACCAGGCGGCTCCCAGTGCTGCCGGCCCATCAGATGTTGCCTGTGATCTCTGCTGTGGGACCAAACCTAAGAAAGCCACCATGTCCTGCCTGACATGTTTGGCGTCTTACTGTCCATTTCACCTGGAGTCTCACACTACTCCAGTGCTGAGGACACACCAGTTGGTCGCAGCGAGAGTACCACTGCAGGCCAAGATATGTACCAAGCACAACCAGCTAATGAAGCTCTTCTGCCAGACGGACAAGAAGTTAATCTGCTATCTGTGCAGTTTCCATGGCCATAAGCACCACAATATGACCACGGCTACAGCAGTGAGAGCTATCGAACAGGTAGAATCAAGAATACAGCAAAATTAGTAAACAGAAACTGTAGACAGAGTAGATTTTTATCAGCAGGAAAGATTAACAGTGTTGCACTAACAAAATCCTTTCAGAAACAACTGACTGTGAGACAAAAGATGGTCCAGAAGAATTTCCAGGAGAGGGAAGATGAGCTGAAAGAGCTGGGGAAAGCTCTCAAGGATTTCAAGGTATGGATATGTAATCAGTGTACAATACTCAAGCCACAGATTTTATCAGCTAATATTTCTGTTGAAGCTACAGAATTAACTGCATGTTTGCATACTAGTTTCCCTATCACTTCCCCATTTGCATAGAATAACAAACCTTTAACTAGTACAGTGTCTATTTGCCGGCTACTGGATTTAGTTACACATGCACATTAGTATACTGGACCACTGGATGTTAATTTGTCTTGAATATACTATGTAATAGGTAATGTGGAATCTAAACTACCAGTCTCAAAGAAGGACTTTGCCACGCAGAACATATTGTATAATAGAATCTGGTCTGTCTTTGTGAACAGCTCTGTACCCGAACTACAGTGAAGTCCTGCGATAAGATCTTTGAAGAGCTGTCCTCTTCCGTAAGCAAAAGACATGCAGAGATGAAGGTGCTGATTGAAGCACAGCATGAAAATGCAGTGGCTCAGGCTGAAGATCTGCAGCTGTACCTGGAGGAGGAGATCGCCAGGCTGAAGAAGAGACACACCGACCTGGAAGAGCTCTCTCTTACAGAAGACCACATCCACTTCCTACAGGTGTTGGATACTTTCTGTGTTGAGATGGGCAACTTTTTAAAAGTATTTTTATAGCTTGTATAATCCTCATGTCCAAGTTTCAATCCATTACCATCTGTACCTGAACAAAGACGGAGCACATCTCGGCTCATTAAATTAGGGCAAATGCGTTACCCAAAGGTGACATCTGCTGGTCAATTTTTGACATAACAATAAATGAGGCTGAGGATGATTCTGGAATATCTTGGTTGTCTGTAATTTTGTCTCTCCTCTGGTGTCTGACTTGTTGTCTTCTCTTCAGGCTCTCCAGACTATCTCCCCCTCCGGTGATTCTTCCGATTTGCCATCTGAAGCTGTTGTTGGTCCTCAACAACTCGGATCTCTAACCAACTGTGTGTCGAAGCTGAAAAATGGCATGGAGAAGCTCTTTGAGGACACGTGGCCTCAGATCTCTGCCACAGGTACCTGAAAGGAATATGAAACTGTTTCTACAGTGATGTTGTATGCAGATGTAGTGATATAGAGTTATTTTTCTCCTTTTCTGTTAGTGACTGCTGCAAAAGTTGTCCTGCCTACTGTGCCAAAGAAGAGACATGAGTTTTTACGCTGTGAGTAAAAGATTTATTCCCCTTCAGTTGATGAGATGCAAGGAAGTGGATGTCACAAGATTGATGTTAATATCACTTTTTGCTCTTTCATCAGATTTCTTTCATTTATCTCTGGACGAGAACTCGATCTCCGACTACTTTGGTCATTCACGAGAGAAGAGGCGGGTGACCTGTGAAAACTTTGCCAAATATTACCCTGTTCACTCGGACAGGTTTGCAGGTGTCATGCAGGTGTTGTGCAGAGAGGGACAGATGGGGCGAGGCTACTGGGAGGTCAGTCTGAGTGGTGGTACCTGGTCAGTGGCAATGTCGTACAAAGACATCAGCAGAAAATGCATGTTCAAATCAGAGTTTGGAAGGAACGACAAGTCTTGGAGTTTGAAGTGCTCACCAGATGGTTATGCTTTCCAACACAACTCGACAACCACAGCAGTGTCGGGTCCTAAATCCTCCAGGATAGGAGTCTACCTGGATTATAAAGCAGGTACGCTGTCTTTTTACAGCGTCTCTGACACAATGACTCTGCTCCACACAGTCCATACGAAGTTCGTTCGGCCTCTCTATCCTGGCCTTGGGTTGAGTCGTTGTGGATCAGCCATCGGACAATATGCAGAACTGATACGGTTATGGTGATCAGATTTATACTGAGGCGGCTTTTGTTTTGTATCTGTGCTTAACACGAGATGCTGCCAAAATGCCAGCATCCCAAGTCCAAATGAACCCGGTTCCTCATAGCAATAGTTCAGTTCATGCAAGATGATAAATTGTGTTTTTAACGGCGGTTTGGATTCTTTTACCATCACTTCTACTTTCCAGTTTTAAATGACCTCATTTCTGAGGTATTTGACAGTAAAACCTTTGCCGGTGGTTTTGTTTTAAAATTCAGTCTTTTTGGTTGCTTCTGTTAACTCTGTCAAAGTGCATTGTATTGCTTGTGTTTTTTTTGTTTTGTATCTATACTTTTATATTTGTCTGCTTTTAGTAACTTAGTTATGGGTAAAGTTGGTTGGTCAGAAATGGTGATGCTGCCCTGAATCAGTCTGTCATCAGTTATGTCAAGCTATGAGCCATGCCAAATCTGAATGTGTTTTAGTGTGTCTAGATTCCACTGTTACTCTTGTTGGGCAACAACTGTAGTGGATATTGCAATACATGTTTGCATTCTCCAGCCCATATGGAGCAAGGATATCAGAATGTTTTGTATATCATTTTAAGACAAATTAAATAAATAAATGTGCACTACCTATAAATTCTCAATTCCATTTGTCCCTGTTCTGTGAAAGATTAGCTATTTGCTGTTTTTGAGATGAAGACTACAATATATTTTGCGGATGTACATATTGAATAACAAGAGTGGTAATTGTTGACACCGAGTCTAGTGATCTATAACTTGGAGAGAAAATGAAATGTATGTTCAGATTCACTCATCTGACTCAAAGAGCTGCAACTTCCAATATTTCTGATCATAGATTCTCAAGTTCATGAAGGGTGATTAATGTGCATCGATTGACCAAAAGGTGGAAGCGATGTCCCACCGTGAAGGCCAATTCCTGTTTTCTGTTTCTGTTTGGATAAGCATCTCAAACATGGGTCACTGGAGGTTTCAGCTGAGTCACAAACTAAACATGCAGGTGTGGTTCTCATGACGCACAAAGAAAACAACACAACGGCTGTTTTTTTTTTAAATCTCCTATGGCCCTTTAAAAATAGAATTGAATTAGATTTTTTTAGAGGAATAGGCTCGGTTACGAAACTTCATAAAACCTCTGAAAAATTCTCCACACAAATATTTGACTTTCTGAGTGTATCACTGCATTTATGGTAGCATTTGGGTTGGAGAGGAAGAATCACATGTTGAAATTATCTCATGGCTTACGTGCTCCATGCTTTTTTATTAGCTGGTATGGCAGAGTTGACCTTTTAGCTCTTATCAGGCCTGCAAGACGTGATAAGAGTTGCTCTGAAGTAAAATATTCAGTTTTGGTCTCATTAACTTCCCTTAACGACTTTTGACCTATACAGCGCTTCCAGTAAATCTACCTGCTTCTTTTTCTCTCTGTTCCAGGATCACAAGACCACTGTCTGCCACATAAGCATTATTTGATTTCAGTTCATTTTTTTTGTCAGTCACTATATATTTGCATAATGTCCTTGCTGACCTTTTAGTAATTGCTGTTCCTGTATGCGACTGTTATGTCACCAAACTAAACTGAGGCAACAAAACTTATTCTCAGTTCAGTGCTCTGACAGTTCAGACCTAAGACAACTTTAACAATAATTTCAATATTTCAGGAGTGTAACATGCAGTCAAGTGTTTCACAATCAACTTTGAATATAGCCTACTTCTGAGTTTCTGTACCTGTAGCAAATAGTAACTGTGGATTTAATTTTCCAAAAAGTCATTCAAACTGGCCTACAATAGGCTATTTCTAATCCTGCATAGTATATATATATATAGTGTTTGGAGTCAAATGTGTAATACCAACATAAGTCAGTTAGAGGGGGGGAGGGGATTATGACCTTTTCTTTTGTTGGATGTTTGTTTACTGCTAATAATTTGAACGCAGTCAAAACTGGGCTGTCCCTGGTTCTTTATGTGAACGTCACACGTAATAGCCTGCCCTATCCTGTGTCAGGATGTGCAGAAACAGAGCACATATCAGATGAGTGAACAACAAACTGCGCTCTGCTGATCCTATACCGCCGATCAATCCTTTACGGATCTTTTCGAAAGAGGATTATGGACGATCTTTACCATTTCCCCGTTTTCTTTGAGTGTGGCAACCTGCGCCCAAAGCAGAAGAAGGCAATAGAAAAATATTTCAGTATTCGGCGACGATCCGGTGGCGGCGACTGTGGCCCACTGAGGAATGTGAACAGTGAAGTCTACAGTATCGCTTTCAGAGATCAGACAGGTAGGTTAAGTCACTGCACAGTAATCATTCACTTATTAAAATAACCCGAATCTGCCTTGTAACTTTCGGCACTGCATTTGCTTTGACGACATTGCATTCGTTTATTTATTTGGGTTCTCGTTCAAAAGATTTAGCCTACGACAGTTGAGGTAGGCCTACAAACAACAAACTTTTTGAACTGTCTAAATTGCATGCAAAGGTTCATGATTCCACTGATCCAACGGAAAGTTTGTGAGATTTGATCCCAAAACAGCGAAAATATAGTCTCTAACTGCAGTTTGTGTTTAGTTTCGATTTCGCTGGAAAACGAAACTAAACACAAACTGCAGCTGGAGATGATGCGTTCAAGGCGCACTAGAATTTTATATATTTAATTTATTCTAAAAGACTTTTAGGATTCCAGGTTTCATTCAGTGCACCGGTTTATTGAATGCCCAGTCGTCTACCCGATTAAGTGAAATCAGTTGTAGTCAAAAACGCATTTGCATGATAAACAAATGACTCATCATGTTGGAGTGCTGTTAAAGTGTGCCCTGTGCTAGATATCCGACAGCAGCGTCATTAACTTTAACCCATTTGCACAAACAGGAAGAGAAGATTTGGGTGAAATGAAAGAAATGCGGATAGATAAAGGATAGTATTATTTTCTAACAAGTGACAGAGATAATCTCAGCGAATGAGCCTGTGTTTTATGTAAAGGAGGAGTATTTTTTCTTATTTAAAGCTCACAACGACATTCTCACTTTTTTTTTTTTTTTTTTACTTATAGATCAGCAAAATGTCCTGGAGAAAGGGGAGCATGTTGTGGACTGTCCAGATGGCCCTTTGGTGTTCACTGTCCGAGGCAGCCTGGCTCCTGTCACCACCACTATCTCCACTCAGGATTTAACAGCTCCAGCACAGGTCAGTCACTCATGGTTATCTAAAATTACTGTCAGTTACTATTTACTCAAATGATATTATTCCTTTTTGACAAAGGAATGTCCTAGTAAACTCCTGATGTCATGAATGCTCCTTTCTTTTTAAAACAGATCACACAGTCTCCCTCAAGTGGTGAAAAATATGAACTACAACCCGATGTTTACCTCCTACGTTACCTAAAGGAATGTCCTGGGGCTGAGGAAGAACTAGAGAAAGAACTTGCCTCTGTGGCCTGCTCTGCTCAGCTTTACCCAGAGGAGGGGAGAGTTTTAGTTCAACCAAGTGACACAGACAAAGGTGGAAACTGGAAAGCTGAGGTAGACAAACTATTTGATGCTTATCTGTGCCACTATGAGGTGGACCCTCTCAAAGTTAAAGCTTTGCTTCCGTCCTGCGGGTCAGGTCAGACCACAGATGAAGTGAAGGTGTACAATGAGGGCGGGCTGGCTGTTGTGGTGGGGAAACGTGGTCGGGTTAATGCTAGGTTGAAGGATGTAGAGGAATCAACTGTTAAACATAGAAGGTCAGGATCAATTCAGAGGAAAACCACTCAACTGAGATTGGGTGAGGCCAAATGCCGCCTCCTTTGGAAAGAGATTGTATGTGGTTTGGACCAGAATTTTCCTGGAGTTAAGGCCACACAGGGTGATGCAGGTCAGATAGTTTTGGAAGGTTCTGTGGAGGATATCCTTGATGCTGGAGGATGGATTTCTGATCAGGATAATCTCGTGATAGAAAGGAGAGTTTCTAATAAGAGCCCACATCTTCTGGCCTTTCTAAGGAAGGCTTATGGAAGTCCAGGGGGACTGGGTGACTTTTTAGGGTTTGGTGATGAGGTAGAGTTAGAGTTACGAGATGCAGAGCTGCGTGTCTTCTCCCTCTCTGCTGATAAACTGGATGTAGCAGAAAAGACATTGCAGAGTGAGTTCAAGGAAGTAAAGATTGATATTCCTAACTGTGCTACTGTGCCGTCTGAGCTTAGGAAAAAGCTTAAGTTAAAGACACATGAGATGAACCACAGGCAATGGAGGGCTCAGGTCTTGTTTGGCTTAGACAGCTCGGTGACCTTACTTGGTCACGCCAAAGAGGTTGAAGATCTGTCTGAAACAGTCACACAGTTTTCACAAAGCACAGTCCATGTCCCATTAACAGGGTTAACCTCTTTCACTGACTCGTTGTCCTCTTTGAGTCTAAGTGAGGAGAACACATTAGTTGCCAGCTACACCCTTTGCGACGGGCTCCAGGTGCTGGTGTGTCAGGGTGACATCACCAAACAGGATGCTGATGCCCTGGTTAATGCTGCCAATGAAGATCTGAACCACTGTGGAGGTGTTGCTGCCGCACTGAGTAAAGCAGGTGGTCCTGAAATACAGAGGGAAAGTGACACTTTAATACAACATCTTGGAAAAATTTCTGTAGGCGAAGCTGTAGTGACTACAGGTGGGAACTTAAAATGCAAGAAACTGCTGCATGCTGTTGGACCATCAGCTGGAAGAGCAGGTGGTAACGAACGGTCCTTGCTTGTGATAACTGTCCAGTCTGCATTGAAGCTGGCAGAAATAATGGATTTCAAGTCTATAGCCATGCCTTGCATTAGCTCAGGTATATTTGGTGTTCCTCTTGCTGTGTGCTCAGAGGCTATTGTAACTGCTGTAAAAAGGTTTGGTAGTCAGGAAGGGCGAAGTCTGAGGAGAATCATATTGATTGATAACAGAGTTGAGGTGGTGAGAGCCATGCAGGAAGCATGTGACAGTCTTCTTCAAGGGATAAGTTCAGGAAACACTACCCCAAGTGATGAACTAGGATCCCTCATAGATGCAGTAGCCCGAGGCACTGTGAAAGAAGACAGAGCTGGACCTCCTGGACCAAATGTCCATGTTGAGATTGTTCAAGGAACCATTGAATCCCAGGAGGTGAGAAACTTTTACAAGACTAAGAATACTGATCAAACATATTCAGGTCATTCTACATCATTTACATGAATTAGAAAAAAACTGCAGTTCAAGCATCAACAAATCTCCCTGCTCTTCTCTTACTGTAGGTGGACGCGTTAGTAACTCCTATGGTTGGCCATGATCCTCTCTCCACCCGTGTTGGAAACACTTTGTTTGAAATGGTTGGACCTCAGCTGACTGCTAGCTTTAGACAGGAGGCAGGAGAAGATACAATGCCCGGCGATGCAGTTCTGGTTGAAGGATTGTCTGGACTTCCATCTAATGCAGTGTTCTTCCTCAACCTCGCTCCCTGGGATGATGACCCTAATGGAACTCCAGTTGAGGTGAAATGAAGAATTGTGTCATTGTTGTCTTAACTTTGTCTGTCTCTATTTTTTTTTTTAAACATTGCCATTTGCACACATCTAGTCTAATTATACTCTGACCTTTTACAGATTTTGAGATTCGGTATCGATAACATCTTAACTTCCTGTGAGATGAGAGGGCTACGATCAGTCGCTCTACCTGTACTCGGGTCTGGCCTTGCCTTGCGTTTTCCTACCAGTGTGGTAGCCAGAGTTCTAATGGAGCAGGTCCATGCATTTAAACAGACCCGAGCTAGTAGAACTTCATTCCTGGTCCGAATCACCATCCACCCCAATGACACGGAGGCTAGCGAGGTAAGGAAAATGCGTTTTACCTTAAATACTGACTGGAAGCCATGAGTTTCCTGACATCTTTTGCATTGAATATATTGGGTAATGGTAAATGTGTGTTTTCCAAAATTTTGTCCTGGCAAAGAGGATGTTAATAATGACTGGGTCATTGTTTCTACAGGTCTTCGAGGAATACAAAACACATTTCCACCAACGAGACCAAGGTGGGTATAGATATCAAAGATTTTCAGTTCAGTCCCTTGGTAGCCAAGTGTTTGATTTATTTAAAAAAATGAAAACAAGGCAAACAAGCAGACAAATGTACTTAAGACTCATTATTCTCCTCTAGCATCAACTACAAAGAGGATCGTCCTGCTAGGAAAAACTGGATATGGGAAAAGCAACTTAGCTAACACCATAATTGGAGAGGAGGAGCTTTTCACCACAAACGCTTCTCCCAACTCAGGAACACGTGAATGCCAAACAGAGACCAAATCTGTCAATGGAAGAAGCATCTCATTGATCGACACTCCCGGTTTCTTTGATGCAAACAGGGCTGAGCAGGACATTAAGCCTGAGATAATGAGTTGTATCACCGAGTGTGCTCCTGGGCCTCATGCTTTTCTCATTGTGCTCAAAGTGGATAAATACACTGAGCAGGAGCAGGATGTCATCAACAAAATACTTCAGTATTTCTCTGAAGATGCCCTGAAGTACGCTGTGATTGTCTTTACTCACGGTAACCAGCTTCCCGAGGGGAAGACGATTCAAGAGTTTGTCAGTGCAAATAAAAATCTGAGTGATCTGGTGAAGAAGTGCGGCGGTCGGTGCCACGTCTTTGATAATAAATACTGGAAGAACGAACACCAGAACTACAGGAGCAACCAGGTCCAGGTGGAGGAGCTTCTGAAAACAATAGACAAGATGGTGATGGAAAACAATGGAGACTACTACACTAATGCAGTGCTGCAAGTAGTGCAGGAAGAAATAAAGACAGAGGAGAATCGTCTAAAACAGTCATCGGTAAATCAGTCAGAGGGAGAGATCAGACAACAGGCTAAAGCAAACGTGTCCAACAGGTTATTGATTGGACTGACAGCAACGGCAACAGGAGCATTACTAGGAGCTTTTTTTGGTGTGAGGGCGATGGTAGGATTAGTTATTACAGTTGTCACAAATAAAGCCTTCAAAAACATGATTTCTAGAGTTCCAACATTAAGGGCGCCAGTAGCCAGAGTAGCTGCTGCAGCAGCAGGAGGAGAGGTGGCAGTAGCTGCAGCAGCAGTAGGAGGAGAGTTGGCAGTAGCTGGGGCAGTAGTTGGAGCAACCTGTGCTGTAGTAGGAGGAGTATTGGGTGGAAAGATTGGGCTTGAGGCTGCAGAAGAAGCAGAAACACCAGGAGAGGCAGCAGGCATGGCGTATAAAGCTGTAAAAGGTGAATGGGACAGAAAGTGGAACAGAAGGTGATACCAATATGTCCTGTTAATATGTTCCCCTCCTCTCACTTTAGCTTTTTGTGTCCACTGCTCTGTACAACTATGTTCTCCAGCTGGTGTATGAACCCCAGTGCAATAACAAGACTTATCATTTGTGGGACAAAAACACATAACAATGTGACCTCAAACATACTCCAAAGGCTCCACAGAGCTGAAGGAAACTGCACAACTTAGGTGAAGATGCTCTGGAGGTTTCTTTCCAATTTAGTTGAGCTATTGTTGGTCATTGAAAAAAAGTATAAGTATAGATTTAATCAAAAGCACAAGTTTTGGTGCTGTGAATTACAACAAACTGGGGGAAAAGGTTCTCAAACTTCTGTTATTCCTACTTCTGTAAATGACCTGTACATTTTGTAATTCTCTTTAAAATCAGGTTTTGTAACAATCTTTATAAATAATTTTTATTAGAATAAAGATTTTCTCTGTTGTAAGCAAGATTTGTAATTGTTTTAAATCAACAATAAAAGCAATGGCTGATTTAATCATTTGTTGATTTTGTTTTATTAAAATATCTATGGATTAGACAGATAAATTTGGCTATAGTTCACCTATTTATTTATGGGATTTATATGTTTAAACTGCAGCTGCCAGCTGTGGTCACCAGGGGGCTCCCTAAAGCAAGAAAAACACTGTTGCAACAGATGCCACTGCAACATTATGTGAAGTGGATGTGCATCAAGTACAGGAACAAAGATTGCAACACCTCACACAGATGCACTTGATGTGGGTGAGATTAGTAATGTAATAGCTTTTCTGATTCTATAGGGGGCGGTAGAGGTCATGATATAATGCCAATATGCATTGATGAGCTTTTGTGCCAACACACCTTTATCGCTAGTTTTTGTATTTTCATTCCCTGTATGACCCTTAAGGCTATCTAGGGCACCCTCAATTACCTTAAACATTAATACATTTTTGTTCATTTGTGGCACTTGTGGACTGGAAGTTCACAGTGTCATACATTGTTCCTCATATCATGTCAATTTGTGAACCTAGGAGATGATCTTAAGTCTTTCTATTGATAATTTAAGGAACTACAGTATGACAGCAAGAAGTTTGCATTCTTTTAGCTGTGGTTTAGACGTCATGTAAGAAGTCATCCACAAACAACGATCAAACTTCATGTAAAACATGACCTTTGTTTTACAGCTTCAAACTAAGATAACCAGTAATTTAACAACCACCATGTCAGTTTTCTTTTTTCTTTGACAGGGGAGCATTAGACCCAAGTCTAACCCTGCCTCCGCCACCTGATCAGGAGTCACCCCTCCCCCACTTAAGTGTTTCAAACCCTCCTGTAAGTAAAGTGTTTCTGCAAAATGGCCGACAAACACCCACAGAGGCAGCATGGAGTGGAGCTGGACCAAGAGTATTTCTGCTGTTCAGTATGTCTGGATCTCCTAAAGGACCCGGTGACCATTCACTGTGGGCACAGTTACTGCCGGAGCTGTATTGAGGGTTACTGGGAGCGGGAGAAGCAGAAGGCAGAGTACAGCTGTCCTCTGTGTAGGCAGACCTTCAGTCCCAGACCTCTTCTCAACAGGAACAATATGCTGGCTCAGGTATTATGGAAATGATTGACACATTTTACATCAAGCCGTCGTATAAAAACTATTGCATATTTCATGTTAATTTAGACATACCGTTTTCTTTTGCCTCTTTTGCAAGATAGTTAACATATTTATATGAGATGTTTGTATTTTGATGCCAAGTAACAACCCCACATACACAGGTTTTAAGTATTGATATAATTGGTATCTGACCAGCACACAATAGGTTACTGATCTGTGCTAATGTTGCATTGATATTTGCATTTTGCACAGATATATATCAGTGCATCTGTTCAACAATAACTAAAGAGTGCTATACTATTTATGTTATGGTTATTTTGTTATTTAATCTACATATCTACAATGGGAATGTTCTTTTTTTTTCTTGGACCGGCCTCACTATTTCTGTCTCTTCCTACAGGTTGTGGAGAAGCTGAAGATGACTAACAACCACCAGGGGGGTCCCTATGCTGCTCTCCCCTGTGCCGGCCCATCAGATGTCCCCTGTGATTTCTGCAGTGGGACCAAACCTAAGAAAGCCGCCATGTCCTGCTTGACGTGCTTGGCGTCTTACTGTCCATCTCACCTGGAGCCTCACTACACCGTCCCAGTGCTGAAGACACACCAGCTGATCTCGGCTACAGTCTCACTGCAGGATAAGATGTGCGCCAAGCACAACAAGCTGATGGAGCTCTACTGCCAGACAGACAAGCAGCTGGTTTGCTCTCTGTGCACCACAGAGGAGCATCAGGACCACAAACTGGTTTCTGTTTCAGTACAGAAGGCTGAAACAGAAGTAAACATAAATCTCTCACCTTGTTTTGGTTTTTTAAAATCAAATGCATCCGCACTTCCTTTTTCATATTTGTACTCCCCCGCTGAGCTCGTTCTACCAGGTCAAACGGCACATATAGTCTTAATTATCCTCATTTACTGTAGCATGAGCCTGGAAATAATGCTGTTTTCCTATTTGCAGAAACTTCTGATTTTGACTCAAAAGAAAGTCCAGGAGAAGTCCCAGCAGAGAGAGAAGGAGCTGAGGGAGCTGATAGAAGCTGAGAAGAATCTCAAGGTGTGAAAAAACAACAGGCTTGGGGGTCTTTTGGATGTGTTGTTAAAACAGATCAGGATTAACATCTTCCCCATTGGAATATTTAAAAAATATATTTCTGGGGAGTAGTGGCTTTTTAATGTTGATCAAAGCCACTTTAAGTCCATTTCTTTATAATTAAGGAAAGGCCTATGTAGAGGCAAAGTCAAAGGTCAGGACCAACTTTCATCATGTACAGTAACTTTTGAATAAAAAACTTTGTGTGCCAACAGAGCTGTAACCAGACTGCGCTGACGGACTGCGACAGGATCTTTGCCAAGATGATCTCCTCCATGCAGAAGCGGCGCGACGAGGTGAAGCTGATGATCGAAGGTCAGGAGAAAACGGCGGTGACGCAGGCTGAGGAGATGCGGCTGCTGCTGGAGAAGGAGATCGCCGAGTTGAAGAGGAGAGACGCCGAACTGGAGCGGCTGTCACACGCGGACGACCACATCCATTTGATACAGGCGCGTGTTTACACTTTTGGGGGTCGTTTTTTTTCTCAGGTTTACAACTTTATGATACATATAACTGAGTTGTCAGTTTTGTGCAGTTAAGGGCAGATGATGATGTACAGTAAAATGCTTAAAATGAGAGTTGTATTTCATGGTATTAAAATGATCTAAAGTCAAGCATGTTTCTGGACAAAATGGGCATAGTAGATTTCATGTTGTCCATGTTGTTTCTCCCCAGATTTTTCAGTCTCTCTCCACCTCCTGCGACTTTCCATATGTTTCACCTGGTGCTATTCCTGTACGTTCCTTCAAAGATGTGAGGAAATGTGTGTCCGAGTTGAGAGATAAAGTGGAGGTCGCCCTGGAGGAATCGTGGCCCAGGATCCCAGCCACAGGTAATCACACTGAGATATTTAAAAATGACTGAATTTTATATGGTTGACGTCATGAAATGAGACGATTGCTATGTTTCTTTCCCACAGTCTCTTATGTCGACTTCTCGCTGCCACCAACCCCAGAGACCAGAGAGGAGTTTCTACGCTGTAAGAGATTTAGTTGAACTCATTCATCTTCAAGCAATATTCATTCTTACCAAATGGCGGTGGGTTGACTGTTCATGTTGCCTTTGTTTCCTCGGCAGATTGCTGCCCCCTCACGCTGGATGTGACCTCAAACTACGCCTATCTGAACCTAACAGGTGGGAACCGCATGATGAAGCCATGTCCCAGCCCGTACGCCGCTCAGCCTGAGAGGTTTACTGATTTCCGTCAGGTTTTGTGCAGCGAGGGTTTGTCAGGGCGCTGCTACTGGGAGGTGAAGTGGTACGGCCGCTCTCTGTCTGCGGCAGTGGCATACAAAGACATCCGCCGAACGTCAGATGACTCGCGGTTTGGGAACAATGACAAGTCGTGGAGTTTGGAATGCACAGCTGATGGTTACGTGTTCCGGCACAATAACGTAGAAACAGCCGTGGCAGGCCCTCCTCCGTCCTATAAGATCGGAGTGTTCTTGGATTATAAAACAGGAACTTTGAGTTTTTATCAAGTCTCTGATCTGATGCGTCTGCTCCACACAGTTCACACCACGTTCACCCAGCCTCTTTATCCAGGGCTCGGGCTGAACTATGAATGGTATGACACCGGAGTGTTTGCACAACTTGTCAAGTTATGGTAGTTAAAGTATGTGTTGGGCTTGGGAACTGACTTTTTTTTCTGTACTGCATCATCAGTTCCCTCTGACATTTGGACAATGCGTAGTTGTGGAGGGAACAGACGGACAGGTTACAGATGGGACTTCAACATAAAAAATGACTGCCTGAGGCCTTCCTGTGTGGTTTGCATGTTCTCCCTGTGCCTGCACAGGTTCCCTTTGGGTCCTCCCACAGTGCAATACATGCACGTTAGATTGACTGGGGACATTTTACTAGGTGTGAATGTGAGCGTGTGAGTTAGTTTGTCATTATATGTAAGCCCTAGACTAGAGTGTACGCTGCCATCATCCAAAGACAAATGGGATTGGCTGCAGCAGCCCACCCACCGCCCTGTAATGATACTGTAAGTGGTATAACCAAATGATACATGATACATTGATTTTAACTGCTTGTAAAGAGGAATAATATAATATAATTAACACTATTATGAATTTGCTTGAAAACAGTTTGACATTTATTGTCCTTCCACTCCATCTCAATAGAAATTTCCTTTTGTGGCTTTGTAAAACTGCGGCATTGAAAAGTTTGCTATCAGTCTGTTGTTGCAGACCAGATGTAATCAAGGTGGGAAGGTAACAGAGCATAAAACCTGTGATAAAAGCCTCATCCCGAATGGAAAATAACGTTCTGTTTTGCAGAGACCAGTAGGTTGTTTGCCTTGGTCGGCAGCTGAGCGTGACCTATAAGAATGTTTATCCAGAGGGTTTTCAACTGCGGCAAGAAAAAACAGGGCAGCTGACAAGTTATTGCAAGAGCTTAATCCCTAAATGATTTTGGAATATGTGGTAATTGTACTTGGAAACCAGTCAAATCAACATACGCAGCACATCAGCACAAATAATCAGATGCTGTTGGCTTCAGTTACTATGGGCTATCCATATGGACAATGATTCACAGGGCTAAACGGGACACTTCACTGGAATTGTATTGGGTGCATGTCAGTGGCTGCAGATGGGATGGTGCAATGTTTTCCACTGAAATATCTTAATTATGTAGAAGATTACGATACGGTCTTGGTCTGAAGTTGCTTTGAGACCACCCAAATAAGATGTCAAACAATAATAAAATAAAGAGAACTGTAACTGAAGTTGTTTTTTTGCAGTGTTGTCAGTTTGTCAAACACACATTACTGTTAAATGTTTGAAAGGTTAATTAATCCAAAACACAAATTATTATTCAGATAATTTTTTTTTCATTTCATTAGTTAAGCAGTAAATACTGAATGCATCATTTATAACACATGAATACTCATTAGTATGGAGTTTGTAAAGACAGTTAAAATGTTTTACTCATCATTGATAAGCACTAACTGTATTTATAAACTACGTACTCTCGAATATTCATGTTATAAATGAATAATTCAGTATTTATTAATGGTTAACTAATGCTTAATAGTGTGTACTTATTATAAAGTGTTACCGACATAGTTATTTTATGGTTTGGCCTGGAGACACCCCAAGCCTTCATGTTGTAGTCCTGTTTTGCATCTGTAGTGTGTTTCTTCCTTTGTGTCAGCGGGCGGTGGAGGGCTCCTCTCCTGTTTGAACTTGACATTTCTTCCGTGCAGAAGTACGAGGTTCATAAAGAAATAGTTCTTGACAGTTTGGCGTGGCAGAACTTGATTGGCAGATTCCTGACCTCCACCCTATCTAACACCTTTTTCTTTTTTTGTTTAAGCTTGGAACCAAAACTGAGGGCCCAGCATCACCTCACTAATGCTCTTGTAGCTGAATTGGAACAAAACCCTGCAGCACAGTTTATGAAATCTTGCGAGAAGCCTTTGCAAAAGAGCACTGGAGCAGGATCATGCTCATGTTATATTTCTTTAAATGACTCCTTCAGCTGGAATAGAAAAAAAGAGTGAACAAACTTTTTTTTACATTGACCTTACACGGATGGAATCCTTGCTCAACGTGCGCGGCTGTCGACAGAGCGCAGGCAGGCCAGGTAAACCGTGACACACCTTCCCCTCTCGCTGCACTGCGTGTTACAGCAAGCATGACAAATCAATGGAAAGACAGAGGAGAGAGAGAGAGAGAGAGCATGAGTGTGTGGGTGGAAAACGCAGGGGGAAGAAGGAGTAAAAAGTAGAAGAAGAAATCACAACAACTCCAACCCCTTCAGACCGCTCCTCCGGCTCTGGGTGACTTCTTCCCTCCTGGTGGGATTTACCACCGGTGTCAATGGTGAGTCTCTAACTTATTCATGGGCCTTTGTCAGCTTCAGCACTGTTGTGGCAACAAATCACTGCAGTCAATCAAAGCTTAGCTGCTGCTGCTGAGGGTGAAAATAAGAACCGAAAGTTTTCTAGTAGGGGTTTTCACGAGTTTCTCTTGCCAGAAGATTTGCAGTGAGGCGTTATTTTTGAGGTTCATTTGACTGCTGCAATTTTGCTGAAATATGAGCTACTGGTCTGTTTCTGGGACAGATTCCGTGTAGTTACGTTGTTATTCTGTGCGTTGTACAATTTCTATATGCATGGGCAGAACAGCAGTGATTTAGCAGGTATGTGCGTGAGTCACACAAGACACACAAACACACCTTTTGTGTGAGTCAGGTTTCATAGTGCCTGATGTGGTCACCTGTTTTAGGGCTTGTGTTTGTTTGTACGACTGATCGTAAAAAATGGGAAGAAAGAGAGCAGCAGACGACCACAAGAGGAACAAAAAGGGTCGAAACGTCAATAGCATCAATACGCTTTTTGTCTGGTGGTTTTGTCAATGTTCCAGCCGTTGCACAACGTGACACCGTTTCACCGGCGTCTTGTGCTGCTGCTGCTGCTACTTTGATGCCACTGTCAATGTGGTTTGACCGGCTTTCTGTAAACACTGGCCATGTGGTTACACGTCTTTGTCCTTCCATGCTTGTGAAATCTTGAAAACAGACTTTTTCTACAACTGTGCTACATTTGAAAACAGCAGGAGTGGTTGAGCTACAGTGCCCTTGAAACAGTGGGCCATGAGTTGAGTATGAGAGAAGAAATGACACTCGCATTCTTCAATTAAATTAAGAAAGACAAAATAGTATGCATTGCCAGTAATTCTGGGTTCTTTTCATTCATTTTTATATCATAAAATAATGTTCTCTTGGCTATTATCAGGATGATACTGCTTTCATATTTTCTGTGGGTCTTTTACTCGTCTATCTTTTTTTTCTTTCAAATTTCTCTTTCTATTGGTCAACATTTATAGGTATACAGTATTATGTATGGCTTCTGTGTAATCCCTGGATACTGAACTGAACTCTGTATTTTGTTTTAAAAAGAGAAGTGGTTAGAAGTTGTTTAGTACAGTATAGGGCTTCCTCACTTACCTTGTTCTGTATAGCTAAATGCTCTGCAATAGGACAAGAAATTGCCGTCAGTGCATAACTAGGAAGAATGCAATCATTTCCTCTGCTGTTTGTACTGCTAATATCAACCGATGCGCTCTCACTTACCACTACAGCCTATTACACACCGATTTAGCCTGTAATGATGTATAATTACAGCAACAGGTTGGTTTAGTACATTTGCGTGTGAATATTTGATTACACTGTATGTACAAGGGCACTGACACTGCACGGCACTCGTCAGGGTGTGCTCTTATACCAATAGTCAAGGATATGTCAAACAAGTGATGGCATGCCACTTTTTAAAACCTGTTCCAGCAACACAAAATGGCTATAAAACATAACCTTGCCTTGCAGGAGACTAGCGGACTAGCGGATAAACACATGACCATTGTCAGCATGTTTTTTTTTTTTCCTTTTTGTTGTCATTTGTGTTGGCTGTTTATTTGTTTTTTTTATTCTTGATTAACTGATTAATCTTAACCTTTTGATTGTAATTCTAAATATTTTTTAATACTTTTCTGTATCCCATGTAAAGCATTTTCAATTTGACGCTTCTGCCTCTGGATACAAATACATTTACTCCATCAGGCCAAAAGAGAAAGAGAGAACATCATTACTCAAATACTGGCACCAACATTGTGACTGTTGCTCTCCACTCGTGTCTGGTCTCGTTGTTCAGGAATTAAGAATCCCCGTTAAAACCTGTTACACTTGCACCACACTCCCACACTTTCCTGGAGAAATACATACTTGTATTTTCAAACTGAGACATGTGCCAGATAAAACATGGCGTAGGCTTCATAGCTGAGGTGCTTGATTGGACAGAAAATCTCGGAGTCACTCTGTGATACAGCAGGTTTCAGGATACATAGTCTAGCTGTTGTGTTTTTGAAGGAAACCATCATATAGGCACCAGCTTATACTCCTGTATATTGATTATGAAATTCATGGATTGCACTTTGATTGAGCCTTGCATTTTTAGCATTTGTGTCGCTTGTCATTTTGCTTTGCTGTTGCTGCATAGCCAACAATGGCAAAAAGATGTTTATTATCAATCAACAGTAGCATTGGAAATTCAGCGTCACTCCATCACTTTAATCCCAAGAGCTGTTTTCTGTCTTCTTTTTTCAGCTAGTATATGGTAGCTAGCTAGCACTAGTGCAGAGAGTCATTTTCCGATACCAAGTCACTACGATGAGTCACAGAAGTGTTCAGCCAGGCTACTCTGAAGATAAAGCTGCTCTGGAAGAGTATTTTTCTTGTAGTGTGAATACAATAACCTAAATCATTGACCAATATTTTACTTTTGACAGGTAAGAAACATGACCACGTTCAACGCTACTACAAGTGCCCCCCAAGGAAATAATAGTGTTGTGAATGACAAATATGCCACCACTATGGGCGCTCTCATCCTGAGCCTTGTTTTTGTCTTGGGCTTCCCTGGAAATATCTTTGTCATCTGGAGCATCCTGGCACGTGCTCGAAAGCAGTCGGTCACCACTCTCCTCATCGTTAACCTTGCTTTCGCTGATGGCTCCCTGATGGCTCTCACTCCGTTCTTCATTATCTACCTTATTATGAAGAAGTGGATATTTGAAATGGTGATGTGCAAGATCCTCTTTTACCTGTGTCTGGCCAACATGTATGCCTCCATCCACCTCATTATGCTGATGAGCCTCTACAGGCTG
Organism: Trachurus trachurus; assembly: GCF_905171665.1. NCBI lineage: Eukaryota > Metazoa > Chordata > Actinopteri > Carangiformes > Carangidae > Trachurus > Trachurus trachurus. The sequence continues at coordinate 14,710,083 of NC_139909.1, read as the reverse complement.
ATGGCAGTCCTGTGGCCGCATCGCATCAGCGTCATCACCGGCCGCAGGACTGTACTGAGGGTGCTGGCAGTGGTGTGGGTGCTTGTGATGGTCGCCTCTGTTCCAGCAATTATCTTCAGAGAAGTGAGGCCTTTTAAGAATACAACAGTGTGCGAATCATTCCATGACAAAGACGAGCATGTGAGTGAACACAAACCTTTATGTATTGTTACTACTAATTCATTTTACAAATCTGGAAACAGGCTTGATGAAGTGAACTGAAGACAGCTAATTTCAGCTCATTACTACATTATTGCATTACTGGTACAATGTTACATTGCTAGTATATTCACAATATAGTTGCCTAACGTGTTCAAGATCTTTAGGAACCAAAAAAGTCTCTCTGTCTGTAAATCTTTCTAATAAAGTCCTTAGTCCAATTGAAAATCATTGTCCCTTCAAGCAGGGACATGAAAAGATTGTCATTCAATTGACATCTCTGTGTTTTCAGAAGCTGTTCTTTAGGGGCAGCCATGTGATTTCACTTAATACAGAAGGCAAGAGTATTAAATTATATCGTTTTTGTTTTACAGGCTGTCTTACAGTACACATTGGAGCTCATATTGGGGTTTCTAATTCCATATACTGTCATAATAGTCAGCTACATCCTCATCTTGCGGCGGATTCGACAGACCAGGTTCCGTCGTCGCATTCGCAGTGAGAAGCTCATCCTGGCAATCGTGTTGACTTTCTGCCTCTTTTGGTTACCATACCACTTAATCAACATAGTGCAGGTATTTCACATATCCTGATTTTACCAATACCATTTTTTCCATACATCATGGACATATAGAGAGTTTTTAACTGCATTCATCATGCCTGCTTGTCTATTATTATTTAAAACATAGTAGCCTAACAGCAGATGTTACTTCCTAATCACTTTTGTATTGCCCTCAGGTTTCATCGTCTCTGTGTCCAGATGGTAAAACAAAAGACACGTAAGTGGTGACACAACAAGTGTAACTTCTTTTATTATAGCTAATGTCATCAATATCGTTTACATGGAAGTGATAAGTTCGACACAGTTCGACATACTTGATTTAGACGAGAAGGCTGACTCCAATCTTGGGTGTGTACGTTACGTTTAGAGAAGTATAATGTGTCTATATGTCATGTTTTACACTGTACACAAATTGTGATGTCAAAACAAGCGGCTTTATTAGGAATTGTATACTAGTTATGTATTGGTAAATTACAGATTTCTAACCCTGTATAACACAATTCCTGGGTTCATGGTTTAAAGCAGAAGTAAGCGATCCGGTGGTTTTGGCTAACTTCCTGTCAGCCGATGGAGTTAGCAGTCCCCGCCCTCGTCCCTACGTCACCACATTCACGCGCATCCCTTGGCTGCACACACAGAGAGGACCGCCCCTTTATGCCGTTCTCTCTCCTCATTGGATAAAGGTTGTAGGATACAAGGAAAGTTTTCTCCTCGGCTTACAGCAGAGCAGAGTGACTGACAGACCCGTGTTTCGGACAAAACACTCTAAGTGATTGCTGTCGGAAGATATAACTATTTAAGACTTATATTAACACAAACATTCCGCTTACTTCTGCTTTAAGTGTTGTTCGTTAGAAATTAACAAGAGGTGTTACAGTAGTAGGTGTTTTTATGGTCAACTTTGGCCAGACTATTTGTTTCCCACTGCTATTATTCTTTTTGCTAGGCTCAGTTTATCAACTTCTGGCTCAAACTTACAGACTGAGACTGATGGCAATATTTTACTATGAATTTATTACTCTAAATTAAATTATACTTTGCCAATTGTGCAGTGGTTTATATGCCAAAGAGAGTAATACATCCTACAGTCCTTTTCTTGTTGATAAAAATCAAACATGATATTGGTGTAATTTTCATTGCTCTAACAAGATGCTCTTCTCACCTCTCCATCCTTCAGGCTGAATTACATATGGCAAAATAGCCGTGCCGTCACTTCTTCCATAGCCTTCATCAGCAGCTGTGTGAACCCGGTGCTCTACTTCTTCGCTGGAAAGTCTTACATCCGACGAGAAGGGTTGGCGTTCATGGCCCGGCTGTTTGAGGGCACAGGGCTGGACTCTGCTACAAGGAAGAGCCGACAGAACAGCCAGAATAGCCGTGACAAGGACAAAGATGCAGATGCTGTCATGCTAAAGGACAAAGATCCTGATTCGGTCACCAATTCAAGCACTAATACCAAACCAGTAAAGAATGGCAAGTAGACCAGGAGGCAGCACATTGGATGCTGAGGGAAAAATGAACCCACTCAGGCCTTAAAGTTTCTCCTCCATCCAGTCACCAGCAACTTTATTGTTACTTTTTTATTATGCACAACTGGCTCCTGGTCCAGAGTAAAAGATTCACCTGCTGAATAACGTGAATCTGTCTTCCGGGTCAGACTGTTACAAACTTTGACCGGGAATGTGACTTGGTGTAGCGCTTCTGCTGTTGGAGGCTTCCTAAAATCACATTGTTTTCTTTGGGGTGATGCTTCAACCTCACAACACAGATGAGACATGAGCCTTGTTAACTCTTTCATAAAGAGACAGTTCACCAACACAATAAAGAAAAAGGTCAATATAACATTAATCTAAAAAGAGGATTTGTTCTGTGTTTAATGTAGAGTTTTATCGTAAAGTCAATATGAAACTTTTTATGAATCTTTTGCAAGTTTATTCTGTTATTTTCTTTGTGTGAAGATTTTCTTGTAAAAAAAAAAACCTGACAAGCACCGAAACCTTAAAATGAACTGAAACACTGAAGACTGTTATCTCAGTGATGAGCTGAGAGGCGAGTAGGGTGAAGTTTAGGTTTATAAAAGCACTTGATTTTGTATCAAATACATTTACACTCATGAGTAGGTGCTGCAAGATTCTGCTATTTTTCTTAATGTTTTTGTTTTTACCATCATGAAAGCTGCATGACTGTATTTTTGGACACGTTGATGCATTGGAACAAGCTATATCACACTGGCATCTCTTATCACCATAGATTATTACCATTGATGAAGAACAGCCCTATATTCACCTTTCTTTGAACTCACTCTTTGACTCCACCAACTTGTGTGAGAAACATCAGACTCACTACACTTTCTTCTTTGTTCACCAGCCGCTAACTCTTTCCTGCTAATATGGCCTATTTCTAACTTTGTTTCCTATAACTTTGTCTGCTTTTTATGTTTTTGTGTTTTTTTTTTTGCTATTTTATCTGCTTAACATTGTCTGTTTAAAAACTTTTCTGGTAACATTTTCTGTTGACTAACTTTGTCTGAGTTTTTCTGTTTGCTAACTTTTCTGTTTGCTAACTAACGTTTGCGAACAGCTTCATTTTTGCATCTGAGCAGGTAGTGTACCAGGAGTCTAAGAGTAAGTTGTCACTGACAACTGCTTCCTCGTAAGGCAAGAAATTAGATTGTTGAGAGCAGTGAAGGTCAAGGACTGAAATACAGGAAAAATACAAAATGAGTATATTTTCCTGAAACATCACAGCTTTTTTATGCAATTGGATACGTCCCGTTCCTCATGAGACATGTGGAAAGAGGGTTATGATGTAAATCTGTCAAAAAAGAAAGAGAAGAAAAAGAAGTCTGATGCAAGAAAGACAATGTACACAACAGAGGTATGAATAAAAGTCATGTATCAACAAGAGGCTCTCTTTTTACCGGAAAATTTACCCACTCTCTTATTCACCCTCATGACGAGATCTTGTGCTGTTTGCTCCTGCTCTTTGAGTTCCCTTAGAAATTACACTCTCAGTTTCACAACATTTAAGGACTCTGGACTAATCTGCTGTTACCTTTTATGGTAGCATTGTTTCTGTGAGTGTGTGTGTTTTTTTGTCGTTTTTTTGTCAAAACATTTCACCTTGTAAAACTGCATTAACTTCATTTTCATATTCATTATGTTGTTTGTATTTTTACTGAATGTTGCAGCAGAGCTATGCTCCACACAAAGATCAGCAGAAGAACCTCTAAGATGTTTGTGGACAAGGGGGCATGCATGCATACCTGTAGCACCTACTGTTATTATGCAACCCTGGAATTGTAGAACACAATAGTCGAATTGAACTAGAAAAAATATCCTTGCATACATTTTCAGGGTGCCATGGGGGACAGAGTGTCATCTCTGTCAACATGGAAATCAAACCCACTACCTTATCATGAGTCACACAGCTAATGAGACAGACACACGATCATTGCTTTTTGAACACTGACATGAGGGAGCTGCCGGCCTGTAAGCCTGACTGCTCTATATCTATGGTATATCTACTGTAGCTATAGAGGTGAGGGACTCGGGGTGTTTGCCTCGCAGCAATGATAAGTGGGAGGAAGATAGACAAACCTCAAGCTGGCTTCCTGAGGCCGCTGGATTTCCCCTCACATGATCGTTGTTGCACAATACTGAATACTTATATTTTAAGTTTTCCTCTCCACATGCAGTGTTCAAAGTAAAGGGGGGAGCCCAGGAGACAACATTAGATCAGATAGAGAGTAACATTTATGGATTCTTGGTAAAGCTTTGGTGTGGATTTACTGTACAGATCTACAGCTGAAGGTTAGTTTGTGACTCCTTTTTTTGCATACTGGTAATTCAATTAATAGAAATATTCCAATAGCATTTTTTTTAAGATACACTATCAGTTTGCATTTTTGTGAAATACAGGTGACCATGTGAAGAGTCTGAAACAAACATTTAAATGTGATATTCAAATACAACTCATAAACATTTCACATGGCTATTTGAGAATTATATATTTTCAATTTTAACAAACAAACAAACAAAATCATCTTTCAGTTTTTTTTTTTTGTATTCATGTGCCGTAAATCAGAAATTTGACATTTAATTAATAGAATCATACTTACATTCAGCTTTCAAATTTATTTGTATAAGTAGTGACTTGCTAATTTACAGAGGAAAGAAGAGAAAAGCTGAATTTTGACATCCCAAAGCACTGTTTTTAACCCTTTAAATACCAAGCTTTCCTCTCCTTTACCTTTAACTTCTGAACATTCGTGAGAAAAGACTAAATTCTGGGAAGAAAAAGTAAGTAAATAGATTGTTTATTGGATGGCATTTCCCTGAGCGTGTCTGATCATTTTTAGACAACTCTGGTATTGACCATGTCTCTTAACTTTGTTATGTGGACATACACTCATACGTAAAAAAAAAAAAGTAACCTATTGTGCAATAATGAGCAGCATTTGCATGTTTGTACGTGTGTGTCACAAGTCTTGATACGACATATCCTTCCTGTATGATGTCCTTTCAGAGGTAGATCCAGTCACACCGTTTTTGAAACCAAACTCAGCATCTTCCGAACAGTTCCCGATGGCGTCCAACATCACCACCTTGCAGCAGTCCTCGGCCCCGTTTCTTTTGCCCATCAGTGTCTCAGCCCAGGTTGGCATTGGGATCCTGGCGTTGGCCTTTTTTCTGGGCTTCCCGGGGAACCTCTTTGTGGTTTGGTCAGTGGTCTGCCAGGTAAAGAAGCGCTCAGTGACCTGTTTGTTAGTGCTGAACCTGGCGATGGCAGACGCTTTTGTGTTGCTCAGTGCCCCTCTTTTCCTGAGATACCTGGCCGGAGGCCGGGGTTGGGAGTTTGGCTCAGCAGCATGCAAGCTGGTTCATTACCTGTCCTGCGTCAACATGTACGTGTCAATCTACCTTATCCTCCTGATGAGCATGGACCGCTGGCTGGCTGTCTCAAGGCCTTTTTTGTCTCAGAGAATGAGGACCAAGCGCTCCCTCTTGGTTCTCCTGCTGGGGGTCTGGGTGTTGGCGTTCATCCTGGCAGTGCCGATGCTTTTTTACCGCAGGTGAGAATCAATTTGTCTCTCTTCCTTTGAGCTTACTAATATTACAATTGGGTATAGTTTAGTTTTTAACCTGTTGAGGCACATATGAAATTTTTTTTCATACCTTTAGGTTTTTCCTTATAGATTGTAATTTTTAAGTTGCATTAAGTGCTACAGATATTCAGAATCTGCACAACCTTGACTCCTATCAGAAAATTTAATCAGAGAACACTGAATTTGTTTGGACTGTGACAGAGGTGATTCGAAGTTTCTATCCTTACCTTTTGAACAGTGTGGTCAGGGTTAGGGTTAGTGTGTCATATTTGTGTCCAAACTGTGACTCCACACAGTCTTCTGTCCTCATTCACTGTCTATGTCCATATGTTCTCCTTATCTTCTCCACAGCGTTCTGCCGAAGACCTTTCAGACCTATAATGTCACTTTGAGCTTTTGTATCCCGTACCACTTCCAGAGTGTTGGGCACAAAGTTTTTCAGTACATCTTTGAGACCATCATGGGCTGCTTGGTGCCCTTCTCCCTCATCAACACCTGTTACGCCTCGGTTATCTGCCGTCTGAAAAGCGCTATGTTCCACCGCAGAGGACAAGGCAGCCGCCTGATCCTGATGATCATATCTGCCTTTGCGATCTTCTGGCTGCCCTATCACGTTGTCAACATGATAGAGGTGATTTGATTTAAGTTTTTGTTCTTAATGCATGCTTTATCGGACACATAGCCCTAAAACAGTAGTGATTATCGAGTGTGAATTTACAGTTTTCCAATTTCCCTGTCTTCTACCTCAGGTGGCTGGTCTTTTGCAAGACAACAAATCAGTGATCAACGCTGCCAAAACAGCCCGCCCAAATGTCACTGCTTTTGCCTACTTCAGCAGTGCTGTCAACCCCATCCTTTACGTATTCGCCGGCAGCTCCCACATCCGCCAGGCTGGGCTCAACTTCATGGGAAAACTGTTTGAGGCCACCTACTCTGAGAGCAGAACTACATCCACCTTCACCCGAAGCGGCCGTGGCAGCTCCCCGGATGAGAGCTCTGCGCTGCAGGCGCTGTCGGTCAAGCTGACCAAACCTTTCAAAAGTAAGAGCAAAGAGAGGACGTACAGCGAGGCGGGAAAAGAGGCCGAGACTCTGCCCAGTGTGCAGCAGTTAGACTAGCGTTTAAGCCATTTTACCTGGACTACTTTTGTGAACGAATGGATCAGAGACTGTTCTGACCCGTGCTTTTATGTCTTTGAGCTTTTTCGGTCCATAAGCTTCATTGCATTAAGTTTTCAACTGAAAAAGATGATGTTCACCAAGGGATAAAACAGCATCATGAGATGCAGAATTTCTATAAAGCTATAAAGTATTTCATGTAACTTCCATTGGTGGCCCTATTTTGTTTAAATAATGTTTGACTTTGTGTAGCAATGACTTTATGTACATTATGATTTTAAATTTAAATTATCACTTATTTTTTTTAACTGTAGTGACACACCTGGCTTTATTTAAATCATTTCGTTATCTCCTCTGTAGCTAAATAGTTTGGTCAAGAGCATTTTTAAGAGTGTAAAGGTAATGTTGATAGTCATTAATGGTCAAAAACTCAATAAACATTGTGAAATGAGCAAAGATTTTGTCGTATTTAATTTTTTTTCTGTTGTGTCCTTACAAAGCACTGGTTTCGAAGTTGCTGTTCTTTTCACTGATGTTTGAAGAAACTGTACGCCGTTAGTTATGCAATGTTCAGCACACTGGATAGAACATTGCATAAGACATATTTCGCCAAATTGTGCTTCCCTTCACTGTTGCTTGTGCATCACTGTGTCCACGGTTTCATAATGTCTGTCTTAAGTAGCCAAGTTACACCAAGTTACAGTCAGTAACAATAACAACAGTCTTTTATCTCCGTATCTCTATGAGGTTGTTTTGGGTTGATGTCAGAGCTTGCCTTGTATGAGAATAACTGAACACATGACCAGAGTGGAACAAGCCACATTTCTAACCAGTAGAGATAGTGAATGAACATCTGAAGATGTTGGTGTCATGCTAAGATGCCCCCATTGCTGCTGAGAGATAAACTCCTTTCTTAGAAAACCAAAGGCCCTGATGTTGCCAGCACTGTCAATAATGAGTTCATCAACAATTTATTTGAATGTTGCTATACAGTAGGCCATCAAAAAAAAATCTTCAAATTAATGTTAAATGGTCAGGACTGCATGGGTTGAATCATTTGTGATTCTTTTACTTCCCCTTTTTTAACATCTTATTTCTGCATTTTTTGAGAGAAGCAAGATTGTGTTGATTGTATTTTCATGCTGGCATTGTGATTTGTTTTGATTATGATTTTCTTGGCATATAGAGGTGAAAACTGAAACTGAGGAGGGAAACTTCAACACATACACACACACACACACACACACACACACACACACACACACACACACACACACACACACACACACACACACACACACACACACACACACACACACACACACACACACAGAGAAACCATAACCTTTCAAATCTGAAAATCAAAACATCAAATGAGTTATTAATTTGAGTAATATCCGTTGGATATGTAAGAGTCAGGCGTCATGAATGATGATATCAGTTTGCCAATTTCCTTCCTACACCCTTGTTAAGCTCTCTCTTTCTCCATCATGTTCAAGTCACACAAAGAGGGAAAATGTCAAAAACCCACTACTGCAGTATTTCCGTACTGATGACACAGAAGACACTCTGTGACCAACTGTTCTTTGAATGATGACAGGAAGCTGCTGTGTGAATATTACACATTTCGATAGCTGATATCTAGGACAAACCTGCTGTGCAAAGCAGAAGATTCATTGTTGTGGGTTGGTTGGCCTTATTAAGCACAAGCATAACTGTGGATAGAAGTGTTGATTTCATATGTCAAGTCAGTGTCTACTTTTACAAACTCTGCTAAAACACACTTTAATAGCCTTCTATGATACATGATCATTTTATTCTCCATTTTATTTTTGTCTTTTTGCTTTGCCATCATTACATTGTACTTGGATTGTTTCTCTTTGTTCTGTTTTACCAAGTTGCTACAAGCTTTGTTGTTGTTATCTTACCTTGTTATTTATTTTATTGTCTTTTAACGCACTTTGTAACATTGCTTTGATAAGTGCTGTATAAATTAAATGTATTGTATTTTTTCAAATATAGGCCTTCTCGACAAAGAAGTCCATTCAGAATAAAATCTCTTTCCAAAACATAATAATTGACATTTTTATTGAATCTTTAACTTTACATAATACATTTATATATATTTTACAGTTTACCAGCAAAACAGAGCACACAAACTCATGGAAAAACAACACTAAATATGGGTCTATTACAGAAATGTCTTCAAATATGAAATACACATTTACACATTGGAATAAAAACATTATCCCCATAAAATATACATTTTAGTGATAAGTGTTCTCTTCAAACAGTTACCAATGCATGAACAACTTTCACTGATAGAAAGGGTTTGTAAACGCTCTAATTTTTGAGGATGGGCCCGCCATAGTGTAATTCACAATACTACCACTAGATGGAGCCAGAGGAAAACCATTCAAAATTCTACAACCTGTGACTAGAGAGGGAAGCTGCATTGTGACTTCCATTATTAAAAACAGTCCTATAGATTATAGTTCATGGTCATTTTGGAATATCAGTGCTACAGTGAGCAGCTAAGAGGACAGTATTGTTGTTGTTGTTGTTTTTTTTCCAATCCGAGGATTGAAACATGGACAACAAACGGTCAGACATTAAATCAGGAATCACAAGAAGACAACTTACCTAATGAAAATAAAACAAAACCTCATTCTCTACACATAATAGTCCTTCACACAAGTAGCCTATCCAGGACATCCAGGACATCCTTGAACTCATCTCTTGCAGAGACCTAGCTGGACAAACCCTTAGTTGTCTGCCAGGACAGATGTGTGCATCCATTCTGTCTTGAAGTTATTGCACAGTAAGAAAGTCTCTTGAAGGCTGGAACTGAAGGAGTATATCTTTGAGCCTCCAAATCTGGTCCCAGCCCAGTCCTAGCTGACCCACATAGATGCCTGTAGAAAAAAACATACATCCTGTACTCCCGTAATCCTTCACAGTCTGGAAATAGTGCCCATCAGCTGCTTACGCCATATGGTGGGCTGAGAAAGGGAATAAAGGTGTGGGGAAAAAAAACAAAGAAAAGGGTCATGGAAAGGAAGCAAAAAAAGCTTCCTCAGCAGAACTAGTCAAGAAATGACAGTGGATGACTGAAATCTAGATGTCTCAAGAGACTTTATGCAGGGCTGGGCCAGACCACAGACTATGACTCCACCCAATGACAGCCCTCTGAAAGACTGATATCACAATCTTATTCACCGGTATATTCATACAGCAGGGCTAGAGTCTCTTGCGTGTCCTTATTTCATATGATATTGTCACATAATTGGAAGTTCCTTGGATGTTCAACCACAGGGCAAGTGTGGGATATGAGATGGTGAAGAAAGTGAGATGGGTTTTCAACATCCATTGTAGCGTGTGTATAATCTTGACTCATGATGACCGGAAAAACTCTGACTGCACTCTCGCCTCCCATCTATCCACAAACCCAACAGTTGATAGCAACATGTTGATGAAATATTCCAGGAACAGGTGAATGTGAATGTAGAGATCAGGTGGAACTAACTTTGATATCAAACACATGATGATCCTTTGTTACAACTTCCTGGGCAGCCTGGATCTTTGTTGTTTTGAGACAATAAACCATTGACTGTAAAAAATATGGACGTAGCATCCTTGACGTCACCCATTGGTTTTGGGAAGTCGTTTTTGTGACTCAAATATGGAGGCCTGAACAGCGCCATGTTGGATTTACCGGCCGAGAACCCGCCCACTGGCCTCGAAGCAGCTGTCTCCGGACCTGTCACTCAACGTTTCCGCGTCCTAATTGGCGAGAATTTTAACCTAATAATAGTAAAACGGTAGAGTTAAAAAAAAATTCACCCCCCTCAAGAGTGTGTGCGGGGGTAGAAACTATCGGTTGAGACCAAAAAATGTGATGGCACCAGGCTTTGATCATGTTTATTGAGGATGTAAAATTGGCGATTTTAACATGGGGGTCTATGGAGAAATACTGCTTTCTGACACCAGCCCCCAGAGGCAGCTGAGGGGATTGCAGTTTTTTGAACGCGGAAGTGAGCTTCACTTCTCAGACTGACAACTACCCCCTTGCAATAAACCTTTGGGGGCTTTGACATGCACCTGCCAGGGGAAGTCGTTGTGCTTTGAAGGAGCTGCCTTGGTGAGTTAAAGGTACTGTCCAGGAGTAATTCTGTCTACTGAAGCCACACAGGCCAGTAGAAGATACACGCATGAATTGTGAGACACAATAGGAGGTGGTGATTGCAGGGGCGGGTCTCCCATGGTGGTACCGGTGGGCACCCGCCCCCTGCAATCTGATTGGCCACCCTGTGTGCCCCCCCCCAATGGTCATTGACCTGTAATGTCAATCATTGTGAAAAGCACTTTACTACTGCTATGTTCACTGTAAAGAGCTATAAGCACTAACTCCTGACTGAGGCTCTACTGTAATCAACTTGGTAGAGCAAACATAGTGTTCTGTGTAGGAAATAAAAAAATCACCGTCCAAAAATCACATTAGTATTACTACATGTTATTAAGAACTCATTCTGTTATTTTAGTGAAGTCAATACTGTTTTTATGTTTCCCAGGATAAAAATAAAGATTTAGGAAAAATTTTATGGCATAATCTTTTTTGACTCAGCAATAAATTATTGTACAATTCCATTCATTTATCTAATCGAACTCACTACATTGACACATGATGTAGTAATGTTTACTCATGCACAGGAAGAGATTCCTCTGCTTTAAACAGCCTGATTGTGCTGCTTATTCTGCTAAGACTTCTTATTTACAAGATAGAGTTGATTATTGATTGACTATAAGTGGAAAATGAAAAGGTCATAGATATCTTCCTTACAAGGTGAAAGATTCAATGTGGCCAATAAAAGCAAGATGACGACATATTGTAAACAGTGTGTAACTGTACAATAATAATATTCAAGAGAGCGGTCGATGGCAGCCTTCATTTTTGTTACTTTTGGGTGCCCCCCCCCCAGCTTCACTGTTGTTACCCATGTGCCCCCCACCAGAAAATACTCTGGACCCGCCCCTGGTGTAAGCATCTAATAGTCATAGCCAAATATATGGGTACGCAGCTTGACTCTGGCACATACACTTGAGTCCAACCTCTATCCTCAGGTATTGTTAACAGCCATGAGGAGATTTTTTACTTACATCTACCTTACTTTTTTCCATCTCTTACTCTGTCTTCTCCAACTCCACCATTTTATCTTCCTGAGGTTTGCGTCTTTCCATGATTTGTGGCTGTATCCACTGTAACCTGCCCTGCCTTTTTGTCACATGTACTTCATAGTAAAATGTCCAAACATAGAAAGGACAAAGAGGGAGAGGCGAGATAAGGGAAGGACAGGGGACAGCGGTGTAGGGAGGAACTGTGTGAGTATGATGTTCCTGGGAAATCATGCACATAGTCACAGCCTTCATTTAGTTTGACATCAAACATCCATATATTGCCCTTTGTGACCCCTGAGCTGTGTTTGTACGCTTTCAAAACTTGACCTTAACCAGAAAAGTCATTGCCGTGTGACTCACTGCTCCCAAGTTCATTAGAAGTTACATGTTTATCAGTCACTCTCTTTAGCGGTTCTGTAAGAACCAAACATACACATTGCTCTATATTGCAAAATCCTGAAAGTATTTGAGGAACAGAGTAAAATGAAAAATAAATTATATTAAAAGCACTGATATTTGTGCAATTTGACATCTTAGAGATCCAAAACACACACACTGTGTTAAACTATTGCAAAAGGAGTCCTCCATTTTTAGAGACGTCTCTGTGTAGACAACCACCTTAGCAATTCTTCTAAGAGTGTGGGTGTACAAAGTGACTCTAATGAGAGCACAATGGCATTGTGAACATGTAGGGTACAAGGCAGTAGAGCAAGTTCTATTATAGCAGGGTGCTGGGCTGCTGGCACTATGAAAAATACACTGCAAGAAGTCTCCACCTTAAAGAGACCTCTGGAAAATGGGATTGTGAGGTTTTAACAGAAGATTAACAGAAAATGTTTTATCACTATACAGTAGGTCTCATTAGTTAGTCAGTTTTTTATTCCATGAAACCAACCAAATCAAGTTTTAATGTGTCACTATCCAGGTTGATCTACAAACTGGGCAAACTGGATATCCTTTGGGTGTATGTATTTTCATTAAACCAAGGAATCTAACTATGTAGTCTTGATTTAGTTTTTAATCCACCTGTTCACTTGTTTACTATTCTCCATCATCTGACCTTGCCTCCACCCACCTACACACCTGTTGCTCTTTCACCATCTACTCTGTCTCGATCCATTTCAGGTTGCCTCATGTTTGACCTTTTGCCTGTTTCCGACATGTCTATGGGCGCAACATTACAGATCTGTATGGCTGGACTTCTTGTAAATGCTCTCATCTTTGTCTTTATTACAAGATGCCCTCTGAGCCTGTATTTTTACAGTAAGTTGTGTTTCATAAACACAGGAAGAACTGTGGTCAAGGTGGTGCTGGGGATGAGGGGGGGGTCAGACTATTTTTAAAGCAAAGGAGTCTCTTCCTGTGCATTAGTAAACATTACTATGCCTTGTGTCAATATGTGAGTAATATTAGATACATGTCTGGAATATACAATCATTTATTGCTGACTCAAAAAAAGATTATGCCATGATAATTTCCCCATATCTTTATTTTTATCTTGGAAAACATAAAAACATTATCAACTTTACTAATACAACAGAATGAGGTCAGAAAAACACTGACATTGCTTTATTGTTTTTAGAATAGGGTTATACAGTATTATATATTATATATATATTTTTATATAAATGTTAAATTAAAACAATAAAGCAAAGATGAGTGTTTTCAGTGTTTTTCTTTCCAACGGAAATATAGGAAAACAAATGCCAATAGAAAGAAGCTACACTATCCTCTCTGATGGTGGCTTCCACTTTTTTCAGTGTAGGTGAAAAGATGATAGGGTATGTGTGTGTGTGTGTGTGTGTGTGTGTGTGTGTGTGTGTGTGTGTGTGTGTGTGTGTGTGTGTGTGTGTGTGTGTGTGTGTGTGTGTGTGTGTGTGTGTGTGTGAGGGGGAGGGAGGGAGGAAAATGAGGAAGATGGGAGGGGGTGTCATCTACCTCATCAATGATATAAATATGAAGTTGCAGTGCGAAATGGAAAAAGGAACATACAATATATCACCAAGGACTGTATTTTCATCTCATCTGTGTGAGTACATAACACTTGTTTTCTACTATTTTTCTAAAGTAATTATTTTTAATGCAATAGGAATAAAATGTGTCTGTATATTAGAAGATTTAATTACGCTGAACAAAACTTGTGGCTAAATCTTGAGTTATTATTGTGAGAGTAATTGTAATCTTCTCCTCTGCTGTTAACACACGTTGTTTATCTCATTATTGGAATTCACTGATCATTGAATTGAAATATTTCGGTTTATTCATGCTATATTCTGACTTCTATCATCAGATTGCCTTGGTAAAAATAAAAAAGAAAGAAAAAGAAAAGGGGAATTCTCATAAACCCAGATAAAAAGTTTTATGATCTTGTTCTGGCTTGTACATTTAGTTTTTCATATGCAAGGTGCAGCGTAACTGCGAAACTGAGCTAAGCCTCCCACACAGTGGTCTTACATACTGTACAGTACTTAGTCAGCCAATTGTTCTTTTTAAGAGTATGAATCATCATCATCATTATCATCATCATCATCAGTAAAATTAAACATTTGCTACCGATATGTGTAATAGACCCACATGATTACAGTCGGTATTGATTGTTTGGTCTGAAAATGACAAGTTTAAAACTGCGGCGGGTCGGGAGGAGGGGGCAATGACAACAATAACAAAGAAAACTGGGAGCTGAACTGAAGATAGTGGTTTGAAGCCTCATTAGCTTCCACTACCATAACACGCATGACTCTGACTGGACTGTCACAGTTGCATTGTGGGTAGGCCTAATGTAGGTGCCACCTTTTGATAAAGAGATGTTGTAAATGCAAATCTGTGGTTTGAGTGTCGACCCTGACAGGAGAATGGAAAAGCGATGCTAACCATTGAATCAAATGACTGTTACAATGATTTTACATTATTCTGATAATAAATGCATACAAGTTGAATACATGTCTGATATTTCCCAAGTGTAGGCTACTTTCTACCAACCACAGTGGTGAAATTAAATCTACTTTTTGACATCATTTGAATTTTTCTTAGTGAATCTGAGCTCATTTACCAATGCTTTATATCCCAAAACATTTACATAGGAATTAGTAAAACGTGCCAATGGGGCAGATCACATCGAGGCGTGGTGGGCTGGCCCCAGGTGTTCTCCCCCAAGTTCGTTTCTCGGCCGATGACGAAGGACCTGCCAGGTACACTTCACACCAGTTTGATGCCAGCAGCCGACAACAAGACGCTAACCTCCAAATTCCTCCCACCATTGTTGTGTCGGATGTGGACGCAAGGTTTGTGCCGACATCTTCTACCTTTGTTGATTTGCTGCCATAACATTAAAGGAGCCAGGGCTTCAGGATTTACAGTAAAGACTTATGTTTGGACCTCTTTTCTGACAGTGCATCAGAGGGCCGGGGCTACAACAACGATCTGAGGAGACCTTCCTTCTACAGCACTCTAGACCTGGTGCCACAGCTGGAAAATTATGACAGCACACTGTCGCACCAGAATTCGAGGACCCGACCTTCTCTGGAGGCTCTTCGCAAGGCAGTTGATGTAATCTTTTTTCTATTCTTTTTTTTTTTTTTTTTACCTCAAATCATCATATAACTTGGCCAAACCTAATGTTATATTCTATTGCAAGTATCAACTACCACTGATCTATGTAAGAGGTAGGGACATAAGACATATTAGATCCACTCCTGACTTGTGAAGAAATAACAGAGAATATTCTGGGTCAAAGGTCATTGCTTTCTTTGTGGGAAAAAGTTGTTCTTCAGTGTATGATTTTTATTTTTTTTTACAAGTCAGACAAGGTCCATGGACTTTTGAATATTTGTTATAAAGCTTAATTATCATTACTGAAACTTAAACATGTGTTTCAAATGCCAGGTCAGATTGAAGATGAGCATTATAGTGAACGTTAACTTTAGAAGAATGGCCGTTAAGATTACAATGTCCAGTGGTTCTTACGATTCCTGTGATACCAGGCCATTGCCTAAATAAGAATCCTTTCTTAGCAATTCTGCCTGGTTAAATGAAATAATAATTAAATTATTCACATAGAAATGACTAGCAGTTAAAGTCTGAAATGCATCTGCTGAGTGGCCATTCACATATTTGTTTTTTAATTATTATTCTACATTGTCACTATGTTGCACAGTAATGATTGTTTTTCCCAGGAGGAGGTAGAGCTGGGGGTAACACAAACCACCACAGACTCAGTCTGTAGTCTTGTCACTGACAGTGGTCAAGAGGAACCACAAGGCCCACAGGAGAAAGCTCCGGTTCGATTTGGTTGGGTGACTGGGGTCATGGTGAGTGAGTGAGTGAGTGAGTGAGTGTGTATGATGAACATTCACTGTTTTATATATGAAACAGTCTTACAAACATCACATCACACACAGAAAATGCCCACAGAGCTGTTTTCTTCCTGAACTTCACACAGATGCGTTGCATGCTGAATATCTGGGGCGTCATCCTGTTCCTCCGACTGTCATGGATCGTTTCTCAGGCCGGCATCTGTGAGTTGTCACCTCAGTCAGTCAGTCAGTCAGTCAGTCAGTCAGCCAGTCAGTCAGCCGGTTCCATTCATTCTGTCATGCAGCTGTAACAGTCTCCACTTGTCCTTCTTATGTCTTCAAAATATTAACAATATTCTCCCCATATTTATTTTCATCTCAGTGATGACCTGCCTTATTATCCTGATGTCTGTGACGGTTACCTCGGTAACTGCCCTCTCCATTTCTGCCATCGCCACCAACGGCAGAGTGACCTCAGGTCAGTTACTTCCTGTGTCTTCTGAGGGGATTTTCAACATTATACACTGAAGCATGCTGCACTGATGCACTTTAGACAGATTGAAAACAAACACAATAAAGATTTTAAATGATCCTTTTCAATTATTTTTGGATATAATTCCTATGGCCTAAATAAAAAGTAAATACAAAAACAGTTTTTACTTCACACAGTTTTAGCATCTGTTCTATAATAACCGCATCTCTGTGACTCCACTGTGTCTAAAATGCATTTTCAGGCGGGGCCTACTTCATGATCTCCCGTTCCCTGGGCCCTGAAATCGGTGGACCGATTGGAATGGTGTTTTCCTTTGCCAACGCTCTGGCTTGTGCGCTCAACACTGTTGGCTTTGCGGAGGTTGTCAGTAGTCTGTTGGAGGTACTTAAATCTTTTATCAGGGTTTTCATTTAAGATCATAACATTTGGCAAATGTCTTCAGATTCCAGACTTTAATGTTTCACAAAACTTGCTCTGTGTGTATTTATGTATATAATATACTAACTTATCTTAGATCTAATTAAGAAACAATAGCAGGTGCCTTTTTTGAGTGCAGTAACTCTATACCAGAAGAATGTTATGAAACTGAATGTCTTGCCTGGTGTCTTACATGTGTGTGAACAATATGGTTGTTGTAGGACTTTGGCGTCTCCATAGTTGATTCAGAGAATGATGTCCGTATCATCGGTGTGATCACAGTGACTGTTCTTCTACTCGTTTCACTAGCTGGGATGGAGTGGGAGTCCAAGGTGAGCACATGCATGTTGATGTCATGAACTCAATTTGTTTTTATATACTGGACCACAGACTTCCTTATCTCTTACAAATGTTAATCATAACTGTTTGTTTTTTTGTTCCTTTCTCTCAGGCCCAGATTTTGTTCTTTGTGGTTCTCCTGCTCTCCTTTTCCAACTACTTTGTAGGCACATTCATCCCTCCTAACCCAGAGAAAAAGGCCCATGGTGTCTTTGGATACCACAGTGAGTTGATGTCACTCAAGAACAGACAGCTGCTTTTAATAGAGTAATCTGTTAACTGCAAAAATGTGAGATGGGTACCAGGGACAGAGTTCCTGTTATAACTGTAACAAGGAAATAAAAATAAATAACAATAGATTCTAATTTCATTTTATTGCCCAGGTGAAATCTTCATGGCAAACTTGAAATCAGATTATCGAGAAAAAGACGGTGCGAGGCTCCAATTTTTCGACATGTTTGCCATATTCTTCCCCTCCGCCATCGGCATCCTGTCTGGAGCCAACATCTCAGGAGACCTTAAAGTATGACAGGAATGATGGAGAGACATATTTCTTACATTACAACTCCCAACAAGAGCTATATTAATGTTGACTTGTATGTTGATTCCTTTTGCAGGACCCTGCCACTGCTATCCCCAAAGGAACCCTGATGGCTATTTTCTTGACCACAATAAGCTATATAGGAATTTCTTTAACAATTGGTAAGGTACTCATTCACAATTATTTTATTTTACATTGGGAGTTACTTGGGGTGTGCCAGGAGAGGGACAATGGGGAAATGAGGATTTAACACTCATTAAGGGCAGTGGCATCTGCATACTGAATGAAAATGAGATGGCTGGTAGCTCAGAACCATTGTAGAAATAAAAACGTGACAGACTTTGACATCAAAATTTCATTAAATCACACTTGCGCTTTGCTAGACCTGCTGTCTGAATATGACATTATAGTGTATTGTTGGTATAATATTTGACTCTTCTCTCTGTTTCAGGGTCATGTGTCTTAAGGGATGCTTCTGGAAACATAAGTGACATTCTGACTGGAAACATCACTGATGGGTGTGTGGGTCTTGGGTGTAACCTGGGCTGGAATTTCACAGAGTGCATCATGTCAAACACTTGTGAATATGGTCTGTCCAACGATTTCAAGGTACCACTCAATTTTGTTTCATTAGGCCTTCTGTTTATCATGAAATTAACATGGCATGTTTTTGCTAAATCTTTCTCCATGCTCTTCCTACCAGGTTCTGGGCCGAGTTTCAGGTTTGTATTACCTCATCACTGCTGGTGTGTTTGCAGCCAGCTTGTCATCTGCTCTTGGCTTCCTTGTCTCTGCTCCTAAAGTCTTCCAGGTGAGAAACCACCAACAAATCCCAGCGCAAAAATGTCTGCTACATCTCTTCCATAGAAAAACAATCTACACATTCATGTTTCACTCCAGTTGTATTTTTGATGTCTTAAGAAATCAGCAGCATTAACCTTTTGACATTTCCACTAAAACCACTTAATTAATTTTAAAACTTTACATATAAATTGAAGTTGAAGCATTTATGACATTGTTGGCAGCCATCACACACATTTTTGCCATGTAAACTGAATATTTTCTGCTTTATGTTCCAGTGTCTGTGCAGAGACAAAATATACCCCTACATTGGATTCTTTGCAAAGGGTTATGGTAAAAATGATGAACCTCTCCGGGCTTATTTCCTTTGCTATATCATTGCTGCGGCCTTCATTCTCCTTGGTGGGTGTGATCCAACACTGTCGCCATTTTTTCTGTAGTAACATAAGTTGCTATTCCTCCACAAATATGCATTTTGCCTACCTTTAGTAATGTCTTTTCGCTGTGTCATTATAGGTAACCTGGATACCATTGCATCCTTGATCTCCAACTTCTTCCTGTGCTCCTACTGTCTCATTAACTTCAGCTGTTTCCATGCTTCAATCACCAACTCGCCTGGTAAAAGACCTGCTCACAAACTATCACACTGTACACAAGACGAGACAGAAGTGCTACCTGTAGTTCCTAGTCACAAATCCACAAGCCCATCTTTACCCATTCACAATTATCCAATTTGGACATTGTATGTCTTTGTTCTGAGAGGACAGGGTAGAGAATGACCCAAGGGCAACATGGGTCCTCAACTAAAGTGTTTACCAGGGACATTGTTTAATTTCAAGATGAATCTCTAGGAAACCATACTGTAATTTTTGAATGATAAATACTGAAAGCTGTACCTGCACTGCACGTCTTTCATCTCTCTTCCCTTTGAAATGATTTACAGCTGATTATGAGGTATTTAAGAAATCTGTGTAGTCTTTTGGCTTCTCATTAAATTACTAGGGACATCCTTTTCCTGTAGTAATTCAACAAGGCTTGGGCAGTCTCTGGCTATCCATATCAGTGGATATGTCATGTGCAACCAAGCAGAAACCTAACATTGGCTGTCATTTCATTCATGATTCCAGTTTTCTGAACTACTGAAAGGTGAAAAGTCAATAGTGCTGAGAGTTGTCTATTTGTCACTGTCGCCTCCTTTAGGTTGGAGACCATCATTTCACTACTACAGCAAATGGACAGCTTTGTTCGGTGCAGTGATCTCTGTAGTTCTGATGTTCGCGCTGACCTGGTGGGCTGCTCTTGTCACCTTCAGCGTAATCTTCTTCCTTTTTGGATACATCAACTACAACAAGCCAAGTAAGTCAAAAATCAAACTGCATATATTGATATTCACCCCATCAGATCAATGTGGAATGAGTGAATTGCATGTGGTTCGTCTAATCATCACATGTCTACTTTTTTAATCCACAGAGGTAAACTGGGGATCGTCCGTCCAGGCAGGTACATACAACATGGCTTTGTCATACTCTGTCTCTCTCTCTGGTGTGGAAGATCATGTGAAGAACTTTAGGTAAGAAAAGATGCATCAGTTATTCTCAACTCACAACATCAGATTTGTTATATGTGAATGTGGCCAATGAGTGTAACTCACGTGATCATCAATGGGGAAAGTAAGTAATTTAAACACTGACTGTTGACTTCTTTTTTTTTTGTCCATTCTCTCAGACCACAATGTCTCGTCCTGACTGGGCCTCCAAACCAGCGTCCCGCACTGGTGGACTTTGTTGGCTCCTTCACCAAGCACATTAGCCTCATGATCTGTGGCGACATAATCACAGTCAGTGGCTCAGTCTCAATGACTTTGTAGTATATGCCTTTTCATACATTGCATTCTTATCTAAATATGTCATTGAATGTGCTGCATCCTTTAGGATCAGGAGAGGCAGACTCGTCCTGGGGATGCCACAGAGTGGTTGGTAAAGTGGTTGAACAAGAGGAAGGTGCGCTCGTTTTATACTCCTTTCACCGCACACAGCCTCAGAGGTGGAGCTCGACACTTGATGCAGGTACAACTTGCATTATTTGTACTTACACCTTCGATCTACTGTACATGATGAAGTTATTTTTTCCATGCATTCCTGAAACAAATTATATTGTCCTTTATTTTCCCTAATCTCTATCCTCAAATGTGTTTCACCACTTATCAACTGGGTTATTCTAAAACTTAAAATAATTTCTGTTGTCATTTGCAAGGCCTCTGGTCTTGGCAAGCTGAAGCCCAACACTGTGGTCCTGGGCTTCAAGACTAACTGGAGAGACAGTTCTGCTGAGAGTATTGATGATTACATCAACACCATATAGTAAGTTGGTCATTATTCACTGTACCTCGAAGAGAATTTGTATTTTTTCATAGGTTTATTGATTCTGAAAGATTTCAAAAATGTTGTGAAATTAGGTTATTTTTGCAAGGCAAAAAGAAAAACTGTGATTCAAATGTAAAGGGCAGTCCCCATGTGATGCATAATAATGAAATCAGTAGATTTATAGTTATAATATTAAGGCTAAGAACAAAGTAGGTAATCGTTATATATTTTTCTTTATTTATGCTCTTTTCGTCTCTAGTGATACCTTTGACTCCAACTACTGTTTGTGTATCTTGAGGATGATGGATGGACTAGATATCTTTGACCAGTTTGAGAGTGAAGGTAAGAGATTCATACATTTGAGTTTACTGTACTCTGTACAAATATGACATATTGTGGAAAAGCACAAATCAATAAACGTCTGGATAACGTCTTCGCTACAGTGAACCACAGCTTTGAGCCTGACAAATCTGTTGAGGAAGATGACTACCAGTCTCCTGAGAGGTTATCAGGTGAGCACTTACTGTATAACACCGGCTTAGCCTACAGTATTTTCAGAATATGTACACTCAATAGTTCATCAGTGGATCTTCTAAACCTATAAATCACAAACATGCAGATTCTCACTAAAATAGGGTCTACAAGCTCTTTTTGGATAGAGTTTAACGGAGCTAAGTTTTCCTACTGTTACACAGTCAATGTTAGCAGCTCTTCACTCGCTAGTCTGGCAAAGACAGAGATGAGTTTAGCATCAAACTTCATTGTTCTCTTCACAAGGAGCTGTGTCCAGCAATGAAAATCAACCTCTGTTTTTTTATCCCACTTTTTCTGCCACTTGCGTTGCTATGCTAACTAGCTAGCCTGAGCCTAGCTGTGTTCGTAAACACAATGCTGACTGAAGTTCTGGTGGAAACTGGTCTCAATGTTATTATTGCCTCCATACACTTACTCTTCTTGCCGTTGCAGTTGACGACATTTCGGATAAATGTGATCAGATCAGTGATCCGATCAGTGATCAAATCAAGACAGTGTTTCAGAACGACCAGGGGAAGAAGACCATCGATGTTTACTGGATAGCTGATGATGGAGGTGAGCCCTGGCTGGTAAAGAAGCATGTAATTGTACATGATATTGTACAATATTAAATGAAGTCATTTGGATGAGATGAACAAGGCAAATCGCCCTTTACATCTTCATCCATTCCTTTTGAGTAGGCTTCACTGCTGTCTTTCTCTTCCTCGCCCTTTAAGGTCTGACACTGCTGGTGCCTTACCTGCTCACCAGGAGAAAACGCTGGCACAACAGCAAGGTCCGAGTTTTCATCGTGGGAGATGAACAAAACATGGAGGAAGGCCGCAAAGAGTAGGTTTCCTTCTGTTATAGCATCTAATTTAAGTGTCCTGGTGCACATTAAACACTTTCAAAGAATACCTTTTAGGTCACATACCTAATAACCTAATGATGACCTTGCAATATTTTGTGTTAAATATATTTCATGAACATTTTTAGACTGTAAACTGATGCAGGCTGTCCTTATACCACTTTCATTGTTTCCTTTAGGATGGTCGCCCTTCTGAAGAGGTTCCGTCTAGATTTCAATGACGTCATTGTCATGACAGACAGCGAGAAGCGTCCACACACCAAGAAGTATGTCCACAAACCCCTATAAGTTGCATTTACAGAACATTGAGCAGATAGAAAAATGGCAAAAAAAATAACAAAATACCAGCATCCTCAGTCCAAGTCTAGCCAATATACTTCCACATCTAGTCAGAGTCTGGTTTGAGAATTATGCTGGGCCATACATGGGCCCAATTCCAGAAACAGGTGTATACTGGGCCAGAAGAAAACAAGCATGTAGTCCAAGGCAAGCACAGGCTGGATTTCTGTTGCTACCTGTGAGAGAAAAACCCTCTTGAGCAGTGTGGCTTACCCGACTGAAACAAGACCTCTGTAGTTTACCATTCACTGGATTTAATTGCAGTCCAGCAAACTGACCTCTGACCTGTTGTTCTTGTTGCTTTGCAGCCTGAGCAGGTTTGTGGACAGTGTCGCCCCCTTCAGGCTACACGACGAACAGGAGGACGGCGTTTCAGTTGAGGAGCTGAGGCAAAATGCCCCATGGAAAATATCTGACAAAGAGTTTGAGGCCTTCAAACTTAAGGTATGTGTTTGAACTTATTTCACTTCCCTCATTTGCAACATGTTGTCCCTTTTTAATGTCATCCACTCAGTCTTCTGCATGTATGTTTCCACACTTTGTGCAAATTTGCCAGTGTCTTTTATCTCGTTCTCACAGTCTGAGAGAAAAGTGAGGCTGAATGAAATCATCCGCAGGAATTCACAACACGCTGCTCTGGTGCTTGTGTAAGTACAGTTCACATTACCATATTTGACATCAACTATAATTCCTCCTTCAGCCACCCTCAAATATTGTAGATACTGATATATAAACCGAGAATGAATGATAATATGGTGACAGGGATTTTATACATAAGGTAATTGCCATTTTTCATGCTGTTCCAGAAAAGTGCCATCAGCTTCAACATGTATAGTATATACAGCATGGAAGTTTTTTTTTTTTATGACTAATGTTCTTGTTGATGAATTAGAAACTGTTGCTTCATAGTTGGAAACACACTTAGGTTGAAACATTATTTTTTTATCTTTAGGAAAGAACCCTGACGATCATTTTAGTATAGTGTTAAAAACATTTCACCATCACCATAGATGAGTTACTTTCTTATTTTTAGTGTGAATATTGCTCTGCAGTTTCTAGGACACAAGTGTAACAGAGGTGATTCAAAGATGTGAGTGTGCTCATGTTCTTGCTTTGCATTGTAGATGGGTGTGCAAAACAACACATTCACTAATGCTTCGAAGGATGCAAAATTGTGAACAAAGAATCTGCAGTAGTCATTTTGTTTTTGTTTTTTGCAAACCGTGCTCTAATTTGACTGGCACAACAAATGTCTCTAAGGCGAAATACATGCAGCTGTAGTTTTAAATTTGTTATTTAAATCTGTTCCTGTAAATGCGATGTTCCTTTTCATTTCCCCAGGAGCCTCCCTGTACCACAGACCGACTGCCCCAGAGCTCTGTACATGGCCTGGCTGGACACTCTGACCTGCGGCCTCCACTGTCCTGCCGTGCTGATACGGGGAAACCAGCAGAATGTCCTCACTTTCTATTGCCAGTAAATCCTGCATCAGAGGAATGGACAAATCCTACAGAGAAGGATATTTTAAACAATGGCCCATGGGGAGGAACCCACATAAAGGATATAGGCTTTCAAAAAAATATGTGTGCAAGATGTGCAGTTAGTCCCACAGATATATTAAATGACATCAAGATCATCATCAGATGTGGATCCAACATTATCCTTGAAACTTTCCTCAAAAAATCAAAGAGATGGGAAGAGTTGAGGATCCTGCAGATTCTTCTCCTGGCCAGAGCCATAACCTGCAATGACATTGCGACGTGTCGTGGGGTGTTCCCTAAAAGATAACACCCTAATTTGGTGCTTTGATTATGTCAAACATATGGCAGAGCGGCATCTTGTAGTGCTCCTCATTTGGGTTGAAATCTGGTGACTGTTGAGGCTCTCAACTCAAAGATGAAGCCTTAATCATTTGCATATGCAGTCCAGAAGTTTCCCTGTACAGTACTGAAATTCCTGCTCTGCTGCCCACTCTGAATGCTGTTAATCAGTATGGTAACATGAGATATACAATTACAATTGAGCATTTCTTTTAAATTAGTGATTATTCTAAACTTGAGCTTCTTTATGTTATTTCAAAAATAATATTATTATAAATGTCCATAATTTAATTTATTTTTAAATTGCACTCAAAAATCTTTCACAAGTAGAGAGAGGAACAAAAGGAAATAGAAGTAAAGTACTAGTATCTCAAATTTATACATAATTTGAGTAAATGTACTTATTTATATTCCACTCAAACCAATGAGTTCATTCATTGTTTAAAATTGTTTGTCAAAATAGACTTAAGTAAGTTTGATTTCACTGTATGTGATTGTTAACATTGCCTGTTGATGATTTTCATCATTCTATTAGTTATATTATCTGTGTCTGATATATGAATCTAAATATATTAAATAACAAAGCTCAAATATTGCATAATATTTACAGTAAATTCTGCAATTTTCTCCTGTATGTGGCTAGACTGTGACTTTCGTTCTGAGTTAATTATGGTGTAATGTACATTTTATCATCTTAAAACTGTGATATGTTTGTTTTCTATAATATTGAATTAAATTGTGACTCTTTTAATCTGTGTCAACAGCAGTCTCCATGATAAAACTTAATGGTTTTAATATTCTGTGCTGACATTGGTCAATAATAGTACAAGATGAACATGCTCATCATGCCTAAACTCGACCAGGCCTAGCACAGAGGACGCAGGAGTCAACTCAGTTCAACTTCAACTTCCTTTATTTGACATGTGTCAGGGATTGTTGAAGAATAAAAGAAGAATAAACAAAACTCAGTTCAAATAAACTAAACATAAACTGTAAATCATAATCATACATGCAACCATATACTGTATTCAGTTATCAGTCTTAACTTTAGTCTATAAATACGTTCATATCCATATTATCAATCAAATCAATATCACAATATTTTCTCTTGAGAAAATAAGTGGGGAAGTGACCTAACATAATTAATAAACATAAATATGCATACAGTGTCTCTGTGCTTACAGTAACTGACTCAGATCACACCCAGGGCAGACAAAATGCCCCCCAGGTGTGCAGCAGCTTTTTGTTCACCTCACCTGTCAATCAATGTATATAATGGAATGGGTAGTTTCCAGGGAAGAGTGTCACATTATTTATTTTTTTTACAGTTGCACTATGGAAACTTTATCTTACTGTCTTTGTCCTCTGTGTTTGAATATTCAAATGCTGGTAGTGAGTTGGCAGCATGGTTTATTTCAGTGGACAGCATCACTTT
Source organism: Trachurus trachurus (assembly GCF_905171665.1). Taxonomy (NCBI): domain Eukaryota; kingdom Metazoa; phylum Chordata; class Actinopteri; order Carangiformes; family Carangidae; genus Trachurus; species Trachurus trachurus. Next base: position 14,683,702 of record NC_139909.1, on the reverse strand, counting down.
ATTAGGGACAAACATCATGACTGAATCTGCTGAGAGATACACTCAAACAACGTGAGTTATGATTCTGTATTTACTTTTCTGTGTCAGGTGGACATTACAGTGTTGTTGTTTTCCATCAGTAGCCTATATGTTTTACATGATCTGCCGATTGGCATCTCAGATTTTAAATCTCAATTATTTTTGGACACATAACAGGAACATGTGATTTGAAAAATACAAAGGACAAAACTTTATCACTGGCTCAGAGACTATTGTTATCCTACTATTTAAAAAAAAAAAAAGGCAAGAATTGAACATGAATTAAAATTAGGGTGACACAGACCACACAGTCTATTCAAACTGTTGTCTCTTTATTGTGCTGATTTCCAATTAGTACTGTAATATCTGTTGCTATATTCTTTCAGTATTGTATTTAGTTTGGGTTAACTTGTGTCCCATTATACCATGGAGGGAAAAACCACAAACATTACTTCAAGACATGCTAAATCTGATGATTATAAATCTGGACAAAATACTACCTAAAAAGCATATACAGGTATGTTTGAGAATTTGAATGCCAGTTTGTCTCTTTCAACAGAACAAAGATGCAGTGGAATCTGTTTCTACTCATTCTGATGGGTAAGTGAGTCATCTTACCAGATGTTCTTTTAATTAACCATCATTTATATACTAGATATAGAAATACAGATAAATACAGAGTGAGCAAGACTTAACAGTGCATTTAAAAGGACAAATGATAAAATTACAAATATCGTAATAAAATTAACACAGGCGAGATTTTACAATTTTAAAACCGGCTCTTCATTACAGTATAACTAAACTTTGCTGTACATTTGTCCTTGTCCGTATTATAGGCCTACTAGATGCTCTTTAACCGTTTCTGTGAATTTATTTTGTGTTGAGGATACAACAGGCTCTGCGGGATGAAAGCAAGTAGACTGGGGCCAGAGTCTCCTTTTAAATTAAGAGTTGTACAAAGCAAATACGGTGCTTTTGATTTTTACCTCAAAAGTAGGTGTGAGTGTGTCATAACACTACGGTCGGTATTCTCTCTCTGTGTCTGTGTAGGTCATTGCTCCATCTTCACATGCCACTCCTATGAGTACCACTTTATTAACAAGAACAGTACCTGGGATGACGCTAAATCGTACTGCAGAGAGAAGCACACAGACCTGGCCATAGTGTATGACATGTCAGACATGGAGAGACTCCAACACGCTGCAGAGAGTTCACCAACCTGGATTGGGTTGCGCAACGGAGGAAAGAAAATGTGGCAGTGGTCTCTACCTGGTGTGCAGTACAAGGAAAATAACGACACATGGAGCACAAATGAGCCAGATGACCCAGGAGGTAAAGCGGACTGTGTGTGGATGGACGGAAGCAAGAAATTCCACACTCAAACTTGTACTGGAACAAATGGCTTCATCTGCTACGATGGTGAGCATATGTGGCTGATATCATACACATATATGCAATAATTGTTTTCCATGTGGGCATACACTTCATTTATTTGTATTATTATCTTTTTTCTTTTTTAAAAATCTACTAATAAATGGTATACAGACTGAAATGACTGCAAGAATCCACTCTAGATTGAAAAAAAGTGTTTTTTTCCCCTATTGATACATTTGGGGTAATTCACTTTAGAGTTGACAGTTCAGTATCCTGACCTAGTATGCTCTCATGCAAAGTGATCAAGTCGACATGATCTTTTCTTTTTTAATAACACAGAAGACAGTAAAGAATTCCATGTAAAAAACCAAGATAAACCCTGGATCGAGGCTCAGAGGTTCTGCAGAAACCGGCACACAGACCTGCTCAGCGGAGATCAGAGAGACAGCTTTTCCGACACTGTAAACCAAGTGTGGATCGGTTTGTTCAGAGACACTTGGGAGTGGGCGGATGGGAGTAATTTTTCTTTCAGACACTGGGAAAACCTGCCAACTAATGAATGTGCTTTTTTTAAGTCCTTGGGGAAATGGGGCTCTTCTCCCTGTGAACAGCACAAACCCTTTGTATGCTATGATGGGTTTGACCAACCTTAATTTCTTGCAGTGGTGAATATATTTAACTTATATTAATTTCCTAGGGGAGTTACTAAATAATTTCCCTCTTTTACTATGTTTTTTGTTAATTCTTGACTGTGTTGTTAAAAGTTGAAGACGGTGGGCCGTGTGCGGGTACTTACTCTTTTGTATTTTGTCTCTTGATTGGATTCTGTGTTTGTTCGTGACAGATAAACTGAGGCTGATCCAAAAAAATCTGACCTGGGTGGAGGCTTTGTATTACTGCAGAGAGCACCACCGTGACCTGGTCTCCATCACCAACCCTGAGCAGCAGAGATGGGTTGGACGGAGAGTCGAGAAAGCCTCCACTCCTTACGTCTGGCTGGGACTACGCTACACCTGCACTCTGAATTTCTGGTTCTGGATCAGCAATGAGAGACTTGACTATTTGAACTGGGGCCCAGATGGATCTAGAGATGAGTGCAGTGTGTCTGGGGCCATTGATCGTGGAGGGCAGCATAAGTGGTTTAAAAAATCTGAAGAGAACAGGTTTAACTTCATCTGTTCTGATTTTTAAAACTCATTCCACTTGATTTAATATTAATTTGCTTGGTTCTTGTTGGTGTTTCACTGGTGTTTGGGTTTATTGAACGGCTTTCTAGGAACCGTAGGAATCACAATCCTACAGTATACTGTAGGAGCCAGATGTAGAATTAGTGATTGAATTAACTGAAGACTGTAAATGATGGTGTGATATTATGGAGATTAACTAACTTGTGTTATCTTTCTTTTAATTTTAAGTCATATTTGATATTTTGTTGATAGCACGCCACTGAATCATGGCAGCAGTTATTCCTTTTTTCATATAGTAGGTTTAAATTGCACTATGGTCTACACAGAGATCTAATGTGTCTTCTTATAGTTCATAGTGCTAAGATAAGCTTATATATATTGTGCATTTTATGACTAAAGCAGGAAACATTTAAAAACCATTAAGTTCATTGTCACACATGGAGGCATTTCAGAGCCCCCTGGAGTAATGAATGTGGTCCACACCAAACTACCATGCTATAGCTTTAGATCTGAATGTTTGCTATTTTGCCAGATGGGCCAGTGCACATCTTACATGGCCACAGCAGCAAATACTCATTATTAGCAGTAAAAAAAAAACCTGAAATGTTGGTGAAGATAATGAACAAATGCTTATAAGGAACTGGAAAAATTCACATTGGTATCAGTGACCTATCGAGGTCACCAGAAGACGAATATACAACCATGCAGTATGCAAACTACATACTAAACCTTTAATGCTGAGGTCATAAAGTGCACAGTTGGTTTGCCACTCTGGCCCAATAAGGTAATCATGAATGATACACCTTTATATGACTTATTTTTTGATGTTGCAGTTAATATCCAGTATATTATGTAATATTAATTATGTAAAATCATGTAACCTTTTTTTTAAAGTTTCATTTGAATGTAACTGAATTCTCTGTTGTTCAAACCACCAAAGAATAAACTGATTTTAAAAAAAGAGTGATCTTGTCTTTTTCCACAGGCCTGATCATATACAGTACAGTTTTCATGTACAGTATATATATCAGATAATATTGTAATGTAGGCTATATTACGTTCATGTTTATTTTCAAGGTATGTACTCAGTTGTAATTAAATTACAAAGATCTATGGTATACATACCATTAGCATCGACCTATCAACACTAAATCCTATGAACAGATGTAGGCATAGGCTATAAGAGGTAAACATTGCACCTTCAAAATTCCTCCCTTTACCATGGCCATTTCATTGTCATTGTGCATGTTAGCATACTGTAGCATGCCAACATTTGTATTCAACTTAATGCTGTGTCATTCCTACGTGCAGCCTCACAGAACTAGCATGGACACTTATTAACTTGACCTAAATGACGCCAAGTGATGCAAGAGTGTAAAACAACTGGGTACAATGGATTCGTTCAAGGATATTGTAAATGTCTAGCATGGATGATTAAAATTTGCATTTAAAAATCATGCAGGACATTTCGGCAGTGTGTATGTTTCAGCCACTTTGCAACAAAAACATTAACAAAGATCAATCCCACTACTGCTGCTGCACACTGATGCAGACAGCCATGATTTTGATGTTAGATGATTGCGACACTTTCAGCTTCATGACTGTGTCATTTTTTCTTCTCATCATCTCTATGAGAGACATTTTATTGGGGCCAATGAGACCTGGGATGAACTAGAGGTACACAGACCTGGACACAGACACTTATTGTTTTCCTCGTTATAGAGTCAAAGATTAATGATCACCCTGTGTTTGTTTTTCTGATGTATTATGTAAATCACAAATGCGATCACTCATATATGTGTGGAGCCTGTATTATTTGGCAGACAGCAGCGCTCATCAGCAAATGACAGAGACAGAAGACAGAAGAAACCAGATGTAAGTAAAATCCTCGCTGTCTATATGTGATCATTTATAATTCACATTTTTATATTGTAATTGATTTACTATTAAATTGATTTATCAATAAAAAATTTACTTTTCTTCAGCTTGACTGACAGAGCGAAGATGTGGTGGGGTCTGTTTCTGTTCGTGGTGATGTGTAAGCCTCCCTTTCTCAGCTACACTAAACAGACGCTCCTTATGCAAATACTCTCTCATTATGTTGAATTGGTGAGAACTGTTAGACATGAAATTTTGTGAGTAATATTTTTCCTCTGTGTGTAGGTCAGTGCTCCTTCTCTACGTGTCAGCGCTATGAGTACCACTTTATTAATGAGAGTAAGGCCTGGCATGAAGCTCAGTCGTACTGTAGAGAGAAGTACACAGACCTGGCCAAAGTGTACAACATGACAGACATGGAGAGACTCAAAAACTCTGCAGGGAGTTCAGATGGAGCCTGGATTGGGTTGTACAGCAACGGAGGAGAGGACAGGAAGTGGCACTGGTCTCAACCTGGAGAGGTGTACAGTGATGAGATGGCAAACTGGAATAAGGGAGAGCCGAATGATCATGAAGGTCCTAAGAACTGTGTGCGAATGCGTACAGACAAGAAGTGGCAGGATGAAGATTGTTCTGAGAAACATCAATTTATCTGCTACAATGGTGAGAATCTGTGGCTATAGTATGTGTAATCTGTTACATGTGTTCAGCTTTTCAGTTTAAGTGTTTTTATATGTGGACATGCACCACAATGACTCAGGTAGAATTCAGTAAAAAAAAAAAAAAAAAAGGCTGCTGTGAATTCAGGTAATACTCACAATTGTCTGACATTGTAATTTGACAAATCTTCATGAGAAAAAAAACTGGGGAAAAAACTTTTTTTCCATCAAGGAAGAAAAGACTTAAGGTGGGACAGAGATGACTCTTGTCTGCGTTAAAAAACAACTTGAACACAGGCTCAGAGCATCTTCATTGATGATTCCTGTTTCTGTTCACTCCCCAGAGAGCTCCAGTGAAAAAGTTCATTGGATTAAAGAAGATAAAACCTGGATTGAGGCTCAGAGCTACTGTAGAGAAAATCACACAGACCTGGTCAGTGGTGATCAGTTACAGATCTGGGAGTCCCCGTGGATCGGCTTGTTCAAAGACTACTGGCGGTGGTCAGATGGGAGCAGCTCCTCCTTCAGACACTGGGAGTCATTTCAAAGTGGACAAGAACAAAACAAATGTACTTATTTAAAGGGATCAGGAAAATGGGACAGTGCTGATTGTTCTGAGAGCAGATCCTTCTTCTGCTATAAAGGTGAGTCTACAAAGATCTCTCAGTTGTTTTTCTGTGTTTGATTTTAATACAGTAACATCTGACTGATCCCACAATGTGACTTTATTTTCAAAGGATAGCCCCTTGAGATGTGCCATCTCATTTTCGAGGCAGTCCTTATTACAGTAACAACAAAAATACAAAACAAGAGTTCAGTCATCAATAGTACTGGTTCATAATATAAAGTGAACACAAAACATGATACATTATAGAGAAACAGACGCCCATTCACACACACTCACACAATACATTACTCCACTGATCCATAAAATGGAGAGGCTGGGTGTGAGCTGCGATTTGAATCATATTTTTCCTCTGTGTGTAGGTCAGTGCTCCTCCTCCACATGTCATCAATATGAATACCACTTTATTAATGAGAGAGAGACCTGGCATGAAGCTCAGTCGTACTGTAGACGGAACTACACAGACCTGGCCAAAGTGTACAACATGACAGACATGGCAAGACTCAAAAACTCTGCAGGGAGTTCAGCTGAAGGCTGGATTGGGTTGTACAGCAAAGAAGGAGGTGAAAAGAAGTGGCACTGGTCTCAACCTGGAGAGATGTACAGTGAAAACACAGCAAAATGGTACCAGGGAGAGCCGAATGATGTGGGAGGTCTTGAGAACTGTGTGCGGATGCGCAAAGACAAGAAGTGGGTGGATGTTCCTTGTTCTCAGAAACGTGGATTTATCTGCTACGATGGTGAGAATCTGTGATATAGTATTTATAATTGTATGTGTAATCTGTTACATGTTTTCAGCTTTTCAGTCTGTCGGTCTAATAAGTGTTTTTACATGTGGACATGCACCACACTGACTCAGGTAGAATTCAGTAAATCGACAATTTTGTGGGGGGGAAAAATGAAGAAAAACAACTTTTCTTTTCCATCAAGGGTGGAAAGACTTCTATACAATGTGGGACAGACTTGGCTCTTGTTTTGCATTATGCTCATTAAGGTGCCGGATCTCTTATGACGTGGCAACAAGACCTGATAAATAAATAAGTAAATAAACAAACATCCATTTTTATTCTTATTATCTCTGTACTCCACTGAAAAAATACCTGGATCCAGACTCAGAGCATCTTGACTGATGATTCCTGTTTCTGTTCACTCCACAGAGAGCTCCAGCAGAACAATTCATTGGATTAATGAAGCTAAAACCTGGATTGAGGCTCAGAGCTACTGTAGAGAAAATCACACAGAACTGGTCAGTGGAGATCAGTTAGATGATCATGAAGACTACAAGAAAGCCACATGGTGGATCGGCTTGTTCAGAGACACCTGGCTGTGGTCAGATGAGAGCAGCTCCTCCTTCAGACACTGGGAGTCATTTCAAAGTGGACAAGAACAAAACAAATGTGCTTATTTAAAGGGATCAGGAAAATGGGACAGTGCTGATTGTTCTGAGAGCAGATCCTTCTTCTGCTATGAAGGTGAGTCTACAAAGATCTCTCAGTTGTTTTTCTGTGTTTAACATCTGACGGTTGTTTCTGTAGCACATTGTTCTCAAAATGTACCTGAACTTCCTGTGTTTGCTCGTGACAGAAAACATGATCCTGATCCAACAAAACCTGACCTGGGACGAGGCTGTGGATTACTGCAGAGAGCACCACCATGACCTGGTCTCCATCACCAACCCTGAGCAGCAGAGATCAGTTGAACAGAGAGCCAAGAACGCCTCCACTCCTTACATCTGGCTGGGACTGCGAAACTCCTGCGTTCTGGGTTTTTGGTTCTGGGTCAACGATAACCTTGTCTGTTATCACAACTGGGCCCCAGGGATGGATCCTGATGAGTGTGATCACTGTGCTGCCATGGAGAAAGGAGGAAATCACAGCTGGGTCAAAAGAAATGAGATTGACATGTATAATTTCATCTGTGTTTTATAGAAAAAGGTCAAACCCTCCCAGACCCAGTGGTTGCAGGTGTTATTTCAATCAGGATAGACTATTTACGACAAAAGAGCCAGGTTTGAAGATGAAGATGAAATTACATTTATTGTGAACAAATTAAACTTTGGCGCTTAGACCACGGGGCGTAGACCAGCTGAGTAAACTGATCTGGGGATGAGAAGCTTGCATCTGAAGAAGTTATATCCCCCCCGGGCCTAGAGACACTGGTGGTGGTAGGGAAGCTTGAAGTCGCCTGATGAGGGAACCTCTCGGTTGAAGATCCAGATTAAGACAGTCTTTATCTTGATGGAGGTGGTGCCGGGGTGGAGGTGGGCTGAGAGTTTGCTGAAATGACGGCTGGATGACAGGAGAGAGAGAGAGAACTTTTAAATTTGACGCTAATGACTGATTGGTGGAAGAGAAAGAGGATGGCAGACTGTGATTGGTTGAATTATGAGAATAAGGGTGGAGCGAGAGGATAGCGGGAAAACAGAGAAAGGGCTTTGAGGCGTGCTTAAAGAGATAGTCTTCCTGTCTAAACTTTCGCTAAGCTTCATATTTCTGCTGTACTGTATGTTTCTTAACTGCAACAAGCTTATACTATATAAATGCTGCTCTCTGGCTTTAATGAATAGCACATGATAAATGTAGAAATCACAGACTCACACGGAGATGAATAAAATTCATAAAAATCAGGCATGTTACAAGCAGTTTAGATATTGAGAGGAAGTGACTTGTGTTTTTCTGTCTCTCTGTCCTGGCTCTGAAACATGAGGCTTTTTTCATCATGGCTAATGAATGATAACAGTGATCGTCATGTTTTGTCTGTGTCACGAGGCCAACTCTCCGAGGCTCTCTCCGAGGCTCTCTGTGTTTCTTATTGATAATTATTATTCCTCTTTTGTGTAAAATTTTGGTTCGCTACTCCTCCTATAGTGTATTTTTGAGAGGACCCAGGCAAATTATATATCGAAACATACGGCTCAGTCGGGATTGGTGTGCTATTGTTTTTCTCTACAGAATCATAATCATATAGGCCTAGAATGTTTTTTTTTCTTGAACAGTTTTTGAAGTTTTGTTGAAGTGTAACTGAATTATCTGTTGTTGAATCTATCAAACAATAAACTGTTGAACAATAGAGTGATCTAGTCTTTTTACACACACATGATCAAATACACATTTTTCATGTACTTTTCAAATATTGTAATGTGTTCAAGGCATCTTCTCAGTTAGATAAGATTAGATGTACTTTATTCACCCCACAACGGGGAAATTTAGTTGTTACATCAGTCAAGTTAAAGGGACAACGAGGAGTTTTGGAAAAGCGAAGCGTTTTCACACTACATTTATGAGCCTCCGCGCGCACCGTAAAATTCTTTTGACCGGCGCAAGACGGACTCATGTTTTCATTCATCAAGAATTAAAGTCAGAGGTTCAAAGAGGTTCACATACCGTCGTAGTTCCGACCATAAACGGCGATTCAGCTGCGTTATTCTCATGACTCGTTGCGAAACCGAAAGTAAAAAACGCTGGTCGGCTCGACCAGCATCTCCGCCACCACTAATAATAACAAAATAACGACAGAGACAGAACGATATATTTATCGAAAATGGGCCCATTAACAAGTGTGGGTAGCGGAGATTCATCCACATTAACATGAGACTTTTTTATAACCGAATAGAAACTCCTCGTTGTCCCTTTAAGAAAGAAAGTAGAGAGGGCTAAAAAAAAAAAAAAAAAACACAAACACAACACAACTCAACAGATAGAAATATAGACACAATAAACAATAAAACAAATCAACCTTCAACCATCAGGCAATGTGCAAAACAAGTATTAATTTATAAATATCTATATATTTTGAAAAGACAGAGACATAAATTATTATAGCTGCATTACATTCTGTGCAACATAGCATAGCATGGATCAATCAACACTATATGAACAGATGTATATGTGGTAAACATTGCACCTTGAATAATTCAGCCTTTGGCATTGTCACTGTGAGCATGTTAGCATGTTAGCATGCTGACATTTGCATTCAACTTAATGCTGTCATTCCTACGTGCAGCCTGGTAGAGCTAGTATGGACTCAGCCTTATTTTTAGCTTGACCTTAAAAATAAATGACGCCAGGTGATGCAAGGGTGTAAACAACTGGCTACAATGGATTAGTCATGTTCAAGGATATTAAACCCAGCATGGATGACTAAAATTTGCATGTTATATCCTCTGTAAAACCAAGCAGGATGTTACAGTGCCTGTTATGGTTGCATGGAGATACAATAGCTGTGGCATTTGAATCCCAATAAAACGCTACATCATACGTCAAGAGTGAAATATCCATCATCAGTGGTATGGAGGCTGTCAGTTTTTATCAGGTCTGTGGAGCAAAAAAAATTATAAAAAATTGAACCTTACACTTTACTTTTTAAAATGTAGAAATATCTTCAAATTAATCATCACAAATATTGAATTGAATTGTGGATTTGAAATTTACCCCTAACACATCATCTTCCACTTCTACTTGTTTCTACTATGCCGGTTACCTTTTTTTTAATAACTTGCTTCAAATGCTGATATTTGAAACTGCCAAACGAACTCAAAGCATTTGAACTGACACGATTTGATATTTAATCACAAATATTGAACTACAGTATCTTGATGCTTCCCATTGAACAGTGTGTTTCAAAAACATTAGCAAAGATCAATCCCACTACTGCTGCTGCACACTGATGCAGACAGCCATGATTTTGATGTTAGATGCTTGTGACACTTTCAGCTCCAATATTGTGTCATTTTTCCTTCTCATAATCTCTATGAGAGACATTTTATTGGGGCCAATAAGACCTGGGATGAAGTCCATAGAGACACAGACCTGGACAGAGACACTTCTTGTTTTCCTGGTTATAGACTCAAAGGTTAATGATCACCCTGTGTTTGTTTTTCTGATGTATTATGTAAATTACATCTGTGATCACTCATATATGTGTGGAGCGTGTCATATTTGACAGACAGCAGGTTTCATCAGCACATGACGGAGAAAGACGACAGAAGAAACCAGATGTAAGTAAAATTCTTACTGTCTATATATTTTCTAATTCACGTTTTTGTGTTATGATTGATTTAGATACAATCAATTAAAATGTGGCTTTTCTTAAGCTTGACTGCACAATGCTGAGTTTTTTTAATCTTGCTTCAAACGTGTTTATCAGCCTGTGATAACAGTGTGATGTGCACAATTGCACAGCTACAAAATGGCATCACAAAAGAATTTATGAACAGTGTTTCACATAAATCAAATACAAACATCAAAATAAATCCTATGCAGAATGTTAATGAGATTGGAAAAGACAATAAACAATGAGAATATTTGACTGACTCAGCAACTCAACTCCCAAACAAGTGTCAGGGCCCTAAAGGTAAAGGCGCTGTTGCCTTTGGTTTTCAACCTAGACCTTTGAAATTACCTTAAAGTAAAAAAAAAATGTTTTAAACTTAATTCTGTAATAAACGGGCAGCCAGTGTAGAGATGCAAGAACCAGAGTGATGTGGATGTCTTTTTTGGACTGAATTTGTAGACAATATTTTTTTTCCTGCCTTGTTTCTTCATATCTCTTCATATTTCGAATGTAGACGAGCACCTCATACTTGACAGACAGCAGCTTTCATCAGCACATGACAGAGAAATACAGCAGAAACCAGATGTAAGTAAAATCTTTATTGTCTATACATTTATAATTCACATTTTTACTTAATAATTAATTTACAATTAAATTGATTTTTCAATAAAAATGTGACTTTTGTTAAGCTTGACTGACAGAGTGAAGATGTGGTGGAGACTGTTTCTGTTCGTGGTGATGTGTAAGCCTCCATTTCTCAGCTACACTGACCCTGCTAATATGCAAATGCTCTCTCTCATTATGTTACATGGGGTACATTTTATGAGTAATGTTTTTCCTCTGTGTATAGGTCAGTGCTCCTTCTCCACATGTCATCGCTATGACTACCTCTTTATTAATGAGAGTAAGACCTGGCATGAAGCTCAGTCGTACTGTAGAGAGAAGTACACAGACCTGGCCAAAGTGTACAACATGACAGACATGGAGAGACTCCAAAACTCTGCAGGGAGTTCAGCTGGAGGCTGGATTGGGTTGTACAGCAACAGAGGAGGTGAAAAGAAGTGGCACTGGTCTCAACCTGGAGAGGTGTACAGTGATGAGACGGCAAACTGGAATGAGGGAGAACCGAATGATGCAGGAGGTGATGAGAACTGTGTGGGAATGAACAGAGAACAGAAATGGTGGGATTTCCATTGTTCTCTGAAACAAGGATTTATCTGCTACAATGGTGAGAATCTGTGGTTATAGTATTCATACTTGTTACATATCTGTTACATGTGTTCAGCTTTTCAGCCTGTCTGTCTAATAAGTGTTTTTACATGTGAACATGCACCACATTGACTCAGGCAGAATTAAGTAAGAACAAAATTGCAAAGAATTCAAGTAATAATGAATTAATGAATAAACATTGATTCTTATTTGTATTATCTCTCTGCATTCCACAGAAAATTTGAGTGATTTTTTTTTTTTAATAAAAAGAAAAAAAATTGAACTCAGGTCCAGAGCATCTTGTTTGATGATTCCTGTTTCTGTTCACTCCCCAGAGAGCTCCATGGAAAAAGTTCATTGGATTAATGAAGCTAAAACCTGGATTGAGGCTCAGAGCTACTGTAGAGAACATCACACAGACCTGGTCAGTGGTGATCAGTTACAGACATTACAGACCTGGTGGTTCGTTTGGATCGGCTTGTTCAGAGACACCTGGCTGTGGTCAGATGGGAGCAACTCCTCCTTCAGACACTGGGAGTCATTTCAAAGTGGACAAGAACAAAAGAAATGTGCTTTTTTAAAGGGATCAGGAAAATGGGACAGTACTGATTGTTCTGAGAGCAGATCCTTCTTCTGCTATGAAGGTGAGTCTACAAAGATCTCTCCATTGTTTTTCTGTGTTTGATTTTGATACAGTAACATCTGACTGATCCCACAATGTGACTTTATTTTCAAAGGATCTCCCCTTGAGATGTGCCATCTCATTTTTGAGGCGGTCCTTATTAACAACAAAAATACAATACAAGGGTTCAGTCATCAATAGAACAGGTTCATAATAGAAAGTGAACACAAAACATGATACATTATAGAGAAACAGACGCCCATTCACACACACTACATTGCTCCACTGATCCATAAAATGGAGAGGCTGGGTGTGAGCTGTGGTTTGAATCATATTTTTCCTCTGTGTGTAGGTCAGTGCTCCTTCTCCACATGTCAGTACCACTTCATTGATGAGAAGAAGACCTGGCATGAAGCTCAGTCGTACTGTAGACGGAACTACACAGACCTGGCCAAAGTGTACAACATGACAGACATGAAGAGACTCCAAAACTCTGCAGGGAGTTCAGCTGGAGCCTGGATTGGGTTGTACAGCAACGAAGGAGGTGAAGAGAAGTGGCACTGGTCTCAACCTGGAGAGGTGTACAGTGAAAACACAGCAAAATGGGAACAAGGAGAGCCGAATAATGTGGCAGGTCGTGAGAACTGTGTGCGAATGCGCAAAAACAAGAAGTGGGGGGATGTTCCTTGTTCTCAGAAACGTGGATTTATCTGCTACGATGGTGAGAATCTGTGGCTATAGTATTCATACTTGTATGTGTAATCTGTTACATGTGTTCAGCTTTTCAACCTGTCTGTCTAATAAGTGTTTTTACATGTGGACATGCACCACATTGATTCAGGTAGAATTTTTTGGTGAAAAAGGAAGAAAGGATTCAATTAATACTCAAAATTCTCAGACTTTATAAATCTGTGTGAAAAAAGAGGAAAACTTTTCTATACAAGGTGGGACAGACGTGGCACTTTTTGACATGATACTCATGGTGCCGGATGTCTTATAACATGGCAAAGACACTTGATGAATAAATTAATAGATGAATAAATAAACATTAATTTTTATTCTTATTATCTGCGTTTTAAATGAAAAAAAAATCTTGAACTCAGGCCCAGAGCATTGATGATTCCTATTACTGTTCCCTCCCCAGAGAGCTCCAGTGGAACAATTCATTTCTTTGATGAAGCTAAAACCTGGATTGAGGCTCAGAGCTACTGTAGAGAACATCACACAGACCTGGTCAGTGGAGATCAGTTAGAGATATTACACAACTGGATTTACCTGTGGATCGGCTTGTTCAGAGACACCTGGCTGTGGTCAGATGGGAGCAGCTCCTCCTTCAGACACTGGGAGTCATTTCAAAGTGGATATGGACAAAACAAATGTGCTTATTTAAAGGGATCAGGGAAATGGGACAGTGCTGATTGTTCTGAGAGCAGATCCTTCTTCTGCTATGAAGGTGAGTCTACAAAGATCTCTCAGTTGTTTTTCTGTGTTTTACATCTGACGGTTGTTTCTGTAGCACATTGTTCTCAAAATGTAACTGAACTTCCTGTGTTTGCTCGTGACAGAAAACATGATCCTGATCCAACAAAACCTGACCTGGGACCAGGCTGTGGATTACTGCAGAGAGCACCACCATGACCTGGTCTCCATCACCAACCATGAGCAGCAGACACTGGCTGAACAGAGAGCCAAGAAGGCCTCCACTCCTTACGTCTGGCTGGGACTGCGCTACTCCTGCACTCTAGAATGGTGGGTCTGGGTCAGTAATAAACTTGCCTGTTATGACAACTGGGCCCCAGAGATGGATCCTGAGGAGTGTGATCACCGTGCTGCCATGGAGAAAGGAGGAAATCACAAGTGGTTCAAAAGAAGTAGGGTTGACATGTATAATTTCATCTGTGTTTTATAGAAAAAGGTCAAACCCTCCCAGACCCAGTGGTGACAGATGTTATATTTCTGCTGTGTTTCTTAACTGCATCAAGCTTGTACTATATAAATGCTGCTCTCTGGCTTTATCGAAGAGCACATGACACAATTTCGAAATGACAGATGAACGAGTAATGTTTGTTTGTTTGTTTGTTTATCTGTTTTCCATGTCAACAAAGTTAAAAAGATGCAACATATAGAATCAAGGAGGAGAAATGCTGAAAACCCCCTCCAGGGGCTTGTGAGGTTGCATTCTCTGACTACAGCTCTAGGATATTGTGCATGCACATGTGGGGTACAAGAACGATTTATACAAGCAAACATTGTTTAACATGATTTAACATAACACAATGCATTACAAAAGTTCAAAAAAGTATTCATTGTGGTAAGCCCTCACTCACACATATTAAAATCTTATTAGTAGATCATCAAAATATACTGACACACATTAACAAATCTGAGAGCATACCTGTATATTGGTGACACATGACAACACAATTTGCAGTTAATTGAATACTGATAAAAAAATATATCACGTTGTCCCAGTTCATATAGGCAGACCATTATTGGCTAGTTAGCAGAAGTGACTTTTGTGCTCTCTTAAATTGCTGTGAAGATAAGTTTTCTAAAAAGCACAGGTATGAATAATGATGAGTCATGATGAACAGTGATCCTATTTTGTTTTAGCTGTTCTTATATTTTATTCTTCTTTTAGAGGTTGTTTTTGCTTTTGCTTGTAAACATCACTGTCTGTACATGGGGGATCCCACACTCAGCTCTGCTCAAATTTGACATTGTAAGCTGAATGTATTCATATATCAGTTGTGTAGTTAAATAAATCGGCCGATCCCTGTGCTATTTACTAATAAATCAACATATAACATGAATATAACCTTAATAAACAAAAAGTTTGGACTCAAATGGGCAAATTGTGTGTTCACCAACATACAACTGCACCTCCATGTGGCTCTAGTGCATTTCACATGTTCAGTTGACCTGCTGTGCACCAACCTAAAGACTGTGCTGTGGGTTCACTGGTTGAACGTCATCTCTGTTTTTGTTTCACCTAAAAACAAATAAGATGAGCTCAGCAAATTCATCAATAGCGGTCTTGTTGGCACCGTCAGGCCACATCAGTTTTGTCTCTGTCTCAAAAATAAACACTGTCAACAATGAGAGTAATTCTACATCAGAGGGCACAAAGATTTTGATCAGAATATGAAGTTCTGCAACTTTAAATTTCAAGTCAAATATTGAAAAGTATATATGAATAAAGCATGTTCCCACCTGCAGACCATGTCTTCCTTGTTTGTTTTTGATTGTATTATGTAAATCACCTCTGTTCTGTTCTGTGGGGACAGAAAGCTGACACTTGTTGATTTTAATATTTCAATATAACGCAAAGGTGGCTACATTAGGTAAATGTGTGTAAAGAACAAGTGATATTTGATCTGGAGCTGCTTTCATCAACACTTCAGAGAGAGACAGGGAACGAGGGCGAGAGACATCAGGCTGAAGCGGAGAGAGAGAAGAAATCACCAGCTGTAAGTTGAGCTAACTCTGTTTTATTATTAGAGTGCATCAGAAACATATCTCGCTTCCAGGAAGTGAATTGAATATTTATAACAAAGGAATATGGTGAATTTAGCTGCTTCACTCACCAGATAAGATCAAATTATTTTTCGTGTAGCTTTGCATTTGATCAAGTTGTCCATTCACTCTCAACGTATGAAACTATGATGTAGGTAATGTTTGAAAGTGTAGCAAAATGCCACTGAACGAGCTGACTGTACAATGTTGAGCCTTTGTGCTGCAGAAGCAGTGGCGTGCACAGACATTCTGGGGGGCAGGTGCTCAGGGAAAAATAAGGTCACCTTGTGCAGCATGTGGAACTGCCGGCTGCCTTACTATAGCAGTGTAAGACTTTAAAAAAAAACACTACAGGCATATGTTGTACGTAATTGCATATTTATTCATTTCAATATGTTAATATGATTAATGCATGAATTCAAAGAGACTGTGGAAACAACAATATTGGGCATGCTTGTGTCCATAAAACAAAAAACCATTAGAAATCTACACATTTTAACACAATATTGAAGAAAGGGACTCCAGTTCAGACTTGAGACTTCAAAGACTTGAGTGAGCATTATCATTCTCCTGCTCCAGTTTTTAAATCGCTGCATTGGCTCCCCGTGCGCTTCAGGATCGATTTTAAGGTTCTTTTAGCCTACTAGTTTTTAGATGTTTTAACCCGTTCAAAATAGTAACATCATCACTAACGCCGGGTATTTTTTACCCAATATAATATACCCATAAAAAAATATTTCTCATCAAAGTATATTAAAATACAACAATACATGGAAAATTGAAGTACACTTCCTTTATTTTCCACTATACAATGTTTCACGAAATGAAGAAAGGTATCATGGAGGACCCTATGAAAAAATGTCCAAAATTTGTGATATATATATTTTTTTTTTAACAAAAGCTTCCTTAAAAAACAACTAATGGAGCTGGGAACTTGTCCTTCAGACCACCCATTTGTCTAGGGTCTTGGGCCCTTTTATCTATCTGGACCTACTTTTACCATATCAACCCTTGTGGACCCTGAGGTCCTCCGGTGCCGGCCTTTTAGCCATTCCAAAAGTTAGATCCAAAACACACGGGGAGGCGGCATTCAGTTATTATGGCCCCCGATTGCGGAACGGCCTCCCGGAGAAACTCAGGGCTGCAGAGACTGTTGAGGTTTTTAAAAAGAGGCTCAAGACCCATCTTTTTAATCAGGCTTTTAATTGATTTCCTTTATTTCTTTATTCCTTTTAATCAGGCTTCATATTATATTATATTTAGTTTTATTCTATATGACTTCTGCTGATTTGATAAACTCATTTTATTTTAATTTATTTCACTTATTTTATTCTATTTTATTTTCTATGATTTTTATGCCATTTATCTTATCTTATACTTTGTATCTTATCTTACTGTTTTAGTTTTTAGCTGTTACTGTCTTAATGTTAATGCCTTTTTATGCCTTTTATCTTATCTTATCCTTTGTATCTTATCTTACTGTTTTAGTTTTTAGCTTTTACTGTCCACTGTCTGGGAGCCTGCCTCTGGGAGTTGCTTTGGTCTACTGATGGGGGTGCTGTCCCGATGGCTCTGGCCCGGGTGGCTAGAGGGCTCCGTACCTTGGTGTGGGGTCTCCTGTCTGCCTGGGTCGGGGCGCGGCCTCTGTGGCAGCGCTCCCTAGTCGTGGGCCGGGAGCCCTCTCAGTGTGGTCGGCCCGGCCCCAAAGGTGGCTTCTCCTCTCCCGTCAGGTGTTGGTGCCTGGCCATGTCTCTATAACTATGTCTCACTAACGACAGCTAGTGTGTGGGTGTGCAAGCTTGTGAGTGTGTATGTGTGTAGGTGTGAAGTGAATGTGTGTTGGTATGTCTCTATGTCACTGTGTATTTGCGGGGGGGGGGGGGGGGGGGCGGGGGGGGGGGGGGGGGGCGGGGGGGGGGGGGGGGTTGTTTCTTTCTGTTTGTTTCTTTGTTGTTATTAGCCTCTGTGAGGCACTTTGTGTTGCTGCTTTTAGCATGAAAGGTGCCATAAAAATAAATAAAATTTGAATTTGCTTTAAAATGAAAAGAGACCAACAGTATGAATAATACTGCTTGGTGACATTACAACAAGGTAGACAGCTACAGTTGGGAATTGCCTGTTTGTCATTTAGCAAGTAAATTACTGCAGATATAGCCCAATGTAAACCTACACAATACTTAATGTTCAGCTAAGGTATACTGATAGCTTCACATGCTGTACCGATGAGAAACTCTACTGACATTGGTTATGTGGTGGTCATCACTAATTACTGATTTTGGCTAGCGTCCAGCTCGTTAAGCAGGTGGGGCAGTCAGCTAACTTAACTTATAGCTTGGCAACTGAGGCTTGGGGGGAAACAATACACTCATTTATATGTTACCTGGCTGGTGGGGCAGAGGAGGAGATGTGTGTGTGCTGCAGCTGTGAAGTGCTGCTGCAACGCGCGTTTGTGTCCACTCTGTGCGTTCACGTTGACACAGGAAGAGAGGGAAGAGAGGGGGCATTATTTACATGCTTTTAATTGAGAACTGATCGATGATCATGTCAGCAACATTAAACTGTAAAAATTAAAAAATTAAAAAATTAAAAAGGGCACCTGCCTGTTCCAGAGGGCAAAGGGCACCACCTAGTGTCCATCTGTGTACACCACTGTGCAGGAGTTTGAAACCACGTCTCCATCCTCAGGACGGACTGCACCTCGTGAGGCCTTCCTCTTACTCTGACAGAGTGAAGATGCAGCCAGGTCTGTTTCTGCTCCTTCTCATGGGTAAGTGATTCATCTAACCAGCCTCTACACCCGAGCCACTGCTGGAGGTGTACAAATGAATCTGAGCTCATATCACCATGTTTGATGACTGACGCTGCTGCTCGTCCCACAATCACACTCAGGGAACCATGAAATGGAGAGGCTGGGTGTGAGCTGTGATCTGAATCATATTTTTCCTCTGTGTGTAGGTCAGTGCTCCTTCTCCACATGTCATCGCTATGAGTACCACTTTATTAATGAGAAGAAGACCTGGGATGAAGCTCGGTCGTACTGTAGAGAGAAGTACACAGACCTGGCCAAAGTGTACAACATGACAGACATGGAGAGACTCCAAAACTCTGCAGGGAGTTCAGCTGGAGCCTGGATTGGGTTGTACAGCAACGGAGGAGATGAAAGGAAGTGGCACTGGTCTCAACCTGGAGAGGTGTACAATAACAACACGGCAAAATGGGATGAGGGAGAGCCGGATGATTACAATGGTCCTCAGGACTGTGTGGAAATGAACAGAGCACAGAACTGGTTTGATTATGATTGTTCTCAGAAACATGGATTTATCTGCTACGATGGTGAGAATCTCTGGCTATAGTATTCATACTTGTATGTGTAATCTGTTACATATGTTCAGCTTTTCAGCTTGTCTGTCTAATAAGTGTTTTTACATGTGGACATGCACCACACTGACTCGGACAGAATTAAGTATAAAAAAAAAAAATAAAAAATGGCGACTGTGATTTAAATGAATTCAGGTAATACTCACAATTCTCTGGCACTGTAATTTGATAAATTTGCGTCACAAAAACAACCTTTGTTTTCTCTCAAGGAAGGAAAGACTTCTATACACGTGGCTCTTGTTTTGCTTAATGCCCATTATGGTGACAGATTTCTTATAACATGGCAAAGAGACTTGATAATAAATAAATAAATAAATATTCATATTCTTATTATCTCTTAAATTTAATTGAAAAGTAAAAAAAAAAAAAAAACCATGGACTCAGGTCCAGAGCATCTTGACTGATGATTCCTGTTTATTCACTCCACAGGGAACTCCAGTGTAAAATGTCATTGGATTAATGAACCTAAAAACTGGATCGAGGCTCAGAGCTACTGTAGAGAAAATCACACAGACCTGGTCAGTGGAGATCACACAGAACTGGTCAGTGGAGATCAGTTAGATGATCATGAAGACTACAAGACAGCCACATGGTGGATCGGCTTGTTCAGAGACACCTGGCTGTGGTCAGATGGGAGCAACTCCTCCTTCAGACACTGGGAGTCATTTCAAAATGGACAAGAACAAAACAAATGTGCTTTTTTAAAGGGATCAGAAAAATGGGACAGTGATGACTGTTCTGAGAGCAGATCCTTCTTCTGCTATGAAGGTGAGTCTACAAAGATCTCTCAGTTGTTTTTCTGTATTTAACATCTGACGGTTGTTTCTGTAGCACATTGTTTTCAAAATGTAACTGAACTTCCTGTGTTTGCTCGTGACAGAAAACATGATCCTGATCCAACAAAACCTGACCTGGGACCAGGCTGTGGATTACTGCAGAGAGCACCACCATGACCTGGTCTCCATCACCAACCCTGAGCAGCAGAGATCAGTTGAACAGAGAGCCAAGAAGGCCTCCACTCCTTACGTCTGGCTGGGACTGCGCCACTCCTGTGTTCTGGGTTTTTGGTTCTGGGTCAACGATAACCTTGTCTGTTATCACAACTGGGCCCCAGAGATGGATCCTGATGAGTGTGATCACTGTGCTGCCATGGAGAAAGGAAGAAATCACCTATGGGTCAAAAGAAGTGAGATTGACATGTATAATTTCATCTGTGTTTTATAGAAAAAGGTCAAACCCTCCCAGACCCAGTGGTGACAGATGTTATATTTCTGCTGTATGTTTCTTAACTGCAACAAGCTTGTACTATATAAATTCTGCTCTCTGGTTTTATTGAAGAGCACGTGACACAATTTAGAAATGACAGATGAACGAGTAATGTTTGTTTGTTTGTTTATTTGTTTTCCATGTCAACAAAGTTAAAAAGATGCAACATATAGAATCAAGGAGGAGAAATGCTGAAAACCCCCTCCAGGGGCTTGTGAGGTTGCATTCTCTGACTACAGCTCTAGGATATTGTGCATGCACATGCGGGTACAAGAACGATTTATACAAGCAAACATTGTTTAACATGATTTAACGCAACACAATGCATTACAAAAGTTCGAAAAGGTATCCATTGTGTTAAGCTCTCACTCACACATATTAAAATCTTATTAGTAGATCATCAAAAATAGACAGACATACATTAGCAAATCTGAGAGCATATATTGGTAACATGTGACAACATAATTTGTCCCAGTTTAAATAGGCAGACCATGTGGAAAGTATTGGCTAGTTAGCAGAAGTGACTTTTGTGCTCGCTTAAATTGCTGTGAAGATAAGTTTAAAAAAAAAAAAGTACAGGTATGTACTGATGAATAATGATGAGTCATGATGAACAGTGATCATGTTTTGTTTTAGCTGTTGGCTATATTTTATTCTTCTTTTGGAGGTTTTTGCTTTCGCTTGTAAACATCACTGTCTGTATATGGGGGATCCCACACTCACAATGTAAACTGAATGTATTGATATATAACAGTTAAATAAATATGATGATAAATCAGCTGATCCTTGTGCTATTTACTAATAAATCAACATATAACATGAATATAACCTTTAACAAACATAAAATTTGGATTCCAATGGGCAAATGTTCACCGTCCATCAAGAGGAACAACTACACCTCCATGTGGCTCTAGTAGTGCATTTCACATGTTCAGTTGACCTGCTGTGCACCAACCAACGGTCAGGCAGCCTTCTCGGTGAGAGCTACTCACACCTGGAATACTCTTCCAGTGCAGCTCAGGGAGTATGACACTTATCTTTCTTTTAAAAGAAATTTAAAACTATGGTTAAGAGACGGTCAAGTATGTGACCATCTGTTCTGAAACTGTAATGAAGGTATTTTATTGTATGCACTGTAATATTGTATGCACTGTAATATATTGTATTGTATACTGTACTTTATAAGTAGGCATAGTACTGTTTTGTGTTTGTTTATTTTTTAATGCATTTTTAATTATTGTAGTGCTCAAGTCACCTGCCCCAGAGACTACAGTTGAAAATTAGCCAACGTGGCTAAACCGGCATGTTTACAGAAATGTTTATTAATGTGCATTGTCTCTGTATATTTAAACCAATGAATTCAAATTCAAATTCAAATTCAACCTAAAGACTGTGCTGTGGGTTCACTGGTTGAACGTCATCTCTATTTTTGTTTCACCTAAAAACAAATAAGATGAGCTCAGCAAATTCATCAATAGCCGTCTTGTTGGCACCGTCAGGCCACATCAGTTTTGTCTCTGCCTCAAAAATAAATACTGTCAACACTGAGAGTAATTCTACATCAGAGGGCACAAAGATTTTGATCAGAATATGAAGTTCTGCATCTTTAAATTGCAAGTCAAATATTGAAAAGTATACTGTATATGAATAAAGCATATTTCCACCTGCAGATCATGTCTTCCTTGTTTTTTTTCCACTGTATTATGTAAATCACCTCTGCTCTGTTCTGTGGGGACAGAAAGCTGACACTTGTTGATTTTAACATTTAAATATAACGCAAAGGTGGCTACATTAGGTAAATGTGTGTAAAGAACAAGTGATATTTGATCTGGAGCTGCTTTCATCAACACATCACAGAGAGAGAGAGAGGGCGAGAGACATCAGGCTGAAGCGGAGAGAGAGAAGAAATCACCAGCTGTAAGTTGAGCTAACTCTGTTTTATTATTAGAGTGCATCAGAAACATATCTCGCTTCCAGGAAGTGAATTGAATATTTTTAATGTATAAACAAAGGAATATGGTGAATTTAGCTGCTTCATTCACCAGATTTTATCAAATTATTTTTCGTGTAGCTTTGCATTTGATCAAGTTGTCCATTCACTCTCAATGTATGAAACTATGATGTAGGTAATGTTTGAAAGTGTAGCAAAATGCCACTGAACGAGCTGACTGTACAATGTTGAGCCTTTGTGCTGCAGGAGCAGTGGCGTGCACAGACAGTTTGGGGGGCAGGTGCTCAGGGAAAAATAAGGTCACCTTGAGCAGCATGTGGAACTGCCGGCTGCCTTATTATAGCAGTGTTAGATTAAAAAAAAAAAAAAAACACTACAGTCATATGTTGTACGTAATTGCATATTTATTCATTTCAATATGTTAATATGATTAATGCATGAATTCAAAGAGACTATGGAAACAACAATATTGGGCATGCTTGTGTCAATAAAACAAAAAACCATTAGAAATCTACACATTTTAACACAATATTGAAAAAAGGGACTCCAGTTCAGACTTGAGACTTCAAAGACTTGAGTGAGCATTATCATTCTCCTGCTCCAGTTTTTAAATCGCTGCATTGGCTCCCCGTGTGCGTCAGGATCGATTTTAATTTTTAATGGAGCTGGGAACTTGTCCTTCAGACCACCCATTTGTGGGACATTTGAGCCTTATTAGGTGGAGTAAAAAGAAAAAAGAAAAATTTTCAGCATCACCAGAAATGGTCGCCAGATTTAGAATACATAAACACTAACGTCGGGTGAAATCCACCCAAACATGTGCCTGCTGCAAAAACTAGGGATGGGAGCAGGGAAACATGCCTACCTTCAATGGCGTCAGTGAGCAGTATGAAGCTACCCAGGGACCCATGAAACTCAGACAACAGCAACATAATGAAAATTATGAAACAATAATTTCATGTGTGAAAATCACCCGACGTTAGTGTTCTAGGGTCTTGGGCCCTTTTATCTATCTGGACCTACTTTTACTTAGCAACCCTCGTGGACCCTGAGGTCCTCTGGTGCCGGCCTTTTAGCCATTCCAAAAGTTAGATCCAAAACACACGGGGAGGCGGCATTCAGTTATTATGGCCCCCGATTGCGGAACAGCCTCCCGGAGAAACTCAGGGCCGCAGAGACTGTTGAGGTTTTTAAAAAGAGGCTCAAGACCCATCTTTTTAATCAGGCTTTTAATTGATTTCCTTTCATTCTTTATTCGTTTTAATCAGGCTTCGTATTATATTATATTTAGTTTTATTCTATATGACTTCTGCTGATTTGATCATTTTAATTTATTTCACTTATAGGCTATTATTCTATTTTATTTTCTATGATTTTTATGCCCTTTATCTTATCTTACACTTTGTATCTTATCTTACTGTTTTAGTTTTTAGCTTTTACTGTCTTAATGTTAATGCCTTTTTATGCCTTTTATCTTATCTTATTCTTTGTATCTTATCTTACTGTTTTAGTTTTTAGCTTTTACTGTCCACTGTCTGGGGGCCTGCCTCTGGGAGTTGCTTTGGTCTACTGATGAGGGTGCTGTCCTGATGGCTCTGGCCCGGGTGGCTAGAGGGCTCTGCACCTTGGTGTGGGGTCTCCTGTCTGCCTGGGTCGGGGCACGGCCTCTGTTTCTTTCTGTTTGTTTCTTTGTTGTTTTTAGCCTCTGTGAGGCACTTTGTGTTGCTGCTTTTAGCATGAAGGGTGCCATTAAAATAAATAAAATTTGAATTTGAAATTTGAATTTGCTTTAAAATGAAAAGAGACCAACACTTTGAATAATACTGCTTGGTGACATTACAACAAGGTAGACAGCTACAGTTGGGAATTGCCTGTTTGTCATTTAGCAAGTAAATTACTGCAGATATAGCCCAATGTAAACCTACACAATACTTAATGTTCAGCTAAGGTATACTGATAGCTTCACATGCTGTACCGATGAGAAACTCTACTGACATTGGTTATGTGGTGGTCATCACTAATTACTGATTTTGGCTAGCGTCCAGCTCGTTAAGCAGGTGGGGCAGTCAGCTAACTTGACCTCAGCTGTTTGGCGCTGTATGAGACAGGTTACTTCACAGCAGAGACACATACATTCAAGTTATAGCTTGGCAACTGAGGCTTGGGGGGAAACAATACACTCGACTCGATTCATTTATGTGTTACCTGGCTGGTGGGGCAGAGGAGGAGATGTGTGTGTGCTGCAGCTGTGAAGTGCTGCTGCAACGCGCGTTTGTGTCCACTCTGTGTGTTCACGTTGACACAGGAAGAGAGGGAAGAGAGGGGGCATTATTTACATGCTTTTAATTGAGAACTGATCAATGATCATGTCAGCAACATTAAACTGTAAAAATTAAAAAATTAAAAAGGGCACCTGCCTGTTCCAGAGGGCAAAGGGCACCACCTAGTGTCCATCTGTGTACACCACTGTGCAGGAGTTTGAAACCACGTCTCCATCCTCAGGACGGACTGCGCCTCATGAGGCCTTCCTCTTACTCTGACAGAGTGAAGATGCAGCCAGGTCTGTTTCTGCTCCTTCTCATGGGTAAGTGATTCATCTAACCAGCCTCTACACCCGAGCCACTGCTGGAGGTCAATGTACAAATTAATCTGAGTTCATATCACCATGTTTGATGACTGGCGCTGCTGCTCGTCCAACAATCACACTCAGGGAACCATGAAATGGAGAGGCTGGGTATGAGTTGTGATCTGAATCATATTTTTCCTCTGTGTGTAGGTCAGTGCTCCTTCTCCACATGTCATCGCTATGAATACCACTTTATTAATGAGAAGAAGACCTGGCATGAAGCTCAGTCGTACTGTAGAGAGAAGTACACAGACCTGGCCAAAGTGTACAACTTGACAGACATGGAGAGACTCAACAACTCTGCAGGGAGTTCAGCTGGAGGCTGGATTGGGTTGTACAGCAAAGGAGGAGATGAAAGGAAGTGGCACTGGTCTCAACCTGGAGAGGTGTACAATAACAACACGGCAAAATGGGAACAGGGAGAGCCGAATGATGGAGGAGGTCATGAGAACTGTGTGCGAATGCGCTTTAACAAGAAGTGGGTGGATATTCAATGTTCTCAGAAACGTGGATTTATCTGCTACGATGGTGAGAATTTATGTGTAATCTTTTTCATGTGTTCAGCTTTTTAGCATGTACTATGTCTAATAAGTGTTTTTACATGTGGACATGCACCACATTGACTCAGGTAGAATTAGATTTTTAAAATTAAGGCAGTAGTGATTTGAAAGAACTCAGGTCGGCCTAATATTCATTATTCTCTGACATTGTAATTTGACAAATCTGTGGAGGAAAAAACAAACAAACAAAAAAAACTTCTTCTTTTTGTCCATCAAGAAAGGAAACACTTTTATACACGGTGGGACAGACGTGGCTCTAGTTTTACGTGATTATGACATGGCAAAGAGACTTAATAGATTAATAAACACTCATTCTTATTATGTCTGTACCGATAATTTGAGTGAAAATGTTCGGTTAACCCTTACATACTGTTCAATTTTGATACCTTCACAGTATGGTTCGGGTCAATTTTGACCCGGACCAAGAATTCCCTCATAGTAAGTGTCTATATTGAATTTTAAACTACAGATCTATTTAGAATGTTTAAATAGCCTATGACACATAAATTAATGTATGATTAAGTGTTAAAAAAAAATTCAGAGAGCAGGGAGAGTGCATTTTTTAAGTTTTACAACACTCGTTTTTGGAGAAAAACTTCTACTATTACACAGTATTACATCCTGTTCTACATAAGACATAAACACATAAAAGCCACAATGATTTAAATATATTTCATTGAATTTTAAAATGGCATGAACATTGTGGAACTGTTGGAATTCATAATATGACCATGTTTAACCACTGCAACCATTAGGTGCTATATGTTATAAGCTAGATGCTATATCATAAGAAATCATAATTATCAATATTAATTCAACATTTACCACTTAGAACACAAAAACATTAAATAATAAAATGCTTATTATAAAAAAAAAGCACTCTCCCTGCTTTATCTATAATATGGTTTTCTTTGGCATTGTCTTCCTGCTCTGACACATCCTCCACCAAATCACTATTAAAGGGATAGTTCACCCAAAATTCAAATTTCACTCATTATCTACTCACCCTCATGTCAACTAAGAGCTGTGAGAATTTTCAGAGTCCTCCGTTCCTTCTCTGAGTTACGGGGGGGTCTGCGCAGCAGTATTTGTCCATATAATGGTTGTGAATGGACACCAGAGCTCTTCGTCCAAAAAGACACACCAAAAAACATCCAAATACCTCCATACTGCTCGTCTGTAATGTCCCTCTTGTATTGAAGCCCCGACATGAGAAATTGTTCCGAAAAAAATTAAATAAGTCTATATTTTAAGCTTGTTTGTAGCGGAAGCTCCCAGTGTCTCAGTTCACTGCTCTGCCTGTGTAAGTGCAAATC
The DNA here is from genome assembly GCF_905171665.1 of Trachurus trachurus. NCBI lineage: Eukaryota > Metazoa > Chordata > Actinopteri > Carangiformes > Carangidae > Trachurus > Trachurus trachurus. The sequence continues at coordinate 14,656,465 of NC_139909.1, read as the reverse complement.
TCACGTGATTTGCACTGACCGGCGGAACAATTTCTCATGTCGGGGCTTCAATACAAGAGGGACATTACAGACGAGCAGTATGGAGGTATTTGGATGTTTTTTGGTGTGTCTTTTTGGACGAAGAGCTCTGGTGTCCATTCACAACCATTATATGGACAAATACTGCTGCGCAGACCCCCCCGTAACTCAGAGAAGGAACGGAGGACTCTGAAAATTCTCACAGCTCTTAGTTGACATGAGGGTGAGTAGATAATGAGTGAAATTTGAATTTTGGGTGAACTATCCCTTTAACCTCCTCCTTTTGAAAGATCAGATAAAGGGCCTGTTGTACCAAGTCTTGCTGCCACGATGTCAGTCACTGAAATGGCAGCTCAGGAACCTCTATGTCATGACCCCCCACCACCACCCTCCCAACGCAAATTGATTCAAATGTGTTAGTTTATAGATTATTTATTACATTGCAGGTGCAGGTGCTTGCAGGTGCAGATCTTGTGTCTGTGTCAAGGCACCCCTTGACCTCAGATGACCTCTGTTCCATTTGTGCACCATACTGTATGATCACTACTATGCTGTTTTACTATTTCACTGTTTCGAGGTCCCCCCATGCCCCCTCAGAGACCAGCAGGTGTCTGTCTCTGTGGGAACCTGGGCAAATGTGGTGGGAACACAGGCAGTTCTCGTGACAGTGTCGAAGTCCCCCTTGAACTCTGTTTCTGTCACCACTGTCCCATAAATTATACACACAAACATGGCCTGTACAGTTCCACAGTTTCAAGATTCCCTAAAACCACAATTTTCCTTGATTTGACCCACACTGGTGGATCTAAAATCCATCGAAACAGATACGGGTCATATTTGACCCGAAACAGCCTCAGTGTATAAAAATTTGTAGCACCTGTTCAAAAGTATACAATTTAAAAATATTTTCATTTTTGTGTATTTTGGGTCACTTTAGTAAAAGTCATAAAATTTCAGCCTAAAAGAATGATGTTTAGGGTATTTTTTTCTGCTGTCAAATGTCAAAACGGGTCAAATTTGACCCGAACAGTATGTTCAGATTACTGTTTCTGTTCACTCCACAGAGAACTCCAGTGAAAAAATTCATTGGATCAAAGAAAATAAAACCTGGATTGAGGCTCAGAGCTACTGTAGAGAACGTCACACAGACCTGGTCAGTGGAGATCAGTTAGAGGATCAAAAAAACAGGACACTACAGATCTGGAAGTCCCCTTGGATCGGCTTGTTCAGAGACACCTGGCTGTGGTCAGATGAGAGCAGCTCCTCCTTCAGACACTGGGGGTCATTTCAAAGTGGACAAAAACAAAAGAAATGTGCTTTTTTAAATGGATCAGGAAAATGGGACAGTGCTGATTGTTCTGAGAGCAGATCCTTCTTCTGCTATAAAGGTGAGTCTACAGAGATCTCTCTGTTGTTTTTCTGTGTTTGATTTTGATACAGTAACAACTGACTGATCCCACAATCACTCTCAGGGAACTATAAAATGGAGAGGCTCAGTGTGAGCTGTGATCTGAATCATATTTCTCCTCTGTGTGTAGGTCAGTGCTCCTTCTCCATAATATGTCAGTACCACTTCATTGATGAGAAGAAGACCTGGCATGAAGCTCAGTCGTACTGTAGACGGAACTACACAGACCTGGCCAAAGTGTACAACATGACAGACATGGAGAGACTCCAAAACTCTGCAGGGAGTTCAGCTGAAGCCTGGATTGGGTTGAACAGCAATGAAGGAGGTGAAAAAAAGTGGCACTGGTCTCAACCTGGAGAGGTGTACAGTGAAAACACAGAAAAATGGGCATCAGAAGAGCCGAATGATGTGAGAGGTGATGAGAACTGTGTGGTAATGCGCAAAAACAAGAAGTGGGTGGATGTTCCTTGTTCTGGGGAACGTGAATTTATCTGCTGCGATGGTGAGAATCTGTGGCTATAGTATTCATACTTGTATGTGTAATCTGTTACATATGTTCAGCTGTTCAGCCTGTCTGTCTAATAAGTGTTTTTACATGTGGACATGCACCACACTGACTTGGACAGAATTGAGTTAAAAAAAAAAAAAATGTAATGATGTAATTTGATAAATTTGCGTCACAAAAACAACTTTTGTTTTCTATCAAGGAAGGAAAGACTTCTATACACGTGGCTCCTGTTTTGTTTAATGCCCATTATGGTGACAGATTTCTTATAACATGGCAAAGAGACTTGATAATAAATAAATAAATATTCATATTCTTATTATCTCTTAAATTTAAGTGAAAAGTTAAAAAAAAAAAGAAAAAAAAAGAAAACCTGGACTCAGGTCCAGAGCATCTTAACTGATGATTCCTGTTTATTCACTACACAGGGAACTCCAGTGTAAAATGTCATTGGATTAATGAAGCTAAAACCTGGATTGAAGCTCAGAGCTACTGTAGAGAACGTCACACAGACTTGGTCAGTGGAGATCAGTTAGAGACATTACAGACCTGGAGGTACCCATGGATCGGCTTGTTCAGAGACACCTGGCTGTGGTCAGATGGGAGCAGCTCCTCCTTCAGACACTGGGAGTCATTTCAAAGTGGACAAGGACAAAAGAAATGTGCTTTTTTAAAGGGATCAGGAAAATGGGACAGTGTTAATTGTTATGAGCGCAGATCCTTCTTCTGCTATGAAGGTGAGTCTACAAAGATCTCTCAGTTGTTTTTCTGTGTTTAACATCTGACGGTTGTTTCTGTAGCACATTGTTCTCAAAATGTAACTGAACTTCCTGTGTTTGCTCGTGACAGAAAACATGATCCTGATCCAACAAAACCTGACCTGGGACCAGGCTGTGGATTACTGCAGAGAGCACCACCATGACCTGGTCTCCATCACCAACCCTGAGCAGCAGAGATCAGTTGAACAGAGAGCCAAGAAGGCCTCCACTCCTTACGTCTGGCTGGGACTGCGCCACTCCTGTGTTCTGGGTTTTTGGTTCTGGGTCAACGATAACCTTGTCTGTTATCACAACTGGGCCAAAGGGATGGATCCTGATGAGTGTGATCACTGTGCTGCCATGGAGAAAAAAAATCACCTATGGGTCAAAAGAAATGAGCTTGACATGTATAATTTCATCTGTGTTTTACAGAAAAAGGTCAAACCCTCCCAGACCCAGTGGTGACAGATGTTATATTTCTGCTGTATGTTTCTTTACTGCAACAAGCTTGTACTATATAAACACTGCTCTCTGGTTTTATTGAAGAGCACATGACAAATGTTGAAATCACAGATGAACGAGTAATAATGAGTCATGATGAACTTTAACAGTGATCATGTTTTGTTTTAGCTGTTCTTATATTTTTAACAGGTACTTTTTATTGAGCGCTCTACGACACAAATGCCAATGCAAAGAGATCACAATGCTCATCTTTTTTTTATTTTAGATTGATATTCTGTTCACATATTTTATTCTTCTTTTGGAGGTTGTTTGTGCTTTAGCTTGGAAACATCACTGTCTGTATATGGGGGATCCCACACTCACCTGTGTTCAAATGTGACACTATAAGCTCAATGTATTGATATATAACAGTTAAATAAATGTGATAATGATACATCGGCTGATACCTGTGCTATTTCCTAATAAATCAACATATAAAATGAATATAACCTTTAATAAACATAAACACCTAAAACCAAAATAGATGAGAACAGCAAAATCGTCAATGAATGTTTATTAGGCCACATCAGCTTTGTCTCTGCCTCAAAAATAAACACTGACAACAATGAGAGTAATTCTAAGGGCACAAAGATTTTGACCTATCAGAATGTAAAGTTCTTCATCTTTAAAGTGCAAGTCAAATATTTTATATGAATAAAGCATATTCTCACCTGCAGAACATGTCTCCTTTGTTTGTTTTACCCTGTATTATGTAAATCACCACTGCTCCGTTCCGAGGGGACAGAAAGCTGACACTTGTCCATTTTAATATTTAAATAAAAGGCAAAGGTGACTACAAGAGGTAAATGTGTGTGAAGAACAAGTGATATTTGCCCTGGAGCTGCTTTCATCAACACATCAGAGAGAGAGACAGAGACAGAGGGCGAGAGACATCAGGCTGAAGCGGAGAGAGAGAAGAAATCACCGGGTGTACTGTAAGTTGAGTTAACTCTGTTTTATTATTAGAGTGCATCAGTTTCAGCTACACGTCCCTAATAATCGGAAACATTTTTCTTCCAGGAAGTGAATGGAACATTTTTTGTACAGAGAAAAAATTAATATGGTGAATTTAGCTGCTTCACTCATCAGACTTGATCTAATTATTTTCATGTAGCTTTGCATTTGATCACGTTATCCATTCACTCTCTTAATTCAAACAACAAACGTGTGAAATCATGATGTAATATTTGAAAGTGCAGCTCCACGCCTGCACTGAAGCAGTTGACTGGACAATGTTGAGCCTTTGTGCTGCAGGAGTTTGAAACCACGTCTCCATCCTCAGGACGGACTGCGCCTCGTGAGGCCTTCCTCTTACTCTGTGCATCACTTCTCATCAGACAGAGTGAAGATGCAGCCAGGTCTGTTTCTGCTCCTTCTCATGGGTAAGTGATTCATCTAACCAGCCTCTACACCCGAGCCACTGCTGGAGGTCAATGTACAAATGAATCTGAGTTCATATCACCATGTTTGATTACTGGTGCTGCTGCTCGTCCCACAATCACACTCAGGGAACCATGAAATGGAGAGGCTGGGTGAGCTGTGATCTGAATCATATTTTTCCTCTGTGTGTAGGTCAGTGCTCCTTCTCCACATGTCATCGCTATGAGTACCACTTTATTAATGAGAGTAAGACCTGGCATGAAGCTCAGTCGTACTGTAGAGAGAAGTACACAGACCTGGCCAAAGTGTACAACATGACAGACATGAAGAGACTCCAAAACTCTGCAGGGAGTTCAGCTGGAGGCTGGATTGGGTTGTACAGCAACGGAGGAAATGACAGGAAGTGGCACTGGTCTCAACCTGGAGAGGTGTACAGTGAAAACACAGAAAAATGGGAACCAGGAGAGTCGAATGATAACGGACGTGATGAAAACTGTGTGGTAATGCGCTCTAACAAGAAGTGGTTCAATGTTCCTTGTTCTCACCAACAGGAATTCATCTGCTCATCTGCTCATCATGGTGAGAATTTGTGGCTATTGTATTCATACTTGAATGTATAAAGCCTTTCTCTCTGATAAGTGTTTTTACACCACAATGACTTGGGTAGAATTAAGCAAAAAAAACAAAAAAAAAACAGGTTGCTGTGATTTAAAAGAATTCAGGTAAAACTCACAATTATCTGACGTTGTAATATGACAAATCTGTGGTAAAGAAAAACTTTTTTTCAATCAATGAAGGAAAGACTTCTATACGTGGCTCTTGTTTTGGTGTTATGTTATGATTTCTTACAACATGGCAAAGAGGCGTGATTGATAAATAAATAAACATTCATTCTTATTCTAATTATCTCTGTACTCCTGTTTCTGTTCACTCAACAGAGAGCTCTAGTGGAGAAAAATATGATTTCATTAACAAGCGTTTATCCTGGATTGAGGCTCAGAGCTACTGTAGAGAACGTCACACAGACCTGGTCAGTGGAGATCAGTTAGAGGATCAAAAAATTAAGATATTACAGAACCGGAAGTTCGCTTGGATCGGCTTGTTCAGAGACACCTGGCTGTGGTCAGATGGGAGCAACTCCTCCTTCAGACACTGGGAGTCATTTCAAAGTGGACAAGAACAAAACAAATGTGCTTTTTTAAAGGGATCAGGAAAATGGGGCATTGACGTTTGTTCTAAGCGCAGATCCTTCTTCTGCTATAAAGGTGAGTCTACAAATATCTATTGGTTGTTTTTCTGTGTTTGATTTTGATACAGTAACATCTGACTGATCCCACAATCACTCTCAGGGAACCATGAAATGTAGAGGCTCAGTGTGAGCTGTGATCTGAATCATATTTTTCCTCTGTGTGTAGGTCAGTGCTCCTCCTCCATAATATGTCAGTACCACTTTATTGATGAGAAGAAGACCTGGCATGAAGCTCAGTCGTACTGTAGACGGAACTACACAGACCTGGCCAAAGTGTACAACATGACAGACATGGAGAGACTCAAAAACTCTGCAAGGAGTTCAGCTGAAGCCTGGATTGGGTTGTACAGCAAAGAAGGAGGTGAAAGGAAGTGGCACTGGTCTCAACCTGGAGAGATGTACAATAACAACACAGCAAACTGGAATCAGGGGGAGCCGAATGATTATAGAGGTGATGAGAACTGTGTGCGAATGTGCAAAGACAAGAAGTTAGAGGATGTTACTTGTTCTTGGAAATATGGATTTATCTGCTATGATGGTGAGAATCTGTGGCTATAGTATTCATACTTGTATGTGTAATCTGTAACATGTGTTCAGCTTTTCAGCCTGTCTGTCTAATAAGTGTTTTTACATGTGGACATGCACCACATTGACACGGGTAGAATCAATTGAAAAAAAAAGAAGAAAAAAAAAGGTTGCTGTGGTTTAAAAGAATTCAGGTAATAAACAAACAAGAAAACTTTTTTTTTCTCAATTGGGGAAGGAAAGAGTGTGACAGACATGGGCCGTGGCACTTGTTTTGCATTATGTTCATTATGGTGCCGGATCTCTTATAGCGTGGCAAAGGGGCTGGATAAATAGATAAATAAATAAACATTCATTCTTATTCTTATTATCTCTGTACTCCACAGAAAATTGGAGTGAGAATTTAAAAAAAAAAAGAAGAAAAAAAAATGGATCCAGGCTCAGAGCATCTTGACTGATGTTTCCTGTTTCTGTTCACTCCACAGAGAGCTCCAGTGGAAACATTCATTTCATCGATGAAGCTAAAACCTGGATTGAGGCTCAGAGCTACTGTAGAGAACATCACACAGACCTGGTCAGTGGAGATCAGTTAGAGATATTACACAACTGGATGTACTGGTGGATCGGCCTGTTCAGAGACACCTGGCTGTGGTCAGATGGGAGCAGCTCCTCCTTCAGACACTGGGAGTCATTTCAAAGTGGACAAGAACAAAACAAATGTGCTTTTTTAAAGGGATCAGGGAAATGGGACAGTGCTGATTGTTCTGAGCTCAAATCCTTCTTCTGCTATGAAGGTGAGTCTACAAAGATCTATTGGTTGTTTTTCTGTGTTTAACATCTGACGGTTGTTTCTGTAGCACATTGTTCTCAAAATGTAACTGAACTTCCTGTGTTTGCTCGTGACAGAAAACATGATCCTGATCCAACAAAACCTGACCTGGGACCAGGCTGTGGATTACTGCAGAGAGCACCACCATGACCTGGTCTCCATCACCAACCCTGAGCAGCAGAGATCAGTTGAACAGAGAGCCATGAAGGCCTCCACTCCTTACGTCTGGCTGGGACTGCGAAACTCCTGCGTTCTGGGTTTTTGGTTCTGGGTCAACGATAACCTTGTCTGTTATCACAACTGGGCCAAAGGGATGGATCCTGATGAGTGTGATCACTGTGCTGCCATGGAGAATAGAGGAAATCACCTGTGGTTCAAAAGAAGTGAGATTGACATGTATAATTTCATCTGTGTTTTATAGAAAAAGGTCAAACCCTCCCAGACCCAGTGGTGACAGATGTTATATTCCTGCTGTATGTTTCTTAACTGCATCAAGTTTGTACTATATAAATGCTGCTTTCTGGTTTTATTGAAGAGCACATGACAAATGTAAAATTATTAAATGTAGAATTACAATTATTATCAGACTGGTTAACAGCAGTTTAGACATCTAGAAGTAGGAAAGTAAAGGAAAATATATGAATACTTTAACAGTCATGTTCGACCAATGGCCTCATATTGACACTGAAAACAAGCATGAAGAGCTTTTATATTACAATTCCTGTTAATGTTCCAGAAAGCTTCCAACTACCTAACACGACTCTGCCTATTTGCTTTCTGGTAACATTTTCACTGTTTGTATAGACTCTATTTCATATCATATCATATTAAACAGGCATAACACTGCACCATCTTTGTTTTCCATAATATTAAAATACCTCCCTACAGGACAGGCATTGTTGCTAGTTATTTTTGCCAACAATGGACGCACTGCTGTTCATAACAAAGATCTGAAACCTCTGTGTTTTAATATTCAAATACTGGCATCAGTGTTTGTGGTGTGTAGACTCAACAACAAAAAACACAAAGACAACTGTTTTTATTACGGTCAGGCCTGAGGGCTGATTTGCTTTTACTGTAAGAGACATTTGGTTGTCAAAATATTTTCACTGAAACTGTATCTTACCTTAAGAATTTATTAGATATGTATTAGAAATATTTACAATGAATTTACAATTTAAGGAAGAATACAAATAATATGAGGGCTAACTGCTTATATATATATTTGATAATCAAAAGTCCATAATGTCTTGTTTTACTTTTTGGAATACTGATGATTGAATTTAAAATTTTTAATTTTTAAAAGTTTTGTCATTTCATTCATCTGCCTCTCATATACCATCTAACAAATAATTGTATCTCGTGTTCATTAATTGACTGGCCATCTGCTTTGTTATGGCAGGACTACTGCTCTGTGAGTTAGACCCTACTGTTCAGGCCCAGGGTGTTGTCTGTTCTTCTACTAATCATACATTTAATTTGTCAAAATGATAATAATGTATGCAACTTTCTGTCCTATTGGACTAAAGCCTGAATGAATGCAGGATTACAGTTTAATCCTGAGCATATCCAGAGGGGTTGTGTACTTAGTTAAATTGAGACAAGTTTTTAATTTCATTACATTTATCTTATTTTATTTTCCATATTATAAATGTTTTTAATTTTCATTGTGAGCTGCATTGTTTGTATAAAAGGTGCTGTGCAAATAAAGTTATTATTCTTATTATTACAGTATGTACACTAGATTCAGTTATCTGAATTGTCTCTCTCTGTCAATATAACTATCAACCTTTGTTTGTTCAAACAGAGGGCACACACACACACACACACACACACACACACACACACACACTATGGTTTTACTTTCGTGTAACAATTTCTATCAGGTCAAGCAAGATTATCAATTTAAATAATATATATGAACTGTTTTCTGGCACAAGTCTGGTTCACTCAGGTCAATTCAGGACATATGTATATATTTTAAGTTCAACATTTACATATATGGCAACTGACCATGCAGATTCCCTTTACAGCATCTTGAACAATCACAAAAATAACACTATATGTACAAAAAATGTTTATAGATGGCAGCTTAAATTGAGTTTTAAAAGACTGCAGTTTGATTATCTTATAAGTGGATGTATAATTCGGTATATAACAATACTAGTTTGAATTGCTTCCAGGTTAAATGCTGATGAGGGAACTTTGTGAAGATTGCCAGTGTGCTTATCTAGTTTTGCTGTATATGGTGTGTGTGTGTGTGTGTGTGTGTGTGTGTGTGTGTGTGTGTGTGTGTGTGTGTGTGTGTGTGTGTGTGTGTGTGTGTGTGTGTGTGTGTGTGTGTGGTGCATGTGTGTGTGTCGGTGTGTGTGATCACATTAGTTTGAGTAGGGGTGGCCTTGGTGCCCTGCCTCTTCGGTCAATCTGAATGAAATCAGCGGGGCTGCTGATTGGACAGTGACGTTCAGGCTGCTGATTGGACAGTGATATTCAGGCTTGGACTGGCATCTCTGTTTTCTCTCTCTCTTTTTTCATCTGGCTCAAGGAGGGCGGCGCCCTATCGCCCACTATTAAGCAGCCGCCCCTCTGTACAAGAGGTCAATGTGTGTGAAGAGCGAGTTATATTTGATCTGGAGCTGCTTTCATCAACACATCAGAGAGAGAGAGACAGAGGGAGAGAGACATCAGGCTGAAGCGGAGAGAGAGAAGAAATCACCAGGTGTAAGTTGAGTTAACTCTGTTTTATTACTAGAGTGCATCACGTCCCTAATAATCGGAAACATTTCTCTTCCAGGAAGTGAATGGAACATTTATAATGTAGAAACAAATGAATATGGTGAATTTAGTTGCTTCACTCACCAGACTTGATCTAATTATTTTCATGTAGCTTTGCATTTGATCACGTTATCCATTCACTCTCTTAATTCAAACAACAAACGTGTGAAATCATGATGTAATATTTGAAAGTGCAGCTCCACGCCTGCACTGAAGCAGCTGACTGGACAATGTTGAGCCTTTGTGCTGCAGGAGTTTGAAACCACGTCTCCATCCTCAGGACGGACTGCGCCTCGTGAGGCCTTCCTCTTACTGTGTGCATCACTTCTCATCAGACAGAGTGAAGATGCAGCCAGGTCTGTTTCTGCTCCTTCTCATGGGTAAGTGATTCATCTAACCAGCCTCTACACCCGAGCCACTGCTGGAGGTCAATGTACAAATTAATCTGGGTTCATATCACCATGTTTGATGACTGGCGCTGCTGCTCGTCCCACAATCACACTCAGGGAACCATGAAATGGAGAGGCTGGGTGTGAGCTGTGATCTGAATCATATTTTTCCTCTGTGTGTAGGTCAGTGCTCCTTCTCCACATGTCAGCGCTATGAGTACCTCTTTATTAATGAGAGTAAGACCTGGCATGAAGCTCAGTCGTACTGTAGAGAGAAGTACACAGACCTGGCCAAAGTGTACAACATGACAGACATGGAGAGACTCAACAACTCTGCAGGGAGTTCAGCTGGAGCCTGGATTGGGTTGAACAGCAACGGAGGAGATGACAGGAAGTGGCACTGGTCTCAACCTGGAGAGGTGTACAGTGAAAACACAGAAAAATGGGAACCAGGAGAGTCGAATGATAACGGACATGATGAAAACTGTGTGGTAATGCGCTCTAACAAGAAGTGGTTCAATGTTCCTTGTTCTCACCAACAGGAATTCATCTGCTCATCTGCTCATCATGGTGAGAATTTGTGGCTATTGTATTCATACTTGAATGTATAAAGCCTTTCTCTCTGATAAGTGTTTTTACACCACAATGACTTGGGTAGAATTAAGCAAAAAAAAAAAAAAAAAACAGGTTGCTGTGATTTAAAAGAATTCAGGTAAAACTCACAATTATCTGACGTTGTAATATGACAAATCTGTGGTAAAGAAAAACTTTTTTTCAATCAATGAAGGAAAGACTTCTATACGTGGCTCTTGTTTTGGTGTTATGTTATGATTTCTTACAACATGGCAAAGAGGCGTGATTGATAAATAAATAAACATTCATTCTTATTCTAATTATCTCTGTACTCCTGTTTCTGTTCACTCAACAGAGAGCTCTAGTGAAGAAAAATATGATTTTATTAACAAGCGTTTATCCTGGATTGAGGCTCAGAGCTACTGTAGAGAACGTCACGCAGACCTGGTCAGTGGAGATCAGTTAAAGACATTACAGACCTGGAGGTACCCATGGTTTCTGTGGTTTCCGTGGATCGGCTTGTTCAGAGACACCTGGCTGTGGTCAGATGGGAGCAGCTCCTCCTTCAGACACTGGGAGTCATTTCAAAGTGGACACGAACAAAACAAATGTGCTTTTTTAAAGGGATCAGGAAAATGGGACAGTGCTGATTGTTCTGAGAGCAGATCCTTCTTCTGCTATGAAGGTGAGTCTACAAAGATCTATTGGTTGTTTTTCTGTGTTTGATTTTGATACAGTAACATCTGACTGATCCCACAATCACTCTCAGGGAACCATGAAATGTAGAGGCTCAGTGTGAGCTGTGATCTGAATCATATTTTCCTCTGTGTGTAGGTCACTGCTCCTCCTCCATAATATGTCAGTACCACTTCATTGATGAGAAGAAGACCTGGCATGACGCTCAGTCGTACTGTAGAGGGAACTATACAGACCTGGCCAAAGTGTACAACATGACAGACATGGAGAGACTCAAAAACTTTGCAGGGAGTTCAGCTGAAGCCTGGATTGGGTTGTACAGCAAAGAAGGAGGTGAAAGGAAGTGGCACTGGTCTCAACCTGGAGAGATGTACAATAACAACACAGCAAACTGGAATCAGGGGGAGCCGAATGATCATAGAGGTGATGAGAACTGTGTGCGAATGCACGAAGACAAGTGGGTGGATGATCTTTGTTCTCAGAAACATGGATTTATCTGCTACGATGGTGAGAATCTGTGGCTATAGTATTCATACTTGTATGTGTAATCTGTTACATATGTTCAGCTTTTCAGCCTGTCTGTCTAATAAGTGTTTTTACATGTGGACATGCACCACATTGACTCGAGTATAATCAATTGAAAAAAAAAGATAAAAAAAAAGGTTGCTGTGGTTTAAAATAATTCAGGTAATAAACAAACAAGAAAACTTTTTTTTCTCAATTGGGGAAGGAAAGAGCGTGACAGACATGGGCCGTGGCACTTGTTTTGCATCATGCTCATTATGGTGCCGGATCTCTTATAGCGTGGCAAAGGGGCTGGATGATTAGATAAATAAATAAACATTCATTCCTATTCTTATTATCTCTGTACTCCACAGAAAATTGGAGTGAAAATTAAAAAAAAAAAAAAAAAAAACAAGAAGAAAAAAAATGGATCCAGGCTCAGAGCATCTTGACTGATGATTCCTGTTTCTGTTCACTCCACAGAGAGCTCCAGTGAAAAAGTTAATTGGATTAATGAAGCTAAAACCTGGATTGAGGCTCAGAGCTACTGTAGAGAACATCACACAGACCTGGTCAGTGGAGATCAGTTACAGATCTGGGAGTCCCTGTGGATCGGCTTGTTCAGAGACACCTGGCTGTGGTCAGATGGGAGCAACTCCTCCTTCAGACACTGGGGGTCATTTCAAAGTGGACAAGAACAAAACAAATGTGCTTTTTTAAAGGGATCAGGAAAATGGGACAGTGCTGATTGTTCTGAGAGCAGATCCTTCTTCTGCTATGAAGGTGAGTCTACAAAGATCTCTTAATTCTTGTGATGTGATGATATTTCTCACCCGTTCTTAAATCTTTGCACTGGTTACCTGTTAGAACAAGAATCAATTTCAAAATACTGCTCTTGGTTTACAAAGCCCTACATGGCCTTGCGCCTCAGTACATCACAGATGTGCTCATCACTTACACCCTGGCAAGATGATTTCTAATTGATTTTTTATGACTGTTTTACTGTAACTATGCATACCTGTTGTGAAGCGCATTGAGTCTGCCTTGTGCATGAAATGCATTTCATAAATTAAGTTGAATTGAATTGAATTAGTTGTTTTACTGTGTTTAACATCTGACGGTTGTTTCTGTAGCACATTGTTCTCAAAATGTAACTGAACTTCCTGTGTTTGCTCGTGGCAGAAAACATGATCCTGATCCAACAAAACCTGACCTGGGACCAGGCTGTGGATTACTGCAGAGAGCACCACCATGACCTGGTCTCCATCACCAACCCTGAGCAGCAGACACTGGCTGAACAGAGAGCCAAGAAGGCCTCCACTCCTTACGTCTGGCTGGGACTGCGAAACTCCTGCGTTCTGGGTTTTTGGTTCTGGGTCAACGATATCCTGGTCTGTTATCACAACTGGGCCAATGGGATGGATCCTGATGAGTGTGATCACTGTGCTGCCATGGAGAAAGGAGGAAATCACAAGTGGTTCAAAAGAGATGAGATTGACATGTATAATTTCATCTGTGTTTTATAGAAAAAGGTCAAACCCTCCCAGACCCAGTGGTGACAGATGTTATATTCCTGCTCTCTGCTGTATGTTTCTTAACTGCATCAAGTTTGTACTATATAAATGCTGCTTTCTGGTTTTATTGAAGAGCAAATGACAAATGTAAAATTATTAAATGTAGAATTACAATTATTATCAGACTGGTTAACAGCAGTTTAGACATCTAGAAGTAGAGAAAGAAGTGGCTGCTTTAATAATCAACATAGTATGTGCTGTTTTGTTGCTTATACTCAAAAAATATTTTATTTTTGGTTTGGTGATTATGGTATTTGATATAAATCTTTTGTCTTCTCAAACTTTGGGAGTTTTATGTCAGTTGTTGATATATATTTTTGTGGAGCTCAATAAAGTTTTAAACCATGATCCTCAGTCGCCTGGTTTGTTTCTTATAACTCAGAGTCAGTATTTGCATGAGCTGTGCTTCATGTGAGATAAAACAAACCACTCGCATCAAAACCTGTGAAGTGAATATCGTCAAAGGAAAATATACGAATACTTTAACAGTTGTGTTCGAACAATGTCCTCATATTGACACTGAAAACAAGCATGATGAGCTTTTATATTCCAAATGAATTCCTGTTAATGTTCCAGAAAGCTTCCAACTACCTAACGCGACTCTGCCTATTTGCTTTCTGGTAACATTTTCACTGTCTGTACAGATTCTATTTCATATCATATCATATTAAACAGGCATAACACTGCACCATCTTTGTTTTCCATAATATACCTCCAGGACAGGCATTCCTGTTACCGTAGTTTATTTTTGCCAACAATGGACCCACTGCCACTGCTGTTCATGACAAAGATCTGAAACCTCTGTGTTTTAATATTCAAATACTGGCGTCAGTGTTTGTGGTGTGTCGACTCAACAACAAAAAACACAAAGACAAAAGTTCTTATTACGGTCAGGCCTGAGGGCTGATTGGCATTCACTGTAAGAATCATTTGGTTGTCAAAATATTTTCACTGATACTATAGTCTTACCTTAAGAATATGTATAAGAATTTATTAGATATGTATTAGAAATATTTACGATTAATTTACAATGTAATGAAAAATAAAAACAATATGTAGCCTAATTCAAGGTGTTACTATGGGCTAACTGCTTGTATAATTGATTGTCACATCACACCAATAACACCCAATCTCCTTACACTACTCTTATATTTACTTCCATTCACCATGCATGTACACTGACCTGCAGTCACAAATCACTTTCATCTTGACTTTATCACACCTGCCTGTGAAGAGCGAGTGATATTTGATCTGGAGCTGCTTTCATCAACACTTCAGAGAGAGAGAGAGACAGAGGGCGAGAGACATCAGGCTGAAGTGGAGAGAGAGAAGAAATCAGCAGGTGTGGGTTGAGTTAACTATATATTATTATTAGAGTGCATCAGTTTCAGCTACACGTCCCTAATAATCGGAAACATCTCTTCCAGGAAGTGAATGGAACATTTTTCATATGAATATGGTGAATTTAGCTGCTTCACTCACCAGACTTGATCTAATTAGCTTTGCATTTGATCACGTTATCCATTCACTCTCTTGATTCTAACAACAAACGTGTGAAATCATGACATAATATTTGAAAGTGCAGCTCCACGCCTGCACTGAAGCAGCTGACTGGACAATGTTTTTCTGTATTTAACATCTGACGGTTGTTTCTGTAGCACATTGTTCTCAAAATGTAACTGAACTTCCTGTGTTTGCTCGTGGCAGAAAACATGATCCTGATCCAACAAAACCTGACCTGGGACGAGGCTGTGGATTACTGCAGAGAGCACCACCATGACCTGGTCTCCATCACCAACCCTGAGCAGAGATCAGTTGAACAGAGAGCCAAGAAGGCCTCCACTCCTTACGTCTGGCTGGGACTGCGCCACTCCTGCGTTCTGGGTTTTTGGTTCTGGGTCAACGATAACCTTGTCTGTTATCACAACTGGGCCAGAGGGATGGATCCTGATGAGTGTGATCACTGTGCTGCCATGGAGAATAGAGGAAATCACTTGTGGTTCAAAAGAAGTGAGATTGACATGTATAATTTCATCTGTGTTTTATAGAAAAAGGTCAAACCCTCCCAGACCCAGTGGTGGCAGATGTTATATTTCTGCTCTCTGCTGTATGTTTCTTAACTGCATCAAGTTTGTACTATATACTGTAAATGCTGCTTTCTGGTTTTATTGAAGAGCACATGACAAATGTAAAATTATTAAATGTTGAATTACAATTATTATCAGACTGGTTAACAGCAGTTGCTCTCTGGCTTTATTGAGGAGCACATGACAAATGCAGAAATCACAGACTGACAGGGAGAGAAGCAAAATATTGTCAGACTGGTTAAAAGCTGTTTCGACATCTAGAAGTAGAAAAAGAAGTGGTTAATAATCAACATACATGCTGTTTTGTTGCTTATACTCCAAAATATTATATCTTTTGGTGGTTATGGTATGTGACATTGTATGTGTCTTTTCACTTTTTTTTTTTTTTTTGTCAATTGTTGATATATATTTGTATGGATCTCAATAAAGTTTTACAACATGATCCTCTGTTTGTCTGGTTTGTCTCTTAACTCAACATTTGCATCAACACATTTTCACTGAAACTGTAGTCTTACAATTTAATGAAAAATTATATTAATTAAAAATGTAATTCCAAAAGTTACTATTGGTTAATTGCATGCACATGCATATGATAATCAAGAGCACATTATGTATTATTTTATTTTTGGTATACTGATGTAATGTAATTTAGATCTAAATTTTGGGGGGAAATTTTAAATGAAAAGTTTTGCCAGATTTTCTTGTATCCCATCCAACAGATCATTAATTTTATCTCCTGCAAAATATCTTAATAGATGGGATCTTAAATTGAGTTTTGCGTCAGCAGTGCTTCATGTGAGAGTTAAACACGCATGCCTGCCTGCCTGGAACGCAGCATTAGCGAAAACGACCGGATCACTCACTTCTGCTTTAATGTTCAAAGAAAATACTGCCCATTTGCTTTCTGGTAACATGGATTCATTTTCACTGTTTGTGCAGACTCTTATTTCACATGGGTAAAATCTTTTTTATATATATATATATACAAGCTTAATACTGCACCATATCTGTTTTCCATAATATGAAAATACCTCCCTACAGGACAGGCGCTATTATTAGTTATGTTGGCCAACAATGGACCCACTACCACAACAAAGATCTGAATCTTCCATGTTTTAATATTCAAAATGCTTGCGTCAGTGTTTTATTACTGTATGTGATGTATTTCATAGACTCAACAACAAACAACACAAGAACAGCTGTTTTTTGTTATGGTCAGGCCTGAGGGCTGATTTGCATTCACTGTAAGAATCATTTGGTTGTCAAAATACTTTCACTGAAACTGTTCTTACCTTAATTAAGAATATGAATGTATTAGATACTAGACATATTTACAATGAATCAGTACAATTTAATGATGATAACTGATAAAGTTATGATTGCATACACATATATTTGAAAAATTAAGAGCCCATTGTGTTTTGTTTTATTTTTCGATTGCTGATGTAATTTAATGTAATTTTGGAAGTAAATTTAAAATGAAGGTTTTGTCAGATTTTCTCATATTCCATCTAACAGATCATTCATTTTATCTCATGTTTTAACATATGGCCCATTTCAGAATTGCGGGTACATTTCGAGTTTAGACAAAAAAACAAAAAATAAGAATCATTTTTTCCATTAAACCTTTTTCATTCTCATAGAGAATACTTTAAATTTAACATTCCCAGCATTTGCCAAGCTTGCACCTGTAAGATTTAAAATATTTAATCTGAAAATGTTAATTTTTTCCCATATTTACTACTGGACTAATGCCTGCTTGAATGCAGGATTACAGTTTAACCCTGGTACCCCTGGCTGAGCATATGGCAGAGGGGTTGTGTACTTAGTCAAATTGAGACAAGTTGTTCATTTTATTTTATTTAATTCATCCCATTTTTTGGGATCTGAATTATCTCTCTGGCTTTCAGTATAACTATCAACCTTTGTTTGTTTGAATAGTAGGCCCACACACACACACACACACACACACACACACACACACACACACACACACACACACACACACACACACACGTGCAGACTGGCCATGCAGCAGATCACCTTTACAGCATTTTGAACCATCACAAAAGTAATGCTTTAAGAAAAAAAAATATCAAAGAGAAGGGAGCTTGAATTTATTTATTTTCTATTTTTTAACTGCTGTTTGGATCCTATAAGTGGGTGTATAATTCAGCCTTTTATTATTGATGCAATTGAAGCTCAATATTAAGGTAGACATATATTTGTATGTTGTTGTGCACATCAGGGTCAGCTGGCCTCCTCCAAAGATCACTAGAAAGATCGCAAGGGTGGGGCCCCTAGGATGATTGTGTTGCTCTAAGATATAAGTATTATATCTTTTATTTCACTCTCGTAGTCATATTCATGTCAAGATCTTTAAGATTGTTGCCACTCCGGTTCTTTCAGACCGTCGGGAAACCGCAGGTGCCTTGTTTCCTGGAAGTCACGAGTGTTCCCCCTGACGTCCTAGCCACGGATGAACACCAGAGGGCGCACCCGGCCAGCGGGCTGGTGGCATTAGGGGAAGGGCGTCCATGACACAGCCGCGTCTTGCAACCTCATACTTACCAGACGAGTAGTATATTTGAATACATCAGATCAAGTGTTTGCAGTGCACCATGGAGGACAGTTTCAAGTATGTGGTTTTCTTCGAGTGCCCCAATCTGGACCGAGAGCAACGAAGGAAGATAGAAAATTATTTCCAAGTTCGCCGAAAATCAGGAGGAGGACAATGCAGCTCACTGACAAACACACATGATAAAGTTTACAGCATCGCTTTTATGGAGCGAGAAGGTGAGTTAAGTGATTTTTGAATATCGATATTGATTTCCTCAAATAGGTCGTCTTGTTGTGTTCAAGTGAAAGTAACGAAGAGGCATGTTGATCCTACTCTTTTAATATTACTTTTTAAACAAAATAAAACAACATTATTGTTTTCAACCCCAGTTTCAGACTGTTCTCTGGTTGTATGTTTTTTCTTGTCGAGTTTAGTCTAACAACTGACAAATTTCCTTTAGTTTCACTTTCACTCTCTTCAGACAGCTGATGTAACACTAGGAATCTTAATCATCTCATCGACATAGATTTTGATGTTTGAGTCATATAAACATTTTAACATGAGCAAAATAGGTTTGCAAATCATAGTTAGGCTTCATGTTAGGAATTCAACATATACAATGCTTGTCAGTTTCATAAATTACGTAAGGGTTTAAGAAGACGGCAGGCCAGTGAAGACAGTGGACTATGGCCCTAAGGCACAGGCATTTAAACGGCCTGTAACTCTTTCTATGCTGGAGCAGGAAACAACATCTTTTCAAAGTTGCTTTCCTTGTTGTTCTTTTTCACTGCTTTGTAGCTCTTTGTGTTTAATGGAGGAATGTTGTTTGATGCCCATGTCCAAGATCCTAACAAGTATATCCACTATTTTTGTCTCAGCTCAACAAAGAGTCCTGGAGAAGTGCACACATGAGTTGGACTTTGCTGGTGGCCCTCTGGTGCTGACTGTACGAGGCAGCCCAGAGCCTTGCAGCTCCTCTCCCAGCACTACCTTG
This sequence comes from Trachurus trachurus, assembly GCF_905171665.1. Classification (NCBI taxonomy): domain Eukaryota; kingdom Metazoa; phylum Chordata; class Actinopteri; order Carangiformes; family Carangidae; genus Trachurus; species Trachurus trachurus. Next base: position 14,637,140 of record NC_139909.1, on the reverse strand, counting down.
TCTCCAGACCCATCTGATAGTGGAAACCAGGATGTAAGCACTTCCAAGGTTAGTGTGGAAAACCCTCCAAAATATGTTTTATCAGTTTATGTTGCACACTACAGATAAGATTTTTTTTAGCCCACTGTCACTGATATGAATTGATTTATCACAGGACTAATGTATTAGACAGCATTTGCTTTAATAAAAAGGTGCTCATAATGATGTGACAACTGAATGTATCTTTCCAGCAACAGAAACAGCAGTCCATTCTTGGTTCAAGCCTGCCACCAAGTGGTGAAGAATATGAACTACAACTTGATGGATCCCTCCTACGTTACCTCAAAGAATGTTCTGAGGCCGGGGCAGAACTAAAGAAAGAACTTGCCTCTGTGGACTGTTCTGCTCAGCTTTACCCAGATGAGGGGAAAGTTTTAGTTAAGCGTATGGCTCAGCCTTGTGCTGCAGACAAAGGTAGAAAATGGAAAGCTGAGTTAGACAAACTCTTTGATGCTTATCTATGCCACTATGAGGTGGATCCTCACAAAGTCAAAGCTTTGCTTCAGTCCTGCAGCTCAGGTCAGACCACAGATGATGTGAAGGTGTACAGTGAGGGCGTGCTGGCTGTTGTGGTCGGGAAACGTGTTCAGGTTGATGCCAGGCTCAAGGATGTGGCGGTGTCGACTGTTCAACGTCAAGGGTCACGTTCAGTTGAGAAGCAAACTAGCATTCGTCGACTGGGTGAAGCCAAACGCCGCCTCCTCTGGGATGAGATTGTACGTGATTTGGGCAAAGATTTTCCAGGAGTTAAGGTCACACAGGGTGATGCAGGTCAGGTAGTTCTGGAGGGTTCTGCAGAGGATATCCTTGAGGCTGGAAAATGGATTTCTGATAAGGGCAATCTTGTGTTAGAAAGAACTGCTTCTAACAAGAGCCCACATCTTCTGGCCTTTTTAAGGAAGGCTTATGGAAGCCCAAGGATGCTGGTTGACTTTTTAGGAGTTTGTGATGAGGTGGAAATAGAATTACGAGATGCAGAGTTATGTCTCTTCTCCCTCTCTGCTGATAAATTGGATGTTGCAGAAACAGCACTGCAGAGTGAGTTCATGGAAGTAAAGATTGATGTTCCTAACTGTACTGCTGTGCCATCTGAGCTTCGGGAAAAGCTTAAGTCTAAGACAAATGAGATGAACCACAAGCAATGTAGGGCTCAGGTCTTGTTTGGCTCAGGCAGCCAAGTTTGCATTCTGGGCCACACCAAAGAGGTTGAAGAGCTGAGTGAAGTTGTCACAGGGTTTATTTTGGATCACTCATGCGTTGAAGGCAAAATCATTCTCAAATCCACAGAGTTACAACAATTCTTGAAGGAACTGCTGCAGCTACACAATTTTGACTTTTCAGGGGTTACCTTCCATCCTTTGACCTCTTCCTCAGGACCCATGGTGGTGCTGGAGGGCCCATCCAACAGGGTGACTGAGGTCAGGAACAGGCTGGGTCCATTTCTTGACTCCCTTGTTCAGGGCAGCATTACCATAAACATGCCAGGGGCTGTAAGGTATTTTGAAAGCCCCTCTGGAAGGGAGAACATGTTAAGTGTTGCTCATTCTCAGAAGTGTCTCATACTTCTTCAAGACCAATCTCACAATGCTAGACAGAGTTCTGGTAATGGGGGAAGCTACACCCTTTGCGATGGGCTCCAGGTGCTGGTGTGTCAGGGTGACATCACCAAACAGGATGCTGATGCCCTGGTTAATGCTGCCAATGAAGATCTGGACCACTGTGGAGGTGTTGCTGCTGCACTGAGTAAAGCAGGTGGTCCTGAAGTACAGAGGGAAAGCAGGGCATTAATAAAGCAGATTAGGAAAGTTCCCACAGGTGATGTGGTAGTGACCACGGGGGGTAATCTTAAGTGCAAGACACTTCTGCATGCTGTTGGACCTTCAGCTGGAAGAGCAGGTGGTAGAGAACGGTCCTTGCTTGAAAAAACTGTCCAGTCTGCACTGAATATGGCAGAAATGATGGAGTTCAAGTCCATAGCCATTCCCTGTATCAGCTCGGGTATATTTGGTGTTCCTCTTGCTGTGTGCTCAGAGGCTATTGTAACTGCTGTAAAAAAGTTTGGTAGTCAGGAAGGGCGAAGTCTGAGGAGAATCATATTGATCGATAACAGACTCGAGGTGGTGAGGGCCATGCAGGAAGCATGTGATAGGCTTCTTCAAGGGATAAGTTCTGGAAACACTACACCAAGTGATGAATTGGGAGGTGCAGCTGCCCAAAACACAGCAAGAGGAGATGGTGTCCAAGTTGAGGTTGTTCAAGGAACCATTGAGACCCAGCAGGTGAGAAACTCTACTCAGATTGATGTTGTATTGATATTTTGATACTTGGTTCAAGAATTCTCTGATACAAATATTCTGTTGCCAGTGGTGGTTAGGATCATTTAAATGTCAACCTTAATGAAATTAGATTTTTTTATCTGCTTTGGTAGGTGGAGGTTTTGGTGTCTCCTATGGCTGGCCATGATCCTCTCTCTACCCGTGTTGGAAATGCTCTGTCCGGAGTGGTAGGACCCCAAATGGCTGACAAGTTTCATAGACATGCAGGAGGAGCAACACTGCCTGGCGACATAGTCTTGGTGGATAGTTTACCTGCACTTCAATCTAAGGCAGTGGTCTTCCTCAATCTTCTTCCCTGGGATAACAAGCCAAATGGAACTGCAGTCCAGGTGAAGTGCTGTATTTTCATAGAGTTTTGTGCCACCACTTTACTTTCATTTTCTTCTACTCTTAAAACTCTGCTTAAAAACTAAGACATAGCAACCTGCATAATGCTTGAATCTTTCAGGCTTTGAGACAAGGGATAAGAAAAATTCTGGCCTCCTGTGGGATCAGAGGCCTCACTTCAGTTGCTCTGCCTGTGCTTGGGACTGGTGCTGTCTTGCGTTTTCCTCACAGCGTGGCATCCAGGGTTCTTCTGGAAGAGGTCCATGTATTTGAACAGAACCAAATCAGTACATCACCTTTCAGAGTCCGTGTTGTCATTCACCCCCAGGACAAAGAATCTAGCAAGGTAAAGGATGCTCAAGCTCTTTGTGATCTATTATGTCAATACTGAAATGAGAACAGACATTTACTCCTCCCGAAACCAACAAGAAGGTCAACCTCGAAACAGCTGGAACTATACACCTTTGTAATCATTTAAAGACAACAGCCTGATCACATTTTGTTTTTTTTATGGCATGTAATAATACATTTTACTTTGTCTCTACAGGCCTTCCAGTCTGCTCAGGAAACTTTGCGTCTCAGAAGATTCACAAATGATGCTAACCTAGATCAAGGTCAGTCTGAACACTTTTTTGGATGCACATACATTGTGAGCAGGCTGGAGGCAACGTGGATTTTGGTTGAGTTAGTCTCCTGGCAAAAATATCTGGGTCTTAATCCACAATCATTTGCTCAGAGGCACTTGATTTAATATTCATTTCCATAAGATATTGATGCTGCTGATTTGTTTGAAGCTATCAAACAGTCATCATACACCTTTTTTTTCTGTAGCCTCCTTTTACCGCTATGTCTCAGTGACTGCTGACGAGGTCACAGCCATGATGGGCAGAGTCAAACTTCAGATGATCCATGGTGACATTGTAAATGAGGTCACAGATATCATTGTCAACACTACTGACTTCAACAACCAGTCTGGTATGAAATAACTGTTTTGAATTAATCAATGAAAAGAAATATGCTCATCAATGCAGTAGCCTATATTATCCAAGGTTTGAAACTAACTGTGTATTCTTGAACTCAACAGGTGTCTCCAAAGCTATTCTGACTGCCGCAGGGCCTATTGTTCAAGCAGAGTTAGCACGAGGTAAGTCTTAAGGATTGACTCAAAAATATTTTAAACATAACGATAAGAATTGATCTCCTACAGGTTAAACTGCAAGTTCAAGTTCAATTTCAGCATCCTGTTTCATGTGTATTTTCAGTTTATGCATTTAAAAGCGCAAACATGTTTTTTTTCCATCAGCGGGCCTTCCAGCAGACCTCATGTGCACCACAGGACCTGGGCTACTTGGCTGTAAAGAAATTTTACATGCAAGTTTCAGGGCTGACTCTCAGTTGATTCAGAAGAACTGCAAAAAGATACTGAAGCATTGTGAGAGCAAAGGCTACCACTCAGTAGCCCTCCCAGCCATCAACACTGGTTTGTACTGCAGGAATATGCATGACTGGTTGTGTTAATAAGTGGTTGTGTGTATATCTGGATCCTGAGAATACTTAATTTTTGACGTGTTAATCAAACATAAGGCAAAAATAACTTGTTATTGATAGATGAAGGTTAGACATTTTAGTGGGTTAGTAGTATTCTCTAAATTAAGTTTACACTCTAAAATTATAAATTAGATAATTTAAGTGATTAAAAAAAACACTGATAGTTAGCAATAGTGGCACTTGAAGATATTAAATTAAATACAGGATTCACAACCATTGTGTTTATCTCCCATCAGGTGCTGCTGGTATGGATCCTGTAACAGCATGTAAAGCCGTGCTTGATGGCATGGCATTGGCTATTAGGAAATTGAAACCAAACTCCCTTGCACTCATCCGCATTGTAATCCTGCAGCAACCGGTCTTCCAGGCTTTCAGGTCAGAGAAAAATCTTGTCCAACAGCAACATGCAATTGACAGTTACACAGTTTTTACATGGAGTGTCTTTCCCGCAGTAAGGGTTGCTTGGTTTAAATGACCTGTCCTCTGACATGCTTTTGCAGATCAGAGCTGGAGAAACGCTTGGGACAACCTGCTCCTGGTGGCCTCAGTCTGAGAGGTTTGTTTCCATGTACTAGGCTTGAAAACTGTGTACAAATCTCTGTTACATTGTAGCACTACACAGATACCGATCACCATTGTTCTTTAGATTTTTTTTTTTTTTTGGTTTGAACATTCATAGTCAAGTCATGTTGTTCACCTTTTCGCCACAAGGTGATATCAAAGCATAATCTATCAGAACACTAAACCAAAGAGGCAAACCCAGCAGATTAAGTAAACTACAAAGGGTCTTGCACTACTGTTCTCTACTGTTGATCTTCCCAATTAATTCATATTCCTCAACACGGTATAAGATCTAGTGTATAGATCATATGTATTATTTGGAAACAATGTTAAAGAACCTTTTTTTTATTCTGTCATATTAGCAACAAGAATATTTTTATTTTATTTTATACACAAAACTTAAAAAAAACATTGCAGCTGATTGGTAAATCTGAATATTGTGGACACTGTATAAACACTTTTCATCTTCTTTCTTTCTTCTTTTCCTTTTTTTGGGTTTAGAAAGAGCAAAACAGAAGCTAAAACAGTGGCAAGAGAAGCATTCAAAAACCTCTGCAGCTTCAGCTCGACAAGGACAATCCTTCATCTCCTCAAATCCTCAGCCAGCTGTACTAAGTGTGATTTGTTGTGGTCAGGACATCATCACAACTGTCAAGAGAGATTTAGAGAGAATCCTGCAGAAGCAACTGGTAGACAGGGCAGTGAATGTGCAGGATTTTTCCAGGCTTGATGACATGGAGCTGGAAGCTGTGTTAGCAAAAGTCAGGGTCTTAGGAATAAGTGTGGAACAAAGACATCAAAGATCTGGAAGTGTGGATAGTGACAGAGCAGGAAACACTGCTGGAGCTCAAGCTAAAGATCGCTCAGGGTCAGGAAAAGATGTCTATGTACTGAGAGGCCTAAAAGAGGACGTTTTAAGTGTCACTGAGCTTGTAAACACAGTAGTCCACAAAGGACTTTGTGAAGACCTCCAAGACAAAGAAGAAGCAATGTTGGCTCTTAACGTCCAGTGGTCGATTAAAGACATCGGTGGAACCTGGCATGAGCTGAGCCTGCGAGACAACTATGTGCTGGAGGACGCTCACATAACGAAGAAAGCATGTGTAGATGTGGTGGCACCAGATGGAAATACGGTGAATGTGAACCTGAGAACACAAGAAGGCACAAACTGGCTGACAGGGGTCACATACAAAGTGAAGAGATTGGAGACTGCAGCACGTACGTCACAATTTCCAGTTTTCAGTTTTTACTTTGTGTTCAAACCATTCTCTTTCCATGCTAAAGTCATAACATTGAGTTTTATGACCTCTACTTTAGCCTTGGAGTTGCCGCCAGATTGGGAACCAATGCACGATGAAGTCTTTAAAAAGGTTCTGCTCCAACCTAACTCACAGGAGTATAAGGATGTAGCCCAGGGTTTCCTTAAGACAGCTAACTACAACATTCAAACAGTGAGTATGCTGACTCAAGGCTTTTAAGCATGAGAAACCTGCAGTTCCCCATAAGTAACTGATTGTCTTCTGATTTCAGATTGAGCGTGTACAAAACGTCTACCTGTGGCATGCCTTTACTGTGTGTAGACAGCGTATTCTTGTCAAGAATGGGCCGGGAGAACTCGGGGAGAAGTCCCTCTACCATGGCACATCAGCAGGGTCATGCAAGTGCATTGAAAGGGATAGATTTGATAGGAGCTTTGCAGGAGCACACGGTAAGGAGTTGTATGATGCACTAGCCTATGTATAAAACAATTGAATTATTTTGAATTTTTGCTAAAAAAGTTGATGTATCTTTTCTCTTGTAGCTGCTTTGTATGGAAAAGGAGTTTACTTTGCAGTCAGTGCAGCATATTCGGCCGATCGCTATTCCCCAGCAGACACCTCAGGCCTGAAGCGGCTGTATGTTGCTCGAGTCCTGACTGGCCGATACACGGTTGGTAATTCTGCCATGAAAGCGCCTCCTCCCCGTGGCACAGACCCCACTGACTGCTTTGACAGTTTGGTGAACAACCAGCAGCAGCCCTCCATGTTTGTAATCTTCCATGATGACCAGGCCTACCCAGAATACCTCATCACTTTTAAATGAAAAGGAAAAATAAGAAACCTCATGGTTGGTGTGGTGAACCAATTACCTTTTTTTCCAGCTCTGATTTTGAGCTAGAATCACTTTATAGGGCAAGAAATTAATCAGGTGTAGTTGCCTCATAACTTCGGCACAGCACGTGCATGTGATGATTCATATCATTCACTGAATGTTCTGTTAGATGATGGTGTACCCCATGTTAGATGATGGTGTACCCCAGAAGCACTTCTTCTCATCAGAGGTTTCTAAAATCCAAATTCAAATTCTAGTCCTAAAATGAATAATAAAAATAAATAATGGCTTGGATTTACTGTATATTGCGCTTTTCATGGCATCCAAAGCACTTTACAGAAACAATTATTCATTCATTCCACATTCACACCAGTGGTGGTAAGCTACGTCTGTAGCCACAGCTGCCCTGAAGTTGTGTGCAATAGCCTTGGCAAAGAGTGCAATTTAAGATTTACATTATTTAAATTTATTTTGTTACATTTAATGAACTTTTAAGCCAATGATACTGGTTATACTTTTATGTCTGTCTTCATCTCATTATTAATCCAGGAAACATAATATTTTTGAACATGATGTTTTTATGTCAAGTGTTGTGTATAAAGCTAAAACAAATTTAAATACTGTGTAGAGCAAGCTTTAATTCCTTTACTTTTAAAATGATGAGGTAGCACAGGTGGAAACTAGCCTGGACACGGTAATAGATTTAGAAAACATGATCACACCTACCCTGGAGAGAAGGATTCTGATATCTAAATTCTTACTGTATGCTTCAAAAGTAATTTACACAGTGTATTTGCAACAATAAGATAATAAAATAATGATTTGTAAGCAAAAATTTGATTTCCATGTAACTTCTTTTTATATCTTAGTTGTCAACATTGTCTCTCTTATCCATGTTCTGTAGCCTTAACTGCATGTTAGTTAATCCAACCCTGACAGCGAAGATCCTTTAAGGAAATATTTATGAAGCTTGGTCTCCCCTTGGTCCTATCCTAATGATTTTTATGTCAAAGCATAACCAAACAGTGACCACTCCGTAAACATAATGGGGTTGTATTCCTGACAATGAAAGTCCAGGGTCACCTTCATGTCGTGCCTTGACTGATATTAGAATGAAGGGCATGCCAAGACTCTGTTGAAACTGAATACTGTATCTCTGACCCAGTAGCTATGAATAGCTGCTTGTTTATGCAGTAAGGAAAGTTAAGTCAGAGAGAGAGAAGGAGGGAGAGTTAAGGGTGGGCTAAAGATTTAGAAAGGCAGAAAAAATAAACATGAGAAAGCAGCAAATTCAAGGCAAGAGAATAAGGTTTTGTTGGGCTCTTAGGAAACACCACTGAGGGACCATTACAGGTACTGTAAAAGAAAATTAAGTCAGTGACATGGAGTTCACCAGGCGTTACCTGCCAATGGAGTGGGAAGAGCGCTGGAGGAGAGAGAAGGAGAGGAGGAAACGAGTGATTGAAGAAGGTGGAGAAGCGATTGAACAGGACAACCTTGAGCTGAGGAGGATTGTGGCCTTCAATGACTCCAGGATGGGTCTGTCGAGTGGTGGGGATAAGACAGAGGGGTCAGTGGCCATAAGAGGTAGTACAAGTGAGCAAATAGTCGGGGAAGATGTGAACAAGGAGGCGTTTTGGAATGAAGGAATGAGGGATGAGGGTCGCGGCCATACTTACCGCAGTGAAACCTCTCCAAATGAGATATTCAGGGCCCTGAGGGAGCTCTGTGATTCATCACTCCTCACAGACCTGACTCTAACCACTGAGGATGGGAGCAGCTTCCATGTCCACTCCCCTGTCCTGGCTGCCATCAGCGCCCTCATCGCGGAGAGACTGAGGGAGGGGAGTGGAGAACTTGAGGATGTAGGACTCCACGGATGGTCAATGTCTCTGGGTGCTGAGGTTGATCATGTAGGGCTTCAGGCAGTTGTGGAGTTTGCTTATACCGGTGTTGTATTTTGTCTAAACAAAGATACCATGGCACCGATTAAGACTGCCGCACAATTGCTGGGCGTCCCTAGAGTGCTTGATCTCTGCAACAAAGAGGAAAAGATAAAGGAAGGTGGAAGCACCAAGAAGAAAGAGAGAGCAATCTCTCCTCTAGAACAGATGAAGAGAACTCTTCAGTCCATTGAACATCTCTGGACAGACAGAGTGGGGTGTGATGTGATTTTGGATGTGGATGGGGCTTTATTCCATGGTTAGTAGTCAGAATAAAAATCAATCTTATGCAATCTTTAAGTATTTTGATAATGGTCAAGTGTAAACTCTCCTTTTTAATGTTTCCAGTTCATAGAGTTATCCTGGCAGCAAGCAGTGACTACTTCCGTGGCATGTTCACCTCTGGAATGAAGGAATCCAATCAGACCTGTGTTTCTCTTCCCTTCCTGTTAGCGCCTGAGTTAGAGGCCCTTATTGGCTGTTCCTACAGTGGGACTCTTTCACTTAGCTGGGACTGCGTCTTTGAGATCACCTGCACAGCCCTGCAGCTTCAGTTCCAGCTGGCCATCTCGCTTTGCCTCGACTTCATGCAACAGAATATTGAAGCAAACTCCTGTCTGGACATTGTTTCTTTTGCAGAGGCATATGGGATGACAGAGCTTCTAGAAGACACTAATGACTTTGTACTGAGGAACTTTTGTGAGGTGTCATCCACAGCAAAATTTCCGGACCTACCTGCAGAGAAACTTCTAGACTTTATCCGCAGTGATGGTCTGTGCGTGCCCTCAGAACTGGCTGTATTTCGAGCTGTAATCACATGGATTGAGGCTGATCCAGAAGAGAGACTGGGCCAAGCTGACATGCTGATGACTGCAGTCCGTTTCTCCCTCATGACCTTTCGAGAGTTCAGGGAGGTCAGGGCCATTAATCTGCGCATGGAGTGTTCCGGAAATAAGGAAGTTCAACTGTATGGTTCAGCACTCAAGGAATTTGGCTTCAATCTCCCCAAAACAGAAGACAAGTGTCGGGTCAGACGACCAAAACATACTTTGGTACTTGTCGGAGGAGACCAGCTAAACCCAGACATGGGTGGGCGTATACCAAGCAGGGAACTATGGTTTGCAAACTCCCTGCGCTGTCGCACGGGTTTGGTGAAGGACATAGAGTGGAAGAGGCTGGCTGAGATACCAGACAAGCCCAAGTTCAGACATGGAGTAGCAGCAATGGAAGGGAAATTGTATGTGTTTGGAGGATGCTACTTCTATGCTCAGCATAACATAATGAAATCTGTCTACAGGTAATTGGAGATGCCAATGCACAAATATCCTCTTCTCACTTTCATTGTCTGCTTTCTGATCTGACTTTCTCCATTTTTACCTTTGCTTTCATCTGTTCTAGTTATGATCCTGTACAGGATAGCTGGAAGAGGCTGGCCGACATGCAGGATTTTAGAAGTAACTTCTCAGTGGTGGCTCATGAGGAACGCCTTTACGCCATTGGTGGAGATAAGGAGATCAACACCAACGTAGACAGCGTTGAGATGTACAACCCAGACACTGACTCATGGAGGTAAGATTACTGATGCTACACTCAACGCAGACAATTCAACAGTCTTTTTGAAGCGGATTGATTTTTTTTTTTAATACATGTCTGTCAAACACTAAACATTAAATGTATCCAGTGCCTATAGTATACAGCAAAATGGCAAGCTAATAAAAGCTGGGTTCGCATGACTCAAAACCTTCCATGCAAATGCAATACCAAAGCTTGACCACCAGATATCACCATTTCCAATGCATCTATACTCGCGCTTTACTGCTTTGAAAAATCTTCTTCCCTTATGAGACAAAATGAAGCATGGAGGATGGCATTACATGGCAAATTAGAGGTTAAAAATATTTTTGTAATCATGTGTCCATATGTTAATTGTTCATTTAAATTCACGTCAGAGAAGGAATGGCTAAATGTAAGTTTTACATGAAATGCTGTGTTAGTTGGCAATTATAAGATCAAACGTGTGGTCGGAAAATCTTGGGATGTTGAGATTACATGACTGCCAGTCATCCACTCCCGTTTGATTCCTCTTGTTTCCTTTTTATCAGTTTTGTCCATCCTTTGGACCAGGCCCTGAGCGGCTACGCTGTCACCGCTGTAGATGGAGGAATCTTCATTTCTGGAGGTTTCAACTGTAAATACGTGTGTCTGGTTTCCATGCTCCTGTACCACCCAGAGAGAGGAACGACCTACCTGGCAGACATGGCCAATGACCGGGCCCAGCATTGCATGGAGGCCCTGCGAGGCCGTCTTTATGTCAGTGGTGGGGTTTGCAATCTGAGGGCATTCTACACAGATCAACAAGCCTGTGAGGTGTATGATCCTGTGACTGATTCCTGGACTTCCTTTACATCCCTGCCTGTTCCCCATGTGGGTGCAGCCTCAGCTGTCCTGGAGGAGAAGATCTATGTACTGGGTGGATACTGCCAGGACGACTACAGTGAGTCTGGGCTGGTCCACCGCTTTGATCCCAGGACACAGAGATGGGAGAACATGGGCAAACTGCCTGGGGCTGTTGCTGACATTCGAGCATGTCTGCTCCGGTTGCCTCAACAGCTGAGACAATAACTCTGTGTTGAAACATTTTTTAAAATGACAGATTTTTTTTTTCTAGCCTACCAGTAATTTTGGATTATAGGCAAATCTGAATAAGGTATGGATCTACTACAAGTATTTGTAGTGTTAATATTGTGAATTTCAATCCAAAATGGTTCTGTGAATAGGCTACCAGATAATTTTTCTTCAAGAGTAGCAGAACTAGCTACTCTACTAAATAAGATTCATGTTGTCGCAGAGTGACAAAATTTGTAAAGACTCCAGTCAAGACTAAACTGCAAATGTCCAATAATTATTTTGAATCTGTTTGAACAAATGGAATACACGACAAAAATCAGTTCAAGATATGTGTGGTTTTATTAAATATCCAAACGGATTGTTTTATATGATAAGTAGATTAGACTAGTTGGGTCTTTAAAGCTTGAGTCTAAATTAATTCTCAATGATTATGATGATGTACTCAATGTTTGTTTAGAAAAAGGTAAAGACACTCCAAATGTTCGACGGAGGCTGTCCTTCATAGCCATTTGGGTCCAGAGATACAGCAATTTGTTGAGGAGATGCATTGTTTTTTTCTGTCTTGTGTTAGGTACGGTCCAATCCCCATTCTGAGTTTTACGTAGACACAAACATACTTTAACATGAATAGTAACAGAAAATACTTCTAAATATTTAAAAAAGGAAAAACTAGTGAGTTTGTTTTAAGAAATAAAAAATCTAATTATGCATCTCTTAAAGGTCACAGCTGTGCATCATCAAGCTTCAGAGATGACTTTTTAAATGAATTAATTATGATGGATCATGTACCCTCAGGACTCTTATCATGACAAGAAGTGGATCTGGCATTTGCATGCATTCCTGTGGTTTAACTTTCAGGGTCATTTTTCAGTCATTGTAAATGGTGGAATATGTGAAGTAAACATTATTTGACTTTTCAAAGGGGGTGTAAGGCCATTAAAGCATAATAATTATCTAGGTATGAATAAAGGTCATTGTAACATCAATTGGATTTAGCATTTTGTCATGTTTGCTTGTGTAATGTTTGAAATGTTTTATTGAGAATGAATTTGCTGCTAATGCTATGCTACACTCTGATAAAACATCCAAGACCAGCATCAAATAATGTTTGGGGAGGGGTATCACAACTTGTAACAACATAATGTGGAACATGTCCTATCACAGGTTGTTTACCTTGTACAAAATGTACAACAACATAGCCCACTTATGACCCATTCCCTGTTAATATTTTACTGGCAGACAATCTTACATAATCCCACCTGGTAGGCCTGTTGGGACACAGCTGGAGCCGAGCTCCCTGAGGGCTTGAATGCTGCTTATTCAAGATCATCCAAGGACCCGTCTCAGTGAAGAGAGCAGGTATATAACCCACGATAGAAAACCACCCTCCAGATCACACATCTACTGCTGAGGATATGGAGTTCAGGACTTTGATTCTACTGACCCTCCTGAGCTCCTTGTTTGTGGAGCCAGGGTTTGGACAGAGAAGTGACAAGGACAATAGAGAGACCAATGAGAAGTTGATAATGAATTTGCAGGACAAACTGAAAGAAATAGAAAGCCGGCAGGATGATGTTGAATCTCTGGAGGCCAAGCTCAATGCAACTGTAGACGAGCTGACGAGACAGAAAGCTGAGATGGACAGCCTGAAGAAAGAGATTGAAGGTACAGGATGATGTCTAAATTATTATCACATGTATTCCAACCAAATATTTATTTTTTTGATTGTGCATCCGTTCTGTTTTTTTCATTGTCATTAATATTTTTTCTTGTAAACCTGTGCAGGCCTGCAAACAAGATTGAATGCCTCAGAGTCAGAGATTGACAGGCTCAAACAAAGTAGTAAAGAAGGTAAGACAAATGAAAACTATTTCTTCACAGTCATCAGTGATTATTTACATTTTTGCATTACCATTCATTTCTCTGGAAATTGGAGAGAAAACTGTAGAACAGAACCCTTTTAGTAGTTTAGTATTCTTCATGTTAACATTTACATGTGTCTTTATGACTCTGTCAACAGCTGCTCCTCGGATTGCTTTCTCAGCCTCCTTGGCAAACTTTGGTGAGATTTACAGAGGACCCTGCACTGACAAGACTCTGATTTTCAAAAGGATCTTCTCGAACACTGGCAATGCTTACGATCTAAATACAGGTACTGTTCAAATCTTGCACCTTGAGTTTGCAAGGGATTAACAAGGGACTAATCAATATTTTTTGCATACTGTAAATGAGGGATAAAACATTTTTCAAGAAAATTGTATTTAAAGTAGGCAATTGCCACTTGACTATACAATTGGTTTCAGTTTTACAGAGGGTTTTATTCTGTTTTCTAACATTGTTTTTATTTGAATCTCACTCTTCTGCTGTAACTGTAAAAGACAGATATTTATATCCAGAGTTGGTAAAAAAAAAAAAAAAAAAAGTAATATATAATATGTAAACAACCCTTTCAGGTGGAGTCAAACTTACATTATTGTGGCTAATTAATCATATTTTTCTGTACGACTTATTTTACAATCACTAATAGAAACAGCATTGTTTAGACTCCAGTTCTAATACTTTATAGCCTTCATTGTGTAACATTTTTGGATTATGAATTAATCAATCAAATTTTGAGTTCCTCGTCGTCAGCCCTCTCAGAATAATGAGAGGAAGTAAAACTCCAATCTGGATTTCAATGATCCATCTTGCCTCAACTTGATCTGTTACAGGAATCTTCACAGCACCAGTGAGCGGTCTGTACTACTTCAGCTTCAGTACCTATGGCTACAACACTCATGTAATGGGGGCTATATTGATAAAGAATGCTGTTCATCAGATCTCGACCTACGATCACCCTTCAGAAGACAAATCAGACAGTAGCAGTAACGCTGTTGTTCTGCAGCTGGTTGCTGGAGATACGGTGCACATGGAGCTCTGGGATAATGGCAGAGTGTTTGATAACCTAAATGGACACACAACTTTCAGTGGTTTTCTCCTGTTCCCAGTGTAGGTGGTCAGACACAACATATTTGCATTGGGCTGCCAACCTAAAACGTCAATGCTTAAAAAAAACACACTCACACACAGACAATACAAATTTTTAATGTTTAGGTAAATATAGTAAGTGTATGAACCATTCCAATAATGCAGAATAAACATATTTAACATATAAACATATAAGTCTTTTTTGTCACACTGATGCCTGCACCCTATACAATGACAGATGTGTTCTCCAGCCTCCCCCTAAAACAATGGCAACTATGAACACAAATGGGACAGCTCCCTCCTATGGTCATAGTTGGTTATTGCAGCAATGGTATTTAACACTGTGCTATTATATGTAAAATACTAAACTGTTCTGTTTTGTTGGGGAATTAATTATCACTTGAACAATTTAAAATATTCTTTTTTGTCAGGGGATTATTTACTTTAACCACTACTACAATGACAATGCATTTATAAGATAAGTTGAATTAATAGCAAACAATGCCCTACAATTCCTAGATATCCTACAATTGGCATACCAAAAATAAAAGTTATTTTTTTCTTGATCAAGATATTGTGTGACATGATGGTGTACATAATTATTATCATTTTAAATGGAAGAATGTTTGCTCAATTAAAAAAATATATGTAATTCAATCATTCAAATGTCATTATTAACATGCAATAAAAAAAACATGATATCTAACATTTTAAACTTTGAAAGCCATATTGTATGCCTTCATGTCTTACAAACGGATATGTGATGGCAAACACAGTAGAGTTGCTCTTATGTCATTGTTTGGCCCTGGCATCTTGCCCATATTCTCCCATCTCTGCATGGTGGGATCATAGCGATGGACCATTTTAGTCTCACTGTAGTCCTCCTGGCTGTATCCACCCAAGACATAAAACTTTCCCTCTAAAACTGCACTTCCTGCTCCAACATGTGGCACATTTAAAGACACAAAGGCTGTCCAGGAGTCAGCTGCTGGACTATACACCTCGCAATCTAGCTGGTCAACAATGGTGTTGTTTTCATCAGCGGTGATTCCACCTGCTACATAGAGATGGTCACCCAGGGTCTCCATGCAGTGATGTGCCCGAGGTTTAGACATGTTTGCCAGATAGGTGCTCCCTGTCTCTGGGTGGTATAGAAACATGGATGCCAGAAAGCTGTAGTCGCTGTTCATTCCACCTGAGACAAAGATCTGTTCTTGTGACACTTTAGCCACATGCCCACGTAGAGGTAAATCCAAAGGCAGGGTGAAGCTGAAAGAAAAGATATATACCTGTTCATTTTGAGACAGGGTATGTAAAATACATAGTATAGCAGTTGAGGAGTATCAGATTATAATTGCCATATGGTAAACTATGATTTACGTATGCAGGCAGTAGCCAAAAAGCTGGTGACCTTCCATTTCCTTTTCATTGGCAATATTGGATTTCTCAATAGAAATAAAGACAATGAAAAGCATGGTGTCTGGCACCAGATCTTGCCTCACCACAGGAAGAGCTACTGAGCTGGTAGATGCTTGTTGGTATGCCAATGAATAATCATCCAAACCTACCTCCAAGAATTTGTAGTGGGGCAGTATCGCTCCACAGTATCGATGTACTCAGGTTCACAGTGCCCACCGATGGCATATATCATTCCATTCAGCACAACCACTGAGAAAGAGCATCTTTTTTCCCGCATTTCAGCTAGGCTCTCCCAGCTGTTTTCATGGGGGTCATACCTACAGATGAGGTGACAAATATAAGTTGATAGAATTCAGTATTAGTGATAGATATATTCAGAACTGTACATGTATTTCTTTGATGACTACTCCAAGAGTATCCTGTCTTACCTGCAAACAGAACTCATGGTGTCATCAATACCATAATACTTCTTGCCCCCGAACACGTATAGCTGTCCTTTCAGCACCGCCACCTCATGACAGAATCTTGTCGGCCCTGGCATTTCCCCCAACTTTCTCCACTCCACGGCCCTTTTTATCCCTGTAAGGTTCCTCAGGGAATTCCCAAACCAGAGGTCCTTACTGATTCTCCGGGTACCCAGATCTTCAGAGATCTGGTCACCTCCAATCAGGACCAGACTCTCTTTGGGCAGATAGATGCGACACTGACTCTGTGGGGCAGTCTCACTGGAGCAGAAATCCTCAAAAATTGCATCATATAGCTCACCCAGGCTGTGATCTGACCATATGTTCACAGACTTGACCTCTTTGAATTCGTTGAACGTCATCAAGGAAAAGTGGATGGTTTTCATCAATTCCTTAGTGAGCCTGAGCCTCATCTTAGGCTTAGCCTGAATCCATGCCACCACTGCTTTGAATACTACTAGCTCAGATGGGACACATAGTGAGTGACTGTTCAGGTACTTGAGGAGGTGTCTGGCAGGCAGGTCCTTGAACTTTAAGGTGCAGGCTACCTTTTGGAACTGTCGCAAGATGAAATCATCTGCAACTTCCTGGAGCTGCACCATCTCATATGCCTCAGCAAAAGATGCCACATCCAGACAGGAGTGTGGATTAATTTCTTGTTGCAGGAAGTTAAGGCACAAAGAAAGGGCAGGCTGGTACTGGAGTTGGAGAGCAATGCTGGTGATCTCAAAGACACACCTCCAGCTGAGGGGTAGTGCCCCGCTGTAGGAGCAGCTGATCAGAACACCCAGCTCTGAGGCCAAAAGGAAGGGGAGAGTCACACGAGACTGATGGGATTCCCTCATTCCCAAGGTGAACATGCCACGGAAATAGTCACTACTTGCTGCTAGGATGACTCTGTGGACTAGAGAGAGTATGGTGATGAGTACCTAGACAATTAACATCCAGTGTTGTCAATGTACTCCCAATCCATTCATCATTCACTCATGTAATATCATATGGAAAATAAAGAAACATATCACATGACAAGACATTCATTCATTCATTTTCTATACCACTTATCCTGCACTAGGGTCACGGGTAAGCTGGAGCCTATCTCAGCTAACTTCGGGCAAGAGGCGGGGATGACAAGACATATGAAACATGATATACATTTACTGGTTGGTGTTCTACTCACCATGCAGCAATTCTCCAATTCCTTCCAGAATAACATCACAGCCCACCCTGTCCATCCATAACTGTTTGATGGACTGAAGACTGATCAGCGTTTGTTCTGCAGCAGAGATTCTTCCTTCTTTCTTCAGTCCTCCAGTTTTTGTGGGCTCTTCCTCAGTGCAGAGATCCATCACCCTGGGGGCACCGAGTGTCAGAGCTGCTGCCTTTATCTGTTCCATTATGTCCTTGTCCAGACAAGATATAATCCCAGTGTAGGCAAACTCCACAACTGCCTCTACTCCAACGTGATCCACCTCTGATCCCAGGGACAATGACCACATGTTGGTTCCGACAATTGTACCATTGTCCTTTCTTTCATAAGCTCTATCTTTTCTTCTATTCTTTCTACTCAAACTGTCCCAGATGAGGGAGCTGACAGCAGCCATGACAGGGGAGTGGACATGGAAACTCTTCCCATCCATTGTTCTCAATGTTAAGTCTGTGAGAAGAGAAGAGTCCCTAAACTCTTTCAGAGTGTGGAATATGTCCGTGGGATAATCATTTTTGCAGTAGGTATTTTCCACATCTTCATCCATGTCTTCGTACATTGAATATTCTGCATCCTCTTCATCTGTTGAGTCTTCCTCTTCCTCCTCTTCTTGAAGCTTTCCCTGGTAGTCTTCAAACTCTTCTACTTGAGTTGTCCAAGATTCTGAGACTGTGTCTTCCTCATTTGTAGGTTTTTCACTCTCTTCTTCTTCTCCTGTTTCCTTAGAAGTCCATACTCCTGGGGTGCTATTTTCATTGCTTGTTGACTTTTGATCACAATCTTCAACCTCACAAGGATTTTGCTCTCCAAGGTCATTGTGTTCAGTGTGCTCCTGTTCTGGTTTTCCATCGTTCCCACTGGCTTTGTCATCTTCTTCATCCTCATCCTCCTTCTTTTTCAACATAATATCTGTTTCTTCTCTGTCGTTCTCTCTGGCCTCCTCCCCAACGTCCTGGATAGGGGGTTCTTCTTGTGTCACCACCTTCCTCTCCTCATCTTCCACCTTCTCCTTAGCCTCCCCATCAAACTCATTCTCCAACTTTTTTTTCTCTTCCTCCTCCTCCTCATCCACCCTGTCCTCCCTTACCTTGTATTCTCCTACTTCCCCATCCTCCTCCAGTTCTTCTACTTCTGTCACCTTCACCTCCTCCCACTTTACCATCTTCTCCTCTGCTTTTCTCTTTTCATTTACCTCCTCCTTTTCTTTTCCTGACACCTCCCTCTCCTCCTCTTTCTCTGTGTTCACCTCATTCTCCTCATATGCCTCACTGTTTACCTTCTCCCCCTCCTCCTCTTCTCCCTCCTGTTCACTCCCCTCCTCTATTTCCACTACCTTTTCCCCCTTCCGATCTTCATTTCCCTCATCTTCCCCCTCTTCACTTTCCTCCTCTTCCCCACCGTTTGTTTCCTCATTTTCCTCCACATCATCCTCCTCTTCTTCCTCCTCCACTTTTGTCCAACGTCTCACTCTCTCCCACAATGTCATCCTCCTGTTTACCCCCATCCCACTCTTCAACTCACCCCACTCCTTCTGGAAACATGGATTAGCCACTGCCATACTGTCCAATCTATCTTCTAATCTCTACTAATCCTTTCAGTCACCCCTTCCCTAAATACTCAAATGCATTAACACCTCTTGAAATGCCAAAAGATTGTAGGTCACTTACTTTTTGCAAATCTTAAAACCAAAAATGCACAGAGACAACCATATATGTCCAAAGGTATTCCACTATGTGGATGTTGCTGTTATTGTTGTAAGCAGCTCTGTACTTCTTATCACGTCTGCAGACACCAGCTGTTTTGTGTGTTTGTTGCTCTCTTTCCTCCTTCCTCCTCTGTCTCTCCCCCTCTCTCTCTCTGTCTCTCTCCCCCCTCTCTCTCTGTCTCTCTCTCCCTCCCCCACACCCCTCTTTCTCTCTCTCTCTCATTTATATGAAGGTTCGACAGTGTCACAAGAACCCACAATTCCTCCTATCACCAAACATGCTGTTATATAGTGTTATACGTCATGAGGTAATTGAAATTCTACATGGTTTGGGGTGTCAGACTGAGACCCGACAGAGGTATTTTAGGTGTTTATGCACTAAATGTTTAGTTATATTTCTACTATTTCACCATTATATTGTTACATTTTTTCCTTCCTTTTTATGTTTCTATATTTTCTTATTAGAAATGTAATTGTTAAGCATATACATGTAATGGATGTGTATGTTTCTTCGAAGGTCATGCACTCTAATACTGTTGGGATCATCTGCTGCTTGGTGAGGCCATAGCAGGCATCATTATTCAGGGCCGTATGACTCGAGGATCAGTATTAAATGCCTAGAGGGTCACCAGTGGGATCACGTTGCTCCTCCACGGCCAAACACAGTGGTATCTGGGTCAAGCGAGGGTGAATAGGAGGCAAACAGGACAACAAAACACAATTTATACATGTCTTCTTTTGTGCCGACAGAGAAAGCAAACAGCTGGGTCACACTGTAACCTTGACTTGAAAAATAGCACACAGGCAGCTGACGATGGACACAAATGCGCTCTCTCCTTGTCCTACCGTATTGTTAGGCATAGCAACTTTTTGAGGGTGCTTTCATTATGAATAAAAAATGCATTTCAAAGTTTGTTTAAAGTCCTTACTTAGTTAGATTTAGCTAGTAGAGGTGCTGTATTTTGTCTGATCATTAAAGGGAGTTACTAAAGCATTAAGTTTGTGCAGTTTAGAACTTATGCTAATGTAACCGGCAACTTTAGCCACCTGGTTTAGTTTATCCATTTTGTAATTTGACGCATATTGTCATATTTTTTGTAAAACTAAATTCTAATTCTTCCACTTTTTCTTTTATATCTAAATTAAACAGCATTTTGTGTCTTGTTTGGGGCTTTTTCGCCTTTAATGGACAGGACAGTTGAGAGAGAGACAGGAAATGGGAGGCAGAGAGGGAGGGGTATGACACGCAGGATGGGGCCGCTCAACGCAGGATTCAAACAGGGGCCACCGACAGTGAGGACTATAGACTCAACACATGAGCTAAACACCCCCCCTTAAGAACAACTTTTTAGGTAGCATAGCCTATTTGGAAAGTCTAGTTAGTAGGCCTAATGACTTAGTGCTCCCATGACTAGTTTGTGCTTAAGGACAAGTTAGCCAGCCTGTTTGGAAAGGAGGGGTAGCTTTGTTTTGTCCTGTTTCTAGCTACAGTAAGTGGGCTACCTAACTAGCTACATGAGAAAATACTGTCCCCATTATCAACTGGAGTTAAGAGGACTGGAATCAGAGAAACACTAGAGCAGGGCTGTCATTTCCTCGTGTGCAAAACAAACCCAGTAACCCTGACTAAAGGTATTTTCTCTTGAATGTCAGGGCAATCTCGCCTCACAAATCTTCTAAGATTGTTACCACATCACCACAGACTGAATTCCTACTGCAATCCTTTCGACTGAGATGCTTTCAAGTTGAAGCACTCTGAGTGGGTGTGCTGGAAATGAAACTGGTGGGCAACATCTCACTTTGAAAACACACTCCTACCTGAGGACACAATAACTCTGGTCTTTCATAGCCATTCACGTGTGAGGGAACACACATATATCTGCTGTGCATACACACAGGGAGGTTTAAACAAGCAGACTAGTGACTCAGGCTGGTACTCAAACCTACGCAAGAAGGAAAGTTGAATGCATTTAAATTAGGTGAAAACTTAATATTTAGCATTTTGAAACATTCTGAGGTAAAGCATTTATCTCCAGACTGAATGTGTGATGTGTTTAAGCAATCAAATATCTGCCAGCTGCTTTCAGCCCATGCACTTATCCGAAGATGACTGTCGTGAAGCAGATCTGCCCTCTATTAAGCCCCAAATAAATTATATAATGCTGTAAATGCTGCTGTGTAGGGCAGCAGATTTTCACCTGCAAGTTTAAAAGATCGTGTAACAACTGTTGTGCAGATGTTGCCCTGTTCACATTATCACCTACAGTGAGTGTTTGGCAGTGGGCATTAGCTCACAGTCTACTTATGAAAAGTCTGTTTCCTCTGCAGTCCTGATTGTTACCATGACGACGTACGCAGCGAAAGGAGGACTGAGGAGCGCTATAACCTCGTTATGGGACCCTCCCCCTCAGGCCCTTTGTTCAAGTGCAGCAAACACTGCTGGGACATAAGGCTGAAACTCGTCCTCATCTTCTTAAAATCAGCAGCAGAAGTAGAAGATGTGCAAGAATAGGTATCATTGTCTCCACTTAGCCAAATATTCGCTCCTAATCTGTTAAACCTGTGGGAGGACTTGATCTAAAATGAAAGACATGAAGGAGAAGTTCAGCATTTTGAGAATGCACAAGCTCACTCATAAACATTTCAATGTGAAAAGAGCTCATCCACAGTTTAAAAAACACGTTTTTTTTGTCAAAATACAATCTAGTTTTATTGAACTTCTATGGCTCAATGACAGAGAGGTCAACATACACATGGAAATATAATTTAACATGTAAAAATGTGCAATAGAACTGTCTGGGAGAGGAAAACTAGCTCACACAGAACAATTTGATCTTAATTTAGAAACAAACATTTCTCTACTGGGATGCAAGCAGGTGTGGAAAAAAAAAAGAATCACGGCTTCCAAAACATTCAGAAACAATGTAACATGAAACATACAGTACAAAGAAGCCACGGCAAAATGGCTTTTTCCAGTTATTTCAGCTTGAAATAAGCAGCGTGACTGATTGTCAAGCTCACTTTTCATCTTCAAATAATAACTCGTGAACATAGACATGACATAAAAGTTACCAAATACAATAGTAATGTTTCAACCATAAGATTGTGAAATGGGTTTTAAAGTGTTTAATTGCTTTAACATGATTAAGTTTCACTAAAGCTTGTTTTATTTTGAGGTCAGCTTATTTTACTAAAAACATACAAGTGTAGCCAGGAGGAGGACAAGAAGAAGTAGAAGAAGAAGAATCCACCTGTTTTAAATCAGTCTGCAACAAGTCAAATAATACATGTAATTCTTTCATTAAAATAACAGATGTACTGCAGATCACAAGTAATGGGAGTAGGATCAGATCTCTCCTGCTATTGCTTTTTAAATTGGGTCACGCTCTATTTTAGAACCATAATTCCCTGCATTCATAAAGTATATGATATTCATCAGAGAGAAAAAGGGGCCAAGAAGGTGACGACAGTGCCAAGAATGTAGTAGTCGACGTTCTTCTCCAGCAGTCGAGATGCCGCGGTATAGGAGCAGAGGTATTGCATAGTTCAGCAGCATCGTCTTTTACATGTCTTCCTACTGAGCCTGTGTTATTAGTAGAGTTTTTTTTCCTTTTTTAAATGTACCTGTGCAGCCCTGATCACCCCCCCCCCCCCCACACCCTCCTCTTCCCCTCCACATATCGCTCCTATGGCTCATTATAAGGAATAAGGAGCGAGATGAGAGGTCTATTTTTACAAACGAGGGGGTGAGGAAATGAGACGGAAGGTGCGATTGTGCGAGGCGGAATCACGCACCGAGTCTGTGTTGTTTTTTCCTTGTGAAAAGACTCGGCACGCAGAGGGGATTTAACAGGTGCAGCATGAAAGAATATTTGAACCTGCACCTTTTTGCCCCACCCCTTAAGAAAATACGATCTTTAAAATCCTTCATTAGGATTAAATATGTATCTAAAATGCGGAGGGCCAACATCTTCATCTAATCCAATCCTCTTTTCTTTTTTTTTTTGCATTATCCACTACATTTCAAGAGTTGGTGGAGCTTTTTGCAATGAAACTATGCGCATACAGGGTCAAGCGCTGGCCCACGGGAGGAGGAAAGACACGATAACGATGACAAGAGAGAGGGACAGGGGGAGGGACAGGAGAAGGATGAGAGGGAGAGAGAGGGAGGACGGCCATAGAGACATCAGCTTGGAGCCTCGGGGCAGTTCGACCGGACTCTTCTGATTCTCCACGTTCGGTCGGCAGATGATCAGTGGCCTGACCTGTGATATGCTCTCCTGAAAGACAGGCAGACGGAGACATGTGGGTCTTTGTATAAACATATCTTTGTTTTTTCTTTCATGCACATAATAAGAAACCCCTATGGCTTTATGTATATGTTGCATTTGGTTTATATTGGCGTCCAGCATATAATATTTAACTCATTAAAATGAGTCGTGCTTACCCTAACCATAACTGAGATTTGACAAAAAACACATTGAAATGAATTTAGTTTTCCTTTTCTTATCAAACGTTTGCATCGCTACACGTCTTGGCACATTACTGCTGTCTGCTGTTGATCTGAGTGAAACAGCAACAGGTCTGTGAGCAGCATCTCTTAACAGGCTAAAAATAAAAAAGGGTGACCCACTCATTGAAAAAAACACTGCTCTATAGCACTCCTAGTGGTAAGGAAGAAAACCACACCTTTTTAATTGCTTCTAATAATCCAATACGGGACCCCTGCCCTTATATTTCCTGTCTGATTCAGATGAAAATATGATTGTGAGCGTATATATAAAAAGTATTATTGCTAGAAATATGGTTAGCAATTATATAAGCTTAACACAAAAGACACATAGTAGTTTAAATACAAGTCAGACTTGAATGGAAGTGATGATATACCACCATCTGTCCCTGCTTAATGCCTTTCTCTGGAAGCACTGAACTTAATTATAGTGTTAAGACAGATGAACACACGATGTCAACACAAGAATTTCAATGCAGTTTAAAACAAGCCTTTTCCGAGCCTTTGTTTTGTTCTAATGTTAGTACGCCATAGTTAATCAGGCTTTTCATCACTGTGGTTTTACCTCCAGTATGGTTCTGCTGTGTGCTCTGTCAGGACTGAGCCTGAGGTTCCAGCGATGGGATCTGTGACTCCTCCCACCGTCGTCTTCGCTCTCCGTGGTGTCTTGCCGCGCTACCCGTGGACGCTTGCGTCTCCGCGAGCTGATTCGCTGGAGGGACCCCGGCTCCTGGAGTCTGGACCAATCAGGTAAACGGCACAAGATCAGACACTTACACTAGGTACACTGTGGTGTGAGTGAATGGGAGTGTTTGTGCTTGTGTGTGTGTACATTAAACCACAACCTGCAGTCTGTATCCTCTATATCAGCATCAGCATCACTCTCTCCCTGAGGGTCTGATAATACACACTCCTCCTGTAGAGGAACAACACATACAGTACACGCAATGTGCAGTTAAAAACAGAAAACATGTGCTCATAAATACCATAATGAAAAAAGACATACAGATAATATTATTTGAAGCTCATACTTTAAGACAGATATTTTCCTTTTGAAAAAAGAACAACAAATGAAAGCCTTTTTCAGTGCAGCCTCCGCATCCATTCTAGAAGAGATTTTATTTTGCAGTTGTTGGCTGAAACACTAAACAGCCTCGGTGAATCATCAGCAACCGCCACTATTTGTGAACCAAAAACAACACTTGACGATGGCATTTGTCTGTGAGTCCGCTCTTCATGCGTCACTTTTTATTGCCACCACCACAATCTTCACTTTCATTATTATTATAATCATTATTAATATGCGTGAATCAGATAACACATTTGCACATGACTAATGAGCTCAGAGTCTTTTAATCTGGCGGTTGCTCCCTACATCCTGGTTTTAGTTCAAAGTTGCTCATAATTTGGACAATTTACATGACTGGGAAAGGGAAGAAAATGGTTTCATTCCTTAAAATACTATAACAACATATAAGGGTCGTTACAGGTTAAAAAAAAAACGAAAAAGCTGGAGTTTAAAACTTTGAATTTTCAAGTTTAAATACAAATTCACAAGAACAAATCTCAGATTTTAGTCACAAATTTGCAACAAATAAACTTGAAAGTTTTTTTCTATCACAGAGGGACATCTATACTCTGTGAGGATGGACAGATGTGGTTTGTTTGGTGTTCTGCAGCGGAAGATCTGATCAAACTCTACTTCTCAGATGGATTTAGCAATAAGGAAATACTTGCCCAGAGTTTTTCCCACAAATTTGCAACTTTAACCATGAAATTTAAGATTTTTACCTCAGAAATCTACCCCCCGCCCACCAAAAATAAAGTATAATTTTGTTAGTTAGACTTAAATACTCACAACTGCTAGCTACCCGCCAAAATAAAAGCTGCACACATATCAAAAGCCATTATAGGGTGGACTAAATCACACTGTACCTCTGTGCCATATCCCTCAGAGTACCTGGTTATCATTACTCTGTTTTTTCCACAGTGTTCACACAGCAGTGTGTCCTGAGAACAAGAGAGAAAGAAACAGACTTTAAAATATACAGTAGAAATATGGTGGGGTGAGGGGGGGGGCACAATTATAGACGAAGAAACACTTTGTGATCCGAGCGCGTTGTTGAGCGATGGCCACAGACACTTAAGTGGGAAGGCTGAGCACTCACCGGCGTAGGCGTGTGTGCTTCTGAATAAAGTGTACAGGGACCGGCCTCGCACAGACACACTCCATCTACCTCTACACAACTCGCCCCCATCTGAGACAGAGGAGACAAAGAGAGAGAGAGGGTAAACATTAACAACTAGTACCGGCACTGGTGACTTCGTGTAGTGTAAACCAGCTTAGACAACGTGTTCAACGGTACAGTAGTTACTGTTAAATATCATCAGTTTAAGGTCTGATATCCTGAATCCTCTGTGCTCCTCTGTGAGATGAGATTTCTGGATGTTAACCTTTTTCCACCTACTCACATTTTAACCGGCTCTAAGAGCGGAGGACGGGTCGACTCAACTGGCAGGAGCGCTGATGAATCCATGTGATTCAGACAAAGAAGTAAACAACATCACAGCTCGTGTGTTACATCGACCACATTATTCATTAGTCAGTTGGAGATGTGGTTTCATTTCATCACTGTCCGCAGTTATTGTGCCCATCCAAGTTTGCGTCAATTACAGGCCACAAAATGCGACACCCATGTTGGGGTTTAATGTCTCTGTGTGTGTGTGTGTGTGTGTGCGGGCGTAATGTAACAGGTGGCACAAAAAAAAGAGCCTCACCCCACAGTCATTGTCAGACGTCTCTCCGGAGGAAAAGAGGCCGTGGGAGTCGGATTCCCTCCGCAGCATGACCTCTGACCTGAGCTCACACACTCACATAGACCTGTGAGGACACAAGCACAGCGCACAAAGCCACTCAGAATAATTTAAGTGTAAGAGGAATCAGAGTTTATTGATCTCCAGTTGTATATTGTCACAGTGATTTGATGATGCTGTAGTCCAAATTAATGACGCTGAGCAAGTTGTAATTTCAAACCAATATATACCTGTATATTGTTTTTTTAAAGAAGAGGAATTTGTTTTGGACTGAAGATGTAAATCAGAACTTCATTCAGATTTTAAGAATGCATTTCACTGCATTGTCTATACATTGCAACATTATACAGTAATATTAACAACATACTGTATAAACTAGAACTTGTTGATGATGTTGATGAATGCTTACAATAACAAAACCATTATATTAACCCCTTTGAAAATATGCCCCCTTGAATAAATGGCTAAAAATAATCTCATTAATAGAATAATATAGTTTTTATACATATTGTAAAGCCCTATTGACTGTAAGTACATACTTGTTAGTGTTGTTATAATGTTAAATAAAATACTGAATGCTTCTCATTCTTAAAGCCACGACTAATTTAAAACTGAATATAGATTTTAATGGTAAAATGTAAAAGTAAAATGGTTGAGATAATCTATGGGATTTCAGGGTTTTAAAGTAACTGAGTCATAGCCTATGTTTCATTGATAATATCTTTCTGTAGCCTATATATAGGCTTCATACTCAGTCAGTCAGAGCCAGGCCAATAATAAGTATTTTTTATTTATATTTATACAGTTAATCTGACAAGTAATGTGTTGTCAAATGAAAATAAAGTAGCAGAAGCTGTGGAGAGCAGAGAAGAGAGGTCGTGCTTTCAGGGATTTGTCATTACAGCACCTCACTGTAACATCTGCTCAGCAGTGTCTCCGCACTCCCATTACGTAATAGCCTACGACAGTCAATGTTAGTGCCGGACAACTTTTCACATAAAGATGAGAGGGCGGTTAAAAGAGAGTGCGGTGGTGAAACGCAGAAAATTGTCTTCATACAGCTTTAGGAAAACGAGACTTCTGTATTTGTGGTGATAAATAAAGAGCGGAGTGACCCGTCTTACCTCAAACGCATCTTGTCCGGGGGACGTTGAATAATAATAAAGCCATACAAAAAAAAAAAAAAGGTGAATGGACTTCTTGTGTGTTTTTAGAGGATGAGCAGGAGCACGCGGCGGTGTTTCTCATTGTGGCGCGGGGAAGCCATGAGCTCGCGCTTCTGCTGCTGCTGCTGCTGCTGCTGGATGTTTGACATTGTAGCGACTCCTCTGTGTGATGTCAGCACCGACGATGACAGGCAGCTACAGTCCGGGAAGCGCGCGCTCACCGAGAAAACCGAATGTTCCCAAAACAACACGGGAGCGCGGAAAGCGGCAGGAGGGACTTCCGCTCAAGACTTTCTAAATAAAAGCAGTACAGGCCAGGGGAGTGTAAGTAAACGTACAAGTGGATTTTGAGGCATGTAACGCCAAAACAGTAAAACACGATAGAAAAAAGAAATACGTTTCAAAAACTTAAAGGGATAGTTCAATATTTTTGGCAAATTCGCCTGTTGCCATAATCCCTATAGGTAGGCTACAGTAGCAGTAGGTTTACCTTTAATTATTGGTGCATTTTGTTTTTAGATTGGCAGGGCAGAGAAGCAAGCTGCTCAGCAAACACAATAGAGGTGAATGGTACAGGTCCCCTGTTCCTCATCAAATACACAATCCAACAACTCCAAAACACTCTCATGGACAAGTCGTGACCTGCACATTCACCGCGCTATGAAATAATAACATTTCGAGATGGTTGTTTTAGAGGCAAATGCTTAGCTTGAACTACATTTCCAGATATGGCTGCTGGGCTGAGTGATTTTGAGTAGTTCCTGGTATTTGCTTCACGTGTCATAATGTTACATAATTATACATGATTATTTCATAGCATGATGAATGTGCAGGTCACAACTTCTCTACGAGAGCATTTTGGAGTTGTTAGACTGTATTTGACTTGCACTGTTCACCTCCATTGTATTCGCTGACCAGCTCACGTCTCTGCCCCTGGATCTCAACACAACATGCACTGATAATTAAAGGTAATGAACCTATGAATATGGATTATGGGTGAATTTGCCAAAATGTTGAATTATCCTTTTAACTGCATGATGTGAAAACGATAGTTTGAATAATGGATGCAAAAAATGTCATTTTCAGTTGACAAACGACTGGCCTGGAGCCATCAGGAGCCCTGGAGTTCTTCAAACCCCTTTTATTTTGATTAAAAAAAAAAAAAAAATTATCTTATTGTTTCCTGGATTATGATCCCTAAGTGGTTTTGTGAACTTACGTGAGTCCCACATTCAGACAATAGCAAAGTATGGCTGCCAGTGATTTGTTGCATGAATGTGTGGCAGTGTGGTACACTGGTATGTTATTGTCTTTCAGGAAATTAGATGTTTAGTTGCCTAGACAAAAGTTCTGCACATTCAAAGGCACTTTAAAAGGAATTTGAATTTTTGTTCAAAGAACAGTTGCGCTCATCTTTTTTCTTTTTTTGAGTATATTTTGGGGCTTTTTGCCTTTAATTGATATCACAGTAAAGAGAGTCCCAAGTGGGGGCGGTGTGTGGCGCAGTGGTTAAAGCGGCCGCTACAGTCCTCAATGCATGCGTCCCCGGTTTGAATCTCGCGTCAGGCAGACCTTTCCTGCATGTCATTCCCCCTCTCTCTGCCTCCCCCTTTCCTGTCTATCTCACTATGTGCTATCCAATAAAAAGGCCAAAAAATATACTTAAAAAAAAAAGAGAGTCCCAAGTGGGAATTCGATACGGGGCCGGCTGCAGCGAGGACTATAGCCTCTGTATATGGGGCGCCTGCTCTACCAACTTAGCTAAACAACGGCCCAGTTGCACTCATCTTTTGAAGCTTATTTAAGACTTTCTTGGTCTAAAAGCAAATTTCATGTTACGTCTTTATTTGTATTAGCATCACTGAATATGCAAAAAAAGTAGTCTATTTATTATGCCTTAGCTCACATGATCCCTTTTGTTAATTGGATTATGATGGTGCAAGTTCAAAATGACCGTTACAGGACAAAAGCCAAGCTCTGGCCCTGATAACTTGAAGCCGTTAATATTGACCGAGCAAACAGGGAGCAATTATACATAATGTTTTCCCTGATCCTAATCTTGTGTTTGTCGAGGGCCTGAGAGAGTTGAAATACATTCGGTAGTCGTGGTGGGACACACAGAGGAACAGATGAAGGGACATACACACATTTGTTTAAACAACCACACACAGACACACACAAACAGAAACTTGGAGAAAAGATGCACACATTTGTATATAGAACCACACACACAGAGAGAAAGAGAAACTTGGCAGGTCCAGTGCAGTTTCATCAAAGGAAAATTGTTTGTTCCCATGGGGGGGGGAATGTCTGTTTCACATGATCTGCACCTCCTCACCATCACCAAAATATTGCACAACCAGGGCAGCTTAGATTGTGATTAGCAAGTGGATCTTGGTCAAATCCAATTCAGTCCTAATAAGCGTGTATTTAAAGTAAACACATATTGAGTCTCATTAGTTCATAGATTAAATGTCCTGTTGTGACCTGAGTTGAAATTGAAGTAGTAGAAAGCAGAAAGTGGATGCTGAAAAAGAGCACCTTCATAGCAGGCTGGAAAACTCTGTTGATAAATAACCGTTAAAGAGGCTGAGCTTTCCAAGTGGAGCTCATTTTGGCTTAAATGTCCCATGAGCCCCACTGCCATGTCTAAACAGCAGGACCACTGAACGAGATAAAAGGTAATTACAGAAGACCTAATGGCAGAGGGAGGGATCCTCATTATGGCTGCATGTCGACCATGCAAATGACCCCTATGAACATGTAGAGCACTGTACCCTGAGTAATGTGGCCTTAGCTTTATACACCCTCCATGACTGATATATAACTTCTCACAATGTTTTTGATTATAATTCATTTTGCTCAGTTACGCTGCAATGTTTTTGCGCTCGTGCTGATGTTTAAACAGAGAATACTTCTTCCTTTTTAAGATGTTATTCTGCACTGCCGTCCAAAATCTTTCTCGGTGCCGTGTAATGAGTTTTGTGGAATCAGAAAATTCACAAACACGCAGAATGAATCATTATACCATTTCTAATCAAGGTAACTTTGGTGATTGCAGTCATTACACATTGGTATGGCGTCTAACCTTCTTCCATTGTGAGTAGTGAAAAGCAAAAAAAAAGGATGCAGGGCAGAATTTGGTCAATCATGCTCTTTAATGCACTCACATGGGAGAAGGGGAGGCAGCAGAGGAGGGAAGTAACAGATCTTCAGAGGCAGATACAGAGGTTTGTGTATACACAAGTAGCAATACAAACAGGAGATGCAGGCTTGATAAGGAAATTAAGGGAAAGGGTGCAACTCAAATAAACCAAAACTGATGTACCAACGGACCAATGCACCTCTCTCCGTCTCCCGTTTGGTCTCAGAAACTGACTGACTGTCATTTACAGGGAGAGAGAGGGAGAGAGAGAGGGAGGGAGGGAGATGAAAGTCAAGGGATAGCTGCAGAGGCACGTCATTTGGATACTCTGGAAGCTCTGCAGAAAAGCGTTCCTTGCTTCATTGTTTTCTTTCATCAGAATTGGATGCAGGACTAAACTATAACTCTTCAAAAAGGCACATGCAGTGTTTTCTCTTTGACTGAGGTCGCAGGGGGAAAGAAAACGGTCAACTCTTGGATCAAACGCGACAAAACACTGCACCCGAGGCAATTGCAGGTTACGGCGAAGCGAGAGCACCCTGAGGTGGATCGGGGATTGTGATTTGGTTGTGTGAGTTATGTGCTTCTGTGGTGGTGGTGGAGGAGAGGCAGAGCATCCACAGACACTCAGAGAGATTTACACAGTCTGCGAGGTGTGTGCTGACGGCTCGGGAAGAAGAGGATACGGGAAAAGACTCGAGCTTCATTTGATCTGAAAGGCTTTTTTTTGTACTATGAAGAAGAAGTGCACTTTTTTGGATAGCCTTGTTTGCCTTAGTGATGCTACTATATATCAACACAACATTTTTTTCTGAGTGACAGACAACTCTGAAGGAAGTGATGAAGGAGTCAGATCAAAACAAGGATAACCCCCTGACGTGGGACTTTGACCAGCCCTGGGGTTCGATCCTCCAACCTGCTGCACGCCTTTGCCTCAACACCTTGGACTTCTCGGACCTCTGGGACGAGGAAGACAGCACGGAGGATGAAGGAACCAGCTCCAGCAATGAATCCTCATGTCTCCAAGCTCCTCCACCACCTCCCCCTCTTCCTCCCCCTCCTCCTCCTCTTGCCTCAGCTTCGCCCACAGCATCCCTTAAAGGTACTAACATCAAATGTCACACCTTGAAGCTCCACTGGAGGGAACTGCAGAGTTTGAGCCCCCTTCCTCGGATGACCCGTTTCGGGACTCAGACTATTTGGGCCAGGCTTGAACCAGTCCATTTGGATACAAACCGACTGGAGTACCTGTTTGAGTCTAAGGGCAGTAGCACCTGCTTTAATGTGGCTTCTGCACGGCAGGTAGGCAACAGGTTTTATAACATTGTGTCAAATTGTGAGATTCTTTATGAGTTATCATTATCATTAGTTTTTCTTTAATATTACAGTGTGAAAAATGTTTACGGTTGTGTTAAACCATATGAGGTCTCTTTCATGAGGCGTTTTTATATAGATTTATCTGCTGGTGCAATAAAAAGCCCAGATTGTGAATATAACTGCAACAGTTTCATGTTTGTCTCTGTCTCAATGCAGAAGCAGCCGTCAGTCTCAGTGTTGGGTATGAAGCGAAGTAACATCATAACCATTGCACTGAGCAGCCTCCCACCTCCACGCCTCCTCCCCCCTGCAATCTACAGCATGGACAGCAGCGTGCTGGACAGAGAGGACGTTCAGGTACGGTAGAGGTCACTCACCATACAAAATTTGAGCTTCAGCATCTAATTAACCTTCTAAAGTTTGCTTTTGTTGGCCGAAGGCAGCGTGAGCAGGGAGACCTATTCGAGTTAATCTCTTTTCACATCCCCTCCTGAAACAGCGGCTTCAGGCGTTAATCCCAACAGAGGAGGAACTTTGTCTGATCAAGGACGCCAAGTCCCAGAATCCCCATAGTCATCTGGCCCAGGCCGAGCTCTGCCTCCTCACTTTAGGGGAAATCTCTCACCTGAGCTCCAGGCTTCAGCTGTGGGCCTTCGCTCTGGACTATGACTCCTTAGAGAGGGTAAGTGAAAACTTTAAAGGAGAATTCTGGTCATTTTCTCAGTAACGCTCTACAGCTCTAGGTCCCCAAGTGCGACCATAGGAAAAAATCCAAGAAAAATATGTGCAGACCGGACCTAGCTCTCCTCCTGCTAGCTGCGCTACACTGCAGTTAAACAATAGGGGCAGTTCTTCTAACCGCATCTTTGGCCTCTATATAATACTCGAAATATCACTAGAAATGCTGAACAACATCCACCAGTTCCTTACCACACAACACTGAGTGTGCATAACAGCACATAAGAGCAGTGTTAAAGCAGAAGTAAGTGGAATGTTTGTGTTACAGTAATATAAGTCTTAAATAGTTATATCTTCCGACAGCAATCATTTATATTAGAGTGTTTGGTCCGAAACACAGGTCCGTCAGTCACTCTGCTCTGCTGTAAGCCGAGGAGAAAACTTTCCTTGTATCCTACAACCTTTATCCAATGAGGAGAGAGAACGGCATTAAGGGGCGGTCCTCTCTGTGTGTGCAGCCAAGGGATGCGCGTGAATATGGTGACGTACAGGGACGAGGGCGGGGACTGCTAACTCCATCGGCTGACAAGAAGTTAGCCAAAACGACCGGATTGCTTACTTCTGCTTTAACGTGTGTTTTTATTATGTACCTGTTTACTCTAGCTTCCAGGGTAGACATGACTAGTCGACTGTCGAGCTCGGGACTGTTTCAATATCAACAAAGACAAAAACGCAAGAAAAACATGGATAGTATTTCTCGTTTTTTTCTTGATATGGAAACAGTCCCAAGCTCGACAGTCGACTAGTAAGGTCTACCCAGGAAGCTAGAGTAAACAGAGGTACGTGATAAAAACTTTTACTTCACCATCACAGTACTTCAAGGTCCGGTCTGCACATACGTTTCTCAGATTTTTTCCTATGGTCGACCGGAAATCTCCTTAAACACATCCAGGTAGTGGTACACAGCACATACTGGGTAATTGTGTAATCACTGTGGGGTAGTGTGGGCAGGGCAAAACCCACATCAATCCCATGGTGGATCCCATTGCCCACACAAGGCCCCATTTCACTTTGCCCTATGAGGGCCCAACATGGCTCCCAAATGGGCATGTTTGCTGGTGGCTTGATTACCAAAGTGTAAAGATCATCAAAGAAATCTATCATCACTGTGTAGTGTTGGCTTGGTTTGGGGTAGAAAAACACCACAACAGTAACATCCTAGCTAAAAACGTAAGTAAACATAGCGTGCCACTATATTGTCCGCTAATTTTGTCCCTCCACTTACCAGGAAATTGCTGAGCCTCTCTTCCACCTGAAGCTGGCCATGGAGCAGCTATCAGCCAGCCAGACCTTTAGATGTATCCTGGCAACAGTACTAGCGATCGGTAACTTCCTAAATGGATGTAAGGTGAGTGCAGTGCCATCTGTTACATTTCCATCCTCAAGACAGTTGTCAGTGAGTTTCTCTTCTCTTTTACCTCTCAATATTCCAAGGCCCGTGGTTTTGAGCTGAGTTACCTGGGCAAACTGTCCCAAGTGAGGGACACACACTCCCGCCAGCCCCTGCTGCATCATGTCTGTGTGCTCCTGCTGCAGCTCTACCCACAATCCTCTGATCTCTACTCTGACATCAGCGCTGTCACTAAAGCCGGAAAGGTGTGTGGTTGTATCCATGCATGCAATTTTGCAATAACCCACCGTGAATCCACTTCAAGGTGGGCAATCTTGTTTTATTCATCCTTGCAGTGCGATTACTCCCAAGTCCAGTCCAACCTTTCTCAGCTAGAGGCCCTGTGCAAAGCATCATGGGAGCAGCTGAAGGCACTGGATAAGGCTGAGGAGAAGAGGAAAGGAGGAAAGGGGGAGAAGAAGAGGGGAGGGGGAGATGAGTCTTCTGACGGTCCGCTTCGTCACCGGCTGCCGAAGATTTTGAAAGAGTTTGAGGAGAGGCTGAAGGTCCTGAGAGCCGTCCATCGACGGGTTATCAACAGGTTATTGAACAAACCAAAACCCCAAACTATTTTCTGAATTATAAACTGGTCCTTTAATGGACATTGGCACATTTGTTAAACTGCCTGGTTCTCTCTCTATTTTTGTCTTCAGGTTCCACTCGTTCCTCTTGTTTCTAGGTTACTCCCGTGCTATGGTGAGAGACACCAAAGCAGAGGACTTCTGTAAAACCATCAGTAACTTTTCTCTGGAGTATAGGACCATACAGCAAGGCATCCTGCAGCAGAGAGAACGGGAACGACAGAAAAGTGGAACAGAAACCCCGGACCCCAACACCCCCATAGGCAGGAGGAAACGTCTGCAAACTCCTGCGCAGGTTTCCATATTGAAAATGCTTTTACAATTAAGTAGCTACAGATAATTAACACTCATATTCTAACCAAATACCTGCTGATTCACCAGGAAAGCGAGAAGAGTGAGGAGCAGTGTAAGCTGGAGGAGGTGCTGAGAACACCTGAGTCCACCTCGAGGCTGGATGCCACGTTGCCTCGGAACCGCAGGAGGATGACAGACATCCAGGGTGCGTTATGTGATCAACGCATTCTTTTGATTTATGTTCTTTTGTCCCTTTATTCACCTAATTCTCACACTGAAACCATATTTGTTTACTTCTCAGCTTCATTCTCTCGGAAATTGAAGTGGTGACTCCGCGGGTATCCATCCAGAAGCCTGCGGGTCCACCGGTACATTAGAAAGAAACTGTGACACTGGTGATCTATGCAGCTCATAGTGTTGTTGAGTGATGTGGAAATAGTCAGATGCCGAACATATCATGTGCCATTCAGTTTGTAATTATTATGCTTTTGTTTAGTGTTTTGTGTTTTGTGTTTTGTCGGCAAACATATCAAAGCATTTGTGTGTCTGTGCTTTAATAAAAGACAACAAAATGAACATTAAGATGTGTAATAAAAATAAAAAGCAACATGTTCCCTCCCTCATTCCTGTTTAGAAGGAGAAATTATTAAGGATTTAAAAAAAAAACATTTTGGCAAAATTATATGATGCTGGTGTCCTCTTCAGAATTCTATTACATTAAGTTACACTGTGTATTCTACATTACAGTGTCATGTTACTTTGTATCTTCTACACGTGATGGATGTTCACTACTGTAGCAGGTCCGTGACATCACTCGCTACATCGTCGTTCTATCTGCTAAGAATTCTGAAATCTATTCGATCACATTATAGTGTGTTCTACATTGTTACATTATGGTACTTTGTATCACATTCCACGTTCTATTTCTTTTTGTAATGGAATGCCCGCTATTGTAGTAGAGGGGGGGCAGTGTATATCTATGGGGGGCAGGTCTGTGACATCACTCGCTGCGCCTCCATTCTCCAACAGCTGTTTCTCGCTCGCGCGCACCCCAAAGCACGCGCTCAGTCACAGGCATGGACATCTCGCGCGCTGACATGACAAACAGCTGGGTGTGTTTATGGGTAATATCTATCAATCTAGATTAAATAAAGGAATAATTCTATAAGAAGATGAATAGTGCAGCGTGAGCGCATGGGTCTCTGCCCTGATATTGGTATTCTTTGAGTTCAGATATTGATTAAGTGTGATTGAAATCAGGCGTGTGTACTGTACGGCTGTCGTCATTCACGAGCCCAACTGGCAAGCGCATTGACCAATCAGTGAAGTGGGCTTCCACACGGGGGTGGTTTCAATGTCCAATCAGAAACCGGGAAGCAACAGTGGGCGTTTCCCTTCCGCTGTGTGTGGAGTCGACGCCATTTCATGTCCACTGGTTTCAAGGTGATACAATCAGCCTGCAGAGCCGTAAGCGGATCGTTACCGTCTCAAGTAAAAACAGCGTTGACTTTTACTCATTTTTAGTATTAAGCTCCTGGTGAGTATTTTTAACCGAGAGATTTTTTCTTATTTTTTTCTTTTTACATTTTTTTCCAGACTTTCAACCGTCTTTGGGACTTTTTGTTTTTATTTTTAATGCATTTTTCCCTGCTGGTATTCCTGAGACTGTGTTGGTTTTAGTGGCGTACATTTTGTGGTATGAGCAGGATGAGCTGCGCAGAAACTAGTTTTAAGTAGCTTCCACAGCAAGATTTTTGCTTTTATTTTTCGTATTGACATTTTAAAAACCTCCATTTTTCAGGGTTGCTGTGTTACATTATTGTTTATCTGATTGTTGTCGTATTTTCCCGGGAAGAAAGATGGAAGACTATTCCAGTCTTTTCTGGACAGTGTTCAAAACGGGTCACCCTTTTTGTGGAAATATGTTTTTAAAAGGCTTTTTATTCCCTGACTGTGTTTTGCCCCCACCTGTAACTTGATTTGCAGTGGTTGACATTGACTCTTAAGACGTGTTTTTCCTGTTTTCTCTGTGATTTTGGCAGTGCTGAGACAGTATGTTTTCTGCAGCAAATCTCTGAGGAATGATGTAATTTTTCAGGCAAGATGCTTTTTCCCAAGGAGAAGTGGGTGCGTTTTTTTTATGGAACAAAAAACACACACAGTGTTTTGATGTACTGTGCAGTCATGTACCTGGGATTTCTGTAGCGTTGGTGCGACATATTTTGTGTCTTTAGTCATTCTGGTGTAATAATTAAAGTTTATTTGCATATTGAGTAGCCCATTCATTCAGTCGCAGTTTATTCTGAGCTATGGAGCTGCTTAGACCCTGGAGGAGGCCTACAAAGGGGCCTGCAATGAGCTGTAGTCAGGCCAACATCTCTGAAATGCTCTGACCCTTTCTTGAATTTTAGAGCTTTATGAGCAATCAGTTCTCTGCATAAAAAAGAAACACCAGCAACAAAGTCTTTTCAGTGGGAAAGGCAGTGTAGAGTTCCAGTTGATGCTGGTCCCCCCCAAAACTGTAAGTTCCCTGTTTTACCCCCTACTGTACCTCATCCCGTCCCTTGGTGTGGTAAACCCTACACCGTCCTCTGGAAGTGTGGAAGTGTCCTTGAGCAGGAGTCCCTCCGGGCTCCAGGGGCGCTGTTCTGCAGCTGACCCTTTACTCTGGCCTGTCATGAGGAGGGCAGGCAGGAGGAAAGAATGGGGCACCCACCTATGTCCCCCCCCATACTGGCGATGCTCTGCTGTGCAGTGAAGCTGACATCAATGTCTGATACTGTCCTGCTCATACCGTGTCATGTCAGTTTTCATATTTCTCTTGAAGTCATGATTTATTCAGTAGTTTCCTAACAAAACACAATAATAATTGGAACTTTACATTTTTTCTTTCTGCTGAACTGTTTGAATTGAATTTAGGCTGAGTAGCCTATTATACAATACTAAACTGGACAAAGACACACATTAGTGGTTTTAAATAGTAAAAGTAATATCAAATTTGTACTTTGAATATAAACAACTATATGGAGCAGTTTTAGCTTTAGACTAAAAACAATCGAGTACAATACTAAGACACAATCTAAATTGCCCCCCATTCATTATTCAATCAATAATTAATCAGAGTTGCATGCAACCAAAAAACTATGTGTTTAGCAAATTGTGGAAGTGATTTGAAATGTCTTTCTGTTCTTCTACTGTTTGAGTTGTGGTATCAAAATGAATAAACATTTTAGTGAATGTGGAAAAACAGTAGATCCCACCAAAATAAGATCCGAACTTTGATCCATATAGTGACTTCTTGGAAAGCAAGACATACATAATGGGAGTGTGCTCTTATTATATAATAATTAGATTCCATATGCTTCCTTCTCAGTTCTTCCCCATCTTGTTGTAATAACAGTCCTAGTTCATTTTAGAAGGGCTTATTTTCTAATATTACCTTTTTGTTTTTCCCTGTTTAGTTTTTGAAGCCACTTTTTTGAACAGCGGCAAATCGTAAGTTGGTCTCAACCTTTTTTGGTTTATTTTTCACCTCAACTTTTGCATCTTTTTTTTTTTTCTTTTTTTTAATAGTCCACCTCTGTTTTCACCCCTTTGTGATTTTAGCCCATTTCTCCCCCTTTGGATTTCATAGAGCAAGTAGCATGTAGTGTTTTTTTTTTTTTGTGTTGTTTTTCACATTTTTATTCATTTATTGATTGTGCTATGAAACTAGAAAATCAACTTCATTTCATAGTATTTGACACTAGTGGCCTCTTATATGAATTTCCAAATTGTTCCCAGTTTCTAATTGATAACAGTATTGATTATTAGAGGCCTGATTTGAAGCTAATTGTTGAATAAGACTCTATTATGCACCGGCAAAGGCAGAATGAGCTTGGATTTTTATTTTTTTTCCTGCCTTTGCAATGTTTTTTTTTTTTTTTTGTGAGTGTGCATGTCTTTTGATGGAGTCAGATCTGGTCCATTACTTACATGAAAACAAAGTTACCTCCTCTTGAAGAGGCATTGCTCTCAACTGTGATGTCACCATTATTAAAACCTATAGTAAGTTTGTGCCCATTAAATCAGCATGTCTACCATTCATTACTAACTTGTTTAGTGATCACTAATATAAAATCTATGATTTTGACCAATGATTTGTTTACCCTTTTATCACATGCCGATATTGTCAATAGTAAGAAGTGTTTTTTTTTTTTGCTTTTGCTTTTCATCCATCTTTAGTTACACTGGGCTCATTTATTTTATGAACCACATCAAACCTCTGAGGTTAAGATCATATTCCTATTTGCACCTGTCTCTTAATATTTACTCATAAAATCCCTCTCTCTATGTATGTATAGAAGTGAAAAATCGCAATCTGCAAACAGCTGCATACATGTGCCACATCTGTTCCCACTGCAAAACCACTCTTACAGTCATTTTATCTTGTCTGTCTTCAAGCATGAAGCTGCAGTGGCAGTGTCTTTCTCACAGTTCAATCACAGACATTAAACCAACAACATTAAAAGGATGATAAGGCCCAGATGAGGCAAAAATATAGGTTATCACTGGTTTAAAATGTAAATATCAATTTCTCACCACAGTGGAAATGGATATTTTTAATATGAATACCTGGACTTACAGTTCAAATTTATCCAAAGCAATACTACCACAATAAACACCACCTCTGTGAAGCATAGCAAACTCTTACTGAAGGTAATGTATAGTAGTCAAAGTGCTACTTAAACTTAATTGTGTCTATCTGTGCAAAATCATGTTAAATTGAATAGACAAGTGGATGGTACATGTCAAACACAGAAACGTGACATTAGCTACGTGTTTACAAGTTGATGATAAGCACTTGTTAAGGGCTAACATAGTGTTAACTGAACAACACTAAC
This sequence comes from Trachurus trachurus, assembly GCF_905171665.1. Lineage (NCBI taxonomy): Eukaryota > Metazoa > Chordata > Actinopteri > Carangiformes > Carangidae > Trachurus > Trachurus trachurus. Next base: position 14,597,070 of record NC_139909.1, on the reverse strand, counting down.
ATGATCACTGAGTTCAGTTACCACCACTATACAAAATACAAACATCATAAGCTTGCCCACAACTACACATTACAGTAGCCTACATGTGTATAAACTTTGTACTGTATGTTCCCCCACTTTCCATAAAGAGTTAGAAACATTTTGCTAAGCTGCCTGTGAGCCTCCCCCGCCACCACCCCACCACCCTCCTGAGCACACTCAGCGTTGTAGACACCCTGTCAGCCTGCCAAGCAACAGAAACATCCCGGCCAAAATCATGTAGAGGAGAGCCGAGTATTAAGCTTTTGGCCAGGCATTCTGCTACAAGCCATGTAATCCCCTGCTAGTTGTTACTGGCCAGAGAGGGACAGGCTGCTGCCGGGCTACAGTTTATGTTGCGATTTTTTGGCAGCCGAGACGTGGCTTCGTAATGACTGAGAGGGAATTAGTGACAACACACGAGGTAGACACACAAAAGGTCAACGAGAAAAGCCAGTGTTTACCTGTGGCGGGGTTTACTTTATGTTTCCTTACACTTCCAATCCACACAGAGACTTCCAACAAGAGGACCCTAAAGGAAACTGTCACAATCATAGTTTCAAATTGATAGTACAGTAGCCTAATTTATTTTTATTGCCATAGTTATTGGCTGAATTAAGTTTGATTAGTTTATGACCCGGGCAAAGGTCCCCTGTGTTTGGCACATGCCATTTTAATGTTGTGAGACTGCAACGTTACATAACTTTGCAGCATTGAGACTTGACACAACAGCAATTCAGCGACAGTCTGGCCCCCATGTGCTCTCTAAAAACTGACACATTTTATAATGCTAACTGTGTGCCAAACTAATATGCTGCCTTTGTGATTGTGTTTTACAACATTCGAGTGTTGCCTGGTTTTGCTGTTGTGTCACTCAGAGCTGATGAAGAGCGACGGGGAAGAAATAAAACATGATAATTTGACAAAACTAAAACTTGCATTAGCACAAGATCCAACAGAAACAATCTAGAAAGACTTGAGCTCAAGTTCCAGACAGATCTCCAGGTGTGTAATGATATCAGCACCTTTTGATTTTACAAAGTAAATCTTGATATTTACAACAAAACAAAACCCAACATTATAGGCTTCATCCAAGTGGTGCTCCAACTAGGACGTTGTTGGTTTTTACTGTTTTAATTATCACATTTACAAATGCTCATGAGTGAATCATTTAAAAGTAAAACAAAGTCTAAATGCATTATTTGTTTTGTCATAACAATCCACAATTTATTCCACAGGTTTTTCTTTCTTTTTTTTAATGGCCACCTCCAGTTTTTTAAACATTTTATCCACCACCTCCTGACCAGCCGCCACTCCCCCCCAGCTTTTAAGCATCTCTTGGGTTCTCCAGAAACCCCAAAAGGGTGGGGGGAAAAGAAAGAACACACTTTTGGAGGTGTAGTAGATGTCTTCCCCACAGTCACTGACTCCATCTCTCATAGTTCCTCGACGACCCTCTTCTCTCCAACAGAGTCAGACAGGCAGGCAGACCTCCACCGACCTGAGCACAGACACAATGGAGTGAGTGCTGGCAGCTTCACGACCCGATCACACTGTCTATTCTGCTGTCTCATATCTACTCTTAGAGGTTCCTGTCACCCTTTAGACATAGAAACCCACACGTAGTGTGTGTAGCACCCCAGAATCAATGAGTTACTCTACCTTTGTGCACATCAATAGTATTTATTTAGTTGATTAATCAGTAATTGATCAATTAATAATGCAAGTAAAAGGACCCAGAATTTACTGGTTCCAGTTATTTCAATGGGAGATTTACTGCCCTTTTCTTGACATCCATATTTTGGGCTGCGAATTGACATTATTTGCAGCCATCTTCTCTTGGATACACCATCAAATCGTAGGGCTATTACACTCATACTCATAGTATTTGGCGAGGAAAAGGATTTATTTATCTTGGTGCTTAACTGACTTATTAGACAAATGCACAAGAGGTGCAAAAAGTGCACAAGAAGCCCTTACATGCAATGCAAGAAGCAATAATTTAGATATCCCTATATGTTTGTAATCTCCTTGTTTTATTTCTGCCACTTCTTGTCTCCTAAACATGAATATCCTCCATCCTTTTGTGCCCAATGTCATGTCTATCTTCTCCTCTTTCTTCTTCCATTGTCTCCTACCCGCCTCTCTACACCTTCCCCTTCTCCCACCTGTTTAGTTGGTCGTCGTCCTCCTCCTCCAGCCTGATGGCCAGCAACGTGACCAACAAGACCGACCCCCGTTCCCTCAATTCCCGAGTTTTCATCGGCAACCTCAACACCCTGCTGGTCACCAAGGCTGATGTGGAGGCCATCTTCTCCAAGTACGGCAAGATCGTGGGCTGCTCTGTGCACAAGGGCTACGCCTTTGTCCAGTACGCCAATGAAAGGAACGCCCGGGCTGCCGTGGCCAGTGAGGATGGACGCATAATTGTGGGACAAGTCCTAGGTGAGCTGACTTACACACTGCTTTTCTACCATACATGCATATTTTTGCATGGGGGACAATTTTGGTGTATCTTGCCGGGAATCAAACCACCACCGACCATCTGATAAGTGAATGACCTGCTCTACCTCTTACATGAAACATTGTTTCTGTCCTACATGGCGATGTCATGGCAATCAAGGCTGATCCTATAGTCAAGAAATAGTCCTGTTCAGAACCACATATAAAAACTACAACAATTCATTTATTTTGTTTATTTATTAAACAAAAATGTTAATTAGTGAACATTAGAAGTGCTTGGCATCACCACAGGTTTTCTCTGCTCACCTGAACTTTCTGAAAATTGAGGGCACTCCAATGTCTGTACAGAAAAAAAACTTAAAGCAGTGAAAAAGGTTGGGGTTAGGTTTATAATGTGCTGCCCTCTAGTGCTAAAAACAAGAACTTAACAACAGCATTGATGGGAACATTCTGAATGCCTATTTTAAATAGGTGACATTTAAAAAAAAACATTTCAGAAAACAAACAGCTGTTTCTGAATCTAAATATGTTTAATGCTCTGAGCAGATTGAAAATAAACATGAGCATTTATTCGCAATGTCTGTCGTCCTCCAAAATAACATACCATCAGGCGGTGGGGGTGGAGTGACAGAATGTGTTAATTTGAGATTTCACACTTCCTATCCATAACATGTTTCAGGTTCGTTCTCCCACTCCCTGACAGCTCTGACTCCTTCCTCCCGCAGACATCAACCTGGCAGGCGAACCAAAGCCTCACAGATCGAAGACGGTGAAGCGTTCAGCAGGAGACATGTACAGGTGTGTGTGCAGACGTGTACAGGTTTGTGACAGATTGAAGTGTGTTTTGCTGAAGTTAATCTGTCCCCACTCATGCTCTCTCCACAGTTCATCTTTTGATCTGGACTATGACTTTCAAAGAGATTACTATGATAGGTAAGGCATCTTCAGAATGGCTGCTCATGTTTTAATCAGTGTCTCTATTACCTATCAACTTACTGTTATAAAGTCTACTTCACAATTTGGTTCCCACAAATGTAACGCAAAAAGAATATGCAAGTTGAAACCAGATAAAGAGGTTAATACAATAAAGTTTGAGGTCTCAAGGTTTAAATTAACATGTTATCAATCCAAAAATGACTTTGTGGTTCTACCTTAGGATGTACTCCTACCAGTCCCGGGTGCCTCCTCCCCCTCCACCCCTGTCCCGCGCTGTCATCCCCTCAAAGCGTCCCAGGGTCAGTCTGAGTGGAGGAGGGAGCCGACGAACCAAGACCAGCTTCTCCTCCTCCTCAAAGACCAGCCAGAGGACCTCACGTACAAGTAAGTCCCTTATTGTCCTGTATGTAATGTAAAGAATATCTATCTCCAACTGCCCATATTGAGTTATCTTCTAGCGTTATCATTGCTTTTCCTCTGTTCCTGTGTCCACAGTGAAGGTTGATGATCTGCAGACCATTAAGAGAGAGCTCACACAGATCAAACACAAGGTGGACTACCTGCTGGAGAGCTTAGAGCGCATGGAGAAGGACCACAGCAAGAAGTCTGGTGAGCATGAGATCATAGTGACACAAAGTTTATACCAGAAAATAATATAAAAACAACAATTTTTGGAATTTATATCAAGTGCAGAGAGGAGATAAATCAGGAAAACCATCTGTGAAGAAACTTCGTGGTCACCTTTTTATCTAAAGAAGCAAAATCCATCACGACAAATGCCAAATGTAAAACAGAAGTTTCATTTTTGGTTCTTTTTCTCACCCTCTTCGCAAGATCTTCTCTGTGACTCACATTGCACTGGGATGAGTCATGAGGTGGCATATGCAAATTCCAAATATATGAATGTTATTCAATAAAATGTATACTAATTTTAGATAGGAGAAGTATTCAGTTTCTTCCTCTGTTTGTTGTCTTCATCCACTCAGAGATGAAGAGCTCCAAACCAGAGCCCGGTGAGGTGTCTCCCCTCCACTCATCGACCTCCAGCAAAAAGGAGGACAGCCTGAAACGGGACAGAGAGAGCCAGGAGCTGAACGACTCGGATGAAGAGGGAGATCTGCTGGAGGATGAAGATGAGGTGAGGATTGAGGATGAGGAGAGAGAGAGAGGGAGGGGGGGAAGCAAAGCGAGAGCTAAGAAGTCAGTGACCTGTGTTTGATGCTTTTCCACCTTTTCCCGTGTGCAGATGAAAAGCAGAGGGAGAGAGGATGAGGAGGAGGAGGAAGGCGAGCAGGAGGAAGGGGAGGACGACGGCGATAGCGCCAATGGAGACGAGTCCTAAACACGACACAGGCAGACACACACACATGCACAAACGTGTTGTGCATGGTTGTGTTTTCACATCAGACTTGTACACAGTGATCATGTGCTCACATCTGCTGAACTGACTGGACATTTATACTGTACACAGTGTATTGCAGACATTTCTCTCTGTCACACAGACACACAAATTCATGAATATGTCAAGTATTTGTTTCTGGATTTGAAATTTTGACCTTCTTTACTCTTTTCCTATGTTTTATTATTATTATTATTATTATTATTATTATTATTTCTTATTGAATTTTAACAGACATTTTCTGACACTGGATAAAAACAAGCTCTGATGATTAAAGCTGAGACAAAATGTCCTTTCTTTCAAGTACTAAAATAATGGTCTATATTGTTTACTGATGTTTGCAAAAACTGACATTGATATAAAAACTGGAAAAAGCTCAGGTGCGACAGTGTGATCAAAGCTCACTGAGAAAAAAAATGTAATTTATATCCCTGATCCAGCTGCTGTACAGCTGCCTCCTAGCCAGCAGAGGGCAGTGTGTCATTACAACTCCCAAAACAAAAGACCAGAATAACTTATTTCTGTGCATTGCAGAAAATCTTCACCTTGTGCTTGTCATATAACACAGGCATGTTCAAAATGTCATGTCTGATATTCTCATAATGCTCAGACAAAAACCCTCATCACTCCGACAACAGATTTGTTGCAGAGGTGTTTTGACCTTAATCGACCTTGACTTGTGTAATGCAGTGCAACTCCATGTTTGTCTGTTTCTGTTGATGTTATGTTTGTCATTCAACTGCACTGGTGAAAGTGAATAAACATATTTTCCAAGTTGAATCTTATTATGGTTGTGGCGCATCTCTCATAGATGCAGGTGTTGTTCAGATGGAGAGAGAAAGGTGGATGAACTGAGAAATTGTTGGTTGTGCAATAGGATCAGAGTGCGAATGAAGCTGTATTTTAGTCTGTGAAGCTTAATGCAGAAAAAGGTTGTGACAGCACTCACTATTAAGTTAAATACTTTTTAATTCATAAAAACTGCTCGGCAGCGAGAAACGGACGCGTTTCGGCAATCAGCCGTCCTCAGCGTGGCTTAATGCAGAGCAGACAGGATCAGGCTGGAGGAGTGTGAATATATTTATTGCCTTTTTAAAAAACTCCAAGCAGTGAACGTAGCCTAATTAATTAAAATTTCCCCAGGTTTTCAAACATCTCTAATAGCTAATATTTGTGGAATTAATAGTTCCCTTCTATAGCCTACTGTCTAAAAAGGTCAAACATCTCAATGTTATTTAGCCTATTTATTTCAATTTCTTTTGGGGTAACCTTTTTTAAAAGTTCCCATAATGCACTGGGCTCGGTCGGTTTGTTTACACCTCTATCTATATTTACACCGCCATGTTGACAGGAAAAACTCGAGCAAAAAACGAATGGCGCCAGTGCTGGTTTCCAGCCGTCAAGCCGAGTTCACTGAGGAAATTGAGCGGGATATCGCAATACTTTGCAAATAAGTCCTACAGACTGGTCCCGACGACAACTAGCTAGATAAACTTTCTCGTGTCCTACTCAGGAGAGTCTGAAAGCCTAGAGCATGGAGGGATAGCCTACAAGTGGACACAGTCTGGCTTCGGGATAAATATTCAGCATTGGAGTCTACCGTGTAAAGGCAGGGCTGTCGTCCTTGGGAGGGTAAGTGTCACTAATTTATTCATAAGTTAGCATAACGTTAGCATTAGCTACGGGCAGTACTGTAGCTATATGGTAAGTAGGCTAATTGTTGTGCTAACTTGTATGTCTAGTCCGTGCATGCTACAATTAACCACAGTATTTTCTATGGTTCACCTCAGTGGTCGTTTTTGGACCCGGCGGAGAAATTAGTTAGCTGTTATGCTTCGCCTTCTTTTGAAAAGCACACTCTTTCTACCATTAGCGTTGTTTCGATTTCTTCCTTTCTTTTTTACTTTTTACTACTACACACACCCAAAGAAACCAAAAAAGAACAACCAAAACCAAAAACCAAACAAAATAGCCTATATCCATTTGCACAATTGAATTGAAAATAAGGGTTATCTTTTGAAATAGGAGGTTTTTAGTGATTTGTAATGTCTAATGTTTTTATAGCTTTTCCGACTTTCATAGGCTACCACATAGTGTTTGAATGTAGTGGCGGATTTCTATTTTAAATTCCTGAATCCTTGGTCTTGAGTAGCCTACCATTGACATTTGTGAATAACCTATTAACTGTTTCTGGGTTTCCTGTACAAAATGTATTAATTTATTTCCTTGCTTCGATTTCGACCATCGAATGCCGGAATTGCGTGACGTCAGCCACCGGTGTTCCACAGTTTTAAACTTGACAATCATCTGGCAAGTCATTGAGGAAGACGGAGAGCCTTTTTTCTGTGATTTCTATGTGGATTTATGGACGTTTATTCACAATGGACATCAGATTTATTGATAGTCTCAGAAAGGGTGAGTCACATTTTTTAAGTGTTTATAAAGTGTTTCTGTAGTGTTTGAATCTTCAAAGTTTCAGTATGCTGCACACCTTTCCACCCTGTTCAATCTCCTCATCATTTCAAATCAATCAAAACATAGGCAAATACTACATTTATCTGCATAGCTAAACACCTGAGTAGAGTGACTTCTTAAACATAATCAGCACTGCATTCTTGAAAAGTTTGGGACTCAGGCTACAATCAATACAATGGAAAGGAAGAATGACAACACAAATCTATTGCAGGGAACTAGCTTATTAGATCACAATTTCATTACCAGTGACCAAACAACATCAATACACAGCTTCCTTATTAATATACATTATCCATGCAGAGGTCTGCTGAGGCCTGGGAGCTCAGTAATGAGTGCAAGAACAGAGAGTTGGCAGGAATAAAGAGGAATGCAAAGAGGAAAGAGGGATAACTAATCAATAACCGGTGGCCTTCATGGTGAACTGTGATTAAGGAGGGGGACGACAGACAGGCAGAAGGGGCCTGGATGATAATGAGAGCATGGATGGATGGCTGAACAGGCCGCAAAAGACTGGAGACAGATGGAAGGAAAGCTGACAGATGGAGAGAGGACAGGAAGAGCGGAAAAGATTTTGTGGAGTGCACTGGAGGGGATGAAGAATGTGTAGCAGTTAAAGTGAGTGATTGCAGCACAGTACCTTTGGTTACAACACTGTATGAGCGCCGGTGGCTCTTATGCAACGGGTCACTTGAAGAACATGTTTTATTGCCTTCCTAGAAAACACTGGAAATATTAGCATCACATTAGACATGATTTGATGGATTTCAAATGATACCGTACACTCGATAAACTGTGGATAGGATGTGGATAGGCATAGTTTTTGATTATCAATTGAAGAGATTATATCATCGAGGCACATTCCACGATGGGCCAGAAACACTGACGCTCTTATTCTTTGCAATGAATGACAGCATTTTCAAGGGAGCCTGAAAACTCCCTGCGGAAGTCGGGACAATGAGTCGCTTTTTCATCTATGACATTGATCATATAAGTGTCTTTGAATGTTAACTATTCGCTCACATAGTTGTGTAATGCATTAGTGTATATGCACCGACTTCAGATCAATTAAAAGCTTTAGTTAAAGCATGAACCCTCATGACTCGGTCAGGAGTAAGTTAGAGAGGTCATTGCACTGAACCCATCTGACATGGTCTCATGTTAGCAATCGTATATTCAACCACTTATCGGCTAACTGCTCAGAAGCAAACAAAACAACAAGTGGTCCTTGCCCCGGTTGGTCATTTGTCTTATTACAGCAGGAAAAGGTTTTTAATAACATCAACAATGGCTGCAGCCCATTTAAGTGCGCCAGCTGAGCCCACTGTGTGCCGTGCTGGCTCAGCTGGCGCAAGTAAGTGTGTCCAATTATGCCATTAATAATGTTATTAATTACACCTGAGTGGCTGATAACAATAACAAAGGTTGGCGATGGATTGCTGTTGTGAAAATTCTTAATGCGAGAGCAGTTTGTAATAATAAAGTAAAATATTTATGGCTCCACACAGCTTTTCTTTTTTACTAATGTAAAGCATGTGCCATGTTAAAAAAAAAAAAAAAAATGACTCATCGCTTTAGCATCTCTTTGTTACCCTGAAATTATTTGATAAGGCTGTATAGGACATTGTGCATGAGAAGTCTAACGTAACAGGCTCATAATGGACCAATTAGCCCTCACTATGGCCTTGCTCAAAACTTACAACAGCAGCTGGTATCAGTTTTGCTATTGTTATATCGCCAATGTTATCATTATTATGGCTTTTGGACTGTCTTATCACTTTATAATACCAAGTCACCATAGCGTTCCGTCCGCTCTGAAGAAGAAACACAGCTCAAAGGACGTTTTATTACATCTGATGGTTGAAGCTCTTTGAATGATTGTTGAGTTAAATAGCTACTTATGCTGACCCTGGCTATGTGATAATAGCAAACGTTACAATCATCTGATTTATTTATTAAGTGTTATGACTAAAACAGAGTTAAAATAAATATGTTTATTCACTTTCTAGCTGTGAGTCATTGTCTGTACAGCTGGTAGACTGTTAGAATAGCCTAACTAAAATACAGTACCAGGGATAGACTCACAGCTATAGTAAAACTAAATTTCAACATGAAACATGACCTAATCACGGTAAATAATAAAGTATAAGCATAAAACAATGCTGAGATGACAAGGGAGTTTATATACAGTTAGCCTGCTTTTCAAAGTTCAAGCTCTGTATCAAAGGTCTTAAGCGTTTTATAACAATGTTATTTTGAACTAAAACTATAGGCTACTTAACATAAATGGAAGGATGGAGAATGTTGGTTTCTGCAACAGCCCAAACATCAGATGTAAAAATAAGAAATACTTAAAACAGATGATGATGAACACATGAACCATGCAGCCTTGGAGGTGGGTGAAGCCTGAGGTGAAGGTGGTGGGGGAATAAAAGCACCGCGATAATCTGAGAGAGGAAGAAGAGAGCGAGGGATGAGAGAGAGGGGAGGAGGGAGATGAAAGCAAAGGAGTATAGCAGGGCTGCGAGGAGGTCGAGAGGAGGGGAGAGGTGACGAGGAGAGATAGAGGGATGGAGCTGTAAGCCTCGGGGGTGATCAGTGCCACTGGGAGCTCATTGTGTAAATGTGTGTGTGTGAGCAAGAGAGAGAGAGACTGTGAAACAAAGACATGATAAAAGGGACCTATGGAAGGAGCTGAGCCTATGTGTGAGTCTGTGTGTGTATAAATGTGTGTGCATGTGAAACAAAGAGAGGGAAAGAGAGAGTTGGGTAAACACAGAGTGAAATAAGAGTTAAACATAGGAAGCGGAAAGTTGGCTGCCTGCAGATGTGTTTCAAACAAAGTGTATGAGTGTGTACGTGGAGGCCTGTGTGTGTGTGTATGAGAGAGACAAGCAACAAGCAGCAAAAATAAGAAATCTTTAAATGTCAATTTACACTTAATTCCCCTGTCTGTTAACTACAGTAATGACTGGTGCACTGTCTGCTGACACCATGTCATGGAGGCTGCACTGACAAGTTTTGGATCCTATAGTAACAGGCTTGTTCTGGTTTTGAGGAGCTTCTGTTCACAGTATTTTAAACAAAGAAAAACACCCACAAACTGACCTGCTTCTCTTCTGGAGAACAACGTTGACAGTCACTAGTTTGGTTGCAGGTCTTGTGAAGTGAATTATGAATTTAAAGAACAGATAAGTAAGCATCGAATTATTAAGTTAACACAAAATACTGTTTTGGTCACACCTGTTGATTTACTGGCCAGTTTCCAAGCGTAGTTGGGGTGGTTGTGGCTAAATGTTGGCACAGACCACATGTGTGACAGTGGTGCTGGATTTGGTTTGGTGATGCACACTTGAAATTCAGCAGCGGTTCGCTGCACTTGAGCTACAGTAGCTTTGGGACAGAGCTGGTCTCTGTAGGCAGCAGAGCTCCAGCTGATTGTGGTCAGCTGTGGTTTGGCAGATTCAACAACCACACGTGTCAGCCAGGCGAGGCCGGAGGCGGTGTGTTTTCAAGTTGTCTCTCTCCGTGCAATGTCCGAGTCGTGCCTTGTGGGAACTTTCTTCAAATTTGGTACCAATGTTGACCTGGACTCAAGGATGAACTAATTAGAATTTCATGGTCATAGGTCAAAGGTCAAGATCATGGTAACCTCACAAAATGCATTTCTAGCCATGCAAAAGCCAATATCACTGTAACGCCTTGAGAAACCCTAAATTGGATTCAAGAATGAGATGATTAGATTTTTGGTGGTCAAAGGTGAGGATCACAAAACATGGTTCTGACCTTGTGAAATGTGATATATCTATATTGAGGGAATTTCTTCAAACATTGGTACAAATGTGGTACTGAAGAACAGACAGTTCATACTGTCCTCTTCGACAGACCCAGGAAAGGCTCCATGATTGTTTTTTCTTCCTTTTTATTTTTCGTGTCTGAGCAAAAGACCACTATCACTCACAGCGCTTTAATAACGATGATTGACAGTTTGTTGTGACGCCTCCCCGCACAGGGTCGTGATCGATGGTTGGTCGGGGTGATATTTGTAGTGTTGCCACTTGCTAGTCTCCTGAGTCCCGACTAAGACACGGCAAGAATGTATGCCACTGTGATTGTTTAATCTGACATGGTGACCACCGTAAAAGACAAAAAAAAATAGTGTAGTCTGAACCTGGCCTCAACTGGACTCAAGGATAAGATGATTAGGTTGATGGTGGTCAAAGGTCGAAACACTCGAAGGTTTCACAAAACTTTTACAAAAATAGTGTTTTATATGATTCTGGATAAACAGGGACGTTACCTGAGACTAGTTGAGTGGTGGTTGGAAACTTTAAGAGAGTAAAATGTGATCTAATTTACAGTAATGAAAAACAAAACTAGAAAGGTTTTCCAATATTGAAAACGAGGCAAATAATGATTAAATTAATACATTTTTCTTGTTGATCAGCCGTCTGGTCACTGAATAACTCTGGAAGCTGAACACACAACAGAACCGGCCCCTCACAGCTTTAACACAGACCTGACGGAGACAATAGAAAGTCCTTCTTCTCTGGGTTCAGCCTGTCGTGGCTGCACTTGGCTGCACTTAATTTGGCCTCACAAAGAGGAGGCCGACTGTACCAGTGTGTGTGTGTGTGTGTGTGTGTGTGTGTGTGTTTTGAATAGTATTGTGCAGCGGTTGCCCTGTGACTAGCCCCATAGCTGGTGTGAATATAAATGAGACAGACAGAGGGTTTTCCACTGCCCATAGAGGGAAAAGAAGAAGTGGAGGAATAGAGGAAATATTACTTGAGGGTTTTTCCTGCTGTTTCTCTTTCTGCCTTTGCTCCTGTTCAGCAGTAAAAGTTGGATAATCTCCCTCCCTCTCTCTCCTTTCTCTTTCACTTCATCCCTCTCTCTGTTTTCTTTTATCTTCTTAATCTGTGCTACCTTTGAACGTCTCCTCTCTATTTACTACTATCCCTCTCCTTTTCATGCTCCTGCCTGCCCTCCATCCCTCCATCCTTCTCTACCCTCCCTCCTTGTGTCCCACCATCATTGCATTTCCCCCCACTTTTAATTGCATCGCTCTTATCTTTTTCCATCTCTGTCCTCTCCTGTCTCCCGTCTTAATCATTAAACACTATTCCTCTCTTTTCCCTCCATCCCTTCATCTTTTTTTCTCGCTGCAGTGGGATTGTTGTCTGATGCGGTTAAAGCGACCCTGCGGTGATCAGTCCTCGGCGTCACTGTTTCTCCACATAATAATCTGCTTGTGTTCAGGAAAGTGTAAATGTTTTTCACCGAAACACATGTACGTGACACTGCTGCTGCTGTCTGAGAACACACACACACACACACAAATACAAACATAGCATATTTTGGGGAAAGACTTCATTCTTAGAGAGAGATGAGATGGTACTCATTATGCAGATATGATGCTTTTATATCATATTTACTTACTGTAACAGTATCAGAAGAGCTCAGCCACCTTTGAACGTCAGTCAATGTGTTGATTTACAGGTCAATAACTCGTTCTCCAGGTTAAAGCTTCAGAGTCAGGATTACAGATGTTAAAGCCTCATTATTTAACGTTTTTAATGACTTGTAATTGTTTTAATTAGCTCAATTTCCCCGATCGTTTGCTGTCTGTCTGTCTGCTGATTTGCAAGACTAACTTGACTGTACAGTCATTGTTTATGTCTTCTGACTCTCTCTCAGACACGTTGATTACCTAAAGAAGATAAAAATGTAGTTTCTAAATATAAATATTGTTTGAAAAGCATTTATAAGACCAACATGTTGTTTGTTTACAGCAAGGGCATTTGTGTTTTGTTGATCAGCTGGTGAGGTTTAGAGTTACCTATCTGTTAGCAAAGTTTTAACATTGACTTTTGTCCTGCTAGTCATATTTTCAGGCCTGAAGAAAAGATCTAAAATCCTCTTTTATACAATCAACAGCGGAAGTACAACTATGCATCATGAATTTATTATGTAAACTCATTAGACACAACACTAGAATATACTACAGTCACTTTGTGCTAGTTGTGTTTGATTATGTCTTAAATGTACAGTCTGTCACCTATACCCGCTATTTAATCATATAGATGCTGCACATGTATCGTCAGTTCATCAGATAGACTCACAATCACTAATGTGCATCTGCAAATATAAATTGTGCTAAAAATAACAGAAAATAACAATAACATCAGATCAGCACTAAATCCTCCAGTTCCCTGGTCCCACAGAGCTTTTGTGTCCATATGGTGGAAGGCTGTTGTCGCATTTTGTCATGTCATCAGGGCCAGAGCTGCTTTCCAACACATTAATATTCATCAATATTGCTTTAATCTCTAGAAATTGGGTTATTGGCGATGGTAGATTCTGCCTCCTAACTTTCTCTCATTCTCTCTCTCACTCGCCTGTTTGACTCTATTCCTATGTGTTGGCCGAGGGGGGAAAATGAGATGATGAATGTTAAAAAAAAAAAAAACGGGGGTGGGGAGATTGGAAAGAAGGGAGTAAAAAAACCAAGATGGAAAGAGACGGGGAGAAAGGAGTTGTATAAGAAGAGGGGGCAGAGAGACAAGGGAGACGGAGCCAAAGAGACAGCTGTGACGTCACGGCCACTTTAAGTAGGTCAGGCACGAAGTTGTGATGTCACTTACACTGGAATCGGCCCACCAGGCCAATCGCATGCAGGGACACGCCCCCTTTTTTCCACCGCTACAGGAAAACAAACTGCACCCCCTCCTCCACCAACCCCTCCCTCTCTGTAGCTGTCTCACCCCCCCCCCCCCCCCCCCCCCAACACACGTATACAGTACATGCACCCACCCAGCCATCATCATCACACACACTGCTGTAATCACTGGGATTGACAGTCAACAGTGGTGTACTATAATCCCAGAGGAGATGCAGTAACTTTTACTGGTTTCCCTCCTTCTCTCCTCTCCGTGCCCCCTCCTCCTCTCCTCCTCTCAATCAACTCTCACCAAAGCCTCTTTACTCGCTCACACGCCGCTAAAGAGGAAAGTCTGTGCTGTATGTGCTACGCTGGAGATATTTCTGATCTTCTTTTGATTTTGGAGCATCAAACAAATCCACTTGTCCTTCATCAAGACTTCATAGCGGTGCATTCAAGTCTGGGTTTGTGTGTAAGATAGTGTGTGTGCGTGTGTGTGTGTGTGTGTGTGTGTGTGTGTGTGTTTCAGCCAGTGGAAGGCAGATTTATACACACCCTGAGGCTGAGGCGAGGGGGTTGTAACATGAGAATGATGTGCCAGAATAGAAACCTTGTCAGTGCAGACACTTTATGTGACAATAACTCTATGAAACATAAAAATTACACGAACCAGACGACAGTTAGTTCCACCTGAGGTCCGATCAGCACGAACACATCCTCTCAGATGACAGAGGAAATGATGAGACGGCAGAGACATAACTGTGAACTTGGTTATCGCTCCAAATGCAGTGTTCTTGGTAAACAACTGAAAACTAGGCATCCTCACATTTTCACCTCAAGCACTCACAATGATAATTAATGAGAATAATGAACCAAAACATAAAGGTGGGACAATCAGAGAGCCACTGTGAAATTAATTGCACGGTCTTGGAACAAGAAATGTAAATAAATGTGACAGTGTTTATGAAAATGAACTGTGTGAAAATGAAAACCACATTCTTAACAAACCTCCTTGTTTCCAGTCTCAAAGAGCATGCTCTTAGTTCTTGTTACAGTATGGGATATTTAACTTGGCAAACTGATTTGCAAAACTTGGACTAATTTAGTTTTTCCAGAAAAAAGAGAGTGATAGAAAACACACGGAGGAGAGCGGAGAGGTAATGTTTCTGGTTTCCGGTGATGTCGACAAGTTGAAGAGCTGGGGGGAAAAAGCTGATGAAGACCAGATGCAGATTATCAAATACACTTTACAGCAAGTTGTAAAAGAATCATTGAGGTTGTAAAACTATTTTAATAGTTTGCTGACATGACAAATTAGATGAGGCACCTGTCAGTGAAATCAAATGAGGGTGTAAACTAAACTACATGCTATGATGTAAGAGGACTGTGCTGTCTAAAATGTGTGTACATATTTTTGTAGGTGAAAACAAGGTGCACCACAAACAGAAAACAGAAAACTGCAGCTCATAATGATAAGGTCACGTGAGTAATTCTTTGCACATACTTACTGTTTCACAAGAATGCAGTTAAAACATTTGTGGTTTCCTGGTATTTATTGCTAATCATGTTAACACCATTATGTTTTATGTCTACATATGTCTTTCTAATACTTCCTTCTCTATTTAACCTTTCCCAGTGTTGTTGGCATGAGCAGTTCACCGTGTCAATATCAAGTAACAGGATCAATCAGAGGACGGAACAAGGTGTCCATCAGCGGAGGACGTGCCAAGTCAAAGTGTCCTTCAGGAACACAATGATTATCTCCCATCTCAGTGGCTGCTTCTCTGTCTATTTCTGGCTCACTTATAAACCTAGTACACACCACAATGGTGAAAGAGGAACATATATCTTCAATTTCACTGAAAGACCCCAAAAGGTCATGCATTCTAATGCTACTTTAGCAAATGTAAAAGTGTGTGTTTTTCTACCACAGGGTCCCGACTTTAGTGGATTCTACCAGGAACTTGTTTTCCTCTTCACCGCAAATTCCAATACATACATTATAATGCATTTTTTGTATATTTTTGGGGTCCCTTTTGCCTTCAATTTATAGGACTGCAGTTGAAAAAGACAGGAAATGAGGAGGCAGAGAGAGTGGGAATGACATGCAGCAAAGGGACACCAACAAGGGCTGTAGCCTCTGCATATGGGGCGCCTGCTCAATCCACTGAGCCATACGGCGCCCCTCCACAGCAATATTGTTACTATAGCAATGATGCATAAAGCAATCCTAATGATATCTTTAATGCAACATATACATGAACAATTGAGGATAATGAAGGAATGAAGAACAGAGACACATCTACTAGGGATGCAACGATTAATCGACGCACTTGACAAAAATTTGCTAACAAAATTAGTCGAGTCGATTAGTCGATTAGTTCAATGGTCAATTAGTTGGTTAATTTTTTCATACCCTGACACTGAACTGAATCTAGCTCCTTTCAGTCTCTGCTGGGAGTTGCACAATAGTGACTGGGATGTGTGTGTGTATGGGGGGCCATTCAGATGTAGCGTCTTTTGCATGCACAAACCCATTTCTTTGTGGTATGCACGTTCACAACCCAAAGAAGCGCACATTCGGTTCAATGCGCTTTTTTTTGCATGCCTGTGCAAAAAAAAGCACATCTAACGGTGCACAGCTCCACGGATCTGCTTCTCCTGCTGGTGTTGTGTCAGATCCTGATTTCCAAACTGTTTAACAAATAGAGAAAAGAAGAAACTAGAGTAGTTTTTTTCTGGAGTTCTTCTTAAAGGAAACCATAAAGAATGGTTTGAAGGTAAATGGGATGTCATGAAATTATCTTTACATTATAGATGTTAAAAACTTATAGTTCTGCCTTTTTTACTCAACTGTTGTGAATGTATTTTCTCTGGTGCTTTTTAAGCAGTTTTGCACCTCTGAACAGTGGCCCATTTCTTTTTTAGCAGCAATGCCAGAGATAGACAGAGAAGAGAGTTACAAGTTTTTCATCAGATAGTGACAATATGCCGCTGGAATTACCCACTCTCTGGCTAAGAGCATAATCTCACCAATATAATCAGAGTGTGCTGAGTGTGGGCTTGCTTAAATGTGGGTCTGTAAATGTGGACACTGGTAATCACTGTGGATAAGTGTGTCAGCTCAGCCCCTGAAAAGCAAAGGTTATTGGGCAGGAAAGTCTCTATTGGACGGTGTCATTGGTGGAGAAAATGAGCATGTACATGAGACAATAAAAAAACATAAATGAATGTAAAGGAAGCTTTTCCAGAAATATCAATACTTGATTTATCATCACAGCTACTTCACTTGGAAATCATAAAGTAATCCAGAATTGCTTTGGACCCTAATTATTGAGATTTTTCTTCCACTTTTTCTTCTCAGCCATCAGCATTAACCCTAGTAGACTGCTGCCAGCAGGGGGTCAGCAAAAAGAGGGGAGGGGGACCTGGGTGTGTGATTGTACATGTGCATATAAAGGGCATTGGGTCATAGGGTCAACTGGAGTGATTAAAAGGAGCCTGGTTTAGCCGATGAGGACCACACAGTGACCAACCGGAGCTGTTATCCAGTCTGTATTGAACTCCTCGAGAGACGGAGGAAGAGAAGGCTGAATCAAAGCAACTACTTACAAAGAGCTTTTTCATGAAACAAGGGCGGATGGAGGACAAAAGCAAGAGACCACTGCCCAAGAGGAGCTATGGTGATGGAGGAGATGGGAAGTTTGGTGTGGTTCAAGTTCTTCACGACGGACAAGATGGAGGGGAGACCTTCCCACATCTGGCTACATTTTGTGACCTGATGATACAGACGTTTGACTGGACAATTTCTCTTAACGCTCCCAAAAAGAAATATGTAAGCATTCTTGATGATGATGATGATGAAGATGATCGTCACCCTCAGGCTGAGGGTAGCCTGATCGTGGTGTGGAGCAGGAACACTGAGTTCACAGATTTTGAGTTTGCGGTGATCATGTGAAGACTAAGAAATTGTTGCATGTGTCGTCATGGCATCTTGGCACAAAATACAACAGAGCATGTTCCTTTTAAATAACGATACAGCTCCACATTTGGAAATGCCTGTGCTTCAGTTTTTTGGGTGATGATATCCTGGGAGTGCACATGCAGGGTTAATCGAAATCAATCTGTCTAAGCACCAAGGAAGAAACATCTTTGCAACAGCTGTTGTTTGATGAAGATGGACATAAAGGACACATGGTTATTTCAATAGAGATCATACTCTTAGGAACGTTGTGCTTACCATGGGTGCACATAACATTCTACTGTTTTCTCCTACAATTCAAGCTGCTATCGTCAGTGTTTTTATGCTAACAATAGGTTAAATAGCTACGTGTAAAAATGTTCTCTAAGCACGTCCTTAGTGTTTTTAAGCTATTTGTTTTGATTTTCTGGTGTTCAGCTTTTCAGTTTTGATCCATTTCCAGTGATTTTTTTAGTGCTGTGTTTTTGGATTTAGCCATTTTTAGCAAAAGCTGCATTGTGCACTACCAGCTCATAGCCTAATGAACAAAAAAAACTGTGAGCATAGACAGAGTAGAGCATTTAACAGCTACAGAGGCAGATCACTCCCTCTAGACTTGGTAGAGATTTAAAACTGAGTTGAAAGGGGAGTGAATATGATTCCAAATTAATGCTAATGTTGCCTTTGTTGGGTAAATTCAGCGATGCTATGTTAACTGATTGTTTCTGCTGCCCCCAAGTGGCCAAACACTGGTGCAATGGGTTGTATTAATACATAGGGTATAAAAAAGTGAAGCGTTAAGTTTTCTTTTTGGTCGAATTGTCTTACAGTAAGTGGATGGATTGCTGGATGAGACAGACTGAGCAGAAAATGTCTAGACCCACTGCTGGATGTGTTGCTGAAACTAAACATGTGACAGATACTCTTCCCTGCCTCATGACTGATTACGTGGCTGGCTACCTGAACCTCCCACGGCTCTGTCCCTCCTGACATGCAATTATGATTAAGCTTAAATTTCATCATCTTAACGGCACTATAGTGAATTGCACCACGCAGGCGAGTATTTGATTGACACAGTGGGTGAAGTTGATTATAATGGAAGGGTGAGTGAAAGCAGCACCCAGCGCACTAACAGTCTGAATGAGGAGGAAACTGTTTCAAAATGGGGGAAGTCACCCTCTGTCACTTTAAATATTATAATATATAAAACCCCAGTAAAGTTATGTCCTGTTTGACTTGTTGGCTTGTTTTTGTAGCTCTGCTGCCAGAATTTGATCAGAAAACAAACCAAAGCATTTCCAGGTTGATTGTTCCCTGCGTGTCATGTGATTTACTGCACGTCACACAGTTTGTTTTTATATGGAACTACAGTAGATTGGCATCATTTCTTCCTCTCCATAACCTTTTTACTAGCAGAACAAAACAAAGTCCTGTGCTCCACTAACTGACATGTTTACACACTGTTGACCCCATAGCCCACCCAAAACTGGTAAATGTGATAGATTGCAGCAGAAAAGTTTTCATCAACCATTCAAAATGCCATGACCTCACCGACAGACATATTGTTTGGTAGAGCGGTGGAGCTCCATCACAGCCTCTTGCTGTGTAAACGTGATCACATAGTGAACTTGGCCCAGGACATATTTAAAATCCAAATATCACGCAGAGGTCAGGACGGATGGGGGTAAACTTTCCCATACTCTTATATCATGTCAAGTGATGATGGCGCAGCCTGTTGTGGTTTTGAGAAATGTGTCTTAACACTAACAGACATGCACTAGAGGCGACATCAGCGTCATTACAAATCACCATAGGCTCAACAGTCCCAACCAGTTTCTGTAGATGTATAGATAACAATGCAACACGTTTGAATACCTCCGTTTAGCAAAGTGACAACAAAATCAGCTGAGGATGCTGAATCGTGGTGTCCACAGCAGCAATCTGATTTTCCAGCATGGCCGCCAGAGGGTGCGTTACGTCACCTGAAAGCCCTTTAATCCAGCCAGGCTGCACAGCTGGTGGGCCGAGATAAGCGGTGACCACTGATATATAAATGTAGCCACTGTGACAGTGGCCGCAGAGCATGTCAACATCTCTGACCACACACACTGGTTTCACCCTTTTAATGGTGCGGATAATGTAAGAAATCACTTTGAATGGAGGCAGCTGAACAGAAAGACCAGAGAGATGGGCTTTCAACATATGTTTTAATCCAATGGGGTTTGATGGCATTCGCACTGACTGTGTTTATTTAGACTGGATTCACAGTGACACGGTAACTTGTTTGAAAATGTGCGTCAGTGTGCTCTAGTGGAGGAGATATCTGGCTCACCACAGCATGACGGGAGCACGGTCTGGAGGATCATTATGTAAGGTGGTTAATTTAGAGCCGCAGAGAGATGTTAAACCGCCAGCTATGATGAAGATAACATATTGAGTGCGTTTATATTCCAAATCCAGCCACTACACACACACAAAAAAAGAAAGAAAGGAAAAAATGGAGCCTTTTCCACAGGAAATAGTTTGCTGGCTCTGAAAATTTGGAAAGCCGTTGTGATTTGTAGCATTTAGACAACTTGACAACAAAATCCTCATATTGCAAATGTGGAAACAGCATGATATTTTCTGGTAGGATTAGAAAAAAAATTAATGCAGCCACAAAAGCTAAAAGCAAGAAATCCTTAACAACAACAAAAAAGAGCATTTGCAGTCTAAAAATAAGGCTGCAGTAATCACAGTTTGGAACCACAGATTCTTTATAAATCCCTAAAGCAATATTTCAATCATATTTTTGTCTTTTCCCATTCTACATGAAGCTGGGAAGCACATACAGGAAAATGTGTGGTCATTCAATTTGCAGTACAGATGTACAGTATGCGTAGGCTATATGCGTGTCACTTGGGGAAACTATGACCTGACTTACATAACCACAGAGCTGATGAGTGATCTTCTGGTTCTCAGCTGGGTTTGGTGGGACATTGCTTTACAGTTTCGGCTTGGATTATATGTGTTGTGTTTGTGTTTCCCCTTTTGCTCTTGTATGAAAGAGCTCATTATGTATTCCAGCACAGGAAACAAACTTATGCAAGTTCCTTGTGCTTTCATGGTTGATGTGGAAGAAAGCGTGTCATCCAAGCTCTGTCTATTAATTCTTAACCTTATACATTAAGTTTAACGTAACATTAACATTCCTCCAAGTCTGTAAAAGTAAACGTTAATACTTAAGGAAAGTCTAAATCATGCTCAAGCTTCTTTTAACTTTAAAATAGAGGAGCAAGCAAAATATATCAACAAGCTTAACTACAGATTTCTCAATGTGTATTAAACACATCAAAATACCATTATGTTCACTGGTCTAAGATGAGGGCTGCCATAGGCGTCGGTGGTCGGCTATTAATGCTGAACTTAAAGGGGGTAGGAGACAGTGAACATTGCTGTTGCACATTGAGTGGAGGTTTTCTTTCTACATCCCATGGCATCTTCACAGGTCACAGCCCTACTAAATATATGCTAATTTATTCTTTCGCATACTGTACTATGTTTATGTTAAAAATGTGGATTCATGGGGCGTTGTGTGGGACCGTGGGTAGAGCAGGCGCCCCATACTGTATGCAGAGGCTACAGTCCTTGCTGCAGTTGGCCCCAGTTCGGATCCCACATTTACTGCATGTCATTCCCCCTCTCTCTGTCTCTCTCAGCTGTAAATAAAGGCAAAAAAAAAATGCCCCAAAGATGTATACCAAAAAAAAAAGTGGATTCATAATTCACATTGTCTTTTTATTCAAAGTAGGCAATTTCAATGTCTTATTTAATGTTTACCTGTTTCCTTCATGTAGACCTAACTCATCCAACAAGAAGAGCTGTTTCACGTGCACTGTGTGATGAAGTTAGTGGACGTGAAGTCAAACTCGTGCGGAGGTCGCGGTGTCCAGCTCCACCAGCCTCCACCAGCCTTCTTCCTCAACTCCAGGTATGTTTATTTACCTGCTGGCTCGAGCCCAGGCGGGAAAAGCTCGCGCGTTGGGCTCAGCTCTGCAAGCTCAACCCGTGTGGACTGTACCACCGTGAGCTGGTTATGGGGGCGGGGGCGGGAGCTGGAACAAGAGCGAGAAACGCGCTACTTTCTCCCGATTTGGCGTCAGGATTTAGTCTGGTTCAAACATTGGCTGTGTGACAAGGTGAGTCCCAGACAACCTGTCACCTGTCTGGATTAAAATATTTCTGTTACTATTATTTTGACCGTTCGTTGGTCGATAACTTTTATTTTGTTTTTTAATTACCCCTACAAACTCCATCGCTCCATCTCGCCTTTTTTGATTGACCGCTCCGTGTTCTTCCTCACTGTGCAGAATTTTCCTCCTGCTGGAGAAAGGAGAAAAAACAACTCAGGAAAGAGAGAGCGACAGCGAGAGAGAGAGAGAGGGAGAGACAAGAAGAAGAAGGGAAGAAGGAGCAGCGGAAAATAAAGGCGGTGGAGGAAAAAAGTGAAATAACAGGAGATTAGCGGGAAGACTGGAGGGACAGACTGAGGAGACGTTGCGCAAGTGGAGACCCAGACTTGTGTATTTGTAGAGGTCCCTGTTTTTTTGTGTGAAGATTTTTTTTGTGTGTCTGATTCTTCAGACTGAAAAAGGTGAGTTTACATCGCTGTTATCATCTCAGAACAGGCACAATTGACCCGGTCGTGTGTTACTGTGACTGTTATAACGCTGTGTGTGCGCTGGAGAAAGTCTGAAGCGGTGTGTGTGTATTTGTCATTGCTCATTCAACAACAGTCGTGAACGTGTTTTTCTCGGTGGAGTTGTGCATGTGCAGGGATGTAAGGTGGACCCCTCCTCTTAAATAATGCATAATAGAAAACCAGTGTCAAAGTAATCAGTGACGCTCCACTACTGTCCACAAGGAATAGATGATTTAAAAAAAATCCATAATACACCTAGGCCTAATGACAATAGTGATCGAGGTATTTGTATTTAGATCTGCTTGCAAAATAGTTTTTATTTTTTTATTTTTGGCGTGCACGTGTGCCTGTTTAGAGAGCGAGAGACTGTGTGTGTGTGTGTGTGTGTGTGTGATTTGAGGGGGAGTGCGTTGTTATTGACGCGCACATGTGGCATCGCCAACGGGTCTTTGTTCCGCTCCCTCCCCCCTCTTCCTCCCCCACTCCTCCTCCTCCCTTGCGACCCAGGCATGACAGCTCAATGGCACGGCTCAGATCTCCCGCAGACAGAATGTAGGCCAGTATTGACATCCGCCCCCCCCCCAAACCCCCCACCCCCAACCCGTGCTGCATGGACCTGAACCAGGCTGTACGAACCTGACCTCCCTCTTCCTCCCTCCTCCCCCCCCCCCATCCGTGTCTCGTCTCAGAGAGGAGAGGCGCATCTTTGCTCTTCCTTTGTGCTGTTTAAAACTGTTCAGGAGGCTTATTCATGGTTTTATTTTTCATTTTATTTTAGGATTTTACATGTTTTTGTTTAGTCTCTTCCTGAATGGAAGACAGAGTTAGATTTAGGCTGTTGGGTGGGGGGAGGTAGAGGTGGTGTTGGGGGGTAGTTTGGCTCTCGGCGCGCCAGAGGAGGGTAGACAGTGTTTGTCAATGTCAAATGGAGGTGTGTCCCCCCAGTGTGTGTGTGTGTGTGTGTGTGTATTCACTGACCCTGTGCTGACTCGAATAAAACAGCAGCAGTACCATGAAAAGACACTTCCCTATAACACTTACTTCCAAAACGGAATAGCTTGTAGCCTGGCGCGCAAGGGGAATGTTTTGCTTCAGTGTGTCGTGCCAGACCAAGGACACACACACACACCTCCCCACTCTACACACACACAGCTCCACAGAGAGGTTTTCACTACTGCTGCAAGCTGCACGCATGCATGCAAGCACACACTCACGCACTCGATCCAGCAAGCTCGCGCGCAGATTCAGTGAGTCATACCGCATTTGGAGACTCGTGGCCTCTCTGCTCTTTGATTGAAGTGGACCCCCCGCTGATAACTTGCGCGCACAAACACGCACGAGCAGACTCAATCGTGCATTGAGAAGTAGCTACGAATACATGCGCGCACACGGGCTAAATTACAGATGGTAGACTGTAGAAATGTAGGCACCCGCACGCACACACACACAGTGTATTGTTTGTCCTTCTTGAATTGTGGGAGTATTGTAAGTCCTGCATCTATATTTATTTTTGGATGTTTATTTTAGATATATTTTAAGCATTATAGCAATAACTGACAACACAAAGAAGTATTTGTGCTTGTGGCTTTTAAAGGGTCACTTCATCCAGTCTTCTTGTGTGCACATCGTTTTGGTTTTATCAGCTGAGGTTTTCAGATATCTGCCCCTGAGATTTACACATTTACCTCCCACCCCCAATACAGTGTAGCTGCTGCTCAAAGCAATGAAAAGTCATATTTGGAAATTTCACAAGCACAGTATCTTACCTCAAAGTGTCACGTTTGCTCGCTGTGGACTGTTTCCTGTGGGACAGTTTCTTGGGAGGACTATTCTCTAATCTCACAATGTCATTTTTTGCACAAACAAAACTGCAGTGGCCTCCATTGTATTGGAGCAAGCAGACGGATATCTCAAAACCTCAGCAGATAAAAGCTCGACAGTGTGCAGGGCTACAGCACTGTGTCCAAGTACACGCTCTCTCTTATTGAAGAGGGCCTCAAAGGGAAACTCTGGTATATTCATAATTGTCACCATTCTGGCCGCGAGTGATCTCTTTCTGTTGTAGAGATTTCAGGAACACATCTCTGAGGGAATAAGACGTATTACTGTAAAAGCGTCCTTAATCTGCTCATTCCCATCTACATCTCTAGAACAGGCCAAACATAGCTACACCTTCTGTTGTCTGACTGTTAGTGAGGAGATACATCTGTGGACTTGAAAGGCTGTCTGTTCCTCTAATCTGCTCCACCGTGAGAAATTATAAATTATGAGGTATTTATAGTGGTCACAAGAACAAATTCTTCCGCTGCAGATTTTAATTTGATTAGGTTATGTAGATGTTGAGCTATAGAGCCAATCTAAGCCAATGTAAGACTGATTCACCACTAAAGCATATTCTTCATGTTGACTTAGTGATGTTGTGTCCAGAAATACAAAATTATAATATATAATATAAAACTCCTTTAAAGTGGTGCCTGAGCTGCGACCTGGTGTGAAGACAATAAGAAAACTGTTAATGTATCTCTTTGCTTCTTTGAAGATCTAAATACGCTCAACATGCTCACAGTGCCCCCAAGCAATAGAAGGCCTGTCCTATCCCCAGGGTTTCACCGACGTGTATGAAAACTGGAGGGCACATGATACATGGCAAGATCTACAAAAAAAGCCATGGTCTAAACTGAACAGGAAGTCAGCCATTTCAAAATTTTCTTTGCAGTTTGGTCAATCTCATCTAAAGATATTCACGTGTGAAATTATGAAGTGTTTGGAATTTCATTGGAGGACCTGCACAGCAAATTTTGATATTTTGCCATGAAACAGGAAGTTGCTGTAACTCAAACGTAAATCCTCCAATCTTCCCCCAAATTTGATACCAATCTCACACTGAGGACACATCACTATTGAAACTGTAAAAAGACAGATTTGTAATTCTTGTCTTCAAGTCTTGTTGATCAAAGGAATCAAACTGTTTAACAAATATGAAATATGAAATAGATTAGTCAAGATAAGTCAGTGAGACAACAATAGAATATTTTTAAATGCAGTAAAATGTCGATCGGTGAGGTAGGTTTGTACAATTAGACTGTCACACATTTGGAAGTAAAATTGCAAAATTACTTCCCTTTCCTACCACATTTCTTTCCATCAACTCAAGAAAATTGCATTTTAAGTTTTAATAAAACATCCAACATGTCAGTGTCAACAGGAGGCTCACTATGTGTACCTTCTAACTTAACCAAGCCTGTAGTGAAGACAGTGTTAATGTTGAATGAGCCGGGCCGTTGACGTGCCACAGCGTTGATTTGTGGGGTTTATCTGGAGTCGTGTCATACGCGTCTGTCAGGGCCAAAAATAAACTCTTCTACTGGAACAGTCGCACTCTGGTCTGATGCAGCCTCCCCGATTGTTTGTGTCCTGGCCAGACTAATAATCCAAAGAGATCAACTTGTTGACATCACTAAACCATGGCGGATGGGAACAGTTTGGTTCAGTCCTCTCTGATGGGGCTTGCAGACACTTCTGAACCCTCTGACAAAACACCCATAAACGACCTGAAAGCTACATTTTTGTAATTCTGTCCTGCAATCTCGCTCCTTTTGCTGTAAAAACAGTAAATTGTTAGCATGATTGTCAAGCCAAGCAGCCATGTTTCACATTGTCTGCACCACTGAACTTGTTGCTATGGTGGCTATTGACCAACCTGACCTCATTATAGACTAGTTGTACCATCACTGAGTGTGTCCTGTGTTCATTGGATTGTCAGTGACAGGTTGACCTTCTGCACTCCATGCAGAGTCAACTCAAACGAACACAGGGTTCCTAACACCTTTTTTTTTCTCTGACACAAGGCGCCACTTAGAACAGTTTTGATTTTGTTTGCTAAATTTGATCAACTCTCTTGGTGAGGACAAATGTTAAACTGCAACACCCTTAGTTGGTCTGGTATGACATTAGCTCAGAGCGTATAAGCTAGCAAACTGTAGTGTAACTTCCATTTAACCGGGGTGAAATTACATACATTTTCAGCTTTCATCTTTGGTGTTTTATAAAGCATCTCCAGCTGTATTTCATATGCGACAGGTGCCCAATAAATAAAGTTTAATATTTTCTAAGCAATTTCATCACAGGGGGAAAATATGCTTTACATTGGCACGACACACATTTACAAACTTAGGAAGGTGTGAGGGTGAAACCAATGTAAAGAGAGAATATGCCAACTGTTAGGTGATGTAAATTATAGCAGACATGTTGCTGAGCATTAAAATATAACATGCAAAACTGCGATTACATATTTGCTCCAAATATCAAAGCACAAACATACTTGCTTGGCTGTTGGTATTAGAGGGAGACTGACATGAGCACATTCAGACTGTCACCTTGCCTGTTGACTCTACCAATATTAACATTTACTCCCGCCGTGTTTGCTAATCCATCAGCGTGGACTGCAGTGGAAAGACGATGTGTTTGACCTGTTAAAGTGGTCATGGTTGTACAGTGGCGAGGCATTTACAGTCAAATTACAGTTTATTTCCTACCTTGAGTTCTGTAGATTCACATCTGGATGTTTCATTCCAAAACTGACACTCCTTACCTAATGATTACGGATTTAAAACTATGCACATCATTATTTATCGTTATTCATAAATCCATAAACATTTTCACAATAAGGACGTTTATTATTAAAAATGACTGAATGTTCATCTTGGACTTGTGACGTTTGACGAGCTACAATTCTAAACTGTCATATATTCAGTGAGTTGTGTTTTTTGTGTTGCATTTATTTTGCAGGACACTAAGGGTTGATAGCTGCAATGAAATAGGAGACACTGTTAATAGTGTTGAAAGGTAGATGACTGCAGCAAACTAGGCCAGTAAACAGCTATAATTGGACCCCATGTATTGCTTCGGAGGTGGATTCAGGTCCCAGAATATCTGCTGAAGTAAATTCTGCCATCATCTCGACTGCTCGTAAACAGTCTTAGTCCTTATGGAGGTGGTGAAGACATGCCAGCTGCTGGGTGTGTAGCCCTGTGAGTGTCACATTACAGGCACTGCATCATTGTGTTGCTGTGGTGCCAAGCCGCTGATTAAATGTGAAGTATTGCTGTAGTAAGTGGGTTGTGTTAGTGTTTGATTATGCTTCAGGGCTGATGGTGCTATGGAGCTGATGTTCATGTCTGTGGCTGTAGTGGCCTCTTTGTAGGTTGAGCTTTGTTTACCGCTCAGTTGGAGAAGCACTGCTTATTCATAGCAGAGCTAATCAAGGGCTGATGACCACTTTAATTTGTTTACCACTGGGACATTGACACAGACATGAGATAGAGGCAAAATTATTAAATCTGCACATAATAATATTTTTGTATTAACTGTGTAACAATTATCACTTGTCAGTACAGTATATTATGAGTATTGCTCCTAAGCAAAAACCCCCGAGGAGATGCACAGCTGTTTAATGGCTTTTAGTTCATTGTTTTGATTTTTTGACCTGCTTCTTTACTCTCAATAACCTTGTGTCTATAGCAACAGACAACTGGCTAACCATTAGCACGTGAACAATGGTGAGCATTGAGCAGCTTAAGAGCCAGATACTTTCCTCAGGTGATGGTGGAGACCAAAGACGGAACTCAAACAAGTGGGAATATTGGAGTTAAGTTAATGAGGTGAACACAAACGCTACATGTATGCCAGATGTTGTTTCCTTTCAGCTTGTTTGCTGCCAAAAAAAGGTGACAACAGCACTTGACAGCAGCACATATGATCATAAATAATATATCTTAGAATACTGGATGTAATTGAACTTTTTAGCTGCAGTATTTCATCAACAAAAGGATTAATGGAGGAGATAATTGGCTGAAAACAGTTGTGAGTTGAGGCTTGCATTCATTATAGTTTGTAATCTAGGCATATTAACATGGTTTGATGAGTTGTATCCGTGAAGAAAAATCCCTCCTGCCCTTTATTCCCTCGCTCCAGTTCCACGGTGTATGGCCCATCTGAGTGCAGCTACTGTAACTAACGTTGTCTAATGTTGCACTTGTGCCTGCTGAAACCAACAGACACATCGATTCTTCTCTGTTGACAGTAGATTCAGCTCAGTGTGTTAAAAAGCCCGGCCAACACAACACGAGAGAGCTTTGAAAATGCAAAACAAACACTGAGATTTGTGCTCACGGGGGACCGCTAAGGTTGAATCGTTTTGGACAGAAACCGTAGCACACCAAACATTGTGGAAATGTTTTACCATTTCTCTTTTTTTTTGTTTTCTCTGTCTTATATCGATACCTAGAAATTAGTTATGAGGATATAACACCACTTCATATTTAACTGTAGATAGTTAATTTATTTAGATACTAAACCTCATGTTTCTGTTAAACAGTAGAACACACTATCACAGGCTTTTTGTAACATGAGCTCAGATGTATTTTTACAGTCTGTATAGTGAAGAGGAGTACATTAGCTGCTGACTGAGACTGTGGAACAACGCTCACTGCGTGGGTGTTTGAGATCAGTCTGGTCTGAACAAATTCTGACCATGTGCGCGCAGCTTTTTGTGCGTTTCTCATCTGAATTGCTAGCATCAGAGTCTGGGCCAGTGCATGTGTCTAGTGCATATTAGTCTAGGTTTGTGTAAGGATATGGATTTTTTTATTTTTTGTATCCTGTGTAGGTGTTAGTGAGCATCTGGGTCAGTGCGTATGGATTTTATGCTGTGTAGGTGTATGAGATAACAGCAGTCTTCGTATGCTGGCATCTAGGCCAGTGTGTTGAAGTGTGTGTGTGTGTGTGTGTGTGATTGTGTGTTTGTTGGGGGGACTGCTCAGTCCTTTGCCTGATGGATAGAGGCCAGGTACAGATAGGCCAGGCTGCACAATGCCCTGTCTGTTCCCACGAGTCCAAACAGCCCTCCACAACACCCTATTTATAGACAAACGCTCTGCCCAAACTCCATTCACATTTCTCAGGTTGGATGTGCAGAGTGGAGTGGGTGGATGTACCTTTTTTTTTTTTTTTCCTGCTCATCTTGTGTGTTGCAAAACTGACACAGTGTCTCTGTGATTTTTGAACAGAAGTGATCTAAATGTGTCCAAATGTGCATCCAGTCTGGTGTTGTCAGTAGTGATTGTTAGCAATGTGTGTGTGTGTGTGTGTGGTTAGCATTCCCCAGCACACGGTTACATAATCAGGAGTGTTTGTCAATAGATCCACAGGCAGAGGAAGAGGATGAGCGGTGTCAGAAAATAAATGGCAAAAACCATGTTTAGCAGATGGGACGCTCCTCCTGCTGCTGCTGCTGCTGCTGCTGCTGCTGAGCACAATCTCCATGTGAAGTGTGTTCATATGGAGTAGATAGTCGGCAGTTGTGTGGCAGATCCCCTAGCAACAGGCGCCAGGATGCCATTGTGGACGTCCACTTGACGAATGACTGCAGGACAGGATACGATAAACATGTGGCAATAGAACGACAGTGACCTGAGTAGAGAAGGCAGATAATTAAAAAACTGTTAGATGTCAAATGTCATACTAATACGATACTAATGATTATTAATATACCCAAATTTGGATCATAATTCTCTGGTTCTAGCCTAAAAATGACATTTTGACTGCGGAGAGTTCTGATGATGTTGACCTGTTGCATTACATTCTTACAGGTGTTTTACCCTAGTTTCTAACTGTTTAGAAACCAACTAATTAATCAGTTCATCAAGAAAACAGCAGATGTCCTAGGCTTGAGTTGGACAGACCAATGAACGCCACACGGTTTGAATGGATCAGAAAAGAAAATAATTTCAAAATAAAACAAATAGTACTAGGCCTGCACGATATCAGCAGATGTGCGATATGCAATCACACTGTTCAGTAGCGCGATGATGATATCACTTGCGATAAATAAGCAAGTCTTCAGGTGTGCATACACCTAATACAATTTTTGGACTGGGGCTCATATATGTCTTTGGTGCCGCCTCAAGTGTATTGTACCAATTGTCACCTGCAGCCAAGCTGTGAGAGGAGCTCTGCTGTTCCTCTCTCTTCAGCCCAGTGTTTGGCTGCACTTTGTATAAAAATGTGAAGATCTAACCTCCATCTGAGTGCCGTGTGTTTGTGTTTCATAGAAAGGAAAAAAAAAACATTGTGAACATTCGCTTAACAATCAGGGGAAAAAATTAAAATGTGCGTCCCTAAAACATACTCTATCGCATTTCAGGCGACCTTTTGTGATGTGTTTATTGTGCACGTTGACATCGTGATGACAATGAAAATACAATTAATGCTGCAGCCCTAAATAGTACTCAATTCTCAAAAGATAACATTTAAGTCTAAATGTGTTTAAGTGGAACTCTTAAGGGAGAATTTTTCTCAAAGGAGAAGAGACGTTGACTAATTTCCATGAAAATATTCTGCAGTGTGTCTGCTCTGAGCTCAGAGACGGTTAAACATTGTACCATAGAGGAGGAGACATTTAGTGGCCGAGTGTGGACACCCCAATTCGTATTTCATTCATACATATTTAATTTATCTGCATAATCATCCACCAACATGATAATCCCCCTCATCAAATGTTCATAACAGCAGCTGTTAGTGATGTTTCTGCAATAACGAAGTAACTGTTCTACTAATGTTTTTATAAAGCGCAGTGATATATTTCCTCTCATGACCATCAGTTATTATCAGCTACAGACACTCGGAGCAGTTTTTAGATGAACTTGACCTCAACCTAATCCAGCATTTAGCGCTTCATTCACATTTTCTGCCATTTTATAAACTAAACAAGTTCACAAAAATGACACAATGCCATATTTACACACAAGTCAAGCAAACACAATTGAATGAGCCCTTGAGCAAGGCACTTAATCTACACCCAGCTGCTCCACTGTGGCCACAAGTAGGAGGAGCAGCTGATAAGAGTGTAAACCATGCCTTAATAAGATTATACAGAGGCACAGATATGGTTCTCTAAATGTAACTTTCGCTCTAAATATGCACTAGAAATTATACATAACTATCATGTCATACAGTATTTTATGTGTGATGTAAGGAAAAAAACAGAGCTGTTCTCTGTTTGATTTAGCAGCAACCAGAACATTTATCTCTATCAGCTCCAACATATCAATGTACCCTAGCTTGAAGGTCAATTAGTGTGTGTGTGCAGCAGCATAGGACTATGTGTGTCTGTGATCATGTGCTCGTCTGTTGGCCTATAACCTGAATTGAAACAATTGATTTAGCCGGCTGAGCGTCGCTTTGTTTCTGTGTTTTTAATGGAGCTCACAGTTCAGACCCGAACAAAGTGATCCACGTTCACACATTCAGATGAAAGGTCATTTCGCATGTTCACTAGGGGTGTGTATTGGCAAGGACCTCACGATACGATACGTATCACGATACGTGGGTCACGATACGATATATTGCGATATATTGCGATATCCAAATTGTGCGATATATTGCGATATTTCATAGTTCGCAGAAAAACTAAGAATGTATTATGCATCTTAAAATCCGAGTTGTAGGCCTATATTTACATTAAATGATAGTAGTAATTCATCACCAAATGAAAACTTTGTTAACATCTGTGTTTTCTAATAAGACAAACTTCTCAGTCTGTTTACCTCACTTCAATCTTTTGTATTGATGCAAAATGGGCAAATATATGCATCTGACAAATTGTTTGTATTTCATACTAGTTCAAATTAATTAAATACAAACATGTAGATTGCTGCACTCCTACAAGTAAAAATAAAATTAAATATGTAGTTTTACATTTAAATAAAAATGTTAAATTGAAAATGAAATAACCTTATTATCTGAGACTGACATAACCTGCTGTATATTTACACTCCTGCGCTTCCACGTCCTGTCTGGCAATAAAGGCTGCAGTCACACAGACTGCAGTCACACACAGACACTGGCAGTGAGAGACACTCGTCCGTCACACAAACACAACAAACAGCTGTGGATTTCCCCGTGTGCTGAGCAGTGAGCGGAACCTACCACGGCATCTCGCACCACAACAACACCAGCTCCCGTTAGCTTAGCGGCTAGCGGAGCCTGTCGGCTCTACAGTCTATGGTCAGCTCTGTAGCATTAGCTCCTCCAGCTGGGCTGCAGCGCTCGCGGTGCTCCGGTTCTACCTGGTTTCCGTGACAACGTGAACACAGCGGCTCCTCCGCTACGCTGAGAAGCTGTGAACAGTCTGCAGTAATCCGTGTTGTTGACGAGGGAGCGGACGCTTGGTGGCATGAGTGCAGGCGCTGTTAGCGTGTGTGGATTAGCATGTAGCTCGGCACAGACGCAGCCTGGCTTGCCCCGTTTAGGTGATGTGACAAGCCGCCTGAGGTGACGCCTCAGTGGGGTTGCACCAGGTGCAGCCCCGGTCTCTCCTGGTCCTCCACGGCGTAGGAAGCCGAGCTCATCCAGCACACTGCACTGGGGTTTGCTTTGCTACGGACGAGTATCAGTCGGTGTCGGTCGCACTGCGGCACACTCTACACTTTATAAAACATGTGCATTATGTTTGATTTAAACAATGATGGGGCTTTCCTGATCTCTTCCTCTGATGCCTCCAACAACGCCATCTACTGGGCTGAACAAGCAACTACTACTTTAGTACCAAAAAAAATAAATTCACCTTTTTTTTTCATCTCAATTTATATAATAAAATATCGATACTTGGCGTCCTTGTATCGATACAGTATCGCCGTTCAAAATATCGCGATATTGTGCCGTATCGATATTTTCTTACACCCCTAATGTTCACGTCAGGCTCCGCTCACAAACATCCTCACTGCTGCCGAGCGAACAAACGGACGTTTAATGTGCCAATGTCGCTAAAGGGGAGAGAATGTGAATTTCACAGATAAACAGAGACCAGAGCAGAAAGCAAACACATGCTGTTCTTTATCATCCACACCATTTGTTATTCCCCTCTGTGCGTTGGACTTGTTGGAAGTTCATGTTTGTGCTGCACACGGTTGCCACTGGATTAAGTATAAAGTAAGAGATAGTTGAGTTTCATAAAAGAGAACTACAAATGTCACTGGATCTGACAGTTTTAAGTCTGTAGAAGTCTTATAAACAGTGAAAAGAATAAAAAAGCTGATGTTTTCCTACAGTATTGTTTTGTCTGCAACAGCGGCAACCAACAGTCTAGTCTTCAAGATATTTAGTTATTGATGATTTAAAACAGAAACTTTTCAAACCTTGATCTTGGATATTGTTTTTTTGTTCTTGCTCTAAATCAAACTGATATTTTTTCAATCCTCACTTTATTTTCTTCTTGACACCTCTGCACTTCAAAGTGCGTATTGTGATTGCCACATCATTTTTATGTTTCATTCTTACTGAAGAAAATATATAAAGGGAGATGATGATGGTGTTTTTTTCCTTTTTGTTTTTGTTGTTGAGGCTTTTACCAGACCAGAACATGTGAACAGCGTCTGTAGCACCACATATTTAGAGATACCTAATCAATAAAACTGTGATTCGGATGTCATACAGGTGTATTGTTCAGCCCTAGAATAAACCAGTTTTTTGGGTCTGTCCAAAAACTGTTTTCAAAGCTGATATAACATGTGCTTTTTCCTTTTTTAACAACCCCACATGGCACTTGTTACGTAGTGGTAGTGATTATAATTATGAAACGTTTAAGTGGACTAGGAGTGATCTGATCAGAGGAAAATACAGTGGATTATCTGCTCTTCAAGTCAATAACCTTTGTCACAGAGGGTTCTCACCTTTCTAGACAGACAAACAGACAGACGGGGAGAGAGAGAGAGACTGGGTGTCTGAGTGGAGGTGAGCTCATGATGGAGGGAATAATAGCCTTTCTGAAAATGAAAGGAAAGAGCTGAGCTGAGCTGTTGAGTGATGCCCAAAGTGATGTACTGAGAGACGGAGAGAGAAAACAGGCTTTTCTAAGCTGCTCTTTTATTTGTCCGTGTGTGTGTGTGTGTGTGTGTGTGTCATTTGGAGAGCCAAGGTGATCAACATGTGCCCATCCAACACCGTGGGAAGCAGCACGGGAGATTTAAAGTGTGTGTGACGGGGCGGGGGGCGAGCGCAGCGAGTTTGAGGAGGCAAGGGGAGCTTTGGCTCCTCTCTGGGTCTCCATGGCGGCTGCTGTTGTTCTCGTTCTCTCTCAACACGCTTGTCGCTCATTTTTCTCTCTCACTTTCTGCTCTGGGACCTCTGTGTTTTCTCCAGCAGACCTAGCAACAAGCACCCCCCCCCCCCTCCAAAAGAGAAAAACACCACATGGCTGTGCTTGGAAATGTACAGGAGCTGTTGTTGATGTGGTTTGAGCTAAAACTGGTCTCCTCTTCCCTTAAAGCCACAGATGGCATCACCCTGAGGTATTGATCAGCTCTACTATCTTATAAGATAAGATGGAGATGACTCCTCATTGATCTCTGCATGGAGATAGCTTGTTGCAGCGTAGGACACTAAAGCATGAAATCTGATTAGAAATGATCAATAAAAAGCATTTAAAATGTCACTATTTGAGAATAACTATAATGAGATATAGAGCGTGTGGCTTTGATCAATGAGGTTTTTGGGAGGTTTGTTTTCATGAACTTTGCAGAAAAGTGGGGGGGGCGTACTAAGTTTTCGCTTTCACCACGCGCTGCTGTTATGCATGCGCGCTTCTCTGTGGTGTGTATGTGTGTGAGAGCATGCGGAGATGAATGAAGGCGAACGTCCGACGAATATCGCTACATTTTTATTTTTTAAAGACGTTAGTTTAGGCGGCAGCTCTTTGTTGTTAAGGCGGCCGCCTTAACAGGAAAGCGCTGCGGGAAACCCTGGGTCTTATCCATGTCGACTGCTTGAAAACAATGCAAATAATGAAATTAAAGTCTTACTGAATGTGTCGTCTTTGTTAACTTTAGCATTTTTCGCAACGCTGGTGTAAGTCTGGGCGCAGATTGTTTCTGATACGGAGCTAAATCGCTCGCTGAATATGGATTGTCTCTGTTAGAAAATACTGGATGAGGCCTTAAACCCAGAATGTGACCTGTGTCTTGATGATTGACACAAGTGTAAGATTTAAAAAAGAAGGAGTGATGTAGTGCTCCCACCTCCCCTGGTTTTCTGCCACCCTCTCATGTTTCGCAGCTTTAAACACCTCGACAACGCCTTTTGGATGTCGAAGCAGCCGCGCATGTCCCCCAAATACCACAGGTTTAACCTTTCGGCGTTTCAGCCTTCAGCCTACATTCTCAATATAGGTGACCTTAATGCTCAGTGCCCTACTTTAGCACTGTTTATTTGTCTGCCTGTGTGTATCTGAGTGTCTGGGCCACGTCTCTTTGTTCTGGGCCGGTGGCAGCATAGTCTGCCAGCTGAACTGTTTGCCCATTTCTCCTTTTCACTTGTTGTTAGGTGGAGGAAAAGAAAGATGGAGGGGAGGGGGTAGCAGAGAGAGGATGGCAAAAATGAGACAAAGACCTGCAGTGAGACAGAGAAAGAGGAGCGGTGACTGGCAGAAAATCGAGAAAGACACGATTGAAAAGTCAGCAGCTGGACAAAAGATGGATGGAGGGGGACGGGAAGGAGTGCAGAGCTGAGAGAGAAAGGGAGAGAGAGATTAAAATAAATAGTTGCAGGGTGGATAGACTGTGAGAAAGCCTTGTTTGACAGAAGCTTGTTGTATCAGCTCTGCCAACAGCAGTCTTGTGGCTGATTAAAGAAAATTACAGGTTCAATTTGAAGTTGAACCCTTTTCATTCCTGTCCCTGATTAGCATTCCTCACAATTTCACGATAGTTGTTCTTCATAATGCAAGAATATTTCAATAGATAACGTCTTCTGATGGCAAAATTACAAGTTCCGTGGGCAACAGAGTCTGTAGCCAAAAGTTAAACTTACTTTTCTTGTCTGTTTCAGCTTGGAGCAGCCTGCTGCTCCTGCTGAGGTTTCTTGTAGCAACACTTTGAACGCTGATATTTCGGTTTTGATTTGTTTTGTTTGCCTATCAGCTCCGGTAACAACATAGCATCAAGCAATCTAAATGTAAAACAGCAGAAGCGACCTGACCTGACCTCGGACCAAACAGCAGCCTCAGTTAACGCCATGGTGCTTTTACTGAGTCCACTCCGAAAGGTCTCGGCCTCGATTCTCCAGTCTGATCATTTCAAAAGCAGCAAGATGATGAAATGTGCTGAAAGAAAGCACATCACTGGAGATATAAGAAAAGGTTTTTTAAGGGTTGGTACTTTTTGTACAAATGTATATTTTAAACAGTCCATTGTTGATATTTATTGTGATTAGGACGTATCAGATTTTCGCCACACAGTTATCCTTGTTAAGATAATTTTCAATGACGACATCTATAGAACATCTGGTGAATAATAATAACATTTCATCAGTCAAATTCATCTTTGACTTTGTTTATTGTGTAAGCAAATTAATTAAGAGGTGGACAGAGAGTATGTGACCATAAATCATTCAAAACCAACAAGTAGCCTAACCCTTAACGTATCTTTTGCAAATTCATCATGGTGTCTTTGATTGTTGCCATATCACCCAAAAATAACAAAGGCCAACTAGACCAGAGAGGCCAGTTAAGGCTGTGGCTTTTCCCTGGAAGCAATACCAAGGGTTACCCACGTAGAGATTCTTTCATTTCCTCTGCCAATGTCATGTTTGTGTGTTGGTAGGATTACAAAAAAAGTACTGAACCAATTTACACCAAACTTGATCGACTAAACCCATTATATTTTGGCATTGATCTGGTTAAAGAAGCAGATTGAGTAATTCTTTTTATGTGTTTTCCTAACATCACCAGGCAAAGGTTAGGGTTAGGGGACTGATCTCACATCTATTGATGTAAAAGCTCTGGCAACAGATTAATTTGTCATTAATGGGTTAAATTATTTTTCTTTTGGGTTAATAACTCCAACGTAGTGTGTTCTTTTATGCCCCAAAGAATAACAGATGAAAATTTGTAATAGAAAAAACAACAGGATGGGTTTAAAGCAAGTTGGAACTCGGGTAAGGTTTTAGGCGTTTGAAAGGGTCAGGGGTTTTTCAGATCTAGGAATTTGATGAATTGTGCCACTTTATTTAGAAAGGGGCATCTACTTCTTCAACGATCGCTAGCTCTCATCTTTACGATACAAGCACGATCACGAGTTTGTATGTTTATCAGCACAGAAACATCATACCAAGTCAGATTTGAGCATTATCCCCCAGCAGCAGTCAATCCCAGCATCAAACATCGGCCGACCTGCAGCTCGTGGTCTTACGCAGCTCTAATCAGCTTCTGGAGAGTCGAGTGTGGCCGTTGGCAGCCTGAACGCAGAGTTACTGTGTGGTGACATCGCGTTGCATCAAAGGATAAAGAGACGGAGTCAGAGTGACGGAGCATGTGGGGGTGGGGGTCGAGAGTCGGGGGGAGGTTGACAGAAAGGATTGACAAAAACAGATTGCGACATATTGGAATGAGGTGGCCCGCTAACAGAGGCCCAGAGAGACACTGCTCTGCTGTGCATGATTATGAATGTGCAGAAAACAGGCGTGGATTAATTTAGTTGGAGCAATTATGCTCCGCGGCCCGATATCTGAGACACGAAACCTGTTCGGTGCAACAGATGAACAGAGCAACTGTTGTCTGACAGCTGAAATGTGGAAGTAGCGTATAGGCAAACAAGAAGCAAAGCCTGCTTTATTTCTCTCTCTCTCGTTTTCACAGCTAGCAGGACGAACTCCCTGCCCGGCTTTCAGTCTCACTCCCTTCTTTGCTCTTCATGCAAATCTGTCTTTTTCTCTCCCATCTCTCTGTTTCTCTTTCCATGGTGACAGACGGTGCCTCCTGTGCAGTTTAACAGTTATTACTCGCTCCAAAACACACTGAGTCAGGAGAGAGAGAGAGAGGGGAAGAGAAGGACGGATGATGGAGGGAGTTAGGCCGATTAAAAACGTTGAAGTGTCAGGAAGCTGTATGTGAAAAAGAGCGAGAGAGTACATTAAATAAGTCATGGCCTTCATCAGCAAATAAAGCTCACCCCCACTCTGCTAATGCAGCATTTTTCAGTTGTCTGACATTTTAATTAATTAGCTAATTGGAAATAGACAGATGCTAGGCTATATTTAGTCATGTGGGGTTTTTTCCTTTCTATTTCATGTATTAATCGTGTTTTGTTTTTGTTAGTTTTTTAAAGTATATTTTTGGGGCTTTTGCCCTTAATCGATAGTGTAGTAGTAGAGAGAGGCAGGAAATGAGGAGGCAAAGAGAGGAGGAACGACATGCAGCAAAGGGCCGCCTGAGTCAGGATTCGATACGGGGCCGGCTGCGGCGAGGACTGTAGCCTCTGCACATGGGGCGCCTGCTCTACCAACTGAGCTAAACGACCCCCTTAATTGTGTTTTTTTTAAGGATTTCATTATGTTTTGTTACTGAGGTCCTGTTGAACCTTCCCCTCCAAACCTTCCAACAGATAGAAAGTAACACCTCACATCTATTAATTAACAGTGAAGAGCTTATAAAGAAATTTACTATGCATTCATATCACATGCCAGATATAAATGTTTAAAAGAATGTGGGTGGAGCTGTGGCAGAGCATCAAAAGTATCAGAGAGACTGACTGTCAAGTGTCTCTGAGCAAGATGGTGAAGCTCCTCAGATTGACTTGGCATTCCTGTGAAGGTGGGATCAACAAACGTAGCAGATTGTCAAGACACAATACGAGCTGAGTAGGGCTGTCCCGATTAATCGACCTAATCGATTACGTCGATGACGTAAATGCGTCGACACGTGCAACATACCGTCGAGTTGTTTCCGATTACGTCGATGACGTAAATACGTCGACGGGTACAACACACCGTCGGGTTGTGAGCCATAAACTGTAACAGTGCAGCAGAAAAACACATGCTGTACCCATAGACTGTTGTACCACAGCAGCACCACGGCGATGAACGAGCACCTGAAGCTGCAATATCGTTCCGTTCATTCATCTCCGCATAGCGCTCTTTCGCCGTTATTGACGCTCTCCCTCTCTCTCTCTCTCTCACTCACACGCACACACACAGAGCGAAGGGTGTGCGGTAAAAACGAAACTCATACGCGCCCCCTCCCTTGTCGGACAATCAAACCACCCGCCACAGTCTCTTTGCTTTATGTATCAATAGATGTAAACACGTCCTTGTGTTGTCTTTTTTTTTTTTTTTTTTTTTTAATCCACTCCGCTGCCGCTCTCTGTGCACCCGGACGCAGCACAGCATGCAGATCGTATGTGAGGGTGATGTCCTGCACCCCTGTTACCTATCAGTAACAAATCTATATCAAATTTCGTTCTACATTAAGTTATACATTTACACTTAAAAAACATCCTAGAGCAAACACTGGTCTGCTCCATGACTATACTAAATAAATGTGCCTATTCAAAGTCATTGTGCTAATATTTCAGTGTGCACTCTGCTTTATCTGTCTATTTTCCAGGTTAAAGCAAACTGATGTGGCATCGTTTTTCCCCTCCAAAAAAAAAGATTATTTAGAGCATTGGTTCCCAACCTTGGGTCGGGGCCCCCTTCAGGGGGTCGTCAGAGATGTCAGGGGGTCCACAGAGCTTGTTTGTTCTGAGGTTGTGAGGTTATCAAAATTAGATTTGTGCATATTGAATTTTTAAAATTCCAATAATACATCCAATTGGATAATCAAAATCAATAGGAACAAAAACCTACATACAACCTACCTGCTTATAGGGACTTGATAACAATTATGACACAACAAAGGAAAATTGACATAAAGACAAAATAAAAATAGAACGAAATAAAAGCGGGGGGGGGGGGGGGGGGGGGCTTTGAGGGAAAAAAGGTTGGGAACCACTGATTTAGAGGAATGCACACCAGAAAGAGTATCTGAAGAATTTAAATAAGAGAAGTGTTTTTTTGTAAATGACTAATCGTCAACCAAAATTTAATAATCGTTAGATTAGTCAAAAAATGAATCGTTAGACTAATCGAAAAATAGTCGATGGATTAATCGGGAGAAAAATAATCGTTTGGGACAGCCCTAGAGCTGAGTCACTTCCAGCTTGTTTGGTGCTGAATCTTTCAGACTTTACTCAACCTGGATGATGAGCTGGAGCTTTCAGATGGCGCTTAAGTTAAAATGAACACACCCACTCCTCATCTTCATGTACTTCAGCTCAGTCACAAAGGTTTTAGTAATACCCAGTGAACCGAATGTATTACACTGTAAGCAGCTGTGTGCACTGGATGTGTGGATGTTTCATGCAAGTGCTTGCTTGCATGTGCATTGGTGCTTGCACCCTGCATTTGCATCACTGCATGTGAATGTGTTCGATGCTCAAGGCCATCACAGTAAAGTCCCTGTCAGTCTGTCAAGGAGCATGTGGCAGGTTAGGGTTGGTGGGTGGGTGGGGCTGTGGACTGTGGGAGAACCAAATGTGGATATGATATAAATATAATAAACCCACTGGCTATATACGTTTTTTTTGTTTGTTTTTTCCCCCAAATGCTGTTAAAACGTTAGCACATTATGAGACAGAGTTGTTTTTGAGGCAAATGCAGAGACTGCTGGCTGAAAAACCGCCCCGACGGGAACGCATATCAGCAGTTTCCCATGAATTTACCTCGAAAACAACTCAGTTGAGATCGTTTTGGAGTTGTTGGATTGTGTAGTTGATGAGTTTGATGAGGGAAACCAAGAAATCCCATGATAACTCTGAGATCGTTTTAATGTAATGGCCAACTTTTATTCACTCTCTGCAGCCTCCGGTTCTGCAGCTTCACCCACAACAACAGCACTTCCGCTCTGAAACGGAAGTTAGATGACAAAAAGATGTAATATGGTGGCACCCTAGTTCCGGCAAAAAATAAGGTGAATATACTGTAGTATAGTGGGTAGATGTACACATGTCACCAGGCAAAGGCTTCCAAGACAGACTCCATTCAACAGATTAACTGATAATGAAATAATAAATGCACTAAACTGGATTTGTATGGATCTTGGTGCAATGATATCTGTTGGTTGCAAAGATCATCATCCCGAATATTACATTTTGGCTGCCGTCTGGCTGTAGGATTTCCGCCAGTAGACTATTAGCTTCATCCTAGTTTGTTATTGTTTGTTTGTTTGTTTTTTGAGCCCAAGAATAACACTAGATAGAGTCACAGAGGATGCAGCTTTTCACAAGGTCGGAAATAAATCATTGTTAGTGAAGGCTTTATATGTCTACTGATTGCTTTCTGATTGAAATAAAGTGAGGGAGAGACACTGGCAAGGAAAAATGAAATGAAAAAAAGACTAATGAATAGATGTATACAGAGAGAGGCCAGGAGAGATGGATGAAAGCTGTGTGTGTGTGTGTTCATGTGTTCATTGGCGGGGGTTGGGGGTCGCTTTGGTGACTAATCATTTCCGTTCGAGACCCAGAGAGACAGAGGCCCCCTAGGGTAGCACTTCATTTTCTGATGAGTGAACACACTCACTCACTCACACACACACACTCAGTTTCCCCCTCTGATGCAATCTGCAGATAAGATACAGTCATCGGTTTATGGGAGCATGAATTGTGCACAGGCGTGGAGGCAACAACAAGTGATGTCAAACGGCCTCATATATTTCAGTTTGACTGTCAGATGGAGCATATGGCTGTCAGATACTGTACAATTCTGTGTTCACTCATTTTCTTTTAATTCTCCATTTTAGCCTTAAGACTAATAAAAAAAAAATTGTGTGAGAACTGGGATTCTTAAAATAACACTTTGATTGGATGCATTCAAATCTGGTGTTTCATTTTTGTGCACAGCCTGCATGAGCAGACAATGAAAACATGACCCAAATACAAAATAACAGCGCTGTAAGAGAGAAAAGCAACATTTAGAAACAGGATTTGATGATAAAGTAGCAGAAGGCTGTGTGCAAAACAGTAGCAAAGAAGATCAGTGACAATAGTGATACAAAGCTGTCTTTTTTTTTGTGCAGCCGCAACCTAGATCAGTTTCTACATGTTCCAGCTTACCAGCTCCACTAGTTTGCTGTTGAGCGTTAATTCAGGTTGAGCTGTCTGTAAGATATTTTCACCTCAGGTTCTGTTTTTCCTTTGGACAAAAGGGATTGCAAAACCTGAAGCAGGTGGCTGAGTGTTTCCCCAGAAAACATTGAAGGTTGAAGGCAGTAATCTTAGTGGGTGCTCGGTGAAAATTAGCAGTTACTAGCGGAACGCACCTGAATTTAACTCGACCACACCTGAAGCGTTGCACAGTCTGTGGGAAATGTAGATTTCAGAGATTTCCAATGAGTGGCTCAGAGCAGAGCTACACTAGCTACTAGCATAACACACCTGAATCTCTAAATTGAACTGTGAAGCAAGGCCAGGCAAGGCAATTTTATTTGTATAGCCCATTTTTACAAACAGTTTGTCTCAAAGGGCTTTACATAGCATCATAACAACATCCTCTGCCCTTAGACCCTCACATCGACTGAGGTAAAACTCCCAGGAAAACCCTTTTAACAGGGAAAATGTTGGAGGAACCTCGGGGTGAGCAACAGAGGAGGGATCCCTCACCCAGGATGGGCGACATGCAATAGATGTTGTATAAAGACAAGAAAACAGTTCATAACACAGAGCAGTCAAGTTGCATTATGGGAATTGTGAGTAAGAGATTTTTAAGAGAGAGAAGATTAGAAAAAAGATAACATTTGAGTGCACAAGAACTACCGCAGCTAAATTAGCTGCTACTAGCACAACACACCTGATTCTCCAGACTGCTGCACTGAGTAACTTCATTGCAAACGCTGGTGCTGTGTAAATTCTCGGACTGCTGTTTTATTTCTGCAGGATATTTTTAGGAGGCACTTGAACATGTAAAGTCTGGCGCATCTGCAAGCCTTCAGTTTGACTTCCCAGACCTGGATAGACATCAGTGCAAGAAAATGAAACAAACTTAGCCACCTTCGTGGTGCCCTGGGGCGCAGCATTTAACTGGCAGCTGCTCCGGTGGACTCACGGTAAAACACCAGAAAGGTGTGAAGGTGGAAAGGAAAATAAATTGAATGCCTGGCTACCAGTCCTTATATAAAGCTAATCTTTTATTTTCTTGTCATGGTCCTCCTCCTTCTCTATTGTCTTTACCCATCTGCCCTTTTTCTTTACTATACATCCAGTAAAATGTACATCAGCCTCTACTACTCCATACCTCCTCTGCTCTCCAAGCTCTTTCTTCCTCTGTCCCACAATCCTTTTCTGCTCAACGCTGCTGCCACTAATCACTAATTAACTTTCATAAGGTCCCACGGCTCAAACAAAGTCCCAGAGGGGAAACAGCTACATACAGTATTTAATCACCGGGTGTGTACACGCATACATCCACAGTTCAGCCTCTGTGTGTGTTTGTGTGACACATCTGTTCCCTCATCACAGGGTCAAGTGTGTCGTATCATAAATAAGACAAACGCAACGGCCGTAAACATCTGCATCCAACAGATTTTTTTTAACGCTGCATTTTCTTTCACCTGCACAGGAAGTGACACCATGACAACAGAGATGCAGGAGATCGCCATCACAGAGGAGAAGCCTTTACTCACGGGTCAGGCCGACAGCACCAAGGTCAGAGTCGCTGCTGCGCACACACACACACACACACACACATGTCAGCTGATTTTCATGAAAGTCAAGGATGGAGAAAGAGACATGCGAATAGAACAGGACATTAATTACATGGTTGTCAATGTGTAACGCACATGATCTGAAGCCATAGAAAAATGACAGGATGTGTGTGTCTGTGTGTCAGTGTGTCTTGTGTCCCAGGAGACAGAAAAACAAGGGCTGGTTTGTGTGTATGTGTATGTGTGTGTGTGTGTGTGTGTGTGTTTGTTGTTGCGCATTAAAATGTGAGTGTGTGCGCTTTTGAGTCTGACCAAATCCTACATGTGACAACATGTGTTTCAAACACATGTGTGCACAACTATGCTTGTAAATCCACGTCTGTACATATGTGAGTGTGTGTGTCTGTGTGTGTGCACAGCTGCAGCGCTGGCTCACATCAGCCGGGCTGACGTCAAAGCCCTGAGGGAGCGCGAGCAGCTCTGCTCTGCTGCGCTGATGTTGCCGTGCAGATGCAGCGGTGCAGAACAGAGGAATCTGTTTTGTCAACACTGACACCTGGTGG
Organism: Trachurus trachurus; assembly: GCF_905171665.1. Classification (NCBI taxonomy): domain Eukaryota; kingdom Metazoa; phylum Chordata; class Actinopteri; order Carangiformes; family Carangidae; genus Trachurus; species Trachurus trachurus. The sequence continues at coordinate 14,552,345 of NC_139909.1, read as the reverse complement.
CCAAAGAGGAAACTACAGCTCTGAGAGAAAAACACTCTCATTTTACAAAAAAGGGTGGAACTGAATTAGGATTCAATGTGTTTGACTCAGTACATTTACATGACACTTGAAAAAAAGTAATTATTGCCTTAATCCGACTATAACTGGACAACTGAAGTGCATGTAAACGCATTAGTCCGACTAATATCGGAGTTCTCCAACTCCGATTAAGACACCCAGATAATACGATTGGAAATCGATTTTCTTCAGCATGTACACGCCTTAACCCCAACAGTAGAGACGGCACAAAGTGGAGCAGAGAAGCTGCCTGTACCTGGCCAAGTAAAGAGAAAAAAATGGTGTCATTTCATACAGTGCAACCAGCGAGAGGATGCGTTTTATGAATAAAAAGAGAGAGAGAGAAAGGAAGCCTGTGGACCGTCATTTGTATCCTATTCTGAGCCCGAACCCGGCCCTGGTCGAAAAGTCAACAGGACAGGGGGCCGTATTAACCCGGTGAAAAGACGCATATATGTTTGCAGAACATTTGAATGACAGTCAGTTCTTTATCCTCCTGTGGTGAAAAGTTGCTAATTTCTGCCACATGTTGTTCTTCAGTCGTAGTTAAAAATGTGAAGATGCTGGAAGTAAGTAAGTTAAGAATGAAAGAGGTGAGAACAATCAATCTGGCCTGCGACTGTGATAAATCGATGACTGTTGTGCGGCGTGACTCATGACGGCGTGCAGAGTCATTTTGGGAAGGAAATTTAATGAAGATTGGGAGATTCTAGGTTACATCCGACCCTCCGGTGTTCCTGCCTCCACCCACGTGTGTTACCATCCATCCTGAGCCGGTGAACACATGCTCCGCTCTGTGATCGAGCTTAAACATGATTTCTATGGATTGAACTAGTGACCTTTATAATCCAGCCACGGAGCGTCTCACCAATCACTGAGCATGAAGGACTCTCCATTTTCTCCTCAGCGGTGTCGCCCATCTCCACTTCAACCTTGCAAAACTGCTAATTTTTCGAGGCGCTTGTGATGTTAGTAATTCATTAGCGGGGTAAATGGATCTAAGGTTGCAAATGAAGAGCCCCATTTAAAGCCTCCCACTGACAGATTTCCTCCGTATAATCTCCGACACCCAATAACCACCTGCTCCTCTGAAGAGCTTCTCTGCAGCGTTATCAGGAGTGTAAAGCCGCCCCTCCTGCCAGCGTGGGTGTTAATTAGGAAAAAAGAAAGCTCTTCTATATCCTATTTCTGTTTTCATTTGTTCTCTTCACATTCAGTGTTTCACTGCACAGTCTTTGAGAAGCAACATGAATGGTCTCCGATCCCAAATTGTGATTTTATTTTGGGAGGGGAGTGAATGTATTAAGTCCTAAAGACATCTCCATCCACCCGTGATCCAAAACTACCACATGGTCACATCTGTTGTCAGGGACTAATCCACAAGAGTCTGAAGTGAAATGACTACAAAAAAGAAAATATAAAGTAAAAGTCACATGAGATGCTTCAAATCTGACTTCTCTGTTACAGGATGCTGAACTGGCAGCAAGGATTCTCCTGGACCAAGGACAAGTGAGTTCACTTTTCTTTCACATCCATATTTCAGATTTATTGGTTTGAAAACAGTAGCACGGCATATGTTTAGGAGAAACTATGACACTGGGTGGAGGTAGAATAGAAAATCCATTAGAGAGGGATTGGAGATGTTTCTAATACTCAACACCACAGGCTCCGTTTTTTTTTTTTTTTTTAAAGGAAAAAAGACTTTTCACTCTGTACATTGCAGCTTTACAGATTTTATGCATTAGTGTGTTTTTATCTTGAGAACCAGAGCCGGAAACTAAATTCAAATACAAGCCTCAATAAAAAAAAAGAGGATAAAAGTAACATAGAAAGCTGTTTCGGATTTTCTAAAGGGGGATAAAATTGAATAAAAGGAATAAAATGTCCTGTTCCCTTCATTCATTTCACTAGATAGAGACACATTCATCGCAAAAATATCACGTATCAGGCTTCAACCTATTTGTCTGGTCTGCAGGAACACAGTGTGGATACTCCACACGGTGTTCTGCACGTGACCCTCCACGGCACACGGACCACCCGTCGGCCGGCCATCCTCACCTTCCACGACGTGGGTCTGGACAGTGAGTGGCATCTTTGTTTCTCAGCTCTGCGTCAGTTCTGAGTCACGCAGCCTCTCCACTCCTTCACGATTCTCTCTCTCTCTCTCTCTGTCCGACAGGTAAGAGCTGCTTCTCCACTCTGTTCAAATTCGAGGAGATGCAGGAGATCGTCAAGAACTTCACCCTGATTCATATTGATGCCCCGGGGCAAGAAGAGGGGGCTGCTGCCTACCCCGCAGGGTACGACACGCTCAGTGTATTGTCGTGCTCCCTCCCTGTCCTGCACTAACCTTCTTTTTTTTTTAAGTAATCTTCTCAGAAATGGAAACGGTCTTCTGTGCAAAGCTTAGACCTAATCTCTTCCAAAAAATACTTAATATTCCCATCGCTCACATCTCTAGTTTCTAATATACTCGTGTCAAGAGGTTTAAAGAAAATCCGTCCATTTCTCTCTGTCTCTCTGTCTGTCTCCACTCTGTGTCTCTCTCCCCGGCGCTTCTCCATCACCTCTCTTCCCTGGAGAAGAGCCACTTAATTCCTCTTGTTGATTCTAGAAACTGAGGCTCAGTCTCTTTCTGATCCCTGTGGATAAACATTTCAGCTACTGTGTGTGTTTAATAAGTAAAACCTGGCTGATAGTCATCTTGTCCAGTACAATTGCATTATTCAGTTTTGCTCTGACAACAGGACACTGTTGTTGATTGTTTTGTTTTTTTGCTTTCATTGATTTTCTGCTGCAGTTACCAGTATCCACCCATGGAGACCATAGCAGAGATGATCCCAGCCGTACTGCAGTTTTTCAAGTGAGTTCATCTCCTCTTGCATTCCTTTAAATTGTATCAGCAGGATTTCACTTAATGCTTTTTGTTGTTTCATTCGTATTAAATATGGCTGCACTTTTGTAATGGATATAATATTGTAGTTTTAATATTATATATTGATATAATGATAATAATATTACGTTTTCAGCTTTAAACAGTACAAGGTGTAAAACTGATGCCACTGTGCACAGCCATTATACGTTAAGAAAATATAACCAGAAGCACCTAAATACTACAGTACCAATGAGCCTCAGTGGCTGTGGCTGCACAGTGGAGATGCCACCTACAGCTAAAGAACTGGAGTTCAAACTCTGCACCATCTTTTCTAAACTTAGACTGTGTCACAAATCTAAAAGAAAACTAATGTAAATGTAGAAGAAGCATTGAGCTTTTCTATTTATACACACGCTCTTATTTTGAAAGGAAGTGTTTAACATCCAGTCAGCCAATGAAAGTATATACATTTCTACCAACTGCCAAAAAAATGAATTGGGTGTGTTATTAAGTCGGTGTGTCCCTCCTCAGCTTCCGTACTGTAATTGGAGTGGGTGTGGGAGCTGGAGCCTACATCCTGTCCAAGTTCGCAGTGAGTGTCTTTTGTATTCTGCCATCAAGGCTGTTGCTATAGCAACAGGTGGTAGCCAGGTAATATCCATCTGCCCAGGCATCAGTTCTACCTATAAGTCACATTAACTAAAAGAAGACAAAGAGTCTGAGAGTGGAAATAATTCAAATAGTTTGACTCATTTTAAACATCCTTCTTCTTCTTCTTCTTCTTCTTCTTCTTCTTCTTCTTCTTCTTCTTCTTCTTCTTCTTCTTCTTCTTCTTCTTCCTTCAGATCGCAAACCCAGACTCAGTGGAGGGTTTGGTTCTGGTCAACATTGACACCAACGCCCGCGGATGGATGGACTGGGCTGCTCAGAAGGTACAATATGTCTGTCTTTTCTTTCTTTCTTTGTTTTCTTTGTTTTTCTGTCTTTCTTTCCTTTCTTTCATCATTCCTTCTTACTTACTTCCTTTCTGCCTTACCTTCTTTCTCTCCTGTTTTTCTTTCCTTTTTTGTCTTTCATTCCATTGTATCTTTTGTTTTTCTCTTACCTCACTTTAATAGTTCTTTCTTTTCTTTCTTCCATCGTTCTTTCTTACTTCCTTTCTGTCTTCCCTTCTTTCTCACCTCAGTTTTTCTCTTCTTTCCTTTTCTCTGTCTTTTTTTCTCACTTATAGCTTTTTCTTTATTTCTATATTCCTATATTTCCTTCTATCTTTCTTTCTTTTTTTCTGTCTCTTTCTTTCATTGTTTTTTCTTTCTTACTTCCTTTCTGTCTTTCCTTCTATCTCCTCCGATTTTCTTTTCTTTCTTTCCTTTCTGTCTTCTTTTCATTTTCTCATCAGTTTTTTCTTCTGTCCTTTTTTCTAGTGCCTTTCTTTCTGTCTTTCTTACTTTTTTCTTTCTTTCCATACTTCTTTCCCTATCTTTCTTTCCTTTTCGTCTTTGTTTTTTCTTTTCTGTCTTCTCTTCTTTCTCTCATCAGTTGTTCTATTCTTTCCTTTTTTTCTATGTCTTTCTTTCTTTCTTTTTCTTTCTTTCCATATTTCTCGCCCTCTCTCTGTCTTTCATTCCTTCTATCTTTCGATGAAGAGCTCTATTAATTGCTCTCTCTTCCTCTTCCTCTCCAGCTCAGCTCTGTGACATCCTCCCTTACAGAGCAGATCCTGACCCACCTTTTCAGTCAGGTAAGATGACAACATGTTACAGTAATTATATGTGTTTAGAAAATTGATATTGAAGTGATATTCTCGGTGTAAACCTAAAATAAATCTAAATGAAATCTAAATTTTGACATTGTGTGTGTGGTTGGTTGTTTCTGTTGTAGGAGGAGCTGTCGGCAAACACAGATGTGGTGCAGTCTCACAGAGACCGGATCGCCAAAGCTCCTAATCTGGTTAACATAGAGCTGCTGTGGAAGACTTACAACAGGTAAACACACTCACAGATCGGAATAGAAACACATATTAACACTTATTGTCCCATATTAAACAACAACCAATTAATCTTGTCTTTTCTCTCCCATCCAGTCGCAGGGACTTGAACATTGACCGCAACAGCACCTTCAAGTAAAAATCCTCTCAACTTGAATATTTTCAAATCTTATTCTCTACAGATTTAGAACAGGAAACACACACTTTTCCTTCTTCTAATCTCTATGCGTGTCCACCTCAGGTGTCCAGTAATGTTGGTGGTGGGTGATCAGGCTCCGTATGAGGATGCTGCTGTAAGTTTGAGCTGCTCTCTTTACTGTATTAGGTCTGTGACAGTTTGACACTGTTAGGCGTTGACCGTGTTTCCCTGTGTGACCACCAGGTGGAGTGCAACAGCAAAATGGACCCGACGACAACCTCATTCTTAAAGGTAACAGACCTCCTGTCTCTCTGTGCAGTGTCCGTCTCCATCAGTCACTCTCACTCATGTCTCATGTCCCTCCACAGATGGCCGATGCTGGTGGTCTCCCACAGCTGACCCAGGTAACGACATGCTGACCAGCACTTTCTCATACAAAATGTAGAAATCAATAATAATTATGGTGACTACTGTTGACTATTTGCTCAGTTGATCCATGAATACATTTTGAAGTTATTTTCAAATGGCTTTGTTCCCCAAACCAAAAACCTAGAATATACCATAAATTCTCAAATAGCAGCCCGGGCTTTTATTTGCTTCAAATGCCAAACTGACCCGACTTATATTTGAGACAGGTGTCTAGTATAGGACAGGCTTTTATTTAATTTTGAACAACTCTTGTGCTCAGCAAAGATGGAAAAATACTTTCAAATCAATCTATTCTTACTGTTTAAAAGAGTAAGAATAAAAGGAAAGAGTCGGATCTGGAGCACGGATTCATTTAGAACAGGGGTGTCAAACTCATTTTAGTTCCGGGGCCACATAGAGCGCAATGTGATCTCAAGTGGGCCAGACCAGTGAAATAATAGCATAATCACCTATAAATAATGAGAGCTCTAAATATTCCCTTTGTTTTAGTGCAAATGAAGCCTCTGTTTTACAAAACATGTTATGAACAACCTGAAATTTATTGAGAAAAATACAGACATTTCAACAATATTATGTCTCTTCTGGCTTCTATGTGATTTCCACACTTGGCAAATTCATCCGACGGGCCGGACTGGACCATCTGGCGGGCCAGTTTTGGCCCACGGGCCATATGTTTGACATCCCTGATTTAGAAGTTTAATCGGCACCGATTAAAGCAGATATCAGCTTCACGGCCGTTTCGGCTAATGCTGCGTTCAAGGCAGGCTTTTGAAACCGTAAGTTACAGCTTCAAGTCACAACTACGACTTGGTAGCGTTCCAGGTAACCCGTAGCTCGTGTTTTTACCATCCTGTTGTCTGTGAAAGTTCCCTATAACGGCCACTCGTAACTTCCGACCCGTGAACTCGTACCAGATCGAACTGGTATGACTTCACAGGAAGGAAAAACACAAAGTACGAGTTTCTTTGAACGCACCATGAGTTAGCAGCCCCCGCCCTTGTCAGGCATCAATTGGTCCTCGTGCTACGTCACCACATTCACGCGCATCCCTTGGCTGCACACACAGCCCTTCATGCCGTTCTCTCTCCTCATTGGATAACACTTGTATCCCACAAGGAAAATTTTCTCCTCGGGTTACAGCAGAGCAGAGTGACGGAGAGACTCGTGTTTAGGCTGAAATACTTCATGTAAGTGATTGCTGACGGAAAATAGGACTATTTAGGACTTATATTAACAAAAACATTCCACTGATATCTGCTTTAACACCAGGTTGCATTTTAATTTTCAGGTCCGTTGAGAACGCATGCACGAATTAAGCAGAAACTGGATATCGTGGGCTTTGAGAGGTTTTCTACATTCACAAGAACCTGCAGATAATAAAAATAGACCCAGCTTCTAATTAAGACCGGCTTTTATTTGCTAAAACCAGTATAGGATAACAGTGTCTATTTGAGACTTGGCTATTATTTGTGAATTTACGTAATATCTCAGAAAATGAATAATAAAAACTTGATGTTTTTAAGTCCGAAAGCTTCGGGGCTGGCCATCTGTGCTTAAAAAATTACTAATAGTTTTTAATAACTTATTTTAATCTGTTGATAATCTCCTGAATTCAGTTCCCCCTGTACCAACCGGCGGTTCACTGAGCACTCTCAAGGTCGGGCCTCAACAGAGAAAAATATCTCTCGCTCAAACTTTTGCACCCAAATAAACAATTAAAACATACTGAACTAATGTATTTATATATGAAAAAGACATTTCCAGTGCCTATCGTTAAAAACTGCAACGAAGACAGGTTTTTATACTAAACTAAAAAAGTTACAATAGAAGAAATGGTAAAACACTGTGTCTTTTCTTTGTGTTTGCAGCCTGCTAAACTGACTGAGGCTTTCAAGTATTTCATCCAAGGCATGGGCTACAGTAAGTTATTTTCTCTTAATTTACACATACTGTGGTGATACATAAGGTAGTAATAGATTAGATTTGTTCATGAAGTAATTTTTTTTTTGCTTGCATCACCAACCTGAACAGGCAAGAGCTGGTGATTTTCTGTATTTTTTCTCACTGTCAACAAATCCCATACAAAGACCAAACCCAACAATGAATAGATGCTACTAAGAATGACACTTGGTGTAGCCAAAGCCTGATGCACCTTATTTCCCTCCATTACCAAAAGCATCTCACTGCACTGGATGACAGAATGTAGTTTATTTTCAGTCAATCCCACATAAACTGGCCTGCAGCCAAAAACATTCACTGTGTATGTGTATTCTTCCACAGCTGAAAATAGTCCCTCTCGGTCTGCTTAGCTCTAGCCGAGCTGTGACAATGGAGTGAAAGTACTGGAATGTACTGATTGATAAACTAATGCATTGTTGTTCAATCAGGATTTGTCAACAATAGGTAGAAAAGACTAGTAACCCCAGCTTCATTCTGAGCTTGATGTTGCCTGTTATTAACTCTTAGTGTCCACTTCTTTCTACCTGTCTCTCTGCAGTGGCTTCGTCTTGCATGACTCGCCTGTCCCGCAGCCGCACCACCTCGCTCTCCTCCTCCTACTCCATGGATGGGTCCCGCTCTCGCTCCCGCACCCTGTCCCAGGGCTCGCAGGGCGGCCAGATGCCGCCGAGCCCCTCCCAAACGATGGAGGTGTCTTGCTGAACGAGAGCAAGCAACAGAGAGAGAGAGAGAGTGTGTGTGAGTGAGTGAGAGTGAGAAAGAGAAGAGGCAGGAGGCAGAAAGAAGGAGGGAAAGAAGGAAGGGAAGGGAAGGGTGGCAGCATGACAATAATGCAGGAAAAAGACGAATTTTGTCACTAAACAACTCCCATCATTCCCCAGAAGAGCAGAATAAGAACAGAACAGGGGTGAGGGAGAGAGGGAGGAAGGGAGGGAGAAAGCAGAAACCTATCCTCCACATTTTGCACCTCATAGAAGCCCAATCCCCCCCGCCTCCCAGTTCAAATCAAAGTGGATTGATTTATTGTCCTATAGTGAATAAAAGAAGTACAGGCAAGAAGAAATGTTTTTTTTTTTTAAAAAAGGGGGGGAGGTCGGGAAAGAATGGAAACTAATCCTCTCTCCCTCCCTCTATTGGAGCCTCTGTCAGCCAATAGAGCCCTTTAATTTAGACAAGGGGTGTGGCCTATAGAGACGACACCTCTTTGCATTAACCAATAGTAATAATTCTGAAAGTGGTATTGTTGTTGATGCTGATGATTATGTTGTTGATGATATTGAAGCTAATGATGATGATAATGTAATAGAAAAAAAAACAGTTAACACCTTTCTCTTTATTACGCAATGAGTTAAAAAAAAAATGACATAGTTAAAAAAAAAAATACAATAGCAGAAATAATTATAACAATGTGTGTCTACTACTTTTTAAGATAGTTTTTATTGTGTTCTTTTTTTTTTCTTTAATCGGATTTTATTTTCTTACCTGTAACCTGCCTCGGCGAGGGGCTGAAGCTACTGGTTGGTTGACCCGTCACGTGGTAACAGCTAATGATGAGAGCTATTATAGTGACTACTTCCTCCTAAATATCGCCAGGTTGTTTATGTCTTCCATTTGCCCTGTCTATAAGTGACTGTTTTGTTTTCCCCATTGGATTTGAGGAGGTGGATGAGAAGGTTTTACTGTTTTTCTTTTGTTTCACTTTGTTTTTTCTTCCTCTGGACTGTTTTGGAAGTTGCATGCCTGCTATCAGCCCATGTGAATACTGACAGGATTATATTTTTCTTTTATATTCTGCTAATGAGTTGCATGTGTACGTGTATGTGTGTGTGCGTGCGTGTGGGTTACTTGCTTGGAGTGTTTAGCGAACATGATGTTTGGTAAGGAGGCGCAGGCGAGATTGAGGGTGTTTGTGCGCTTTAGCTAGCTAGCTGCTAACAGTAGTCGCAAACAAAATCGTGCTTCCAACATTGCTGGCAGTCTTCCACTGCATGTCCGGATATCTACATTCATGTGCTACTCACCAGGGTGCATCACATCGCTGAGTAGCATGCTAAGTGTGGATAATGCATTTCAGTGTTAGGCGCAGCCAGAAAGGGATCACTGTGCTCATCATCTGGGTGGTAAATCTCTTAGCCTTGCCTGCGCATGGATACCTCCTAACAAACCCAGCTAGCATACTTGAGTTCATGTGTGAGTTCAAACGAACATCAAATACCCTCCTTTTCCAGCAACAACCAGTTGTATTCAACTAATGGGGGTCAAGAGAAGTGTGATTGTTGCTATACTGTATGTGAGTGTGTGTGTGTGTGTCCAAGAAAGTGTGGGGTGTTTGGAAGCGTCCTGTAAGCACAATTAACACAGCGAAGAAACAGGCCAGGGTTCCCATAGAAAAAATCTACATTTTGTGACCAACAACAAAAAAAAAAAAAACGTGTGACTTATTGAAGACAATGAACCAGCCTCGTCACTGCCACAGAGGAACAGTTACTGTACAGGAATGTTGCCACTGAGGTTTCACCTTTGTGGTGCAGCACAGTCATTAGAGGCAAAAGATTCAGCCAATATCTACAACCAGTCTTAAACTCCAGTAAGCAATCCTACTGCCAAAACAAAGAGCCCCAAAAAATACTGGAGAAGTGCTGTGAGCTAAATTTGCGCCTTATTGAATCTGCTTCTCTATAACTGAATCTGAATTGTTAACATTTCCACAGCACATGAACACAAAGCGTACCACTGCCCTGTGATGTGTAGCCATTGGACTGACTGTATTTTTAAAAGACCCATATTTGGACCCAATCCAATGATAGCATCCTTGGAGCACATGTGCATTTTTAACTGTGTCACCCCCCTGTGCACACATTTTGTTCTCTGATGCAACTTTGGCATTTGTTTTTGTTAGTTTTTTCGTTGTTTTGGATTTTTTTTTTTTTTTTAATAAGCAGCATAATTTTTATGAGTCAGTTTGAAGGATGTCTGGATTTTTTCACATGCTGTCCGGTGCTCCTGTCCCAAACCTGTTTAATGAAGTGGGAAATGATGGAGCAGTGATTTTGATGACAGGTGACGATGAAGTCATAGGAAGGTCTTAGATTTGAGCTTTGACTAGACTGGTATTCGGTAGATATTAATCATGGTTGCCAAGGATGTGGTGTCGGTGGCGAGATGCCACCATGTTTAAAGTGCTGTCCAGAGGACTGGAGTGAAGAATGTAAATGTTTGGCTCCTCCCAGACTGATATTAAAACAAAAACAATCGGCCTTGGGAACCTCTACCAAATAATGGAGAAAGGGGTGGAGCCTAGGAAACAAAACTGCCAAATAAGGAAAAAGGAGGTACTTCTTTATGGAGAGTTGAGCAGGGCTGTGTGATTGTAAATGCTTGTCCATCTTGTCTTTGTTAGTCTATTGATTTTTACTACAATTATATTTTTTCCCCTCTGCATTTTGAGAGCTTTTTTTTTTTTTTTTTTTGGTTTTATCTCTGTGAAGTGTTAGTTTACCGTCCCGATGTGCTCACAAGTTAGTTAACTGTGTGATAGTTCTTGTGTAACTTTTTTAGCATTAGTGCTGATAAGGGAGAATAATATAATTAACAATAATAATAATGATAATAATAAAGATAAAAAGAATACAATCAAATTTACTTGTGTGGCTAATTTCTCTGTGTAACACAATGAACATCCTTAAAAGCAAACTTAAATATTATTAAAAGCTCAAGAAAAATATCCTGTCTCCAGTCTTTTCATTTTAATGTGTTAAATACATGTCGCTTCTGCTGTATTTAGTGACTAAAAGAGAGAAGGAAGGTAAGATTGGTGCTGACTCGCCATGTGTCCAGGCTGAGTTTCCTTCACTGTTCTGTATGTAATATGTATAAAATGTAAAAAATAGAATGAATGCTCCCATGTAAATTCATCAGCATTTAATCTGTTTGTTTGTTTTTCAGGATTTTTACTTTTGGTCTTGATGCGTTGACCCTCCCCACACCCTTCAGTTTAAATACTGACACAGGGTAAACAGGTGTCACACCTTAACCTGGAATCCTCTGATCGTCATCACATCAACCAGAACAGATTCTAGCGGTCAACCTGAAAACCACACCTGAGGATGGAATACACAGAATAGCCCTTCCTTGGTTTGAGTCATCCAGTCTCTTTGTTCTTTTGAACTGAGGCAATCTACGGGTAGGAACAATAGTCACAGAATACATTTTAAAGTAACCAACAAATGTGTCGCTGATTCAGAAACACCGTTGGTTCGCAGTCAATAATTCCTTTTTAGTTTTAATTTTTGGTATACATAAAATGTACCTTATAAGAATTGAATAGCTATAGATCCAGGGATGCATCAGACCTATTTAAACAACTATTTCTCAAACACAACCTTTCCAAGCTCTCCCTGCAGTCAAAAAACTCTTCTTTATAGGTGGTGGATGATCTTGTCCAGGATGCTCAAGGAAAGGATTTACTCCACAGCAATGGTAAGGAGGTGGACCTCTTTGATAAATCTCCTTACAGCACAGCTATACGTTTAAAAAATATTTTTGTATGATTTGCTTACACTGACACCACTGTTATAAATTGTGCAGTTCTTCCCAGATAGTGTTGTCTAAACAAGTAACCACTAGAGGTCCCAACACAGCAGCAAGGATAAATCTAAGCTGCAGCGTGTGTGGAAGTATTTAGGGTCTTACACTTTATGTAGCAATATTTGGTTATGGGTGTGTATTGGGATCTCACAACCACTCAATTCTTAAAGAAAGTGTTTTTTATTATAAGTAGTAGTAGTACAGTTAAGAGCCCAAACAGACCAGTCAGTTTCAGCTATAGAGTAGTGCCTCTTTTTCTGCACCCTTTTCATACAAATTCTTAACAGTCACACAACATATTGCTGGTATAAAACAAATGAAAACAATGGTAATATGTGTTTTTTTGTCATTAATTTTCACTTGGCACAGAAAGCCACTAATAAACTGTACAGTTCTTCCTTAATTAACTAATAGAACACAATAAACATGTAAGCACTCAGAAAATAAAAACAAAATAACTTTCTTTGGCAGTATTAATCAACATTTCAAATTCAAAATACATTTTGCCCAGTGTTATTCTGTGTTACAGAAAGTAAATATCAAATACACCTAACATCTGGTGACAGTTCTGACAAAGGCGGAAGACTCACGCTGAAAGTGTTAACAAGGTAAAGACAACTTCCTTTTGTCTAAAAAAAAAAAATCTGAAGTTAATAGACATAATAAACTTTCACATCATTAATACATCAGTGTGGTGTTAATATCTCAACGTCACATTACTATAGACCTGAAAACATTTTTTTAACAAGTTAATACATCCAGATATTGTATCTTTTAAAAAAAAAGTAAAGATTATAAAAAAGATCACAGTGTGTGTATGCATGTGCAAAAATACATATACAAGATAAAAGTTCAAAAATATATCTTTTCTGTTAAGCCTTACTTAGTCTGTAAAAATGAATAACATGATAATATCATATGTCCTGTAAAAGTGGACGAGGAACCTGCACTGACAAACAACTTTTTTCTTTCCTCTTCCTTAAAGCCCTTACTTCACTTATAATCACATAGTTTTACACATAATAAGGAACTCATGCAGCAGTGAAGGCATGTCAAAACTTGAGAAATCAACCTTAACCTCAGTAGCAACCTGCACTCTAGCTGTACAGCTTACTTCTGTGAATTTTCTCTCCTGCAGCATAGTGTTTGACTGCTCACTAAGCAGTTCTGTTCACATCCCAGTCACCTGCCATCTAATTAAAGGCTTGATGTATGGTTCTATGTATCTTTGAGAAAAAGCCACCCAGAGAGAATAGTGTGTCTAAGGTATACACATGAGACAGGCCTAGAGATTCAAGACACCTGACCTCACAGATCATATCAAAGAAGGGATGGCTGATGAGCCGGTGGATCCCCAGTGGATCTCTTGAGCGAATTAGCTCAAGAGATCGTGGCGAAAGGACTAACAAAGGCAGATGATGCTCCAGTGGAATCAGGAACAGGGCAAGGCTCTCCTCTACTTTAACATTCCCACCAATCTCTCTGGCCCTGTCTATCTTCTTAATGGCCTCATTGATGTTTCCCTTGAGAAACAGTAGTACTTTGTATCTGGCTATCATGTGTTTGTTAAATCTATCATTGCCTGAAATAATTTGTTGTGTGGCATATTGAAGTGTGATCTCAATTTGTTCACAGTAGAGTTCCACTGATCTGAGTGCATTTTGCAGATCCTCTAGAGCTTGATCTAGACAATTTGGATCCTGATGCCTGCCTTGCAGGGTTAAAGATGCAAAAGCACGGTTGTAAAATGCAATTGCTGCCCAGCAGTCATCCCTCTGTATGGCTTTAGTGTACATCTCTATACTCTTGGCAAGATGTCCTGCTTTCTGAAGCTCATTGCCAAAGGCAGTGTAGTAGTGCAGGTTTGGCAACGGACATTCTTGTTGTTTAAGTTTTTGCCTTGCTTCATCCAGGTCTGTACTCAGTCTGTTTTTCAGGTCTGTGATAGAACTTTTCTTATCAAGGTTGGTGAGTAGCCACATACCCCAGAATTCATTTAGTGCAGACAAATCTGAATCTGCTGGCTTGTTGTTACTGCTTTTGTACACATCATCTAGTACATCTAGATACTGACAGAAGAGTTCTTGCTTGTTCTTTATCATTGGAATGTCATGCTCCAAGTAGCTAGCCAGTTGTTGATCAACTAAGTTGTCTCTGACTCCTTTAGCTATCTTCATTCCAGACTTGGATATTTTACTCAAAATGTGCAAAAGGAGCACAGACATGTCTTTGGATCTTTCAGTTCTAGGGCATGTTTGATATGATATCAGTTCCGTTCTGAAAAGATCTTGAAATAGTGAAGTTACATCTATTATATTTCCCATTAAATATATAAATTTATTTACCAAAACCTGTAACTGAAGTGGTCCTGGCAGATGACTGGAGCAGACAATGAGCTGAGCAGACCCAGGAGATCCTTGTCTTGCAGTGCGACCAAATGCCTGCACCTCCACACGAGCATTCTTGGGCAGGAAGGTCTGCACAACGAACAAACCTCCAGCTGCATCCACATGGTCAGAAACCTTAAGGTCTGCTCCACGACCTGCAAGGTTTGTTGCTACAATAACATCTCCTGCGTTAAGCTTGTTTTTAAAAATCACTGTATTGTCCATGTTGTTGTTAATGTAAAGTTTTTTGTTGGAGACTTTATCTGCAAGAGCATCATGGAGAACCCTGGCTTGATTGATGGTCTCACAGATGATCAAAACAGCTCTGCCCTCCCTATATGGTGTTGGGTTGGCTTGTGTCATGACAACATTGCAGATTTTTTCAATCCATTTTTCTTCATCATCAACAATCATTCCTCCAACCTCAAACAGTTTTCTGCGTTTGAATGAAGGTATCTGACAGGTTGTTATACCTTCATATATTTTCTGCAAAGTCTCAGTCTCTACTTGTTGGCCAAGAGTCCCAGAGATTCCAAAGATCTGGTCTTTATACTTCTGAAGCAAGCCAACATTAGACATATAGTTTGTGATCACTGTCATGTCACTCAGTTTGGATCCATGTTTCATTTCAAGGAACTGCTGTAGTCCATCTGACCATTTCATGAAGTTTTCAACAACACCTGTGCAGCTGTAGTCTACAGGGACTATTCCATGGGTCTCCATGATGTATTCGTGACCATTTTCCATTGATTTAGCATGGAATGCATTTTCAATCCAAACCCTTAGATTACAGTAGACCAGTTTTACCAGGAAGTCTGGGATGTAGATGTTACGTTTGTCTTTGCACAGTTTACATGGTGTAAAATGCAGATGATGTGCAACTGCTTTTTCTGCAGCTTTGAGTACACTCTCATCATCAGAATACATGTACTGACAGAAGCCTCCATTGAATAAAAGCAGTGGTATTCTTTGGCTTTCCTCACTTTCTCTTTGCTGCTCTTTGCTCAGTTCCTCTATTGTGCCATCATTGTTTTTGCGGTGCAGAGAAAAACGGCAAGCTGGGAAACTCCTCTCTGCTGTCTTAAAAAACTCAACCAGCTGGTGGACAGTTATGCTTTCTGTTTTCTCAGTTGAAAGGTTTAAATTCCCTCTGAGAGACCTGGCTGAGCCTTTTGACAGAATACCAACATCCTCAGCCATTTGAAGGATGGTGAACTTGTTAATATCTTTGGCTTCTGTTATGTTATCAAGCACAACTTGATGAAATTGGTATTTTTGTCCCACAGTCGTCTCTTTGTTAATCTTGCTGTATTGATTAGCAGTGGCCCATATGAATGCGAAGAGTGGGTTGAGATGCTGCAGAGCAGGCATATCAGTACTTAAATAGACCACATGATGACCCTTATCCAGCATCAGCGAGTCCACTTCATCCACAATTGCACATTGGAACTTCCTTTCCCCAAATATGTCCTGTCTTTGGAAGTGTTGTTTGAGCCAGTCTCCAGCAAACTGTTCCACTGTGCCATACACGACTTGGCTCTGATAGACCTTTTTTGACTCTTCTTGGCCTAGTTTGTTGATGTTGCAGTCAACACTGATTTTTAAAACATTATAAAATTTTTCCCATTCTTTCATATCTCTCTGTGCCAGAATTGGGGAGCTGGACATGATGTCTACTTTTTCTCCTCTCATGGCTCTAAGTGCTGCAAACATTGCCACAATACATGACTTTCCCTCTCCAGTCCCAACCTGAAGTAATCGCCCTGTTTTGGACAGAGCCATAAGACACAAGCTCACGATCTGTGTCAGCCTTGGTGTGAAGCGAGCTTTTTTTGCTGCTTGACAGATGATCAGCAAGTCTTTCTTCAAGCCACTCCTCAGTGATGAATTACTGTCCGATGTAAGATCTTTGTTAACTGATAATACAATGTCTTTCACATCAGCCAAAAGCTTTTCATCAATTTTGTTTAATTTGTGTTGATGGATTTCCTCCAATATTTTGTCCAGTGTCTTCTCTGTGTCATCATTTAAATGTTTCTTTAGGTCATCATCTGTTACTTTCTTGTCTTGGACAAGCTCAACAAGTGTCTCTCCTTTTTGAGAAGTCCAACTAGGAGTGATATAATTAATCTCTATATGGTGCAATATCCTCAACATCCACAACAGGAAATTTGATCTGTCATTTGTTGAAGTTGACTCAAAACGTTTCATAAGGGCACTGAACAATTCAACAGCATCTTCTGGGCTCCATTTGATATTTGCAACCAGTCCTTTAAGCTTGTCTAAGAGGTGGTTTTCATTGTCATTCTGAGAAAACCCACAAGCAATGAGGTGACTTGTGAATCTGTCAAACGACCATTCATGAATGCTGGGATCTGTGTCAGATTCATCCATTTCTTCAAAGAGAATAACTGTGCAAAAATAGATATACTATGTATTAATATAATATAATGTACATATAGATGTACACAAATATAGGATGTTGATGTGGGAAATAAAATACAGGTTTTACTAGAATTCATTCAATTATGAATGTCAACAGTTTTAATCACCATTGATTATATTGTGATAGTAGTCTAGTACTCACCTGTTAAGTTGAACGATGAACGATGTCTAGGAGAGCTGAAATGATCTGCAGCCTGAGCATTTGATTCTTTTATTTGCTTTGTTTCTGTTTCGTTTTCACCAACCTTGCCCGAGCACGCCCAGATGGAATTTTTCTCCATTCCTTTCGATTCATATTTGGACTTATAATAAACCAGTTTACTTACAGTAACCGCTGAAGGCAGTGCGAAACATCCAGCTAAAGGGCATTCATTCCATGTTTTCCCCAAAACACTTGTCCTTCAGTTCTGCTACATTTACACAGGTGTGACAAAAAAAATATTTATTAAACAGGTCAAGTTAGTATGGGGTATCCGTGCATACAGCCTAAACGTATTATACTACCTTAAAACTATAAACACGTATACTTTCTTTTATTTATTTCATCATAAATATTATTATTCTTACTATATGAACACAGTTAACATAATATCCTTGTGTAAATATGTATGGGCCAGCCTAAAAACGGCCTTAACACTATTTCTGTCTGTATACTGATCTGTGTGATATGTGCAACGCAGCAATAACTGAAAAATGTCATGTGGCAGGATGTTTGGCAAAAGTCACACAATGTCCTGGAAAATGTCTGGCTTTTTGTTTACCGAAAAAAAATCCCCTACATGCACCAGTGGTTCCATTGTGGTTTTTCTTTCACTTCTTGAATCACATTGGTGCCGTGGTATTAAATTATACTGTGAAAATCATAACATCATAAAATGTGTTTTTTTCTGATTATATATCTGCGCACTGTGCCTAAACATTAAATATTAAATTACATGTAAGATTATATTTACATGTAAATAATTTTAAATGATTGTGGCTCAAGCTTGTTTTATACAGAGCAGCTTTTGTGGAGCTTCTGCCACCTCCTGGACAATCATGTTACAGCACTACAGTATTTGCCACCAACTGTGAAGAAAATAGAAGACATTTCATGTATTAGTATGCATAAAATGTACAATAACTTATAAGATAATAACTTTATACCTACAGTTGCTGCTAAAAAATAAACCCATGTTTCCCTGTGGTCACTATTTCAAGAACTCTTTAAAAAAAAATCATAGGAGTTTCACTAACTGACAGTCCAACTAATGTCCTTGCATTATTTACTTGTCACTTGTGTTATTGTTTTGCATGTGTGTTCAAGGTGCAGTTCAGTTCAGTGAGGAGTGACTGAGGGCACCTGCATGAAGCTGTGGGCTGCCTGGGTCTACAGTAAGTGGCTCCTTCATCTGCCCTCACTCTCTCTCTCAACTCCCTGGCACAAGATCCCAGACTCTGTTTGTGTTCTTGCTTTGCCCTTCGTTTTGTAAATAAATGTTATTCGTTTAGCATTTAACTGGGTGTTTTGTGTTGCGGCTATGACACTTGACATGATAGCCTAATATATAATATAAGAGTAAAAGAGACTTGTGAGAATGCTTCTCTTTTCCTTGGCATCTCATTTCTGAATAGCACAGTGATTCAGCAAATTCATGTTGATGTATTTGTTTGGTTTCGTGCATCACAGTTCATTCATGTTTCTCCATCTGTCAGCACAGAGCTTCTTCACGTTGACGCACTGGACCGCTCCACCCGGTCGGGGAGGGCGAGGACAACCGGTCGGTTCGCATTGACATAGTTGTAGTAGTTGGGGGAAAGGTAAACTAAAGGAAGACGGGAAGTGGTGAAGCTTTCAAAATAACGGCGAAAATGTCTCACTTTTAACGATTTCGGAGGGATTTTGGAAGGATGTTGATGATGTGGTTACAACACATCCCAGGTAATACTCCATGGTGACTGATTTTAGTCACACCAAAGTCATTCAGGGCAAGGACAGACCGATCGAACCGAGCATGCGCAAAACTGGATTTTATTTTGAAAACTGCCGTTCCGGATGTTCAAGCAATCACCGCTGCAGACTTAACAAGGATGCGTCAAGCTGGGAGATAATTAGCCTACCTGTTGATCCCGGAGACAAATCGGTGCATTTCAGTGCAAAAGAAACGTCATATTCTACCGGATAAATCTCACCTGAGGACAAGGATAAACTGTTTTTGATGAATGAGTGATTTTTAAACCAACGTAACATCATGAGAGGAGATACAACTACGGTGAGTCTTGGAAAGTTTATGAATGTTAATGTTATATAGGGTGTTCAGATGAAGAGAGGGACGTTTTTTTTGTTTTTTTTAATTGAATTGTTTGTGTGAGCGTTTGAAACATGATTTATTATTTTCTTTTCTGATACCAATGTTTATTAGGAGGATGGTATGGAGGATGGCGAGCATGGATCGCGTGCGGCAGCAGCAGAGAGTGCTGAGGAAAGACGACCTGTGAGTAGGCTACGTTTAAATTGAGTCAGTGGAAGAGAATAATGGAGTTTTAATGGTGTTTGTATTGTATTTGATTCTTAACGCCACTGCAATCACTGCCTAAATTCCTCCTTCCCCTTTTACGTACTGCATATTTGACATGCTGTCCATACAATCTAGTAAACAATCTAATCAGTGCAGGACATGTGGGACAGTGTGTTGTCTGTACTGTTTATTGGCACACTAATTATTTACATCTATGCTTTGTTTCAAATTTGTCAAGGCAAAGAGAGCTGGGCAGCCAAAGCAAAGTGCCATGATGTCAACTGTTCTGAATGTGTTTGCACTGTCATGTCATTGATTGATGGATGTCCTTTGCACAAGTATAGAACAGAAAGAATCTGGTGTTGTCACATAAAACAGTTTGACTTCATCGTATGGATTTCCTTACATTTCCTTCCTTAGATGTTATATTGAATTACCTCTAGTAATGTTGGGGAGATTCAGCATGTTTTCAATATGGATCCATAACCTGCTACATTTAGTTATTGATCACAGCCTTCAGAGAAATGTCTGAAAAATATCAGACACCAACCAATATCTACTTGGAAGGCTCATTGGCAACAAAGAAAGGTTGACAGTTTATGATTTCCCATGTGTCTTCTTCAGAGTATCACAACACTACAAAATATGCTGAAAAAGGTTTCACAGAGTCCCTTCCATAATCAATACAAGGTGAGAGGCTACACGCACACGCACACACACACACCCACTTGTGGTATGGAGTTACACACTCGCATATAGTACGCAACATACACACATAAACAATTTTTTCCATCTTTCTCTTCCTCAGACTCTTGTTTCATCACCCTCTGATTCCAGTTGGATATCTGTGAATGAATCTCAAAATAAACAGGTTAGAAAGCGCTGATGGCAACCGCTTTAAATTCTGTATCTGTATATAAATATATGTATAAATTCTATATATGTTTTGGAAATTTGATGAATAACAATTAAACTTTCACCCACGTATTATTTACTGTATTTGTAAGACACTCCCAGTAAAATCAGCTTCTTTGAGCACAGTAGTAACAGCAAATGTGTACATTCTGGTTGGCTCTCAAACAAACAGCAAGTCTTAACATTTTTTTTAAGGCTTCAACAATCGGGAGCATTTTCACATTTGTGTTTACATTTTTAACAAGTGGCACATGACGTTCATATCTGACTAACAATGCGTGAAAAGCGTGATGCGTGACTTCCCACGCTTCACTCCATAAATAGGTTTTTAACAACACTGACTTTTGTTCCACAGGATGTTGAGTTCCTCAGTAATCTCTCAGCTGCTGCGACAGACAAGACGGATAACTACCAGTCACACTTGGGACAGGTGAGGTTCAGGGTTGGTGCAGCACTTAAATTAATTACATAATGGTATAGCTAAGAGAAGCTGCACCCAAGATTTAGCTGAATTGCCTCGAAATATGTTAAGTCTTATCAACACAGATCTTCTTTGTCCTCAGAATGGATTTAAGACAGAGGATAATCATCTTCATTCTACAGCACAGGTTAAATCCACACCCTTCCTCTCATTTTGCTCTTTGATCAATCACACTGAATGTTATCGTGACATCTTTGTAAGTGTGTTTGTGTATGAGCAGATTGCCTGGGGAGACTTTTCTATTAATAAGTTAATTTATTATCAGTGAGAAATCATTCTTGTGTTGCGTTTAGATTGAACCTGAATCAACTGTACCAAAAGTACCTCCTAAACCAGTTTTCAGATCACTCCCAAAGCCGGTTCACCACATACCAAAAGATCCATGTTTATAGAGATGACTGTGATTACTTAATCAGAAATTGATGAGTCATCATGTGAGACTTTTCGATTGATTAATTAAAGTAAATTTATTATCAGCATAAGAAATGGCATTAAAAAGCTTTTGGTTGTGCTGGCTCAAACCTGATATGAATATATAGTTGTAGGTCTTCTACAGGGATGTGTGAATAAAAATTAAATGAAATATTCAAGCTCTCTTGAAACAGTTTTACCATATTGTTATGAAAAACAACTACATGATTATTCTGCTCTCATCCTTGCGGACAAAACTTAGATTTAAACTTCCCCATGTAATAGGCTGCCACTTCTCCAAAGATCTCCATTGTATAACATTTCTTGTGTGTCACTGTCCGATTCTTCAGAATGAAGAACAGGCTCAACTGCATTTAAGCCTTCACATGTTTTTAGATGCTCAAGTAACTGAGTTTGAGAAATCTGTCAGTGGTCTTAGTGAAATCTGACACTCAGCATCTAACACTTTCTTCCTTTCCATTTACCTTTCTTTCTTTATCAGAATGGAGTCAATGGCAGTTCGGCCAGGGTGAACCCATTTTATGCGCATCATTTGGTAAGGGATTTTACAACATCACCTCATCCGAACAATAACTTTTTGTTTTTTTATTAGGTTGTCCCTGATGACCTTTTGCTTTTTTATCAGGAGTCAAATGGCAAAGATTTCATAATGGAGGCCATAGGAGTGGAATCTTCAGAAGGAGCCAATCTCTGCACTATCCTTGCCCCACCACCTGAATTTCAGAGTACACCTCTGGATGTTCAGCCAGAAGTTAAGACTCTTGAAAATGGATACAAGTTTTCTGAGCCTCAGAAGGACCTATTCCAGAGCTTCACCCACAACCATGTGCAGGACCTCTTTCATACATCGACTTTGACCACAAACACATCTGCCAATGGTCATTTTGATGATGAAACTCTGAATCCGCCAGATTTATTTATGAAAAATCTCCCTCAAACACAGAGCCTCTCCAACTTCTCCTTGCACTCGAAAAACTCTGAACTCTTTGAAGGTAAAGTGGATGATCTTCTCCAGGCTGCCCAAGGAGAGGATTTTACCCACACAGCACATGCTAACCCCTTTGATAAAACTCCCAGCAGTCTTGAGAACCCATTCATATCTTCTTCAAACAAGGTGGAGGATCTGTTCCAACCTTCACAGTTTACGGCAGTGAACCCATTTCACACTTCTTCCACCAATGAAACAGATTTGTTTCAAGCTGTTTCAACCAATACTGAGGAACTCTTCCATGTTAAGAAGAATGAACAAGATCCCACTACAAAAGAGAATGGACGTTCTGGCTTGTCTTTTCAGGAAAGTCAAGATTTACTTTCATCTCCATTCGAAGTCGATCCATTCGCAAGCCCAATTTCAAGGGATTTATTCCAAGACGTCTCCAGTTTAGAGGACCCATTTGGTACAACTCCCTCAAAACCATATGACCCTTTCCAAGATGGGTCAAGTGGGACTATAGACATCTTCCAACCATTTGCCTTGAAGAATAGCAACAAGGATATATTTGAGATAACTCCCAAAACACCATCTCTTAACAGTACACCAGAACTGAAGCTGGATATGCTATCATCACCAGATCTCTCTGAAGCAAAGCCACTAAAATCTCCTCCAGCTGTCAAACCAAAACCTTCCCACAGGCCATGGGACATCATGTTGACCACTCCCCAGGGAACCAAGCATGATATTCTTCAGCCAACACCCTTCAGTCAGGCCAACAATCTACCAGTGTCACCCAGTCCGTCACCAACTGAGATGACTCATGTACGTGAGAGTTAACATTCCATGTATGCAATATTATGCAATATCTTACTTTAATGTGTTTGCCTTGGAGGGTTCAACTGAAGTGTAAGATGCATCTGAATGACAAATGGCTTCCGAACTTTCCCATTAATACAGCATGCACTTTATACCTTTTTTTTCATAATCTAATTTGCAGGTTCCAACCTTCAAACGTCCACCAAAGCCACTTCCTCGAATTAGACCACCCAGGACAGAAAAGCCAGCAAGACCAGAAAAGCCTCCCACCCCGGTCAAACCTGTATGCAACAAACACAGTTTAACATAATCTTATTAATTACCTGCTTTTTTTTCCCAATGCACTTTTTCTAACTCATTCTTGTGTTGTGTTTAGATTGAACCTGAATCAACTGTACCAAAAGTACCTCCTAAACCAGCTTTCAGATCACTCCCAAAGCCAGCTATTCGCCACAAACCAAAAACTCCAGTACGTATGCTGTTCAAGTTTGACCTGTGCAACAGTATGTTTAGAGAGATGACTGCAATTACTTTAAGAAACTGATGAATATTCATGTGTGGTGGTGAGTATGTGTACAGTAGTTATCAAGATGTACTGTGACAAAAAGTAATTTTAGTTTGCATATATCTCTTTTACAGGAAAGTGAACCGGTGGACGCTGAGAACTACATGGTTTTTGAGGACGTCCTGCTTACTGGACAGGTCTGAGTTGACATTGGGGGCAAAAAGTAACCATGAACAAAAGTTAATAAAGAGGGAAAATCAATTTTCAAATATTATGGCATCAATGCTTATTTGTCCAACCAAAACTTAAATTGCCCTGAGGACAAATAACCCTTCTTGAATTAAACGATACAGGTATGTTGGATGAAATAAACAACATAAAGGCAGTTTTGCTATCGCTTCCTTACTATTAAAGCTACGAATGTAAAGTGTGTAGGTAATACAGGAAAAAAAACATATCACATGATACAATACAACTGTCTGTATATAACTTTGTATTACTGAAATCCCAAAACAGGAAAGGTGTGTGGAAGACTGGCCTGAAGACAGTCCTCAGCTTAACCCTGACTTCAAACCAGTAAGAAAAGATTTAAAACAAATTTAAGTATTTATTTAACACTTGCTCATTACTTATTAGTTTCTCACTAATAGGTTGGCATCATTGGTCAAACTCTCAACAATGTTCTCTATGCAGTAATCAAAGACATTTCAGCTGATGAATGTTTTTTCTTTCTTTCTTTAAGTCTGGAAAATATAGACTACGGCGAGAGTCACTGAGGGTAAAAGGCAGTTCAATTTTCTAGTTGTTCCTTCATCTAACTGTTAATTGTTAGTAGAGAAGAAGAAATAAATGAACACTTTATTCTCTCAGGTGAAGACAGACTCTGACGGTGGAAGCGCTGATGATCAGGATCCCTCTGAATGTCGGAGCAAGGTACAGTTGCCTAATAGACATTTCGTGAATGCCATTTAATTTATTCTTCCAGAAAATGGTTTCATTTTGGGTAAACATTTATTGCAGAAAAAGGACAAGAAATTCAGAATGTCACTTGTATCCACAAGAGGATCAAAGGTAAGCAAAATATTGCAAACTGACAGCTTATCTGCTTTGATTGTTTGATTGTGTCTTTATACATTTAGCAATACAATGGTAATGGTTTTTAATATGTAGAAGTTTCCTGATGAAACAAAGGAGGGGAAGAGCAGGACACTACCTCGTAAATCATCACAGGTAAAAAAAAAAAAAAAATCATTACCAAGCAAAGTCTTAACACATTTCTACACATGTGATATGATACATATCAGTGTTTTTAAAAGTGCATTTGTTTTTCAGGAGTATTTTTCAGAGTTGCACATGAGTGCAGGAGAGATTAAAGATGCAGAGCAGAATGGGATAGAGTACAAAGTACGTAGTAGATTTTTTTTTTTTTTTTTTTTAAGTAGTGTGCTTTCTGTATTTAAGATTATGTTGTGTTTTTTATATGTATAATATATATATGATTAGTAACCCTGTGGTGGTCTTTTTTTGAAACCAGAAGAAACATCTGAAGACCAAAGTGAGCCAGGTACTTCGTAGAGCATCCACATCTTCTTTCATACTAGAGAGAAAGCACATGAAAGAACATTTACCAGAAGAATCAAAGGTAATGTATGTCATGTACAAATGCATGGCTTCAAGGATATTAAATATCTTCTACTTAAAGAGGAACTATGTAAGTCCGGTGGCTTTTCCGCTGTTTTGCTAACCCTCCTCCTGGCCATGTGCATTTGTTTACAACAAATCTGGCCAGAAATCAATCAATAGATCAGTAGATAACGTTATATATCATAAACAATGTTACGGGGAGTATATTTGTGTAGTTTAATCTGTCATAAACAAGAGATTACGGGTTACGGGTTTGTCTCGCAGTGCGCAGAAACGAGAGGTAGGACACCAGCGGCCCCGATCATGCAAGGTTGACACATGGAAGGCAGAGAGCCTCCATTCTCCCTGTAACAAGTTAGCCATTTATTAATCACAATTACTCAGAAGCTGTTACATTAAGGTAAAAATGAAGCATATTAAACTACAATGCTGCATAGTTCCTCTTTAAATCCCCCATGTGTAAGTTTTCATGCTGTGTATTAACAAAAATCGATTATTTCATTCAAAAGCTGTTAGATTTTGTGGATGTGCATGCAGTTTCTATAGTTTTTCATAGACATGACTACTGTCTTCTCTTTAATTCCACTACAGGATGATGAGGCCAATAAGAAAAGCAGCCGCAAGAAGAACTCACTCATTCGACGATGGTCAGAGGTAAAGCATCTGCAGTCTGCCAAACTGTAGAAAGCACATGTATCCAATTCATACTGCCGCCAAAGCTTTAAAAACAGCAGTATGTTGTTATGTAATAGTTCTTAATGCAGTGTCTTTTTCAACAGGATACAATGTATAATGATAGTGCTGATAAAGGTGAAGAGAAAGAGGAGGATGAAGCCCATCATGGAGAGGTAACACACTCGCTCGATTTGTATACTTTTGTTATGCTGATGTTAGATAACCGAGCCAACAGTGGTGATTTACAGCCTTGCAAAATGCATGACACTTGAACCCAAAGAAGTGGAGTTACATACTTTAAATTCTTTCATTCTGTTTTTGACTGAGGGAAGTGTGTGCATGAAAGAAAGCACTCTTAATACTTATTTATTTATCATTTACCTACTTTAGTCTCTCCAAAGGAGAAAAAACAAGATGAAAATTCAGTTTGTGCCACACAGAGGATTTGCCATCACTAAAAAGGTATGTACAGTTTCTACAATATATTCAATCCACATTATATTGTACATATGAAAACGGTGATGTCTGCATATTGCTTTTCTGTCCAGTCTGATGATGAACTGAAGGGAGCTCATGGATACACACCTCGTAAGGGCTCACAGGTATGACTACACAAATGGATATTGTGGATTTATACAGTATGAGCATGGTTTGCTCGTAAGCTGTGTGTGTGGTGTGAGGATGTTATGTGCTCAGTGTTTTTTTTTTTTCCTTCTGGAGAAATCATATGATTAAATTTACGGTGCACATGGCTACACACAGCATAAACTGGGCTACTAAATACTGTACACTCAAGATAATCACAAGGTCACTCCCTTACTGAAATATAAGCAGTCCGATTGGGGATTGGTTTATGTAGTGGCACAGATTGAGAATTTCTTTTACTTGGAGTTACTGTCTTTAATATACTATAATTCTGACACTGATTGTTTGTCTACATGTAAATTACAGTTTAATATT
This sequence comes from Trachurus trachurus, assembly GCF_905171665.1. Taxonomy (NCBI): domain Eukaryota; kingdom Metazoa; phylum Chordata; class Actinopteri; order Carangiformes; family Carangidae; genus Trachurus; species Trachurus trachurus. Next base: position 14,525,620 of record NC_139909.1, on the reverse strand, counting down.
TCTCTCTCAGGATGATGCTTTTGAGGATGCAGAAGAGATAAAAGATCATCAGTCCTCAAGCAAGGTATAAGACTTGTCTGAATGTGGTTGTAGATTTTAAAATGGTGGATATTTTGTAGTTATGTATCTATGCAGAAGAGGTTTATTAATGTTCCTGATATGTCTGCTATAGTATGAGTAACAGTTGTTTTGAACGTGGTGTTTAGGCTGCTTTCCTGGATGACAATCACTTACAAAAACCAGACCATTTTTTTCCTGGACTAAATGTAGTAGAGGATGCTTATGGAATTGAGGACTGCAAACCTGTAACCATTTTTCCATTAATTCTCAGATTTTCATTGAACGTTTTGTTGCGTAATTTCTTTTCATTTAACTTTGGCTTTTGCCTTCCATCAACAGAAGAAACCAATGAAGAAAAAAAATCTGCATGCAGTTCAACGAAGCTCTAAGGTAAATGTCAAATGTTTGACTTGCTGAGGAAGATGGTAGATGTGTTTTGCTAAGTGGGGGTTTATATGTTACCAATTTGTCCAAATATTTCAAATTAGGAGGACATGCTGCAATATACCAAGCCTCAGAAAAAGAAGAGCAGCCTCTCAGCAGAGGAGTTAAGTGATGAAGAACTGAACGGGATGGACGACTCTATGCAGGTTTCTTACAACTAAAATTGTTATTTTATAACTTATACATTCTAATTATACTAGTAACATCATGATTTGTTTATTTCCTTTGAAGGATTCCAAACATAAAGGTCTTAATCCTGCTCTGATCGGATTCAGCCACCGTGTGCCTCGACCGCCATCCATCGTATGTTTCATGTAGAATGTAAGAATTGCACATTATTATGTGCCTTAGTTTCTGTAGTCTTGGCTTCATATCTGTTATATATTTCAGTACGACACCTTTGCTGAGGAAGAAGAATTCATAAGTCCAGAAGACATGTATGATGATGAAGAAGATGAACTGGAAACCTGCAAACCGGTATTCCAGTCAACCTGGTGTTCGCCTTTGCTGCTTCCATCTTTGTTGTTTATAATGTTATTGCCAAAACTGTTTGTTCTCTCTTTAACAGAAAAAGACATCAAAGCTTAAAGGCTTCAAAAAATACAAATTGAAGGTTAGTCCATGCAATCAAAATCTATTTTTGCTTGGTTGTTAGTCCGGTCAGATCTTTAAAAACAAGAGAGTGACATTCTTCTTTCCATGGTGTTTTGTCTGGCCAGGGCAAAGCCAAGCCTGCAGAGTGTGACGACCTACCAGGAGCTACATGTAGTGACTTCATGTCAGAAGCAGCTAAGGTTAGTTCACACCAGCAGGAAAATAAGGAACGACCGACTAGCGATTCCCATGTGACCTACTTAGCCAAACCTTGGCATCGTTCTTGGATTCTTTAGGCAGTGATTACTATTATAATGGCACATCTTAAAGCTTTGGACATGCTTGATCATCAGCGGGCTCTAACCAGTTTTTAAATGACGCACTTTTCACTATTTATCCAATATACTTCCTTATCTTAGATCATCATGTGGCTGTAACTCAACAACAATAATTAAGCTGATCAACTTGATTCTCATGACTCTGACAGCATATTTTGTTTTTGTCTAAAATTTTCCATTGGCTCAGACCTGACTAGTGCTATGGAAAATCACATCTCCAATCAGACTGAAAGTAAAATACTGTTCTGTGTTTACTGACTGCAAGTACCTACAGTATGCCTGTATACAGTATATTGTACTTCTTGAGATAGTGTAGAACTTTCAGTGGGGAAGTTTTGTGTCTTGATGTCCTAAAGTATTAACATGCACCTAGGAAAAGTCGATACCTACTTAAGCAATGTATCATGATTAAATAAGTATTTTTTTATTTATATATCACCCTTTATAGTATGAGTACACAGAGTGCTTAACAGTATACAGATAAAACCATGATTCAATTATGTGCTAATAAACTTATTTACAGTACTGTGTTGAGATTGCAGTATTCAATAGAATTGGTATTGGTGTAGATTAAATGGGAAAACTATTTTTGTCTGAACAGTTCTTATGCAGAGAAGCTCTTAGTGCATTATTTACACAAGATGCCCTTTGAATTCAACTGGTGATTGAGAAACACCATGTTGTTGTTTTCCACCATTGGCTTGGTTATCTTTGTCTCTGTGTATCCTGATGGGACACATTCCTTTTGACATGTGACAAAGCTGGTTCAGCAACATAGACTGAACATGTAATGCCAGGTTTTGATGACTGGGAGACGGGAGAATATGCTGTAGAAAAACATGCAGCAAAGACCTACCTACGTAGTCATGGCTTGTTTTTGTTTTCTTTCTTTTTTTGCATACTCCCTTCCCCTCAACCCTAATTTAGGCGGAGTGGCTGGCTGCTCAGCAGGATGAACGTGCTATGGCTGGTTTGGAGGATGAAGACGAAGAAGGGGTTGGTTTTCTTTAATGATACACTCACATAGTCCATTCCATCACCACGTATGGGCCATCATGATTACTGTATGTTTGTTGTTTTGGTCACAGGACACTGACAGTTTGATGGAGTGGTGGAACACTGTGGAACGTGAGTCACTGTCAAACTTACCTTTAAGTACCAGATTCAGATAACAAACTAACACTCAAATGTATTTTTAAACTTCACCAACCCCTGTTGCTTGATTGTATTTCAGAATGGGATGAGGTGCCATCAGACGATGAGAGTACAGTCATAAAAGAGGATGAGTCCAAGTACGTCTGTTTATGAATTTTGGGGTAGTGGAGGTTCTGGGATGCCGCCAAGGGATTTGCTTTGGTGTTGCTTTAATAGACCAATAGAACAATTATGGCAGTGGAAAATGTGGATTTATGGCTGATTTCTATACTTTTTCAAAAAAGACAGTAGACAAATAGACAAAAAATAATAAATTAAGAAAAAGAAAAACATGGAAATTGTAAGCAATATCATCTTTCTGTATTAATATCTAACTGCAAGATGAAAGGATTTTTGGGGTGTTTATTATGGAGAACCATATTTAAAGGTACGGCTTCCTTTAACATAATATTGTTTTGACTCCCAATGAAATCCTAGGTCATTCACTATCTTGGCGGATAAAGTTCACCGCGGCCTTCGTGTTTTCAACAAGGTCTTCACAGAGCGAGCAGAGGTCCTCTGGCAGTACGTCATTACGCTCCACGCCATTGCCGATGACATCAGTGACTTCCACCATAAAGCCAAAATCGCTGGCATTACAGGTGGCACCACGACTGCTGTGGGTGGTGTGGCGGCCATCACTGGTCTGGCTCTGGCACCCTTCACCTTTGGCGCCTCTCTGTTGGTTACAGCTGTTGGGGTGGGAGTGGCAACAGCTGGTGGAATTACCTCAGCCTCTGCTGCCATTTCTGATAATGTTAATAACATACAAGACCAGAAAAAGGTATGTGTACGATGTCCCATGTGACTTCGACACAAGAGCATCATCTCATCATGAGTTTTACCTTAGCTTTCTCAGTGTTTAAATCGAGATCACTGTCTTTCTTTGCTAGGTGGAGACGGTACTGAAGGAGTATGAGGCTCATCTGCTGCACATTGGGAAGATCCTTCACTTCATCAATCAGGGCTTATACAAACTACGAGGCCATCCATTCCTTAGGTCTGGTACCCAACACTACTCTGAAGACTGGGAGATCCGCAGGGCCGTCCAGACTATCGGCTTAGTTGACTCACCTGTGATGCGAGCAACCGAGGTAACAGATGAAGCTGTAGCGTCAGTACAAGGACTCTTCAAAGGCATGGACCGGTACTTCATCAAAGATTCCCGGGAGATGAAGAAAAGCTGCAAGAAAGAGATGGTGAGTAAAATAAAGGAGCTGGCAAATAGACTGAATGAAGCAATTGTGGAGCTCAACACCATCAGAGAGGAGCTACAGGAATCTACAGGAAACATATGAGCAAAACCCTGCATGATGTCACTTTGGACATAGTTATGTCTCAAAGATCACCAACACCCCCTCCTGGCTAAATAGGGGAACTGTCAGTACAGAAGAATTTCCTTAACATTAGTGATAACAGCAGAACCTGGTTATGTACAGATTAGAGTATATTCTTATAATTCTAGTCCACTGCAGTAATATGAAGATTTTTGTTGTATTTCTATTATATTTTAATATTTGTGTGCACTGTGAATTACTCTGTAATTCAGAGCATTGTTTAATTTTAATAAGATGTTTTATGACATAAATGTGTAGCTATTGGCATTTTGATTGAGTTCATTTGTGGAATGAAAATTACTGTGGTCAGTTTATTACAGGCTTGTGTGTGTGTATATATATATATTATGAGTAGTCTTCTTTAAATGTAATAGTTTCATATATTTTAAATAAAATTAATGTTGTAGATAAGGGAATTTATTTGTATTAAATCACTGTATGGGATTTCTTGTCAGAGTTAATTATTTTTAATGTTTCGTGCAATATTTGGACAAAATAAAAAATATTTTGTACAGTCCCATTGTCCCGCAGCACCAGTTTGGTAAAGCTCCTTACAATCTTACTGACGGTGCCAGTGCTAAATTAATTTGCAGTATCAGACGAGGCTTCCAAAGTAACACAGCTATTTGTTGCCAATCTGGTGGTAACATATTTCCATTCGGTGTAACATGTCACCATCTAAAATAACTGCAGAAATATGCTGGCTTTCATTTGGATATTGGTTTATAGGGTAATTTGTGTCACATAATGCAGAGTCAATATAATCTTTAACAAAATTGGAGACACTTTAAAAATATGTTTGTATGTGTGCATACTGTTAAAATGTTCATACCTTAATTATTTGTAACCTGTATGTGCCATAATGCCTTCATTGTATGTCAAAGAAAAGCTTAAGAAATATTTATGTTTCTTTAGACTGGCAAACATTTGTTTTGAAATATATTTTGTGGATGCAAGTAGAAATCTTGTAGGCAACTGTGAAATTGAATTATTATTTAAGGCATAATACTGAAAATAAAATACAAATATTTTAATTGAAATGATCTATTTTAAGTATCTGTTAAAATGCAGTGCCCATTCCTGTTTTGATTGTTCAGATTAAATTAAAATCAACCTGACAATTAGGTGTTCATTATCTTAATAAATGTCAAACATTCATTAGAATAACTAGGCTATTATATTTAATGTTTGACATTTATTAAGACAGTGAACATACCATAAATAAAACAAATATTCAGTTTAGAAAAGGAACAGTACGGAGAGTCAACATTCTAGACAAATTAAAAGTAAAACTGTCAAACACACGGAACAAAACAAACCTCAGAGCGCGGCCACGCCCTCATAGGCCCTCAGGTAACGGGAAACAGGTAAACCAGGACAGGGCGGTTTTCCCGAACTATTCTGATCTTTGAAGAAGACCGTGAGGCGCTTGCATACTCGCTCTTTGACGCCCTCTATCCGCTCATTTTTTGCTTTTTAAACTTTCCGTGAAATCAGAGCAGACAAGGGACACACTATACTCGGTAACACCCAGTAATCCAACTCTCGGAAGGCTCGCCTCGGTTTTGGTCAAACCGGTCTGACTTCTCCGTGTTTTGAAGGGGACGTGAAGGACTGACCCGTAGCCTGCGACTTTTAGAGCTCGTACACTCGCGTCGTTGCTTTGCAACTCGGTGTTTTTCCCTGTCAGGTCCTATTTATGACTCTACTCTGAGGTAGGCACCCTGCTCATTTCATTGTGTGCTGCTCGCGTTTGTGTTACCAAACATTCCTGTGAAGTGGTGGACACAATGCCCAGCGCAGGTCGGCACTGTGACGTTGTTTTGAAGTGACAACGACACTATCAGCCAAACCGTGTTCAAAATTCTGCCCAGTTTAAGGTTTGATGCCCTCAGCGCATTTACACGTCGCAGACAGCAACTTAACGTGTTACCCTCTTAATTCAACACCGGTTTCAATTCGTCTAGTGCATGTTCATTGTTCACCAAAGGGAACTTACTATAACTACTTCTGCTATTCGCCAGCTGTGATTCACACTTCCCACAACTAATGAATGGACAATGCGACAAAAACACGTGTACGTTTGATCATGATGAATGTGATGTTGACCGTTTTTTTCCCCAGAAAGCAAAGGTTTTCTCAAAATTACTCAACAAACATAACAACTCGTTTTTCAAGTGTATAATTTGACGTAGTGCATAAATAGTTTAGTTTTTATACGGAGTTTGGTGTGTGGGTCTGTCATGAGAAAAGTTTAACTTTGACTGCTTTAAATATCCATTATGCTGAAAAATTTGTCATTGCCTCCTGGTTGTCAGTTTATATTTATTAAGAGCCATGTTTTTTCTCCTTTCCTCCTGATATTTTTAAGCCCTATAGTATTTCAGCATGAACATGTTCAGAAAAGACAAGGGCTCTTCAGTCCAGACTCCACTGGAACCCCCAAGACCCAGAAAGGAGGTATGTAGACACAATCACAGTATTGTCGGAATATTTTCTTTATGTGAAATTGTGCCATTAATTGAGGCCATTATACATAGGAGTTGGACAATCCAGTCACACACAGCCTCGACAGACAGGATGCAGGAGTTAATGCAACCCCACAGGTAAATGGTCACTCGTAAATACAATAAATCAAAATACAGTCAAAAGTCACTCTCTTCACATTTTTGGCTGTAAAAAGTGTTGTGAGAAAACAACAATGAGGTCACAAATTAGTTTAACCCAAAGGCCTAGGATGAGAACAAGCCACAACTTTGTAAGATGGCCTTGAGCTCACCCATATCTTTTTTTTTTGTTTTGTTTTCCGGTTTGTGTCTGCAAAAATTATTTTAAACACTTAATTATTGTTGCACAGTTTTTTTTGTTTGTTTATTTTTAATTATATTTTGTTGTAATCCTCAGAGGACTGGTGTAATGGGAGTTATGCAGAAGGTCAATCCATTCAAGTCTAGCAATCAGGTAAAACCATTTTTAATTTTCAGTACCAGTTTGGGTTTAATGAAATCATGTGGTAGCCTACCATGTCTGTGCTTTCTTTAGGTTTCCTCCACAGTCGGCAAAGCACCCTCTTCAGAATCACTAGAACAAGGGACAGACTCCTCACAGGTGAGAGGAATTCAATTATAACTGTTGCAGTAATTGCCTTATCATTGATATGGCAATACATCTTTTAAGAGGTGTTTCCTTGTCTGCTGTTACCCACCAAGTGGTAAACTCTGGTTTAAACAGTAAGATCAATACATACTTGTATTTCAGAACCCTGGAATGCTGAAAGGGGTCATGCAGAAGGTCAACCCATTCAAATCTACCTCCCAGGTAGCCACAGCATTGTCTGCATGTTACAATGGTTATTATTAGATGTTCATTGTGAGACAGTGGGGTAGATTCATTTATTTTATTTTTTTTGTTTTTTTTCCACAGGTCTCTAAAGCTCAATCTTCAGAGTCGCTGGAACAGGGACAGGTTTCAGACTCTAATCAGGTTGGTTAAATATCATGACTTGATACAGCAATTTCTAGTCAAATTCAGGCTGATTAAAAGGTTTTAAGGCCCTCTTTAGTTGAACCAGATTATTAAACTCCTAATTTGAAATGCAAACTGTGTCACAAATACATCTTTTGTTAAGGCTTATAAGAATTAAGCTGTCAAAGGATTTCAAAAAAACAACAGCCATGGGAAAAGAGCTAGTAAGATGGAGTGGTTAAAAAATGTGTTGATTTTCACTCTAGATATGAAAATAGATTTTTACTCAGTGGTGCACAGGGTAACATTGTGTTGTTGTGTTTCAGAACCCTGGTATGTTGAAAGGAGTAATTCAGAAAGTCAACCCCTTCAAGTCTTCCACACAGGTACAGGTACTGCCTCTGTAAAAGACAGGAAAATTGACCAAAAGATTTGACTGTTGAGCTGATCTTGTGACTAGAACAAACCAATCAAGGAGATTGATTAATTAAAGAAGTAAAGGTCACATCATTCTGCGATTACTTTTAAGCATCTTGGACTTTTTTTTCTCAAGATTATTCTGTCTCATGTGTAGGTACCAAAGATTGATCCTCAAGATGATGGTGCAGATCCACAAGACACTGGAAAAGAACTTCAGGCCAAACAGGTGCATTGTGTGTTGTTCTGCATAATTCACCGATCTAAAAGTTACTCACTTTTGGTTGATCGGCTTGATTAGGTCGAATGCTTAGACTTAGATTGTGCAATTGATGTATTTATTTTTTATTTAGAATCCAGGGATGATCACAGGAATGATGCAGAAAGTGAACCCATTCAAATCCTCACAGCCAAAGGTACCTGTTAGGATGTGGACCCCATGATTCGAATTGATCAGATCACTTGCTCTAGTCTGTAGATCTTCATACTTCTCAAATGTCTCCCCAGGATAACCAGCCTCTAAACAATGACCTTTCCTCCAGCACTGGAAGCTTGGCAGACAATAACAACTTACCGGAGAAGCAGGTAGGTCTGTGCAATTAAGTACTTGGTCAAGAAGATGATGCCAACAGAACATTAAAGAGTTGGGCAACACTAAAGTAAGCCGTAACACAATATCCTCGTGTTATATGATACACGCCTAAAGTAAGCCTTCTAAACTTATTATATCCAGTAAAACAGAGGGCCTTCTTTCAACACAAAGTGTCCAGCTTTGATGCAGGTGAAGCTTTACCTCCTAAAAAGGTGTGGTCATGTTTTGCAGTGCTGATTTGGAAGGTCACAGGTCTGTCTTGAATCCTGAACATTGCATTATCTTAGACCGTGGGACCTGCCTGAAGTGCTGCTGCTCAATTTGTTTGGTATTTGTAAAACTGCATAAATCCTCCCTGCTACCACCAGATGGCAGTAGTTTACTTAATAGTGAATAAAGATCTCAGACATCAACCTTTCTTGATTTTGTGACATGAACGGCACAGTGATTTTTAACATCTAAAAATATTTTTGAATTGTGGCATCATTAACATTGTTTCCTGTTTATTCACCTAATTTATTTTTTAGAATATGATGAATGCATGTATATGCTTGACCTTCTTCCTGTTTTTTTTTCTTCTTTCTTTTATTTTAGAACCCAGGGATGTTCAAAGGAATGATGCAGAAAGTGAACCCCTTTAAATCTTCCACACAGGTACTGCCCCAAAAAATTAAGAAATTATGTTTTGTCAATTTAAGTTTAGGCTTTTAATTGTGTGTGAAGTTAGAAAAGGATGACTTAAGCAGTTGATAACAAGCTTTGTGAAACATTTTAAATGGATTATTTGAATGGTTAATGTTTCTGATTCATTTCTGTCTATGAATCTGTGTCATCCACTGTTTTGTTGTTATACAGATGCAAGGAGATGAATCTCAGACAGACTCTTCCTCATCCAAGACACAGGTACAGGTTACAGTGATTATTAGAAGGAATGGTTCTGTCTTTAATGACAAAACACCTTCAGAGATTTACCCAGGCCGGGTGCATCCTGTTTAGTGCATTATCATTGACCACACTGATGGAGGTTGTTTTTCATCTAGTGTTAATATGTACAGTCCCCATTTCATCATGGCGATGAGGTACCAGCAACACAAAAAAAAAAATGAGTTGATAGCATCTGCGTGTATGTTAATTATCTTTTGCTACTGATTGATGTTTGTACTTAAACTTGCAGACTGAGCTTTAGTTTTTCTTCCACCTGTTTACTATTTTGCATCAGGAAAAACAAGGTATCCATCATGAGGAATCCTTCGGCTCTGAAAGCTTGGATGACGCCACCATAGAGAGATATGTAAGATGCACACTCCATCTCCAAATTGTCTGGAATGATGTTTTTCCAAGTTCCATTTATTTTTTCCAATTCATAAATGAACCTAGATAAAAAGTTTTTGCCCTTGATGACATAAACCAAATATGATCTCTACAGTAGACAGTGCTATACAGTTATTTGCAGTGGCTGACTCTTAATTCATTGTGTTTTCACTTTCACTGCTGCACAAAAGGAAGACTGACGGTAAAAACATTCTGTCTAGTCAAAAGAATGCAAAGCATGTGACAATGTGCGTAACTCACAAACATCTCACAATAACTGGTTGATCATTGTATTCAGAAAATACAACAGTCACAAATTTAATAAGTATCTAAGGCCAGTAATAAGGTACAGCTACACCCATGTTGTCGTCACATAATATGGCATGCTTTGTTCGAGTATTTTTGAATGTCTGAAACTGTGAGCCTGATGTCAAAGTTTGGTGAGAACTAACCCCCCTCCCTTTCCAGTCTGTTTGGTATACTGATGGTGACGCCAGCTCTGAGGTGAAAAATCAACCAATAGCGCCACCAAAGAAAAAAACTATGGTACGTATGTTACACAGGATGAAGTGAAGTCAAAAGCTTTAATCAAAGTAGTTAATAAGTTAAGTATGCATGTCATCTTGTTTCTTGCACATGCTTTTGTCTTTGTTTCTGTCTCTGCTCTGTGAAGCACTTTGGACGACTGTCACAGGTCTTTTTAACTGTGCTATACAAATAAAAGTGAACTTGAACTTGAAGTAAAACTGATACTGAAAATCATCTGCGTAGAGTGTTTTTTTTTTTTTCTCTCATTCAAGCACTACCTGCTCATCGACTGACTGAAAGAAGCTCTAAAGAGAATAACATTTGTTTTTTTGTTTTTTTTACTTATTCAGACATTCAGAATAAAGAAGATTCTGCCCAGTGCACTGTTTGGATCTGAAACAAAGGTACTTGACTAAATGGCACTGCTGTGACTTGAAAACATTAAATTACATTTTCTGCACTAGATGAGTCATTATAAGTCATTATGTGTTTCATCAATGTTATCTTTTTTTGTGGCTCTACAGGACTCAACAACATCATCATCTGAGGAATTACCTCAGGTTGGTATAAAGGGCTGATTGATGCTTTTATGCAGCACCTCTTTGAATACAAGCAATTGGCTCTATGCGCAGCTCCACCACTTCCTGGATTTAAAGGGATAGTTCACCCTAGAATGATATTTCGCTCATTATCTACTCACCCTCATGTTGACTAAGGGCTGGAAGAATTATCAGAGTCCACCGTCCCTTCTCTTAGTTACAGGGGGTCTCGGCGTAGCAGTGCATTTCAATGCAACGGTTGCAAAGGGACACCGGAGCTCTTCGTAAAAAAACACACACAAAAAAACATCCAAATACCTCCATGATGCTCGTATGTAATGTCCGTCTTGTGCTGAAGCCCCAAATTGCGTAATTGTCCCGAAAAAAAATTAAATAAGTCTATATTTTAAGCTTGTTTGTAGCGGAAGCTTCTCGTCTTCTTCTCCTCTTCCTGGTCCGTCCAAATATCGCGTGATTCGCAGTAACCGCACTGACGCCGGCGCAAATCACGCGATATTTGGACGGACCAGGAAGAGGAGAAGAAGAAGAAGACGAGAAGCTTCCGCTACAAACAAGCTTAAAATATAGACTTATTTAATTTTTTTTCGGGACAATTACGCAATTTGGGGCTTCAGCACAAGACGGACATTACATACGAGCATCATGGAGGTATTTGGATGTTTTTTTGTGTGTGTTTTTTTACGAAGAGCTCCAGTGTCCCTTTGCAACCGTTGCATTGAAATTCACTGCTACGCCGAGACCTCCTGTAACTCAGAGAAGGGACGGTGGACTCTGGAAATTCTTCCAGCCCTTAGTCAACATGAGGGTGAGTAGATAATGAGCGAAATATCATTCTAGGGTGAACTATCCCTTTAAAGCAGGTCCTTCATTTCCTGTCTTACATTATTGGACACACTGATTAATCCAGGTGTGTCTGAGTAGTCACAATGGTCAGACACACCTGGATTAATCAGTTCGTCCAATAATGTAAGACAGGAAATAAAAGAGCAGCCTTAAGTTCAGGAAGTAGTGGAGCTGTGCATAGAGCCAATTCAAGTGCTTTACACTAAGGTATGGGTGCACAGATACACAGCTAAATCTGATGAAGAAAATAGTATAGAAAATGAACCAGAGACACGGAGAAAGATGCATAGATTCAGTACAGCTTTCCCCTGCATTGCATGCAGAATTTTATTTTGTATTTATCCGTAGTCAGGTGATCTCCGGAAAGTGTTTATTTTTCATTTCCGTGTGTGCTTATCCAGCACAAGCGATGTCACATGCAAATCTGTTTGCAAAGTGGTATTATCTAACTAACCAAACTTGAAGCTGCTTACAGCTGCTTAAAGCTGACGGGTTGATATTTTTGACAAGGTGTGTTTAGAGGATAGTCTGTGCCCATAAAGCTACAATTTTAGTTATTTCATTGGAATATATTTAGAGTACAACTTAACGCAAACATAACGCACAGCCTGTGAATTCTCTTGCCAGTTTCCTCTTTTCTGTCTTCATTTGCTATTGGTGCATGTGTGTTCCTATCACATGACAACTCTGGGATTGCCAGAGCAAATGGAAATCATGAAATTAAGTCAAAAGAAAAATTAAATATACGCCATAACAATCTAGCGAGTTGCCACTTTCGCCTTCAACTTGAGCAACACAAAAGTGTAGGTGTATTATTTGGAAAATAGTTAAAGAAAATGGGCCACACATTTGTCCTTGTATACATGGAGCTCAAATCATTAAAACATAAAAAAATATTAAGGCTTACTCCCTGATTCAGGTGGAAGCAGCTAAGGGGATGTATTTTCTAGATGGCCTGTGTCAGAATCTTTGGAGTAGCTTCATACTGGAACTAGGTTGTGTGCGCCACATGTTGGTATATTTTTTCATCTCTTTGATATTAAGACAGTCATTACTCTTAACTATCACAATTGTATTGAGTATTAGAGATTTCACAGGAAGTACAGAAGCATTTACTTTTACTTCTTTCAAATGTGAAAAGGCATTCAAAATGGGAAGAATTTACCAATGAATGACTAATCCATCAGGTTTAGATTTCCAAAATAAGCACTAATTGAAAATACTACTTTCATGTACATGAATAAAAATAGAATTTCAAAAAACATTTTGAGAATAAGAATGCATTCCCCCATTACTTCTTACACCATTTGATGATACAGATGACAGTACAGTAACATTTCATATTTCCTTCTGAGCCAGTTAGGAGTTTGTTTGTTTTTTGTTACTCTTTTGTAGTATACAGTAAACAAATTGTTGCATCTTTAACTATGAACACAAGCTGCAGCAAGGTAAAAATTGTCGGACCATTAACTTTTTAACAGCTCTTTAGAAATTCAGTCCAGCAAAATGTGAACAGTGTGATGCGTCTTTGTTGTACTGTAGGAGACTGTTGAAGTTCAGACACTCCAAATGGCCGAAGTACCAGTGCCCAGTGAAGGAACAGTCCCGGATCCTCTGGACGTATGCTCATTTTGATGACTTCTAGTACAGGATCACATTATGCTTGGTTTGTAATCTAACTAACCTGCACATACTGAATTATTCCAATTGTTCACTTCCAGGACGAGGAAGGCCTTATGACCTGGTGGAGAACAGTCGAGGGTATGCTTGATATTGACATGTTTTGTTGGTTTATTGGTGATGCTTTTAATTGCAGTTGAAACATGTCATTGTTTTGTGTGCATTAGGCTGGGATGAGTGGAATGAGGCAACACAGAATGATGAAGCTGAAGAGTAAGTTATCAGCTGGCCTTTAGATTTGAGCATAGTGTTGAGAATACCAGACTAAAGTGTAAGTGTTTTTTTTCTTGTTTCTTTTCCTTAGAGTGGTGGAACAAGCAGCTGATCGTGTCTTCATGGCGGCGCGTCTTTTTGTTCGCTTTTTTAACCAGCGTGGCGCCTCACTCCAGCAGCGCATCCTGGAGCTCCTGGCTTTGGCCGATGCAGCCGACACCTTTCATAAGAAAACGGTCACGGCCAGTGTTGGCGGCGGGCTGGCCAGTGTAGCTGGGTCCGTCACCACTATCACCGGCCTCATTCTGGCACCCTTCACAGCAGGGACGTCCCTCATCGTCACAGCGGTAGGCATCGGTGTAGCAACAGCGGGTGGGTTGGCGTCTGCTTCAGCCAACATCACAGATACAGTCCATTCAAAGACGGACCGCAAGAAGGTGGAGAAGATGATCCAGGACTACCAGGAGGAGATGAACGACATCAAGGAGTGCCTGGAGTTTGTGCAGGTGAGATCTCTTTTCAGTTTGTCAGAGCAATCATTTTTCCTCATGTTCATGTTTTATCTCAGAGAATTAGAAATCATACAAGGCAAGGCAGTTTTATTTTAAACAGTTTGTCTCAAAGGGCTTTACAGGTTATACAAATATCTATCTTTCTTCTATAAAGAAGCATTTTATGGAGCTAATTTATTCCGCGAAAGATGTACTGGTGTGGGCGGAGTTGTGTTGAGTAGAAATTTGAGTTAATATTCTGCATACTCGGGGTGGTGCGTAGCGCAGTGGTTAAAGCGGCCGCCCCATGTAGAGGCTACAGTCCTCACCGCAGGCGGCCCTGGTTCGAATGCCGCATCGGGCAGCCCTTTCCTGCATGTCATTCCCCCTCTCTCTGCCTCCCCCTTTCCTGTCTATCTCTACTATGTGCCGTCAAAGGCAAAAAAGCCAAAAAATATACTTCAATATAAAAAAATATATTCTACATACTCAATCAGCTTTAGTAGAGAATCTTCAGTTTAAATTAAAGGTGTTAGCTACAAGTTTAATTCCGTCCGGCCAATAGGTGTCGCATTCATACTCATACCCACTCTAGCTCCAGCCTTCAATCGTACTGGTTTCCAGGTACGCCTATAGGGAGCGGCTAGTAGCTAAGGCTAAGCTAACGCTAACTGTATTTAACGAATAGCAGCTCCGGTGTTGACAGCGGACTGGAAACACATCTGAATCATTTCACACTAACTCACCTACAGACAACGCAGTGATTTTGATGAAAAAGTTGTAGCTATAACCTTTAAGGAAATTGTATTTCAACCCTTGATGTCCTGTATCTTCTACCTAACAGCAAGGGATGGAGACACTTGAGGAGTGGAACTTTGAGGAGTATGCTGAAAGCATCTCAAAGAAGCACCTAAACCAGAACGTCAAACATGTAATGAAGGAGGGCGGGCGGGCGGGCAAGGCTTTACTGATCAACACAGAGAGCCTAATTAACACCGTCCAGGTCCTCAGTGTCGCGGGTGGAGCAGCTAAAGCCGCCCAGGTGATGTCCGTCACCACTGGAGTCATGTCTGGTCTGTTCCTGGCTCTCGATGTCTTTTTTCTGGCGAAAGACTCCATGGAGCTGAGGAAGGGTGCAAAGACAGAGTTTGCTGCTAAAATCCGAGAAGTGTGCAAGGACCTGCAGGATGGGCTGCTGGAGCTGAACCGCATCAAGGAAGAGCTGCAGAAAACCATGGATGGGATAGAGGTGGAGGTAGAGGAGGAAGAAAATGAAGAACATTGGAAGTCTGACCTGAAGAAACTTGTTGAGCTTGAAGAATGAAGAAACAGTGGTCAATACCCAAACCATAGCCACACTGACTTAATCCTAACACCACTAAAACCAAGAGACCACATGCTGTGAACAGGCAAACAGTTTGTGCCCACTTAAAATGATATTTTTAGCGGATGAGGTAGTTTTGGTAGTTACAGTAGTAGAAGTCCTGGACCATTACTCCTTTGTTGCAACTGTACTTTCATCTATTTTGTAGTAATACATTTTACATATTTATATTATTTAAAGTAGTAGTTTTAATTATGTGTTAAATTAAAATTTGTTGTATTGTCTTTGGGATTGTTACTTTCTTTGCAATAAACGTATTTCTCTCTCATTTTATTTGTCCATTCTGTATTACACTCTTTGTTGTGAAACATACAATAGATGAGGAGGAAGAAAACACTTTATTTTTCAGAGGTTGAAGACATCTGATCATTGAAAGGTTGTCTTTCAACATTGTTTCATTTATCACTTCCCGAATGCACGACCTTATCTGGGTTTCAAAGTTCCATTGCATGAATTCCTGTGAATCCAGCATGTCCTCAACCATGTCAGATTAACATTATCGCACATTATTAAAATTAGAAGCTGTGACCCAACAACACAAAACACAATGACTTTCTGGTGACTGTTTCTTCTATCTAATGCACGTCACACAACCTTCACTGGAATCAAGTGAGAGAAACACAGGTGTGGCTTTGAATGATTGAAAATATTACTGCTATTTAAAGGGACTGAAAGCTGCAACACTTTCAAGTCCTTAGTTTTCTTTTCCAAGACAAGAAATTTTCTCATACCATTTTGTTGACAGTTTGGGTGTTTTCTTCTGTCCTCAGAACTGTCACCATGATGTCAGACGGTGACGTGCTTTATCAGCTGGTGTTTCTTGTCTTGGAAAAGAAAAAAAGAAAACAAATTATTTCATACAGACATAATGAACTTTCATAATATCTTTCAAGTCCTTTTACAAAGAAAGGAAGAAAGTTAGAGAGGCACTGATTCAGAGTAGTCTTGAGAAGAGTCAAACTCAAGCTGCTGGCCACAATACAGAAAATACACCACATGACATGATAGTGGCCTTAAATTAACTACTGTACACAAAGTGGCGTTAAAGTATTTACATTTAGTCATCTGGCAGATACTTTAATTAAAATTGACCGAAAGTGAGAAAATATAGTTTATTATTCATTCATTAATCTTTAAAAAAATATATCATGTCCATTACAACAGTTTTTGCACCGGCTTATTGATTACAACACCAGTTTACTCATGTCTTCCCTCGATAGCATTCAGTCATGTCATTCAGGTTTTTTAATTAAATTAGTCATGCACATGGATGAATGGCTGAAGCATGTGTTACAATAGCTACGGGATGAGTTTGTTTTTTTAGGTTTGTCATCATCAACACGTAGAGGTGTTTCTAAAGAAGCTGTTGGTTCTTATCTGTACCTTGTTATGCATTACTTGTTGGATTGACAAACATTACTTGCTAGAACACAAATGGCTCCTCTGAGACAATGGTGACTATTTTGTACCGCGGTGTCATGTTTCACTTTGAGTCACATGGCCTTGTCATGTTTTCTACCTTGTCCATCCACTACCTACCTACCTACGACTTCATGGCCTTCATGTTCCTTGAACTATGACTAATGATGAGTTTAATAAGATGGAAGAATTTTGTCCAACAAGAACAGCTGGTTGGGTATTAATCTTGTATAAATGACTGCTCTCTTAGCAGGAAGCCTATAGCAGTCAAAGTCAAAAGGTGAAGTTTTAAGAGGACTGTATGGATATTATAATCAGGAAATAAACAACCGGAAAATCACCTTACATATAATTACAAGGAATTATCTATAATTGCAGGAAATATGTACAGTTTATACAGTGAATGGGATTTAAGATGAGAAAAGGCATGCTTAAATTAAATAAAAGTATAAAATTCCCCTATATTTAACATTTATAAGGTGTTTTTTGTTTTTACCAGTCCGAATTAGTTAGTTTAGTAAAATGATTTAAATGGTTATGAACTATAACTGGACCACAGTACAACACATACAACTGGTATATTAATGCCATAAACATATTGCATTAATCACTTTTTCTTATGCAGTTTGAAAAAAGAGGCAAGATTTATTAATGCAAATGCAATCAATAGACATAGAGATGACAAAAAAAAACTATTCTCCTGTATTACACTCACTGACTCATTTGACCCAGTGCTATTTATATTCATTGTTGTGCTTTGTTATGTTTTAAATACTTAGTCTAAACAATCTGCTACATAGGCTACTGTAAACAGTGAGAATAATGTTATCTTCTATGGGCATCTTCTACACACATTTAAGAAAATAACATTTGTGAGTTTCACAGTTTGTGCATGTCCATAATCTACGCAATCTAATCTCTAATGTAAGTCTACGTCACTAACCATACTTCCTTAACTGGGGTAATGCTACAACACCAGTTTCTCTAGATTTTTAGGAGATGGTAAACAGATGGCAAGCAAAACGAATGACATGGTAAGAATTTGTGTCATCAAACCCGTTTGCCACCTGATTATTTCCTCCTTTTGGGGAGTATTTACTCATTGAGAAACCCCCTTGTTTTAATTGCTTTTTTTTTCTAATTTACTGTAATTTGTGTATTTTATAGTTATCAGTTTATATGTTTAGAAACTGTGTTCAAAATGTTGTCCAAGTATTAGTTGCAATAGTTGTAGTTGAGGACTAAATTTCATGCTGTCTATTTACCATATGATAAACAAGACCAGAAAGGAGCAGAGCAGAACTATTTCTCAGCACAGGTGACAAAACCTGACTCAAAGACAGAAACCCTAAGGACAAACTGTGAGTTCAGGACAAACTGCCGTAACTTTTGCATTTCATGGATGAGCTTTGGTGTAATGGGGAAAAAATGTAATTCTATTTGATTATTAGTCTGGATTGGTAAAAAAAAACAAAAAAAACAACAACATATAAATTGTTTCTGCCTATCTATTTAGAAGTAATGAATTGAGCACTGTTCATAGATAAGTGTGGATTTATTTTAAGCACAAAAGCTGTGTGCAGCATGAACTTGCCATTCAAAAAACAAAAATCAAAAAGTCAACACATGTTTTCACTTATCACATGGGTCAAAAAACATAATGAAAGAGGTTAACCGCAAAGTGCTTTGATGAAGTCATTTTAGGAAACAAAAGCTCAGTCAGTTCTGTTCTCTCAGTTATAACCACCATGAGTTTTCGCTCAGTCTTTTGTCCTCACATTTGATGGTGGCTTCTCTCATGCCTCACTGGACATTAGTAAACACCTCCCTGGTCCTTGACAACACGGATGTGCTGAAATAATTTATTTACTCTTCACAAAAGTCAACAACTGTGGATATGTGCTTAAGGAGAATAAAAGAAGTGTCTGCATGGATGAGCTAATGTTTAGCACTGCACTCAGCAGGCAGGTTAATAAGTATCATTCAGGTCTTTTACGACTTCATGACGATTATAAGTTTGAGTGTTGATGCAACTTGTGGTGCAGTTGAAATGCACATGGTGCAAACAATTGTGTACGTCACATCCTTGCATCCATCATTTGTATAATGTTATTAATGTTTTTGTTCTCTTGTATGTATTTTTTTAATAAAGGGATCTGAGGATCTTAGGACCATGCAGAAAACTGACTTTTTTGTTGTTGTTATTTTTGGTTTTGTATTTTGTTATCATTTCTTATTTAAATTATGCTTTATGGCCATGGTGTGGTTTACATCACTGATCCTCAGTTGCTTCTGTATTATCCTTACTTTTCCCTACAATTAGGTCTCACAGAAGGCTTGGATGAAAAAGACCACTATGTTTGCATGGATCCTGAAGTAATGCAATATAAAGTGAATTATTTGAGTCCATTGCATTTATATCAATGAATGTTGGCTAAACAACAGACACACTTTTCTGTATAATGTGATTCAGTTAAACAGTACAAACTACATCCTCCAAAGCAAATGGCCACTGAATGAACAACTCTCTAAAATGTTTTCAATAAAACTCAACATTACAACCTTCATGAAGGATGATTAATAATTGTTTATATAAACCTGCCAACTATTTCATACTTGTTGACGTCAATGAGTGACTCAGGTTGAAATGTGGTTAGACATTAAAGATGTTGACAGGACATCTAAAGGGGAGGAGAAACATGGACGGAGTGAGACAAGATCGAAGATAAACACTACAGAAGATGCCAGAAGTCTATCTTTTGATTTGTTGTAGTTTCTAGAAACCTGTCGATCACAAAAAGTTGCAGATCTGGATTTTTGTGTTGAGTCTCATTTACCTTAAAACACCCTTGAGCAAACAAAAAAACATTGCCAACATGTTCCTGGAATGGTTGTGGTGAAAGGCAATCTGTCACAATGTTTGGAGGAACTATTAATTATCTTACACACGTCGGTGTAGCACAAATTCAGCTTGCTCTAAAACAATTTAATCCTGTTAAAGCTGCACAAGTTATGTTCATACATAACTCATCTCCGGTATGAACAGTTTTATATTAGGCATATACTTTCATTAAGCATGCACACTGATAATCCAGTCATGCTGTGTCCTCCAACTTCTGGTTTGCAGATACTGCTCAAAAAGTATGCACAAGTCATGGTGGTGGTGGAACGGACTGAAGAAAGTAAGGCACATTGGTTACATAATCAGTGATGATCTGTGAGATGATGACAATGTGCAGCATTACCAACCTTCCTAAATCATATTGAGGAAGGTCTTGTTCCTAGAAGGAATATATGCACTGATTTTGTTTTTGTTCTTGTAGGCCAACTTTTGGCCACTTCTCCTTACACAGATGACCAAATTTCATCATTAACATGTCAAATCACTTATGTCATCGATTACTGTGTTAATACTTACCAGATATACTGAGATTTTTTATAATTTTGCCAAAATGTTGCCAAAAATGAGCCGCCTTCGGTGGTACCTTTAATTTTACACACACACATCGATGCATATCATGCAACATGGTACCAATCAAATTAGTCTCAGAAAACTGGTTGGATGGCCTGTCTGTCAGTCCAACTGCCAAATCATGCAACTGCCATCTATGTTTACGGGACACGTTTGCGTCGTGGATGCCATCACCAAAAAAAGGGAGTGTAACGTTTCAGGTCAGAAACCCTTCCTTCAAGTCTGAGGAAGCGTTTGTGACCTGAAACGTTACACTGCCTTTTTTTGTTATTAAAAAAATATTGCTCTGGAGCTGTTGCTGGTGTGCAGACATTCCTTTTTCCTATGAAATACAAAAGAAGCGATCGCAGCCAAAAGCAGCACTGTTGCTGCAAATATAGCAAGAGAGGACGGCTTGTTTTTAATTTCTGAACATTGTGCATCTTTTGAATGTATGAATGAATGTAAAAAATGACAATGACAACCATTGCATGTAATTAAACTACTGTAAGGTAGCAATTAAACATATTTTAATACCTTGTGCCCATTACTGCAAACCAGTCTCCATTGAGTTTGACAGCTAACAGAACTTAACTCTGCTAGTCAGATGTGCTGAAGCTTTCTACTTCTAGGGAGTTGTCTGATTGATCTCTGATCTGCCTCAAGTTTGGATGTGCTGTATTTTTCTATACACTGCAGTTATAAAATATCTTATGAGAGCACAAACTGAAGCTCCTGATCTGTATCTGCATGAATGTTAGTAATGCAACGCTGCCATGTGCATAGCTAACTGGATAGTTGCATGAGTGCAGGCAACCCTCAAGGAGTTCTTACTGAGTCTTTACCATGAAGGACTGTGACTGATTAACAACCCTTCGTCATAGACTGCAGAAGCACTGTTTGGTGAAGGCAAATATTAGGTATAAGTTATTTGTTGCATGTAACTTAGACTTATGGATTCTAGTAAGTGCATGTCCTGGGGTTTATGGGAAAACTAACAAAATATGCACTGAACTTCCTCCATGTGCGCATTGCCCGGTTGTGGATTATTACTGATTATAAAATGGAGCAGTAGCGCAGGAATGAACAGAAGAAATAGGACTACAGACAGTGCTTGAAATGTGTAGAAAGTGAGTGAATTCTGAGCTAAAGTGCAGTAAAGCCAGCCTATTGAGCTGATGAGAAAAATACAGGCAACTGATGATATGAACAGTACATTCACAGAAAAACTATCTGAGAACAATCTCTTCCCAGCAGCCAGGTCATTGACCTACTTGTCACCACGGAAACACCTCTACGGCATGCGTTATGAGTGAGTGAGAACATAAGATAAATTCAAAAATATGTGCTCTTTAAAAAAAAGATCTATGTTTTATGTTTTGGAAATCCCTAAATATAGAAATAACAAGTGATCTGTTTTCCCTCATTCTTAAAGCTGGAAAAACCCTCAGCCATCCACTCGCTGACTGTGGGCAGCACAAATTTCTACCTTAATCAAATCAGCCTTAATCACCTGACAAATGAATCACTCAAAAATCACATACAGCACTGAGTCGCTGTTGCTTCTCTGATACACCCCATGAATACGTGCTATAACACATCCCAAGACTGGTTTGATATGCACCGAAATCATCTGGTCCCATGACAACAAAACAGGTTTAACACGGAAACGCCACGGTCGAGACTTTCATGCCACAATGTGACTCCCAGTCCACACCATTGTTTATTCATGAATCCTCTTTCTTGTTATTCCTCTGGTCAGTTAAAGTTCACTATTCATTAGCGTTAAGCCTTGAAATCTAATTTTGTCACTGTTTATGTTATTTCAAGTAGCACATACTGTATATTCCAGTGTTTACCATTTATTCAGGTTTTCCAAAGGACAGGAGGTTAAGCCGTATCCTAACAGGAAAATTAAATTCCTCCTCAGATGTTGTAAAAACACAACAAAAATCCATAAAACTCAAGGCATTTAGTTTGAGAGATATAGAATTAATTAAAACTCAAGCGTACCTTGCCAACTACTGACAATGGTAATCAAATGCAACAGTAACTTCATATGTTCAAGGGATATCAATACTGGGGCTCACAGAAAACACCTGTGGCAGAAACCAATTGAAAATTTAAGGTTAATCACCTTTTATTATCATGTTTTTACTGTTTACACACAATTACCAGAATTACCACAATTAGCATTATCTACTTAGATAAAAAAGCAAAAAGTTTTTAGTTTCTTTCCTTCATGATGTTTGATATAATACCAGATCTTCTGCTGTGATCAGAGCAATCACTCCTACGTGAATAACTACTGCTCAAATTATGGACTAATATTTCCGAGTTGCCCGGACTTGCTTTATTAATTAGGGAGGGTCAGTGTTCATAAGAAACCACTGAACACAATGGGGACATAGAAGCAAACAGAAAATCTTGTACTGCCACTTTCAAACCAGTTCTTGCCATTGTGTTAAACGGTCTCATGACCTGTGCCCACTTTACACATACACACTCTCACACGATTGTATGTTGCCCAGCCTTCAGGTTTGTTACCCCTCACAACAACAGAGGCATCTTTACAAGGCTAGTGAACTAGTGGAGGTTGGTGCAGAGGTTGTGAAGGTATTTCATACAGCTCAACAATTAAAGTTATGAATCGCAGACTTCACTTCAGAAATTGTACATCTATATTACAACAAAAATCTAAATAGTTAGTCAGTCTGGGTTTTTTTTTTTTTTATTGTTATAGTTTGTTCTTATTTTAAATAATTATGTGTTTTATATGTAAAGCACCTTAATTTTAATTTCAATACGTGCTATAGAAATTATGTTTTATTATTATTATTATTATTGCTACATGAGATAAGACAACCATTCAGAAAGATTTTAAACACAGTGTTTCCTCATCATGTGAAAGAGGTTGGTTACAGGCACTATGTGGCCTCAAGGAAGTAAAGTTCTTCGGGAAAAAAAAAATCCAATGTACAGTGACACAGCAAAAGACATGTTTGTGGTCCCCGTCACACATGCCCCTCAGCACCTGTTCCTTGACCCCACCCCCTGGGAACATCATCCATGATGTCAGTGTTTTTGGCCATCACACCTTGACTCTCCCCACCCTTTGAGCTTAAATAGTCAAACAGAGTGAACAGGTGTCACATCTCAACCTCCACCACTTCCTAAGAACATCACAGTGGTCTACCTGTAAACCACAACTGAGGATAAAGATACACATAACTGCCTTCTTCTTTTGAACTGAAGACAAGGAGATCTACAGGTAGGAACAGCTTTATTATTAATATGTAATATTACATTCCTTCTATAGGAATACCATATGGTTGACAATAATAAATGGATTACATGTTTTTTTCAAATCCCACTTAGGCTTATTAATATCCATTTATAAATATTTTTTCTTGTTCTTGTGTTTTTCTCTATTCATTGCAAAGAGTCAATAATTTTATTAAATCTAAAATTTTATTTTAAATTTTTAAATCAGCATTAGAAGCAAGCAATAACTAAGGATGTATTTATTTTCGGAACATTACGTAAATTATGGTTATTATGATTTTATATTCATAGGCCTATTTTATATCCTAAATCATAATTTCAATCTTTTTCAATGGATGGGATGCACATAAAACACAGTAAGCTATCATGTGCTTTATGTGTGAATGGAATTGTATTCCTGATAAATATTGTTAAATTACTGGTTTACATGTTGAACATTTTATTAACTCTTCATCTTAATTTTTATCAATGGGTATGGGGGATGTGATCTAAAATTTAGAAAAGTATTTTTGTGTTTGTTATTTCATTATAACTGAAATATTACATTATTAGATATCATAGAATAAAAACACAACCCTACCTCTTTCCTTACACCTTCAGGCAGAAAAAAGTTACTGAAGGGTAATAATGAAGGGTAGTATACTGTATGTAATGTATTCATTCTTGGGGACATGCTGGAAATTGATAGATAAGCCCTTGATTTAATTGTGGGATGCCTACGACCGGCAATAGTGGGTGTGGCATAGTAGTTTATTTGGTTGTTTAAGAGGTAGCTTTCCCTTGAGGGCTAAACCAAATTGTGTCACACAGTGACAAAACAAGAATACTGCCTATCCCTAGATAATGACTCATAATTTCATGAAAGTGTATCTAAAGTACCAATTGGTATATGTGTTATACCTAAAGCAACATTAGGTTAATTTTGTAATAAAATGTTGAACATTTTATTAATTCTTCATCTTAATTTTTATGGGTGATGTGATCTAAAATAAGCATTTGTGTTTGTTATTTCATTATAACTGAAATATTACATTATTAGATATCATAGAATAAAAACACAACCCTACCTCTTTTCTTACATCTTCAGGCAGAAAAAAATACTAAAGGGTAATTATTAAATGTAATTTGATTCATTCTCAGAGGTAGTATTACATTAAAAAAAAAGATAAATGTGCCTTGATTCAATTCTGGGATGCCTATTATGAACAGCAATAGTGGGTGTGGCATAGTAGGTAATTTGGTTGCATAGGAGGTAGCTTTCCCTTGAGTGCTAAAACCAAATTGTGTGACACATTAAACAAGAATACTGCCTATCCCTGGATAATGACACATACTTTAATGAAAGTGTATCTAAAGTTCCAAATGGTATACTATGGCATACCATAGGCAATTTTAGGTTAAGGTGTGACAATAAATATGGTTCTTCTTTGATATATCGTCCCTGCACCTAAAATTAAAACTGCTGTTTCTCCATTCAGAAAAATCTTTCACTTCATATTGTTGATCTTACTCTACCTACTCCAGGCATGGACAAGAGACTGCTCCTTGCCGTCCTATTTGTGACAATGTCGTGCATGTTTATGAAAACGTGTGCTCAAAGCGGGACAACAACTGCAGCACCAACCACGACTGCAGCACCAACAACGACCAACACGGCCACCACAACGACCGCAGCGCCAACCACGACCAACACGGCAACAACAACGACTGCAGCGCCAACAACGACCAACACGGCAACAACAACGACTGCAGCGCCAACCACGACCAACACGGCCACCACAACGACTGCAGCGCCAACAACGACCAACACGGCAACAACAACGACTGCAGCGCCAACAACGACCAACACGGCAACAACAACGACTGCAGCGCCAACAACGACCAACACGGCAACAACAACGACTGCAGCGCCAACCACCACAAACACGGCCACCACAACGACCGCAGCGCCAACAACGACCAACACGGCAACAACAACGACCGCAGCGCCAACAACGACCAACACGGCCACCACAACGACCGCGGCGCCAACAACGACCAACACGGCAACAACAACGACTGCAGCGCCAACCACCACAAACACGGCCACCACAACGACCGCAGCGCCAACAACGACCAACACGGCCACCACAACGACCGCAGCGCCAACCACCACAAACACGGCAACAACTACTGCAGCGCCAACAACGACCAACACGGCAACAACGACTGCAGGGCCAACCACGACAAACACGGCAACAACGACTGCAGCGCCAACCACCACAAACACGGCCACCACAACGACCGCAGCGCCAACAACGACCAACACGGCCACCACCACTACTGCAGCGCCAACAACGACCAACACGGCCACCACAACGACCGCAGCGCCAACAACGACCAACACGGCAACAACAACTACTGCAGCGGCAACAACGACCAACACGGCCACCACAACTACTGCAGCGCCAACAACGACCAACACGGCCACCACCACAACAGCAGCGCCAACCACGACAAACACGGCCACCACAACGACTGCAGCGCCAACAACGACCAACACGGCCACCACAACGACCGCAGCGCCAACAACGACCAACACGGCCACCACAACGACTGCAGCGCCAACCACCACAAACACGGCAACCACAACGACCGCAGCGCCAACAACGACCAACACGGCCACCACAACGACTGCGGCGCCAACAACGACCAACACGGCAACAACAACGACTGCAGCGCCAACAACGACCAACACGGCAACAACAACTACTGCAGCGCCAACAACGACCAACACGGCCACCACAACGACTGCAGCGCCAACCACCACAAACACGGCAACCACAACGACCGCAGCGCCAACAACGACCAACACGGCCACCACAACGACTGCGGCGCCGACCACAATGACCATGACTACAGCTGCCCCAGCTACCACAGCTGCCCCAGCTACCACAGCTGCCCCAGCTGCCCCACTGCCTTTTAACGATACAGTGGTACCTCTTCCGGTGAGTGATGAAATAAAACAAAAACAGAGCTTAATTCAAGTGAATATAGGCTACAGTAAGGGAACAGAAGTGGAGGACTACATCAGCTGTAAAAACAGTACCTGAACAGTGGTCCATGCAGCCACACTTTGGTGGACACATGCACTGTTACCAATATAATCAGAAAAATATTACATATTTAACACCACAGCAGTACTAAGATAAGCCTATCTTACTGTCTAAAATATTGTATTGTTTGTGCCAACTTACACATTATCCCACCCTCTTAAATCTCTCCCTTCTTCCTTGTAGGAGCCAGTTTCTAATGAGGGCTGTGGAACCGTACGGCTCTGTGCAGCTGAGCCCGAAGGCTGCGACCCCTCCTCAGACGATGATTGTTTTTTATGTGGTTTCAGCCAGCAAAGAACTACAAACATTGACTTCAGCCTCTCAGGACAGTCAGAGGGTTACATTGCTGTCACCCTGTCACGTGGTACCACACCGGTATGTGAAGTTCCTGCGCTCTCAGATAAAAGTACTCATCGTTGGACTTGGAATCACTGAGTTTGTTTGACGTCATTTGTCTAAATTTCTCGTCTAAACTGCACTGTGTCTGTTTTTGCACCATAGGAGAGCAATGTCACAACCTTCGTCTGTGCAAACGACAATGGTGCTATCAGCTTCTTTGGCGCTCTCCTCAACAATGGTGTCCTGACTACAACCGATGTGAGTTCTACAGTCACCTAACGTCATAAATATTTAAGTATAATGTCCAAACCTGTGTACAAAATAGAGATGACATGCAGTGGTTCTTTGATTCCTAAAGTCAAATACTGACCACAAACTGAACACATTAAAACCGCTACTCATGGAATATCGAGGTCACATTAATTCAACATCACCTTTTGTGTGGTACAGTATATTAATCTTACAGTAATACTGACTACCTTCTCATTATGTGTCTTTTCTCAGCAACTGAATGTGAACAATGTGAGGGGTAGGGTCAATGGGACAACAATCCAGTGCACATTTTCTGCTACTGTACAACAAACTGATTTTGCACTCGCCATCATCACTGGAACTTTCAGTAAGTAATCTTTATTTATATAGCACTTTCACAGATAAAAATGAAAGTGCTTCACAAATAAAATACAACAAATAAAAGCAATGGCAAATAAAACACAATAAATAGAGGAGGAGGACAATAAAAAAGCAACAAATAAACAGCAACAAAAGAAGAATCCTTCAGCTCTAAAACCCTAGTTTAAACTATTGACCCCTTGCACGTGACGTCACGTTCCACTCGCGATAGCTGCGGACGCCATGATGGACGGCAAAAGAACAGTGAACGTCAATGTAATTGAATGGGCGTGCTATAGTTTTGTGACATACTGTGGTTGTAGGGTTTCCCCTCCTTTTCCACTGAGCTGGTTCCAGTGCTGGTTCGGAGCCAGAGCCTGACTAGCACCGGTTCTTTGCTTTTCCACCGCTTAAGAACCGGTTATTGATTCTTAAAACTGGTCTGAAGCACCAACTCCTTGCTGGTCTAGAGCTAAGAACCGGGGGCTGGCCACTGGCAGCGGGGTTACATGAGCAACAGGACCAGTGCGAAGATATACAGACACGTTATCGATGCCATTATAAGTTAGTTTATCTACAGTGTATAGTCGATGTAAACACAGTTGAAGCTAACTAGCTGAGCTACATGCTGTGGCTAACAACAGCTAACGCTCGTATTAAACATAGCACCGTCACAACGTAGTTGCCGCCGGCGGATCGCGGCGATTACAACGAAGACGGCTTCCTGTTTTCTTTTATTTTTCAGCCGGGTTTAATCAGAGAATGATCACTAATTATACAGACGTCGGGTCAGGTCTTCAACACCCACAGGTCAGATCAGGTTTTAATTTCCAGGTCCGTTAACTGTAGTTAGCAGCAGCTGCTGTATGGGGAGTGTGGCACTGACTGACGTTAACTCCTTAGCAGTGGAAAAAGCACAGAAAACTGAGATATTCTACGGCGAATAACAAAAAAACAAACAGAATATTGCAACGGATGAGTAGATATTCTATTTTAAATAAGTGATAATGCTGTGAGGTTGTAGTGTGAAGTGATCGAGCCACATTGTTGGACGGCACCCATACACAGTACATTATCACTGAGCACTTTCTGCCGTCCGTCATGGTGTCGCCTCTCGCGTCACGTTCTAATTGTGACGTAGCTGCAAGGGGTCAATACGCCCGCTAAAAGAAAATCATCTTTAGGTGCTTTTTAAAAGAATCGACTGAGTTCAAGCAGCGTACAGAGAGAGGCAAGTCGTTCCATAGCCTAGGTGCAGCTGCTTGAAAAGATCTGTCCCCTCTAGTTTAAAAATGAGTGTGAGGGACCACTATAGCAGCATTTGGCCTGATGACCTGAGACTACGGGAGGGAGTGTGGAGTTGGATCAGGTCAGAGATGTAACGGGGGGCTTGTCCATGCAGGGCTCTAAAAGTAAGGACTAAAATTTTTAAATGGATTCTAAAATGAACTAGCAACCAGTGCAGTGAGGCTAAAACCGGGGTGATATGTGCCCTTTTACTTGTGTGAGTTAAAAGCCTTGCAGCAGCATTCTAAATGGTTTGGAGACGTTCCAGCACTTTCTTATTAAAACATGTGAAAAGGCTGTTACTCTTTCTGTTTCTCTTTCTGCGCCAGTGAAAAGGAAACATTTACATTTTTTCATACAAGATGATTGTCTCATAAACTATTTGATTTTTAAAAAATGTATTTTATTGAAGGACTATTCATTGCCCATCCCTAGTAAAAATTCTTTTGAATGGGGAGGAGTGGTGACATTCATGTAACCGATTGCTTTCTTTTCACATGATTAGTATCTAATGAAGTTGAAAAAAAGTATCGAATGAAGTACTCGGTATCGTGTTAAGGGTACTGGTATCGAAAATTTTTAAACGATACCCAGCCCTAGTGGTGATGTCATGTAAACATACAGGTTCGAAGGAGGACCAAGTCTGGGTGGGAGGAGTTGGTGGGGAAAGGCTTGCTCTGACTTTGATTTTGTCAACAAAGAAATAGAGGAAGTTATTACCCTCTGCCTTAGAAAACATTGGAACTAGCGGGAGAGCTGGGGAAACAATGGAATTAGATAGATAGATAGACTTTATTATTAGACTCAAGGTCCATTAAAAAAACCAACACACATACAAATTTAAAAGAGACAGTCATACCAGTGTTTCCACATGGCTGACTGGTATCTCACAGCACTGAGTCCAGGATTGATCAACAGCATTAATACAATATTTTGTGTGTCATTCAGTCGAGAGATGAATTTATACATCAATTTCCGCAACAGAGCATGAAAAGTATTTACACGCACTTGACAGAATAACTCACTTGCACTGCACCACCTGGGTTTTCCCATCAAAATTCGTAGGCAATCGTTATAGGCAACCTGAAGTTTGCGAATGCTTGCCTTTTTGAACTTAACCCACAAGGGGGCAGTGTAAAGGGGGGTACAGTATGCTCTGAAGAGACTAATTTTAAAGCAGAAGTAAGTTATATATTTGTGTTAATATAAGTCTTAAATAGTTATATCTTCCGACAGCAATCACTTACATAGAGTGTTTGGTCTGAAACACGGGTCTGTCAGTCACTCTGCTCTGCTCTGAGCCGAGGAGAAAACATTTATCGTATCCTACAGTTTTTATCCAATGAGGAGAGAGAACGGCATGCAGGGCTGTGTGTGCAGCCAAGGGACGCCGTGAATGTGGCGACGTAGGGACGAGGACTGTTATGGTGCGTTCAAGGAAACTCGTATTTTTCCGACCGTGAAGTCGTACCAGTTCGATCTGGTACGAGTTCACCGGTCGGAAGTTACGAGTGGCCGTTATAGTGACTTTCACCGGTAAAACAGGTCGGAAAAACACGAGTGGGTTGCCTGGAACGCTACAAAGTCGTAAGTTGTGACTTGAAGCTGTAATTTACGATTTCAAAAGCCTGCCTGGAACGCAGCATTAGCGAAAACGACCGGACCACTTACTTCTGCTTTAACATCATTAGAACACCAGAAAAATTTACGTTTCAGCACATTGGCTTGTGTATATAAAATACGCCGTTGCCTGTACATATCCTCATCATCACACAAATCATCAGTGATGATGTGTCCCAAATACTTAGCAGTATGACAAAAAGGTAACACATTCCCTGACAAATGAAATAATGGGAACACCAGTTCCTTATCAGCTTTAGTTCGACAGATCATAACAGAGCTCTTTTTGGCATTATAACTAACATTAAATTCTACCCCATATTCTGAACATATGTTGAGCAGCTCCTGAAACCCAGCACTAGAGGGAGAAATGATTGCCAGATCATCCGCATACATAAGATGATTAACAATGGTATTTCCTATCACGCATCCTGTTTTACATCTTCTCAACTGGTCTGATAGATCATCCATATAAACATTAAACAGGCAAGGTGACAGTAGCCCACCCTGACGGACTCCGTTACTCACCCCAAATGGAGCAGAGACTACATTCCCCCATTTTATTTGCATGCACTGATTGGCATACCAATAAACCAAAATCCTTAGGACACTGTCAGGCACGCCCCTCTGACTCAATTTTAAAAACAATTTATGATGGTTTATACGATCAAATGCCTTAGATGCATCTATAAAACCAATTAAAACTGAAAAATTCTGTCTTTTATATCTATCAGCAATTTCCTTTAAAGCATAAATACATAAATCAGTTCCATGTTTACTTCTGGTGTCCACCACCGGGTTCGGGGATTACCGCCGCGACAAGCGCCGGAGACCTTACGGCCACAGCTCCGGATGGCCGCGTCAAAAATGGAAGTGGAGAACATGGTCCATTCAGACTCAATGTCTCCGGCTTCCCTCGGAATCCGGTCAAAGCTCTCCCGGAGGTGGGAATTGAAGACCTCCCTGACAGGGGATTCTGCCAGACGTTCCCAGCAGACCCTCACGATACGCTTGGGTCTGCCAAGTCTGACCAGCTTCCTCCCCTGCCAGCGGATCCAACTCACCACCAGGTGGTGATCAGTTGACAGCTCAGCCCCTCTCTTCACCCGAGTGTCCAAGACATACGGCCAGAGATCAGATGACACGACTACAAAGTCGATCATTGACCTCCGGCCTAGGGTGTCCTGGTGCCACGTGCACTGATGGACACCCTTATGCCTGAACATGGTGTTCGTTATGGACAAACTGTGGCTAGCACAGAAGTCCAATAACAAAACACCGCTCGGGTTCAGATCGGGGAGGCCGTTCCTCCCAATCACACCTCTCCAGGTAACACTGTCGCTGCCCACGTGGGCATTGAAGTCCCCCAGCAGAACGATGGAGTCCCCGGTTGGAGCACTTTCCAGCACCCCTCCCAGGGCCTCCAGGAAGGCCGGGTACTCTGCACTGCCATTCGGCCCGTAGGCCGAGACAACAGTGAGAGACCTATCCCCGACCCGAAGGCGCAGGGAAACGACCCTCTCGTTCAGTGGGGAGAACTCCAACACATGGCGGCTGAGCTGGGGGGCTATGAGCAAGCCCACACCAGCTCGCCGCCTCTCACCATGGGCAACTCCAGAGTGGAAGAGAGTCCAGCCTCTCTCAAGGAGTTGGGTTCCAGAGCCCAGGCTGTGCGTGGAGGTGAGCCCGACTATCTCTAGTCGATACCTCTCAGCCTCCCGCACGAGCTCAGGCTCTTTCCCCCCCAGCGAGGTGACATTCCATGTCCCTAAAGCCAGAGTCGTTGTCCGGGGATTGGGTCGCCGGGGCCCCCGCCCACGGCTGCCACCCAAAACACACGGCACCGGCCCCTCATGGTCCTTCCTGCGGGTGGTGGGCCTACTGGAAGGCGGGCCCACGTCGCTCCTTCGGGCTGGGCCCGGCCGGGTCCCGTGGGCGGAGACCCGGCCACCAGGCACTCGCCTGCGAGCCCCAACCCCAGGCCTGGCTCCAGGGTGGGGCCCCGGTGACGCCGATCCGGGCGACGTGAACGTCCTTGATATTTTGTCACTCATGAGGGGTTTTGGAACCACTCTTAGTCTGACCCGTCACCTAGGACCTGTTTGCCTTGGGAGACCCTACCAGGGGCATTAAGCCCCGGACAACATAGCTCCCCGGATCATTCGGGTGCTCAAACCCCTCCACCACGGTAAGGTGGCGGTTCAAGGAGGGGGGTCATAAAACTAGTAAAACAAATAGCTAGAAGAATTGCTGCTCTTGGGCTAGCATATTTAAGATGTTCTGCTGAAATTTTATCTGACCCACATGCCTTGTTATCAGCTAAGTGCAATAGCTTGTAGTACTTCGTTGACTGTGATTTGCACAGTATCACCACTGGAAATCTTGCCTAAGATGTAGGGGTCTCTTTTAACACAATAAAAAAAATTCTAAGTAGTGTTGCCTCCACAGTTCAGCTATGTTGCCACCACCAGAAACCCCCTCTATGGTACAAGGTAATGATCTATTGTCCCTAATTAATAGTATCGAATTAATAGTATCAAACAAGATTTTGGGGTTTATCTTACTGCAAGATATTAACTGAGAGAAATACTGTTTTCTAGCACTCTTCAGTAATTCATTCAGAGAAGCCCTTAGTTCCTTAAGGTGAACTCTATGAACCTCATGTTTAGAGGACTTCCATAGACGCTCCACCTTACGGATATTTCTTTTAAATCTCTGGATCGATTCACTTATCCAGGGACAGGGCTTGGTATGGGAGACAAGGTTGGATTTTTTAGGAGCCACTTTATCTATAATTTCTAAACATTGACTATTAAAAGCTTGAATAAAAGCATCTGCATCATGACACCCAATCAATTTGGCTGGGTCAAATAGGGCAGAGAACCTCTCCGCAGCATCACAGCTTATGATCTGCCGTTCAACCTTAATTTTGGGGGGTCGAGGGTCGACAGAACAATCCAAGTTAAAGAAAACACAGCAGTGATCACTAATATGGACATTTTCCACATGCACATGTTCAACATTCAGGCCAATTGAAAAGACCAGGTCCAGTGTGTGTCCCTTAACATGTGTGGGCTCAGAGACATGCTGAGTGAAGTTAAAAGAGTCTGTGATAGATAAAAGATCAGCAGCCATTTTACAGCTGCCATCATCAATATGAAGGTTAAAATCCCTAATGATAAGAACTTTCTCAAGTTTAATGATGGATGTTAAAAAGTCGGTAAAATCAGTGAGAAAATCACCTGCAGGACCAGGGGGGCGATGAATTAACACACAGTAGGACATGTTGGAGGATCCAATCTTAATCATCTGAGATTGAAATGAGGGAAAACTTTCAGAATTTAACTACACAGATAACTCAGCAGCAGTAAGTCATCGTATTAAAAGATAAACATTCTCACCACATTTTTTTCACAGAGAATATCAATATTTTGTCAAGGGATAAAAACTCATCAGCCATTTTTCTGTCTTGTGCTTGTTCTTACAGCATCTGGTGCTCTGGGAAGCCCAGTCGCCCAGTTGAGGACTCCTGTTTTAAATCTGACAGATCCTACCCAAACTGTCACCAATCAACTTGCCACTGCCACCACCATCACCCCCGCTACCACTGCCCCTGCCCCTGCACCCACTACTGCTCATGGCATCACATTCCAGCAATCAATGACCCAGGGTACGTGTAATAGAAAATATGTTTTTTGGCTGGACCACCACAGTGGGGGATAGCCCATTGTGGAGTGCAAATGTTGCTGAATGACTGAAAGATTAAGCTACATCAGTAGACAGCAACAGAGATAGGATAGATGAAAACGGCTCTAGTGGGAAATGAGCTGAATTAAAATACTGTATGTGAACACAAGTAGGAGAAAAGCAAATGGATTAAAAACTTTGTTGACCTCAGACTTTGGTCTGGTCTTTATAAATGGATATCTGAAACACCAGTGACTTCTTTGGAAGTTCATACAGTAATAATTGTTTTTCTGTTCTCCTATCTCCCCCTACAGTTCTGCTGATCACTGTGGGTGTGCTGAGCCTGGCCATGCTATGAGAAAAATGAGTCAAGACAAGAAAATCATATATTTTCTATCCATGTGTGTGCTATTCAATACCAGCATCTCACGACACTATACATAGTTTATCCCAGATCACTCTAATTTTTCAATCAACTCACTGGAGATGAATGCAGAGGATGTTACAGTACCGGGAAGGGGGATCACTCTTCTACTACACTCTGTCTCTCTTCATGTCTGTTAAAAATCTGAAACAAATAATTTTTAAGATTTTAACTGAATGTTTCTTTTATAAGAGTAGGACTGCTGGATTTCTGCCCTATTCGTTATTTAATTGCACATTAAGTACCATTAAAATTTGACTTGTTAGTTAGTTAGAACTGTATAATTAAACACCCAAATCAAGTTAACAAGAGGCTTTTTAACAACAGGCGTCATGCTTTATACAAATTTGGAGTTTGGGGTCTGGTTACCTGATAGGCACACGTCACTACTGTCAAAAGCAATAAAAGAAAAAAGTTCAAACTTGATAACAGATGAAGCCATAAAATTATTTTGTTACTTTTTTTATGACAACCAACCAGCACAAGCAAAACAACAATGTCTCCCATAATGATGCCTGCAAATGGCAGATGTGTACTTATGTTATTATAATTTTTTAATATTTTATCATTGTGTTTTACTCTTTGATGTTTATGTAGTGTTGATTATTCAGAAAAGCTTTTAAAATGAAGCCTTCCCTGGCTGATCTTCTCATACAGACAAACTTATTTTGCACATTGCATTATGTAACAGTTTAGTTTTTATTAAAATGTTTAAAATAAAGATTTTACTTTAACTTATTATCCAGTTGTACTGTTATTGTTGTTGTTGTTGTTGTAGATGGACAGAAAAAACACTGCACAGTTGTTTCACTCTGAGCTCAATTTTTTTTTCCATTTTCATACATTCAGTTGGCAATTTACTAGGAATGACACAGTCCTGCAATAAATCCTGTATTCATTGTTTTAATACAAAATACAAATGTCTTGAAGATAGCACTGTTGTACAAAACAGAGTCAAGATCTGTTTACAACAAGGAAGTGTCCAAATTCTTATTTATATAACAAAACAGTTCCATTTCCACATGATGTCTTCCTCAGTTGTGGCAACTCATCACTCAATGATACACTGGCACCCATTTTCCAGAAAGGAACTCTGAAACACTTATTATATGTGCAACTACATGCACTAAAAGCAACACATACCATATTAAGGTATGTCTTAATTAGATGTCACATTAGCTGTATCAGGTGTACAGGTGCCAACAAATAATTGTTTTGTTTTCACTTTAGAAGAAAAAAAACTCCCCTGACAACTTATGCTTTAGGGGAGCCCATTTCAGAAATATGTTTTGTCCATTTCACTGAGTGTAAATGAGGCCAACAGGAAAACTGACAAAATTGTTTTTACCTCCTCCTAGTGCTAGTAAGTGGCAATGCCCTGCTCTGTTATGTCACCTCCAGGATCTGCTTCTAGCCTTTGAGGAGCACAGCCAGCCTGGCTGAGATTGTGCACCGGCCAGGATTGACACTATTTTTTGGAGATGTTGTATGCATGATCAGGTGGTAGCCTACAAGTCCAGTATATCATTCAAGCACAACTTAACATATTAGCTCAAAATATGGATTTTGCATTTCTGTTGTGGTACTATACGTTTATCTTCTGATTACTTTCACAAGTGATTTAAACTTGAAATAACCACACTAGTTTCATCATCTTGATTTTGAGTCGTCTTAAAATGTTATCAATTCTTATTCGTATTTTTTATTCCTGCAGTGCAAAAGTATGGACCTGTGGTGCTTTATGTATCCCTCAATATTATATTTTCTTCATTTGGTAATTTCATATGAAATACATAGGTTCACTGTTTAAAGACTTCATATTTAGCTTGCTCTGTAATGTGCGAAATGACACTGAACCTGAAGATGTGAAATGCACAACTGAACAATAATCAGCAGCAATGTTCACTTCATAAAAGTAATCAGGTTAGCCAGCAAGTGTGATACATTTACACATTAAGTTTGTAATTGCCTGACTAACCTTGAGTCAGTCTCTTATAGGCCCTGTAAGTTAAGGTGTTTAGGTTAACTGAGTACAGCGTATTAAACATAATAAAACAGAGCAATTAACCATTATGAAAATAAACACACTATTATCACACCAGCTATAGGTGTGAAAATAATGAACCCATGGAGTAGTACTTTCAGTGCATCACAGTCCAGAGTATTATCGTAATCACAATACTGTAAACTGAAGTAAGAATGCGTTACAAGTGGACACACCCAGACACAGGGCTGGGTGGGAATGTTGTCGGTCTTTGTTGTCTCCATCTAGCCAGGTAACTTTTCCAGGCTTTATCAAATCATGCAATAGTCAAATCCAGTTTCTCACATAATAATATAATATCATAAGATATAATATTTGCCTTTTTGTTTAAAAAAATATTAATTAATTTTTATTTATATCAAATTATTTCCTAAATTCACATAACTTCAGGAGGAAGTTCTCTGCTAGTGGGATACCTCCGTTTTCCTCTGTGTTTTTTTATATCACACAAGAAACACAGGGAGGCACTGTTGTACCGTTGCATGAGATGTGATCTGAACTAAATCCATTTCTTCACTTAGAGCCTTCTGCACACAAACCATAAAGGTTAAATTTAGCAATGCTATAGCAACCAATGTTGCACCATTATGGGGCAATAAAGCTATAAAAGAAAATATGAGTTATTGCAACAGAAAACTGAAAAGTGGCTTAAAGTGACA
The DNA here is from genome assembly GCF_905171665.1 of Trachurus trachurus. NCBI lineage: Eukaryota > Metazoa > Chordata > Actinopteri > Carangiformes > Carangidae > Trachurus > Trachurus trachurus. The sequence continues at coordinate 14,488,247 of NC_139909.1, read as the reverse complement.
TAATCATTCACTGCAAGTATACTTAATCCCATTAATGCACGGCATTGCTAGTAGTGGAAATAAAATGTTAAATATATACTAGATAGACGGATGAGAAATAAATGAATAACGTTCCTTAAGAAGAGACTCACATCCCATTCTCCCCCTCCAAAAAAGATTCCATAACTACATCCTATACTTACACATAATTTACATTTTGCATCGTGTAAATGAGTGATTCCCAAGGAACACATTGCAGGGGGGTACATTGATACATTTATTAATTTATTTCCAAGATATTACTGGTCATTTTATAAGCCCATTACTAAAATGGTACGAGCACGCCCCAGACGACAGTAACCTGTGGCACAACTCTGTGAAGACACATGCCAAGGCCATGCCAAAAACCAAAACAGTCAAATATAACCAATATACTGTACAAGTAAACATGGATAAAAGGCTCAAATGGTCAGTTACTGTTGCCCTGGACTCAGGAGAGGGTTCAGGGGAGCCTGCCGACAACGGAAAAGAAAGGGGCCAAACTTAAACACGGGCAGTTCAGTGAAGACAACATTTTGTATGGATTCACCACAGCTACAGTGTTTCTTTTGTATTGAAGTCCTGTTATAAGAGTTATAGTTATCAATGTTATAAGAGTTTAATAGAACAACAACATTATTAATGATTTATTTTATTTTGAAGGCAGATGGAATCCTATTTATTTTTATGTTTAATCTGAATTCAAAAGTAAAGTAAAATATTTTCATTTTATAATTGGTTGTGTTTCGTTTTATATGACCACATTTGGAGACTGATCAGGGCAAATAGTCTCGGGGGTACCCAAGACAAAAAAAGGTTGGGAACCACTGATGTAAATCCAATATTCTCTGACATTCTCTTTCTTAAATAAGAACACTAGGGTTAAGCATAAGAGGATTCTTAAAGTTATGGACCCATCGATCCTGGCGGACATATTTTCAGGGAGACACTCCACACAACATTCAAGTTATTTGTCATGGGGAGTGGGCAAATTAACTGAAAACAGAGGCTTAATTTTTCATTTGAATCTTGGTGGGCTTTCCCAGGTCTAACCAAACAACGCTGATGATGTAATCGGAGTAATCCTGGGTTTTGGATGGTACCACATGTGTGTTACAAACTGAGATGAAAGACACGGATGCACCGGGTTGGATCTATTTACCTCAGAAGGCGGAGGTGGGAATGATGTCACACTGTAAAATATATTTAGAGGTTGTTATTGTTAGAGATATCAGTTTGTAACAGTGTGTCAGGCTGTTACCACAACTTTCACTTGGGGAGCAGGCATCTTGGATTGTGAGGTCAGATTGTGTAAATTCTTGTGATTTACCAAAGTACAAATCTGATTTCAGGGGGCACTTGAGAGTGGAATTATCAAACTGGAAACTTGGAAATTTCATTTTTCCAGATCGCAATGAAATGTGCTCAGGTGGCATTGTGGGAAATGTAGGATCCAGAGTTTTTGGAGGTTGACTTTGGGGTTCAAAAGTGGGAATACACCACTGCTGCTTCAACACTGTAGTGTTGGAAGTGTAGTTCTAAACATAAACCTGGCAGATTGGTGGCCATAGGCAATTTAAGTGATCCAGGATAATGCACACCTTTGAGGCTGGTAACAAGCTTCACAAATGTAGTGAATGCAGTTTAGCATGCATTAGAATGGTACTCAAGAAGTTTTTTGAAAACGACTTCGCTGAGATCTACCTCTGGCAAGTGCACTCGCTCATGTCTGTGTTCCACACCCACATTCAAGAAATGGAGCAGGAGAACATGTCCATTATGTAGGTGAAGAAAATATTGAACAATATCCACACACACCATTCTTCTTGGACGCAAGAGCAACAACTTCATGTCCCTTAATGTTAAGGGACTACTGGCACAAAAGCGCAAAGATGGACTTGGTAAGGACTCTGACCAGTTCTGTGCTGATGTGCAAGGCCTGTACAGTGCATGTCTGGAGTATCTGGAGAAGTGGATAACTCCCATGGAAGAGTTCTCAACATTCATGTGGATGGATCAGAGTGAGCCACCAAACTGGAATGAAGTGGAGGCCTGCATCAAGTACCTAGGAGAGAAGGGGGTGCCTGTTGATGATGTCAAGTGTTTTGACCAGGTCACCAATCTGAGAAAATTCACAGAAAGGTGCAACCATGATGAGGAGTTCAGTGGCCTGCAAGTGCACCAGAAGTGGACCAAATATTTTGAGAAGGCAAAAAGTATTGCATGCTACTCAGAGCTACTGAAGATTGCACAGTTTGTCTTTGCACTTCCCTCTCACAATGCAAATGTTGAGAGGGTTTTCTCATTGATGCTGAGCCAGTGGACCAAGGAGAGGAACCAGCTGTCTGTTGAGTCACTGAAGGGGATTCTATTAGTGCAATACAATTTCAAAGAGATGTCTTGCAAAGACTTTTATGCTTATTTGTTGAGCAACCGGAAACTGCTGGGAAAGATCAGCTCTACAGAAAAATATGGATGGGCAGACAAGGAGGATGAAGAAGAAAAGCAGGATGAATAAGACAACAAAAGATTAAAAGTAGATCATTTTTGTTTGTTAAGTTAGTATCTTTGTGAGACTGTTTTAATTTATTATTTATCTTATTAGCCTAGGGAGATATTTAAAGCTGGATTTTCTAACACAGAAGTATTTCATATTATTTATTTATTTGAAAAGAGAGCTATTATTTTGTTACAGGTTGTTACAGGTAGTTACATATTTGATTTCATTTCATTACAGAAGTTCATTTTGCACCATTGAGGCATAATAAAGCATGTTCATAAACCTCTGAGAAGCCTGTCTGAATTTGTGTCTCAAGGCCGGGCCGAGTGTCGTCTTTTTTGGAAATCAAAATATGGTCACCCTAGTGCCGTTGCAGTGAGCTGGGAAGACGTTGCTAGCGGCGGATGCTAACCTCTAGCCGAAATTAGCATCGAGCTAGCTCACTACAACGGCTTGTTACCAGTCGAGGCTTTAGTTGTCGGTGATGGTGGGGAATTGGTCCGCGGCTCCAGCGCTTCACTCAGACTGTAGGCCTATTTCTTTTTCTTTGCGGTCCTGACTGCTGCTGCTGAGAGAGAGAGACGTGCTAGCACTCAGCAGCATCAGAGACAGCTAGTGGCTAGCAGTCCTGAGCCTACGAGTAGGCTATATCGTCAGGTCTGTGTCTCCTACTGTACTTTGCTGCACGTAGCTTCACCTGAGCTCCATCATCAACTCTCTCACTCTCCACCCAGAAACATCCACGTGCACAACAAAACAAAGCAACCACCACACAGGACTAGAAGCCCATATAGGTGATGATTAAGACAGATTTAATTTGTATAAGTCTAACATTTATTTTTGGGCACAAATCTATGACCCAGCCTACTAGTCTAAACTTGTCTAAAATTTGTTGAAAAGGGTGATTTTAGAGGCTTACTTATTCACCGTAGGAATTTTAAGACAGGTCATGGTTGTCTTAAAGTTGACAAATTTGAGAACTGAATAGCTACCATTTGTTCTTAAGTAGAAAGTTGAGAAAATACTTAAGAACAACAGAGGTTGAAGACATCTGATCATTGAAAGGTTGTCTTTCAACATTGTTTCATTTATCACTTCTACATGACCTTATCTGGGTTTCAAAGTTCCATTGCATGAATTCCTGTGAATCCAGTCTTTGTCCTCAACCATTTCAGATGAACATTATCGCACATTATTAAAATAGAAGCCGTGACCGCTGTCCAACAATAAACAACCCCCTATTATGAAATACTATGTAAAAAAACAAAAACAAACCTGACTGACAAAACACAATGACTTTCTGGTGACTAATGCACGTCACACAGATCCCACCTTCACTGGAATCAAGTGAGAGAAACACAGATGTGGCTTTGAATGACTGAAAATACTACTGCTATTTAAAGGGACTGAAAGCTGCAACTCTTTCAAGTCCTTTTAAAAAGAAAGGAAGAAAGTTAGAGAGGATTCAGAGATATGTAGTCTTGAAAAGAGTCAAACTCAAGTTGCTGGCCACAATACAGAAAATACACCACATGACATGATGGTGGCCTTAACATAATTAACTACTGTACACAAAGTCCAGTTAAACAAAGTATATACATTTAGTCATCTGGCAGATACTTTAATTCAAATTGACAGAAAGTGAGAAAATATAGTTTATTATTCTTTCATTAATCTTTAAAAAAATATATCATGTTCCATTACAACACTAGTTTACTCATGTCTTCCCTTGATAGCATTCAGTCACGTCACTTAGGCTTTTCAAACGAATTAGTCATGCACATAACTGGATGGCTGAAGCATGTGTTACAATAGCTACGGGATGAGTTTGTTTTTTAGGTTTGTCATCATCAGCACGTAGAGGTGTTTCTAAAGAAGCTGTTGGTTCTTATCTGTACCTTGTTATGCATTACTTGTTGGATTGACAAACATTACTTGCGAGAACACAAATGGCTCAATGGACAATGGTGACTATTTTCTACCACTGTGTCATGTTTCACTTTAGCCGTTTTTCCACTAAAATTAGCGGGTCAACGCGGCCCCTTTCCCATTGACCAAAATGAGCCCAGTCTGACCATAAACCCCCCGCTCTCATCCGCGGTGTGAGAAGCACCATGTCATACAACAGCCGCTGCCGCGGAGCGTGAGGTCCATCGGCCGAGGCAGACTGCGGAGCACCAGGACCGCCGTATGACGGACGTCCGTGGCACAACACGTCAGTTAAACAGACTGTTGCTTCTTTTTTTTCAATAGTTTTTGGTCAGTGTTCTTTGATCTTTTCATCCCAGCTATCATCCACCATGTGCAATTTCAAACCGTGCAACCTTCAGAAGGGTCAAATCTCAGCCGTCAGTGTTAAGTCTAACCTCTCTGACCCTGTTTCCTGGTATAAAACACCTTTTATGCAGCAAGCTGAACTTTTAATATGGATAATGTAGAGATAGTCGGACATCCCATCAGGGTTCATTTCTCCATAACAACCTCCAAACCAACCTCCAAACTATACATTATCCCTTACATAACCAACTGGACATAATTTAATGATAATGAAAATAGGACTGACAAGTGGCAGACTGATACATATTTTATATAGTAGATTAAAACTGATGATCTCTAATTAAAATGAATAAGTGCAGAAGCCCCAAGTTGCAATGCTGGTCATTATTAAGGACAATAAATTAATACATCTTAAGAGTCTAACACTGAAAATAAAAGCTTAACACACCATTTAAAAAAAAAAAAGACTATATTTTTTATTGTTTTCATGGACAAGCTCCCTCATTAGTTCTATGGTTCAGGTTTTAATATTCTATGTAAACAAAAAAAAGGGGGCGGGGGAGTGTGGGCTCCATAATAAACCTTCTGTGCCTACTGGGCATTAAAGCAGAAGTAAGCGGAATGTTTGTGTTAATATAAGTCTTAAATAGTTATATCTTCCGACAGCAATCACTTGTTTGGTCTGAAACACGGGTCTGTCAGTCACTCTGCTCTGCTGTAAGCCGAGGAGAAAACTTTCCTTGTATCCTACAACCTTTATCCAATGAGGAGAGAGAACGGCATAAAGGGGCGGTCCTCTCTGTGTGTGCAGCCAAGGGATGCGCGTGAATGTGGTGACGTAGGGACGAGGGCGGGGACTGCTAAGTCCATCGGCTGACAGGAAGTTAGCCAAAACGACATGCTTTAATAACATTGGGTCAACCAGATTAATAGGTGATAACAGCCTCCTGCACCTACTAGTAGGTAGAGTAGGGCCCTACTGGCCCATATTTGTGGGATGATGGTATCAGGATTACGCCTATTCAATGGTATGACAACAGTCACAATCTAAAAAGAAATGTAAGTCATACTTCCTTAACTGGGGTAATGCTACAACACCATCTAGATTGTTCTCCCCCTACCTCACAGGAGAAGGTGAACAGATGGCCAGCTAAACAAATAAAACAAATGACATGGTAAGAATTTGTGTCATCAAACCTGTTTGCCACCTTATTATTTCCTCCTTTTGGAGAGTATTTACTCATTGAGAAACACAGGTTTTCAATATGTTGTCCAAGTATTAGTTGCAATAGTTGTAGTTGAAAACTAAATTTCATGCTGTCTATTTAAAATATAATTTTACCATAAACAGTAGATTACAGAGGCAGTATTGTTGAATACTTTACGGATTGTTTATTACATTATTAGCATGTGCTATAACTGCGAATTGTAGTACCAGAAGTAATAGTTGCAGTTGCAGCCATATAGCCATATTAATATTGAGAGCTGCAGTTCAATAGTTCAACAAGACCAGAAAGGAGCAGAGCAGAACTATTACTCAGCACAGGTGACAAAACCTGACTCAAAGACAGAAACCCTAAGGACAAACTGTGAGTTCAGGACAAACTGCCGTAACTTTTGCATTTCATGGATGAGCTTTGGTGTAATGGGGAAAAAAATGTAATTCTAGAATATTTGTCTGGATAGGTAAAAAAAAAAAAATTAAACAAATTGTTTCTTCCTGTCTATTTACAAGTTGCGCACTGTTCATAGATAGATTTATTTTAAGCACAAAAGCCGTGTGCAGTAACTTGCCATTCAAAAAACAAAAATCAAAAAGTCAACACATGTTTTCACTCATCACATGGGTCAAAAAACATAATGAAAGAGGTTAACCGCAAAGTGCTTTGATGAAGTCATTTTAGGAAACAAAAGCTCAGTCAGTTCTGTTCTCTCAGTTATAACCACCATGAGTTTTCGCTCAGTCTTTTGTCCTCACATTTGATGGTGACTTCTCTCATGCCTCACTGGACATTATTAAACACCTCCCTGGTCCTTGACAACACGGATGTGCTGGAATAATTTATTTACTCTTCACAAAAGTCAACAACTGTGGTGTGATATGTGCTTAAGGAGAATAAAAGAAGTGTCTGCATGGATGAGCTAATGTTTAGCACTGCACTCAGCAGGCAGGTTAATAAGTATCAGGCATTTTACGACTTCATGAAGATTATAAGTTTGAGTGTTGATGCAACTTGTGGTGCTGTTGAAATGCACATGGTGCAAACAATTGTGTACGTCACATCCTTGCATCCATCATTTGTATAATGTTATTAATGTTTTTGTTCTCTTGTATGTATTTTTTTATAAAGGGATCTGAGGATCTGAGGACCATGGAGAAAACTGACTTTTTTGTTGTTGTTATTTTTGGTTTTGTATTTAATGTATCATTTCTTATTTAAATGATGCTTTATGGCCATGATGTGGTTTACATCACTGATCCTCAGTTGCTTCTGTAGGCCTATTATCCTTACTTTTCCCTACAATTAGGTCTCACAGAAGGCTTGGATGAAAAAGACCACTATGTTTGCATGGATCCTGAAGTAATGCAATATAAAGTGAATTATTTGTGTCCATTACATTTATATCAATGAATGTTGGCTAAACAACAGACACACTTTTCTGTATAATGTTAAACAGTTAAACAACAGTACAAACTCCTCCAAAGCGATCCTCCTCGCCTCTGAATGAACAACTCTCTAAAATGTTTTCAATAAAACTCAACATTATAACCTTCATAAGGGGTGATTTAGAATTGTTTATATAAACCTGCCAACTATTTCATACTTGTTGACGTCAATGAGTGACTCTCAGGTTGAAATGTGGTTAGACATTAAAGATGTTGACAGAACATCTAAAGGGGAGGAGAAACATGGACGGAGTGAGACAAGATCGAAGATAAACACTACAGAAGATGCCAGAAGTCTATCTTTTGATGTGTTGTAGTTTCTAGATAGAAATCTGTCGATCACAAAAAGTTGCAGATCTGGATTTTTGTGTTGAGTCTCATGTACCTAAAAACAGCCTTGAGCAAACAAAAAACAGTTGCCAACATGTTCCTGGAAGAGTTGTGGTGAAAGGCAATCTGTCATAATGTTTAGAGGAACTATTAATTATCTTACACACGTCGGTGTAGCACAAATTCAGCTTGCTCTTAAACAATTTAATCCTGTTAAAGCTGCACAAGTTTTATATACTTTCATTAAGCATGCACACTGATCATCTAGTCATGCTGTGTCCTCCAACTTCTGGTTTGCAGATACTGCTCAAAAAGTATGCATAAGTCATGGTGGTGGTGAAGAACGTAAGGTACATTGGTTACATACAGTAATCAGTGATGATCTGTGAGATGATGACAATGTGTAGCATTACCAACCTTCCTAAATCACATTGAGGAAGGTCTTGTTCCTGGAAACACAGGAATATATGCACTGATTTTGTTTTGTTCTTGTTTTATCTAATCAAAGCAGAAGAAAGCGGAATGTTTGTGTATTAAATAGTTAAATCGAAAGCAACTGGACTTAGTTATTTGTCCAGTTGCTTTCGATTTAACCTCCTTTGAAATACTATGACCTGGGCAAATGAGAATATGCACCGGCCTATTAAATAGTTATATCTTCCGACAGCAATCACTTATATAGAGTGTTTGGTCCGAAACACGGGTCTGTCAGTCACTCTGCTCTGCTCTGAGCCGAGGAGAAAACTTTCCTTGTATCCTACAACTATATTTATATTACCTTTATGCCGTTCTCTCTCCTCATTGGATAAAGGTTGTAGGATACAAGGAAAGTTTTCTCCTCGGCTTACAGCAGAGCAGAGTGACTGACAGACCCGTGTTTCAGACCAAACACTCTATATAAGTGATTGCTGTCGGAAGATATAACTATTTAAGACTTATATTAACACAAACATTCTGCTAACTTCTGCTTGAAGTGCAGTAAAGCCAGCCTAATGAGCTGATGAGAAAAATACAGGCAACTGATGATATGAACAATACATTCACAGAAAAACTATCTGAGAACAATTCACTTCCCAGCAGCCAGGTCATTGACCTATTAGTCACCACAGAAACTAACACCTCTACGGCATGTGTTATGCGTGAGTGAGATGGAACATAAGATAAATTCAAAAATATGTGCTCTAAAAAAAATCTATGATTTATGTTTTGGAAATCGCTAAATATAGAAATAACAACAGGTGATCTGTTTTTCCCTCATTCTTAAAACTGGAAAAACCCTCAGCCATCCACTCTCTGACTGTGGGCAGCACAAATTTCTACCTTAACCAAATCAGCCTAATCACCTGACAAATAAATCACTCAAAAAAGCACATACAGCGCTGAGCTTTTCCAAAGGACAGGAGGTTAAGCCGTATCCTAACAGGAAAATTAAATTCTTCCTCAGATGTTGTAAAAACACAATAAAAATCCATAAAACTCAAGGCATTTAGAGATATGGAATTAATTAAAACTCAAGCGTACCTTGCCAACTACTGACAATGGTAATCAAATGCAACAGTAACTTCATATGTTCAAGGGAAATCAATACTGGGGTTCACAGAAAACACCTGTGGCAGAAAAACCAATTGAAAATGTAAGGTTAATCACCTTTTATTATCATGTTTTTACTGTTTACACACAATTAACAGAATAACCACAATTAGCATTATCTACTTAGATAAAAAAGCAAAAAAAAAAAGGAGTATTTTTTAGTTTCTTTCCTTCATGATGTTTGATGAAATACCAGATCTTCTGCTGTGATCAGAGCAATCACTCCTACGTGAATAACTACTGCTCAAGATTATGGACTAATATTTCTGAGTTGCCCGGACTTGCCTTTTTATTAATTAGGGAGGGTCAGTGTTCATAAGAAACCACTGAACACAATGGGGACTAGAAGCAAACAGAAAACTTTCAAACCAACACGGCCACCACAACGACTGCAGCGCCAACCACTTTCAAACCACTTCTTGCCATTGTGTTAAACGGTGTCATGACTGGTTTCGCAAACCAACCTGTGCCCACTTTACACATACACACTCTCACACATGATTGTATGTTGCCCAGCCTTCAGGACGTTGTTACCCCTCACAACAACAGAGGCATCTTTACAAGGCTAGTGAACTAGTGGAGGTTGGTGCAGAGGTTGTGAAGGTATTTCATACAGCTCAACAATTAAAGTTATGAATCACAGACTTCACATCAGAAATTACAACCAAAATCCACTGAGCTTCATGGTTACAAAATAATCAGTATTGTAATATTGATGATATTAGTAAGTTACTATTTTGTCTTGTTATTGTCATAGTTTGTTCTTTAAAAAAAGATAATTCTGTGTTTTGAAGCACCTTAAACCAACACTAAGTGACTTTTCAACCTTCATAAAAAAATATTTTCATAACTTGTGATGATACATAGACTTACAACAAGTTGAATGACTCTGTCATGGCCTGAGGGGGTCTGTATCGCTTTCTCTGGCACTAAGCAACTTTGAGGAGCATGGTAGGAACTTGGCTCTCACTTAAGTTTCACTTTCACTTTCACGAGTCACGACGAGGAGGGAGCAGGCAATGCGGCACGTTCCTGTCGGATTATGTGTTGTGAAATGATCCGCTGGAAACAGGAACTTAGTTTGGACGTCTTCTGTTAATTTCCATGCACCAGGAGATCAGAATGTTTACGGCGCTATTTGCTGGTGCTCATGGGAGATGGAGTCTCCCTTCAGGCAAAACACTACCGCTTTGGTCTACTGGCGCCGCCAAACTCAACCAAAAATGAAAGTTCGTTAGTATTGCTTTAAATTTGATTTCAATACGTGCTATAGAAATTATGTTTTATTATTATTATTATTATTATTGCTACATGAGAGACAACCATTCAGAAAGATTTTAAACACAGTGTTTCCTCATCATTGAAAGAGGTCGGTTATAGGCACTATGTGGCCTCAAGGAAGTAATGTTCTTCGGGGAAAAAAAAAAAAAAATCCAATGTACAGTGACACAGCAAAAGACATGTGTGTGGTCCCCGTCACACATGCCCCTCAGCACCTGTTCCTTGACCCCACCCCCTGGAAACATCATCCATGATGTCAGTGTTTTTGGCCGTCACACCTTGACTCTCCCCACCCTTTGAGCTTAAATAGTGAAACAGAGTGAACAGGTGTCACATCTCAACCTCCACCACTTCCTAAGAACATCACAGTGGTCTACCTGTAAACCACAACTGAGGATAAAGATACACATAACTGCCTTTTTCTTTTGAACTGAAGACAAGGAGATCTACAGGTAGGAACAGCTTTATTATTAATATGTAATATTACATTCCTTCTATTGGAATACCATATGGTTGACAATAATAAATGGATTACATGTTTTTTTTTCAAATCCCATTTAGATTTATTAATATTAATTTATAAAGATTATTTATTTATTTGAAATCATTATTAAAAGCAAGCAATAACTAAGGATGTATTTATTTTCAGAACATTACGTAGATTATGGTTATTGATTTTAAATCCATTTTTTATATATATTTTTGGGGCTTTTTCATGCCTTTATTTGACAGTACAGTCGAGAGAGACAGGAAATGGGGAGGCAGAGAGAAGGGGAATGACATGCAGGAAAGGGCCGTCCGATGCGGGATTCAAACCGGGGCCACCTGCACGAGGACTATAGCCTCAATACATGGGGTGCCTGCTTAACCCACTACGCCACTCGGCACCCCGATTTATATCTTAAATCCTAAATCATAATTTCAATCTTTTTCAATGAATGTGATGCACATAAAACACAGTAAGCTATCATGTGCTTTATGTGTAAATAGAATTGTATTTCTGATTTGTTAAATTACTGGTTTACATGTTGAACATTTTAACTCTTCATCTTAATTTCTATCAATAGGTATGGGTGATGTGATCTAAAATAAGCATTTGTGTTTGTTATTTCATTATAACTGAAATATTACATTATTAGATATCATAGACTAAAAACACAACCCTACCTCTTTTCTTACACCTTCAGGCAGAAAAAATGACTTAAGGGTAATTATGAAGGGTAATTAGTATATGTAATGTGATTCATTCTTGGGGACATGCTGGAAATCGATCGATAAGCCCTTGCTTCAATTGCGGGATGCCTATTATGACCGGCAATAGTGGGTGTGGCATAGTAGTTTATTTGGTTGTTTAAGAGGTAGCTATAAGAGGTAGTAGGTAAATTGTGTGACACAGTGACAAAACAAGAATACTGCCTATCCCTGGATAATGACTCATAATTTCATGAAAGTGTATCTAAAGTACCAAATGGTTTACAATGTTATACCTAAAGCAACATTAGTTTAATCTTGTAATAAAATGTTGAACATTTGATTAATTCTTCATCTTAATTTTTATCAATAGGTATCGGTGATGTGATCTAAATTAAGCATTTGTGTATGTTATTTTATTATAACTGAAATATTACTTTTTTAGATATCATAGAATAAAAACACAACCCTACCTCTTTTCTTACATCCTCAGGCAGAAAAAAATACTGAAGGGTAATAATGAAGGGTAATTATTAAATGTAATTTGATTCATTCTCAGAGTTAGTAGTACATTAAAAGAAAAAAGTGCTGGAAGTCGATAGATGTGCCTTGATTCAATTTCGGGATGCCTATTATGAACGGCAATAGTGGGTGTGGCATAGTAGGTAATTTGGTTGTGTAAGAGGTAGTTTTCCCTTGAGTGCTAAAACCAAATTGTGTGACACAGTGACAAAACAAGAATACTGCCTATCCCTGGATAATGACACATTATTTCATGAAAGTGTATCTAAAGTTCCAAATGGTATACTATGGTATATCTTAGGCAACTTTAGGTTAAGGTGTGACAATAAATATACAAATTAAAACTGCTTCTCTGTTCTCACTTCACTCTCTGTTACCCTGTAACTAACTGCAGCTAAAATGTCTCATATTGTTGAACTTACTCTATCTACTCTAGGCATGGACAAGAGACTGCTCCTTGCTGTCCTGTTTGTGACAATGTCCTGCATGTTTATGAAAACCTGTGCTCAAACCAACACAACTACTGCAGCGTCAACCACGACAAACACAGCCACCACAACGACCGCAGCGCCAACCACGACCAACACGGCCAACACAACGACCGCAGCGCCAACAACGACCAACACGGCCACCACAACGACCGCAGCGCCAACAACGACCAACACGGCCACCACAACGACTGCAGCGCCAACAACGGCCAACACAACGACTGCAGCGCCAACAACGACCAACACGGCCACCACCACGACTGCAGCGCCAACAACGACCAACACGGCCAACACAACGACCGCAGCGCCAACAACGACCAACACGGCCACCACCACGACTGCAGCACCAACAACGACCAACACGGCAACAACAACGACTGCAGCGCCAACAACGACCAACACTGCAACAACAACGACCGCAGCGCCAACAACGACCAACACTGCAACAACAACGACTGCAGCGCCAACAACGACCAACACGGCCAACACAACGACCGCAGCGCCAACAACGACCAACGCGGCAACAACAACTACTGCAGCGCCAACAACGACCAACACGGCCACCACAACGACTGCGGCGCCGACCACAATGACCATGACTACAGCTGCCCCAGCTACCACAGCTGCCCCAGCTGCCCCACTGCCTTTTAACGATACAGTGGTACCTCTTCCGGTGAGTGATGAAATAAAACAAAAACAGAGCTTAATTCAAGTGAATATAGGCTACAGTAAGGGAACAGAAGTGGAGGACTACATCAGCTGTACAAACAGTACCTGAACAGTGGTCCATGCAGCCACACTTTGGTGGACACATGAACTGTTACCAATATAATCAGAAAAATGACATATTTAACACCACAGCAGTACTAAGATAAGCCTATCTTACTAAAATATTGTCTGTGCCAACTTACACATTATCCCACCCTCTTAAATCTCTCCCTTCTTCCTTGTAGGAGCCAGTTTCTAATGAGGGCTGTGGAACCGTACGGCTCTGTGCAGCTGACCCCAGTGACTGCGACCCCTCCACAGACAGTACATGTCATTTTTCTGATACCAGACTGCAAAGAACTACAAATATTGACTTCAGCCTCTCAGGACAGTCAGAGGGTTACATTGCTCTCACCCTGTCACGTGATGCCACACTGGTATGTGAAGTTCCTGCACTATCTCAGATATACAGTAAAAGTGCCAGCAAGTATAACCGATAGGCTCATGGTTGGACTTGCCAATCGCATTTGTCTAAATTTCTTGTCTAAACTGCACTGTGTATATTTTTGCACCATAGGGGGGCAATGACATAACCTACATCTGTGCAAACGACAATGGTTTTGTCAGGTTCTTTGGCGCTCTCCTTGACAATAATGTCCTGACTACAACCGAGGTAAGTTCTACAGTCACCTAAAGTCATAAATATTTAAGTATAATGTCCAAACCTGTGTACAAAATAGAGATGACATGCAGTGGTTCTTTGATTCTTCTTACAGTAATACTGACTACCTTCTCATCATCTGTCTTTTCTCAGCAACTGAATGTGAACAATGTGAGGGGTAGGGTCAATGGGACAACAATCCAGTGCACATTTTCTGCTACTGTACAAGCCCCAGAAACTAGAACAACAAATTTTGCACTCGCCATCATCACTGGAACTTTCACCAGCAGTAAGTCATCGTATTAAAAGATAAACATTCACGCCGCAGTTTTTTCACAGAGAATGTATCAATATTTTTATCAAGGGATACAAACTCATCAGCCATTTTTCTGTCTTGTGCTTGTTCTTACAGCATCTGGTGCTCTGGGAACCCCAGTCGTCCAGTTGAGGACTGCTGTTCTAGATCTGACAAATCCTAGCCAAACTGTCACCAATGAACTTGCCACTGGCAACACTGCTCATGGCATCACATTCCAGCAATCGATGACCCAGGGTAAGTGTAATAGAAAATATGTTTTTTGGCTGGACCACCACAGTGGGGGATAGCCCATTGTAGAGTGCAAATGTTGCTGACTCACTGAAAGATCAAGCTACATCAGTAGCCAGCAACAGAAATAGGATAGATGAAAACGGCTCTAGTGGGAAATGAGCTGAATTAAAATACTGTATGTGAACACAGATGATAGGAGAAAAGCAAATGGATTAAAAACTTTGTTGACCTCAGACACTGTCCAGACAGATGTTGGTCTAGTCTTTATTTGGAAGTTCATACTGTACAGTATTAATTGTTCTTCTGTTCTCCTGTCTCCCCCTACAGTTCTGCTGATCACTGTGGGTGTGCTGAGCCTGGCCATGCTATGAGAAAAATGAGTCAAGACAAGAAAATCATATCTTTTCTATCCACGTGTGTGCTATTTTATAGCAGCATCTCACGACACTGGTTATACATAGTTTATCCTAGATTATTAAGATCACTCTAATTTTCGTATCAACTCACTGGAGATGAATGCAGAGGATGTTACAGTACCGGGATGCAGGATCACTCTTCTACTACACTCTGTCTCTCTTCATGTCTGTTAAAAACTGATGAACAATTTTTAAGATTTTAACTGAATGTTTCTTTTATAAGAGTAGGACTGCTGGGTTTCTGTCCTATTCATTATTTAATTGCATGTTAAGTATCATTAAAATTGAACTTGTTAGTTAGAACTGTATAATTAAACACCCAAATCAAGTTAACAAGTGGCTTTTAACAACAGGCGTCATGCTTTATACAAATTTGGAGTTTGGGGTCTGATTACCTGATAGGCACACATCACTACTGTCAAAAGCAGTAAGAGAAAAATGTTCTGACTTTGTAACTTGATAACAGGTGAAGCCATAAAATTATTTTGTTACGTTTCTTACGACAACCAACCAGCACAAGCAAAAGAACAATGTCACTCATTATGAATTATATGTTTATGTTTTGTCCATTTCACTGAGTGTAAATGAGGCCAACAGGAAATTTGATAAAAATGTTTTCACCTCCTCCCAGTGAGTGGCAATGCCCTGCTCTGTTATGTCACAGCTCTGTTATGTCTGTTATGCTTCTAGCCTTTGAGGAGCACAGCGAACCTGGCTGGGATTGTGCACTGGCCAGGATTGACACTATTTTTTTGGAGATGTTGTATGCATGATCAGGTGGTAGCCTACAAGTCCAGTATATCATTCAAGCACAACTTAACATATTGCATTTCTGTTGTGGTACTATAGGTTTATCTTCTAATTACTCTCATAAGTGATTTAAACTTAAAATATACTCAAGACTTAACCACACTAGTTTCTTCGTCTTGATTTTGACTCGTCTTAAAATGTATACATTCTAATTCATATTTTTTTTATTCCTGCAATGCAAAAGTATGGACCTGTGGTACTTTATGTATCCCTCAATATTATATGTTCTTCATTTGGTAATTTCATATGAAATACATAGGTTCACTGTTTAAAGTCTTCATATTTAGCTTGCTCTGTAATGTGCGAAATGACCCTGAACCTGAATATGTGAAATGCACAACTGAACAATAATCAGCAGCAATGTTCACTTCATTAAAAGTAATCAGGTTAGCAGAACAGCAAGTGTGATACAGTTACACATTAAGTTTGTAATTGCCTGACTAACCTTGAGTCAGTCTCTTATAGGCCCTGTAAGTTAAGGTGTTTAGGTTAACTGAGTACAGCCTCTTAAAAATAATCAAACATAGCAATTAACCATTATGAAAATAAACACACTATTATCCAGCTAGGTGGGAAAATAATGAACCCATGGAGTAGTACTTTCAGTGCATCACAGTCCAGGGTATTATTGTAATCACAATACTGTAAACTGAAGTGAATGCGTTACAAGTGGACACACCCAGACACAGGGCTGGTTGGGAATGTTGTCAGTCTTTGTTGTCTCCATCTTGCCAGGTAACTTTTCCAGGTGTGTAGCTAATGGCTTTATC
This sequence comes from Trachurus trachurus, assembly GCF_905171665.1. Classification (NCBI taxonomy): domain Eukaryota; kingdom Metazoa; phylum Chordata; class Actinopteri; order Carangiformes; family Carangidae; genus Trachurus; species Trachurus trachurus. The sequence continues at coordinate 14,471,467 of NC_139909.1, read as the reverse complement.
AAATCATGCAATAGTCAAATCCAGTTTCTCAGATATAATATAATAATATAATATAATAAGATATAATATTTGCCTTTTTCCTTTAGAAAAAAAAATCATTTATTATCTAAATTCACATACAACTTCAGGAGGAAGTTCTCTGCTAGTGGAATACCTCAGTTTTCCTCTGTTTTTTGTATATCACACAAGAAACACAAGGAGGCACTGTTGTACTGTTGCATGAGATGTGATCTGAACTGACTCCATTTCTTCACTTAGAGCCTTCTGCACACAAACCATAAAGGTTAAATTTAGCAATGCTATAGCAACCGATGTTGCACCATTATGGGGCAATAAAGCTATAAAAGAAAATGTGAGTCATTGCAACAGAAAACTGAAAAGTGGCTTAAAGTGTCATAAACATTCACTGCAAGTATATTTAGTGCTAGCAGTGTAAATATTTTTTTTAATATATACTGTATTATATTAGATAGACGGATAAGACATAAATGGATAATATTCCTTAAGAAGTGACTCACATCCCATTCTCCCCCTCCAAAAAATATTCCATAACTACATCCTATACTTAATTCGCATTCTGCATCATGTAAATGAGTGATTCCCAACTAAGAAACACATTGCAGGGGGGTACATTGATACATTTATTAATTTATTTCCAAGATATTACTGGTCATTTTATAAGCTAGTTACTAAAATGGTACGAGCACGCCCCAGACGACAATAACCTGTGGCACAACTCTGTGAAGACACGTGCCAAGGCCATGCCAAAAAACAAAACAGTAAAACTGTCATGGCCCTGAGCCTGCCGCCATTAGTGGCTCGGTTTTCTGTTGTTTTGGACTCTTGTTTTCTTCAGTTGCTGTTTTATTTTGTAGTTCTGTTCTTGTGCATTTGGTTCAGTGTTACTTCCTGTGTTTTCCCTCCTCACTCTCCTTGCACACCTGTCCTGTGTTTCACCTCGTCAGCCCTGCCCTGCTCCTTGTGTGTCTCCACCAATCAGGTTTCTTTGCCCTCCTGTCTCCTCACCTGTTGCTTGTTACTTTGATTAGTTCTGTTGTATTTAGTCTTGTGTGTCTTTCAGTTCCTTGTCGGATTATTGTTTGTGTCATGGTGTTCTGTTCTGTTAGTGATTAAACTTAAAGTCCTGTTATAAGAGTTACCAATGTTATAAGAGTTAAATATAACAACAACATTATTAATTATTTATTTTATTTTGAAGGCAGATGGAATCCTATTTATTTTCATGTTTAATCTGAATTCAAAGGAACAAAAATTAAAAAACAAAAAACAAATTCATTTTATAACCAGTTGTGTTTCATATGTGACCACTTTTGGAGACTGATCAATATAGTCTCAGGGGGTACACAAGACAAAAAAGGTTGGGAACCACTGATGTAAATCATACATTCTCAGACATTCTCTGTCTTAGATAAGAACACTGGCAGTTAACATAAGAGGATTCTTATATGGACCCATCGAGCCTGGAGGACATCTTTTCAGGGAGACACTCCACACAACATTCAGGTTATTTGTCATGGAGAGTGGGTACAACTTAGCAAATGAAACTGAAAACAGAGGCTTAATTTCTCATTTGAATCTTGGTGGGCTTTCCCAGGTCTAACCAAACAACTCTGATGATGTAATCGGAGTAATCCTGGGGTTTGGATGGTACCACATGTGTGTAAAAACTGGGGTGAAAGACACAGATGCACCGGGTTGGATCTATTTACCTCAGAAGGCGGAGGTGGGAATGATGTAACACTGTAAAATAAATTTAGAGGTTGTTATTGTTAGAGATATCAGTTTGTAACAGTGTGTTAGGCTGTGTTACCACAACTTTCACTTCCATTGATGTTAAGGAGCAGGCATCTTGGATTGTAAGGTCAGATTGTGTAAATTCTTGTGATTTACCAAGTTAGAAATCTGATTTTAGGAGGCACTTGAGTGGAATTATCAAACTGGAAACTTGGAAATTTCATCTTTCCAGATCGAAATGAAATGTGCTCAGGTGGCATTGTGGGACATGTAGGATCCAGAGTTTTTGGAGGTTGACTTTGGAGACTAAAAGTGGGAATATACCACTGCTGCTTCAACACTCGCCTTTTTAATAAGCCATTTGCAGATCTTTCAATGTTGAGGAAGTGTAGTTCTAAATCTAAACCTGGTCGATGGGTGGCCATAGGGCAATTAAAGTGATCCAGGATAAAGCACACCTTTGAGGCTGCTAATTTGTGAATGCAGTTTAGCATGCATTTGTATGGTTTGTATGCCATTAAAAGAAATTCTTGAAACATGTATGTTGAAACGCTGAGTATTTTTGCAGATTGCCCTGACCCCTTTCATCTAAATGAGCTAAATTATAAAAGTCTTAATGATCTCCCACTGAGAATAAAGAACATGTAATTTCACCAACAGCCCTACAATAAAACATCAGAGATTTCTTCGCAATTAGGCCAGGGTGGGGCGACGGCGCTTCATTGTCTATTCATTTAAGTTACTCTTGGGGGAAAAATGGAAAGTTTGAGTGCAGAGAGGGACTGTAGTGCTCTTGTTAGGTGAGAGGAGGAGAGGGGAGGAGAGGGGGGTGGGAGTGCGTGGGACCGCCGGATAAGGGAGGAAAAAAAAAAATCAGCTTGGACATTCCCAGGCTGGGAAACATAGCGGAGAGTGAGGAGAAGGGGAAGAGAGGGGGACTGTTTGTACCCGCTGATAGCCCAGAAAAAGAGCGATCTGAGCGGGGGGGAAAGTAGCTAACACGGAGAGGAGGTCATGGAGGCTGCTCGGCTCTGAGAGAGGAGAGAAAGTTTTTTTAGCGGAGAATGCCGAGAGGAAGCGAAGTCAGGAAAGGAGCCGAGGACTATGTAGGAATTCCTGACTGAAGTCATGGTAAGTCCCCACTTTATTTGGCACTGGTAAAAAAAAAAAAACCCAACAACAACAACAACTGAATATAGAAAACGCTTTAAGTTACTGAACTTTGCAAATAAGGAAGAGACACTGTTACTGTTCAGACTTCAACCATGTGACATGAAACGTTTCCAAACTTACTTAGCACATCAAAAATGGCTGTGCACTGAAGTTATTCTTTTTCCATGCCATATAATTGGCTGATATCATTTAGCTTGTTCTGTTTTTGACTCGATTTTTTTCTGTCTTAATTTTACTCTATAAGATTTGCACAGGGATCCTGTGACATTTTACTTTCTCACAAGCCTCAAAAAGCCAAAGCATCATTTTTTGAAAATGCATTTTTGCTTTAATCATTCGATTCTCATTAAGGCATGCATTTGATTTGAGCAGATCTTAAGTCAGCAGTTACAACTATGGGTTTATGGCTTACAAAGTTGACAAATCCCATTGGCAGCAAATTATAATGACATGATTTAAGTTGTGTGACGTTAGTGATGTTTGTGGTTGATATGTAGAGAGGAGATCAGCAGCTAAAGAGCTCTCTGTTACATCTCCTGGGAGTTTGTTTACCATCCCCACCCACTTATGGTCTGATCAGTGACACACAGAGGCAGGGAGACTGGCAGATGGCAAACACATGCACACATGTAAGAACTAAGAATATAAATTAAATGAAGAAAGGAACAACAAAGAAAGATTTAGGTTATAGTCCCATTCCTGCGAGTTGGGCAGGGTGGAGCAGTTTGGCAGAGAAAAAGAAGAGAGAAATGGAGAGCTGGAGTGGGAAAGAGCGGAATAAAAGAGGAGGGTAGGGTTACTTTTTATTTTAGGAGACTTGGACGGCAGCAACAGTGGTTTTGGTGATGCCGCATTTTCCACATTGGACCTGGGAGAAAAGGGAAGAAAAAAAGAGAAAGAAAGCAGGAACAAGGGATGGCATGAACTTCAGGGAAGGAAGAACATGTGCAGTATAGTTTCGTCTTCCTCAGTTCCCAACAGTTGAATGTTTGGGAACTGAAAAGAGTAACAGATGTACAAAAAAGAGCACATGTAGTCACAGCAAAGTCACAAGTGCAAAGAAACAGAGCTTTTTCCATAACACCAGGCTCACAAAAGTGTATGTAACACTTAATAACAGAGCCATGTAAGTTGTACAAGCCAACTAACAACCATCCAAACAACATGTTTGTGTGCATATGCATTTGCTAAGAGACGAATAAAACTGCTAACACATGCACTTAGGTGTTAAAATGCATTAGCAAACAGTTATGCACACACTCAGAGTCCTACAGTCACACACACACACACACACACACACACACACACACACACAACAGTGCTCCATAGTGGCAGAGTGTATTTCCATCTCCCTCTGTCTGGCATGCTGTGTTTTTGAAACTCTAATGGGATGTAGCTACCAGGCCCTGACAAAAAAAGGGACTGATGAAAGTTGGAGTAGCCTACTCTTTGTTTTTAACTGCTTGGACTACGAAGTGGGTGGAGATAACAGCACGAGAACAATCCAGACATGGAGCAGTGATGCTGTCAATCACAGAATCTATCCTACATGTAGTTTCCTGTGATTGTCAGGACTCTCTGGCATACAGTGCAAGCAGACCAAGGATGGCAGGTTTTTAAAGGAGACATATTATGCCCCCTTTCCACAAATTAAAATAGTTCCCGTGTGTATTAAAGACATATCTGCGACATACTTTGGTCAAAATACCCCAAGGATCAAACATCACAGCACTGTTTTCATTCTCTCAAAACAGCCCTGTTCAGAACGGCTGGTTTCAGTGCCTGTCCCTTTAAATGCAAACAAACCACTGCTTGCCCCGTCCCTTCTACCGGTCCCAGGTAGGGGTGGTATTATGCAAATTCGAATCTTAGTTACATCACCGGAAGACAACTGAGGGAACAGCTCGTAAAACCACGTAAATTTCAACAGGAGCCTGCACATTACAGATTTTTTTTGTCAATTCTCACATTTTGGGGGCCGGAAGGCAAGACAAACACCTAAGTATCTGTTAAAGATCCTTCAAAAGTGATATTTCCATAATATGTCCTCTTTAATGTGGTGTTATGTTGCCCACTGCTGTTTCATTGGTACCTTTTCAATGCATCCGAGGAATTGTTTTGCTTTTAGTTTGCTTTTCATCATCATTTTCTTTATCTTATTTTGACCTCCAGGATTTTGCCATCTGCTGTTGTATGAAAGGTGACACTCGTAGCGACTACTCAATAGTGAGCTCCTTGGTATCCGTCAGAGCATTTTAACTTCTTTCAGTTGATTGTATTGGTATTGGTAAATTAGCCAATGTTAGCATCGTAGCTCTTTATCTGCCTAGAAACATTATAAGCATGAAACTTCAATTTTTTATTCACCAAACCTGTCTCCAATGGTAGAAATGTAAACCTAGGAAAATCAAAAACAGCAAAGTTCTTATCATCAAACATCAAAATCCATAAACTGAGTTCCTAAAACATTGATTTGTCTTTCCTACTTGGGTTTTACGGCTATTTTGTATAAGGCCTAGCTACACCAGTTTTCCAAACTGAGTATTTTTACTCGGCTATGTTGTTAGTAGCCAGTGTTGATGAGATTGGATGGCAAAGCTTGCAAGCTATTCCACCGAACCTACACAAAGAAAAAGAATACCAAAAAATACCTTATTTGCAAATGGGAACATTATTTGTGCTAATTTGTGTAATTTCCCAGTGTCACAGTTCACATCGAGCCAATAGACAATTTATAGGCTAGCTGCTGCTGTGAAATTTGCCTCAGGGACTGTATGAACTGAACTTGCATTCAGTGACAGACTGTAGCACTTTATAGTCTACAACAATCGCAGTGAACTGTTTGACCCACTGTAGGTCTAGGTTACATTATACAGGGAGATTTAGAAAAGGAAATCAGTCACAGGCCTCTCCCCTTGCTTCCTATTCATCCTCCTTTTCTCCCTTTGTCTGTCTGCCTCTTTTTTTCTCTCTCCCTCTGTCTCTTCTCCTCTCCTTCGGCATCTTTCACATGTTTTCTCCCTAATCATGCCATCTCCTATCACTCCCTCCCTTCTCCGCACTCGTTTCTGCTCTATCGCTCTTCCTTTCTTTCTCTGTCCGTCATGTACTGTAGGGGGTTCTACATCTGGTTTCTATCATGGTTACTGCTGCTCTTGTTTCCCATCGATCTCTCCCTCTGGTCAGCCTCCTCCTCCTCCTCCTTTTCTTTTTCCCTCTTTTTGTCTGAACCCCTCTGTCTCTATAGGGTATAGGGTTGTCTGGCTTTCTGTCAGTCTGTCTCCGTCTCAATCTGTTTCCTCAATCACTCAGAACTCAACCAGCTGACAGTTTTAATGCTGTATACTGTATCTGAGATTACCTTTATTTTACTTTTGCTCTATTCTCCAGCTCTGTCTTTCCCACACCTCTCCTTCATACCTTTCTGTTTTTCCTCCCTGTGTCAGGCATCTGTTCGGTGGTCAACCACTGCCTCTCACTGGAGAGAAAGACAGGAAGTATGACACAAGAATGACACCCCCCCCCCCCCCCCCCCTCCTCTGTCTCTGTACTGTGTCCATTTTCTGACACAAACATGAGGATGCCCTCTCATGCTCCACTGTACTGAACTTCCTCACTGACGCACCGTGAACACACACACACCCTCTCACACACATACAAACACAGACTTTTCTGGTGACTCAACAACCTTGGGCTGTAACGTCGGACAGAGTGAGTAAGATGCCACCCATTGGTTGTTTTGAAGACAGGACGTTTGTGTTTGCCGTTGCTCTTGCTGCTCTTGTAATTATACTTAACCAGAAAACCAGAACCATAACGTCGTCTGTGAATTAGTAGGCAGGAGCTAAAAGAGACACAACCGTTTGTTATGGCGTTATGGTGTTTTGTAACATATATTTCTATGGTTTGACAAAAAATATTCTGTTGATAGTTTTTTCTTGCTACATCCTTTCTCAGTGGAAGAAGTTTATAAGTTACAATCACATGATTTTTGAATTTTGAATATTTGTTGACAGTTACACAATTGTCCTGTATAAATCATGCATCTGCACATTTTTATTGTCATAGGAAAAAAAAAGTCTTGTTTTCAACTTTTGAACAAAGTATTTCTAGCTAATCTAATGGATTTTTAATGGCTCAAGAATTTAATTGTCTTATGACATGGTTCAATTTTCTCAGAGTCAAAGAAACACATAATCCCATGCATATTCAGACACATTTAAAATTAAAGGAGATTGGTACATTTACTCAGTCACTGTGCTCAAGTACAGTTTTTAGGCATATTTGAGTATCTCTTTGTAACTCGTATTTTCTTTCTCTTCCACGACAGCATTACAGTACCATTCAAATATTGTACAGATTTAGATCATTACTGTAATTCAAGAAAATTGTGTGTTATAATAGTTGAAAATGGATCTTTATTGATTGATTCCCAGTGCAAATAATGACAACATTTACCAGCTGCAACACTTTGTAGATATACATGTAAGTGATGCACATACGTACATGAAAGTGCAGGCCACTACACGTGACAGGTTTACTATATTTTGATGTTCAAACTTTTGGATTTTTACTTAAATCAAAGATTTGAAGTACTCGACTCTGCATAGGTTGGATTCTAATACTTTAAAAATGTAATCTCCAATTTTTTTTTCACTACTGTAGGATTAAGCAGATTTGACCAACAATGTATCGAAAGACTGAACAGTACTTTCCCACAATGATTGCAGTTTCACAATATTTTTTAAAGAACAAGTCTATTAATGGATTAATTAAATAGAAGTAGCCTGGTCACATGCACCTCTTGGTTGAAGGCTATTCTTAGTCTGCCTAAAATAAACAGTTGTGTTTCCTGTCGAGCTCTTAACTCAGATCTGTTCCTCATCATCTTCCTAATTTGGTTTTATGTAGTGATAATGTGTGTACAGCTACTTCTCCAGAGGACAATCGAGATAGTGCCAGTAGCGTTTGCTGGAAGCCTCTAGTCCAGAGGCTTTACATTGCACTTTTTTTTTTGTCTGAAGCAACTTGTGGTACCTGCGTGCATTAGCACCAAGTTTCAGAATAACAGAATTACACCTATGGTTCCTTAAAGAGGAGCCTCCAGGTTTGACATGAGAGGCTCCATTTGTCTCAGAGTCTGAAAAGAAATCCAATTTACAAATTTCATTAGGGCCGTTTTGTTTCATGTGTAGGCTACGCATCAGCCTGTGATCATGAAGGACTAACTGCTTCGATGCACTGGAACCATAAGCTACAGGTTAGAGACAGGAGCAGGAGTGTTATGTGAATCATTTTGACCCTTAACCGGCACATATGGCATCACTGCGTTGCTAAAAACATTCAGTCGGTTTTACTGGAAAATAAATAATGTTCACATTTTTACAGGGGATTTTGTGGTTTGGTGGAAAAGCAGCATCACTCTTCTCTCGCTCTAACCATCATTCCCAGTGTGTTCAAGTGATCGCACTTCCAGACTGAAATTCCTTTCTTTGGATGTTAGCAGTGGTGTATCCTGTTGGAGGTTGTGTGTTCACAGGCATGCAAACACAACACAAGAGAGATTCAATGTTGAGTAAAAATGAGGAGGAGGAAGGGGGGAGCTGGTGCCATACAATTGTGCATGACACATCCAAGCTAAATATTGTTGCAGGCTAGCTAGCCTGTCACTGAGTTTAGCTACAGTGAGGTTTAGCTATAGCCGGCTGGTTTGCAGAGTGCGCTCTCCAAACCTGAGAGGCCTGTTTGTACCAACACTTGAGTAATGAAGCTCTATGAGTGGCGCATTGTTCACTGTGCTGTGGCTGCCTCTCTGGCTGCATAATATTTCATCCAAAGGGTTAAGAGTTGTTCCCATTCAGACTATTGGAGGCGTGGACGCTAACCCAGCACACGGTTGTGTATTATGTGGTTCTATCAAGGACCCCTAAACTGACACATATTTGACCATGGATCCGCCATTGGACACACACAAATATTTGTTCTGAGACTGAATAACGTAACTTTTTTTAGTCAATGTATGTTCAAATTACTGCCAATGGAATTAAATTTCAAGAAATTTTGGAGAAATTTCAAGAAATTTTGGGGGGAAAAATGTGGTCAAATTCTGAGAAAAAGTTGGGGAGCCCCTTGAACCCCCTCAAGGACCCCTAACAGTCCCCAGACCCCACTTTGAGAACCACTGTTATATCCAGTATACTGGTATTTACAGTAAATCTAATGACCACATCAGTAAGTGTCCACTGTCCATTTTCCACTTTAACTTCATGTCGTGTTGAAGTAACTCAAGTCCTGTGGGATGCTTTTTTTCCCCTAAAAAAAGGCCTCTACTCCAGGAGGAAGTTCCTGCTGGCTCACATTGCTACCCCCTGAACCCCCACCAACCCCCTCCACCCTGCTGCGCTTTTACTAGACTCAATATGTTCAGTCAGTGAGCCAGAGGGCTGCTTTACGACCACTACACCTATTACAACATGCTCCCTGACAGGCTGCTGTTTACCATCGTCTACGACACCTCCCCTTCTATAAATGATGTATGCGTCGTCTTCCTAACACAGACTTCATTAGAACTTATTTAACTATGTTATATTTAAAACAGTGAAGAGGATGTGGCACATATGTTAAAGTATTTCTTCTGCAAGTTTAATATGGTACGATAGTAGAGGGTTAGCCTGCTGTAACTCTTTGTGTTATTTTCTTGTCGCATGTGCTTTTCAGGAAACCTCTCTCAGTTTATCAGAGCTTAATTTAAATGTAGGAAAATATTATTTAATCTAGTTGTGTCAATCAAGTTTTATTTTTTGCACCATTGCTCTTTTTCTGCCTTGTTTCAACTTAATGAGTTTTAAAGTGCAAAATTACCTGGAAACTTGTATGTGCCAACCATAGAGTTTATGTGCCAACCAAGAGGCCCAGCTACAGGTCGTTTTAATACAAATGGTGGGCTGGGTGGGTTATTTCCTTTGGGATAGGTGCTTTATGTGTGGATACTCTGTGACTTAGTGGCCATGTTTTGCTAAAAGCCAACGTGACCTTTGAGCTGCATTCAGCAGCATTCGTGGAAGCGTTGTCGTTTGTGTATCAGTCCCGTCCAAAAATCTTCTGTTACTACGGAAAATTAAAGCTGCGTGAATTTGAGCCCGTTGCCACTTTGCTAAAGGGCTGAGGTCACGGTTGAAAAATCTGCTCTGCAGCCAAACGAGCTGGTAGGAAACATAACTGAACATCTCCTGTGCACGACCAGGTCTCCAGATCTGACGCGACTCTTCCGCACTGTACTGCTTTGCCTTCAACCGTCTCCTCATTAGTTTTCAGTCCCCTTGTGATCTGCCTCTTTTTCTCTGTTCCACCCTGCAACCACTAGCTCTCTTGTGCAAATAAATTTCCATTTTTCTCCACCTTATTTTTTTCTTTTTTTTCCCCCAGACATGCACCAAGAAACAAGCCCTGACATTTGTTTGAGCCTGATTTGTTGAATTTTGTTTGGTCAGAGCATTTCACACCGAGTTACGTAAGTTGTTAGTCACAGGAAAACTTCAGTTGGTCTCAGATGCTTTCTTGTTGTTGATACTCATTCTGTCCTCCTCTGTGGCTAACCCACGACCCCGCTCTATACACAAAAGCAAAACCCCAAAAATAACTTTCAAACACTGCTGGACCTGGGTCTTCTTCCATAATAAAAAACCCCCGCAATACCACCACCAGCTCATTCCCTCCTGGCTCCCTCTCTCGCTCGCCGCTCTTCTCTTTTTCCGTACACTCTGTTCTCCCGTTTTTTTTTTCTCCCATGGCTTTCTATCCATCCCCTCGGTTATTGTAGTTAGTCAGCACAATATGCCGTCTGTTGAAGAGAATCCCGGCGTAATTGTTGTCAGATGACATTCAGAGAGTCGGATGGAGGTGATATAAAGAAGGTTGGCTTAGAAAAAAAAATAGTTGGAGATGAGGGGTAAAACAAAAAAAAAGAGAGAGAGAGAGTGGGTGAGTGGGTTTGGTGGGGGGTGGAGGAGGAGGTGGGAGGTGGTGTTGGGGCTGAGGAAAAAGAGGCAGAGGAGCAGATGGGAGGTTGGAGAGGAAATGTAAAAGGGAGGGAGAGCACAAGAGAGAAGTTGGAAAAGAAAGAAAGAGAGAGAGGGGGGGGGGGGGGGGGAGAAAAAAAGTTGCAGGTTGCCACGGAAACTGTCAGGGCAGAAAAATAAACACTGTACGGTTTGTTGCGTGCTCTGCTCTGTCACCCTCCACCTCACGGACCAGCCAAGTGTTATGATGTGTGTTAATGTGCATACAGCTGTGAATGTATGTATAGTGTGTGTGTGTGTGTGTGTGTGTGTGTGTGTGTGTGTGTGTGTGTGTGTGTGTGTGTGTGTGTGTGTGTGTGTGTGTGTGTGTGTGTGTGTGTGTGTGTGTGTGTGTGTGTGTGGGAGTGAACATGCTGCAGCGGTTTCTCGACCCTTTTGTTCTGGGGGTTCTTACACTTATGGGTCTTGGAGGAAATGTTTGACACTCCCCAGACCATACAACAGGAAGCTGAAAGTAGAGTATGTGTGTATATTTGTCTCAGAAAAAGAAAAAAGAAAAAAGCGAGACATGCCGGCTGTTAAACACAAACACAGACATTCAAGTTGATTCAGTGTCCGGTTATGGATTAACCCTTTCTGACCCTATCTGTGTATATGTGTGTGTGTGTGTTACAGGGTTCGGAGGCCATGGAGGATTGCGTGCAGGGGGCGCTCTCGTCGCTCTATCCTCCATTCGAGAGCACGGCACCGCCCCTCCTCTCCCAGGTAGACCCCACTAACACATGCCTTCCATCCCAGCTCATGTAAATAAACAGGGGTGGGGAGGGGGAAGAAGAAGAGGAGGAGGAGGAGGAGGAAGAAGAGAAGGAGGGGGGGTTATAAATAATGCAGATTCAATTAAATGATAAGTGGATGTAGGGCGACATGGGGAAGGCGATGCTATGTGCGGATAAACCCCCCAAATATAAACTGTTGCTATTGGCCAACACAAACAGAATGCATCCAGCTGGTCAATTGGAGTGAAACCCTCTTCCTCCAACCAGCGGCCTGATATGGCGTACTTCACCGAGAGCTACACACCACTTCTGCTTTTCAGTCATAACATTTATTGTTTAAAAAAAACAAACAAAAAACAGGTGCATTGTGCATTGTGCAAAGTCATATTTGTTTTTTTAAGTGCTTTTAGCTTCATTTCCCTAAAAGCCAGTAGACTCGCTTATGGGGGATTTGGTAATTGCGTAGTTCCAAGTTGCTGTGTAGCTTCCAATCAAATTTTGTTTTTGTTGCTATGGAAATAGCTGCTCGATGACAAGACAAAAAAAAAAAAAAGGATAAATGCAGCAGCCCTGTCATGGTGATTTTCTTGTTTTAATTTCTGATTACATGCCGTCTGGGCTGAGGAAATTCTTCCACTCTTGAGCAATTGAAACTCTTTCAGAGCCCATTGGATACACTCAGCCGAGGCTCCCAGCTCTAGTTTAAAGAAGAAGCTGCTCTTAATTCATTAAAGCTGATGTTTCCGCCCAGTCGGATTCACTTAAGTGTTGTATTTTTTTTAATTTTATGTCCAGGTCTTCTCGGTCCTGGAGTCGACCTATCAACATGACAGTCTTCGCTACCTCCTGGACTACTTTGTTCCCGCCAAGCACCTCCTGCACAAACTGCAGCAGCACGCCTGTGTGAGTTCCACACTGCAAACACACAACACACCGTGGCTGAGAACACATAGCTGTTTAATCAGAAGCAGGTATAAACTGATTGGTAGAAGGGGAAGTACAACGTGAGGAATCTGTCAGCAGCAGCTGTTAGCTTTTTTTTGGAAGGTGTGCTGCTGGACGGTAAAGGAAGACTCCAAGATAAAGAGAAAGTTCAAGGATAAAGAGAAAGTTAAAAAATGTGACACATGCGTGACCCTTTTACCAGCGACTAACCGCACTGTGGAGGGTCGGCTCGGCTCATACGCTGGAGCCAACCAGAGAAAGTGCTGGTGAAATCTGAGATTCTCCTGAGAGGTAAAGAGGGGGTCTCTGAGCAGACATTAAGATGAATGAAGTGCAGTGAAACCAAGAAATGCACAACAGGGGACTTGTGTCCTCTCGTCACTCCCGGGAACTTTCTACCTCACGAGCAACAGAAAAAATGAGAAACGGAGGTTTATCCTTGAAGTTTCCTTTCCAGGACACACGCGCTCACCAAAAGATAAACAATGCACACTGTTTAGCACTAAGCTTTGAGGCCAGGAACTTTCTCATATTACCCTCTACAGTTTTCCTAGACTTGCACACACACACACATGCACAGGCATTGTGAGCAAACTGTGTTTTCATTGTCGCTGAGTGGAGCTGCCTGGGACGGGAGTTGAGACTGTGAGTCATGACAATAATTCCTTCCATATGTGAGTGTGCTGCTGCTGCTGCTGCGAGAGAGAGCGAAAGAAAGAAAGACAGAAAGAGCGAGTAGCAGAGAAAGCAGTGGGAGTTGAGGGAGAGAATGAACATGGCTTTCATTCACTGCGCCCGCATGCACGCGCACGTGTCCGAGGAAAAAAAAAAAAGAAGAAGAAGAGGAAGGGAAGATGTTGGAAGGTTGTGGATTATAGTGGACTGATTGAGGAATTTAGCAGAAATGGGAGGTCGGGGAGGTGGGAGCAAACACTGGGGTGCATTGAAGGAGAAGTGGGCAGAGGGAGGAGGGCCGGGAGGAGGACATAGAGAGTCACAGAATGTGGGCTGACGCTAAACAGACTAAAAACTTTTTAAGGGACGAAAAAAAAGTCACACGTGCCCTATCCAGCCAGAGAGATATCAGAAAGTTGGCTTTCTGGAAAGAGAGAGGAGGTAAAAAAAAGAAGAAGAAACAGACAGGAAGGAGGTTTAAAGAGAAGAAATTGAATAAAGGGCAGAGAGGTAGAAAAGGGAAGATGGAGGAGAGGTCGAGTGAGGAATATAATTTGATCACGTCTCGTGAGTCTGAAGGGCACGGAGGGAGGGGGGGAGGGAGCAGCCCCGTGTCAGTCGATTAGATGTGACTGGGAACAGCAGAGAGAGGTTCTGGATGGGTTTTGTACCACAGACAGCGAGAGACGGGATATAAATCTGGCACAGCATTGATTAAGGTGGGAATAGTGTTTGGATTAAGGTGGGGTTTTTTTCCTAATTAGAAGAGTTGATTAATGGTGCGTGGGATCCCACTCGGGGCCTTCTCTCCTTCACCTGAATTCACAGAGTTCCTGAGTAAACGCTTCTATAATTTGTGGAGGGATTTTCTATCTTTAGAGCCCCGTTGTTCACTGTCTTTTTCCTCACCGATGAAACACTGGACTGTTGTTTTGACAGCGGCCTGGCTTGTTGTGAAGAGCCGGTCGTCTGCATGTTCCCGACTTGACTCACGCTGATGCTCTCTGCAGCTATCTAGAGTCTTCTCGCTCTGTCATGCCAGCTAAGCGGTTTTTGCACCGTGTGAGTCACATGTCTGACATTTGTATGTGGCGCTGGCTTTACGCCCGTGGAGCTTCTGAATAGTGTGGACTGGCGTGGTATTAGTTCTAGAAATTCAGCTCATCTGAGTAGCCAAAGCCTAACACAACCGTGCAGGGAGTTTCCAGTTGGTTCCTGTGGGCTGGGCTTTGTGAGTGGGAGAGAAAGATCATGCATGAGCATCTAGCATCTAGTTTTGAGTGAACTCAAAAGGTGAGATTTCTTAAAGGTTGTGAGTGCACTACTTACCAATACATGTAACAAACTGTCCTCCTCTGTGTCTCCTCTTGTCTCAGTCTCAGTACCTGGGTTGCCTGTTCCTTCACTCCGGCTGGCCTCTGTGCCTTGGCGAGAAGGTGGTCGTCCAGCTCTCCACCCTGGACTGGAGGCTCCTGCGTAGTAATGACTTCTACCTGCAGGTGGTGCCCTTCTCTACACGCTGTCCCAGACTGGCCCTGAAATGTCTGGCCCCCGGGGGACGCACTGTTCAGGAAATCTTGGTGCCCGAGTCCCAGCACCCCCTTGTGTTCACCACTGAGTGGCTGCACAGTGTCAACAAAGAACGGGGCCACAAGAGAGAAGGTAAGGAGAGGATGTCCTGTATATGAGAAAAAGTGGCCAATGACTTCTAAAACAGGTTTAAATTTCTGATAATGAATAATTTGGTAATATGAGTTAAGGGTAAGAATGAGGTTTTTCTCTGGTTTAAGTCAGAATTAAGTTGAGTTAAAAGAAAAACCTCCATTCACATTTGGCAGTGAGTAATGACTGTGAAGAAAACTGCAGTCAGAACAGGGAGAAGGGAAACAGATGTGTGGCGAGAAGAGACGAGTCTATGACTAAGGGATGGCACGTGGAGGGACAAAATAGAGGAAAGAGAAATATTGTTGTCAGCGGGCGGTCAGTGGTGAGAAGAACCCAACAACTAAGCTAAAAAAAAAGGCCTCAAAATTGAAATGTTTTTCCTCTCAGTACTTATATGAGTTTCACGAAAGCTTTGTACCTTCTCATTTCACCACAGTTGGAGGAGGGCTGGACACCTGCCTGGTCAGCACTTGTGATGGTGTGGTGCGACTCCCGTGGAAGGAGGTCGTCTACCCAAAATTCATTCACGACCCTTCCGAGGAGCTGGGCCTGATGTCCAACCACGAGGGCTCCATATCCAACCGCCTGCCCAGCGAGGGGGGCAGCAGCCTCGGAGGCTGGGGCGGTTCATCCTCTGGAGAGCTAGACTCCTGGTCCTGGGATGAGGAGGAAGATGAAGATTTACGGCCGGATGGTCTGGACTCCGAGTCTGGACTGCCACGGCGAAGGCGCAGCGAAGACGGACTTGGGCGGACGGTGAGGCACCCTCAACTCGACGGGGACTACGTGGAGCTGTTGGAGCCCAGGGGGGGTCCGGACGGAGGGGTGGACCCAAGGCAAAGGTACCTGGAGATGCATGGGATCTGTAAGACCAAGACGTTGCCCCTGTGCCGGAGAGGTAAAGCCATCAAACTCCGCAAGGGAAAAGCTTGGGGGTATGGGAGAATGGAGAGGTCCGGAAGCTTTCGGGCCGTTCTTGGTGCCAGAGGTGACGTTGTGGCCACTAAGGGTGACCAGTTACCGCCTCGGCCTGTACCAGAACCGGCCAGGGGGAGGAGGTCTTATTCCTCTTCTGTCCATGACTCTGATGAGGGAGATAAAACAAGCAGAGACTCTGAGGGCCTTGAAGGCCGCCAGCTTTATTTTGACGGCCCATTCAAAGAGAGGAGGCCGGGCGTGGGCAGGGAGAGAGATAGCAATGGCCTCAAGCAGCCATGTAGAGACGAACACAGAGGTAAAGACTCAGAGAGCGGAGACAGTTCAGTCACGAATGAAATCCACACCTTGACGAACCACAAAGTCGGACACGTTGTAGAGGGCCACTCGGATCACGGGTCTCATTCCGACTCTGTCTTTGAGGATACTGATAAACCACTGAGCGGAGACAGTGATGCCACCACCCCAACATCAGAAGCACCAGAGAGACCTTTCGCTGGAGTTTCAGAAAGTGAAGACGTTACTAACAGCAGGTCCAAAATAAAGAGTTCGTCCAGCCCAAAGCCGGCAGAGGAAAGGGATGACGGAAAGACGGAGGACAGAATGTGTCCCAGAGGGAAGGAAGTCAAAACTGCGGGGTTCAGAGCACCAAGGTAGAGGTTTATCTCTTCTGATACACTACTCTCTTTCATCCTATTTGTTTTCTTCTTTCACACCTCCATACTGAAGTACAGATCCGTAACCTTTCGGGAAGCACTTAGGTGCAACTTCTGTGCACAAGGTATTGATTGTCCGAACACTGACACACATAGAGGTGTGGTGGATGATACCAAAAACACCTCCTGAGCACGCTCTGAGGAACATGATGTACAAACAGAGTCATTATTAACTCTCTGTGCTACCTCATTAAGACCTTCCTGTGCTTTGTCTTTAGGAGGAAAAGGAAGGGAAAGGGGGCCAAAGGGAGGGCTAGGTCTGGCGGTCGTGCACACCAGCGGAAGCCCCAAGGTAAAGCTCCTCAACAAAGTCCCACCACCTGCTCCACCTCAACAAAGCCACCCATTGCAGAGGAGAACAAGTCTGAACCGACAGAACAGGCTGACCAACCTGATGGAGCTCCGACCACGACTGCAGCGAGCACCGAAGACACGACGAAAGGAAGCAGCACAGGTCCGGAGAAATCGTAAAAGCTTCTAACAGATCTCAAAATATCACCCTTGAATGTTTTCTCTAACCTTTGTAACTCTCAACAGAGACAGAAGCTGAACCTTTACCTATCTGTAATGGCCAATCGGGTACATCCTTATTTAACCACTCTAATGAGGAGGTGGGGCCAGGAGAGACTTGTCCTGACCAACTGGCCAATGGCGTTGCATCTAAAGAACCTCCCCTGCTCAGGGAGTTGGACACAGAACTTCTCCAGTCAGGGAAACTACAGTTAACAGGCAAGTTTCTTCAAGACCTTTTGTGTTTCTGATCATACCAGTGAGCCGAGTTGTGGAGAGCAGAGGAAGTGGCTCCGTGGCGCTGGCGCAATGGACAGCGCATTGGACTTATAGGCATATCAAGAAATTCAAAGGTTGTGGGTTCGAGTCCCACCGGAGTCGCAGTCTGAGGTCCAGAGTTGCTTTGGATTTAATTGGACAAATAAAAGACTAAATCAGTGATTCCCAGCCTTTTTTTGGCTCGTGACCCCATTTTGACATCACAAATTTCTGGCGACCCATCAATCAAGATGCGCCAGCTCAGATATTTTTATATGCTGCATTTTTTTAAATTGATTTATATTCGAGAAAGTGAAAGTATAGAATATAGTTGTTAAGACTGTGTGTGGTGTTTTTAATCATAATTTTAAAAAGAATAATAATTAGTTTAAAAAAAAAGTTTTTATCAGTAATTTTTTAAAAATCAATTTCAGGCAACCCCACGTGGGGTCCCGACCCAAAGGTTGAAAAACACTGCTCTATATGTTTGGCTTGGAGCGGTTCACTGAATAGAATACTGCACCATAGAGCAGTAAAATCTGAAAACCTAAAACAAAAGGCACCCTAACCCATCTGATTTTGTCTCAAAATCACCACATCGGGAATCTTCCTCCCTTTAAAAAAGGAGTCTTTTACCTTTTGCCTGTATATCTGTTTTTATCGCAAACAGGAACTGCTAAGAGCTCATTCTGGCAGAGTTTTATGCTTTTTATTTGCCCAAAAGTGAAAGACAATAACAAGCCAAATCAATGGATCGGCATCATCGGCCTCATGTTCGTCATGGCCCTCCGCACTTAATGCTTATTCTGGCGCTTCTGGTGCCCCCACAGGTACCGTGGACCGGCTGGGGCGTGCTCTGGTTGTCATGGTAACGGACGGATCAGAGGAGGGAGGTTTCAGCGAGGAGGAGATGGCCCGGGTCCTGGCCTGCTACCACAGCATCACTCGGTAATGCTGCCTTCCTCTTCATCCCTCCTCTAATCAGAAAAAGTGATTCACAGATACATTTCAGTGGTTTATTTTAGTCGTCCCTGTAGGATAGGTCTGCATGTATCATCGCAGCATCAAGGCTTTTAAATTTAGCAGACCTTACTGCGCACATTACCCATTTTCAAACCATAAAATCCCTCTTGGCTCTGATTCACCCTCTGTTCATCAAAACCTGTATATCTTAAAATTTAAGATTAGCCTCTCTCCCCTGATGTTGAGTCATTTGTTTCTTGTTAAACCACTTATTTGCAAACTTGTTCAAGCAAAAAGTGCTTCACAGTCACATTTGACTTGCTTTTTGCTGATTGTGTCACATACCACATGAGGTGGGGTTAGGAGAAGTCACGATGGGCATCAATCATCTTTGTTAATTAAATTGCAGGTGTCACAAACTTGTGTTTGTTCTAACTACTGCTCCTGTTTTAATGCCACACCCATCTCCTGTCTCCATCCGCCCTCATCAGGCCTGCAGCCAAAGAAAAAGGTCTCACGGTGTTAATGGACAGCAGACGCTCTCTGCCCTCCACTCTCTGCCTCTCTGCGCTTAAAGCCTTCCAGGTGAGAAAAAAAACAAACAGAAACAAAAACATGTGCTAAATGTTTACCCCTGTGCTTTAATTATCCTGCAGATGTGATCAAGTAGCTCAAACACATGTGCTTGCGTGTGTGCGTGTGTGCCAGGTGCTGGTTCCTGGCAGTCTTGGATCTGTTCTGGTTTTGGTGGAGGAGCAGCAGGAGTCCCTTTCTCATAATCTAGAAGGAGCAGAGGTGACCTCATACAAGTCACATGTTTACAATTGAACAGACCAACACACGCACAGAGAGAAACTTTGAACGTTTATTTTTGGTTTAGCTTTTCTTTCTTTTTAAATCTGTTGTCAAGCCTAAATCAATAAAACCCATATATCAAAACCACTCTGATAAAGTGTGAGAGAAAACATTAGCAAAAGTAACTGTTCATATATGAAATGCACAAGCGCTCAAGAGGAAATTTGATTTGTTTAATGTCGCCTGTTAAAACCTGATCAGTATCAGATGCTCATGCACTTTCACTTGAAAGTGAAATCTAAAATAAGCCTGATTTGGCTCATCTAGACTTTGCAAATAGCTCCAATTTTATTTTTACCAGCAATTCAGCTCATTGCTTTGCATTTAGCAGTGAAGATGTGTCTCTCACACACACACTAACACACACATGAGAAAAACCATCCCACCATGTGGTTTGTATTTGAACCTGGCAGCGTTAAAACCTCGCATGTCAAAGGGAAATCCCACCCAAAAGATGTTAACACTGTTAGAAAAAAAAATTCCTTAGTATATTTTGTTGTTTGGTGGCAACTCTTTTTGCTTCCTCAGCCTTTTCTGTTCAAGAAACTAAAAACAATATGTAAGACTCTCAGTAGAAAGGAGGAAGTGTCTCTCTGTAGCCATGAGTGCAAATATTATCAGCTATATTAAGTCTATTATAAACATAGACACGGGCTCATGTTAAAGCAGATAAGAGTCTATATTCTCAAGGCTACAGCACAATCTCCTCATATCTTGTTTTTTTTGCCTAATTTTCTATTATCTCTACTTATTTTTTTCCCCCATTGTGTCATTTCCTGTCTGTAATTTCCAGATCCACACGGTGCGAGGGACGGGGGTCCTGCAGCAGTACGTAGACAAGCAGCAGCTGCCCATAGACATGGATGGAGACTTCACCCACTGTCACTCAGACTGGCTGTCCTTCAGACTAGTGAGCGTCTACTGTTTCATCTTCCCCCATTCCCATCGTAAATTTCTACACCCCATATAGTTATTTTTGTTCATTTTCATGGTGGAGATTTACTCACTTCGAGTCTCGGGGAAACTGAGCAGCAGGAAACAATCACCGGAGGCGTTTAAGATCGGCCGATAGCCGCGCTTTTGCTAAATTAACCAGATTTATTTTATTTGCGTGAATCACGTCCAAGCCAATCCCTCATCTCACAGCGTAGTTGTTGCAGCCTGAGACCTGCATGAACACGTAACTTACAAGTGGGGTGTTAAATCTAAAATATCAGAGCTGGAGAATTTAGACCAGTGTGAGGCTGTGTGTGAAAATCTGCCATCTGTTTCATTTCTCTGTTTTAGTTCTTGTTATTTTAGGGAGGGTGGGAGGAAGGAGGAGACCACACTGTGTTCATGTACAGTATATATATATTTAAAAAAACACTGATGTTTGACCAGTTTACTTCAAACATTACATTAAAAGTGAACTTAGAGTGTGAGAAAGCACATTTTTGAGAGGAAGGAGCTCTTGACTGGAGGGGGGTGTCAGCATCTCGGCGATTTTAGAGATTAATACTGAGGAAGGAAGAAAAAAAAGAAATTTAAAGACTCTTAATGGGTTTTCCCAGACAGTTTATGTAGCTTTATCCAAACAGATTAGACTATTTTCCTGTCCCCTGTACTTTCTGTGACCTCTCTGTGTCTGCTTTGATTGAATACTTAGGACACTAATCTTAAATCACTGATTTCACTTCTACTTTTTTGTCCCTTTCAGAGCCTGGAGAGTCTGACTGAGCGTTGTGAGAGCGCCCTCTCACTGCTGGGAGAAGCACTGCAGTCTATGGACACCGAGCCCATGCCAGACAACATCAAGGTCCTCTACTGTTTTTTTGTGTGTTTTTTTGTTTTTACACTGATGTGATGAGTCAAAATGTGATGTGTCTCGTTTGTGGAAGCAAAGTGCAAACTTCTTTTTGACACTTGTTGCCACACAACGGCCTCTATGGAAACATAATAACTATGTTGGTGTTCTTCAGGCGGTTCCTCTGAGCATCGACAAACACAGGCAGCTCATGGCGAGCGTCCTGGCCGACCAACGCTTAACTGAGCTGCAGCAAAGGGGCGGAGCCTGGCTGGCGGGGTTGAACAATAGTGCGTCGGGGCTAGCGCAAAAATCTCCAGACTGCAGGTAACAGAATACATTTTTATACAATACAAAGAATATTATATTACCAATAAAGTAACTTTATGCCACATTAAGTATGACACCGGAAATTACTACAGCCAGTGAATGCATCTCCACGTAATGAACTCATCAATGTAATGAAAAGAAGTGGAAGAAGTTGTGTGATAATTTCCAGAACTCTACAATCATTATTTATAGCAGCTTGGTTAATCATAGGGTTTTTTTTTTTGTTCTGATGCTAATGAGACTGCAGACTGCTTGGATGTACATTACACACAGGCCGATTGAAGTCGGACTATTTTAGATATGATGAAGCCATGACGAACAGAACAACAAGTAATTAGGCAAATATGCCGAAAACCGCCGTGCACAAGCAGCGTGGTCTCCAGGGGGCAGGGGAGGGATGTGCAGGTCCTCTCTCTCTCTCTGCACAAAAGCCTTTTGTGTTTGATTGAAGGATTATTTTGTCAAGATGGAGCTATAGGTTAAAAATATTCCTCATCATGAAAACAAAGTTGTTTGTTTTTAGCCAGTAAAAAAAAAAACGGAAAGCAGAAAAGATGAACATCAAACAGAGGACAGAGCGATGTAGCTTGTTTGTTTGCGCCCGACTGCAGCTTAAAGATGATCTGAAGACTGATGTATTTGTAGCTGTTCCTCTCCAGTAATGAGTTTTGGCTCAGTCTGTACAAGAATGAGGCCAAAGACAAGCACAGGCTCAGTGCTGATTTGATTCCTTTAGCCTGACAGTTGGTCTACAGGAGTTTTTGTTTTTTTCCATAATCACATCTTTCCTAGCAGTGATCTGTCTGACATCTTGAATTTAAAAAATAAATCAAACAAAAAGGAACATTTCTCCCTTGTTCTTCGGTGACAGCCTGGTAAATTCTGGCTTTCTTTTGTTTTGTTTTGTAATGTCAGGGCCGCTCTTGCCGCGACCTCCAAACTCTACGACAGCGTGGATGACGCCCTCCATAAGCTTGTCCGAGAGTCCAACCAGAGAGGTCGCGACCTGGAAGCTCTGGGACGACTGGCGGGGCTGGTGCACAGACTGGAAAAGGTGAGGAGTGAGGAGGGAAAGAGATGACCATAACCTTAGATATTTAAATTTCTATTTCTTGCTTCGTATATAATACTCCCTTAACCTCATGACTCGGTGTGTCTGCCGTGTACTCACCCTCCTCTCTCCCTCTGTGGCTTTATTTCACAGTGTGATAAGGAGATTGAGCAAGTCCAGTCACAGCTGGACGATTACAAGGACCCTCCTCTGTCCCTCAGCAGACTCTCCCTCAAGCAACAGAAGTTCAAGACCTTCAGGGAAACAGCAAATGTGAGTGGCCTATGTGTCACTCTTCATTTCTCGCAAGAGTATCAGTTAAAAACTCCCAGAATTGACTACTGTATCATGACAAAATTAGTAGGCTATAATGTTTAGCATCAAGAACAATCAAGACATGGAGACCATTTGACTCCGCGGTTACCTTAAACTTTAGCAACTAAAAATAACTTTTAACTGGAAATGCGAAAGTCTCTCATTTCTGTTGATGTCTCTATGTGACCTACAACAGCAAATGAGGCCATGGGTGGAAAGATAAGCTATTTCTTAATAGTGTAACTCAATACCTTCGGGAGGCAGTGGTTGGGTCAGTCCACTAGACAAAACGATTTGTGGCACTTTATGCAGTATCATGCTGGCAAAACACTACCGCTTTTGTCCACAGGGGTCGCCAAAATCAACACAAGATGAACGTTTTAAAAAGCAAAAGCTTTAAAATAGCAAAAACCTATGCAATCAGAGTAAGAATTTTAAAGATTAGATAATCTCATGAAACTTGCAAACATAAAGGCTTTAATGACGAGGCAAAAAAAACAAATTCTTTCTCTAATGCTAACATGTCAGTTATAAGTAAATTGTAGGTAGATACAGATCAGATATTAACGATAGATCCTCTTTGCTACATTTCCTAAGCATGGATCCTTCTTATTATTACCATTGCTGAAGCAGTCCTATTGCAACAATTATTACCATTTATGGCTAAAGTGGCTGCTGTGTAGCAATGTTGGCTTTAGAATAGTTTTGGTAACAGGTAACTGTGCTAGCTGCTATAGGCTACTAGCTATGATAACAGTTGTGCTAGCGCTAGCCAGTATCCACTATGCTAACAGCTGTAGGCTACAAGCTGCTATGCTAACTATCTGTGAATTAGTGCAGTATGTCATAGAGTTTCTTTAGATTAATTTCCCCGGTTTCTTTCAAAAGGATTTTTGACTTTAAAAAACTCAACAACAACCTCCCAGTCCTGTTTTTGTCAGCCACAGCTGCCGTCAAGCTGTGCCGGTCTGAGTGACCCACAAAGATCAGGGGAGAAATGGTTCCTGTTAAAAACCACTCAAAGACTTTGAATCTACCTATTAGCCTTTGCAGGACCTGTAAGCCACACATGTTATAAGTAAAAGTTTAAAATGTAAACAGATTTTGGAGCTCACTGTGGTGCAGTACTATATTTGTGTCATTCTTCTGGATGCTGGCGAGTTACCATTATTCCAGTCATGAATTCCCCTAGTTTATCTTGTGCAGCCTCCACAATAAACACTTGAGGGTTTTTTTTTTTTTGCCGGGGCAAAGACTTGACAGAGGATCTTCCTGAATCCTTTAGGAGCTGCACAGTGAGACTCTGTCAGTGCTCAATGAGCTGGAGGGCTGGTGCGAGCTGGACTGGGCAGGCCTGAGCCAAGTCCAGATCCGACTTCCTCCAGTGAGGGAGAAGCTGAGAGACATGTCCCACTGTCTGTCCGACTGCTGGACCACGCTGGACAACACACAGAGGCTGCTGTCCACGCTGACTGAGGTAGGGCATGCAGCGACAGGAAGACATCTGTTAAACACACAGGAAGCGATGAGCGCATGCACACTGGTGGTTGAAAATCTTCCTAAAGGGCAAGTACGAGTCACCTTTCCTCTCTCCGCAGGCCACCCAGTGGTGTGATGCAGTTTCCTCCACCTCCTCCTCTTCTTCCACTTGCCCTCTTGCCTCCCTCCCTCCCATCCCCCCGTCACGTTTCCAGGACGCCCGGTCTTTAGCGATAGAGCTCGGCGGCGGGGCGCTCCTGGACCTCTGGACGCAGACCGTAGAGCGCTACCAGAGGACCGTGGCGCAGGTCAAGCCCCGCTTCCTACAGTCCGACAGGAGCCAGAATCAGGGGCAGGGGAGGCCCAAGATGCCCTCGGCGAGCAGCCTGTGGGACCTGATGGGACCGGAGGGGGAGGGCGACTGGGGGCTGGGAGCTGGAGGAGGGGAGGGCGGGATGCAGTCCTGGGGATCGCTGGCATCGCTGTTCAGGCCGCAAACCTGCTCCACGCTGAAGATAGGAGAGGAGAGAGGGAATAAAAAGGAGGGAGCGGGCGGAGGAGGAGGAGGAGCAGGAGGAGCTGGAGGTGGGAAGTTCCTGCAGAACCTCTTGAACCCTGCAAAGAAGAGCGTGAGTGGATTTTGTTCGATTTCCATTTCTGTTTGGTCGAATGTTCTTCTCTGTTTCTTCAACCACACACCGATAACAAGGAGAAAGTGTAACTTAACTTTACAATCAACAACATTGTACCTCAGTTGTTATTCACTCTGGTCGTGATCTGAAATTAATTAGTCTAATAATTTGAACGCCTTCAGGTTAGCACAACTGTTTAATTGTTTGTTTGTTTGTCTTCAAATTTAGGATCAAGATTTTAAAACCGCCATGGGGAAATTTCCCTCAGGAGGTTTGCTGAGTTTTTAAAAACACTGTCTTGGTAACCTGAAAACAAAACACAACAAATAACCTGTTTTGCCTCCGGTCGACATCTCAAACGTCCCTGATTCCACTCAAATTATTTCAAAAGTACATTTTCATGTTGATCTGTACTATGTAATGAAATTAAGGGGAATACTTAACAGTCGTATCAGATATTGAATGATATTTTAAACAATGTTAAGATTTACATTCCTGTCTGCTCCTATTTTTGTCCTCAGCAGTTTCTCTATTGACTTTCACAATATACATCTTGCACCACATGTGATATAAAATGACATAACATAAAGAATATTATATCAATATTGACGACTCGCAGAAGAAATTTACTCTGGCCTTCGCAAAGAGACGCCCTCTGTTTTTCTAACTGAACATGATACGTATCCATGTCCATGAATATTTCAAAGTAGAAATATGGATCTTTTGGTTTGGTGTAAAATGATTAAAAGAAAGAAAATTAATTCCAGTTTTGATTTGTTTTTGCGCAACTTCAAAAAAGGAATAAAATCGCTTATAAGGAGAGGAGGATTTTTGAAATGATCATACAAGTTGCCGTTATCAGTATTTTTTAATTAATAATGGATCGGGGCTGCTCTTTTTTTGGTTCAGGTTTGTTCCCCCAGCGCTTTTGAAAAAAAAATATGAATGAGTATAATGTGAAATATTAACCGCTGGGCAGCAGACGGGTGGAGACGGTGGAGGGTCCGATATCTCCCTCAGGACTCGTATGAATGAAGAATGTCTAATATTAGTCAAACCTCATTGTTTCTAATGTCATGTTCACGTCTGCCTCCTTCCAGCCCACCGAGGCCCCGCTGCCTCCTAAGCCTCCCAGGAAGCGCCACCCCAGCTTCGACCTGCAGGCCCTGCTGGCCCCACGCAGAGGCGCCGCCACCCCGAAGCCCGCCGAATCCCCGGTGGGCGGGGCGAGCCGCAACTCCCCCATGTCGTGGCTGGGGAGGCGGGCGTTGGCCGACCCCGTTATCACCACCAGCATGGCTGCAGCCATCCCTGGATGGGGCACTGCAGGAGGAGGAGGAGGAGGAGGAGGAGGAGGAGGAGGAGGAGGAGGGGTGTTGATCCGAGGAGTGGAGGTCAGCAGCAAGGAGGTGGTGGACCACACGGGGTCGCCGCGGCAACACGTGCTGCTGGGGAGGACGGAGAGGGAGACGGGCACGGACAGAGGCGGCTCAACGGCTCAGAGGTTTGTTTTATGTGTCGTTTGTTTACTTCTTTTTTCTCCTTCCTTTCTCTTTTACAGCGTCTGACTCGTCTCAGATCTACAAAACAAGAGCGACATTATCAGTAGGAGGAGGCCAAGCTGAGATGAAAGGGAGACGTGATTCATCCTTTTATGGATAATTTAAGCAACAACTGAAGTCGGTCTTAGAGCGATTTTATCAGCCAGCGTGCAATCTTAAATCATTTTTATCATCGCTTACTGTTTGATCTCTGTCCATCCCTTTCTGATATCTCCACTCCTACGTTTGTGTTCAAACAAACGCACTCATCCTGTTTGTTTTCTGTTTTGTTTTGTTTTTTTCTCCTCCCCTCTTCTTCCTTTCCCAGTAAGCTCTACCTGCTGTGGTGCAGGATGCTGAGCTCGGAGCGGCAGTACGTGGCCGTGCTCAGAGGCGTGGAGGAGACGTACCTGCCCCTGCTGGAGCTCTCCGACACGCCGGCCTCCATCAGGGGGAAGGCCGACGCTCTCTTCCCCAGCTGGGCCAGCCTCAGCTCCTTCCACTCGCAGAACCTTCTCCCCTCCATGGAGGGCGCTCTCGTGCAGAGCTTGTTGCAACAGGACTGCTTCAGCAAATACGTGAGTCCGGCTCTACAGGCTGAAAGCAAAGCAAATCACAAGAGTTACATACTGATCTTTAAATTATTTTAGTATTTGCAGGATTTCTTGCTTCTGACTTGTTTTTCCATTCTCAGATTATTCCTGTGTATCTTTTTTTATTCTTTTTTATTGACCTGAGGATGTTTATCCATCAATATTTGAGAAATAAAATACATAATAAAGGAATATACATATATATTTGTACAGTACAAAGATGTATTTCCTCTCAAGCATTACATGGCCCTTCAGGTATATCCTCAGATGCTTCTGTTACAATTCAGCAAAAATAAGACTCATGTCGTTTTACTTTGAAAGGCCATTTCCTGTGACACAAGTTTAACTTCATTAGGGAGTTAATTGTGCTTCATTAAGAAGAAGAAAAATCTGAATTGATCTGAATCTGACAAATAATGAATGAAGTAAACGTTTTTGCATTTACTTATGAGCAAGAAAACAGAATCTAAGAATAAATCTAAATATGTCTTTTCTTCAAAGAAAAAAAAAAGATGCATCTCTTCCTGTGCATGAGAGGATTTTATCACTAGTCGGATTATTGTGGCTTTGACTTGAACTTTTAACAAGGCACAGCAACAGGAGGGAAATAAGACAGAAAAAAAAGACATATGGATTAAAAATATAGATTTTTTTTCTATGTAAAAACATCAATGACAAGGTTTGTATTTGTTCTCCACACAGCGGGAGCAGTTTCTGCAGTATTCCCACTACATCAGAGCCAAACCAGAACTGGACTCTCCTCTGGTCACACAGGCCACCGACTTCTTTAAGGTGAGATTCATCATTAATTAAAAGACCTGAAACAACATGACTGTATTTTCAACCTTAGAGCTGCAGTAAATCAGTGACAGTCTCATAAAAAAAAAAAAAACAAGTTCAGAAGGGGATTCATGCGCCATGTGGGAAAACTATGTTCAACTAAATATTAATCATAGCAGAGGATTTGTAAGGAATGATTGAAAAATATGTCTGGAGAGGAACTTTAAGCCTCTCAGTCTCCAAAACATCAGCTTCAGTTTAACCAGTTTTTTCCTTAAGTGTCAGAAAAAAACAACATAATTTCAATTAGAGAAAAGATCCCATTGTTCCCACTGGTGGTCGCACATTCCTCAATCCATACACGTAATATTAAACCCATGGTGGTAAAAAATTAGATTTGGTTATTGTCTTTTTCAGAGAATCTGTTAAACCACAGTGTGAGATCGTCATTATGAGTAAAAAAGAAAAAACACACACACATCACAAGCACAAACCAATTAAAGTTGCTTTACTCAACAGTGGCAGCAATTAAAAATGAGCTGTGTGCAGTAAAGCTAATTATATGTTTAATATATACTAGAAAAGCCAATTAAAGCCGGATTATAGAGAGAGTAATTTGAGCTTGTAAGCTACAATTAACTAAAACTAATATAATCGACAGCATCGTGAGATTACTGAGAGGACTTTGTACAAGGAGGTGTCACCGAGCTGAGGAGCAGTTCTGAGGTGCGGCCACCGGGGGGCGGTGTGGGCTCACGGTGCAGCAGCAGAGAGCAGCTTTAAAAACAGCTTGAGCTCACTGTGGGTTACGGCTGCAGGCTGGGTTTATGGTTTATGGTTATCATGATGGTGATGAATGCAAAGCTGGTGCTCGGGCTAAATGACGCCGGTGATCACACTCAGCTGAGGTGGTGGCGATGATCGATCGTCACGGCGACAGGCACAGGAGCAGCAGCACTACGCGGCTCCCGCACAATTTTTACACTGTAAAAATGAAGTTTTTGGTTCTTTTTTCAATTTAAGATTTAATGGAAAAAACAATAATTGATCTGAAAAACCGGTAGATTAAAACAAACTTTTTTTTTTCACAGCCCTCTCTCCCCCTCCCTTCAAGAAGTTTGTGCTTTTTGTCAGGCCATCATTGCAAATAAGAACTTGTTCTTAATGATTTTTGCCTGGTTAAATAAAGGTTAAATTAAAAAAAAAAAAAAAACAAACATTGTGTCATCATACTTGAACTAAATGAGAAACATTTGTAAATCATATAAAGTCACAGGTTTGTGGAAGTCTGAGTTTCATTTAAATGTAAAATATCAAACTAACGGTTATTTTTGGGTAAATAATGTAATTTCTAATATACATAATAATGATGATTTCTCTTTTTTTCTACAATACACATTAAGAAAATTAGTAAAAAAAAATGCATAAACACTTGGGTTTCTGGTCACTTCACCTTCATCGTGTGTCTGATGTTGAACTTGAGACATTTGAAGTCTTTCCTTTAGATGTTTCCCTATTTGTGCAATGCATGATGGTTAATAAATCTTGCCACAACTGCCTTTTATGTTGCAATGTGTGGTACTGCCATTTTAGGGTTATTTTGGAGCCTGAAGTTTGTGATGCTTTTGGATTTCACCAACAGGTGTTTCTATTATTTTTGTCTTCCCACAGTCCAAACTCCCGGCAGCCTCCCCCCTCTCCCCCCTGTCCTTCCCCCACTGCCTCCAGGCCCCCACTCAGCGGCTGGAGCAGTACTGCGAGGCCCTGGAGGAGCTGGGAGGGTTGAACCCCGCCTCCGACTCCGCCCTCTCCACCCTCAGACACGCCCAGCGGCACGGCGAGGACCTCAGGGCCAGTGACCTCATCGCCGGATGTCCGGTGAGAACGCCTGTCCCAGTTTATGACTCTGCAACTGTGAATCAAGTCCCACTTTCTTTTCTTAGAGGGAAGGAAAACTAAGTCATCTTGATGATGAGGTCAGGCCAGAGGAAGACACAAAATCACTGGATTTTGTGTCCACTGTGGCTTTTTATCTACGGCTCATTATTTACAGGTTTTAACAGTGTGACGGTATTTATTTTACATGGAGAAAAAATGTCGACTTCAGTTTAACCAAGTTTTAAATTCTTTAAAGGGATAGTTCACCCAAAATTCAAATTGCACTCATTATCTACTCACCCTCATGTCGACTAAGGGCTGGGAGAAGTTTCAGAGTTATCCGTGGCTTCTCTGAGTTACAGGGGGTCTCGGCGTAGCAGTGCATGTCAATATAACGGTCGCAAATGGATACAACTTTTCTTCGTAACAAAAAGACACACCAAAAAACATCCAAATACCTCCATGCTGCTCGTATGTAGTCGACATGAGGGTGAGTAGATAATGAGTGCAATTTGAATTTTGGGTGAACTATCCCTTTAAATAAAGATATAAAGCGCATAATCAAAAACTTATTTACATTTCCTCTAAATTTTTCCAAATAACATAATCAAAATCAGATATTTCAAGTTTTAATCCTTACAACATTTTTCAGTTTGGGACACGACATAAGATCCAGGTGAAAATACCACAACTTAATAAACAGCTGCTTTGCATCTGTCTTTGATTTGAACTAAAAAACAGCGAGAGTTTTCTTTTATCCTGCTCAGATCACAGATGGAGGAGGAGAGTGGCGGATAAAGGACAAAAGAAGTGGGAGGAAAGGTGGCGTTTTCTGAGACAGACCGCAAGGAATAAAACACTTTGGTACCACGAAATAAAAAAAATAATACCCTCTATACCCTCTATTTAAAAAAAAAGAAAACGTTAGAGAACATGGTATCTACTTGCCCCATATTGTGCTCCTCTGACACAGCAGTATCATTCAGAGCTGGTCGTGACAGACAAATGTTCAACTCCCACACACACTCACAACAACACACACACACACACACACACTATCTTCTCCTCCCCCTTGCGAGTGAGGGGAGAGATTACGGCAGCACAAACACTATTGAGCTACTTCAAATCACGCTGCAACAGCTCTCCAAGTAAAACGCCTGTAAGTGCAGGTGTGTGTGTGTGTTATGTGTGTGTGTATGGGTGGGTGTGGATGTGGGTGTTCATAATGTGTGTGAAGCATCACTTATATCGTGACCCACACATCTCTAGAGGTTTAAAAATAAAGTCCCGTGTCACCACTCGCTGGTAAATTATCGGCCTTTTTAATTTTATTGTCGGAGGTTGTTGTTTTTTTTTCCCCCGTCTTCTTCTCCTCTGGAGCAAACGTTTGTTGACCTGTTTGCTGTTTGGTTTTCACGTCTAGCATTAAGTCCTTCAGGAGCATTACATAACGTTTGACTTTTATCAACCCTTCTCCGCCTCTGTAGGAAGCCGCAACGGCAGCAGCGCCGCAAAGTCTTTTACCCTGTAATTGACATGAACAATAAAGCCACGTTTTTCTTTTTTCTTTTTTTTTTTTTTTACAAAAGGCATGAGTCAGCCGACCAATTAGAGCGAAGATCCAGCAGAAAGAAGCATCCTTGTGAAGAGGGAATATGTCACCACGCGAGGCACCGTCATAATAATGCTCCTTTGTCCTTTCTTTTATTGAACTGAGAATAAAGCTTTTCAGTCTTTGTGAGTTTAAATGTCTCGCAAATCCAGACTGAACCGAAAACAACAAAAAAAGTCAAAAAAATAAAAACATTGTAGCTCATGACAGGTGATAAAAAATCTCAGCGACCTTGTAAAAGATAATAAAATGTCTGATATTTTACGTACTAACCCTTTAAAATGTGTTTTTTTTTTCTTAGAATATTTTACCTGCTGTTGTTTTGTTTTTCATTATAATCCGCTTCATTTTCAAGGTATTGTTATTTGCTTCGATGTAATTAATGAATCCACAACAACTTATTTGAAACAAGTTAAATTGCTTCAATCCGCTGCCAAAGAAAACAAGGTTTTAACTCGGTTCAAGGCTAAATGGCCTCTTAAGATAGAAATTAAGATAGAAATGCCAATGAAGGCCCCAAGCCTGGGCCTAGGGCCAAGATGAGCGAATCCTAATGTGTCTATGTGTGTGCGTGTGCGTGTGTGTGTGTGTGATGTCAGATCCCGGTGGCGGAGCGCGGCGAGCTGGTGCGGCAGGGCGCACTGACGGTGTGCGGAGGAGCCCGGAGGAAACGTGCAGGCGTGAGGAACGTGTTCCTCTACCAGCACGTCGTCATCTTCACCAAGCAGAAGAGCCCCAGCCCGGGACGCATCGCCTACAGCTACAAACACAGCATCAAGGTGCACGGGACACACACACACTAATACATACACACCACATCACACAATCTGCTCTGGTAACTCATTCTCTCTCTCTCTTTCAATCGTGTTTTATCACCTTGTTTCCTTCCATTCCCTCTCCTCCTGTTGATCGATTCGTTGACTCTAACTAACACCTCCGCGTTCCCTTCGCGCAGACGGGCGAGATGGGTCTGACTCAGAGCGTCGGCGAGGACGGACTCAAGTTTGAACTCTGGGTCCGCCAGGCGCCGCGGACCAAAGACTGCATCACGCTGCAGGCGCACGACAGGGAGGGCAGGCAGGTCTGGACCCATGACATCGCCCATCTGCTGTGGACACACGCCATCAACAACACAGGTAGGGTGTGACCCATGACCCCCCCCCCTCACCCCCAGGACCCTCAACTTCAGCCTTCCTCTTAAAAGAACCATGCTCCAGATGAGCGGTAGTGTAGCAGAGATTACAGAGGGAGTGTGGACAGATTAGAAGAGGAGGAAGCTGCTGAGAGTCTGATAAATAAGCGACATGAATGGTAAATGGACTGCACTTATATAGCGCTTTTACTGGCCCTGTCACTCAGAGAGCTTTACACTACACGCCATACTAACACAGAGGGGAAAAAAACACTTTTATACCACACACACACACACTCACTCACTCACATTCAAACAAAACATCAAGGGTAGTTGTGTGCAGTTCAATTTCTTGCCCAAGGACACTCCAGCATGTAGACTGGTGAAGCCGGGAATCGAGCCACTGTCTTTGTGATGAGTGGACGACCTCGACAACTACACACTATCAGGCATAAGTGATAGCAGCCACTACTGTAATATACAGTAACACACCTAAATTTCCCCAGTGAACTGCTGCCCTTTGGGTTGCATTGTGGGTAATATAGGCACAGAGAAGGAGATCTTCTATATTGATTTTAATTATGAACTAAACCTACTCTTTAAAAGCTCCATACAGTTTAAAGGTAGACGATTATATTAAAACTCCATACAGTATAAAGGTAGATGTTTGTGTTAAAGCTCCATACAGTATAAAGGTAGATGTTTGTGTTAAAGCTCCATACAGTATAAAGGTAGATGTTTGTGTTAAAGCTCCATCCGGTATAAAGGTAGATGTTTGTATTAAAGCTCCATACGGTATAAAGGTAGATGTTTGTGTTAAAGCTCCATACAGTATAAAGGTAGATGTTTGTATTAAAGCTCCATACAGTATAAAGGTAGATGTTTGTATTAAAGCTCCATACGGTATAAAGGTATGTTTGTGTTAAAGCTCCATACAGTATAAAGGTAGATGTTTGTATTAAAGCTCCATACAGTATAAAGGTAGATGTTTGTATTAAAGCTCCATACAGTATAAAGGTAGATGTTTGTATTAAAGCTCCATACGGTATAAAGGTAGATGTTTGTATTAAAGCTCCATACAGTATAAAGGTAGATGTTTGTATTAAAACTCCATACAGTATAAAGGTAGATGTCCATGTGTAGTGTGATTATAAAGCAGCTCTAGGTTCTATATTAATACTGTGAAAGTATCAAAGCCTCAGTCCACAGAGAAATGCACACAGCCTGTATTCAGAAACTGAGCCTTAAAAAAAAACAGCCGTCAGGACTTCCTGTCACTTTGTGATGTCACAACAAAGCAGTCACCCTAAGCCCCGCCCACCACCTGGACCCATCATTCAACAGTTTGCAGGATTTGGTTTCTCTGAGTGTTTTAACCTGAAATCTACATTTTTAATTCCATCACTTGGAAAACAGGCAGCCAATCAGAAGAAAGCATCTCAGCCTCCTCTCTTCTGATTGGCTGACATGGACCTGTTGTCACTAGAGCTCCAGGGAGAAGCTATTTTTTGGTTCGTAAAACTGCAAATGTATCTTCAAAGACTCTTCAAAATAAAACACATGAAAGCGTAAAATATGGACCTTTAAGGAAGTCATGTGCAGCGAAAGTAATAACAAAGTTGTCACCTAATTTTTTTTGCACCGGTTGTTAAGCAGGAAGTTTACAGTAAAGGACACTTTTTCCAGCTTTCAGCCTGAATCTCACCATTGGTATGCGGCCTAACCACAGTCAGTGGTTTAACTGTCCTATGAGTGCAGGACAGATAAAAGATATCAGCATCAGTCCAGTCTGCCGTTTGATTTTTGTTCATTTATTTATGCCCAGATTTCCTCTGCACAAAGAGCTGCTGGCTATCGCATGTCATAGCCATAAAACGCTGCATCTCAGTGTCGCTTCCTGTAGCTGGCTTAGATTACAGTATCACCCAGGACAAGATGCACCGCGGCTGGCATCAAAAATGAAAACCGTCACATTTTTTTTTGGCAGCAGTTACCTAGAGCTCGAATGGTGCTGTTCTCACCCGCCCAGACAATAAACAAACAGTGTTTTCATCACCCTCTGATGACCTGTCTTACTGTATTGCCTCAAAACTCTGAAAACAAACAACCTAAAACATTTTTTTGGGATGATTTCTCCTGTCTCCTCTCCCAGAGTTGTGTTTGAAGGAGTCACTCTGCATGGGAATTTCCAGTAAGCTGCTGCTGGACGCGACAGGAACTCCCAACTCAGAGCTGGACTCCATCTACAGTCTCAATGACAGAGGTAAGATCGAGACGGCTGCAGCACTTCTATTACAGTATGTGTGGGACACCTCAGGTACCAGAGGCACTGAGAAGAGAAGATAAAGCATTTGCATGAAATATTTGAAACGGAAAAGTTTTTTTTTTTCTAAGGGAAAACTGTTCGAAAGTTTAAATTCTTTAAGGATTTAAGCATTTGATCTATTTAGAGATGCATCGTTAGCATAATTGAACTTCTTATCTTATAGTTGCTGTTGTCATGTTTTGGGAGGAGGGAAAAAAAAGAGCTCTCTCCTTACACGTACAGAAAGTCTGAACCTTTTTTCAGCTGGGAGGAAGTCGGTGGGTTTTATGTGACCAGATTGGATTACTGGATTGTTCAGATGTGCTCTCTGAGCTGAGAGCGATGTGGCCCTGAGATTAGGGACAGGAAACAAAACGGGTCCTGGGTGTATCTCCCCATGTGACAAGGTAATAATGTGGTACATGTTTTTTTTTTGTTTTTTTCCCCCTGTTTTTTTTTTTTTTTTTTTTTTTTTTTCGCCCCCGAGCTACTCTATGAATTTTTGATATTCGTCTCACACTGAGAAATTCTGAAGAGCTGTGACGTGCCTGCAGAGAATATGGAGCGCAGTCAAGAAGCCTGACTATGGAAACACATTTTACTTGTGCCACCATCAAATCCCATCACAACCTTCACTCCCATGTCTCAGTTTAACTGTGGCTTTATCTGGGCTCTTCTACTGAATCCACAAGTAAAGATCACTGGGACTCTGCTGTGATGTTTAAACAGCCGACGCAGATTTATTTTATTTATCTTAATCCTGTGACGGCTCTCAACTGAACCGAGATGATAAAACTTAATGATATTAATCTGAGCAGCATGCAACTGAGGTGAATTTGTTGTTTGAAGTTTTTGTTTTTCATGTGATAAGGCTTTATAGCTTTGACTTTTTAGCTTTTACCATATATTAGATATTGGTATTAGAAAATATCCATCACGCTATATCAATTGATTAGCCGTTTGGTGTCAAAATGGGATAGTAGTAGGTAAAACCTAAACAATTAACTGAAACAAGCTAAAACGTGATAATTCCTGCAAGTTTGTCATTCATGTAATTAAACGTCAATATTACAAAGTAAATAATATGGTATTATAAATAAATAAATAAATAAATAAATACATATCTATCTAACTAACTATCTATCTATCTATCTATCTATCTATCTATCTATCTATCTATCTATCTATCTATCTATCTATCTATCTATCTATCTCTATATCTATCTATCTCTATATGTATCTATCTCTCTATCTCTCTATCTATCTATCTATCTCCTCATTAAATAAAGTTCAGTTCATGTTTAATGTCGGGGGCAGAGATATGTTGTCGGGCAGCAACATGAAATGAGAGAACACACTCAATTACATTAAAGTCCATGAGGAACAAGCAACCAAAGAAAAGAGAGCAAGAGACTGTCATTATCTTGCTTTTACTTAATGCTATCAGCAACATTAGCGCTCCCTGTCTCTCTCTCTCTCTCTCCACCTACACATATAATCAGCAACAGGTTCAAACAGTTCCCTGTCGGAACACTCGGAGCGAAGACATTATCCTGCCGGAAAAAAATGCAGAAAATGACTCAACTTGATAAAAAAAAAAAAAAAAAAAAACCATCAGAGGCAGGTTGGAGAAAAAGTTATGATCTCTGTCACAGAGCAGACTGATAGTATAGGCTATGACCGTATAAATTAGATCAGAGACGAGGGATCAGACCACGGGGTTAAAATATGAGCGATTGAAATAAAAAGCACTCAATTTAAAACACCACCCAAGTCTCCAAAGGCCCGTGCTTGCCCTCAGAGCCACGGTGATTTCCCATGCATAGCTGAGTGTAATGCACATACTGCTCACCAGGTGTCTCATTGAGTGCAGCAGCTCAGGATTTCAATGCATGAATTGTCCTCTGGGACGGAGCACGGTGTTAGAAATTCATTGAACAGGATGAGAAAAATGCCTTCTCACTCTGACTCCTCTCCCTTTGTCTTCCCCCCGATGGCTGCTCGGGCCTCCATTTTTAATTCCAGGAAAACATTACAACTGGATGTTTTTTTTTTTTTACATTAGGGAAAGTAAATAGATGCACTGCCTTAGGGTAAATGTGGAAAACAATCCACGGCTCTTTACATCATGCAAAGACGGTGTCATTATTTGGACTTGTCGTTCATCTACCTGACGTTTAAAGAGTATAATCTGTTTTATAAGTGTGTTTACAGCCGGCTAGGTAGTGTGTGTTAACCCACAACCATTACTCTCTCTCTCTCACACACACACACACACACTTACTCTCTCTCTGTGTCTCTCTCTTAGTTCACAGTAGCTGCTCAGACTCCTCCTCTGTCGGCAGCCAGAAGGAGGGGGGATCCCCGGCGTCTGGGAGGGACCCCAGGAGAAGCTCTGGATCAACAGGTTACTCACAGGTGGGTTCACTGTGCCTTCCCTCCAACGTCACACACACACACACACACACACACAATCAGACAAATACACCTCCGAGTTTGAATATAGAGAAACAACTCCCCAACCCTTCTCCACGCTTAAATATAGATCTGAAATGTGAGGAATGTGAGATGAGGAGTTGAGGGTTAGCTGGGCTTTTCTTTCTCTCTCCCACTGGAACCACAAACTCTTTCACAAGGTTAAGATATCTTTCTTTCTCTCTCTCTTTTTTTTTTAAAGAACGTGGGAACTTTACCTGCATTTCACAAAACACCCTAACAGGATGAATGGATTAGTTCTATTAGTGTAATGTTAGATGACTTTAAACTGAGTTCTGGGGGAGAAAATTGATACGGCAGAGTATTGCAATATTTTGTGTGGCAATTTTGCATTGATTCATTGACGCATTATATAAAGTGCAAATACAAACTGAAGTTTTAGGTACTAGAATACTTGGATAAAACAGATGTTTTCCCTTTGGGACAAAAGGAAATAAACCACAACGTATCACGAAATGTGCGCAAAAACCGTAGCACAAAAAGCAATAATATCGTATTGTGTCGTTAAACATGAACAGTTAGATGTTCCTCAGCTCCATCACCACCAAACCCTTCAATCTCTTTTCTGTTTCTATTACCTAAGGGCAAAAGAATGGTCCATTATTATGTTTATTAATAATAATCATAATCATAATAATAAAGCACTTGTTTCTGCACAGTAGTGGACTGCACAGATGAGAAATGAGGGCAAAGGAAGCAGAGATGGCATGCAACAAAGGTTTTCAAACTGAAGACATTGTCTCAGACGCCTGAAATTTGTCATTTTCTAATCTGCAGTAATTTGCCAGATTTCCAGCCCCAAATCTTTTTCGGGCAGGATTTGCCCATTTTGGTTTTAATCCTTTGTCTCTCTGCTGATGTATTATACATTATACATAAGAGGCGATATTTTCTTTTTTTTCCGCTCAAGTGTTTTGTTATCCGTGCAAAATAGAAAATTAATCCTAAATGTTCTTCAGCTGCCGTGGATTTGCAAAACAGGATTTCACAAAAGACACTTTTCATCACTGATTCAGCTCCCGAGGCTCCTCGTTTCCCAGGACTTTCCCCCACGTGTCGGCTAAAAATGTACGTTCGGGGCCTAGTGTACTGTATGTGAAAACATCAGCTGCCACTGTATGTAACCTCTGTCTGAGATGATTGGAGTCATCAGGCGTCTGGAGCTGAAACAGTTTCACTGAGGTGATTAAAAATAAAAAGTGTCCTTCAAACAGCCAAAGCTTTTTTCCCCCCCCACCTTTTCCTTTTTCTACATGTTGGTAAAGTGAAGTCAGAGTGTGTGCATCTTCTCAGCCGTAGGTAAACACAAATACCTGACTTGCATCTCCATGGTAGAGTTTAAATGAATTTACTCTGCCCACACACACACATACACACACACAAACACACTTGCACGCACACATGCACGTACACAAACACATCCTCTCAATCTCCTTATCTAGCAAACAGAATATGACAGATTGGCAAACAGACTGCGCTGGGAACAGATTGACAGACAGACGGACACACGCAGCCAAAACAGATAGGGCAAACACACAGACAGCGATATGCACATATTCAACAACAGAGGGAGGATTGCCGCTCGCCGTGCACGCGCGCACACACACAAACGCGCGCGCACGCATGCACGTGAGCATCGGGTACGCACGCACACTTTAGCGCAGAATATGAAATGTGACTGTTTCTGTGTTTTCTTTTCTTCCTCCTCAGAGTCACTCTCCCTCTACAGCTGTGTAGCTGTCACCACAATAAGAGTAAGTTACTGTTAAGTCCGTGTTTCTTTCATCTCCCCCCCCCTTCCTTTCTGTTACTGCTCACTTCACGTCAGCTGCTCATGTCACTGCGTTGCTCACTTTGTGATTTTACACCTTTTTTCCTTTTTTTAAAAAAATAATTTCTCCTGAAAGAAGGATTTGTGTAGACTTTGCAGGAAATATTAATATTTCAATATGTATTAACCTCTTCTGCTTCCTCCCTCTCTTTCCTCAGAAACTGGACTTTTTAAGCATCTCTACTCCACCTGTGGGCGAGACGAACTGGAACTTTGGGAGCAAGAAGACAAAAAAAAAAAAAGAGAGAGAGAGACTCTCGGACTCTATTTGAACTTCTCCCACATGCTTGCTCTCCTTCCCCCTCTTCACCCCCTTAAAACAAATAAAATGCCAGCAGATTAGCTGGAGCAGCGCTGCTCTGCTCTGCTCTGCTTTGCCTTCTCCCGTTTTTAAACCTCCCAGCTCTGATACGAAGCCCCCCGAGAAAGAAAAGCTGTGTCCAAAAAGGATCAAAACTGCCCTGTTTAAAAGCATGACAAGCACCAGCAGGGCTCTCTGCACTCCGCCATTTTGGATCTGCCAGTCTCAGTTGCTGGCAGAGTCATTGACACCAAAGGCCCTTCAGCCACACAGTGCGGCCATTGTCTGCCCCGCAGCTCCCCACTAGGCCAAACCACTTGGTCTGAACCACTGACTGCCTGGCTGGCTGACTGTACGCATCACATGCTCCAGCATCTGATAATAAACAGGAAGTAATATGCAGGGCGTAAATCCACCGTAGGATTGCAGATTTGGAATGTATTATGTACTTTGTCATTTTCACAACGCTGAATGGACTACTGTAGACTTTCTCTCTCTCCCTGCCTGTGTAAAAATGCGTGGCATAGGCTAGGTGTGATTGCATCTATGTAAATGAGGCAGGGGTGGTGTGAGCACACACACACACACACAAATACAGACACACACAGTGTCCCTCAACACATGCAGTCATTCTTATTGTTATGAGACAGTGGAGCACTGTTCACATTCACATGCTCACACATACTCACTGTGGCCATTTTAGAGCCTGGCACAGTGGCTAAATCAACGACAGGCAAGGTTGCATCTCAACACGTACAGTGAGCATTGCCTTGATGATGATGAATGGAAACATCTAACGGTATCATATCTTACTGCTATACGTCCTGTTAAGCTAATGGTATTGTTTTTATTAACAGATCTGAAGGCGACATTGTATTTAGTCTTCTCTAAAGTGTAACTTATGTTAGCAAACATGGTGCCTTAAACTGTTCCTCAGTGTACCGATGAGAACTGATAATGAATTTAACGTCATACCTTTTAATAGAAGATGCCATACTCTATATTCCAAAGTATAAAATGGGTGTATGTGCAATGTTGCTTTGTGTACAAAGAAGTATTGTCGTTACATGTAGTCTAAGCTTTCCCGATTGGAAGGCGCTCTCCATATAATGGAGACATGTGGGTCTCGATGTGCTATATACTCTGGTTTTACTGGTTTTGTGCTTGCAGCCAAAATAGATGAACTACATCTGACTGGAATTGAATCAAATATGACTTCATATAAAAACCCCAAAAGTAGAGTAGACTGCTTTACTGCTAAAACTTTAAAGACTTTATAAGCTAATGCAGGGTGAGAGTAAAAGATTAATACCATTCCTTTGACTGTTTGGCTAGAGGAAACAGCAGGTTAGCTAAGCTTAGCTTGGCACAAAGACTGGAAGCAGAGGGAAACCGCAAGCCTGGCTTCACGAGAAGGTCACAAAAAACCTGCCATCGACTAAATCTCACCAATTAAAACATATCTTGTTTGATCAATCCGTACAAACGATAAGGGTATTGGCTAATGTTTACGGCATCTGCTGTTCGCTTGAAAAAACGTTTTAAAAAATTAATAAATAAAGGCTCTAATATGTCATTTGGATTAATTTGTTTCTGCCTTTGCAACTTTGAAATTTTAGGAAGTACGCTTTAATCCATAGCTATGTAATGCCAAAACTAAAGTCTCTGGTGCAAAAGTACAGCTATCTCATAAACTTAAATTAGCATAAACACCAGAAGCAATGGTAAAACCACAGTGTTTCATTTTAACACGACACAGTCTAGTGAACGAAAGATGTGTTCACCAGTAAACTTTGGAGTTAAACTTTGGTAAGTTCAGACAGTTATACTGCTGTTTCCCACTTGTAGCGCTAAGCTAAACTCAGCTAAGCCAACTGCCTGTTGCCTGTAGTATTCATGTTGTCCTGAGGCGGGAGAATGGTATCAGTCTACTTATCTAACTCTTGACAGGAAAATGAGCAAACACGACGTGGAAGCATTCCTTTTGAATATCGTGTCTCAAAACGAATGGAACAAAAGATAAAAATAACTTCTGTAGAACAGCGACTGAATCACTCTGCCAAACTTACTAATGGGTCCATTAATAGAAAAACATGTGACACTGTTGTTCAGATCCTTCAAAAACTGAAAACTCCTATGTACACACAAACAGCGCTGGATATGTACTTAATAATGCACAGCGTTACCTGGATCCTGTTATTTTATATTTCGATGCATACTTCACACAGTGATGTAAATTCATATTTCATTGCCAGCAAGGATGGAGCCGGTAAAACCAATCAACATCCACTCACTTGTTTTGATTGTGCAGTGGGTTTATCAAATAGTATCATGCTTAAGGTACAATATGAAACCATCAGGTAGCGAGTGATGGGGAGGAGTGCGTGTGTGTGTTGGGTGGAGGAGGGGTGTGTGTGTGTGTGTGTGTGTGTGGGGGGGGGGGTCACGCCTGTGTCTGCAGACAGCGGTGGCCGTTTTTGTCGGCGTTATCAGATTTAGCACGTTTCATATCTGCATCCAAATTCAGAAATTGCAAATGGCTATTGAGCCGTTTCTGAATCAATATGTAATTTGTTGGCTTGGGAAGAAAAAAAAAACCCTCCCCGTATACTTCATAGCCTTTAGCTGTTTGGTACATTGCGTTATATTGGAAGCAATGTAATGAACACCATCTTTCATTCTTACTGCGGTATAGATTGTCATATGCAGAATCCCTTCACTTTTGTACACCGCGGAAAGAAGGCAGTATTAATGTATAGGAACTTTTCCGCCTGCTACTTTTTCTACTACGACACACTCCGCCTGATGTTTACAATTTCTTTTTTTGAAGGACTGTTTGGAAATGCATGTTATGCTTACTTGATAATTTGACATTTTTTTTGGTTTTTTTCTACTGTTCTGTGTTGAATTAAAACTGGATGGAAGCTCCAAATCTCTTGTGTCTGTAAGATTTACGAAGCCGGTAGGTTAAAGGTTGCGCTCGAAACCATGTAGCAGGTCTAACCTCAAAAAAACGAGGCCTCGCAACCTCGTAACCTCGAAACAGGGTGTAATGAGTGGGGTCTCGTCTCTGAAAGCCAGCTGTGCTGCTGCTGCCGCTGCCTCCGCTGCTGCTGCTGCTGCTGCTGCTGCCTCCACCAGGCCTCACAAAAAAAAAAAAGAAAACCCTCAAATGATTAGATAACTACAGTGCAGCGCCATATCAAATAGTTCCAGGGATCAAATTCTCTAAAGAAGGGGAGGGCAGTTTGAGAGCATGAGTGTGTGTGTCCATCTGTGCATGTGAGGGACATGGAGAGAGGAATGAGAGATAAAGGGTGGGCAAGAGAGGGAGGGAGGGAAGGGGGGGGGGGGGGGCAACAGGAAGGGGCAGAACTGAAGGGAGAGAGCGAGGGAGCGACAGAGGAGAAGGACAGGAGACAGTAGGTGGGAATGATGGGAAATGAGCGAGGGCGAAGGGGCAGACAGACAGAGAGGCACAGTCAAGGGGAGAGCAGGAGCACGAGGGGGAGAGGAGGAGGAGGAGGAGGAGAGAAAAAAAAGAAGAAGAATAGAGAGGGGGGCTTATAGAAAGAGGGAGACACAAAGTAGAGTTAGAACTTTTTTTTTTTTTCTAATGGAGAGAACTAAGAGAGGGGCCGAGAGAGCTGCAGAATGGATGAAGGAGAGAGAGCGAGCGGGGTAAAAGGGGGGATGTTGACAAAGCAGCGAGACTGTGGCGAACAAAGAGAACGTGAAGAGAATGAGTCGGGGGAAACATCAAAGGGATTTTTCAGGCCCGGTTACCGGGACAACAGACATTTGCATGCGATTAGCTTTTTACATCATATTAAGAAGGGTTAGGGTGAGGGAGGGGAAAGGAGGGGAGAGAGAGAGAAGGGGAGGGGGGTGATGGAAGGAGGGAGGCAGGGAACTATAGATCATACACACACACACACTGTATGAGATAGTGTGAGGGAAGGAGGGAGGGAGGGAAGGAAGGAGGGGGGGAGGAAAAAAAAAGAGAGAAAGAAAAAGAGGGACGTTGGTCATCTCACGCGGATAAACTGACTTATAGGCAGCCAGCCAAGCGTTTCTTTTGTAAATGAGAGTGCATGTTGGGGGGAGATACAGTAATATGCCGGCGCAGACATTTTAGCAAACGGAGGTCAGAGCTGCCACAGACTGTGTGTGTTTGTATTTGTGTT
Source organism: Trachurus trachurus (assembly GCF_905171665.1). NCBI lineage: Eukaryota > Metazoa > Chordata > Actinopteri > Carangiformes > Carangidae > Trachurus > Trachurus trachurus. The sequence continues at coordinate 14,427,973 of NC_139909.1, read as the reverse complement.
TTTTTTTTCTTCTTTTATTCTATTTTCTAAGCTTTTCAAATCCAAGTTTGACACCAAAGATGTAACACGTTTAAAAAAAAAAAAAAAAACAACCCCCACCACCATAATGACCTTTATAACAAGTCCGCAAACGCTGGTTATCAGCTTTTTTTTACGCGAGATTTCTGTGAATTTCATTGCAATTGCGTTATATCAGATTCATCAATACGCTTTTTTTTTTTCCTCCGCCACTTTATTTAACATTAAAAAAAAGCTTTTTTCAGAAGCAAAACCCACATTATATTATATTATTTAAGTAAAATAGAAAAAATAACGACGTAAAATTGATTTAAATCATGATTATTGATGATGTATATCCTCAAATTCCAGCACAATAATCGTATACAGGTGCACTCATGTGTGACAGTGTGTATACCACACACACACACACACACACACACACACACACACACACACACACACACACACACACACACACACACACACACACACACACACACACACACACACACTGTCTAGACTCAGGTGTGTACAGTATAAATATAAATACATGTGGATCATCATATAGTATTTGATATCCAACATGGATTCACATAAACACCTGGTTGTTTGCACACATGCAGAGCATACATCACTCTGTCGTAAAACACACACACACACACACACACACACACACACACACACACACACACACACACAAACACACACACCTTCCCTGCAATCATAAAAGCCATTAAACATGTTTCTATGGGCACACACCCTCCAGCGTTTTACACATGTAATATTATCCCACCATATCTCCTCCTCCTCCTCCTCTACCTCCCTCCCTCTCTCCTCCCTCCCTCTCTCCTTCCTTCCTTCCCTTCCTCCCTCGCTCCTGTCTCTCCATCAATCCACGTCCCCTTCCCCTCCCTCTTTCCTCTCCATCTCCATCTCTCTCTATCCATCCATCTTCCTCCCTCCCTCTTAATCTCCACCTCTCCCTCCTTATATTTCTCCTCCCCCTTTTTTTTTCTTTCATTCCCTCCTTCTCTTTTTTTTTCTTCTTTCTCTCTGGCCTGCTCTGCTCTCTCCGTCTCTCTCTCTCTCTGACTATGTGTGTGTGTGTGTGATGCTTCAGTGCCCTCAGTATTGTGGCTGCATTGTGCCAGTAGGCGTCGCCGCGACAGCCGTTGTCACGGCAGCATTGTGATGGGGGTGTGAGGGGTGGTGGGGGGTGATGGTGTGTGCATGTGTGCGTGTGTGTGTGTGTGTGTCGGGGGGTGGGAGTGTATTACAGTATCAATACCCTGACACTGCGACAAAAAGGACAGCAGCCGTAGCCACATATCACTCCACCTCTGCACTCCTCCTCCTCCTCCTCCGCCGTCTCCTTCCTCCCTCCATCCCTCTCTCCCTCCCTCCTTCCCTGTGACCCCCACATCTCCACCTCTCCCTCCCCTCCTCCCCGAATCAATTCCTCCTCCCCTCCTCTCAATTGATTTCCCACCATATCTCACTGAATATGTACATATTGATCCCCCTCTCCTCCTCCTCCTTCTCCCTCCTTCTCTTTCTTCTCCTCCTCTTCACCTCAGCCTCATCCCTCACTCTTTTCTTTCTCTCCTTCTCTTGTTTTTACTCAAACATCTATCAGATTTCAGCCCCTCCATCTACGCCCTCCCCTCCTACCCTCGCCCCTTATCTCACTCCATCTCTCTCTCCCTCTCTCTCTCTCGCACACACACACTTTCCCTCATCTTTCATTTCATCTCCCCTATTCTTTCCCCCTCTCTGTGCCATCTCTTCTGCTTCCCCCCCTCACTTCTTCTCCCTCCATCACACCTCCCTCCTCGTCTCCCTCCCTCACGGCTGTTTTTTTGGGTTTTTTTTTTTTGTTTAGTGTGTGTGTGTGTATGTGTGTGTGTGTGTGTCTCTGTCTCACTCACTCTCTGCATATTAATTGGTGCATTTCTGCTGCGGCGGAGAAAACAATCAAAGCGTCGGGGCGGGTGATGATGCCACTGTGGCAGCCGCAAACACGTACACATATGTACCGTGAGCATACACACACAAACACAAACAGACAGAAAAAGGGGGGAGACACACACACACACACACACACAAACACACACACACACACACAAACACACACATAGAGTACAGTTGCAGGGACACACCATCAGACAGCATGCATTCATATATGCACTTGCATTCACATCTATCTATAAGCTGCTGACATGCAAAACGTGCAAACACACACACACTCACACACACATTGATTTACTATGTACACACACCGAGACGAGCATGCACCCGCACATATGCCACAGACTTAGTCAGTCACTCTCAGATACACAATAGCAGGCTTACAATGGCTGATCCAGGAGATATGTTCTGCGTCAGCAAAGACATTTGAATTTCCCAGCCAACATTTACCTTCACACAGAACGGCAACACGTCACATTTAAATGTTAAACCCGAGGCCTCCTGGTGAGGAAATGTTCACACTTACACATCTTTCCCTATACGTCGGGACCAAATGCACATGTATGCACAAAACAAGCCTGGAGGTTTGGAGCTGAACTGAGTGAAATCAAAGCATCTAAAAAGTGAGAGTGTGAGGTAAACACAACACAAAGGAGAGCGTTTTTTGCATAAAACTATCAGACTGGATTTTTGTTGTTGTGATTCGTTTTTTGTATATGACTCTCTATAACTCTCTTTGATCAAGGCTGAGAGGAGGAGGTGGTGGTGGTGGTGGTGGTGGAAGAGGAGCGTGGGTTGGGCTCCTCCACTCCACTCTGCATCCTGGCCCACGTATTGTAGATTTGACTCTCTTGCTTTTTTCCGCTGTTGTCTTTTTTTTGCCCTTGTGCTGTTGTGCTCTCGCTCTCGCTCATGCGAACCTCTCACATAGCAAAATGAAATGCAGGAACGATTCACAGGGAGAAAAAAAACACAAAACAAAAACAAAGCCTGCGTGTTTTTAAAAAAAAAAATGCTTGTGGTGGAGCTGATAAGGCCGGTGGCAAAAGGTCTGATCGGGAGCCAACTTGTTGAAATAACTTGTTTTCCGGACCGACGGTAAAAAGCTGTAAACACAAGTGTGTTATACTGTGGCGATGTTTTGTCCCGGATCAAGAATCAATCAACGAGGTGGATACACGCTGTCAACCAGATCGCCATCGAATCAGATAGGTAAAAGATTAGAGTCATCTGTCAGCAACAGGATCCTGATAGGGACAAATGAAACGGCCCGCTCTGATTGGTCGGTCAGTGTGCAGCAGCAACTTCCTGTCCCCGTGTCGAATTTAAACATCATGGCAGAGGGAAGAATAAAGTCCAACATGCACACACACACACACAGCAGATGGGCTGCAGCATCAGTCGTTCATCTTTCACCCACTTTTCTCTCATTGTTTTGCTTTCACGGTAGAAAGACATGTTTCACTTCTTGTTACTTCACTCGGGAGTTTGACCTTCGCCGTGCAGAACGCTGACGTACATGCCAGGTTTGACATTCATCTGCTGAGCACATCTCTGCACAGATCCTTTAGTTTATGGATGTTTTCACACACACACAAACACACACACGCATCTCTCCGTCTGAACCCGACACACTCACTGTCTCACTTCGGTCCGGACCAAAATAGCAGGTGTGAAAGGGCAGGTGTGCCTGGTCAAAGTGGTTAAAGTTCAGTCAGAACAAAAGAGGTGGTGACCTCAGTTCAACTTTTTTTTTTTTTTTTTTTTTGGTAGGACCAACCACAGGAAGTTGAGGCAAGCTTGCAACTCATTAAATAATACAGGAAGAAAAATAACCACAAGCAAGTGAAGTAAAACTGAGCGGTGGAAGGCAGCAAATGGAGAGAAAAGATGAAATATTTAAGTGTAAATTCATCCAATGACTGAAAAAAATAGAAAAAAAGGTTGAAACTTATTAAGTTAAACTCTGAATTCTGCCAAACTGAAATCAGGTCCATGCCTGTTTTAAACAATAGTAGTAGAGGGGGGACGCAGCACAAGCAGGTGGTGACAACAGGAAGTACAGTAGGTGCATCGTGCCAAGAGCTGTAGTTTGCTCACAGTGCTTCATTGTTAGACCCTGGATCAGACTCTCAGGTGTGAGAAGAATGCCCCGAAGACGACGTCATCCAAGTTTAGAAGCTAAAAACACGACTTGAACAGAAACTTCTCTGGCGAACACACACACACAGACACATACGAGGATCAGACTGTTTCAGTGAACTTTAAAAATGAAGAGTGTTTGCATATTCATAGACTTTTTACAACCAGGGAGGGAAAAAAAAAAAAAGTTGACGACTTGGTAAAAATGTTTAACTTGTCACTTTTTTTTTCTATCTCTCTCCAGTTGAAGAACCATTTTAGACGCTGATAATTATTCACTGAGGAGTTTTTTTTATTTTTTTATTTTTTTATAACATCTTTAACAGGAGCTCTTTCTTGTAGATTTCTCTTCTGTTTGGTCCAGTTTGGCAGACAGATACATAGAAGATCAGCTGGGAGAGAAAATCTATGAAGTTGGTGGATAAATAAAAAAAAGTTTTAAATTCATGAGACATCGCAAAGCAGATGTGTGTGCAGCTTCTTCAGCCAAAATGTGTTAAATTATCTTAAAAATGACCTTATTATGACAGGACGTCTCATGGCGGGACAGGTTTTACATCAGGAGGACGTGCACCTGCTTCAACTAAACCAATGACAACTGAACTTGAGCCAATGTGTGTTTTATAAACTCAACGTGCAACAAGTTCCGTCATTTAAAACAAATAATTCAAACCCTCGATTGATGAATTTACTTTTAAATCCTTTGGTCTTAATTGTCTCCACAGGTTCTCTCTAGACTTCCTTGTGTGGCTTATTTAAGCGCCCGGGGGGCCCCGCCTCCTATAAAGGGACCCCCACTGGTCCCTGGACCTTATGTTGGGAACCCCATGCTCGTCCTAAAAATGTGCACTTAGTAATATCCCTGGTCCTCGTGCGGCCATGTGCTTCCGGGGTGGCTCACCACAACACTACAGCTCCAGCTCCCTCCTGCCCCTGTCATCACTTTAAACACACTTCAATTGGTGTGAAACTTTTTTATTCCCCTCCTCCCTCTCCTCCTCCTCCTCCTTCTTCTTTTTCCTCTTCTTCTTCCTCTTCTTCTTTCCCCCCCCGTCCAAAAAAATGTCTCTCTAAAGTGTCAGCTACCCGCCACCCCAGATGCCATATTTAGGATACAAATGTGAAGAGATGACAGCGTTGTAAAATGGTGCCCGTGCTGAGATTATAATTAACATTTCCAACCTACATCACTCTCCCTCCCACTTCTCCTCTGCTTCTCCTCTATTCACTCACTCCTGTACAATAAATGGGAGAAGAGGAGAAAAAAAAATGCAAGAAGAAAGGAGAGAAAGGGAGAAGGGAAAGAAAGGGAGATGGAGGAGGAGAAGGAGGAGGAGAGAGAGAGGGAGAGAGAGAGAGAGAGAGAGAGAGAAGAGGGTGACCAAACGGAGTGAGGGAGGAGGGAGGGGGAAACGGCGTATGCTTGTATACAACCCTGATTTCCATTTTTTTCCCAACTCGTAATGTATTTAATTCAAGTGAAACGTAATCATGACGTGTCGTGTCATTAATCTCCTCGCCGCCTCTCCCGTAAGTACACTGAGTCTTTACTTTCAACATATATCCTATATCTTCATTTATCTAGTTTAATTTTTACCCACCACTATGTTTACATGGAGGCGACACTTTTATGCGTGGTGCTGCGAAAACACCGCTGATGAAACATTTTTTAGGATTTTTTTTTTTTTTTTTTTGAATTTATTGCGACTGTTGTTGCTTCTTTTATTTTTTAGGATTTTTGAATCATTTTAACCCACGGGCAACACACGGGATGTCGGTCAAATGTAGTTGTTGTAGTGTTTTTATTTCCACAGTTTGGATTCGTGCGAGTGTGTATATGTGTAGCCTATGTATGCGTGAGTGTGTGTGTAAGACTGGCATGAGGCATGTATGTTCGTATGTAGCTAGTATGTTATGTATGCATGCATGTGTATGTGTGTGTGTGTGTGTGTGTGTGTGTGGAAGTAACCGCGCGCTCCGGACCACTTTACTGTGTGTGTGTGTGTATGTGTGTGTGTGTGTGTGAGTGAGAGAGAGTGTGTCATGTATGTAAAGCCGGTGTTATGTGCGCGCGTGGCCGACATGCATGTAGCCGTCGTATCGCCGTGACATGACAAAAAAAAAAGAAAGAAGAGAGAGAACAGAGAAATGCCGTTTCCCTGCCTAATAAATCCCATAATACTCGGTGTAACGTTTACAATAAGTCGACGGGGTAAGTCAACTCGAAACCAAATGCGACTTTAAAATGGTTGCAAGTGCACGAAAAGTCACTCGGAGGAGGTTAAAGATGTATTTGTCTTTTTTTAAATCGCTCGTAACTTTAACCAAGTTGTGTTTCGCTCGCGCCCACACACGCGAGCGAAGCAGTTTTATATAAAAAAAATATATATAAATAACACGAGGCAGCAGTTATGACCTCCTCCTCCTCCTCCTCTTCTTCTTCCTCCTTTATCCCCCCGTTTAACCTCTCTGGAAAGACGACGTTTGGCCATTAACAAAAAAACAAAAAAAAGTAGCTTTCAGCCCCCTCTCTCTAAAAAAAAAAAAAAGAAGAAACGGAGGCACAAGTTCGTGGTGCGTAACGGGAGCATTTCGATAAGCCGTCGACATATTGTCCAGGCGTAAAAGTGGATTGTTGCGTGTTAGCAAGTTGATTTACAAAGCGTAAATTTGTAGGTAGATGCGATTAGCTTGACTAATTCTTTTGTTGGACGCACATTAGGGGCATTGTGTTGTGTGTGTGTGTGTGTGTGTGTGTAGCTAGTGCATTGTTTTCCAGATAAGCACCGTCACTTTCGTGTTTGTGCGGGATGATGTGCGCAAAAACGCACCCACAGGGCTGTAAATAATGCTCGAGGTTTTTTTTTGTGTGTGTGTGTGTGTGTGTGTGTTTTTAAAGCCTCTACTTTCCCCCACCTTTTACTACTGTGTTTACTACAGCCCCGTTTACTTGTCCTAACATCACCTCCAGTGTCTACAAGCTCAGAAAGTAGCATAGCAAGTCTGGCATGCAACGCTGCTGTAGCTCTCTCTATCTCTATCTCTCTCTGCATGTGTGAGTGCAAAACGTGTGTTGCCAAATTGTGTTCCGTTATGATAAGTTACCGGTTTTGCAGCCCATGGTTTTTAAAAATGTGCGTTTTTGAAGAAGGGGGGAGATACGACGTCGGAGAGGAGAGGAGGTGAGCTGGTGGTGGATGGGTGAGGGGTGAGGAGGAGGAGGAGGAGGGGGGGGGGAGAGGACGACTGATGTCGGTTTGGGAGATTGGCAGAGGATTCAAGATGAAATCCATGATGGCACTTTTTCTCCTCCCGTCCTCTCGCTCGCTCACTCACTCGTCTTTTCCCCTCCCTTAATCTTTTGTATAGAAAATTTAGGAACAAAATGGAGCAGGGGAGAGAGGCAGAGCGATAGATAGGCTGACATGACACTCACACACAAAAAACGCCACCCCCCGACTTCTCCAAACTATATCCCCACTGTTTATCATTTTTAATCGCGTTTCTTTTTTGGGGAACAGAGAGAGAGAGAGAGAGAGAAAGGGGGGGAGGAGGAGGCGTGCGTGCGGACACCGGGCAGGGTTAATCTCATTTTAACGTAGAGGAGGTGGGGGTTGGGGTGGGTGTTTATTAGTGCATTGTTTGTTGATGGTTATTTATTTCATTAATGTGCCTCTAATTGAGATGGCCGCGAGAGAGAAGAGGGGAAAAGAGCGACTGAAAATGGTTGCACGTTATTGACGCACATCACAGGGGCGAGGAGGAAATTCCTCTTGAGATAAGGCGCAGACGTGTCATCTGGGTTGACCAAAGACACTCCCGTCGCCTTTTCTATATCCAGTGGAAGATGTTTAGGGATCCTGAAATGCCCTATTTTTTTTTTTTTTTTTTTCATATCCACCCAAAATGTCACACTTTTTTTTTTTCAGAGCACAGTGTGCACAGTGGAAGTAGGTTGACATTGCTGGCTTGTCCTATAATCAGGGGGGCTGTCTTCTTAGGGTCCTTAAAGTCACTTTACTTCTTCTTTCTTTCTTTCTTTTTTCTTTTTTGGTTTTTAGTTTTTATTTACAATCTTTGACGTCTGGATTTTTGAGCACATAACCCCGTATATTATCTTTTAAAACGACGGCTGTGTAAGTTAAAAGCAGATGTGAGCTCGTGAAAACCGTGCACAGTTTTGTTGAAATGTATGTTTTTCTTTCGATTATTACCCACCACAGGGCCTTTTTCTGATCAGTTACTACACATCTTAATGAAACAAGCCGGCTACATCTTCTTTTTTTCATATTACACTTGAAAAAAGAAGAAGGAAAAAAAAGAAACTACAGCGCTCTGTTAGAAAAGTAAACCCCTACAGGTTGATACAAGTTGATTTCACAGTAAAACGGCTGCACTAATGAATATAAAACACTGGCCCCACGTTTTAAAAAAAGTGTCTAATCGTTTTGCTTCATTCAGACCTTTTCTCTGCTTGTTGTGTTCAAGTAGTATCCTCCTCCTCCTCCTCCTCCTCCTCCTCCATCCACCACCATCAACACCACCACCTCCTCCTTCTCCTCCCCATCTTTGTACATACTGTACTGTACTTGAGGGGGCACACATACCCCATCCAGGTGGCTCTTGGGGTGGGGGTGGGGGGGGGTGAGGGGAGGAGAGAGATTGTATATGAGGGAGAAAGAGACAGAGAGACGGAGGGAGAGAGAGAAAGAGAGAGTAAAAAGGAGAGGAGTGTAGCACCAATCAAGGCTTCTGATTGATATAATTGGGTCATTAGTGCGCTGTGGGAGAGGCACCTGCTTGCCCTCAGTTAGGGAGAATCTACTGCATTGTGACATTTTGAGACTGTTGAGAGTTTCTGCTGGCTGCTCGGGATTAGTGTGTATTTAGAGCATTAGGGTCTTACTTAAATAGTACGCCACTTGTGCCGCTCGCATTCGGCTTTTCAGACTGGGTTTTAGAGCAGTTTTTGTACAGTAGAGACGAACAGGTAGAGGCTCCGCTTTCTCCCTTCTCTCTCTGTTTAGGTGTATCAAGGCTTCATTTTTTAGGAAACAAGAGTAGCAGCAGCAGGAGGAAGAGGTGAGCAGAGGAAGCCCCTAAAGGTTAGAGAGAGAGAGAGGCCGAACATATGAAGACGTCAGGGGAAGGAAGTATCAGTCAGGTGGCCGTCCTCACACCTGCCACATCAGATCTGCATCCAATCATTTCTACAACTTCGGTCCAAAACGTTCACCATGTGAAAAGACACTTTCAAACTGATCTGGAGCTGCTCTGGCTCAACTAAACCCTGAACCTGTGCTCCATTCTGCACCAATCTGCTCATATTTAATATATTATAACAAACACACACCTCTCTCGTCTTTATGACCCAGCTATAAACACTCTTGTGCCCTGCAGCGCATCACCGTCCGCCGACAACACAACGGTACAAACTTGTTCCTTTTTTTTTCCCGAGCACAAACTCACCTTTAGGCTGAGAGTGTGAGAAAACAAAGTTAACGCGTAGACAAACTGCAAAGATGCCGCTGCTGCCGGCTGCATTACCCCGAATTACACCAGGAGCTGTCGGTTTACGTATCAACGCTCCATATGTATCAGTTATTAGTTAGTTATATTTATAACTGCGGAGCGGCGTGTTACTAAGAAAGAAAGAAGAGCACATGCTCTGCATATTTCCCCCGGGGGGGGATAAAGACTCAACCTGTGTGAACAGTTACTATTTTTCTCTGTAGTGAGGCTCAGGTAGGTGCTGATATAACTGATGCGCATATTCCACAAGGAGGTCACGGTGTAAGGTCAGAGTCCCCTGGGGGCTTGTGGGTAGTGTAGTGTAGTAGCGGGGCTGCCTTGCCCAAGGACGCGTCAGAGGAGAGGACTTCGGATCATGATACTCATCTTTTGATCGACAGTTTTTATCACAAGCGTCGATTTGTGATGAGGAAAGGTCGTGGGTGTTTGTGTGCGTCACCTGTGGGCTGCGTGATGATGGCTGCCCTCCTCCCCCTCCCCTCCCCTCTCAGCCCCTGCAGGTGATCTCCTCTCCACTCTGCACAGATAAGCCTTTTTAGGAAGAACACATCCAGCGATTTGCCGCCATCATTTGCATGCTCCCTAACGCCATTCTCCTTTTGAGGCTTCAGTCTTGTAATCCTGAATCAGACGAGTCAGCCGGCGCCTCCTCCTCCTCCTCCTCCTCCTCCTCCTCCTCTCATTGGTTTAGATGCGGCGCGGCCTGTACGACTTGGAGCGTGAGCATCGTCTTCCTTTTTTTGATGCTGTGATGTTTCAAGATTCACTTCGCTCAGATCTGGCACCACCGTCAGCAGCCGTCGTCGCCGCCACCATCATCATCATCATCATCGTCGCTCCCGGTTCTGCGCTTCCGCAAACCGTGGGGGAAAAGTGCCGGCTCATGTTCTCCCCCCGCTGGAGGAAGAGGAGGAGGAGGAGGGATTCATTCAGAAAGAGCAGGAGCAACAGCTTGAGAGGAGATAGAGAGAGTACACAGAGAGAGAGAGAGGGAGAAATGAAGTGGTGAGAAAAAAGGAAAAAAAGGCAGAAAGTGTCAGATAAAGAACATGACTGCAGCTGGAAATGTTGTGCTTTTTTTTTTTAACTTTTACTAAATTCTGCCTGGTGGCCGTCCCGGATCTTGTAAAAAAAAAAAAAAAAAAAAGAAAAGATGAAGAGCTGAGGACAGATTTTGAGTCGCACAACTGTCAAAAAGGTCAACAACATATCAATCCTCCACCACTGGAGTGACATATTTTTGCCAGCAGCGGCAGCAGCAGCGCCATGAACAAGTCCGGCCTTGAGTCTTATCAGAGCGTGCGTTACCTTCGAACCACAATGACACATAGAAACTTAGCATTTCCTGTACAAGGAATTCACCAGTCACATCTTTACAGTAAGTGTTGGGCACACACAGTGGGAGGGCTTTTCCCCCTTATCACTGCCTTAGCTGGAGATGAAGGAGAGGAGGAGGAGGAGGAGGAGGAGGTGTGGTGGTGGGAGAGAGAGCGCGAGCCAGACAAAGTTGAAGTGAAGCAGGGGGGTTCAGGGAAAGGTGAAGTAAAGGAAATGAATACCGTCTGTGGGGAAGTTGCCACGTGACCACGCGATAAAAAAAACCACAGGCCCAAATTATACTGTACCGCACAGAGAGCGGACCCCCCACCTCACCTCCCCTACCCTTCCCCTTGGCTCACCTCCCCTTCCTCTCCTGCTCATCCTCTCTTTCACTCACATTTTTTTTTCTTTTCTTTTTTTTTTGTGGTCAGTCTCTCTCTTACACCCACTTATCCCCAAAGGACACCTCACCTCGCACACTCCATCACATGAGAGTTCAAGTAATACAGCAGGAAGGAAGATACACACACACACTCACACATACACACACAACCTCCAGACACACACACTTTAGCCTATGGCTCGGGCCTGAGACCTTGGAGACGACTATTTTTAGGCGCGTGGAAGAGGATGCGCACCGCAAACGCACACAAATACAGATACAGACGGGAACAACAAAAGTAGTCATGACCTTGAGTTCAGAGCCCCCCTCCACCTCCACCTCCACCGCACTAAAGGGTCACGAGATAAGTTTAGAGGAGTCACAGTGCGATTACGAAAGAGACAAAGAGAAAAAAAAACACACACACAATGCACTATTTATCTCCTATATTTTCTTCATAGTTTGGCAGAAATACAGCAGACTTTTATTTCCTCGGGTCTATAATCATCATTAAAATGAAACAATCTAAAGATATCACACTGCTAAGAGCTCATTATGCAAACTGTAATGATGGGTTGCGAGTAGACTTTGCTTGGCCGTAAAGGCAACAGACACAAAATAAAGGAAGAAAAAGTTGCAGGCAAAAAAAAAAAGGCAGAAAGGTTGCACTACTACAGGCAATGGATATATACACACTGAAGCCACTTAGAGTAATATGCGACCCATAACACACATTAACACACGTATTGTTAATGTAAAGCTGAGCAGATACAGAGCTTCCTCCTGCCCACACTGGTTTTTATAATAATAAAAAAAAACACAAGTGTGTGGAAGATGCTCACACCCCGCACATTTACAATTATGATGTGTAGTGTGGCGGCATGTACGAACCTGCGCCGACCGCCTTCACAATAAAGCTCGTACCACTCAGTGGATATTTACACAACGATTCCGAAACCCCCCCCAAAAAAAAAAACTTGTCTGAACATATTGTGCTCCTACTCCCTTGACAACCATTTATCAGGGATGCAATGTATGACTCAGCAAAGCAAGCCCAGCCCCCACCTCCTCCACCTCCTCCTCACCCCCCCGACAACTTTCTTTACTCACACACCTTGTGACACAAGCACACAGGAGGTTATCAGAGCTTAAATATTATTTTTCTCTTTCTAGAGCCCCCCCAAAAAAAGAAAGCAGCTAGCACACTGACCTCTGTCATGAAAACTAATTTCCAGTTGAGATAATTCAGTGCTTGAAAATCAGGTATCTCTGTGCCCACAAAGTTACACTGCAATTACTGTAATGACAACATCATGGCAATGCTTAACACAACAACAATATGCTTTTAAGCTGTCATTACTGTGCGAATTGCTATGTTGTTACACCGCTGCACGTAGACTGCAAATTTCAGGGTGAAGAGGAGGGAAAAACCAGGAAATAGAAACGAAAGTGCAGAAACACACACGGCTCTCGTCACGTTCCACGTGTCCGGTATCAACATGCATTTCACGTCAAGACTGACAGTGTGATTTAAGTGGATCACATTAAAAATGCATTTCCATGATGCACTTTTCAAAAATCAGATTTCTCCTCCGTCTCTCTCTCGGTGAGCCGCCGCCATTCAACCTCCTTTTAAAATGTGATAGTTAACACCTGGTTGAGTACCTGCGCCATCAATCTGTGTGCAATTTGCGAGAGCGCAATTTGCAGATGAATTGCGTTTGTTGGTGGTTGTTTTGTGGACAAAAGTGTCTCCAACCACATCCTGAGGTGGTGTGTGTTTGTGTGTGTGTGTGTGGCTTTATCTGTCTGGTTCTTCTCCTTCTTCTACCTTTCTTCATGTTCATTTACACCTGGGTTTTATGTGCTTCTGCTCCACCTGATTCCAATCTGTTGTCTGTCCCTCAATCACCCCCCTCCCCGCCAACCCCACAACCCCACAACCCCCCAACCCCCTTTTATTTTTTCCCTGCATCCTTTGCTGCACCTTATCTCCCTCTTTCCATCTATCCAAATTTTCTTTATTGGCATGACAGGGCTGGTGGTTGGCGACAGCCATCGTCACGGTGGAACAATGCATTGTGATGGTGATATTCATATGATAATGCCATCAGACTTAACACGGCTGCAGATACATTTAGATAGCCAGTCTCCTTTTTTCCCCCTTCTCTCTCTCTCTCTCTCTCTCTCTCTCTCTCTCTCTCTCTGTCTCTCTCCTCTCGGTCTGTTTGGTTGTATATTTCTGTGTGTTGACTTTTCAAATGGTTTTTAAATCTGTTGTTCTCTGTTCATGTTAAGCCCCAGCCTGCCACTCCACCACTCTGATTCCTCTCCTATTCTCTGTTCCAGCATGTCTGTCTCTTTACCCTCTCTATTTTTCTCCCCTCCGTTCTCCCCCCTTCAACACCATGTTGGCAATCACATTAAATCATTTTCATTCACATGGCTTCTGACAATGTTTTTTTTTTTTTTTTTTTTTTTAATGCTGCCCAGTTTGTAACTGCACTGTATGTTTCTCTCTGTCTCTCTCTTTCTTTCTCTCTGTCTGCCGCCTTTCTCATTTTTGCTCTTCGCCATGTTGGCAGGGCCCAATCTACCAGCTGATATCAGCATTCCCTGGCACTCTGCCAACTGGCAACACTGCAGGAGAGAAAGAAAGAGAGAGGGAGAGAATGAAAGAAAATTAGTGAATAATAGACGGAGGGAGGGAGCGAGAGAATGAGAGGGGGATGGGAGGAGTATGAATCAAGGAGAGAAAGACAGAAGGGAAAGGAAGACAGGGAGAGAAAGAACAATAATGGTGGATTAAGAAAGGACTCAGTGTGTGTGTGTGTGTGTGTGTGTGTGTGTGTGTGTGTGTGTGTGAGCGTGTGTGTGTCTGTGGTTGTGTGTGAGTGTGTGTTTATGTGATTGATATGGTGTGATATCCCTGTGAGTCATAGCTGAGCTAAAATGTCAACTGGCTACATGAGAATCTCTTTGTCATCCAGGCTCAGTGACACGCACACACACACACACATACACACATAGACATGCACACACATGGATACACAAATCCAACAGATCATATAAACACATATGTGACCATACCGCCGCTTGAACACAAATATGGGCGACACACCTGCGAACACAGATGTTCCATTGTTTTGCCACAATGATTGATGACCTTTTGTTTTGTTGTGGACGCCTCTGCTGCTTCTCAACTCCACCAAATGATGGACAAAAACAGCCTATGTGCATAAATCCAGTCGGAACAGATGCAAACTGCTGTGCACTCAAAATATTTGGATGTGCGAGCGTGCTTGCCAAAATGCTTGTGTGTTGAATATGCTGTATATCAACGCCTTACATTTTAGCTGACTCTGTTATCTAGGGTGACGGTTGCAGTGCAGTAAACACAACACTGGAATAAGCTTACATTTGTATATTACTTAAACAAGTAATGACTAAGCAATGTATGGGTCAAAGCACCACACCCAGACAGTAGATTAAGGAATACTGATGTGTGTGCATACTGTATGTGAGCGTGTGCGTGCATGTGTGTAGTTCTGATTTAAGCAAAAAAGCTGCTACTGTATGAGTGTACAGGAAGGGCGTGTGGGGAAGTCAAAACATCGCGCGCCCATCCTGTTTGGGACAGTCCATGTCCTGTGCTGGTGCCCTTAACTCCTAAACACACACATGGACACCCACGCAGATACATGCTGATGCACATTCACACTCTGACTAATCATCCCATATGTGCTAACAGTAT
This sequence comes from Trachurus trachurus, assembly GCF_905171665.1. Taxonomy (NCBI): domain Eukaryota; kingdom Metazoa; phylum Chordata; class Actinopteri; order Carangiformes; family Carangidae; genus Trachurus; species Trachurus trachurus. Next base: position 14,412,875 of record NC_139909.1, on the reverse strand, counting down.
GCCTGAGAGCACCACGAGCACACGCAGGACGCAGAACAGGTGTACACCTGTTACACGTCCAACAGCGCGTGCATACACCTTTGCAGACTATAAAGAATAAATGAAGATCAAAAATCAAATTTGCTTTGTAGTTAACATTTACATGCATTAAAACACAATCAGTGCTATAATTAGTTTGTATTTGATTCTGTGCTCTTAGCATTTACGACAGTAGGCAGTACATTCAAAGAGTTTCAGTACAATTTGCTGTTAATTCTGTTTGACAAAAATCTGCTACCTGCAGTTCACCGCTCAATATCTCACAAGCATTTACGCCTACATTGACACCGATACTGTTAATTTACTCAAGTCTTTCGTTAGATAAGAACTGCAATAATGTGATAAAATGTGTGTTTTTAAAACAAAATTGCAGTTAATCATCTATCTTCATGGTGCCCTTGGTTTGTTTTTCGTCCCACAGAAAATCAAAGGAGGAGGCTGCCACAGAAGTGTGTCCCCCATCAGCAGAGACACTAAAGAATGGCATAATATCACACACACTGCTGGTAAATACTCTTTGCATAGACACTCACAAATACAATCATGTGCAGGCATAAGAACCTGCCAGGCTAATGGTAAACAATAAATGCTCTATTTTTTTGGCTGTTTTCCATAACTGGTCAAGGTCAAATTGCAGTTAAAGATAATTATGCAAAACATGCAAATTTAACCTTTCCTCTAGGTTTTTAAATTGTAACTCCTCTTAAGTCTCCAGTCCCACTCACTATCTGTCTGTCTACTTTCTCTCTGTTTTGTACTGATAGAGGATGGATTCTCCGCCAGAATGTGTGTTGTCTCTTTCTTGTGAGCAGCCCCAGTCTCCCCCAACATTGCCGTCACTGGACCACAGCCCCCAGGCGTCATCGCCTCACACCCAGGTCTCTCTACCTGACAGCCCCGTTGTCCTGCCCATTAACAGCCCCGAATCTTCTCCTCAGAGCCCGGACACCACGCCTTATTTCCCCCTCTCTCCTTTCCCCCTCCACGAGGACAATAACAACAATCACGACGATGTTGATGACGAAGAAGATGAGGAGGAAGGGCTGGATGGAGTTCCTCCATCCCCGACCCCAGCAGTGGCCCTGTTCCCAGGAGGAGGGGGACAGGAGGCTGAATGCAGCCCTTGTTTGGACACGTCTCCCCCTGCTACACCATCAGCACCAGTCCTTGGGTTTGGGGCCCTCGAGCTGGCTCTCTCTTCGGGACAGAGTGGAAACTGCAACGACGAGCTAGACCTCCAGCTGTTCCAGAAGGATACCGTTACCAGGGCGATACCTGGAGTGGGAGGAGCCTCATCAGGACCTGCGCTCAGGTTTCCCTGCCATGTATGTGGGAAGAGATTCAGATTCCAAAGTATTTTGTCTCTTCACGCCCGAGCTCACAGTCTGGACCGTGACCGCCGGGCTTCAGCCCTCTACCGGACCGGACTCCCGTCAGCACCTCTAAAGCAGCACCTCAAGGTCCAACAGAACCACAAAGACATAATCCAGAATCACAGAAGTCACACAAACCAGCGTTTACTGCCAGGGACTCTTATCCAGCATCTCACAGAGGAAGAGGATGTTGATGGTGAGGTCAAAGGTCTAGACGAAGGCCTACAGACTGACCACAATCCAAACTTTTTACTGGATGACAGCACACCTTTGACCCCTCCACTTACAGAGGACCCAGTTTCTGTGACCTCTCCCTATTCTTCTACCACTGGAGAGGGCGCATCTACTCCCACGGCGCCCACATTTCGCTGCCATGCTTGCAAAGGAAAATTCCGCACAGCTTCTGAGTTGGCGCGACATGTCCGCATTCTCCACAACCCGTATAAATGCACTCTTTGTCCTTTCTCTGCCAGTCAAGAGGAGAGTCTCGCATCTCACTTGCAGGAGTGCCACCCTTCCCCCGAGGTACCTGCTCTGCCACCGACCTTCAATTCCAGGCCAATTATTGCAACCCCTGACACTCCTGTGCCCACACCAACCCACACCCCAGCCCCAACCCCAAGTACCCCACAGGTGACAGCAGCTGCCACAGGGACTGCGTCCCCCGCACTGCCAGCATTTCGCTGTGAAACTTGTGGACAACGGTTTACCCAGTCTTGGTTCCTCAAAGGACACATGCGAAAGCACAAGGACTCCTTGGACCATAAGTGCCAGGTCTGCGGCCGTGGCTTCAAGGAGCCTTGGTTCCTCAAAAACCACATGAAAGTTCATCTCAACAAGCTTGGGCTGAAAGCTGGACTGGGAACTCTTGGGGGACCAGGAGGTGCCGAACAGGCCAAAGGCTCTGCAACTAATCAGTCTCTGAATGCCCTCTACTCCAGCCTCCTTTTGGCCCAGCGAGGAGGAGGCAGAGGTGGACCAGGCCGAGCAGACAGAGACAGTGGAGGCCGAATGGGAATGGGCTCGAGCAAATCAGCCATCCTGGGCTACCTCGGGCTGCCCAGTGATGGCAGCGGGGCGAGCTGCATGGAGAGACTTCAAGCTGTGGCTCAGGTGGCAGAGATGGGAAACGGTGGGATTGGTGGTTCTGGAGCAGGGGACCAAGGAAGAGGAGCAGCAAGAGGTGACGCTGCTGCATCAGTATCTGAAGGAGGGGAACAGGCAACTTGGTGGCAACTGGTGGCCCGCAGCCTGGCAGTTGCTCAGCAGCAGCAGCAGCAGCAACAGCAGCAGCAGCAGCAGCAACAGAGATCCCACCAGCGAGGCCAGCAACAAGGTCAGCGAGGCCCAAATCGGAGCTCTGTGATCACCGAGGCTGACCAAGTCAGAGCCTACCTAGGAGGCCTGGATCCGAGAGAGGAGTCTGGAGGAGCAGGAGGGCCATGGGAATGCCCAGACTGTGGAAAGCTCTTCCGCAGTTTGCAGCAGGTGGTGGTTCATGCTCGCGTTCACACTCAGAGGCCCCAGAAAGGAGGTGGTGGCGGCGAGGAGGAGGGAAGTGGTAGTCGTAGAGGAGTGGGGCTAGGAAGAGGAGGCAGCGGTGAAGTGAGACAGGAATCTCAGCTACACAGCAGTGGATCCCAACAAACGGGAGAAGTGAGACAGGAATCAAAACTGCACAGTGGTGGATCACAACAAGCAGGAGCAGCTACGGGGTTTCACTCAGTCATCTCAAGTTTCAAAGGTACCATCACATCCGCTTTTATCTATTTAGTCTTTCGGGTTGTGTTTGTTTGCTCACAGGTAATGGTTTTATTATCACAAGAGTACATTATTTTCACACTGCTTTCTACTTAAATATAAGCTCTCATGGGGCCCTTCACACCACCTATTATCTTTACATTTTTTCCCCACCTTTTCCTCCACTTGCAGGAGAAAACGGCTTGACAGGAGTCTCCTCCATACCTTCAGTCCCCATCAGGGAGCGTGTGCGCGGTAGAGGGATAAAAGACTGCCCCTACTGCGGTAAAGCCTTCCGCTCTTCACACCATCTCAAAGTGCACCTGAGAGTTCACACAGGTGAGAAACTGCTGAGAGTTTAACAAACCACATTTACTTTTTTTAACCTTTATAAATCCCTGGAAAGGGTTCAGTGAGCAGCGCTACCTTTCTTCTTTTTTACACATCACCTCAGAGAGCTGGCCAGTGCTAATCATAGCCCTCTACTGCAGGCAACTGAGCAGCTCCAGTGGAGCAACTCTTGCATAAAGTGCCTTGCTCGAGGGTATTTTAACAATGGTTTCTGAGGGAGGGGGGGGGGGGGGGAAAGAAATCAAGCAACTCCAGGTAGTAAAACTGGCAAAATCTCTAATCTCAAATTCTTTAACCCTGTCCTTAAGAAATGTAGAAGTGATAAGGCTTTTTTCCCCCTTTGTCTCTGACTTGATTTATCCAAATCCAAATTGTGTTAAGTGGAAATTATTTGGCTTGGTGTTTTGTGGAGAACGTTATTCTTAGATTTGATCATGACGTTAAGGTTATGTTCACAGATTTCTCCACGACAGAATTTTTTGCCTTTAATCTTCCTGGGATTCACATTCTCTGACCTGGTCTTTGAAGCAAGCCAATCTATACTGACAGCAGAGCAGAGACACGGGGGCACTGAGACAGACTGAGACAGACTGAGACAGACGCTTTCTTGCATTTCTAAGATTGAAGACATAGAACCAAAAATTTAAAAACACTGAATTTCTGGTGAGAATTGAATAGGACTTTAATGAAAACTGAGAACTCTCACAGCACTCACTCACACTCCTAATTAATGATCCATATTCATAAGACTTTATCAGCATGAGTCATTGTCGTGTTTTATTATTTGCCTTTGCTGGATGTATTTGATCAAAATCAAGACCATTTTTTGAGAAGCCACAAATCTCCAGCAACTGGTATCTGGAGCTCATCCAAGTCTTTCCAGCAACACAGGGCCCCAAAGTGCATTAAATGAAATCTATTTAGTATTGCCATCATGAGTGCTCATCTACAGCTGACAGGACGCATCACACCACAGCTATTTTATTCATGATAGTGTACAGCTCTTTTTCTCATGCACTATTGCTTCCTTTTGCCATCAAGTGATTACCACATGGTCAGTAATTTGAATGAAGGCATCAAATTATAATAGTCTCTTAATATTACTGTCCTCTTGAGAACATCATTGCCCCTTAAGACTTTTATCCCATCATTATATTTTGCTCCAGTAATAAAACCGAATCATTCATACCTCTGCATGTGATTCTCCATTCATCAATGGCACTGTGTCTTTCTTGTGTGATCAGTTTTTTTGTTCCTGTGAATAATATCATTTACGCTTTTCAAATGTAATACATATCCTGCTGTTGATATGCCTCCAGCATGATGCCCCCTCCACTTTGTGGTTTTCATTTTGTCATTTTTAATCAGTGATGGAATACTGCCATCTCCCTTTACAATGTGAAACTACAATCTCCCACTCGACACTGCCTTACCACGGTGCATGTGTGAATATGCAAAACAAAGCCCCTAAAATAACACTGCTGGCCATTTTGTCATATAATTGAATGTCTTTTTCCCAGGCAGCCATTGTCTTTTCTATTTGAATATAGTAAGAAAACCATTAGGAGACTCTTGATATTTCCCTGTGTAATCCATCACAGTGAACTTCAGATCTCCATTTAATTTTGCAAAATGGCTAGCTCTAATTTTAAGTGTCTATGATTTGTGGGAAATTAGTTAAACAGCCTAATTCAATGGCAAATCAACTTTACCTGGGAGATGGTGGTGGACATTTTTTTCACGTGACATTGCATGTTTTTTTAAGCAGCCTGCTTTTCTTTTTTTCTGTCTTTTCCATTCATTTTGTCTGGGTTTTCCCTGTCTCATTTCCTTAATCCTATTTTCTCTAGGTGAGAGACCCTACAAATGTCCCCACTGTGATTATGCGGGTACCCAGTCAGGCTCGCTGAAGTACCACCTCCAGCGGCATCACAGGGAGCAACGCAATGCCTTGTCAGCCTCCTCCAATTCCTCCTCTGCTGGTCTAACCTCCACTATCAACAGTCTGACCTCTGGAACCTCTGGGCAAGGCAAGCAACGCCGATCCCAAACCAACCACTGCCCAGTCAATCGAGGCCCAACAGACACTCCCTCCCCTCGGCCGAGCCAACAGTCCTGGCTTCTTGGACTTCCAGACCAGCGGGAGCATCGAAAGGCCTTGGCGGCACTTAGGGATGTTGATTTGGAGACCCAGTACAGGTATCTGTCTGGAGTGATGGGAGCGCTTTACCAAGGAGGAATGGAAGGAGGATGGATTAGAGAGTCTCCTCCACTGAAGGCCCCTAAAGTGTCCCGACGTAAGCCCCTTACTACGAGCCGAATGGTGCAACCATCAAATGACAAGGAAGGGCCTGCCTCTTCAACTCATGAGGGTGGGTTTGAACCGCTGGATCTGTCCCGTCGTCCATCACCCGGCCTTGGAGGACTGGAAGAAGATGGAGTGATGAGCGTAGGGGAAGGAGGCGGTGTCGATGGAGGTGATAGTTCAGGGGTCAAACTGAGCCAGTGTTTGTTCTGCCCTTTCCGTACGTCCTCAGCAGAGCTGATGGCCATGCATCTCCAGGTCAATCATACCAGTAAGTCCAGGCGCAAAAGGGGCTCTTCGGCAGCCTTAGATGATGAGGGAGCTCCAAAGGCCACCAAGCCCCGAGCAGATCACTCCGAACTGGATTCCTTGGGGATATGGAGGCATGTAAGTGAGGCTGAGTCCCAGGCACCCATGTTGGAATGGTCCTCCACCCAAGCCCATACCCTCAATGGGCTCTCTGAGGATAAAACAGAACATCTGGATGATGGTCTGGACCACCCAGACTCCAACATGGCCTCAGTGTCCAAGAATGTAAGAGACGGTCTGGGATTTAAGGAGAAGTTGGAGATGGAGGAAGAAGAGCAAGAAGACGAATTGGAGGAAAATTTGGAAAACAGCAGTCTGGAGGATTCACAGGACCAAGATCTGAGGATGTCCCTTGTGCTCTCACCAACCCCAAGCTCCAACTACATGGTAGGAGAAGAGGATAGAGTCTTAGCAGATTAAAGCTATTTTGGATGACACCATTTAAATTGGAGAGTTGGGTACCATGTTTTCAACTACATTCGCCACAAAAGAAGAAGAATGGGGGTGGGAAGCTTTGCAGAAAGAAAAGGGTTTAATGGGTAAATGAAGAATTATACTTTAATTTCTTGGAGATGTGAGGAGTCTGGAAAACTGATATTTCAGAGGGGTTTGAAAAGAATTGTGAGAAAGATCACAGCTGTTATATTCCCTCTGAAATTATTTATCTTCTTCATTTCTGACAGTGTGGTCCACCACAAAATACAGTGAACTTCCTGTTAAAGAGAGCATGGATGCATCTTTTCAGGATTTCGTAGGCCACGTTTTCTTTTCTTTTTTTTCAGAGCTTACCTTCAAGATGGATGATTTTTAAGATGATCTCCTATTTGATAAATGAAAGAAACAGATCTCGGGCAGAGCCTGCATCATTCCAGAGTGCATTGCAATGCATTTAATCCACACTTAAAAAATGGACTGTATCTCCCAGACTACTATACTGACCAAGGTTAAGATGGCGCTGAAGAAACGCTTTCTTGATTGACCATTGAACAGTTTGAAACCTTAAGCTTCAAGTTCCTCCTCAACCCATAGAGACATGGAGGAAAGATTAGTGTAGAAACGTTTCAAGCTGTGAACCTCAGCTAAGCTATTTGGTATTAAATTAAGGCATGAGGTAACTGTTGCAGGCCATGTGCTTTCTCTCAACTGTATATCACTGCCTTGTTTGTCTGAAAAGTGTTTCTAGATGATTGTCCTAAAGAAAAACAGAGAGAAAAGTTTGTAATATTTTTTTTTCTTTTTCAGTTAGTGCCTGTTCATGTACTGTATGTTATCAAGAGAGTCTCTGGTATTCCTGCTCATCGAGGCTCTGATAGGTCATTCATTTTATCTGAATATACAGTTTAAAACAATTTAAGTACAGTATATTTGTTAAAAGTGGTTCTAGGTTGTTGTGAATAGTTAAGTTGTAAAAGAAATGCTACGTTGTAGCGTGATGTCCTTGACACAGACGGCAGCCGTTTGCGGTTCAGCCTGAAAACAAAAAAAAAGTAGGTGATACTCGATGTATAATGCAATGACAGAGGTCAAAGGGTAAACAATGTAAAAAAAAAAAAAAAGGGGGTGGGTAGGGAGGGTCTTGGTTTAAAATTCAGTGTTTACAGTGGTGCTGGATGTGGGTTGGGGTTGCTAAGGCGACTCAAGGTTGTCGTAGACTTATGGAAGAGAACAAACCACAAAGCGGGGTCCGTTTGAGGGCTGTAGGGACGTCGCTCGAGCCCCCGAACACAATCAAGTGACACATGGTTTTAAAGAGACTGAGACTTAGCAACTGTGTCAAAAAGAAAAAAACAATTAAATTTTTTCTCCACAGAAGAGAAGATACAAGGTAGAGAACGAAAAAGAAAGCAGTATCCCTGACAAACAGGACTAAAATCTGAGAAACTGTACTTGTGGGGTACGGTGTCTTTTAGATGAGTAGATTCCCTCTCTTCTTCTTTTTTTTTATAAGAAAAGAAAAGACAATGGTAGGAGTAATTATTAAAACACTAACAAATGCATAGACATCCCAGTAGAATATGTGTAGCTTTTGTAAAAACAAGAAAAAAAAAGCAGACTTTTGTTTATTTTCATTTCAAGATGCTTACAGAAAAAGGTTATCAATATAGGTAATATTGATTATAATGTTTGTGAGCTAAGACTAGTCGGAATGTCTATACAGAGCACTGTGCAAGGTTTGAGTTCCCAAAGTAGTTGTTTTTATTTTGACTTTATGGATAGACCAAACATTTTTTCAATGGAAGGTGTCACTTTCTGTTGTCTTTTTAAATGTGTGAAGCTGTGGTTTCATTAGATCTACCCCATCGATTAGCACGATCTGTCGATCAGTTGATCAGTGTGTCAAACATTCAACCCCTGAACTGGTTGTTAAAGAAAGTTCAAAATCATTTCTGTGGAAACATAAACACACCAACTGCTATAGATGGAAAAAAAATCAATATATCATTCTTGTGGCTTGAAGGCATATTTATGGGAAAAAAAACACTAAGGTAGAAATACCCCCTACGCTGGTTAACAACCATTATTTATCTACGTAGACTACTTTTTGATGGGGTATCCTTTGATTGCAACCACACCTTAATGTGCATTAATGTGTCTAAGTTCTTTTTTAGAGCACCTTATGAGTTTTGTAGTGAAAGTCCCTTAGTGGTGTCTCCTTAACAACTACTGTCAATGCCACCGTGCCTTCTGTTTCAAGCACTTCCTGGTGTATTTTGTAAAACTCACCAAAAGCACTTAGCCTATATCTACACACTCTTTCTTCCTCCCTGTCTCTGTCCCTTCCACCGTCCTCCTTTCCCCCTATTCTTCTCTTCCGCTTCTCCTTCATCACCTCAGCCCATTTTCTTAATCTTTTTCTCGTGTCTTTACCTCCTGACCCCTGTCTCCAGGGGGAAGGTGTTTTCATGCCATGTTTCTCTCCTACGGTTCAGGCCCGTTCGGCCTTAAACAAGGTCACTAGGCCTTAATTACAATCTAGCATGGCTAGACTCTTGAAAGAAAGGACTACCTAACCCTTAGACAAGTTTAAAAAAAAATCATTATAGATGTAGGGTAAGTCTACTTTCAGTTTTAATACTAACCCTTGGAAAACCAAAGCCCAAGTCTAAGACTAATATTGTATTTAATCTCATGAGGTGCCAAAACATGTCCGATGTGACACTAAAGCATGTATCTTCTCGAGAAAACACAATAATTCACCTCTTCTCTCTCTCCCCCCTTTTTCATTCATCCCCTCCTCTTTCCTTTCCTCACTGTCACGCTTGCTCTTCCTCCGTGTCCCTCTCTCGTCCGTAAACTGTCTATCTCTAGCACCACTTGAAGGTGACGTGTACTATCTGGTATTGAGGCCTTTATTAGATTTTTATTTCAGTTTGTGTGGTGTTTGTTCAATGCCGTTGAGATGGAAAAATGCTCTTCTTATAATGATAATTATTATTGTTTTGGCATTATGGTTACAAAAAAAAAGAAGCAAAAAAAAAAGAGAAATGTGTTGTTGAATGTTGTACAGATAGCACTAGAGATGTTGTGTTTTTTTAAAGAGAGCACAAACCCGAGTGATGGTCCCTTCCTCTCCTCCCACCGGCAGATGGGAATAAAAATGGCTGCCAATCATCTTAGATGTCCAACCATAAAAAATACCCCAATGTGGGGACAGATTTTCAAAATAAAGGGTTTGTCTATATCACATTACTTTTGGAAATTTGAATGTAGACGCCAGACAGCCTTTGACACCAAACACCACTCCCAAATTTCTTGCACAGAAAAACTGAAGCAGCACTTGAGCCAATTATATATTCTACTGAAGGTGTAATGTCATTTAATACAAGTCTTTTGTCTTATAATGTCTATTTTAGCTCATCTATGGAATCAGTAGAAGCTCCTCTTGAAAACAGTTGACACACTTAATAACATATCTTCAATATAAATGAAAATGTATTTATAAAGTTACTAATGTCTCTTTAAAGTCAGATTACACATCTGCCATGTTGGATTTTCTAGATTAAATGCTTCCTAATTGTCACATAATTATCATCTTGTGTGCTCTTACGAAAGCTTTTAAGAAAATCTCTCAACAAATGTTTCTCCGTTTGTTTCTTTTGAGAGGAGCTTCCATATGAGACATCTGACACTGACATCCATTAAGTGAGCAAAACAAAAGGTGAACTCACTTCATTCAGTTAATGAAAATACACAAAAGGCATCCTTGATATTAATCTAAGTCTGAGTTGATTTGGAAGAAATGTAAAAAAAAAAAAAAAAAAAAAAAGGGAGCGAGAGAAAGAAAGAAATACATCTCCACAAAAAGAACTCTCCCTCTCTTCACATTTGCACATTCTCTCACCTGAATACGACGTGGCACCCTCGTGTGAAAATGTGAAAATTGCACCTTATCTGCTGATTCTGAATCAGAAAATCTCACCAAAAGGATACCATTAGGACTTAATGGTCTCAGAGAAGCCACTCCTAAACAGTGTTTATTAGGTCATCATTTTGAGGAAGGTTTTTTTCTTTTCTTTTTTTGCTTTTTTGGAAAAATGACAAATCTCTGTGAGGTGAGGGGGCCATGCTGGGTTTGAGCTCTTGTGTAGTTGACTGCCATTGCAGTGAGGGAAAACTGATCTAACATAGTAGTGACTAATATGACTTTGTGGACAGATAAAAAAAAATAAAAATAAAACACATTAGAAATAAATAAACACAAACAAACAAAAGTCTCTCTTTCTTATGTCTTATGCCTTTTTTTCTCTCTCTTTTAAGCTTTAAACACTCTGATATTTTAAGACGGTAAAAAAAAAACATCATGTGACTGCATGAAACACCAGACGTCTTGTTTATGTTGAGGGAAGTTTGGGATGCTGCAGTACATTCCTGAGTCTTGAATCGAGCTGCTTCACACTGCACTGCTTGTTTGAGAGGCCACCACTTTTAGAGAAGGGCTGTGAAGCCCCCTTGTGGCTAAAAGCAGAACTGCAGGTAGAAGGAGGACTTTGAGGGACTCTATATTCTCCACTGCAGCTTGATCTCTCCCAAAACATGTTTCCAGAGCTTCAGGACTCCCTCCCACAACCCTCAGCGCCACCTAGTGAGCCGGTGAAGGATAGGGTTAGCGTCAATATATGCAAATGTTTTGAACTGATTTGGTTTGGAAGTGTCAGGAAGGACTAAGCAGCGAGTTCTGCGTCTGGTTGACAGCGTAATGGTGGGTGACTTAATTTTCTAGCAGAGTGAGAACAAAGGGAGTGAGTCAACACACATTACAGTCCGGATTAAACAGAGTTTTTGTTCCGTTTATCCCAGACAATTTAACGTTTCTTTACCTTGACACGTTTGACGGCTGTCATCCGTCTTCGGATGAATACGCATGACGGCCGTCGGAACATGCCAAGGTATTTCAGTATAAGTAAGGATTAAAGTTTAAGTGGAAGGACTGAATGTCATGGTTGTGTGTATTGTTAGGTCTAATCACCATTTAATTTGTATTCTACTGCAAAGGTCTCCAACCCTTATGGCATAATCATGGCCCTTTACGAGAACAACAGCAACTTTTGGTCTACTAGCGGTAGAGCAATCTGAAGACAGGTTTTCCTTGCTAATGTTTTGAGTGAAATCCTCCAACAAAAAAGGACAGTAAGTCTGGTAATAGTATTTCTTCTTCCTCAGTAGTTCCTTCATGTATTCTTTAAGAATACATGAAGGACCTGGTGGTCTTTGAGAAGGACCCCAGGTAGGGAGACACTACACTTAGGTACGAAACAGTTTGGGGATTTATGTTGGGGGTTCATGTTTTAAACTATATCACCTGGTCAATTTCAGAAGGATAGTTTTTGGCCTTAGCTGGAGGTGGGAAACCTGTGATGAGATCCAGATCCAAGTGGTAGAAGGTACCAAGGTATGCCGGTATAGGACATCCCAGATGTTATAGTCCACAGCGTGGGTTACATTTTGTTCAAGTAATATCAGCAACAATATCCAAGACTAAGGTAATGGTAAAGGTCTGACTCAGAGGTCCTCTGACTTCTGGAGGCCCTGGGTTCATGTGGTCATCCATCATCCCTGCAGCATGTACCTCAGCCATTCCTCCTAGGTGCAATACACACATCTTTAACTGCGAAGACTAAAAACATCCTCAGGCATCATCTAATTAATTACTGCATAATTATCTCTGCCTAGAGCAGGTTGAAACTGCACCATGAGATTTAATTAGGTGATGAAATGGCGCCCTCCAGTGGAGACACTGTTTTAACATAACCAGCACCTCCTCTGCATTATTAGAGCTTCAAATGAGGTCATTTTGAAGTGGCTCCAATAAGATAAGATTAGATTAATCACAAAGTCACGCCATAGGCTGATATTATATGTTTACGTTATGACTAATGTGATTTTAGTTGCCCTCGAGACACGCAGCTCAACCTGAGTAAAGTCAGAAGGCGGCGTGCACGAAACCGGATGTCTTTCATTTTGCCTTCAAAATAAAATCCCATGGCTGTGCCTTTCCAAATTAGAATCTCTACTTTGTATCTACACAGTATATATGAACATGCCTTAATACGTTTAAACAACAACAAGATTATAATGTTATACCGATTTTGACTTTAAAGTAGTGATATTTGTTTTTATGATGTCACACATGAACTTTAGTGTGAAAGTCATGAGAGGAAGTGGTACATTAAACGAGTGTCTTTTCACAAAGGTGGATGTTGAAATTAAATCATTGTTGTTAAGAAATGTGAACTCTGTTGGGGTGGGTTTTAGTGAAAGGTGCAAAATTAGACCAATAAGCTCTTAATATGTTACAGGGCACACGTGTGTCCATGACGACACCAAGCCAAAGGGACAATAAATAAACATGCTAAATATAAAACGTCAATTAATATCAGTGAGTGAAAGGCAGAGCTAAACGCTCCAGGGTTGCCTCTCTTATTATGTTCCTATTAGCCTACATCCCTGTACTAGGGCAATAGTCTGCTCCCTGGTGACTGGTTGAGACTGAGTGGGCGAGACAGACAGAGGAGAGGGAGAGAGAGAGAGAGAGAGAGAGAGAGAGAGAGAGAGAGAGAGAGAGAGAGAGAGAGAGAGAGAGAGAGAGAGAGAGAGAGAGAGAGAGATCCTGTTCCTGTTGCCCATAAACCGCACCGCTCCGAGCACCGACGCTTCCTTCCATCATCTGGACCGGAGGAGAAAACTGAGCATCACTTCACTTCCGTCAGCCTCGCGCCGCCGCCGCCGCTGCTGCCTGCCTGCGTTCCCCCCTCGGTCTCTGTCTCAGTCTCGGAGCATCCACATCCACATCCACACAGACACCAGGAGCTTCTCCTCCTCCACCTCTTCTTCTTCCTCTTCTTCTTCTTCCTCCTCCAACTCACTGCGGTTTGGCTTCGGTTCTGACACTGAGGGCTGAGCTCGGAGACCAGACAAGACTCAAGTCCACTTCTGCTGCAGAACTCCCTCCCGCGCACGTTTACCAAGATGAGCGAGGTGAGTGCGTGTGAATGTGTGTGTGTGTCAGTCATGTTCAGTGTTTTATTTAAAAACACACAGGCTGTCAGGCTACAAGTGCACTTCTTGGAGTTAACATGTCATTTCTATGCGCGCTGCGGCGGTTCGCACTCACACTCACATCCATATATAAACCCCTCCTGTCACCACCGCGTGCACCTGTACGGAATTAACCGAGTCATTTCACTCCAGCGTGCACGCGAAGGGCTTTGAACCTGCTGCTCTTTCTTTCTCCCTCCCTCCTCCCTATAATAAAAAACTGAAAAAAAAAAAAAAAAGCCGCATCCAGAGGTGCGGCGGCTGCAGAATCTGGACAGAATGTTTTAGCGCAGCGCTCCCTCCACTCTCTGGCTTTGATCCCAAGTCTGACAGCAGCGCCGCAATGAGAGGAGGCGAAACAGCAGCAGTGACACCAGCTCACATCGCCAGTGGGCACTGTGAACATCTGGTGGAGCATGAGGGTTTCCCCCAGAGTGGGGGTCCGGGTGTACCTCCAAATACAGAGAGAGAAGGGGGTTTATGGAGGCTCCAATGCATCAACAACAACATCACATTTAAATTCAGTATCAAACATCTGGAGGATGATGATTCACCACTAAGCTGCTGTGCTGTCTTTGGGGGGGGAGGGAGAGGGGGGAGAGAAGAAGGAGGGAGGGAGAGAGGGGGTTCCCCTGCAGAGTGATGGAGCTCCTTTACATTCATCTCACAGTATAGAGTGGTTTATTTACTGCAGAAGCCCAAACTTGCTGCATATGCATCACTTGCATAATAAAGTAGCTTTTTTTTTTCTTTTTTATGATGGAAACATGGTTTAATGCTGCAGGAGACTCTGCTAATGGAGCATGTGAAGGTATAGAAGAAGCACAGCAGCTTTTATAGAGCATTGATAATGATTTTTTTTTTTAGTTTTTTTCTTCTTTTTTTTAAACATTGCCCTGCTGCAGGTTTAGAGCGGCTGTGTTGAGATTGTCCCAACAACTCACTGGATTAACTTGTATTTCTTGACCTGCCAGTTTGACCCCGGAAGTGTCTCTGGTTACATCTCGTGGAAAATCTCTCGGTATACGCTGGCGTTCTCGGCAGCACGCTCTTCCATGAAGGGGACGACTATTATCGGGATGATAAAAAAAAAAGATAGCCGTGTTATGTAACCTGTGTTATCAGGAGACGGCCGCTCAGATGATCAATTCCACATCGATAACATCATGGCCGTGGTGGAAGTCCCCGCGGGGCGATTAAATCACTTCCCTGTCAGAAGTAGAGCATTGCTCCGATGGGACCTTTCACACTAATACTGTATGTGTTTCCATTGCTTATGCTCCCTCCCCAGATGTGGGCAGATGGGAGGTGTCAATGTCTTTTGATACCGAACCAGATGATGCCACTGTTAGAACACATGAAATGATGATGGATGGAAAACACAGAAGGATAGACGGAGCTACACAACGCTGCACTTTGGAGGCCCGTCTCCCACACTGTGCATTACAATGAGTCATGAGCTCTTATTTTGAAAATGTCAAGTCTAAAGCTGGTGGCAGAGGAAGTTATGATGCCCTTAAATTCAAACCAGTGTCCAATGGATAATGGATAATAAGAAAAAATATCTAATTTGTGAGAATTTGCTCTTTTTTTACTCTTAAGTGATAATAAACTCATCATTTAGGGGCTTAACAAGACTATTTCTTTCTTAATGTTTACTATTTTCAACCAAACATTCAAAATCAATCCATCAAGATAGAAAGTGTTGATGAATTGACTTTGCTCCCAATGGCAGAAACTAAGTTTGACATCAGTCTTCACACTTGTCTCGTACATTTCCGCTGACTTCCTGTACAGACCGACGTTAGTTTGAAAACCAAGAGGAACCAAGAAGAGTGCTTCCTCCTTTGCACAGCGTCTGTATCTGCCCTTAAATGTTGAATTTTTCATAGACGTGCAGCTGTGGTTAGCGGCCTGCAGTGTACACGACGGCGGTCCCAGGACGTCTCCGTCCGCCTGACTCGCTCCATTTGGACGGACACAAGTTGAACCGGTGACCTCGTCCATTAGACTGAACCGCGGTCCAAAGGGACGGGGCAACTAAACAGAGTGGAAAAATCAAACGTTTCTTCTCTGTCCTTTCAGTTAGAAATGCGCACACACACACACACACACACACACACACACACACACACACACACACACACACACACACACACACACACACACACACACACACACACACACACACACACACACACACACACACACACACACAATCATGTATAAACTCACATACCATGGACACACACAGTCACACCGAGGAGGAGTCCAGTTGTTCAACGACCGATAACGACATTAAGGAAGTCATTAATTATTGCAAGAACATCCCTCAATAGGAGATCTTGGTGTGCGTTTCCTCCCGTTTTAATTTGCGGTACAAGATTGTGTGTGTGTGTGCGCATATGTGTGTGTTCAGTCTGCCAGCTCCATACACTTCCATTGAAGTAATGGCGATGAGCACTACACTGCACCTTCCCACTGCTTTGACAGACTCCTCAGCTGAAATCTTGTCACCCACTGCCTCATTTCCACCTCTTTCTTTTCACCAGCTACTCTTCTATTCATCCCCCACCTCATCTCTCTCTTTCTCCCTCTCTATGTCTTTCTCTCCTCTTCTCTTTCTATTTGCCTTTACCCCCCCCCCCCCCCCCCCCTCCTCTCTAAAGGCTTGACTGTATTCTCCTTAGCAACAGTGAGAGGACTCGGGCAGGGTATTAACACTTGCATGCGCACATCCGGGAGCTAACATCTGCACAGCGTGAGGCGTAGAAAAAGTCAAAAAAAAAAAAGAAAAAGAAGAAGAAGAAAAAAGAAGAAGAGGAAGAGAGAGAACGGGGGAGGAAATGGGGTCAACGCTTTTAATTTGTAGGAATATGAATGGAATATGCGGGGATTGAAATGAGTTTGGGGAGGTTGGAGGATGGGGGGGGTGGGGAGGGGAGGGGAGGGGAGGGGGTGTTATGTAATTCATCGTTGGCAGTGGCTCCACTTTTGACAGCTGTTTGGTGGATTTTCCTTTTATCCCTGCTAGCGCTCAAAAGCAGGACGGCATTAGGAAGAAAAATAAGAAGTCAGAGCCATTTTTAATACTTTTAAAATAAGGCCAGTAATCCAGAGGTACCTCAATGTACAGCAGAGCCCCCTCACACACACACACACACACACACACACACACACACACACACACACGGTAGCTTTCTCATTATGCTAGTAATTAACACTTAGCAAGCTCCCCCACTCTCACAAAAAGCCACCCTATTCCTAGCAAGCTGGCAGGGGATAATTACCAAGGTCTGATGTGGCTCCGAGGCCAATCTGAAGCTAGTCAAGTAAAACTGAGAAAGCAGCGGTCCATGTTTCTTCTTTGTCAGTTTGTCTCTCTCCATCTGTCAGTCCCTTCTCCTCTCTCCTACACTTCTTTACTTCCCCCCTCTCCTCCCCTCTCTCTCCCTCTTTCTCTCTTCGCGTCTTCCTTCCCGCCCCCGCTTCTTCCCCTCCAACTGAGATTCTACAGCATCTGGCATGTCTGGAAATCACTGGCTTTCCCCCCCTTTACTCCTTCATGGAGGTATAATCCTTTTATTTCTGTCTATAAATACATTTCTGCTGAGCTTTTAGAGGCTTTCTTCTGCCTCTTTTTCCTTCTACCCCCCCCCCTCCCCACTTCTGACAGCAAGTGCAGCATTAAGCCTATGTGTGTGTGTATGTGTGAGTGTATGGCTTTAGAAATGTCATGTGTGTGTGTGTTTTCAACGAAGACACCGTTGAGAGTTGGACGGAGACAAGCTCAAGCTGAGAGGAGGGACCAGTGCAGGATGTGTTTTTCTATTAAGGGAAAGCTGAAGAAGTGCTGTCAGTCCCCTGGTTGTTGCACCTGCTTTTTAGCCACTGTGTTTTTTTCCCTTCTACTTCTTTCTCCATCTCACCACTCGTCTTGTCCCCTCCTTTAGTCCTCTACCCAATCACTTGCTTCTATTTCCCAAAGGGAAGAAGCTGTGAGTGTTTATCCTATATCAAACGCTGAAATGTGAATACGCATGTTTGATAACGGACGCGTGCTCTGAATATCAATTGCAAATTACGTTTGAATATGTCAAAGCTACCACTGGATTTCCTCCTTATCAGCAGCACTTACACATAATCATGTATGGAAAAAAAAAATGAAAAAAATGAACATGAATATTTAGTGTCTTTCCGCTCCATAAAAGTAGAACCTTGGATATGCTCAGCCAGGACTCCATTCTGTATGTGGATTCTGTTTATTTATTCTCAAATAGACTGAACATCATCATAAAAAAAAAGAAAGTCCCAAAGCCAAAAGATATTTACTGTATAATCCTATAAAACAGAAAAGAAGCAAATCCTCACATCTCAGAAACTGTGACCAGAAAATGTTTGATGTTTTCAGCCACGCTCCAGGAGCCGCTCTAAGGATGCTGATGTCTCGTTATCAGTTGGTTTGGTCCAGACTATAATAACGCCCCTGGAGACGTTCATGGTCTCTGGAGAATTAAGCTTCCCGACTTCACTGATTTCTTCACCAGTAGTCTGACACTTTTGGTTTGCACTGAAACACCTCGACACCTATTCGACAGATTCCCATCAAGTTTGTATCGACAGTCATGGTTCCCAATAGGGATGCAGGATAACTGTCAGTACAGATAATTATCAGCCCGATATTGGCTGATTGGCCATTACACAGATAAATCCGATAATTTCATTTTCCGCTGATTACTAGAGCCAATAATTCGCCAACATTGCCTTGATTTTGCTCATTTTCAGTCAGTTTGACCCCTGTCAACTGTTTTTGTTGTCAGAGGCAGAGCTATAATGTAAAATTCATCTTTACTCACTACATCTTAGCCATTTCCTAACCTCAGGTGTGTATAAACTATTAAGAAAGTTTTCAGTAATCGGTATCAGCATTGATTATGAGAAGCATGAAGTTATCGGTTATATCGGTTATTGTGCATTCCTAGTTCACAGAGGATGTATCCTGATAACTTTGGTGATTCCCGGGCTTCTACTCCACCAGTTTGGTTTTTTGGAAGGGTGAAATACCTCAACATTTATTTGATGGATTGCCATCACAGTTGTACATTTGTATATGCGTGGTTTTCAGAGGATATACCATACTTAACCGAACCATAACCTAACTTTGGCGATTCCCTGACTTCCTTTCTAGCAGGTTGATGATATTGGGTTTGTAGTGAAATACCTCAAGATCTATTCCAAATCATCAAATTTGTACAGACTGTCATGGTTCCCAGATATCTCCTCATAATGTTGGTGATTCCCTGGCTTCTTCTCTGATTCCATGCACAAGTTGAAGTTTTTGGCTGATAGTGAAATACCTCAACATCGATTGGATGGATTACTATCCAGGATGGACATTTGTACTATCATGGTTTCCAGAGGAAGTATCCTAATAATTCAAATGAATCCTGATTTTTTTTTTATCACTCTTACTGGTTATTGTGCCAATGATTACAATATAAAGCTTTGTTAATGCTATACCAATTGAAATGCTACATCGTTAATAACACAACTAAGGTTGTCATGAATATACATCTCAAAATTAAGTGACATTTTAAGTTACATAATAAAATAATACATGAACAACTTCTGTACTCTGTACTGTCGCCTGTATACCTTCTGGTGCCCTCTCTTTATGCTCGTTCATTGTTACCTATTCTATACCATGTCCTCGCACATAGCACCAGCCATTATCCCCATCTACCCCCCAGGAATCACAACTATTTCTGAATCGCTCTCGCCGCGCAGACCCACACCCACTGACTTATATAAAGCCATTAACCAACATTGTGCTATTTTTAGTGGGCAGGTACAGTGTGTTTCAGCATGAGGAGATTGTTATGGCTTGAGAACGGAGGCTGAGGCTGAGGCGAGCTGAGCTGCACAATTTGACAGATGGAGGAACAGGCTCCAGTTTTAAAAATAAAAAGTGATCACAAAGTCAAAGGCAAACACATGGGCATGGTAAATGCTAAAGCAGCTAAATGCACCAAAACCAAAAGGATTAAATCCGAACATTATTGTTAATGTTTGATCATGTCATCCTCCTACTTGGATGTAAATGTAGACTTTGAGGGAACAGATTAGACATTATGTAAGTGGACCTACAACACAGCTCCACACAGGTTAATCTCTTAAGTTCGGGGTCGTCCCGCTGCAGCTAAAAAGAACATTTAATAATAAAATACATCCATGATGAAAGCATAATCTTGTGGACTTTTGTGTCCATTAAAGCTCTGTTATTTACCAGACTGGATCTTATAGACAATCAGTGTCCATTACAGCTCAAAGTCCAGCTCTAATTCTAATAATATTAGAGTTACAAGATCATTAGAACCTAGAGCTCATCTCAGTCCATTACAATCTGTGATCCTGGTCTAAAAGCAGAGGTTTGGATGAACACAGAGCATCCAGAGCTTAACAGCTTGATCCACTTAATAGTACAGTAAAGAGCAGCTCTGAGCAGATGTTCAGCTCGTACAGTAGCGCACACTCGGCAGCACCGATGCACATCTGGCTGGCCGGGCCAAACACAGACCGCTGGCTGAGTGTCCTCAGAGGACTGATGGAGAGGGGAGGAGGAGGAGGAGGAGGAAGAGGAAGAGGAGGAGGTGGGTGGTGGTGTAGGACAGTGAAAGGGGATGGGGGGGGGTTGGTGGTGGTGGTACAGCCTAGATGAGATGGAAACAACAACTGGGTGGGTGTAAAATGGAAGGGTAGAGTGCAGAAGAGGACACGAGGAGATGAAAAGAGAGAAGAGCATGAGCCCACCCGGGCTAAAAATGTACGCACTTGTGAAGACTATGTGGTGGATAAGGTGGATGAGAACAGCCCCGCAAATGGCATCCGTTATGTAAGAGGAGAGGAGAAAAGAGGCAGAGAGATGGATGGATGCTGACAAGAAACCCCAGCTAAAGCCTTCTTCCCCCTTTTCTTTGCTCAGATAAGACAAAAAACAGCGGTGCCTCTTCATCAAATGATGAATCCTCCCTCTTAACCAAGCGGTGGCGTCACTGGCACGTCACTTTAAACTCAAAGAAAATCCCCCCCCCCCCCCCCCCCGTCTCATCGTCTTTTGTCCCACTGATGGGACACCATCACTTTCCCCATGGAGACATTCTCCTTCATGGTTAAAAATAGAGCCCAACCGATTAATCAGTCAGGAATCAATGTGAAGACTTTTTTGTGCCTTCAAACTTTGTGCCTTCTACATTAAATTGGTTTAATGTAGAAATAAATGACGTCCTTACATCGGTTGATCCACTGGAGAAAAATGATGTTAGTGTTGTGTTCATTAAGTTTTATAGGTTTGCTCAACACAACACTGTAGAACTTATGAACAAAGTCAAGAGGCTTTCAATTTGTTTTTAGTTAGCTTGTTTTTATTGATTTTATTTACATTTTCCAAGAGTTTATAGAGGCCATTATGAATAAGAAAAGTTAAGTGTGTGTTTATATAATCAGTAGAAACTGATAAATCGGTTATCAGAACGTTTTACTCCCTAATATTGGCATCGGGCCCTATATATCCATAATGATCGTCTACAGAAATATTGGATTAAAGATGAATATACATTTGATTTCTTTTAATTTTTTTAATGTTTTTTATATGTAAGGCAAATTTTTGGTCATTTTATATCTCTTTTGTTGTCTTTTTTTTCTTTAAGACTGTTTTATGTCTCTATTATGAACTTTTTTGTGTCAATTTGTGTCTAAACTGATTAAAAAGAGGTAAAATAAATAAATAAATAAAATAAAAACAGGTAAAAAAGAAAGAAAAAAAAGCACTGCACGACTGTAATTTAAAAGTTAGCACTTGCACCATACCATACTTTTATCCATTAGGAACAGATTCTCTCCATTTCCAGTTACATAAAGCTTTTGTTCCCGCTGAGGTTAAATAAGCACGTATGGTTGCCTTGGACGAGGCAAATCAATGTGATGTAATGAGGTAATTAATTTGTGAGACCACAGCTGCTTATTGAGGTATTCCAAATCAGATAAGTAGCTGAATCTCAAATGTCACACGCAGCAGATGAACAGATGAGCAAACTAGGAAATGCACTCAGCCAGAGCAGCAGAGTCTCTGTTGAGGCCAGAACAACATCCACCAGAGGAAAAAAAAAGTAATCCGGATCTGCCCTAAAAATATATATGTCCTTCCATGACCTTTGACCCCTCTGAGTTCTGTACAAATCATTCCACTAGTTTTTCTGTCAAAAAACAAACAGACAGGAGTTAAAACACAGCTTCTTGCTGGGGGTGAGGATTCTGGGAAAATCAATTAACAAGTAGATTAACAGATTAATTGATTAGTTGATTGACAGCCTATTAATCACCTACAGTATCACTAATCAAATGTATGTCCAGGAATTTAGACTATTGGTCTGGAAAACTTTATTTCTCACTCTTTTCTTACATTTTATAGATCAAATAATTGTTTGAGCAGCAGCCAAATGTTATTTTTTATTATTGATTGATCTGTTCTTGATCAGACACCTCCCCCATGACGACTAAGTTTGGACTGTGCAAGAGAGGAGCAAGGGGGGGTGGGGGTCTGCTTTTGATTTGAATCATCTTTGACAATTGCAGGCAGCTCTCTAGGTCCTTATATAAGTAATTTAATATTTATTCTGTTTACTCCACAAAGACTGGGCTCTAAGATGAACAGAGGGAGGGAGAGGGAAAGAGAGAGAGAGAGGGGGACAGCTGCGAACAGATAAAGAAATGTGACAGAAGTGTGAGGAAAACAGCTCGGAGAGGTGTATTCCCCAAAGGAAAACCTTGTTGTAAATGAAGCGCATCGCACTGTGAGAGGAGGAGTGAGCATGGGAAAAGAGGGATGGAGGGAAGAGGAGGAAGAGGAGGAGGGAAGGCTGCTGCTGCTGCATGTGTTTCTTGGTTGCATATGTGTGTGTGTGTGTGTGTGTGTGTGTGTCGCTACAGTACGAGTGTGTGCGCGCGTGCTCGTCCATCTGGACTCCATTTACGCCAGCCGAGTCTTCTCTGAATAGGCTGTGTACGTTCCAATCTCTCTCACTGAGCCAGTCTGCGAGCATTTTGTTTTTCTTTTTTTTTTCACTCCCTCTCTCCCTCTCTCTCCCTCCCTCCATCACCCTCTGCTACAGTGAATGTCTCTTTTTTCTCTACCTTGCCTCCCTCTCCCTCCATATGTGTCTTTCTCTCTCTCTATCACCTTCAGCGACTCCCCAGGGCAGCCTGTTAAATGCTGCAATCTGTCTCTGTCTCCCGTCCTCACCCTCCCTCCCTCTCTCCCTCCCTCCCTTTCTCTCAGCCTTTCTCCGAGGCTCTCCACTCATGAATCACAGCGCTAACTACTACATGTAAAAGAGGGAAATCCCTGACTAAAAGCAGAAAGTGGAGGGAGGAGGGGGGTGATAAGGACATATCTCAAGGGGGGGTTAAAGCCGGCTAGTCATTTGTGATTAAGAGGGAGGGAAGAAAGAGTGGGACAAAAGGATGGACAGATGATAGGAGGATTATTATATGAGGATATCAGGGTCGGAGGTCAGTTTTTAATTTCATTTTTAGCCAATTCAGAAAGTTAATTTGCGACACCATTAGCGGGAAAAATCTCAGCGAGGGAAGGGGGGGGAGTGCTGAATTATGGGCAAGTGAGAGTGAGATCGCTCCACTTCGCATTAACACAGTGACTTTCTTACAGGAAGCTGCTCCACACAGTAACATTAATCTTCTGTCGATCACACAGCGGCTTCACTGGAGCAAAAGGGGGTTAAGTGCCCTTCAAAAGTAATGGCAGGGGGAGACGAGGGGTGTGGGGTGTGGGGGGGTGTGGGGGGGTGTGGGGGGGGGAGAAAAGTGTCTCTCGCACTCTATTTTCAAGCTGAATTTCCCAGCAGGTCCGAGGCGCAGACGGACGACCTTCCCTGCAGAAACATGACGGTTTTCTTTAACCCCACAGAGAGTTGGTTTGGTGTTTTTTAGAGCGGGAGGGAAGTGAGTGTCGTCCTCTCACTTAGAAAAGACCAGACAGAGGGTGTGAGGACGGAGGAGGAGACGGCTCAGAGGGAGCAGAGACAGAGAGGGATAAAAAGATCAGAGCCATCTTCAGGTCAGCTGCAAAACCAAGGTTGAATATTATTTACCGTTAGAAGATGAGACTTTCACACATTAAGATGGATGTTAGATGTTTCTTTTTGAGTTGTCTACTAGTGATGGACAACAATTTTCAAATATTCAGTAGTCATTCAATTATATAAAAAAACCAATAGCTTATGGGACGATGGTCTTGTCTGAAGAAATGTAAATGTCCCCTTGGAGACTTCGTCCCCATTCAGATCTGCTCTCATTTCATGATTAGGACTTAACAGAACGGTACAGTTATAATATTTTCCGGCTTCTCATCAGCCTGTAATTTCATTTTTAGTTTTTTCCAGTCAGTCATGACGGAAAGTCCGTCATTTTAAACAACAGGCTGTAATAAGAGGTGGTACCAGTAATTTTTGAATACGGAAAAAAATGTGGAAAAATCTAACCGTTTACACGACTGTGATTCACAAAATGTAATTTCCCACAATTATTTCCTGGCACCCAGTAGGTGAACAGTTTTTGTCATATCCAAACGTAGAACACCACAATTGAACTATTGGCCCTTTTGAACTACACAGTAACAGCTCTACTCGGCTTTACTCAACTTGGTTTAGGTCATCTTCCATTACAACTAATTACTTCATAGCAAGGCTGCTACGGTCGCTCCGTCCAGCTCTCTTTTTTGGATCCTCTCATCAGCCACCAAACACACTCATCTAGGCTACATATTAGCAGCCATTTAACTTGCGTGAAAGAATATCAACGGTCACAGTCCAGACCAGTGGCCGCTGTGTTTTTAAAAATAGCAGGTTTGATGCTAGTGTCAGACGGCTGTCAGTTGACGTGACGTTTCTCAGCTCGCTTAGAACCTCAACTGAGGCGTTACCTAAAAAAAGTACCAGGTACTATAGTGGAAAAGGAAAAAACAAGTCAGGCTGAGTAGCACTAGTGGAAAAGGGCCATAAATCAGTGAAGAGTTAGATTGGCCACAAAACATCCAGCCCAGCCCAAACCAAAAAATAATTGATTAGTTGGAAAAGCTTGGTCGCTAAAGTGATTGATGCCATGCGGACGAAGGATTTAAGTCATCTCATACGTTTACATAGTAGACATAGTTTAGTGTGAGTAATGCAGAGACTTTCTAAACTAACCATCCCACAGGATGAAAATCATTTTGTAGCAGGAAGAGGATAAAACATTTAACACAATAAAAAACTAACTCAACTGCGGGTGTTTAAAAATGTTTGGTAAAATATGTGCGGCACATAATACAATTAAAGCTCCATGTGATGAAATAAAGTCAGGGTCAAGTCAAGGTCATATCACAGTGAGGATGTTCGACTCCTCCTCTACACTAACTCACCACTTCTCTTCTTTCCCTTATCTTTCCTACTCTCTCTTTCTCTGTTCAAGTGCCTCTACATTGTCCCTCTTTCTAATCCTCTCCCTATCTCTTATTGGCTCTTCACTCACATGTCATCCAGGCCTATCACACTGCCACCGATATGCTCACTCACCACCTTTTTTCTTCTACGTCTCTTCTGAATGAACACGAAACGCTTTACGGACACTATAAAGAAAAAAGACTGAAGGAGGGAATTAGAAGAGAGAGAGAGCCGAGACGGAAATGTGCTCTGATAACCGTGATGGCTGAGAAACATCCTCTAAACTGTCACTCGTCTTTAGGCAATTTTCCTCTCTCTCCGTCCTCTCTTTGGGACCTTTTACTTCAGAGTTATAATTTTTCCTCATCCTCATGTTTGCAGGGGCCAAATTTATGTTTTTCCGAATTTTCCACGGTTTAGCTTATGGAACCCACTGTGCAGAATGGATCCCCTCATTTTTAAAGCTTCGGCACTTCTCGCTGTGTGATGTGTGCTAATGCTGAACATACAGCCTCCCTCTTTCTCTCTGCAGTGTTTCTCCCTCTTGCTGCAGACACACTCACTCATCTCTGCAGTCCTTCTCTCCTTCTCCCTCGGCGTGTCTCACCATCTCTCTTTTGTTTTAGCCCCTTTCTTCTTGGTGTCTCTCTCTCGCTCTCTCTCCGTCTCTGTTGCACCTTTGTTATTCATTTTCTCTTTTGTAGTGCGTCGCCTTGATGTTTCACCATGATTGCAGCAGTGCAGAAGAAGAGTGCGCCTCTTTCTCTCGCCATCTTCCTCCAGTAGAGCTGAATCATTTGAGGAAAACTGTTTATTATTCAAATGAATTGAAAGAAGCTATTTTCTATAAGTTGAAAAACAAAGGACATAGTTGTGGTCAGTGCAGTTTTAAATAAGATGCTATCCTATCTCAACAAATCTAATCTTAATTTAATGGTTTCATAGTTAGCCGATAACTCCTTATTAATCATGCTAGTCCTAATATTATAATTAACCATTTATTACATGCAGCTTTTCTTTGTTAGATAGTTTTATTATTGATAGCATCATGGTTTTAAAAAAGGTGTAATATTGAGAAATTGATTGATTAACGCTAATGCTAACATTGCTACACTGTAGCTGCCTTAGCTAAAAGTAGAGACTTTTCTCTTATTGCAGCATGGTTGCGCTTCGCCAAAGGTGGTTTGGAGAGAAAGAAGCAAAGCATCTATATTCAATTCAATGTCATGTGTACAGCACCAGAGTCATAATACAGATTATCTCTAGGCACAAAGTTATAGGACTCTAGAAGTATCTAGCTTAGCTACCACTTTGTGTTTCCTCTTCTTTCCAACATCAAAAGAGGCCTATAAACTACCAAATGTTCACTAATTGAGCTGTTGGTTTAATTAATAAACTGAGGTCTTTACCTCACCCTGTAAAGTGCCTTCAGATATTGTGTATTACTATTTTGGCACTGTAGCCTACAAATAAAATTGAATCAAATAAAGATGCTAGCTTCTTTCTCTCCTTATCCACCACCAAGTGCAACTACTGTACAGTATGAGATAAAAGAGAAGTCTCTATTGTTGTTTTTGTGACAGTGATGATAACAGTCATCATGGTCCTTTTTCCACTTTGACATGTCACATTCTCGGGACTCTGTTGGCGTTGTTCTTGCTAACTCACTTAAATGCTAACGTTATGGACAACATTTGTACTTCTCTCACCATTACATCTCTTAGTGTCGCCTAGTGAAGCCTTCACAGTCAACAACTTCATACTTGTTTGTTAAGCGTCGCTGTGAATCAAAACTTCAACCGTGTGAAGTTTTGGTTGTGGTATAAAAGCTTCCATCAACGCTCAGCCTTTGTGCTCTTTGTTTTTCTTTCCGTCCTACTCTGTAACGATGTGTCTCTACCTCCGTCTCCTTGCCTGTCATTTGAATTTCTTCTCTCCCAGCTCTTCGTCTCTCCATCCCCTCGCATCTCCTTTGTCCTCTTCCTCTCTCTTGATATCTCTTACCCCCTCGTTTCTCCCCCTCCCTGTCTTGCGACCAGACACATACTCTATACCCTTGCAGTCTCTGAACCATCGTCTCTTCCATGTCTGGCTTTGAACCGGGGCCCGGGATTGGCTGTAGACCCGATGGGTCCCTTTTGCACGTGTGCACACACACACATAAATCACACACATCATGCCCACACACTCTATGAGCGGAGAAAAACCTCCCACACAAATCAGCACATCAGCATACACATGCACTCACCCATGCTTGCAGACATAGGTACACAAACACACACAGGCACGCACAAACACACAGTGTCACGCACAGTAAAGGCTCTGAGTTATTGGCAGGGCTGGAGTGACAGGCCTCTCTTCACCAACTCATTCATGCTCTGCTGGAGATTGTGTTATGCATGGTCCATTTGCTGCATGGATCATAAAGTGCAATAAGGACAGAGTTAAGCAGGGATACACACACACACACACACACTCTTAAGCTCACACTCACATGAATACGCATGGAAACACACACTTGGACACGCGCCGACTTCTTTTTTTTTTCTCCTCCTGAGTCTGACACGATATTGCATAATCGCAGAATCTGTCTAAACCCCCCAACAACCCCTCTTTCCCTCTCTGTCCATGTTCCTCTATGTCAGTTTTCTTCTCTCCCTCTTTTTCTCTCTCCCTCTCTCTTTTCTCTCCTGTATCTCCGACTCACATGTCCACATGAGTAACACTAATTGTGTGGTGGCAGAAGGGAAAGTAAAGCTTGGAGTTGAATAAAAAGAGAAGAGAAGCTGTTAGAAGTTTCACAGCTAATGGCTGTGTGGGTAAAAATAACATTTTAACAAGGGAAACGAGTGAACCGAAGAAGAAGGAGAAGAAGACGCCGAGTTAACAGCAAAACAAACCAAAACCGCAGCGGAGGAGAGCGTGAACTGGGATTCACATTATCTACAGAGATGAAAAACGCTGATAGAGCTGAGGCTAAAGAGTCGTAGAAGTCTGGACACACTCGGTTGGTTTCTTGTTTGCAAGAAAATAAACAGAAATACCAGACTTTTCTGGATGTTCTCCTGTATTTTGTGGCAGTGGCTCTAAATCTCCCAACTCGAGTTGTTTTCGAGGCAAATGCAGAGACTGCTTGCCGAAAAACTGCCCCCAATGGGAACACGCATCAGCGGTTTTGCCTGAATTTACCTCTAAAACAAATTATGTCTCGCAACGTTCTGTTATTATCTCATAGCGTGGTGAATGTGCAGGTCACAACTTGTCCACAAGAGCGTTTTGGAGTTGTTGGATTGTGTATTTGATGAGTTGGATGAGGGAAACCAAGAAATCCCATTAGCCTCCGTAGTGTAGCTCTGAGCAGCTCACTGCTCTGCTCCGCCGTTCTAAAAATAGCTTTCACCGACAATTAAAAGTAACAAACCTATTCCTAAAACTATAGGTATTATGGCAATGGGCCAATTTGGCAAAATATTGAACTATCCCTTTAAGCATTAACGCTTAATATTTCAGGCCACCTGGGGCCAGCAGAACAAGCTGTAGCTACAACATCCACTGATGATGGTAGATCAGAACTAGCTAGTTGCTAACTTTTTCTGTCATCCATTTGTAAGGGAATTTTACTAATACTATTCTTTTTATGAAAACATCTGCCTGTTGCTCCAGTAAGTTATGTTACCAAGACTGAGAAATAAGCTGTGGGCTATGAAGACCAAAACAATGAGCTGAAAGACACTAAAACATATAGCTATGAGGTGAAGATGGACTCCATACCATTTGGATGACCATACGGCCTTTGGACAGAATTTCCTTTTCGATGTAAAAACCTGACACATGTAGCTAAAGTAAGAATGAGCAAAAGCAGCCATTAAATTGAAGATTAGCATAAACTAATATAGCATATTCTCGAGACTACAGCACTTAAGTTAAGGAGGTCTAACTAGCCAAGAGAGTGACAAACAGAGATCCTTAAGGAGAGCGGAGGATGGATGGCTGGAAAGCAAATTGGATTTCAGTGAGGCAGAAAAACAGAAAGAGATGGAGAGATGAAAGATCATAAAATTAGATTACTTGTCATCTGGAGTTGCTGGTGATGTTAGCCATAGTTCATCTCTGCCTTATGCTGTTTTCCTCTCTCTCAATGTGAACCCAAGACAAATTTTGGCATTGGACAAGACGTAGGAGAGCCCAGCTTACGCTCGCACTCATTCAGCTTCCTCTCATTCAGCTCTCTCTTCACAGGCGATGTGTCATTTTTAGTCCCTCACAGTCATTTGAACGGTTCCAAGAAGACACCATACACTCTTCTGCTTCTCGTCCACGCTGCCAGGAAGCGTTAGAGCAAAGCATGAGTCTCTCAGACTGTACTGTTTGGCAGAGTCCTGTATGTAACACAAACAGAATGAGGTACAGATCCATCCACAGTTTGTGGGGGAGCTGCAGTAGTTATTAATAATATCAGGACTCTTGGATAGTTCACTTATGACAGAGGATATTGTAACTTGGCAGTCAGGAAATGGCTTGACTTTGTAGTTGTTACGCATATCAAGAAAATGCTCAATATAAAAATATATTAGGCTAGTTTTTAGATTCTTTGGAACATTATTATCCTAGTGTTTGATACGCTGGTATGTTTATATCTAGGTTTTCCATCCTCTGGTCCATTAATATCTACATTTTTGACAATTTGCCAGCATTTTAATACATTGGTATGTTATCTTAGTTTTTCATTCTGATCCATTAATAATCTACTTAAAGGGACAACGAGGAGTTTTGGAAAAGCAAAGCGTTTTCACACTATATTTATGAGCCTCCGCGCGCACCGTGAAATTCTTTGACCGGCGCAAGACGGACTCATGTTTTCATTCATCAAGAATTAAAGTCAGAGGTTCGAAGACGATCAGATACCGTCGTAGTCCCGACCATAAACAGCGATTCGGCGGCGTTATTCTCATGACTCGTCACGAAACTGAAAGTAAAGAAACGCTGGTCGGCTCGACCAGTATTTCCGCCACCACTAATAATAACAAAATAACGATAGAGACAAAACGATATATTTATCGAAAATGGCCCCATTAACAAGTGTGGGTAGCGTAGATTCATCCACATTAACGTCACGTGAGACTTTTTTATAACCAAATAGAAATTCCTCGTTGTCCCTTTAAAAAAATAATTTGAGACATTATTATCCTGGGTTTTTCATACTCTGATTCACTAATATCTAAATGTTTTACCATTTGGTACATTTCTATCCAGGTTTTTCAACATCGGGTACTTGGATACTCATAGCCTTTCATTTCTATGTTTCTATGTGAGTTAATATTCAGGTTTTTGTTACAGTGGCATGTTCATATCATGATATTTAATACTTTTATACCATCTATTTCTATACGTGTGTGTACACTACACAGCCCAGAGACGAATTGTACAGTGTAGTTTCTGAACAGATCCAGCAGCATTGCAGTAATGGAGCAGTGTAATGTTTACAGCTACAGAACGTGTTGCTCAAAGCGTTTCTCTCTCTTCTCTGCAGCTGACATCCACCAACTCTGCCAACAGCAGCCAGACGACTGCAGCTGACAACAAAGGTACGTCTCTCTCTTTATATTCTCCTGTAATGATGTCCAGCTCGCTGTGGTGGCAATCATTGGTCCTGGACTGAAGCACGAGCTAAATTTGAACGCAAATTTCCCCTTGTTTGCATGATGTGATGCAAACTATTCGCTGTAGTAAAGTGTCTTTTGGTTGTTTGAAGTGCTGCTAATATTGGCAAGCATCGAGATCACTGTCGCTGCGGCCGACTTAGCAGCTTTGTTGCAATATTTGGCATCTTTTCAGACACAACTCTAACGATTTTATTCTTCAAGAGCAAAGTTCTTTGAGTTCATATTGACATGAGAGGTTCTGGGAGTCTCCAGGGTTTATTTGTTCTTGTCTCTTTTTTTCTCAAACTCACATTGCACCCCCAGCTCCAGCTGAGTCACTGGCATAGACAGAGAATAAAGTTTGTTTTTAGTTTTTTAAATTATGTAAAAAAAAGAAAAAAGAGGTGAGTGTTGAGTGAGGTGCTGTGTTTCGCTTTTCGTTTTTCACTCTACAAATTCAGGCTGTAAATAGCCACATTTGTTGCCGGTCAGTCCAGAGAGAGAGTCTTGCCGGGGGGGAAATCAAACGTTGTAAATCTAGTGCCAAAGTGGCCAAAAGTGTCTGAAAGTCAACCGCTCCACAGCTCCTTTTTTTCCCCGTCTGTTTATGTCTGTCTTTTCGTCTCTGTCTACTCTCCCTCTTTTGAGCGTCCACAATACAAGAAACTTGACATTCTGCTTTATGGAGGTCAGCCCCCCTGATTTTTCCATGAGCTAAGCAACAAAGACAAAGTAGAATTTTTGGCAGGGATCACCAGTGTGTCAGCCAAGAAAAGTTGGCTCCGGGCGGCTTAACTTTAGTGCAACGTTGCTCATCAATAACCAATTCCAGCGCTGCAGAATTTCACATTTATCAAAAGCAGCAGCAGCCAACGCTCAATCACTCAACGGCCAGGAACTGTGTGATGTCTTGCGAGTCATGTGCGCTTTACACCTCCGCCATCCACGTCTCTTGATCATCATTCTTAATATCTTTTGTGTTTTTTCATAATAATGCAATTTCCAACTACATCAAATGTGTCTCGTTCCTCCCTCTCCCTAAAATACATCATACGCCGAGGTTTTTCCATTCTAGCCCCGAGGCAAAGAGCCGTAATGGTTGTGCTACCTTGCAGCTAACATATGTGGTTGGAGACGATGTACAGTAGAGTTGTAGATTGCCCCGGGCTCTTCGCCGTGCTCTGATTCATAGGCACACAGATAGGGCAGGCGAAGGTATAGATACTATTCCTATGATGTACAGTCACAGTCTCGGTCCAGTTCAAACACACTGACATTTGTTATCAGCCAGTTTTATGAATGTCTTCTGTGTACGTGCTCCGCTAACATTTTTGGAACATTTCTGCATTGATGGAAACTGTATGGACTGAGTCTTCAAACTGAGAAAATGTAGATGGAAGAATAAAATCAGACTAATGATGTCTGTGACTCAAAAGTTATTTACTTTTTAAATACATTTCTTGACTTGAGTAGTGTTAAAATATCACTCAAGTTCAGTTAAATCACATTTTTAAAAAGGGAAACATGCAGTTTTAACTTAGCTTATGGGGTTTTACAGTGTAGCTGTTGAAAACCTTACACAAAGGGTTAGGGTTGTGATGTGTAGACAGACTCAATTTTGGCAATTTTTTTCCCGACTTAAAATATGACATTTCTAAGTGGAGGAGCATTTTTCATCCCTAAGAACTATATTGGAGTAGAACCATTTAATTTCACTCAAAACTACCTGGTGCTTCAGTCCCAAAATATAATAGCTACTAACTATTAATGAGCCCAACCACCAGAGAAATTAGTTCCCACTTTCTTTCTTTTTTTTCCTTTTAAATTGAGCACAAGCCAACTGAAACGTCTCACAATATCCACAAATGTTGCTTAGCACAGGATTTGAAGAGGCGTTTCCGCATGACTGTGTTCATCTACATGATGTTTGTGCTGTTTATGCATTCACACAAGTCTCTGCAGGAGTTACTACACCAACATGCAAAGGGTTTTTTTTTTTTTTTTAAAGCTCCACCAAACAGTTGTTTCTGTCACTTACATTTCTGGTTTGTAGCTTTTCTATCGTCTTATTCTTGGGTTTAATTTCTCTACATTTCTCATCGCAAATCGAAAGTTGGGTGTTTTCTTTTTTTAAGACTTGATTGGTTCCAAACTGCTGAAGCTGCAATAACAACTGCTTTATTTTGGGGGTTTTAATCTGAAATCACTCAGGTTTAGTCAAGGAGATAATTGAAGCGCTGCTTTTGCATTGAAATATTGACAGATTGACCGACACACTGACATTTCCTGCTCCGTATTAACATCGAGCCCTTTGCCCCTGTTTCCCCTCCAGAGAAGGCAACGGCAGCGAAGCCTCAAGAACAGGAGGAGGAGGTCGACATCGACCTGGAGGCGCCGGAGACGGAGAAGGCAGCGCTCGCCATCCAGAACCAGTTCAGACGTTTCCAGAAGAAAAAGAAGTAGAGTGACTGACTGATGAGAGTAAATGATATGAGGAAAACAAAAAAAAAACATAAAAAAAAGAACAAAAAAAAATTCCGCAGATGTACAGAAATACAGTAAATGATTGAGATGAGTGGTTTTGGGGGAGGGGGGGGGGGGGGGGGGGGGGGGGTGACAGAGTTCAGGTTTTATTGTCATATTATGCAAAGTGTCATGAAACGCCTTTTTGCATGAGAGATCGACTGGTAAAGGATGGAAGGAAGTCAAGGGGCAAGAAAGACGAAAAAGATGACAAAAAATAAAAAACAATGGAGATTTGGAATTTATAATCTAGCATGACAAAATACTGTAACCTCCCGTCACCACATTTACCTTTGCAAATATCCCCACATATCACCCGTGTGTCCCCCCCCCAACCTGACGCTCCACAAACAAACATGCGACCCCTTGACCCCCGACACCCCCCCCCCCCCCCCCCCCCCCCCCCCGCCCTCGTCCTGCAGATACAACACCACCCGAGCACACAGGGCAGATAGATAAGAGGTGGTGCTTCAGGACCAGACAGAGGCCTCCTTCCTCTCTGCTGACTGACAGAACAAGCACACGTCCTTCAACGACAATGATACAGGAACGCACAAAAAAAAAAAAAAAAGAACAGAAGCACACTCTCTAGTTTCCAGAGTTCCTTTCTTTCCGCCTCCGTCCGTCCGTCCGTCGCGAGCTTTCTTTTATCCTCCGTGTCTTTCTCTGCCGAGGATGAAAAGTACACCCCGGCGGCTGTCTCGGGTGTAAAATCACCTCTGTGTCGCCTTCGCCTCCGTGCAGAGTAGACCAGACATTGGATCGCCTCGCCTCTGCCTGGCCTGATCTCGCAGGTGACGGAGGTGGTGGTGGTGGTCATGGAAACTGGCTGCTAACTTGCACAGTCAGAGGCAATTTGCTGCAGGCGAGATCAATATGTGATGGAGGGAGAGAGAGCGGGGCGGCCGACACCTCTGTAGCGCGTTACGACCGATGATCGACACATTAGCGGTTGTCTACTACTACTACTACTACCACCACCACTGTGTCCGGATCTTTTCACGCTCGCTTCGCCGATACCTGATGCCGTTAAATGACGACAAAGCCGGCGCTGGATGACCTGATGGAAATTCACTTGAATATTCATCCCCCCACTTAAAAACAACAATTCAGTGGCTCTAAATGAACTGCGTCGTGTCATTAGATCTGAATGGACCTCAGTGGCTGCTGCTGTCCGAGGACAAGACGCGTGATAAATAATTCTCACTGTTGGTTTTAATCTGATTAGACCGACAGCGGCACGGGAGCAGAGGTCTGGCAGCGTAACCTGATGCTTTTCTGTCTTCCTTCTTTCCTCCTGTGCCAGATAAATCTTGTGAGAAAAGGAAATCTGGATTGTCCTGATTCTGGTGTCTCAACTGTTGCGCTAAGCCCCGTTCAACCAGTTACTAGTTAAACGCCAGTCAGGCTTCACTCTCTCGCAGGTATTTATGCTGTTTCTATGCCAACTGTGGAAGATTTACCACTAAGGTGTGTGGAGAGTTTCGACTGAAGCAGGCGTCTGATTTCTCAGTGGTGTTTGTGTGGATGACCTGACGAGTCGACTGTCAATAAGCTTCACGTGGTCAGGTGGTTCTGATCGACTTTTTGTTTGTAGACAAATTAAGAGCTAATATCTGAGCAAAACTGAGATTCAATCAAATAATAATTATAAAGGTTTAGATTGTATTTCCTTTGTCTAATCTAATATTATTTCTGTAGAAAACAATATAGGCTTTAGGTGAGAGGCTCATAACATGACACAAATTTGACACCGTGCTTTGTTGTTGTGCTGGAGCTCAAGGCCTCTGCACCTCTTTACTATCTTTACCCAGCTGGGCAAAGGCCACAAGACACCGATATAGAAAGATGTTTGCTAATCTATACAACAGGCATCACGTTGCTTCTGCAGCGTAAGTCACTTTTACAGCATTTAAACGCCGTCCGTCTGTAGCCGGGAGCTCAGGGCCCCGCTGGGGGTCGGGTTACTCAGAGCCCCAGTAGGTAACTCGAAGCCCCGCATCCTTAAATAAACACTTGATAATGATTCTGAGCAGATGCCAAACATGAACCTGAGCCCTGTCACCTTTAGATCAGACAGAGAGACACACTGCAGCTGCTGGACGGAGACGGAAAGAAAGACACTGACTGAGACGCAACAACAGCAACGCACTTGTTTGTCAGAGAAGCACATTGTGGAAATACATATACTATATACTGTACACACACACACACAGACACACACACACACACCTGCTTCATCCATGTCCCCTCCCCAGCCTCAATGTACGTATGTAGCACACTGAACTGCTTCTAAAAGCCAGACTTACTCTCCACTGCTTTAATAATAATAATCTCACTAATTACTAGAATTATTATTGGAATGTAACCTCTTTTCTATTTCGAGAACAGGAAGCGGTTGCAAAAGAAAAAAAAAAGAAAAAGGAAAAAAAAAAGAAGTGCAACCAGCACAAAGCCGTCATCGCCGCCCGCTCTCTGTTTCCTCCCTCCCTCGCTGCGCACAGCGACATCACCTGAGTTTGATATCAAACGCCCCTTTCTCTCCCCTAACTGGATTTGACATGGTTTTCAAATAATTACCTGACGTACACTTTGGTAATGCGGATTTGGTTGGATTTGATTTGGCAGGCATTTTTCCAACAGGCACATCTAAGTAAAAAGCACAGGTTGTGTATCAACTCTTTAAAAGTGTGTTGGGTTATTTGGAGCAGATGCGCTGCAAGTTTTAAGGATAAACACATTAGAAAACAGCACAGATGAGCTCTTGTTTGTGTGTCTGCACCTGCCTCCTTTATATAACCAGATGTTCAAGCTCTGAATTTGGCCAAACCAACACTTCTGATTAATTCAAGCACCTAGACCCAGTTCCTCAGGTAGAGTCTTACTATGTATGAGTGATGGGATTTTTAATTAAAGAGCTGAGCTTGAAAACTCTTTGTTATGGTTGGCTAATAAAACCTTGATTCGACCAATTAGAAACACCCTAAAAACATCAGATAACCTGATTATTCATATTGCAAATGGTTTTTGCTTCAGATTCTTCAATGTTTAGACTTTTTTATGGAAAATATGAT
This sequence comes from Trachurus trachurus, assembly GCF_905171665.1. NCBI lineage: Eukaryota > Metazoa > Chordata > Actinopteri > Carangiformes > Carangidae > Trachurus > Trachurus trachurus. Next base: position 14,376,488 of record NC_139909.1, on the reverse strand, counting down.
ACATACTTCCAGGTTTTCAGTGGTTTAAAATGCAGAGAAGCTTTTTCCTTACATTACTATATCCTGGTTTGTCCAAATGTTACGTATTTGAACCATTTATAAAGAATAGACATCTATGAGAGGATAAAATCAAGATCAAGTCAACTGTGATGGTTTGACCTGGACTTTACGACCACGTGAAACATCTCTGGTGATTCATGCACTGTACATTAAGACGAGAGATTATGAATTATCAATGTAGATCCAGCTCAGGAGCCGCATCCACCTAATTGAAAACAGAGTCTCTGTCTGGAGGCTGTAAATAGCTACCTGTCAGACTCATCTATAAGAGGCTTAATGTTGCCTGGCAACAGACACGACGCAAGAAAGTAACTCCCGAGCTGGTCATTTCAATGTGAAGTGTGACTTGTGATAAGCCTCGTGGATTTGAGGCTGTGAGATCATTCGGGGCCGGTTGGGATAGAGGTGACCTCCATGCTGAAAAGGTCACGGGTTTGATCATCGCAGGAGTCACTGAAGCCGTCCAACAACATGTCTCTGATTCAACTCTAAATGTTGTTTCAGAGTCAAAGGGGAGGAAGGAGTTTTGATACAAATTCAGCAGGAGGTGGAAACTCGATAAAGCCATTGAAGCTGCAGTTCCCTACCACCACTCATGAGTTGCATGTAAACCCTAAAGTCCACTTTAAATTTCCTGTAACTCCATCCATATGACTTTTATTTTTTTATTCACAAAAGCAGGGATATCACTTCTTTTTTTGCCGTATCATGACAGCCAATACCTTTACCGATCCAATATAAGCCATTAGTGTAAAAGCACTTTGCGTACTCAGCTACAGTTCAGCACATGACCGTTACGGACGCTGCCACTTCAGCATGTTGTTCAACGCGTGGCTACAAGCATCAACCAGATATTTCAGGTTAGATCTGTCACAGGCATCTAATTGAATCTTAAGTCATATTTTTTTTAAATATCTGATTGAGAATTTGGGCTAAATTTAGCCCCCCCAAACCCCCTTCCCCCCTAGTAACACACTGCACACATTATAGAATATAAAGACACTGGTCTTTCTTGTTTTGTCTTTTCTTTCTTTCTTTCTTTCTTTGTCGATGCTGTGTTTTCGCTTTGCTTTGTTAGCCTGACCTCATTTCACTTTCCCCGAAGGCAACCAAATGCGGGTTGTGTTTTTTTTCGGCGAGCGCAGCACGCTCGCTGTGAATGAAGGGAGGGGGAACAAAAAAAAGAGGATGGAAGGTGGCGGAATAGAAAGCTTGTCTCACTGCTGTGATCATGAATGGGGCAAAGCTGTGTATACTTTGGTCCAAGGTGGCTTAAGTGAAGTCCCCACGTCCTCCTTTAGAGAACCTTCTTGACGTCACGGCAGACAAGAGCTTGGCGAACAGCATCCAGGGCTTTTTGTACATACCATTTATACACCACAGTGTCTGTACAGCGTCTCCCTAAATCCATGCTTGCGAACTTAATATTCTCCTCTGCTTGTATATGTTTATCTACATCCACTTCTTATTATGCTTGACAAGAATATATTGTACTTCGATAGTGAAAGTAATTGGTGCGGTATGCCAACAGTGGATATTTGGGCCCAGCTTTACAGCCTAGAAACGACATCAAAGCCATACTTTAAAGAACAAAAACATGTATATTTAGATAATCTGTCCTTGTAAATCCCTTCTTTATGTTGTCCGTAGTGCTGTTAGAGCGACAGTCGAAACAACCCAGAAGAAGAAAATCCAATCCGATGCATCCCACTACAAAGACCTACGCTACAGTACAACTGAGAAAAGCATGTTTTCAGTGAGTGGTAGGTTAGTTTCGTCCGCGATCATCACAACCAGAAGACATGTGAAGTAGGATTTTTTTAGTTTGTGTTTTTAGAGACGATTGTATGTTCACATCGTGGCGTCGAGGCTTACCCTTCACAGCGTGGCCAATCAGTGACCACTGTCCTTTCAGGGAGGCATCTGCCAATCAGGAAGCTCTACAGGGCCCCATCTCACGATCCACCAATCTTTTTAAAATCGCCTCGTCACTTCTTCTACCATTAACGATTGATGCTTTGTTTGTTTACTCGTTTACTGAATTATGTTTCTATACTTTATGTGGATACCTGCGTTGGTGTGAACTCCTCCGACTTGTTTTTGTTGTGTTTCTGATGTGAAGGCATGTGAAACCCAGATTTGTGTGTTTTAGACTATGAATTCCCTCTGTGTATTTTGACATTTCAAATCTATAATGTGTTGTTGGATTTTAAGAAATGGTGGCTGAGGTGAGAATGCACAAGAACACTACTTGTATTGTGTTTTCTGCACTAAATAAAATTTGCTGCATATCGCTTTCAACTCTATCCGCTTCGCTTTTTGTCCATTTTGTCATTTCCTCGCTTTATTCATTTTATCTGCACTTACACTGACCAACACATTTTTATTAATAAAAATGATCCATTTCTGGAAGACTAGAGTAATTCCAATAGCTTGAAGGAGAATCTCTCTGACCTGGACCCCTCAGGGGACGTCAGTATTGCCATGAGGCCTCCCAACCCCCACGCCCCCCCTGAGGAGCTAGTTTCAATCTGGTCCCCTCTGGGTGCTGCTCCAGTTCAAACGGGCTTGTGGATGACACTAACAGAATATGGCTGCTTTATTACAGTGCTGGAATTTAGGAATTTGGAGCACTCAATTATACACAGGGTAAATAGGACACTATTATGTCTTTGCATATTCCCTTGACATGAAATGAATGCATGGCTGATAGTGACGGGGGTCATTGAGTTCTGGCATGTTTCATGGCTCTGCTCTGAAATACTTTGATACCATTTTAATTAATTAAACATCTTTTTTTAGACGGACAAGAAAATAAAATGAAGCCATATAAATAAAATATTTTACATAACATGAATACACTTGATTTAAAAAATAAATTAAGAATGGTTGCATAAAAACAAGTCAAGGTTTCGGGCATACAACATAGGCTACAACCAGTGTTGGGTAGTAACGCGTTATTAGTAACGCCGTTACGTAACGCCGTTACTTTTTTCAGTAACTAATAACGTAACGCGTTGTTTTTTTTAAATCAGTAACTCCGTTCCCGTTACCAAACGCTGCGTTACTCCGTTCCTTTCCGTTCCTTTGGGTGAGGTTTTACAGCGGCACACACAATTCCTATAACATTTCAGCAAGTTTCATTGAATTGAAAGAAAGACAGAGCAAAGACACTAAGCACTAGTTGGTGGCCGCCCTCTAGCGTCCCACACGTAATCAAACACACTACATGAAGAGGACTGGGCAGGTCAGAGCGATTCTCTGGGCAGGGCATGACGGCGAGCTAAGGTAACTTTGCTAACGCAGCATCCGAGACCGAAGCTGTGTCTCAGTTCAGGCTGCAGCCCCTGAACTGGGACACAGCTTGAGTCACAGCGCGCACACACCAGCACCCACTCCACCCGAGCAGCAGCGGTTAGAGTCCGACAGACGGACTCGAATTATGACGCCTGAAACGCTAAACACAGCTGATCGCTCTGGGTAAACACAGCTGATCGATCGATAAAAAAATACCGCAGGAGTGAATTTACTTCCGTCACTGAAAACAGTCTTAAACGTAACTGCTGACATCATGCAGCAATGCAGCATGATGATGATGGTAAAATTTTACAGATAAAAACCATAGACTGTAAAAAGAAGATAAAAACACGTGTTTCTTCATCAGCATCAGTAGGCTACAGAACTGAAATGAGGCTAGAGGGGAATTCAATCAACCTTTATTTAATGGGAGCATTGGGAAAAAAAACCTTTTAAAGTAACGAAAAAGTTACTTTCTCAGTAACGCATTACTTTTTGGTTTAAGTAACTGAGTTACTAACTGAGTTACTTTTTTATGAAGTAACTAGTAACTGTAACTAGTTACTATTTTTCAGTAACTAGCACAACACTGGCTACAACACAATATTAAGGGTGATGGCTGCTCTTCTTTGGGTTTTCTACAACATTGATGCCCCAGTGATCAGAAATTAGCTATTTATTCATACATTTGCTTTTTGTTACATTGTGGGTACATTGATATCCACCATTTCCATGATCCCAAAGAGGAGCAGACAAGAAGAAAAAAGTGGGTATAAAAAGTTTCCTTTCAACTGCATTTTAACTTTGAAATAAATTAATTTTCCTAATAATACTTGCACATATGCATTCGTCATCCACTCTGCATATTTATGTGGCCAACAATGTCAGGATGAGACACTGCTCACGGAAAAGCAGTGGGAGGATGAAATTGAAAAGAAAAAAAAAAAAGCATTATCATTTTCCATCCAGTAAAATAATCATCCACAAACTGGCCAGAAGTTTTTTGGCAACATGTTTCTCAATATAAAATAAAACAGAAAGAACTTCAGCATGTTAAATGCAGTTTCTTGGACTTGACTCATAATTCAAGACTGAGGACCGCTTCATCATGAACATAAATATTGTCTTGGCAAAAAAGTACAAAAAAACATCCTAATTTTCCACCATCTTTATTTCCTGATTTTCCTTGGTTAACCATACAGTTTTACCACAGAATATTTACACATATATATAGTAGATAGATAGATATAGATATTTCACAGCATAAAAAAGTATAATACAGGGTATTCTTATTCTGTGGACATGGGAGAAGCATGAAATGATTTCATTCTGATTGTTTAACCCTGTGACCTTCATTTCTCTACATCTTTTGTGATGCTTTTAACATGACATGCTGTCAAGTGCTATTCAGACAAGATATGTTACAATCAGTGCACCATTAACTTCAAATGGGATTGTGATGATTAGAGATCTTAAATCTTCATCGTTGGATTTATTTTACTGCTCCGGCGGTGTCTCTGTCTCATTAGTTATTTATCGCAGGTCCCCCTCCCCTGAGAATCTCTTCTTCCTCTTGCAGATCAATTTTATTTCCTTTTTAAGGATCAATTCTTTTTCTGGAGGATCAATTTCCCCTCTTATCAATTCCTCCGTCGAAAGGTCGATAAAGAAGCCCCCTGCACCGAAAGGTGAGGATGATGCCTCAGGTCTCAAAGCAGAGATCAGGGATTTCTGCAGTGGTTTTGAATTCACATTTCAAGGGCTAATGAGCTGATCCTTTTAAGTGAGTTGGTAACTACACTCAGCTCAACTTGATTGATCACCTACAGTACATCACAAAGCTGAAACACAGAAAGATCCAAGGATTTAGGAGATGTCCATGTTCCCCATGAGAATATTTTGTCAATATATACATGTGTTATTTTTAAAAAGGTCAGAGGTAATCTTCGTTTGTGGTACTTACGTAAGAAAAAGGGGGGAAAGAGGGTACGTATATAGCTTGGGGAAAGAGAAAAACATCACACTGAATAAACATTCAAAAAACCTTAAAGTCTGTCTTTATTTATGTTTGGATACGATAAGGAGTAATGAAAAGAAAACAGTGTTTCCCGTGGCTCGACCTGAGATGCTCCTTTAAAAATCCTGCAGCTCAAAAGAATCATTGTTTTTTCCATAGACCTATTTCTGGAGTCCATAATTTAAGGATTTACACATGTTTATTGAACCTCATGATCTTTAACCTCAAAACGTCTCATATCATCACATGACAAGACGCGCTGTGTGCCTTAGCTGCCACCGTCTTTATTAAGACATGTGGAGAATATTCCAAGATGGGGTGGTGGTGGTGGGGGGGCAGATGAGATCAGACCACATCACATGAGATCAGATCACATCCGAGGACAGAGCAGATAATGCTGCTGTCAACTGCAGCACTGTGCTCGGTTTAAGCTGTTTAAAGCGGAATATGATTTAAAGAAAATCCCACTTTGGCCTGAGCGGCGCGCACGCTTTCATGTCTCGGTTACATTGGGAAAAAAATAAAAACACACACTCACACACCAGTCATCAGCCATGTGATGCATGAAAAGATGAGAGGGTATTACCTGATACGGGTGTGATACAGATGTTACAGTGAAAGAATTTAGAGGGGGACATGGAGATTTACTTCCTCTATCCAAGGACGCCGCGCACACACACAGATTGAAAAGAGACACAACATGCAACAGGCAGGAGCTGGAAGCAGAGCGGCTCTCTGACTGAATGCTGCATGTGAATGAAGCACTGCAGTGCTGGAGCCGTTCATCAGCTGCATGTGTCTGGGCGGCAGAGCCACAGGAAACACTGGGGAAGAAGGAGGAGATGGAGGAGGAGGAGGAGGAGGAATGGGGGGGAAAATGCTTTTCAATGATTTGCTTGGCTAAAAATAAAATCATTTCCGAAGCGGCGTGTTTTTTTCATTTTCCGCTGGGATGGTTTGGCTTTCTCAGCATTGTTTTGTTTCACGTTCGCACAGCGGCACACAGTCACTCCAGCGTGCGGTGACAGTCTCTATACGAGGCAGAGACTGCTGATGTCAACGGAAGTCATTCTTTCCCAGGAAAATCCTCTGGTGCTGGATTTTAATATTTAAAGTAGCAGTGATGACTTTTTGATTGGAATAGAAATAAAAAAAGGTATTCGAAGAGACCAAAATGAAGACAGAGAGCAGAGTCCATCAGATGATGATTGGGTCTTCTTCAAGACCTTCAAGCTGCTGCTTCATGTAGACACTGGTTGGCATCATTCAAGTCTACAACCACGCTAGTGTAATGTAGAACAGTGAGGCTGCATACTGACATTACACAATTAAATAACACTGCTATAGTGCTAAAAGCTATAATATTAACCATGGGGACTATAGTTTACTAAGGTACGACCTAGGCTAATAAAATATCTTCAGTTTCCCAGATGATTGGTCATTAACTGGACAAGGTTTTGACCCAATTAACAGTTTTGATCTATTTCTTAGATCAAAGAATTGATGTAATTTCTTCACACATAAAATATGAAGATGCTGCCTACTGATGATTATCTTAAAACAACCAATTTCAGAGAGCAGAGGTGTAAAAAGGAGCCAGTCAAGGCAACGTACTGTACCACTAGATCATCATATTTGCTCTGACTAACCCTTTTTTCCAACTATCTTTTTTATTGAGATTGACATGGTACAGAAAGACAGTTATGTAAAAAGATAATACTTTTTGATTATTCACAGAACACATACAGTATACAAATCCCCTCACCCACCCACCCCATCCCCCCACCCTACAAAATCCTGGCTAGTGCATCCTAATCTAAGGAGATTAAATAAGTAAATAAATAAATAAAAGTTACAATATTGATAGAGAAAAAGAAGAATATAGCACCTTTCGCAGACAACAGTCACAAGGTGCTGTACAAAGTTAAGTGCACAAGCAGTGAAAAATTTAAGAACCCATTGACGGACACAAAACAACAACCAGGAACAGCAGAACAACAATCAGCAATAAAATAGTTACAATTCAATAAAATGCTGCTTTTTAAATGACATGACGGAGGAAGCAGCTCTCAGTTCAGGAGGCAGGGCATCCCAAAGCCTCGGTGCCACGGAGCAGGCCTTTATTTGAGGATCGCAACGGTCTGGGAATGGTGTAGGGTTTCAAGAGTTAAAGATAGGTATGGTAAAGATATCATTCAACAGGTATGAATAATTAAACAAAGAAAAAAAGAAAATAAAGTGGAGCTAATTTGAAAGCAAAGTTTGAGAATAAATGAGGAATGACTAACTCTTTTTAACCCGTTCTTACAAATGAGTTAGTCGACACAATAATGAATGTCAAGTTTAAAGAGACCCTGAGGAGTTTGCTTTTGGTTATAAAAGAGTCTCATATTAATGTGGATGAATCTACGTTACCCATACTTGTTAATGGGTCCATTTTGGATAAATATATAGTTTTGTCTTTAGAGTTATTTTTGTTGTTTAGAGGTCATGGGAATAGCGCCGCCGGATCGCTAGTTGGCATCGTTTACGGTCGTAACTATGACGGTATCTGATCGTCTTCGAACCTCCGACTTTGATTAATGAGAACATTCTTGGCAAATGTTTTTCGTCCTACTTGCGCCGGTCCAAGAATTTCACCGTGCGCGCAGCGGCTCATGGGAAATGTAGTGTGAAAACACTTTGCTTTCCAAAACTCCACGTAGTCCCTTTAACTAAATTCCAATGATGTTTATTAAATTTCATATAGAGACCACATGTACAAGTACTGTACATTAGCAGTGCATTGATTTTCATTCAAGCGAATGAAATGGATGGATCAAGTAATGGTGTTGATGTAATGTAGGTTATGTCACATCAGCTGTTTCTGGAAAAATCATTGAGTCTCCAGTACACCATTACTTTTACATAACCACTAACAATGGTTTCAAATGCCAGGCATAGAGTAGGCACATTCTCTGCCATAGTGCCCTTGAGCAAGAAACCCTGCCGTCACATGCTCTGAACAGCCATTAACAAAAAAGCCAAACTGGGATCAATATAAAAGTCTCAGTGTGTGATTAGGAGCTAATGGTGCAACACGAATGCCTCTTTACCCCCGTAGTGGAAAGCCAGGAGGCGTCATCTCCTGTTGCCGGGGGCACAGCGAGGTTATCAGTAACATAGAGAGCGCGACAGTATCCGCACTGACTATCAATAATGCTCACTAGCGCTATACCGTATCCCCCAAAGGAGGTGAGAGCACTGATACCCTCCTCTGAGAAACCAGAGAGCATCTGGAGGAAGACGACAGAATATGTAAGAGAGGGGGAGGAAGGAGAGGGAGGAAGCAACATGCTGAGATGGGAGAAAACTACATAGATTGGGAGCTTGGAGGTTTTTCTTTCTTGGGTGTTCTTTTTGGGGGAGGGATGAGGAGGAAAGTGAGGAAACTAAAGCTGCAATTTCTCCAGTTTATTTACAGACCGTGTTCTTCAAATTGTAACACACGAAAAAGGAGGGGATGGAGGTGCAACGTGAGGGAGTTAAGAGTGAGAGGTGAGGTGAAAACACAGTGCAGTGAAGCTTCCAGCAGAGTCTCTGCTAAGTGCTGGATTGCAGAGACGGAGAGAAAAAACAGGAGGCAAAGGAGAGAATGAGAGAGGGACAGACAGCACAAGAAGAAGGGTATAGCTTCTATTTATAAACCTGAAAGAGAAGATTTGGATAGGGCTATGGAAAATAAAACAGACAGAGAGAGAGAGAAAGAAAGAACAAAGGGGGAGTAAAAAAGAAAAAAGACAAGCAGATGGGTGAAAAAGATGAAGAGATAGATGGATACAAAGAGGGGCTGCCAGTGGACAGAGAGAGGAAGAGAGGAAGAGAAGAGGGAGAGGGGGGAGAAAAGGGGGGAGGAGGAGGAGGAGGAATACATTTACCTTGACTGACACTGCGACAGGAAGAGAAAAGCAGAATCCCCCACTCCAAGAAATTGTAGCTCCCTAACATCATGCGACACAAACTCTGCAGTGGGTTCGCTGGAGGGGCTGCACTGAATATATCATAGTATATGCATGCACAGATGTACGTACGCCTGCCCCACGTGCAGGTACAAGCTGTGGCTGCAAGTATAAGACACACATCTGGTTGACAGCAGCATCGGTCTGAATCATACACAGCTCATCCACAAACAAGCAAAAAACATACATGCTGCTGCAATGATTTAAATTAAAACAATGAAAAAACAGCATCTCTTAGTAAAGTTAAAAGAAAAAAAAACTTTAAGTAAAAAAGAGAGATGGTGAAATTCAGCAGGGAGTTGTCGGGTATAAAATGATGGAATAAGATTATAGCAAAAAAACAAGTAAAGGCGGTTTACTCGCTAACAGAAACTGAGGAAAATGAAGACATACAGGACGGTCGATACCATGCAACAGATAAATAGAGATGCGGTGACATTTGCAGGACGTGAGAAGGATCAATATCATCTCACTGAAGAGACCTGCTGGACAAGTGGTCATTTTTAGAACCGAACCTCCTCTTTAATGTCTTATCGACACCGGAGTTGTCGATACGCTGCAGCGCAAAGAAATCAATCTTTTGGAGACCTGGGTGGTGTCGGGTTTTTAAGGGGCCGTAATTCAATAGAGGGAAATTTCAGTGTAATTATATTAACCGTCTATGACCAGTCACCAGTATTATGGTGGTTTCACCTTAGAGACGATTTACTTCTCGGTGTTTGTCGTGTGTGTGCTGAGTATTTAAGCCTTTTCTATTGTTGTGCTCACACGTTGCCATGGACGACAGCAGCATCAGGTACTGTGTAGGGGGAAAAAATGCACCTTGAATGTAAAGTGTCTAGTGTGGCAGAAGCTGGTGTTTCCTTCAGTGCTTTGTCAAAGGCTGCCCACTAGTGGTGGAGACCAAGAATTGCAGCTTATCACATGTACAAACTACAACCAGCTGCATTTAAATGAAAACTTGCAGCAAAATCACATTGAAGGGAACATAGAAGAGTTCATATCCAGAAAGCTGAGGAAAGACTTTGCCAAGAATGCAATTAAAACAAAAGAAGGCGTGTGTTCTCCTATATCATGTGACACTGCATCAGTCATAAATGAAATTTAAGATGACAATCTGTCATCTAAAAGAAATGCTGACTTTTCCTTATAGGCGCCAACGTGACATTGACGTGTGATTTTAGTCGATTACTTTGACAAGGACTGGACCGACTGCCATTAAATCAGGTTTAAACCCAGACTCATGAAATTTTAGAACTCCATTTCTGCAGGATTTATTGTTGTTGGAGGTGTATGCAATCGTCCCATTGATCAACAATGGGTGACAGTCAGATGATTAGATGGATTTTTGGCAGGTCCAAAAAATTGGCTTGGTTGTTTGTCATGCAGTTTGAGTTCAAAAATCTAATAAATTACTATCTTTATCTTCAGTATCACTGGAGGTTTGTTTCTACTTCAGCTCCCCTCTGCAACATTCACACCATATTGTCGACATTTCCCAGCTACTAGAAACCTGGACCCTTCACACTTCACACATCGATACTCTGATAAAGGCCACAAGCCTTAAAGGGATAGTTCAACATTTTGGCAAATTGGCCCATTGCCATAATCCCTATAGTCATAGCAGTAGGTTCGTTACCTTTAATTGTCAGTGCAATCTATTTTTAGAACAGTGGAGCAGAGCTGCAAACTGCTTAGAGCAACTACAGAGGCTCATTTGATTTCTTGGCTTCCCTAATCAAACTCATCAAATACACAATCCAACAACTCCAAAACGCTCTGGTGGACAAGTTGTGACCTGCACATTCACCACGCTATGAGATAATAACGGAACGATACGAGACTTAGGCCTAGTTGTTTTAGAGGCAAATGCAGAGACTGCTTGCCGAAAAACTGCCCCCGACGGGAACGCACATCAGCGGTTTTGCATGAATTTACCTTTAAGGAGGAAGGTAGATTCAAACCATTACAGACAAGACAGAACAGTTTGTCTTATCAGGTGTGAACATCTGTGCCAGCACACCTGTTAAGTCATGTGCCTTGATTCATTTCCCACACTCTGAACATGGAAATCGCATACAAGGAAATTAAATGCCTTTCTGGTCACAAACCTTAAATTCATGATTCATTATGGAGCAGGATAAAATGTCAAAGCATAAATAACACAATGCATATGTAGTAGGCTATGTACATTGCAGCTAATGGCAATGCAGTATTTCTCTTAGTGAGTTTTGAATTCTAAGTATTCTGGCATACTACATGCCTTGTGTAGGCTAATTTGATTTAATTTATGCACAGGCAGACCACTGAAAGCAGGTTTTCTTATTTCACTCAATCCAACTTATAAATTTAACACATTAATGTACACAAGTCACTTTAGCTTCACACACCGGGTGGGTGTCACCTGTCCAGCACCACATGAAGGACCGAATTAGCAGGTTAGCACCGGCTAATTAGCAAAAACACGAACAACTGCACAAAGATAGCGTGCTAAAATTGACAACCACTGGATGCAAAACATGTTTATAACGGCCATCACCACAGACTAGTAGGCTACACAACTGAGTAAAATTAACCTTTAAACACCAACAGAGTTAACAAGAAACAATCAGCGCAAGCTAGCATAGCCTAGCGTTAGCAACAGCAGGCTAAAAACAGACATGTAGCATGTAGCATAGCTTAGCAGCAAGTTACTCACAGGTTGGAGAGGAGACGACCCTGGTCCGAGTCAAGCTGGAGCCCTTTCGCCGCTCCTGGGGTCTGTGTGAAGCTGGACCGGTTTTAGATCCACGGTCCGACCAGGTGGGGAGTGCAGCCTTCAGCCGTGGACCACCAGGACCGGGCCGGGCCGCGCCATCCCAGGTAAGACCAGGTGATCCCATTACTCAGGGACTTCAGGGACTACAGATGAAATTTAGCTAGTAGCTAACTCTGCACTGTCCCTGTTAAATAAACAAGTAAATAAATAGTGAGTTCACATGTGCGTCTTATCTGTTTATATTAGTGGAGGGGGGGGCGCATTGGTAGCTTTTTTTTTTTTTTTTTTTTTTTTTAACTTTCTTTATTAAACATGTAAACATGAAGAACAAATACAATGACATACTCATTTCTGTCCATATGTACAAATCAAATCACAGTGAAAGAAAAATCACACCTCTTGCATTACATAGGAAATCAAAATATTTTCTATAAAGGCTGAGTACCAGAGCCTATAGAGAGTATAAAAATTAAAACATGAAATAAATAAAAAGAAGTTATCAAAAGGAATAAATAAATAAATAAATAAAATACAAATAAAAAGATACAAGGGGTTCATCACAATTGAAGCATTTCCATAAGTGTATACAGTTTCTTAGCTTGGGCATTATCTATTTTTTTCAGACTGGGCGCATTGGTAGCTACTGTAGGTTTGTACCTGTCATCCGTCACCTGTGGGCGGAGCTTAATATTTTCATGCAGGTGCTGTCTGATCCATTATATTGCATTACACACAGTAGCTATAGAGAATGTGACGTCATACGCCATTAGCTATAGGCCTATATTTAGCTACATGTCTGCTGCTTCATTAATGTTTAAAATCTCAGTTATACAACCAAATGCATTGGTAGCCTGTCAGTCTATTCATAGAAATAACTGGTGTAGCCTACCTAGTAAATATATGAGAGTCTGATATAGGCCTAACTGTGTTGTTTGGTGTTTCCATCCCCCTTTTCTTTTTGCTGAAAATGTAGTTATAAAAGTCCTGGGGGGATTAATGAATTAAGGAAAACATCAGTCAGTATTTCTGACCCTGTGTCACCGACAGTCTGATGGGTGATAAAAATGGGTGAAAGTGCATGAAAAAGGGTGATAAACTACGTTGTCGGCAGAGATGATTTCAACAGTGCAGGTGATTTGATAAATAGAGCTATTTCTAATCATTTAACCACTGTGTCATTCATCACCCAAGACATCGACTGCATCATTTATCTCCTTGGTAATTACGCTCTGTCTGTCCTTGTAGCTAGAGCTCAAGAAATTGCAGCAATTTGCAGCTTTGTCATTTCCTACTAAAAAACTTGTAACTACTAAGTTGGAAGTTTCCATGTTCTTTTTCTTTTGATTCAGATTTAAATAAAAATGCAGTCAGTCATTTCCTTTCTGGCTCTGGATGTTATAAAAAGTGTTTAATTCTCTTCCAGCAGAGGACATCACCATCGACCTCGACACTGCAGGGCCCTGGCTTATCGTCTCTGAAGATGGGAACACAAAATCCATTCCCTTTAATGTTGTCTTCTGCTCCCCAGAGGTTTTGGGGGTATTTGTGGATTAAGAGGAGACCAAGACTCGACGGCTTCACCTTCACAAAATGCTACTCTGCAGACAGGACTTGGACCGTGTTTGATCCATGCTTGGCAACAGAAAAGAGGAGAGGCGGCTCCTCTCAGAGTCGTACCTGTGGAGAAGATCACAATGAATGATGAAATGGAAAAATGATACATATTTATCAACACTAAGCGAAGGCCAATATCACAGGAATCACACATATATAACCAAAAATAGACATACACATTCAAGTAAAGGGAGAATGAATGCTTTATCCATGAGTGGTAGGACATAGTGTAGCAAAGATAAAGTGAATCATTGATCAATTTGAATAGTTTTTTCTGTCCTCACTGCCTCTTATTTTGACTTTGTTAGGCCATAAATTAAAGAACTAAAGGGAAACCCACCTCAAAACAACTCAGAACTACAATATTGGACATACTATTCACATCAAAATTAGATATTTGTCATAATTTAAGTTGTTTGTGATCCTTTAGGTATGTTCTTCTGTTTCTTTTGGCTTTGTCAAAATGTTAATTTAGTTGTTCAAGTGTCTTTTCAGGAAAAGGTTCATTCAAACACAGAAAGCACAACAAAGCCCAGTGGTTCGGGCCTTTGCATGTATACACAGCAGAGTGTGACAACAAACAGTGTGAAAGTTCGGGTGTGTCACACCGAGAGTGGGAGGGGCCACCTGCAGTTCCAGGAAGACGACCTGGGTGAGCACCTGTCGGCGTGTGATCCACGGCAGAGTAGCTGGAGTGAAGGACTGAAGCAGAGACAGAGCTCCACGTCAGAGGAAAACATGCAGAGTAAGTTCTTCCTCTCTCTTCTTCACCTTCAGCTGTGACCACCTCTTCTTTTCACTGTGTTTTATAACACATGTTTTGTAAAGTATAGTCGACCTATATATAAAAGTGGAGGAGTTATAAACAGACAGTGTGGGTAAAGGTTGGACACAGTATATGAAAAGTTACAGCTGAGAGGATTTACATGTTTGTTTTTGGAGTTGTGGCTCCAGTGGCTGTTATATTATAAGACTCTATAATAATAATAATAATCTACATTAGTGTTGATATATTTCATAACTTCGGATTCAAGAGGAAAGACACAGCAGCGATTGTTTGATGTACATTTCTAGTTTGGGTTGTGTTTTCTTTTGAATCTGAGGCAGATGCTTGTAAAGGTAGATGGTCCTGAGTTTCTACATTCCTCACATGGTTTGTCACCCACCACCGGGCAGACTGACGTTATGACAGACGCAACCTGCCTGTGTGGAAAAAAAAAACTAACTCAGTGTCCTCCGCTGTTGAATATTTGACAAACCTTTATTGATCTGGGGAAATAAAAACAGGGCACATTAAATCATCTGATCATAAACTTACCAAAAACACATGTGGATATATTTAATTTTTTTTTTTTTTATAGGTCATCATATAACAATTTTCAGGTCATGTTAGAGAAAAAAAAAAACTAATTCCACTAATCATTTTGTCTCCGCTCCTCCTCTGTGACTCTTAATGACCTACTTCAAATACCAAAGGAACAATGGCAGATTAAAGCCGTGTGCTCACGCTGACCTCTGACCCTGCTGTCTGACGGACTGGGGGTTAAAACACCACATCTCCTCACCACCATCACCGTCTCCCTGGGAAATGAAGAATCTCATCCGCACATGAGTTATTGAACACGTGTCCCCCAAAGCATTTTTTGGAGGGTGTGTCGATCACTGGGTTGATTATTTTATAGTTTAAAAATGTGAGGCACGCCACTGTTCTGGTTAACCTCACAAGGCTTTAATTTAATATCAGCACATTCAAACTCGCTTCGATGTGTAAACACAAGTCGGTTTTAGTCAAATATGGAAGATTTAAATAACCTGAAATCCATTCTTGTCAGGTAGTTTCACAGTAATTCACTTTTTTTTCCATTCCCAATGACTGTGATACAACTGCTTTGTTAACAAAAAAGGTGCTAACGACCCTGGATGAGTCATCACCATGTTGGAGGCCAAACAACTCCAGTAGTTTCCAGTAGATTCAGAGTTTCTAGAAGAAGAAGAAGTTAAGATTGTCCATCTAATCTATCACTTCTCTCCGTCTTCCAGACATGAGCCCTCAGAGAGGCCGAGTCCTCTCCGAGGACCAGTTCACCTGCTCCATCTGCCTGGAGGTGTTCGTGGAGCCCGTGTCCACGCCGTGCGGCCACAGCTTCTGCAAGGCCTGCCTGCAGGGCTACTGGAACCACAGCAAGAGGTTCTGCTGCCCCATGTGCAAGAAGACTTACGCCAGAAAACCGGAGATGAGCGTCAACCGGGTCCTGGCTGAAATATCCTCCCAGTTTCAGGGGCTGATGATGGCCGGAGGGGGCGGCATGGACGGAGGGGCCGCCTCGCCGGGGTCCACCCTGAACCTGAGCTCCGATACGGGCCACGGTGGATCTCAAGGGCCCGATACCGGGGAGTTCGCCCGGGCTGGGGAGGTTCCCTGTGACGCCTGTATTGGGAGGAAGTTGAAAGCCCTCAAATCCTGTCTGAACTGCCCCGGGTCCTTCTGTGAAGCTCATCTGAGACACCATAAAAAGGTCAGTTTTGGGTTTTTGGAAAGTAATAATTATCATTTTCCCTCCTGGGCATGTTTCTCCTTTTTTTCTCCACACTTAATTAACCACAATCCAGTTAATGTATTTGATCCTTAATGTTGACAGTGTTCCCATTAAATGTCAGTTTCACAATAACAGATTAAAAATTTGACATACATTTAATAAATTGCCCAGTTATTCTTTTGTTTCGGTATTATAGGGAAACAAAAGGTTCAACACCAACTAATCAATGTCCCTACTGAAATGCTACTGGATTTATTGCATTTAATTATTTTACTTCGACATACAACATACATCTGAGCTCATGTGGTCTGAATTCTTCTATAATCTGAAGTTGTGTGCTGAAGTTGCTCAGATTCAATTGGTTGCTTTGAGTGGATTAATAAAATTCAACATGAAAAATTCAAACATGAACATCTGGACTACCCGAGCAGCGAAGCCTCAATGGACTCAACCCCAGAAACCTCAAATACATTTAAATAGAGGAATTCAAACAGCATAAATTGCTCCTAATTATGCTTTTCTACACATCATGAGTTTTTGTGATGAACCTGCAAAAATGAATACATCCACACACACAATACACATGCAAACTTTAAAGTTATACAAAGACTTTCTGTGTTATCGTGGTTACTCACGCACTCATGTGGAGGCAAATCATTGATTGCAGATTTCCCATCATACCTGAAGAAGCAAAACACACCGTCCTGGGTTTGTTATTCTTACATTTTCCCATTCAAATCCATGGCTCTCTCCCTGTGTGCAGGTGAAGTCTTTGGTATCCCATCGTCTGATCGAACCCATCCTCCACCTGGAGGAGAAGATCTGCAAGAAGCACGAACGCCTCATGGACGTCTACTGCCGCACCGACCACACCTGCATCTGCGTGGCGTGCGCCGAGGCCACGCACAAATCCCACGACCTCGTCTCCATTGACCACGAGTGGAAGAAGAAGATGGTGAGCTGGAAATAAACAAACAAACGTCATGTGATTTTGACGGCATAACGCTGGTTCAAGATTGATTTTATTAATCCACATAAATCCTGGTTTTCCTTTGACAGAGTAATCTGGGGAAGAAGAGGTCGGAGCTGAAACATCTGATCAAGGAGAGAGCAAAGAAACTGGAGGAGATCAAACAATCCATCAAGGTCATCAAGGTAAGAGAAGGCTGAACCTGTGAGTTTCACCTGTGTGTTTACCCTGGTAAGTGGAGGAGAGAAAAAAAACAGAGCATGTTTGAAAGTGTTGGTGTCAATTTTCAACTCTTTGAAATACAAGTCCAGTGCAGAAACATTCAGTTTAACAACACCCATTGTTTCCTGTTTGATCCGAATTTGAATTAAACTTCAGATTTAATTTCTTTTTTGCAAATGTCACAATCTTCCTTGTTGTTTAGAGTTAATGTATTATTTCTTATTACATTTTAAAATTGTCCAAGCTGCTTGCTGTTATACATGTTAAATATTTGCCCAGTTTACTCTAATGCATTGCATAACACCTAGACTGTTTGTCAGAGAATCTAAATCACGTTGCGTGACAGGACTTTGCCCACATCTCTCTCATACCTCTCGGGCTTTTCGGGGGAGGTTTTTCTCCCCCTTCAGATCCATGTCTGAGGCTGTTCAACCGGTGCGACCAGTGCAGCGTTTACCTGCAACTTCCCACACCCTGTTTGTTCTTACAGCCTCGTCACAGTCAGAGTCTACCTCCGGCACAAGACAAAAGATCAAAACATAAATGATTACGCTGCTTTTGTTCGTGTAATTGAAAGGATTCTAGCTGCAGTTATGCACATGATTGATAGTTTATTACAGTGTTGAATGGTTTTCTATGACAATCCCGTGGCTGTCATGAGTGGGATTAGACCTGGAGATCACAATTATCATAATTAGGTAAAAGGTGAAATGTACAGTATGTGTACAATCTGTCAAATAATATATGAACAAAGTCACATGTTTTCAGATTAGGAAGATTTCCCAGGGTTCACTGCTCTTTAGTTTCCTGCCCGGTGACATTTTTATCTACTTTTACGAACACAATGAGAGTTAAGTTACCCGAGGGGTTGAGTAACACAATGTCCACATCCGTGTGTGAGTGTGTGTGTACTGTAAACAACTCGTGCATATTTTCATTTATGCTGCTAGATTAGACAAGAGAGGCTTTTACTCTCTGCTAAGCTTTTCAAAATCCAGGATCCTACATTTCCCATTATGCAACTAATAAGATATTTTTAGATGCTTCCTAGCTGGTAATTTCCAACAACTTATCGTAAAATTTAAATCTTCCTCTGTCAAGCTGAGATAACCCTGATAACATCACTGTGACATCATCAGGGCTATTTTTATCAGATTTGGAAAAATCCCAAATTTTGTTTCCTGTTTTTCCGATGTAAAAGTTTTTGGTTTCACGTTCACGTTTAATGTTGCAGGTGAGCGCTCAGAAGGAGCTGGAGGAGAGCTGGCAGGTGTACGCCGAGCTGCAGCGCCTGGTGGAGCAGAGTCAGGCCGAGCTGGTGGAGCTGATCGCCACGAGGCAACGCGAGGCCGAGCGCCACGCGCAGGAGCTGGCGCGAGGTCTGGAGAACGAGCTGAGCCAGCTGAGGAGGAGGAGCAACGAGCTGGAGGCCTACGCCCAGACCCAGGACAAAGTGGTCTTCCTACAGGTGGATATGACACACACACTACATTTCTGAAGACGTTATCAATAGTAAATTTAAAGGAGATATCAGCTTCACGGCCGTTTCGGCTAATGCTGCGTTCAAGGCAGGCTTTTGAAACCGTAAGTTACAGCTTCAAGTCACAACTACGACTTGGTAGCGTTCCAGGTAACCCGTAGCTCGTGTTTTTACCATCCTGTTGTCTGTGAAAGTTCCCTATAACGGCCACTCGTAACTTCTGACCCGTGAACTCGTACCAGATCGAACTGGTATGACTTCACAGGAAGGAAAAACACAAAGTACGAGTTTCCTTGAACGCACCATGAGTTAGCAGCCCCCGCCCTTGTCAGGCATCAATTGGTCCTCGTGCTACGTCACCACATTCACGCGCATCCCTTGGCTGCACACACAGCCCTTCATGCCGTTCTCTCTCCTCATTGGATAACACTTGTATCCCAGAAGAAATGTTTTCTCCTCGGGTTACAGCAGAGCGGAGTGACGGAGAGACTCGTGTTCCGGTCGAAACACTCTATGTAAGTGATTGCTGACGGAAAATATGACTAATTAGGACTTATATTAACAAAAACATTTCACTGATATCTCCTTTAAATTATGAAGCTCTTTGTCTTTTTTTTTTTAGTGACAGGAAACAATGCAGACGATTCTCAAATTTCAAAATAAAATATTCTTTTGTTTACGAGCTGTACTTATATGGAAGAGTATTAGGGCCACTCATTAAAAAAAAATGAGGGGAGGGAAATTTTTATTTCATTATGCACTTAGAGATTTAAGTCGAAATGTCGAGAATAAAGTTAAAATACAATGTCTAAAGTGAAGTCAAAATTTCGATAACCCTTTAATTTACAGGCCGCTAGTTACATGATAATGTCTAGAAATAGCCAAGAAATAACAAGTAATTGCATCATAATGTCTTGAAATAACAGTCAATTTCATAGTAATGTTGAGAAATATAGCCAAGAAATAAAGATTGATTGCGTAGAAATAGCCCAGAAATATCGGTCAATGTCAAGGACTTGGTGGAGAAAAATTCTGGCCTTTCCCAAAAAATTCAAAGCATGTAAAGCATATAATCTTTTGCCTTCATGAAACACATGGCATTACTATGAAATTGACTGTTATTTCTTGGCTATTTCTTGACATTATCACGTAATTAGTGGCCTGTAAATTAAAGGGTTACCAAAATTTCCTCTCTAGGAGTGTGAGTGACAATTGCATGCATCCTTGTGTAAGAGTGTAACAGTAAGAGTAGGTTTCTGAAGTTATGCACCTGCATACTTAATTGATATAATCCACTCCTAATTTGATGAGCCAGAGAGGAATTTTTGACTTTATTCTCAAGTGCATAATGAAAAAAAACCCTCCCTCCTCTCTTCCGTAGTACTTGCACCACCCCCTCTCCACCCTGTTTGTTCTCAGTGTAGCTCTTCCATTTCTAAGATGATGAATCCCTTCAATCATATCCCGTACTCAAACAGAATTTTAAAGATGCACGTCGCCGGCATTACCTCATTAGGCATTTTTCCAGTGTGTAGCCTACATACGCAAAAACAAAATTAGTATGCATTTGGGACAGAGCAAGGGGCCTGAATTTGGTTTAGTGGATTTGTATTATAAGCTGCTGTGTTCCACTCACAGTGCTGGAAATCTGCAAGAAATCGACCATATTCATCTATTTTAAGTAACCAAGCTGGGAGAAAATATCACTTTAAATATATCTTTCTCAAAAACTATGCAGTGTATTCACTCATCACTGCACAGCCAGTTCTCCAGTGGACCTCGCCAGCTGTAGCTGCTCGGATATTTGCGACACAACATCAAAGTCTCCGTGAACAGAGCCAGCTGTTATGGAAGTCCCACCCCCTGGTGCATTTATCCCGGACTGCTTATGTAAATAAAATGTTGATGCTCTCACACATGAAAGACGTCTTTGAGGTTCAGGTTGCTGATCTAGAGTCTCTCTCCGAGCGATGAGAGTGTTTGGGAGGAACTAAGTTGAGAATATTGCTGATGCTGATACATTCACTGCAACTGTCCTGCTGTGGTTTTTGCTTATCTGGACAAAAATCCTGCTCTGACTGTTCTTTGATTTTTTTTACTCTCAGACCGACAATGTGCAGAACGCTCCGAGTGGACATTTGCATTATTAGATTTAAATTGGATTTGATAGATTTAGAAGAATTTAACCCCATAAATCTAGATTCAGTGGAGCTGAGTATCGTGAGACTGTGCTTTTCCCCCCCCTCCACAGCTGCCTCGTCGTACCTAATGTGCTCTTTTCTCTGCAAAGGCTTTCTTTTCCCCGAGGGGTCATTAAATTTTCATTTCCATCGTCGTACCTTGCGTAACCTTTTCTCTCCCCTTGCTTTCCGTAGAATCTGGCGACGCTGCCGCCCCCGCTCGAGCCCAACGATTGGTCGGCGGTCAGCGTCAACACCGACCTCTACCTGGGAACCATCCGTTCCTCCGTCAGCGGCCTCGTGGACAAGTTCCAGGAGGAGCTTAAGAGGCTGTACGGGAAAGGTAAAGGGCAGTCGCACTCTGTTGTGATAAAACACATGGATTTGTGTAAGGAAATACCTGAAGCAATCACTGTTTGATGACAGCGTGCAGCTTTCTAAATCCCACTGATAGATAAAATGTCACATTAGAAAAACAATGGCTTTTGATACACATATAAAGCACAGGACAAACAGAAAAAGTTCACGGTAATGTAGCCGCATCCAATTCAATACCATTAACTATGGCTGGGAAAAGGGTTCATGTACTGATTTGCATTATAATGTGTTTGCTCCACCGTCTGTGCAATTACACATTTACAAATGAAAAATGCACTAATTGAGGGGAACAATATCTTTAAATAGGCTCAGTGATATACAGTATTTTCTATTGTGTGTGGATCATCTATGCATAGTTACAGTAAAATCCCCCCCTCCCCTTCCTCCTCCTCCTCCTCCTCTCATCCACAAATCCATCCACACTTCCTGCGCAAAATCCAAATCCGTGCATCTGTGGGTCACTGTACGAGCGCTTTGAAATAGAAAAGTGACTCATCATTGCACCAAGCAGCCCACCACACTCACACTTTCACACACACACGTACACACGCAAGATGGTTGGGCAGATGGAGATAGTGTCGATGCCACAGTTCATCCACTAGGAATCAATGGAGAGGCAGCAGCAGAGAGCTGACTGACTGACAACGCCACATGTCTTGAGCATTTACAGCTCAGGATTAGATCTACATGTTTACCACCCACACGTGCCATCTGCTTTGACTTTGACTCTGTAGCCGAGTGACTTGCTGACACAGTCTCTCTCTCTTTCTCTCTTTCTCTCTCTCTCTCTATCAGAACTGAGGAAGGTGCAGAACTATTCAAGTGAGTAAAGTTTTAAATTGTTACCTGTGGTTTTAGTTTGCAGTTATGTTTTTATTGTTTGTTCACGGGCTGGTCTTTAAGGAGAAGACAGACAGAGGTTTCTTGAACCAGTTTACTGTGATGTTCAGTTCTCATTATTACCCACAAGATGGTGCCATTTCCTCAAACCACAGGCCAACAAAAAGTATAAAATTCATTGTACTTAAGTTAATTTTTCTTGTCCTTTTTGCTCACATTTTAGTGGATTGAGAGTATTCAAATACCTACTGTAATATATTTAAACTAGAGCCCCTTAAGTGTCCCATATTTTTTGGGGGGAAGCAGCCACTCTGCTCAATGAAAACCTTTGCTTTTGCTATGTCAGATCATTTTCTGGATTCAAAGTTAGTATTAGTGTTTATATAACAGTAAACTACAGTATTTAAATTAGATTAGATTAGATTAGATATACTTTATTTATCCCTGAGGGGAAATTAGTTTGTGACAGCAGCATTAAAAGAAGAAAAAGCAGGACATTGCATACTAAATAAATATATACATAGCTATGCAAGAAATTATACAAAGAATAAAATACCCAATTCATAAAAATACTGTGCTACTGGTAGACAAATAAATAAAAACAATTTTAAAGTGCACGGGGGGTTAAAAGTGCAATAGACATTAAAAACTAAATAGAATTTGTTGTGTTGCAATTTTTTGAAGGAAAAAGGTCTAAGTTCTTCCACTACTGCAGCTGACATTGAGATTAAAGGCCTTAGCGCCCCTTGGTGTATCTTATTTTGGCTAAACAAATTAATTAATGCAAACAAGTGTCATTATTCTGACGGTAAAATGAAAGATATCATAGTGATGGGGCCTCTGTTCTTTCCAGGTGAGGTGATTTTGGACCCGGCCACAGCCCAGAGGAACCTGATCATCTCCGACGACGGTCGCCAGGTCAAGTACGAAGAACGTAAAACCGCCCACACCGAGGGCCCCAAGCGCTTCAGCCCCGCCCTCTTCGTCCTGGGCCGAGAGGGCTACGGCTCCGGGCGTCACTACTGGGAGGTCGACGTCGGGCGCAAGACGGCCTGGACTCTGGGCGTGGTCCGCGGTTCGGCCCGCCGCAAGGGAGAGATCAAGCTGAGCCCCGAGGGAGGATACTGGTGTCTGTGGCTGAAGAGCGGGGAGGTGAAGGCTCTGGCGTCGTCCCGCCTGCCTCTGCTGCTGCCTTCACAGCCCAGTAAAGTGGGAGTCTTCCTGGATTATGACGGAGGCCAGATTTCCTTCTATGACGTGAAGGCTCGTCTGCATCTCTACACCTTTGCTGACACCTTCAGCGACAGCCTGTACCCCATCTTCAGCCCCTGTCTCATCCAGGAGGGCAAGAACGCTTCCCCTCTCGTCGTAACCCCTGTTAAACACACCTGAGACAGTCACAGCTACAACCTTTCTTTTGGCCAAGAAAATAGTTTGGTGCAAAGTGCAGATAGTGTTTTGGAGAGAGTTTAACCCACTTTGATCTGAAAATAAAATTTTCCCAAAGAAGCCAGGCAGTTTTACTTGTTTGCAAAGCACTTTACCTCAAACTATTATGAAGAAAATAAAGAATACAATAAAATAAGGTTACATACAGATCCAACAGGTGACTGACCCACAGAACACTCCATAACCCTGATTGACTCCTTATTACGAAGAAAGAAAATGGAACAAATGTCATATTTTCTACATTGTCAAATTGTGTATGAAACAAAAATGAAGGATATACGAGGTGTGAGGACCTACAGGACTACAATTAATGATTGTTCTGGTTCAGTCGGATGGTTCAGTTTGAGTGATGCTGCGCTTTACTCTCTGTCCAACTCTTTGTTTACCTGTAACTATCACTCAGGCTTTGGCAAGTTTAGAGATTAAAACAATGATGTTCATAGAGGTTTAGGCCTGGGGAACCATTTGAGAGTTTGTTTTTGTACTATGGACCATGACATTGTTTGAAAAAGCTTTTTGTAAAACTCTTGTAGGCCTTGGATTGTTTAAGACCATGTATTACTGTGATAAATGTTTGCTTTTGTACCCTCTTTCTGAACTTATACAATAAAGATCATCAATAACAAATATTTAATTGATTTTCTTTTTCCAACTAGCTGGATAGGATTTGTCATTTTGCTCATTTTCATTCATCGGTTTAGTTTTTGAAGAGGAAGTAACCTACAGTAGCTATCCAACTGAAGGGTAACTCTGCATGCTATGTATTAAACACTACTGTATGGTGCTAAGGCAATTAAAAATAATAGAAGTAGTGCACAGTGACTGACCACAACCCAGTTTTTATCACTCGTTATGTATCATTGAGCTACGCTAGTAAGCATTATTTTAGATTTGGACAGAACCAGGCTAGCTTGGACAAGGTGTGCTAACTGGCTGCTAAATGCTAACAATGCAGTTGTTTTTCATCAGTTGATGGAATACACAGCAGACTGAGGCCAAAAATTTTATATATTATCACTGTTTGAGATTATAGAAAGTGGATCTTTGCTTTTAACCAAACTACTATAAAAGTCATTAAAAAAGTAACACTGCCTTGAACCAACACGATTCTCCAAGTCGGACTGCTGGATATTCTCCAAAGGGTTAAAGTCCTTCCTCTTGGAGCTGTGAGGGCCAGGACCAGGGAGTATAAATCTGTATCTGGGGTACAGGGACAGGAAGGGAGGGGGTGATATTTTGGGTCTGAGGTGTGTGTGTTAGTGAGGTTACAGACTGTCTCATATGTCAGTGAACAGCGGAGACTCGAGGCAGCTGCTCTCTGGTGAGTGTCCCCATATCTCCATGTCTTTTCTGTCTCTCGTACTGTCCTGCACTTTAATTTCTTTACTTTCACATCTGCTTCTCTGAGCACCAGCATACAATATACCTGTTGTTGTGTTGTTGTTGTTGTGCTTGGGATTGTTGAATAGATTCAGTGTCATGGCCTCTCAGATTAATATGTGACAAGGCAATTTTTTTTAGGTGCTTACATCCATAAATAACCCAGAGTCTTGTTTAGAACATAAAACATACTGCAAGACAGATCACGGGCTTGCCTATTATTTTTGGAAAGATTTTAATCTGGTTTGCCATGAACACCTAGGCCTCAGGCAGAGAGCGGCTTGCCTTAAAAGTTGAACTCAAGTATTTCCAGCTTTGCAGACATGCATCTAATTAAAAAGCCCTATCCACTGAATCTATTAATATATACATATGTATGTATATATCCATAGTTTCAGATTTAAAAAGAAGAAAATGTGGAGAAATGTAAGGTCTAAAACAACACATGACCATTTTCAGCTGCTGATATCTGTTGCGGTTACCTCATCACAGATATCAGTATCAGCGTGATACTGTGTACTGTATGCTGGCTGATACACATCAAAACATTGCAGCACAGGAATGACAATCACAAGTTTAAGTAATTTAACAGATTCACTATATACTACAATTTGTAGCCACCAGAGAGCGCTAAAAATCTTTCCAACTATTTTCAGATTTTTGCAAATTTTAAAATATGTTGTGACAGAAAAGTCAACAATTTTAAACTCTTAAATTTCAGATCTATGCATAGATCAGTGCAAAATATCAAAGTTTTACAAAAGTTGTAAAACATCTTGAATTGAAAGAAGCAGTATTTTCAAAATTGTCATGTCATGAATTCATGTTTTTTTTGTTGAAGGAATTCCATCATGCCTTGCTGAGTAGATTTGCATGCAATTGACCCCTAAAGTCCATCCATCATCTAACCCCAGCCGCCTTAATATCACAGCAGGTTTGATGCCCCGCTCAAAGGCTGCAGGTTGCTTGCGCTAAAAATGACGCTGCCTCTCCGCCGTGTAGGAATGGCAACCACCGGGAACCTTTCCGAAGAGCAGGTGCATTGCTCCATCTGTCTCGACGTCTTCACCAACCCCGTGTCCATCCCCTGTGGACACAACTTCTGCCAGAGTTGCATCCTGGGATACTGGAAAACCAGCCCTCTGTACCAGTGTCCCATGTGTAAGAAGTCCTTCCACAAGAGGCCCGATATCAGCGTCAACACTGTGCTGAGGGAGATCGCCGAGCAGTTCAAGGAGATTAGGGTTAGAGGCGTGGAAGGGAAAGAGAGCAACGAGGAGGAAGAGGGGAAAGGCAAGAAGTGGACAATGGAGAGGAAGAAGAAGGAGGACGAGGAGAGGCTTTTGGAGAAAAATCAGAAGGAGCAGCTTATGGAGGAGCTGAAACAGAAGCAGGAAGAGGAGAGGAAGAAGAAAGAGTCCTCACAGCAAAAACCAGAAGGGAGGAAGACGCCACATGAGGAGCTACCTCCGTTGATTCCTCCTGTGTTCTTGCCCAAAACCTCTTCAGCATCACACCAAGCCACAGCTCAGGATCCACCACCTCCACTGCCCCAGACATCACCTCCACCTTCACCTCAAATTCCTCTTCCTCCATCTCCTGCTACTCCAACTCCTGTGTCTCCATCTGCTCAAACCCTACCTTCCTCCTCACTCCTCCATTCCTCCTGGGAGGAGGAGGCCCTGTGCGACGTCTGCCTCGGAGAAGGAAGGCCCAAAGCGGTCAAATCCTGCCTGGTGTGTCTGACTTCCTTCTGCGAGGAGCATCTCAAGTCTCACTCTGCCAGGTTCACCAAGCACAAGGTGATGGATCCGGTCGCCAACATGGAGGACAGGATGTGTCCGAAGCACGAAAGGCTCCTGGAGCTTTTCTGCAAGAAGGACCAGATTTGCGTGTGCGTGCTCTGCACAGAGACCGATCACAGGTCGCACTACACCGTCCCGGTGGAGCGGGAATGGATGGACAAAAAGGTGAGGCCCATCTGTAAAGGTCTGATAAATGTCTCTAAGAGGTCAGAGCGGCTGTCATGGTAGAAATGTCATTGGTTGAATTAATTTGCAATTGGAATATTTTTCATAAATGCCAACTTGCACATGCGTAAAAGAAACATTCCCTGAAAACCCCAATAATACCTCTTCAATTCTCACTATAAAATGAAAGTAAAGAAACCCAAAAGCTGAACTTCTCCCACAAGAAATGATGGCAAAACTGCAGTAAAGATCATGATGAATATCTTTTGACATGCTGGGTTTGAATCTGTCATGAGCCACTGAATTATGCTGCGCAGGCATATCTGAAGAGGACAGAAATAGACGTCCAGCAGATGATCCAGGACAGAGTGAAAAAGGTGGAGGACATCAAACACTCTCTAGAGCTCAACAAAGTGAGTGCTGTTGTCACACAGCGAATAACATCAGAGATTTCATTTACGCCTGGTTATTTACCACAGGTTTGTGTGTTTTTGTCTGCGTGTTAAGGCCAGCGCTAAGAGGGAGGTTGAGGAGAGCATGCAGGTCTTCTCAGAGCTGATACGCTCCATCCAGAAGTCTCAGGCCGAGCTGGTTTTGGCCATCGAGGAGAAGCAGAGGCAGACGGAGAAGTGGGCCGGAGGCCTCATAACCGAGCTGGAGCGGGAAATCTCTGAGCTAAAGAGAAGGAACACAGACCTGGAACGTGTGGCCCGGACCGACCACATTAACTTCTTAAAGGTGAGAGGGTTTTGTTTTATAATGCATTTACTGCCAAATACAAATTTGCTTTCTGTGCTTTTATTTTGAAGACCAGACATCCTCTGGTTTTTCAGTGCAAACAGGATTGTTGTGATTCCAGTGGCTTTCCTCCCATCTGCTCTCTCAGCCTTTAGGCTACATGACTTGTGCTGTAACAACAGTGCCCCCTTCCTGTTCTGAATAGTATTACCATCTAAACATATCATGTACAGTAGAAATTCAATGTGGAGGCAGCTGATTACACTAGAAATCAATAAACTTTGCAAAATAATTACTAATTATGTTTTTCATTAAAGTTGTGAATATGCCATTTCTCTAACTAACCACTGAATAATTTATTTTCTGTTTCTGACTGTAGAGCTTCCCCGCTCTTAGCTCTCTTCCAGCTGTCAAAGACTGGTCCGAGACCAGGGTCCCCAATGACATATGTGTGGGGATGATCAGGAGATCCGTGTCTAAACTGGAGGCAACATTAAATGAAATGATTGACACACTCTCCGATAGTGGTAGGATTTTTCTTCCATTACAGCATCTCTTTGATATGTTCTTGTTCATTTTGATTTTAAACTGACTGTCCAGAAGAAACTTGATGCTGTACATTTATTTTAACTTTGTCTTCTGTTTTTTTTTTTTTTTACAGAGATCAAAAAAATTCAGAAATATACAGGTAATCTTCTGTATTTTTTGCATTTAAATTAATCAATATAGCCTAACAAAATACAGTAGATAATTTGTCATGTCTCATGTCTCTGCAGTGGATGTCACTCTGGACCCTGACACAGCCAACCCGTGGTTGCAGCTTTCTCAGGACAGACGTCAGGTGAGACACCTGGGAGCATGGCAGGACCTCCCAGACCACCCTGAGCGCTTCGACACGGTGGTCATCGTCCTGGGCCGCGACACCTTCACCTCAGGGAGACATTACTGGGAAGTCCAGGTGGGGGACAAGGACGACTGGTATCTGGGAGTAGCCAGGTCCTCGGTCAACAGGAAGGGCAGGATCTCTGTGAGCACCACTCAAGGCTACTGGGCTCTGGCCATGAAGAAAGGCCAGGGGTACCGGGTGTCAACATCTCCCCCGATACTGCTCACCGTCGACCCCAAGCCCAGACGAGTTGGTGTATACGTGGACTACGAAGAGGGGCAGCTGTCTTTTTATGATGTGAAAGCTCGGACTCATATTTACACTTTCAAAGATCGATTCATGGGGAAGATTCTCCCATTTTTCTACCTGTACTGCTGCGACAAAGCCTCTGATACCATCGTGATCTGTCCTGTGAATGAGAAAAACCTGATCAAGCAAACCTAAGGACATATGTTTGACAGTTACAACAATTAAAGCCCTTGTGAAAAGTGAAAACAGACTGTATTTTATCAAAGGCTAACCTGCTCCTATGAAATCATGCGTTCTGTCTTTTATGTATATTTATTTCATATAAAATGACGGTCAACAATATGTTAATTGTACATGTGATTGTAAATGTACAGTATACTGTACGCCTTTTCATGGTTTGCTTTCTTGTTGGGAAGTTTAATACTGCGTGTTTAGTAAGAGGCTCCTGCTAGCAGCTTATTTGGTTTAGTTGGGAAAGACTGGATGCTCGCAGAAACAGCAAGTATTAGTGTAACACAATCCAAACTGAAATTCAGCAATGCTAATCTAGCTTGAGCTATAAATTGGTTAGCTTCTAGCATTTACAAGGGCGCATGACGTCTGTCCGACTACCCATTTCTCCGACCATACATTTCTTTATTTTTGCGTCCATTAGTCCGACCTCCCACTTCTCCGACTTAAGTAGCCCTAACCCTTAACCGTACCCTAAACAACCTTAACACTGTAGAATGGGTAGTCGGAAAAATGAGCCGTCGGACTTTTGGGCAGTCGGACTGACGTATGCTCCCCCATTTACAAAATAAAAACATTTATATTTTTATATGTATTAGACAAACATTATGTAACATGTTAATTGGTGGAATATAGAGTTAGGCTAATTTTGTGAGCCATTTCCTGTCCTTATGCTATGCTAAGATAAACAGCTGCTCATATTAGCTTCCTATCTACAGACATAAGAGTGATATGGTCTTCTCATAAACCCTTTCCTAAGAATGCGTATTTAATGAAATTAACTATCATTTTAAATGCATGCACATCAAAACATAAAAATTAAGGACAGTTTTCAAGTCAAGTTTCATAACTGCATGTTTGTTTTTAATTATGTGTGACTCCTATTTGCAAGCTGTAGGATAAATGTGTTTACGGTTTACAACAATAAATGTTCTCCCAAATATTCCAACATGTCACTATTTCCATCCTCATGAAATAAGAAGCCTTAAGTTTCATTTCAGCAAAATGATGGCATGTAGCCAACCCACCAACAGGAACTGCCCCAGCTTCTCAGGGCTCGGCTCTGCCATGGAAGACGTGAGCACTGAATTTCATTTTCAGTCCCTTAATTACGGCGTATGGTCCTGATGTTGAAAGACAGCTCAGGTTTCTGGAGTTTACACAATCACGGAAAGTCGGGTGAGTGTTTCCATCACCTTATTTTGCAGTTTTTCCTTTTACTTTGCTTTTAAAATACAGAATGTAACGCAAGATACAGATGTGCAAGCTGATTCACCTGACTATGACTCATTGGGCGGGTCACTATTAACATTGTAAACAACCTAAAAAATAGACTTGATTCCAAAGACGTAGAAAGGTAGAAATAAAAATGAATATAATCATTTATATTTTCTTCCACAGACATCCCACAATGTCATCAGTTAGTATCCTCGCCTCATTGCCAGAGGAACATTTCCAGTGTTCAATCTGTCTGAACGTCTTCAGCGACCCGGTCACTACACCCTGTGGTCACAACTTCTGTAAGACGTGTCTGAGCGAGCACTGGGACAGCAGCGAGATGTGTCACTGCCCAACATGTAATAAACGATTCCACATGAGGCCTGAGATCTCCACAAATTCAGTCATTGAAGAGATTTCGGTGCAAATAAAGAGAAGGAAAGTTGAGACGATGGAAAGCACCGATGCGCCGTGGCGAGTGAAGTGCGATGTGTGCACAGAGCCGAAGCTCAAGGCCCAGAAGTCTTGCCTGGTGTGTCTGACGTCGTACTGTGAAGCCCACCTGGAGCCTCACCACAGAGTTCCCTCCCTGATGAGACACAAACTGATGGAGCCGGTGGAGAACCTGGAGGAGAGGGTGTGCGAGAAGCACGAGAGGATCCTGGAGCTTTTCTGCCGAGATGAGCAGGTGTGCATCTGCCTGCTGTGCAATGAGACGGACCACAAAGACCATGACACGGTGACTGTGGAAGAAGAAGCAACTCGACAGAAAGTAAGACAGCTCATTTTAAAAAGGTCAACTTTGTATTGTTAAATACCCGATTAAGTAAACTGAACCAGAATTGTTTGGTCTGTTGCCGTGAAATTCTTCATCTTAGGTCAATATTGAGGCCAAAAATGAAAAGATCAAAACAATGATTGCCGAAAGAATGAACAAGATAAAGGAATTCACAGCTGCTTCTGAAGTGAGCAGAGTGAGTAATGCGGCAAATTTTGCACATTTTAAATTTTGCCCTTTTCTATAAATGATTGCTACTGATATAATTCATGATTACAGGAGAGAGCTGAGAAAGTGATTGTTGACAGTGAAGATCTCTTCAGTGTTCTAATGACTCAAGTACAAGACATACATACAAAACTGAAATCGAACATACAAAAAAAGCTCAGGAAGTCACAAGAGAAGGACGAAGCGGTGATTCAAGGGCTGCATGAGGAAATTGCAGATCTGCAGAGAAAACAATCAGAGGTGGAGGAGCTGTCGCAAAATGATGACCACCTTCAGCTTCTGCAGGTTAGACGACCACCCACCCACGAACCACAAACACCTCGTGTGAGTGATGCATTGTTTTCTGCATGTATTGTGTTCTCTTTGCATCTTTTTCTCATTAATTGGTCTGTCCTCTTCAAGAGCAAGAGATGCAAAGATGGTTCAAGGCAACTTTACCTTGAGCTAGGCAATTGGCTCCTCTGGGTTACTGTTAAGGATTGATGATGTTCATTTTCCTACTCTCGCTAAGACAGTGACAGTGTGTCAAGATTATAAGAAAGAGTCAGTTTGGGCGCCAGTGCTTGGGTTTAAATCCTAAATATAACCTCATGCTACTCAAGATCATGTGTTTGTGAATCATTTCAGACTTTGAAGGCCATAGACACTGTAGCAGAAGCCAAGGACTGGTCAAAGATCAGGGTTTACCCAGACATGTGTGTGCAGACGGTGAGGAGAGCCATGTCTCATCTTGTGGACACTTTAAAAGCAGAACTCAGGACTGTGACAAACACTGGTAAATAGCTGCTGCATTTGGTGCATTCATGAGAATGTGTCTGTAATTGTGAATAACTGTGTTCACTTCTTCTTGCAGAACTGACCACGATGAGGAAATACAAAGGTGAGATCATACTGTACCTATGTACATTTATTTTACATTTCTTTAAAATTCCAATATTATACCTCAGGAAGATTGTTGTAATCCAACCCTACTTTTTCAGCATCATTCACATTTGATCAAACCACTGCTGGCTGTGGTCTGAGGGTGAATCAGCTTGATTATTTGAGGCACTACAAAAATACAAGTCCATCATTATCTGACTATATGAAGTTCGACTTTCCCATGATTTTGGGGACAAAGGGCTTCACCTCAGGACGACACTACTGGGAAGTTCGAGTGGGCCTGAAAAGTAACTGGGATGTTGGTGTTGCCAAGGAAACAGTGGACAGAACAGGGAGGGTGGCTCTGAAAAAAGAAAATGGATTTTTTGCCATTAAAAAGAGGGGTCTTGATTATGTAGTTCACGCTACACCCATCAAGACCCTCCACCCGTGTCCTATGCCAAGAAATGTGGGAGTTTTTTTGGACTATGAGGGAGGCAGAGTGTCTTTCTATGATGTTGATGAGAAGCTGCACATTTACTCTTTCACTGGAGAGTCTTTCACAGGGAAACTGTTCCCTTACTTCTATCTATACAGCTGGGCAAAGAAGTCCGATGCCTTGGTTATACTTTAACTTCTATATTCCCTCGTGCTCCCTTGAGAAGCAAAGGAATAACCCAACAGTACAGAATTGTCGTTCGGACAAAACTCACAATTTCAGTGAGGTCCCCTTGAAATCTACTGAAAGCTAATATTTGATAACATCAAATAATATTGTTAAATGATGTGATCTGTGCAGCATAGATCATTTTGGGATGTAAAGTTTATTAGGCTATGTAGTGCAGCCTTATTTCAATCATAGTACCATGTTAGCACAGCTCAGCAGCATCTTTGGTTTTGCAACTTGGGTCTACCTTTTTGGCGGCGCTAAAAGGCTAGTCATTAAATGGATAAATAAAGGCTTAAAACAGAAAAATTCACTTTATATGCACACTATTAAACAGTTTCATATTGAATCTGCTCTGTCAGACGAATGTAATACTACTGAAGAATTCCCCTGCTCTTTGTAACATAAGGCAGTTTACATGTAGGTGTTAGCAGCATAATGTTTTTCCATTACGTTCATATCAAACACCAGCAGTCAAATAGCCAAGACATACAGTATAACACAGTAGAGTGCTAGTGCTCCTTTTGAATTAATACACACAAAGTAATGTTGGAAGTAAAGCTCAGTATAGCCTAGGCCTACTGCAGTTAGCTGTTAGCCAGATGAGCTTACAGATGGAGCCTGTTCCTCAAAACAGGAAAAATACACTTTCAAATCTCTTCTTATAATCATGGTCTTTTGGTTTTGTGAATGATTAAAAACCCAACATGCACACTTGTACACATATGCATGACTTTCTTTGCTGGTTGGTTTGCTCCTGAATATACATTTGTTTACACTGCTGTCATCACGATACCACAAATTGATTTTATCTTAATGTTTCGATTAAGGTTTTCCCCGCCAGTGTTGCCGTATGTGCCTGCTCTTTGTGCAAACTGTTGGGTCTCTGTAAATATTATGAAGAGACGGTCTCTATTTGTAAAGTGTCTTAAGATGACTTCTGTTGGGACTCGGCTATATAAATAAAGCTGACATTACTTGACTTTGCACTGGTCGCGTGATAAACATATTGAGTGCTTTTGTTGCCTTCTTTGGAGATTCCCCTGAACTCTTGCCCCATCTCTTGCTTTATCAGTTGTAAGTTTATGAGCAAGCAGGAAATTACACAGTACAGCAGGGCTGCTCTCATTCCCAGCAGAGAGAGGCGTGTCTACTCCTACTCCAAACGACAGAGAGGAGTGTAACTCAACAGTGTCAGAGCCTCAGGAAACACGGGCAGGTAAGAAAGGTATGTTTGTTTTTCTGTTTTAATTCTAATTGCTTAGGATTTATAAAGTGCTTTCTACTCCATTTGATCTTTGAGAAATAGTTTACTTTGCGCTGACTTAGATTTATTAGAGTTTGTTGACATCATTAATGTAGCTTACGAAGGAGAAAGAGAGTTTATTTTAGCCAATCAGGATGTTTAAAGACTGACATGCCAAAACAGCTTCCCAACTCGAAACACTGTATAATTTTACGAGATACTTTTGTTGTAAGTGCAACAAAAGTAGTCAGTACAGTAGGCCATCTTGAATTAATCATTAACCATAATCACAAAGAAGAGCTCAACTCTGATTGGCAGGAGGATGATTTTGAAAATGACAACTCATCTGAATGAACACCATGTACCGTGATGCTCATAGATGGAAGTTAGTCATTCCAGGTGTACAGGTCACAGGAGGAAGATGTTATCTTTTTCATATGATAATCATTTTTGTGAACTGTTGGTACGTTGTGTAACATAATGATTGCAAATCTTTGTTCTGAAGAAAGTATGATGCTATCAACACTCAAAAGCAGTCTCGCCACTCACCTGACTCAGTCAGCAATGTCATTGGCGTAAAACAACATACCATTGCTCTTAACCATATAATTAACAAGACTCCTATTGCCACATACAGTAGGCTATTATGTAAGTGTTGATGCCATGTACCTGCATTACTTTGTGTACATTTTTTTCCCCATTCAGCCAATATATTATAAATGAACAACAAAGGTCTTGTATGATGACCCATGGTAGATAACAGCTGTGAAAGCAATTTTGCCTTCATCCCTGACTCCATTACTATTAAGGTTAATGAGAGGCTTGGGCTCAATTGGTAAGGACTTATTTGTACCCCCGTAACATTATTAACTATTAACTAGATGTGATAATCTTGTGTTGATAACCACACAGCTCGTCGTTGATGGTCCCCGTTTACTTGCCTAATGTATTAACCATAATAAGCAGATTTAAGCTGCCCTGGAGTGAAACTGAAAGTTCACTATGTCCTGGTCCACGTTGATGCCAGAGGCTACTGCAAGGACTTGTAACAACAAAACACACGCATCACTCATCCGGTTCCCGTAACACTTGATGAAAATGAACTGTTCCAACTCTTAAAACAGCTGACGTAAGACTTTGTTTTCCCTGCAGATTTACTGGATCCAGCTCACGTCACAGTATATCCGCCACGTGACGTTCATGTGCGTGTGTGCACATGCCAAGACAGATGTTTTGTTTTGACCTAATGTCAGAGGCTCCTAAGTGCTGCATCTGTCTGGCTGAGTTCTCCAACCCTGCCTCCCTCCCCTGTGGACACTGCTTCTGCCTGGGCTGCATAGGGGAATACTGGAGGATCCATCGGGCCTGTCAGTGCCCCCTCTGCAAGACCATCTACCCCACTAGGCCACAGCTCAAAATCGACCAAACCACCCATGCTGAGGACACAACTGGGCCTTTGAGAGCTGGGGAAGTTCCCTGTGACTTCTGTCCCACCAAATGCAGAGCAGTCAAGTCCTGCCTGGTGTGCCTGGCCTCTTATTGTGAGACTCATCTGGAGCCACATTACCAGAGTGAAGAGCTTGGGCGCCATCTTCTGATCAATGTGGTGAAGAACCTGGAGGACTCTGTGTGTAGGGTGCATGGGAAGCAACTAAACAGGTTCTGCAGGAGTGACCAAACATGCATTTGTTCTCTGTGTGCTCAGGCAGAGCACAGAGGCCATCACACTATTCCTATTCACAAAGAAGCTGCAAAGAAGAAGGTAAAGTCCTATATAAAAAGCACCATGTTATATGTTGTGTAGTAAAACATGAAAGAGAAAGACTTTCTCAGCCCAAACTTTGGACACCGACTAGAGAGTTAATTAGCATAACTTACTTTTGAGAAAAGAAATTACATGGCATGTCTCTTTCAAATTAAAAGATGATTCGCAAGACTGGCAGCACACTTTTGTAACTCAAAGCTTTATGTGTTTTCAGGTCAGTTTGCTTACTTTATTTTGCCCATTTTTTCCACTCAGCTTGTACATGTTAATGGTTCTGAGAGCTCTTGGGAAATTTCTCATCATGGTGTAAACATCTTTAGTACTGTATGAGAGTAAGCAACAATGTTTATACAACATCTGGTCTAAATCAATCGTAAAGAAACAAGAGCAAAATCCGCTGCCATGACATTATTATTTCAAACATTTATTTTAACAGTGAAGCACAAAGACTTTTCCCCAAAAACAAAAGTGATCTTTGAAGAGGAAACAGACAATAATTGGCTCTAATAAAAAGCTCCCTGTATTGAACGTCTCAAAATGACATAAATTAAGGTCTGTTTTGCATCAGATGTCAGAAAGACCAAGACTGAACTGATATCAATCACAAGGGTGTAGTCAGGATTACAAATACATCCCAGACCCAGCACTGAGAGAAGAACACAACACTGACATGAGCATTAGTGTCATTTTAGACAAATTACACTGTGTCTGCAGCTTGTCACATGTCACTGATGCTCAGTTTTTCCCGCAGGTTAGGCTGAGACGGAGAAGCATGAAACTTCAGCAAGCGATTCAAGAGAGGCTGAGTAAGGTGGAGGGAATCCAGCTCTCTGCGGAGCACTGTGGAGAAAATCCAAAGGAGGCACGGGTGCAGAATAAAGAGACGATCAAACGGCTTGAGGAAGAAATCTCAGAGCTGCAGAGGAAGAACTCGGAGATGCAGCAGCTCGTACAGACCGACGACCACCTCCACTTCCTGCAGGTCTGCACCAAGGTCACGAGTCAACATCAGTAAACACATGAATCAGCTGTTTACATTTTTGTGACATTTTAACTCTGGTCATCAACCACTGGGCCTCTAATTCAGGCTTTGAGCCGTTTACGCAGACATTTCTGCACACTGCTACCTCTGCATAAACAGTGTTGATTCACTGCTGAGAACACAGGAACAAAGATTATTTGTCTTTTTTTTTACTTTCTATTCTTCTGGGTTGGGTGATGTGTTTGCTTTAAAGGGTTAGTTTCACATTTTGTAAGATACACATACAGGGGAGGATTAACTGAGTTAATCAATACCACTTATGATACAGCAGGCAGCCTTTTTGCTTTGCTCACTCACTAACACCTGGAAATTTTACTTATCACATTATTTTTCATTTGATTTGTACAAACTGGAGTGTATGTGGGGATAATGTGTCGGCCCGTTTCTTGGCACGGAGCAGTTCCCAGACAAACCAAACCAAGATTACTTCTCATTGCAAAGACATTGCCCTTAACCATTAATTTAGACAGAGCTATACCAGCTGTTTCCAATGGTCTCTCCACTCTTGCTAAGCTAAGATAACTGTAGACTCGTATTAAAACAGATAACCTTGGTGCTGATCTTTAATCTTTGGTAGAGAGCAATGACATGTATGTCTCAAAATGTCAAACTTTTGCTTTAACAGGTTAATTTGAATGTATTTCCTCTTAAATTGTATTTAGAATAGTTTTTTTTCTATTTAAAACAGTCCTCATGTGCAAATAAAATATGAATGACGATGTTAGTTTCAGAGAATTGAACTAAAAGAAGAAAAAAAAAAGCCAGTTCACTAAATTCAAAACCTCATCTGGAGCCAGATTATAGCCAAATGCTCACTGAAAATATTTTGTATGAATGTAATTTATGCATGGGTGGATAATGTAATTTATTTTAAGAACAGTGTTTGTACATGCAGTTCAGAATTTCACTGTTCCAATGTTTTTTTAACGTCAAACACTGTATTTGTACAATAAAGTGCATTGTTGAAAATAAGTGACACAAATCAGTGCTTTCATATTGCGTAGGAGTCAATGCTTTTGACTCAGAAACTGACAGTGAAACTCACGGTAAAGGTTTCACTCTTGGTCTAGCATCAGTCAAATTTGGGAAACAGACAGTGTTGTACACATGAATCTGAAAACCTTTAAGGAGGTACATTATTTCATCTGTGCCAACTTCCTCAACATGCAACATGCCCTGCAGGGGACAAACATACACACGGAGTCATAGCTTGTTTGCATGCCTCTTTGAATAAAGCAAATGAACGACTGGGCTGTTGAACAGAAATGAAACCTAACAGAGGGAGGAGGTCCCGAAGGAAGGAACCACACACTTGCACAATCATGCACACACCACACGGGAGTAAGGCAAGAGGAACAGTTCAACAGACAGAAGCCTGGGAGTTAAGGAGCATCTAAATAGCTAAAAGGTAACAATATATTCTTCATCTATATTTCCTATAATATTATATCAGCTATGCAGATTTTAAATAGGAATTATGGATGATTATTTTTTACTTCAGGTGACTGTGACTTTATAGTGTAAGGCACTTCTCTATTCACTGTCCTGCATGATCACCTGTTGTGTGTTCAGAGGTCTGTTTACCTCACACTGCCATTCGTTTCTTGGGTGTCGACACTTTCGTAGGTTGCTGCCATTTTTAATTTAACACATACAAACACACAAGGCTGTCGCATTTGGCAGGTGTGTTACCTGTAGTAACTACAATAGTACCAGAGTGTAATTCTATTAGTGTTTCCTTGTTGAAATATGCCTTGTCATTTTGGCTTTAAAAGTGTGTCCAGATGAATGAATGAATTAAAAGATGAATTATGTTTGCGTAATGTAACGTGTATATTTTATTAACCTTTATAACCCAACCTTTGTCCTGTTAATTCAGTGTCTGTTGTAAGCTGCCAGTTACAGCTAGGGGTGTCTTATGGGGTGCTTGATGCTGACATTGTACTAGAGGTTAAATTGCACATGAATACTGGGATGATGACACAGTTCTGGGTGAAATAGGGGTTCATCATCATCAACTATAATATTTTGTGCTCTTCATGGGGCAGCAGAAAACAGAGAAGCCATTTCTACTTTTGAATTTTACCCTGTCTAGTAACTAACTAATTAGGGGAGGCAGTGGCTCAGGTGGCAGAGCGGGTCGTCCAATGATCAGAGGGTTGGCGGTTTAAATTCAGCTCTGTCCCAGTCGCTGTTGTAGTGTCCTTGGGCAAGACACCTTACCCACCTTGCCCCATGTGAATGTGTATGAATGTTTGGTGGTGGTCGGAGGGGCCGTTTGGCGCAAAATGGTAGCCACGCTTCATTCCACCACTGGTGAGGAGGTGGTATGAATGAATAATGGTTTCTGTAAAGTACTTTGGGTGCCATGAAAAGTGCTATATAAATCCAAGCCATTATTATTATTATTATAGGGGTTTACTCTCAGAGCTACAACAGACGCTCTAGTTACCCCCCCGTTGAGTTCTGTGGTAAATAGGGAAACTTAAAGGTCTAGTATAATATAAAGGCAGATGTACAGTAAATGAAACCAAAAGCTGCTTTATAAAGTATAAAAGTGTCAGCCTTGGTCCACAGAGAAATGCACACAGCCCGTATACAGGAAATGAGCCCTTAAATGAGCTGCCAGGAATTCTCTCACGACAAAGCAATCTAGTCTTTCAGGATTTGGTTCCTCTAGTATTTATATTGTTTTATACCATAGTTCGGGTGAATTCTCAATTCTGATTGGTGTCTGTTAAAAAATGATAATGGAAGCCCACAAATTTCTGGCTGACTCAACCGCTAGTTCATAACCATGACAAAAGAGACTCAGAATATATCTTATTTCACTGTTTATTTACCATAATGGCAAGAGAGTAATGAAACGTTAAGTTGTCATCTCACTTCCATCCACTGATCAACTGCTGTGGCAGAGTTGCTACTCCGTGGACACAGCAGGGTTCCTTGGCAATGCCTGCGGACGAGCGATATTAGCCCACTCAGCTATGGCTTGTAAATAAAACCCCTCACACACATTAAAGTATAAATACTTGATTAAATTTGAACCGCGGTGTGAAGAAATTAGACAATCCTTTTAATGTGTGAATTAATACACAACGAGTTCAACCATAGTCAATTTAATACACTCAAAAGTATGTAACTGGTTTGCGATGGTGCGTACCTTACTGATTATAATGTTAACAAATTGTTCCAAAATTGTCAATGGTGAACTTCTATGAAATGTTGGAAGTGGGAGGACTGAGACCTAACTGCTGTATCATATTTATACCTCACGGTCACTTTCTTGAAACAGATATGGCCTCTGCTGCAGCATCATCCAGTGAGACCTGCTCAATGGAGAAGCATCTAACCTGCACCATCTGCATGGATGCATTTGAGGAACCTGTCACTACAGACTGTGGCCATTCCTTCTGCAAGAAATGTCTTAACTGCAGCTTTGATTACAATGACAGGATGTGTCCCCTTTGCAAAAAGCCTCAAAACAGAATCCCACAGGTGAACATCGTCCTGAGGGACATTGTCCAACAGCAAAAGCCCAAAAAGACTGAAGCGGAAAATAATGAATTATACACTGGAAAGGATGGCGAAGTTGCCTGTGACATTTGCATGGAGAAGAAGCTGAAGGCCGTGAAGTCCTGCCTCGTATGTCTTGCCTCGTATTGTTCGACCCATCTGGAGAATCATTCTTCAACCAAAAGGCTGAAGGGTCACAAGTTGGTGGCACCTGTGAAGGACTTGGATGAAAGGGCCTGTCTGAAGCATGGACGCCCCTTAGAGCTGTACAACAGGAAGCAGCACATATGCATTTGTGTTCGCTGTATGGAAGAAGGATCAGAGGAGGTCGTCTCTACTGAGGATGAATGGGAGAAGAAGAAGGTAAATAAACATTATGGAAAGCCATCAATTTAACCCAAATCCTAAAAGGTAGTGCTTACTTGAAGCTTTTGTTGACACATTTACAATGTTTATGACTTGCTTTATTCTTTGTTTACCACAGGTTAAACTTGACAACGCCAAGACAGGATTGGAAGCAAAAATTCAGAAGAGAGAAGAACAATTGGATGAGGTTAAGACAGCTCTAAAACACTGCAAGGTGAGCAGACAACCATTACTGATGCTCATATCACCTGGAGTGAAGAGCCAAATCAGACCAGGTTGTCAAAACTGGTAGAACAACTTTCTGCTTTTGCACACATTATGCCAGTTGAATACAGGAACTGTAAAGTAATTACAGTTATGCCAACATGACAATACATGCAAGTCCCTTGAAGTTACAGAATCACCACTGGGAGGATTGGTATAGTTCATCAAAACCAAACACCCCCCAGAATCATTCAATAAATTCAGTCAAATTGTTCTCATTTTGTAGAAGTAGGATTTGTTCTTGATGCCATGTTGTATGGCATCTGTGCATCTGTTGTTGAGACAAAACAGGAGGTTCAAATGTCAAATAGATAATGCTTGATTTTCTCCCATTTTCAGGACCAGCTGGAGAGCGAGTGGTGGGACATTGAGGCTGTGTTCACGGCTGTGGTTACGATCGTGGAGAAAGCCCAGGCAAGAGCTCTTCAACCACTAAAGGACAGGAGGCAGGTTTTGGAGAAAGAGGCAGATGACCTTAAGAAGGATTTGGAAGCAGAGATCAGTCGTTTCAAGACGACTATCTCTGAGCTGGATCGTATATCTGCTCTTGAAGATCACATCCTTTTCCTACAAGTGAGACAAAGTTATATTGGATTGTCTACTTAAATTCTGTTAGGTAGTGCTGACTGTTGGTTGATCTATTTGTCTCTCTTTCTTCAGAGTTACCCATCTCTCCAAGACCTGGGTGACATCAAAGACTGGGCAGAGATAGAGCTGGACACATCACTGTCTTTTGGGACAATGAGAAAGATCACAACACTAATGTTGGAACAAATTCAACAGGAGCTGGAGAAACTAACATCCATTGGTAACTGCTAAACTATTTGTGGAAAAGTTGAAAACTGAGATGTTGACATTACTGATCTAAAACTATGTATTCACTTCACAGAACTTAAGAGAGTTCCAAAGTTTACAGGTGAGCAATTTCTTTCTCATAATACCTTGGGGAACATACACTTTGCTGTTGGGATCATATAGTTACTTTGAGTTTGTGCTTCACAGTGGACGTAGAGCTGGATCCAACCACTGCACACCAACGCCTTGTTGTTTCCAAAGATGGGAAGGAGGTAAAGGATGGAGGGGAGAATCAGGAAGTCAAAGACACACCTGAGAGATTTGACACGTTTGGCAGCATCCTAGGGCTCAACAGCTTGACCTCAGGGAGGTCGTACTGGGAGGTGGACGTCAGCAACAAGACCGGGTGGGACCTTGGAGTGGCCAGAAGTGACGCAAACCGCAAGGGGAAACTGTCCCTGGACCCAGAGAACGGTTACTGGGTGACCGTGCATTTTGAAGGCGACAAGTACGCGGCTCTGTCAGCGAAACCGGTTCTTCTCTGTCCGGACGAGAAGCCTCAGAAGGTGGGAGTGTTTGTGGATTACGAGGAGGGTCTCGTCTCCTTCTACAATCTGACGGCTCAGTCTCACATCTACTCCTTTACTGAGAGTCTCTTTAAGGTTGAGCTGCTCCCATATTTCAGTCCACATGACAAACAAGATGATAAAAATGGTGATCCGTTGATTATTTCTGCTGTGAAACAATCTGAGCAGCTCATGGATGAGTCATGAGTGTGCAATTAAAATGCAAAAGGATGAATGATGAATGAATTGTTAAAACGATGATGATTAAATGTAATCAATTATGCACTACTTTGTTTGTGTAGACCATGTTTCTGGTAAATTAATTTGCATTTAAGAAAGTTTATTTTTTATTTTTTATTTTTTTTTTAAACTGCTGGTGCTAAGGAAAAACTTTGAGTCAGTCCTGAAAAGGAAGAATGTAATCACATTAATATATATTTG
This sequence comes from Trachurus trachurus, assembly GCF_905171665.1. Lineage (NCBI taxonomy): Eukaryota > Metazoa > Chordata > Actinopteri > Carangiformes > Carangidae > Trachurus > Trachurus trachurus. The sequence goes on along the minus strand of NC_139909.1, from coordinate 14,333,481 downwards.
TATTTAGTGATTTGGTGGTGTGTTGTCATTCCAATGCGCATTTTGTATGTTTTTTAATCTCAAAATCAAAATAAATAATTTATATTTGCAAATAATATCCATCTCTGCCTCTACTTATCTAATTCACCACTAACAAAATAATATTTCTAGAGGTGTATCAGTAGGGAGGTACACAGCTTTATTAAGATATTTTTGACAGACTATGTCTTATATGTAAAAAAAAAAAAAAAAAAAAAAAAGTAGTGTTTTTACAGTATGTACTCAAATGCAACTCCAGGCTTGAATAATAATTCACCCATGACAGTGTACCATGACCGGAGAAGCGTGTCAGTATAGGAGTATTTCACCACCTTTTGTTATAGAGACCGGATTCATTTCAGACAGATGTAGGCGTTTGGCGGTTTTTTTTTTTTTTTTGATACATTTTTTTGTATCCCTTTTTGGCGGGAAACGAAACTGAAAGTAAACAAGCAGTACAAATGCAGCGCGGGAGAACCGTTAGTGCCAGAGAGGTAACAACTCAACAGAGAGGAGGACCACCACCTGGTAGGTAACACATCAATACGTTTTATTGTCCGTTCAATACAAATGATGAAAGGGAGTAAAGCCCGCTGATGCCTTTTAAGTTTTAGTTAGTTTTTTTTTTTTTTCATTAATATTTGCTTTTGTTTAAGTCCGATGAAGTGTGTAAAATAGGTATTTTTGGGTGGGGCAGAGTTGCACGAGTAGTTGCATAAAAAAAAGAAGTAATTTTTCATCCAAAAAAATTATTCTCTTGAAAGTCTGTCCTTTAAGCAGTGAACCAATTTGGCACCAGTTTTTGGTAGAGGGATGGAGTATGAGAAAATGTGATAAGTAGGTGGATACAAGAATTTCAGATGTCCTTTTAGGGTTCTTTTGTAAGAGCTAAGATTGTTTAACCTCGACTTAAGTGTTTCAACTGAGAACACATTTGTCTTTCCCCTAAATTTAACTAGTTAACAGGAAAATTATTTTCTTAAATACTAACTTTTTAGACAAATAACATTTCAGCCTATGTTCATGTAAGCAAGTTCTCTAATAGACTTAAAGGGAAGTGATACATTCATTATAAAAAATATACAGTAGAGGAAAGAAGAAAAATTGTCACTTTCACAACCTGGAGTGCTGCAGCTGCTGCACTCCGACATATCACTGAAATGCATATCTTTATGAATCACTGACATATTTTTGTGTCAATATAGAAACAGTAGTCATCTTGTGTAATTAGACAATCACAAAAATAACTTTGCGTGCTATTTTTAGCATGCTTTATCCTGTACCTGTGGCAACAGTGGCCTAAATTGCATAGTATCTTTAATTTGTTATGAACTGAACATTTTAGACAAATATTACAAAGGAAAATTCCTTTGGGCAGTCATAACCTGCTCCATCTGCATGGATATATTTCAGGATCCTGTCACTACAACTTGTGGCCACTCCTTCTGTAAGGGATGTCTCGACCTCAGCTATGAGTTCACTGAAAAGGTTTGTCCCATGTGCAATACGCCTCTAAGAAGAGTCCCACGTGTGAACATCGTCCTGAGAGACACTGTCCAACAGCGAAAGGTGGAAAAGATTAAACTGGAAGATAGATAGAAATATAGCCATGGCTGATGACTTTTACACAGAACATAAGAGGAGGTACCATAAGCAGGTGTCTGTAGAGAGGTACGTGTATGACTGGTCCTGTCATTATACTTGCTTGCTGGAAGAAAATCCGGAGGTTGTCCGTGAAGACATACAGGAGAAGAAGGTAAATTGACTTATGAAAGGCTGTGATTCAAGTCTGGACAATACTGAATATTTACTTTAACCTGTTACATGCTGAACAAATGTATATTGTTACAAAACACAGAACTACACAAATGAAAAGATTGTTGCCACAAACAAAACGTATTGAAATTGTCACAAGTAAAACACGATGAGGCTAAATCAGTTGAAGTGGAATGAGACAGCAATTAGATTTAAAAGAAGAGTCGGTGCACTCGGAACTAACATTGTTTTTTGTTTTCAGAGTCTCCATGTTTGTCAGATTTGCGGTTGGTCCAAAGTGACGACTTATCGAGGCTTGAGAATTCACCAGGGGAAGAAGGGATGCACTCCCAAGGGAATGAAGATCCCAAAAACAGAGCGTGGCAACCCACAAAAACTTTGGGAGATGGAAGTGAAAGTGGAGACCAGACGTCAGTCAACAAGGAAACTGTATTACGAGGAGGAGGTACGAGTTTTTGCAAACTATTTATGCAGTCATTCATGATGCCCAGAGGGCGAATCCTGATGATCAAGCTAAACATGATGCATTTGTTTAGCATTTCAAAGTAATTGTGCATTTACTGTAGCTCAAAGCTGATTTGTTACTTCATTCATCTAGAGGTACACTTCCACAGGTACAACAGATTCACAAAAAGTTAAAATTCTGCCTTCAAAGTGACACATGATGAAAAGTAACATCCACCTGGGTTTGATATCTTTCAGGTGAGCAGATCGGTCAGGGAGCCTCCGATGGCTCAACCATCGGCGGTCCGCCCTAAAGAGAGAAAAGAGAGAAGGGAGAGAAGAGATCCAGTACCACAGGTACTTAACCGTTTGCTTTAGACTGTATATTATGAATGTCATTTCTTGCGTAAAGTATTTTAGTGACATTGGCGTCCTTATTAGATTTCAGAGAGAAGCTACAGAGGAATGATAGAATATCAAAGAGAAACAGAAACCACAATCAGGAAGGAAGCCAAATCACGTATGTACAGAGGAATTCAGGTTTATTATGACGTTATTGAGAATCTGTTAAATTTAAAACCACCACGGTTAAAAATGCCAATGTGCTGACCACCTCCTCCTCCTGTAGGAAGAGCCACAACGTTTTACCCAGGAGCCACAAACCCACAGCCAGTGTATCAGCGGCCGGATGTCTCCACTGGCGTGCAGGTGAAGCAGATTTAATGGAAATATCTCATCATGAACCAAAACAAATGAGGTCCTTACAAGACATGAAGAAATGAGATGAGCATATTAAAAACTATTTGTGTTGGGACGTGTCGGACACATCCAATAATATCTGATCTCCAACTTTCCCCCTCAATGTGATAGAATTTGCCAAAAGCACCAAGTAGGATGGACAGTCTAAACTCTGCAGTTGCCACAACAAACAACAGATACAATTCAGGTATGAACATCATAATTCATCCAAAACAACGTCTTGACTGAAAATAACAACCTCAGAAAGAATAAAAATGCTAAAGCTGGCACTGACTGGATCCTTTCACTACAGCTTTTGCTGCTTCCCAGCGCTATTCCCTAAGATCCACAAAATCAAACCCAGCCTATCAGCAGCAGCAGGACTTCTCCACACTTCCACGGGTAGAACAGATTCACAAATAGTTAAAATTCTGCCTTCAAAGTGACACATGATGAAAAGTAACATCCACCTGGCTTTGCTATCTTTCAGGTGAGCAGATTGGTCAGGGAGCCTCCGATGGCTCAACCACCGGCGGTCCGCCCTAAAGAGAGAAGAGATCCAGCATTATCACAGGTACTTAAAGGGATAGTTCACCCTAGAATGATATTTCGCTCATTATCTACTCACCCTCATGTTGACTAAGGGCTGGAAGAATTGTCAGAGTCCACCGTCCCTTCTCTGAGTTACAGGGGGTCTTGGCGTAGCAGTGCATTTCAATGCAACGGTTGCAAAGGGACACCAGAGCTCTTCGTAAAAAAACACACACAAAAAAACATCCAAATACCTCCATGATGCTCGTATGTAATGTCCGTCTTGTGCTGAAGCCCCAAATTGCGTAATTGTCCCGAAAAAAATTAAATAAGTCTATATTTTAAGCATGTTTGTAGCATTAGCTCCTAGTGTCTGTTGTCCGGTCTTCCGCTGCCAGCGCGCATGCGCAAGGTTCGCACTGAGACCGACTCGAGTCTCAGTCGGTCTCAGTATCAGTGCGAACCACAGAGAAGGGACGGTGGACTCTGGAAATTCTTCCAGCCCTTAGTCAACATGAGGGTGAGTAGATAATGAGCGAAATATCATTCTAGGGTGAACTATCCCTTTAACTGTTTGCTTTAGACTGTATATTACAATGTGATTTTCTTGCTAAGTATTTTAGTGACATTGACATCCCTATTAGATTTCAGACAGAAGCAACAGAGCAATGATAGAAAATCAAAGAGCAACAGAAACCAGAATCACAAAGGAACCCAAATCACGTATGTACAGAGGAATTCAGGTTTATTATGACATTATTGAGAATATGTTAAATTTAAAACCACTATGGTTAAAAATGCCAATATGCTGACCACCTCCTCACTTAGGAAGAGCCACAATGTCAGGACCACCACCTCCTGTAGGAAGAGCCACAATGTTTTACCCAGGAGCCACAAACCAACAGCCAGTGTATCAGCTGCCGGATTTCTCCACTGGTGTGCAGGTGAAGCAGATTTAATGGAAATCTCTCATCATGAACCTAAACAAATGAGGTCCTTACAAGACATGGAGTCTTGCTACGTGAATCTGTTTTCTTTATTGGATTATTTATCTCTCATGCTGTATCCTCATATCATCAACCTCAGGTCAATGGATTGACCAGGGGGTCGCCACCAACTCCACCTTCAGCAACAGCAATGCAGCCAACGGAGAAAGACAGGAATGATAAGGTGATAAATATACTCTTAGGTTTAAATTTGCATTTGCTCAGTAGGGCATTGTGTGATGTAAAAGAGAAATTAAATAAGCATATTAAAAACTGTTTATGTGCATTGTTATGTAGGGACACATCTTATGCTTTTCAGCACTTAAATCCTGTATTCCACAGGGTCTAAGGGCAGAGGATGTTGTTATGATGCTATGTAAAGCCCTTTGAGACAAACTGTTTGTAAGAATGGGCTATACAAATGAAATTGCATTGCCTTGCCTTGTGTTAACATAACTTTTCATGTGTGTGTGTATGCCGTGTTCAAGGCGAGACAAGAGACACTGAAACTTGAATTACAGCAGAAAATTCAAATGAGAAAAGAAAAAATGAGCAGACCAGCAGAAGAGAGACCCTGCAAGGTACAAAAAAATGTGATTGTTCTTTCCTGGGAATTCTGTTTTCTGTAAACCCTAACCCTAAAAAAATCAATCAATACATTTGGCAACAAGAAAGTTGATTTGTGAAATTTAAACTAGAATTGTCAAAAGTGGAACAGTTCAAATATTGGAAGTCCTTCTTTCTTTCTCTGACAGAACATACCAGATCCAACCAGTACCAGGAGCAAAACTAACTCTGCAGCAGCAGCAGAAGAAAAAGCCACAACACAACAAGATCGCATTGTTGAGGGAATCACTCGCACCTCAGCCCGTCTGCTTACAAAGGTCAGTGCTCTAGTGAAGGAAACGACAAGCAGATTCAATCAAGAACACTCAAGAAGACAGTTTCTTAGGCCAAGAATGTAAAAATCACCAGAAGTACCAAATGATATTTCTTAATCAGATTACATACTGAAATCAAAAAAATGCACATTTGTTCTTAAAAGCCAATAATCACTTCACTTGAAACTTTAAAAACCTGTCTCTCTCTCTCTGACAGTCTGTGCCCAAATCAACAAGTACTGACCAAGAAAACACAACAACAGCAGCAGTAGCGGCAGATCCCAGTGTAGAAGGAAGCTCTTGCACTTCATCTCATCCGATAACAAAGGTCGGTGCTCTCTGAGCAGGACAACACACAAACACACAACTGAACCCTGATTGAACCCTGCCCAGTTAGCATGCTAATCAGCTAGCTCTGACCAAACTTCTATCACTTATACATAGAAGAAAAGTAGTGATAGAAGTGGAGTAAACATCTGTGTTTGTGCGTTTAGCATCAAACTTCATTATCATACATGTTTCTTCAAGACTGTTACGTAAACAGCTGCTTATGCTAACATTAGCTAACAGGAAAACATATTTAGTTCCTTTAAAAGAAGGCTTTAAATCCACCCATAAAACAAAGGCAGCATTCTTTATTGGATTAAATGTCTCATGTTTCAGGCGAAGCGGTTTTCAGCCACCACAGTTCAGCAAACAGCCGCCCAACTAAAGAAACAAGACAGGGAGCATCAGAAACCATCACAGGTACACTGCTAATGCATCTGTTGTATAGTGTATCAATGGTAATGTCCAAGAGGCTGAAATATCTAACCAACCACGGATGTGTGTTGCCATTAAATCTTACATAAACATTCATAGACCCTAGAGAATTAATCCTACTGACACTGAATCTCCAGAAGCTGTTTGATATGAATGTAAATGGATCTCTTTGAGGATTAGACCGACAGCGATTTGATCTCTCTCTACTAGACTGGGCCCAACTCAACAAGTACTGACCAAACAAATACAACAAAAGCCACAACAAAAGAAGATCCCAAACCATGTATGTAGTGACACGGGCTACTGGACACAGGAAATTGCTCAATATTGAGGAAAATCAATCACTCACGGTCTTTTCTTTACAGATTGTGAAACTGCTGAGCCAGATTTCTCCACAGGCATGAAGGTACCGTCCACTCTTTGACATACTTAGAAAATGTTGTATTGAAAACTTTTCATCATAAGCATCCGGATCCATGTGGTTTACTTGAAGCCCACTTGTTAACATTAACCACACAGTTTAAAGGCTGGTTTCTTTGTTTATAGTTTAGCAAATGTTTGGGTCGTATCTGTCTGGTACAAGAAACTAAACCCAAAATGCAGACAGAAAGAAAACCAACCTTAAACAAAACCAAACCGGAGACACAGGGGGGCAAAGGACACAAGGGATGTAATCAAACACAGGTGTAAGACACAAGGGTGGGGCAGGCAATCCACAAGGAGGGAAAGAGAACAAATACAGGAAGCAAATCGACCTTGAGCTACACATGGAACTTCAAAATAAAACAGGAAATACGCAAATATCCAACAATAAAAGAGTCGTCTTAGTAGCAGATTGTGACATTATCATTTGAATCTTTGTACTTAAAAATGGTTTCAGGTGAAGGATTTGGCCCGGATGTTTTCAGCTACCACAACCCAGGAAACAGCAGGTCGACCACAAGAGAAACACAAAGAATCACAGGTTGTAGACCTTCTATAGATCATTTCACTTCCCTACAATGGTGGTTTTGGTTTGTTTTATTCTTTCTGATCTTGTGTGTTTGCATCAATGTACAATATTCTTCTAAAGTTGTCTTTATTTGATGTATACCTAAATTTTGCATACCTATGTTTCAGGCTAAGCCTCTGGCTCCGAGGTTTTCAGCCACAGCAGCTTGGCAAACCAAAAAAGTCCAACCAAAGGAGAAAGACGGTCAGGATCAGAAACCATCACAGGTACAATACCAGTGTGTCTATTGTATTGTATCCATGGGAGCGTCCACTGGTGTCGATCAACCACTGTTGTCCAGTCCCAAATATTTTAACAAGTATTGGATGTGTTGGTATTAAATCTTTCGGGACGCTGTATAGCTCAGTGGGTTGAGCAGGAGAGAAGCTATAGTCCTAACTGCTGCGGCCCTGGTTCGATTCCACCCGGCGGCCCTTTACTCCATGTCAGTCCCCCTCTCTCTGTCTTCTTATTTCCTGTCTCTCCCAAACTGTACTGTCCATATAAGACATAGAAGCCTTAAATACTTAAAAATAAATAAAAAATCAGCATGTTTTCCTAGTCCTAGAGATTTTAGTTTGGCTGTCACTGATAATCTGAATCACTTTTCACACAAATAACTCCCCAGATGGGAAACGAAATCTGATACTTAGATCACATTCCTGTTTTTTTCTGCCCTATTCCACTTCCTGTATCTGGCTCATATACAGCAATGATTTCTTAATGCTAATGCCACATCTGGCCCAGTTGGTGCGCACACAGAAGATTGCCCAAGAGTTTAGTAAAGTATTTTTGTCTTTTCCATTGCAAGCTTTGCTTGTTTTCTGTGTTTTACATCAATGTGAATTGAATCTGTGCTGATTATCCATGGTTGTTTGTACAAAACAAGACATTTTATGTCACAGTGACACTGACATTTCTCTGTTACTGTGTTTATCTTCTTTTACTCTCTGGTGTTTCCTCACTTTCCTCACTCAAATTGTTGAGTGCAGGATAGCGTTTCGTCAATATTTTTAATTTCTCTATGTTTTTAATTGTTGTTACAGTAATTCTGCATGACTGTGTGTGTGTGCATGTGAGTATCTGCGAGTTTTGTGTAAAGCACTTTGGGCGGCTTATCCATGCATGAAAAGTGCCCTATAAATAAAGTTTGATTGATTGCTTGACTGTATTGGACCCATTTTGCGCAGTTTTCTGACATCACAAGTTGCTACCCTAGGATATATAACACCCCAAGCATTAATTTATGCCCCACAGGAAAACCATGCACTGAAATTGACATACATTAATCAGTTTGACAGCAAATTAATCTGTAAAACTCTGCCTCTTTTTAACAGACTGTGCCCGAGTCAGTGGGTAGTAACCAGGCAAATGCTGCAGCAGAAGCCACAACAAAAGAAGAACCCGCATCATGTATGTAGAAGGAAGGTGTGTTCAAAGACAGGAAATTGCACAATAATTTGAACATGAAACTGCAATTTTCTGTTTTATTTCCAGTGAAAACTACTCATCCTGATGTCACCACTGGCCTGAAGGTAAAGAAACCTCCTTTAGTACTGGAGCGTGCTGTGGAGCAACACAAATTCATCACAACCTCTTTTTTTATGGTCAGTGTCATTGTAATTTGTTTCTGAATGTTTGACATGTTTCAGGTGAGGGAGCTGGCCCGGATGTTTTCAGCAACCACAACCCAGGAAACAGCAGGCCCACCACAGGAGAAACAACCACTGTCACAGGTTGAACACCTAGTCACTTCATTGTTATGACAGTTGTGAGAGGCCTGCTGGAGCACAGAGAGGGTCAATGTTGTATTGTTATATTTTTCCTACCCATCTCTTTGTGACCTATCTGGGTTATAATACTGTCATTATCATCTTTCAATTATTCCTTATTTCTGAAGCTGTTGCATGCACACTTTGGTTTAATGTTAGGTTCTATAGGTCCTCTTTACGCTGAGTGTTTCATGTCTTCCAGGTGAAAGAAATGGCTCGGATGTTCTCGACTGCTACAACCCAGAAAACAATCCGGCCAAAGGGGAAACACTAAGAGAAAGAAAACTGGCACAAGTGATGGGTCTACTGTAAATCGTATTGTATTGACTCCAGGGTTCAAAAGACAAAATACAATCAAGTGGTAAATCTTGTTTTCAGGTCACAATGGTGCCACTACAGTATGAGCTAAGAAGTCACCACTGCTCAGTTGTGGAAGTATTTTCTTTTTATCTGTGTTGCCACTCAATGTTTTTCTTTACATGATATCCTCAATATTAGCTATGCAGCATAGAAACACTGGACTCTTCCATATAACACAAAAGTCCTTTAACTTTATGCTTTTAATGATTTTACATTGTTTACTAGAAGTCTTTGGCTTCCTCTGTAATCTGTAGGCTACAGTACATGTTGGACTGGTCAAAATACAACAATACCCATGGGCCTTGGCTGTTGTGAAAAGAAACCAGTTAGATGTTTGAATAAGGGTGGTGGTGGTGAGTTCTTATGCTTTATTGCAGCTCCTAAGTACATAACAGTCTGTCACTCAAAGTTATAACCACATGCTTTTTGCCAGGGCCATTTAAGAAAAAAAAGTTAATTAGCAACAAAACACACCATTGCTTTATACTGGGGTGTTTCACTGCCACATTCAGCTTTATTTGGTCTGATAAGACCAGTGGGTTGCAATGGCTAATGTTAGAAACCCTGCTGTTAATACTGCAGCTGTATCTTTGCTTTATTGTATTTTAGCTGAATGCTAAACTGCTGACTGGCTAAATATCAGTAGGTTAGCATTATCTCACAACTGTCATAGGCCAATTTGACTGTTAGACTTGAAGGGTATATTGGAAAACTGATTTGGAGTCAGTTTTACACATAACCCGTTATGTAAAAAACTGAACCAGTTTAGATTTATAAATGTATTTTTGATAGGCATGAACATCAGATTTGCTATTTCGTCAATTTTTATTAGGGATCTGGGGATGTGTTTTTTTGTTGTTGTTTTTTTTACATTGCATATTTACCTGTGTATACCTGTGCTGTAGTAGCCTACGTCAAGAATTAAACAATTAAACGATGACTACCTGGTCTTGTTCAACATTAAAAGGGTAGCTATTATTAACCTGGGTGTAGGAAATGAAAAGTAAATGGAAAAACAGGCGCCTCTGTTTAGTTTTGCACGAAACGAAACTGAAAAAGTAGAAGGTGAAGAGAAGAGGAGCGACAGGAAACAAACAACAGAGTATTCAGTCAGAGGAGCAGAGAGCAGCAGCAGCAGAGGAAGGTAAGCAACTGGACGTCTGACATCATGTTATTTAAAATTTAGTTACGCTCTGTGATATCGTCATACTGCATGTTAATTATATGTCAGGTTATGAAGGAATATAAACAGGAAAAGTTATATGTTGCTGCAGAATAATAGTGGCTTATAATGTCCGGGTGATGAGGGAAACAATCAAATTATAAAACAAAACAAAACTTTTATAATTTGAACATGAATTTGAGACATGTTTTTTTTTTTAAGCACATTTATTTATATTTGACAAAATGCGAAGGAGCAATATAGATGTAACTCGTGACTGATGGTTACACTATATGGAGTAATTGTAGCAGAACTGGGCAGGTCTATCATGCAAACCTGTATACCACAGGATTCTGGGTGTGTACAAAATAAAAGGAACAAGGAAGCCTACAGGTATACAGGTACCAAGGTGTCATGGTGAAATATATCTGTATGTTTCCTACAATTAAAGTTATTTATAGATGCACATGTGTTAAGTTAATATTAACTGACGAAGTCCCAAGTCCACCCATGCTTATTGTGTGATAGCAGGTAGAAGAATAGGGAATAGTATTGTTTTTTTTTTAAAGTGATATTGTAAATTTCCTGGTCTTGTTGTTTGAGTGTAGCTAATGCAAAATGTTTCTCAAAGGATCAATAAACTTTGATCGGACTTGCTCCATGATTTGGGATAATGACAATTCTTTGGTTGGTTTTATAGCTTTATGTCTGTGTGTACAGAAATTTGCATCAGGAACTATTCCAGTGTCGTGCAGCAGAGTGTGCTACATACTCAGTGCCACTAGAGGGCGACTAAACACCTTCTAATCTCAGTACACATCCAGGTTGGCAGCACATAAATGATTATAAATTGAAGATTTAGAGATTTTCCAGTAGATTTAACAAAGATTCCTTTTCTCTGATCCATGTTTACAGACACCTGACACGATCAACATGAGCCTCCAGGTTTGCCACTGTGGCTGGTCCAAAACGACGTCCTACCAGGGCCTGAGAATTCACCAGGGGAAGATGGGATGTACCCCAAAGGGAATGCACATCCCAGAGAACAATGGGTTGAGTTTCCTTCCTCCCTTCACCTTAATGTCACCTCAAATTAAAGACCCTGCGCTGGATATATTCACCACACCTTGGAACTATGGTGAGTTTCATACAATTAATTTTCTGTCTTCATCCTTAACTGAACATGTTCCTTTTATATACCCCAAAAGATGCATAGAAACACTGAAAAAAAATTCTTCCATTATCTCTCAAACAGATCCTAAGTTGAAGGGCATAATGAGCATCCCAGAGAAACAATTTCATGTCTGGAGGAATCCGGACCAAAAGGACAGCACACCATTTAGCAGTACTCCAGTCAAGGAGGAGGTATTATCAAGATCAGATGAGAAATTATAGAAGGCCACAAACATGTCGCAAGTTTAAAAAGACATTAAGCTTTGAGATGGATTTCCCAATGTAAAGTAGAATGGACATAGAGACCGTAATCAGAATATATTCTTTATTGAGTCACATTTTGACATATAAAAATGTAAAAAATGTTTACAGATGTTCAACATGTCCGACCTGAGCCTCCAGGGGATGATGGGATGTAGCCAGAGGATCCCTGAGGACAAAGGATGGGGAGCAAACAGTTCCCTTCCTCAGTTAACTTATATGACGCCACAAAAACAAGATGAGCCTTCCGTGGATATATTTTCCACTTCTAGGATGTCAGGTGAGTTTTAATCCAATGCCCTTTTATAATGAATCTATTCATAAGCCTATCAGGAAGTAACACACTGGAAAACAAACTGCTTTGTTTTTAACTGAACTTTCCTGTTTCCTTGCAGTGGTTGAAAATCAGCAGCAAACAATACAGATGGATGGAAGCTCGGACAAAACTCATCAAAGACTTGATTTCAACACTGATGCGCAGGTGCAATAGATTTCCGATAAGAACACACAAAAACACACTACTGTATAAAATTCTTATTTCATCTTTCTGTGTCTTTTGCTTCTCATTTACAAATACTTCATGATGTAATTTTACGTAACTTGTTGTCCATTATTCAAGAATGATATAAAATATGAAAGTTGGCAGATAAGTCAATGGTTTTATGGTTCTGTCGAGTGAACATGATCAACTCTTTACTTTTCTTTGACCACCTCTAAACGTGCAGGTGCCGCAGACCTTCACCAGCCAGATGTATCCTGCAGCTGCAGATGTTACAGTGAATGAGACGAACCAGCTGTGTATGTATTGCAATTGCTGTAATGCACAACAAAACAAGAGCACACACATGGAAACAATTGAAAGCAGCTTTATTTGGGACCTTTTTTTCTCTGCAGTCTTTGGGACTCCTCAGCGCTCTCTTCCAACCACCACCAAGTCGGACAAAGCTCGTCGAGCTCTTGATTTCTCCACTGGCGCCCAGCAGGTGCAGCAGACATGTGATTCGCTGTTTCAACGCCACAATGGGAACCAAATCCAGGTTAACCCTGTGTATCACGTAAGTAGGACTAGTTCGACTTATAAACAACAGTATCAATGAGGCCCAATGCTTCAGAATTAATGCTTTTATTCCTTTTAGATTCAGCAAGTGGTCCTAGGGTTTCCACCAAACACAGCTCAGGAAACAACAGCCAGTCCAAACGAGAATGAGTTGGAACGAGAGTTTGAACGGCTGAAAGAGCTGGAGAAGGAACGAGAGAAAGATCGACAGAGAGAGCTGGAGAAGGAACGAGAGAAAGAACGGCAGAGAGAGTTGGAGAAGGAACGAGAGAAAGAATGGCAGAGAGAGCTGGAGAAAGAACGGCAGAGAGAGCTGGAGAAAGAACGAGAGAAAGAACGGCAGAGAGAGCTGGAGAAAGAACGAGAGAAAGAACGGCAGAGAGAGCAGGAGATTCAAAAACAACTAAAGGTACCACCCTTGTTTCCTTGTGTACCTTGTTTAGACTTTGTGAATCTTTGGATCTTTGGATTTTCCTCATGTGCCATCAAGAAATTAACATATTTGGATTGAAGTGAAACATAGTAAACTACAGAACTGCTAGCATGGCTGTAGACACATGTTGCATTCACATGCTGTTGTGTGTTCATTGTGTTGTGTTGTGTTTTCGTTCAAGGCAAGGCAAGACCGTAAGAGGGCCGAGTTACAGCATAAACTCAAAATCAGGAAAAACCAGGTGGCAGAAGTCAGATCATCTGTAAAAGGCTGCAAGGTAAAGTGTGACTAATTGTGGTTTTTATTCAGATTGATACATAATATGGAACCTCTAATCTCCGCGGTCTGTTGTCCTCTTCAGGTTGGCTTGGATGCCGAGTGGCTGGAGATCAACAGCGCGTTCTCCGAGGTGATCAAAGTTGTGGAGGGCGCTCGGCAGAAAGCCCTTCAGCCTCTGGAGGAGAGGTCAGTCCTTTGTAGCTCAGAGTGTAGCACAATAACACTGATCGATCAGATCAGATCAGATCAATCAGACATTTTCTTTCTTGTTCTACGACTATTAGGAGACAGAAGATAAAGCGAGAGGAACAAGCTCTGGTCCAGAAGCTGGAAGGAGAAATTGATAAATTGAAGAAGAGCATTGAGGAGTTGGATAAAAACCCAGACCTGCAGGTGATCTCCAAACCTGACGACGCACACAGGCAGTTTTAAACAAAACTTAAAGGCACAAACAGGAAACAATGAAGTGATTTTAATTCTTTCCCCCTTTACAATCACACACAGATTCCTTTGGACAAACCTGGAGATTGGAAAAACGTGAGTGTCAACACTTCATTCTCCTTCGGTACCTTGAGAACCACAACTTCAGCCATGATGGAAGAAATTCGTCGGAAACTTGAGACGCTCTGTTCTGTTGGTGAGTCTCTCCCTCTGGTTATCAGGGGTTGTATTTCATTAAATCATTATCTGGATTCAGTTTTTTCACCTTGAAATTATTTGTATCTTCACAGAGCTCATGAGAATTCCCACGTTTGCAGGTACGTTTGAAGCCTTAGTGCTGTGCAGTATTTGGAGTTGATATGTCATCCCATGCATCAAAGAGCAGCGTTAACATAATTTTGCCTGAAAATTAGTCAAAATTTCCACAAATGATCTAAAATATATTCATAAAATTACATGTTTTCTAAAAGAAATGTGTCAAATGTCAAACTGGCAAACACTAGTTGTGAGGTTTCCTATTGCCGTAGCAATGACAATACTTAACGTGTTTAAAGTTAGTAAAGGATAGGTACTAGGGGGTGTGAGGAGCAGGCCTTCATCAGGACATCAAATGAAGAGACACAGCCTGTCCCTAATGATTAGAATAGATTTTGATGGCCAAAGGTCAAAGGTCAAGGTTGCAGTGACTTCATATAACATGGTTTTGGCTTCCTGAATGCAACATCAACAACCTTTATAAAATTTGAATAAATTCAAATTGTCACTTTGACTCAAGGATGAGGTGAATAGATTTTGGTGGTCAAAGGTCAAAGGTCAAGGACCTTTACCCAAGACATCACACAGCAATTATGACATTTTCACACCAGTGGCCCTTCACTCATACAGTGTTTTGTGCTAGGGGAAAGTGACCAATTAATCAAAAGTGAATTCCTCTCTGAACACTTTATCTTGAAGAAAAGTTTAAGGGTTTAAGTGCAACTCTATATTTGTGTTGTATGATATGATGATCACGATTGTCTTTCCATTTTCCCATCGTCTGTTCTGCAGTGGATGTGAAGCTGGACTCCACCACAGCTCATCAGTGCCTCGTTCTCTCTGATGACGGGAAGAAAGTGAGAGACGGAGGAATGACCCAGGGACTTCCTGACACTCCGAAGAGGTTTAACATGCACGGCAGCATCCTGGGGCTCAACAGCTTGACCAGTGGGAGGTCGTACTGGGAGGTGGAGGTCAGCAACAAGACCGGTTGGGATCTGGGTGTGGCCAGACGTGACGCAAACCGTAAAGGGAAACTCTCCCTGAACCCGGACAACGGTTACTGGGTGACGGTGCATTACGAAGGCAAACGGTACGCCGCCCTGTCAGCTCCGCCCGTCAGCCTCTCCCTGAAGCGGAAGCCTCAGAAGGTGGGGGTGTTTGTGGATTACGAGGAGGGTCTTGTGTCCTTCTACGACGTGACGACTCAGTCTCACATCTACTCGTTCACCAAGTGTTCGTTCGGTGGCGAGATCTTCCCCTATTTCAGTCCACATCTCAAACAAAATGGGAAAAACTCGGAGCCTCTGATTATCTCTGCTGTGGAAACACAGTGGTGCTTATAGAGAGTGTGTTTCTGCTTTTGTGTTAGAGAGGGAGTGCAGCTATATATATATATATCTGATGTGAGCTGAAACCTACCAGTTGAATGAAGCTTTATAGTATGTTTGAAAGTATCAGAGCATCTAAATATATACATAATATCCCATCCTTTTTGTGACTCATTCATGTTTTACTTCTACTTCTCTCTGACATTGTCATCATATGAAAAAGTTTTTATGAATATTGTAAAATGTATAGACTACTATATTTTATATTTGGCAGATTTGGATGTTGTATTTTGTAAATTTTGCAAAACAGAAAATACTCTTGCTTGTTATGTCAAAGTTTAAAATGACAAATGACATGAACTGGTGGGGGGAACTATTCTCATGTATTTTCATTTAATCACTTTTTCATTTTCAAATAATTAAATAAATAAAGTGATGTTTAATTGCAATTGTTATAAGTGACCATCATACATAATTCTCAACTCAATGCTGCATGCATGCACTTGTTTCACTGGCTTGTTCAGTTGCACGTAACATGCAAGTTTGTGCACAAGTCTTCGAGGGTCTGTTTGCACACATGAGCTGCCCACAAAGCTGCACTCCCCTCAAAATAGTTTCAGTGGTACAACATATGAAATGACAGATAGAGAGAGGCTCCAGTACTCAGGAAAACCTCTGTCACACTTGCACAAAACAGCCACATGAAAAGTAGTCATCGCACTAAAAGGCCTAAGAAAAAAACTTGTCACACTGAACTGCCTCAGGATAAAAGTTGTCACACTGAACGGTATCAGGAAAAAAAATTGTCAAACTAAACGGCATCACCTTAAAGTTTTCACTATGAACGGCATCACCCCAAAAGCCTGTAAATATTCTCATTTGTGATGGTGTCACTGGAACAGCATTGTATATTGGAGAGTTGATGTCTCAGACCTCCTCCTCTGTTGATGGATGGTCATCATCATCGGTCTTGTGAACGCCCCCACAGAGGTTAAATATACCTGGATCTCAACACCAGATAGTTGGACCAGTCCCAGCCTGGTCAGATGCGTACATGAACTGATGAAGCCTCTTGGATGAGAGGTGAAACGTCTTCATAGACAAATAACCCAAGTCCAGTTCCATTCGATTTTAATTTCCATGACCTGGACAAATGAGAATATTCACAGGCTTTTGTGGGGATGTCGTTCAGTGTGAAAACTTTAAGGTGATGCAGTTCAGTGTGGAAACCTTTGTGGTGAACAGCGAAAACCAATTTTTTTTTTTCCATTCTGTCAACTCAGGTCAAGCCACAGGGGCTGATCTGCATCTTAATTCTCATCACTTCGCACCTCATGTGGTCAAACTGAATTTTCCATCAAGGTTGTGAGGTTTGCATCAACCCGTCCTTGCTCTTTACCCTATAAACAAGTTATCATACACATATATGGTGAAATTTCAGTTTGCAGTGTTATGATTGGCTGTTAACCTTTTTGCTTTAGGTCAATATGATTGGTTCCTATTTACTGTAAACAAGACAGGGTATAAAAGGAGGAATGTATTAGGACATCGAGCAGTGACTTGCGCATCAGCTATTGATCCTCTTCAGATTAACAACAGAGAAAGGTAAGGAAACATGTTGGCTAATTTGATTAGAAAACATTAGACTGATAATAGTTCATGTAACACTTGTGGTTGGTGTTCATTCTGAACCTCGTGTTACACTGACATATCTCAGACTTAAAGCAGAAGTAGGCAGAATATTTGTGTTAATATAAGTCTTAAATAGTTATATCTTCCAACGGCAATCACTTATATAGAGTGTTTGGTCCGAAACGGGTCTGTCAGTCACTCTGCTCTGCTGTAAGCCGAGGAGAAAACTTTCCTTGTATCCTACAACTTTTATCCAATGAGGAGAGAGAACGGCATAAAGGGGCAGTCCTCTCTGTGTGTGCAGCCAAGGGATGCGCCTGAATGTGGTGACGTAGGGACGAGGCCGGGGACTGCTAACTCCATCTGCTGACAAGAAGTTAGCCAAAACGACCGGATCGCTTACTTCTGCTTTAATAATAATAATTTCTGAACATTTTCAGTTGAAATTCTCTTTCGCTCTTTCTCTCAGTCCAAACAGAATGAACATCATTCTCCTGACTGCTACCTTCACCGTAGCCCTTGTTTGTGCGGTGCAAAATGACAACAACAGTGACCAGTCAGACTCGATACCCCTTGCCTCAGGTCCATGTCAGTCACGGAGCAATGCTGGCAGCTTTGATACCTTTTGCAACAGACACATCCTCCCTGAATACCTTGACACATCTTCACGTAACCAATGGGGAAGGTAACTGTTTTTTTTGTGTTTTGTTTGTTTTTTTCAGTTGACATTAACATCAATATTTTGTGAAATAATTACGAGTGATTGCAAAATATGAAGTATTTAAGAAGTATTTTAAGGTCACATTGTAATTCCTCATTTACTCATTTACCTCACCAGCAGCAAATAGATGTATTTTGTAAGTCATTAGTATGTAAAAGTATCAATTTTAACAACGTAATACACAATTCATTCACATTAAAAGAAAAACAACCAAATTATTGATTAGAGGTAGACTTGATTTAAACACATCAATATTACAGGTGTACCCCTCTGACCAGAAAGAACATGATCTCACTCCCTTATACATAAGTGAATTTAACGAAATTGTCAAGTAAATCTCATTCTCATTCTCATTTCATTGTACTGTACAGGTATTTAAAAGAAAAAGGCCTCTGTGGGAGGACTACTGGTGTGCAGTCCTTCATTGACGCATCTAAGGAAGCAGTCCGGGACATCTGCAGCAGTAGAGGCGAATACCTGAATTATTATGACCAAAACGGCAATAACAATTACTGCGTTAGCCAATCAACCATGATGATTTACCACGTCCGTTCTTACATGGACACAAATGGTAGATGTATAATTGAAGGGTTGTTACCTACTCAAGAGAGAGTGGTTGTGGCATGTAATAGGGTTGGCAAGCACTGCCGACCTGTCCACTTTCAGAGATACAATATTAATCAGCGTCCCAGCGGTAAACCCTGTGTGAGACATGCTTGATGATCAATTCTCACCTAATTCCATGTCAGATGTATATTTAAATATTTCCAGCAAACGTAAAGTAAATGACTTTGCACATGAATAAAGAAATAACAGGTTTTAATATTCGTTTTTGAACAGCACATTCTTTGTCTTTAATATACTGTAGCCTGCCCTAACAACATTTAATGACATGAACATGATTTTAAGAAAAGCGTGTGTTGTGTGTGACAGAATTGTTTTTATCATTAAAAAAATATGTGATTTAATTTAATTCAATTTCTTATGAAGCGTATTTTCTCTACTATTACAGCAGTTTACATTTTATGATAAAGCTCATTTACAAACAAAAGAGATAATGTTTTTGTGTGTAAACTTAAAAAGGTTTTGTTTAATCTATAAATTCACTTGAGCACATTCAATTAATTTTCCTACACACTTTAGTTAATTACTTTTGCAGATATTGCTTTTTGTAATCCTTCTTTTTTTTGCTTTATATAGCCTACTGTTAAATGCTTTCTGTTAAAATGACTCATCACATATGTGTGTTACCGCATTGTGTCTTGCATTTTGAATAAAGCATTGTATTTTTGTGCATCTATGATATTTTCATGTGGGTATTTTCAGCAACAAATGGTTATATATACACAGTATATATTGTACAAACAAACTGTCAGCAGCACAGTTCAGATTTTTACACTTGTCTTAAAGCAGGAATTAATAAACAAACTTAGGCAGCTTCATGTTTTCAACACATTTTAATCACAGACCTATACGGATCCAATTAATGATAGAAAACCAATAGAATGATATTAAAAGCAAACTGAAAAATAGTTGTTTAACTTCACAAACACAGATCTATGTCACTAAACTTTTTAACTTTGGTTTGCATCTTGAGTTTTTAAGGTGTTGGAAATAAAGTCAAACTTAAGTTTGTCTGGTCTTATAAGAAGCTGCATGTTACTCAGTTCTTAACTTGTGCTGCTGGTACTTTTTACCACTAGGTGGCACTGCTGTGCTGGGCACAGAAGGATTAAAGTTAGTAAAATCCAAGGTGGCTGCTACATGTAGGTACTACACAGCACAAAGTTATTAGAGAAGTCTTGTTATCTTTATGCACTACTTGCCTATACCCTCTTAAAGGCACTTGTTGAGCCACCTTCATGCTTTAGTCTACAATTAACATCAAGAGTCACTCAGAGCTAATCATACACACTGACATTAAGGAGCAGTCAACCTGTGTGTGTGTGTGTGTGTGTGTGAGTGAGTGAGTGAGTGAGTGAGTGAGTGAGTGAGTGAGTGAGTGAGTGAGTGAGTGAGTGAGTGAGTGAGTGAGTGAGTGACACACAGAGAGAGACAGAGACAGAGAGAGTACAAGTACAAATACGAACCATCAGCGTTGGCGTCCCCCAGGGATATGTGCTCTCCCCACTGCTCTTCTCGCTCTACAGCAATGCCTGCACTTAAAGAGGCTCCTCTGTTAAATGTGTTCTAGGAGGTTGATTAACTGGTCTTCTGGTGTGGTCAGAACAACTTGAACCTGGTTCAAGACTTGGGAGTTAACAGTGGACTTCAGGAGGAAGTCCCCCAACCCCCAAAACACCACAGATCATAACATAATACAATTTGTTCTCCTGGTACCGTCTGGTAACCAGAGAAGAACCAATAATATCAAGTGGTTCTTGCTGGAGGATACAATTTGATAATGAGGAGTGTCACTGGGACACATGGAGAGTAAGATTAGCCAATTGCGTCCTTGACTAGATGTGTGTTCATTGTGCCGGCTCTTTCTCATCCTCGCTGCAGAAACAGCAGCCACTGTGCATAACGCTGTGCTAATTGGCACTTCCTAACAAACACGCCAACTCACAATCACAGGAATTTATATCCAGCATTACACTGCATGTGGAAACTCAATCCATTTGCATTTCGGCAATGGTTAAATGGACAGCTCGTGTTTGCACATTTGCTTGTTGGTAATATCAATCTTGCACTCGTTTACTCACCCAAACCTTCAGAAAATCAGGCCCATCAAGAACTACTCCAGTTTAGTGCAGTGGTGTGTACTACATACTCAGTGCCACTAGAGGGCGACTAAACACTCTATAATCTCAGTAGGCCTACACATCCAGGTTGGCATCATAGTCATCATGTCAAACTAATTTAGACATCTTTCAGTAGATCTAACGTTTTTTTTCTGATCCACAAAAATGTACAAATGTTTACAGATACAGATTCACCACCAGCCCTATGACGGTTACATCCCGCCTTTTCGAAACCCCGCCTTTCTGACAATAGACTTCCATTCATCGTAATAGCGGGGTTTTCTATTTTTTCGTAACAGCGGTGTTTCGAAGTGGAGGTGTCTCGGAATGGAGGGCTGTCCCCCCCAGGACCTATAGTGAGTTTCACACAATTGATTATCTCTCTTCATCCCCCAATACACATGCTCCTTTTATATCACCCAAAAGATAGATGGAAACACTTAAATAAATTCTTCCATTATCTCTCAAACTGATCTCAGGTCGAGGGAAAGAAAGAGCTACTCACCGAAACTGCGGGTCAGGAAAAAACCTGACCAAAAGGACAGCACACCAGTTAGCAGTAGTCCAGCCAGGGAGGAGGTATAGTCAAAATAAGATTAGAGATTTTAATAGGTCCAAAACATGTCACAGGCGGGATACATCCTGGATAGGTCGCCAGTCTATCGCAGGGCTAACAGACAGACAACCATTCACACTCTCATTCACACCTATGGACAATTTAGAGTCGCCAATTAACCTAACCTGCATGTCTTTGGTCTGTGGGAGGAAGCCGGAGTACCCGGAGAGAACCCACCCACGCATGCACGGGGAGAACATGCAAACTCCACACAGAAGGGCCCCAGCCAGCCAGCAGGTTGGAACCCAGAACCCTCTTGCTGTGAGGCAACAGTGCTAACCACTGCACCACCGTGCCGCCCATACTACTGCTACTACTACTATACTACTATATTTTATATTTGTCAGATTTGGACGTTGTATTTTTTAAATTTTGCAAAACAGAAAATATCCTATAGCTTGTTATGTCAAAGTTTAAAATGATAAATGACATGAACTGGTGGGGGGAACTATTCTCATGTATTTTCATTTTGTGGTGTTGGTATAAAATAATTAAATAAATAAAGTGATGTTTAATTGCAGTTGTTATAACTGGCCATCATACATCATTCTCAACTCAATGCTACATGCATGCACTTGTGTTTCACTGGCTTGTTGAGTTGTACATAATGTGCAAGTTTGTGCACAAGTCTTCAAGGGTCTGTTTACTCAAAGTCACACATGAGCTGCCCACAAAGCTGCACCTCCTCAAAATAGCTTCAGTGGTACAACAGATAAGCTGACAGATAGAGAGAGGCTCCAGGCTGTTGGTGCCAGGCTGTGTCATGGGCGAGGTCGATTTTTGGTGTGTTGACCTGTTGTTCAGTCTGCACTGTGTCCAAACCACAGGGGCTGATCTGCATCTTCATTATTGACTCATCACTTTGCAGCTCATGTGGTCAAACTGTCAATTTTCTCATCTTTAGTTCCCCTAAATTGCACCACCTCATTTAGCACAAGTGGCAGATTTGAATCAACTCGTCCCTGCTCATTACCCTATAAAATAGTTATCATACACATATATGGTGAAATTTCTGTTTGCCGTGTTATGATTGGCTGTTAACCTCTTAGCTTTGGGTCAATATGATTGGTTCCTATTTACTGTAAACAAGACAGGGTTTAAGAAGAAGGAGTGTGTTTAGACATCGAGCAGTGACCGGAGCATCTGCTACTGATACTGATCCTCCTCAAATGAACAACAAAGGAAGGTAAGGAAACATGATGGCTAATTTGATTCATTAAAAATAACAGATGTTTAGTGGAGATGTATTAGAAAACATTAGACTGATAATAGTTCATTTTGTGGTTGGTGTTCATTCTAAACCTTATGTGACAAACATATCTCAGACTTAATAATAATAATGATAATAATTTCTGAACATTTTCAGTTGAAATTCTCTTTCGCTCTTTCTCTCAGTCCAAACAGAATGAACATCATTCTCCTGACTGCTACCTTCACCGTAGCCCTTGTTTGTGCGGTGCAAAATGACAACAACAGTGACCAGTCAGACTCGATACCCCCTCCTCCCTCAGGTCCATGTCAGTCATCGAGCAATGCCAACAGCTTTAATACCTTTTGCAACAGACACATCCTCCCTGAAAATTTTGATTACCAATGGGAACGGTAACTGTTTTTTTTGTTTGTTTGTTTGTTTTTCAGTTGACATTAACATAAATATTTTGTGAAATAATTACGAGTAATTGCAAAATATGAAGTATTTAAGTTAGGGTTAATTGAAACAACGGTTATTTTAAGGCCACATTGTAATTCCTCATTTACTCATTTACCTCATCAGCAGCAGATAAATGTGTTTCGTAAGTCATTAGTATGTAAAAGTATCAATTTTAACAACGTAATAAACAATTTTTCACATAAAAAAAACGAAATTATTGATTAGAGGTAGACTTGATTTAAACACATCAATATTACACGGTGTTGTACCTCTCTTACCAGAAAGAACATCATCTCACTGTCTTATACATAAGTGAATTTAATGAAATTGTCAAGTAAATCTCATTCTCATTCTGATTTCATTGTACTGTACAGGTATTTAAAAGAAAACCACCTCTGTGGGAGGACTGATGTGCAGTCCTTCATTGACGCACCTGTGACAACAGTCCAGGACATCTGCAGCAGTAGAGGCGAATACCTGAATTATTGTGACCAAAACTGCAATAAGAATTACTGCGTTAGCCAATCAACCATGATGATTTACCACGTCAGTTCTTACATGGACACAAAAAAACGTAGATGTATAATTACAGAGTTGTTACCTACTAAAGAGAGAGTGGTTGTGGCATGTAATATGGTTGGCGATCACTGCCGACCTGTCCACTTTCAGAGATACAATAGTAATCAGCGTCCCAGCGGTAGACCCTGTGTGAGACATGCTTGATGATGAACAGGTTTTAATATTTGTTTTTAAACAGCACATTTTTTTCTTTAATATACTGAAGCCTGCCCTAACAACATTTTATGACATGAACATGATTTTAAGAAAAGTGTGTGTTGTGTGTGACAGAATTGTTTTTATCATTAAAAAAAATATGTGATTTAATTGAATTGAATTTCTTATGAAGCGTATTTTCTTTACTGTTACAGCAGTTTACATTTTATGATAAAGCTAATTTACAAACAAAAGAGAAAATGTTTTTGTATGTAAACTTAAAAAGGTAATCTATAAATTCACTTGAGCACATTAAATGAGTTTTCCTATACACTTTAGTTAATTCATTTTGCAGCTATTGCTTTTTGTAATCCTTCTTTTTTTTGCTGTATATAGCCTATGTTAGTCAAATGCCTTCAGTCAAAATGAATCATCACATATGTGTGTTACCATATTATTTCTTGCATTTTGAATAAAACATTGTTGTACATCTATGATATTTTCATGTCTATACAGATCCAATTAATGATAGAAAACCAATAGAATGATATTAAAAGCAAACTGAAAAAAAGTTGTTTAACTTCACAAACACAGATCTATGTCACTAAACACACTGTATTTTTTAACTTTGGTTTGCATCTTGAGTTTTTAAGATGTTTGAAATAAAGTAAATCTGAAGTTTGTCTGCTCTTATAAGAAGCTGCATGTTACTGTCTTATTAAAGAGGTGTACCATGTCTCACATCTGACTGATCAAAAAACCATTGAAGGTTGTGTGGAGGTCAGATCTCCACACCTGCAAGTGTACAGCCAGCTTGACGTACAGCCCATCTGAGCTGTGATCATGTGCCATGACTATGATCTGGTTGTTCTTGAACAGCGTCAACTTTCCAACAGGGAGAGACTGACAAGATACATTAGGGCAGTGGAGTTACAACACAAATCAAAACCCTAACAAGTTCAGGGACAACAACACAGAATGCAGTATTATTACTGTTTGACATGTTTGACATTATTACTGATGTCAAACATGGTAACTACATGCACCTCCCACAGGCACATCCCAGATTCACTTCCCCAGCAACCATGAGCAAGAGAGGTGGTAGCTATCCTGGAGTTGTAATCTTTTACACTCTCATATAAAATATGTTGTGTTCTTAACTTGTGCTGCTGGTACTTTTTTTTACCACTAGGTGGCATTACTGTGGCACAATGCTAAGACCATGATACAGGGAAGGATTAAACTTAGTAAGATCCAAGGTGGCTGCTACGCACTACACAGCACAAAGTTATTAGAGAAGCCATGTTATCTTTATGCACTAGTTGACTATTCCTATCCAGACTTTTATACCTTTTAGTTTCAGCAACTGGCTGTGGGGTTTTCAGCAATGATGACAGCAGTCTATCCAAATGAGAAAGAGTTTGAGAGAGAACGGCAGAAAGAGCTGGAGGCTCAAAGACAACTAAAGGTACTACCCCCTTCTAATGATAATGTAAGTTACAGTATATGGTTTTGAAACTGGCAGCATGGCTCTAAAGGTAATAGTAGTATCAGTTTATTGTTTCATTGATAAAATGGTTGGTCATGCACTTTGGTTCAGACAGAAATAGGCTATAGGCTATCTGGTCCCCAGAGGATGATTCCTGAAGACTTTGTGTACTTCTGACCTGTCCTCTTTTGCCATCAAAGAGTTGATATCTATCTCTGCAAAAATCTTTGGCCACTTTTTTTTTCTTTGCATTCGGCCTCAGAACAGGGTGAAACCACACGCAAGCTCCCCACAAAAATGCACTTCCTCAAAAATTCCTTCTCTTCGACAGTAAATGCTGATTAATTTATGCTATAAAAAGAAATGAACAGATAAACTGACAGATAGAGAGAGGCCCCAGGCACAGGGACAGAAACCCAGGACCTTCTTCCTGTGAGGCGACGGTGCTAACTACAATAAAGTGATTTCACATGCTGTCATGATCAAGTCGTGGTTAAATGTGCTAGAATGTGGATGACACTTGTTAATGATGTATGACTGAGGGGCTGCTTTGGGTGTAGCCGATTGTTGGTGCCTTGACCTGGTGTTCAGTCTGCACTGTGTCAACTCAGGATAAACTCCAGCTGCTGATCTGCATCTTTGTTATTAACTAATCACTTTACAGGTCATGTGCTGTGTATGTGGCCAAATCATCACAGTCATGAAACTTTGGAAAATGGCAAATCAAATTTTCTCACCTATAGTTCACTTCCTCATTTTGCAGAAGTGGCAGATTTGCGTCATCACGTCCCTGCTCATGACCCTATAAGATAGATATCATAGACATATATGGTGAAATTTACGTTTGCTGTGTTATGATTGGCTGTTAGTCTCTTTTATACACCATATAAGCATTACCATTTGTACATTTGTGTAGTCTTATCTGTCATAAACAAGAGATTATGGGTTATGGGGTGCGTTTGTGTTGCAGTTCTCCCTGTATCAAGTTACAAATTATTTCAAAGCTGTTTAATTAAGATAATAATGTAGCGTTGTAAATCCTCATTTTTTTCCTTTGATTTTACAGCAGGGTATTTTAACTTTAATGCTTTATTTTTGTTTTTCTACTTTTGGTGCTTCCTCGTTGTAAATTTATTTATGACAACATTCTCTCAGGAAGGCTACTGGTATTCATGTTTGGTTTTTATTGTATCATTCTGCCTGTCATTCTGCTCAATGTTATTAATGCACAACAGAGAAAATCAGAGACACATTAAAAAGCATAAGGTAAACACCATGAGTTTAAGAGACAAAACAGAGCTCATATTTTTAAAGTTAAATAAAACACGTTTTCACCCTCTCTCAAATTTTGCTGAACAGAAAACCACTGAACGTGGTAATGACACGGTTTCCCCAAACACTTGTATGTGCACCCAGCCGCACACATATCCGGTCCCCTTGTTGCAGCGGGATGAAAACTGCATTGCCACCGTTGTCGGCCGTGTCAAATGTTGAACGGTGATCTTGGGTCATCACAACAAGCTCTTCCTCATTCTTTGTGAGCAACAGAGAAGTTGGGAGGCTTCCTCCGGCATGATGATAGAAGGTGAAGTAGTAAACCCCTGCAACAGGTGCAGTGAAGATACCTGCAGAAACAAAACTGTATTAAAATGGGAACATTTGGTGGAAATCCCTAAATCTGCCTTGAAGGATAATTTTTCCATTGTAAACTCAACATGTTAAAAGTTGAGGCAAAAGGTGACAAATGTAAAGTAATTAGTTATTTTTTCCAATTTTAATTCCACACAGGTTTTAAAACATTGCTGGTTTAGTATTTTCCTATAAATACAATAGAAAGTTATTTAAATGTAACTCCAACTTGTCGATTCTAATGTTCACCATGTTGGTTGGCATGTATACTGTTTGCTAATTGACACTAAACACAAAGTACAGCTGGGAATATCATTAGTTTTGTGGCCATTATAATCCTCTGGAGACTATGACAAAAAAAATGACTGTAAAAAAAAAAGATATGGTATGCCATCCATCGTAAGGGAAAACAAGATTTAAAAAAGAGTGTTGTATAGAAAATAGGAGAAATGTACGTACCTGTGTTTTGATTGTAGCCTTTGCCAATATTTGTCAGCACCCGGGTGTAGATTATAGTCGTGTCCGTGTTAAAGGGTCCTATGGCTTTCCCCTCCCTGTCCCCACCTGACACTGCACTGAATACCACCGTGTTCACTTCTAAATAAAGAAAAACATTGTAATCACTTGACTTTGTAAATGTCTTTCCACACCGTTCATTCTGTCACGCTTGTTTCTTTTACCCTTTGTCTCCAGTTGACGAATCTTCTCCTCACTCTCCTTCAGCTTGGTTTCCATGGCTGTCAGTCTTGCATTCATTTCACCAACCTCTTTCATAAAAGTTTGTGTGTCAGGAGAGGAGGGAGACTGTCTTTCAGGGCTTCCTTCATTATCAGTAACAATAACAGGATCCTGGGCCAAAGTCAGGCCACAGATCAGTGACACACACATCAGCGTTTTAAAATTCATCTTCGCTGGTGCTCAGTGTCTGATCCCTCTGTCTCCTTTTGTGCTTTTTAGAGATGACCTGTTAATTTTTAACATCTAGTTTGGGATTTGGCTGGAAGGTATATAGTATATGTTTGTTGTCTTAGTAGGCTACATTGCAAAGTGGAACAAGTTAATGTTTGAAATCCCAAGTAAACAAAAGCAAATTCCAAGTTTTTCACTGGATTTTCAGTAGCTTCAATCCAAACAAAAGAGAAAGTGACTTGTGGAAAATCATTTGAGTTTTATAAATGTTTTATTTTCAGATTATGTCAATGAGAATAATTTGACACACACACACACACACACACACACTGTCAATGAGAATAATTTGACACACACACACACCTACACACACCTACACACACACACACACACACACACACACACACACACACACACACACACACACACACACACACACACACACACACACACACACACACACACACACACACACACACTGTCAATGAGAATAATTTGACACACACACACATATATATGACCCTTCTGGATGTTTTTGTTGGCGTACCCCAGGGATATGTGCTCTCCCCACTGCTCTTCTCGCTCTACAGCAATGCCTGCACTTAAAGAGGCTTGGAGGTTGATTAACTGGTCTTCTGGTGTGGTCAGAACAACTTGAACCTGGTTCAAGACTTGGGAGTTAACAGTGGACTTCAGGAGGAAGTCCCCCAACCCCCAAAACACCACAGATCATAACATAATACAATTTGTTCTCCTGGTACCGTCTGGTAAGAAACCATAATGTCAAGTGGTTCTTGATGTGTGTTCATTGTGCCGGCTCTTTCTCATCCTCGCTGCAGAAACAGCAGCCACTGTGCATAACGCTGTGCTAATTGGCACTTCCTAACAAACACGCCAACTCACAATCACAGGAATTTATATCCAGCATTACACTGCATGTGGAAACTCAATCTATTTGCATTTCGGCAATGGTTAAATGGACAGCTTGTGTTTGCACATTTGCTTGTTGGTAATATCAGTCTTGCACTCGTTTACTCACCCAAACCTTCAGAAAATCAGGCCCATCAAGAACTATTCCAGTTTAGTGCAGTGGTGTGTACTACATACTCAGTGCCACTAGAGGGAGACTAAACACTCTATAATCTCAGTAGGCCTACACATCCAGGTTGGCATCATAGTCATCATGTCAAACTAATTTAGACATTTTTCAGTAGATCTAACTTTTTTTTCTGATCCACAAAAATGTACAAATGTTTACAGATACAGATTCACCACCAGCCCTATGACCTATAGTGAGTTTCACACAATTGATTATCACATGACATATATGGTGAAATTTATGTTTGCTGTGTTATGATTGGCTGTTAGTCTCTTTTCTTATTGATAACAAGTCAAGGGGTTTAAAGAGGAGGAACTTATTTAGACACTGAGCAGAGACCAGATTATCAACTATATCAGTATTAAGCCTCTCCAGATTAACACAGCAGAGAAAGGTAAGGAAACATGTTGGCTAATTTGATTTATTAAAAATAACACATTTGGTGGGACTGTATCAGACTGCACCACGATGATGGCTGTGTGTGAGGAAGTGTGATAATAGTTGATTTAACACTTGTGGCTGGTAGGTGTTGACTCCAAACCTCATGTGTTAGGCTGACAGACCTACTTTTTATCTTAGATTTTTTAATTTTAAATTATATACAATTTGAGTTAAAAATCTCTTTACTGTAATTCTTTCCTTCCCTCTCCGCACAGAATGAACATCATTCTCCTGATGGCCACCTTCACTGTGGCCTTTGTTTGTTGCATGGAGCAGTCAGACTCGGTTCTCCGTCCATGCTCACCTCCCTGTGTGGGCAACAACAGCCGCAAGAACTATGACACGTTTGTCAAACAACACATCCTCCAAGAGCTTTTCAATAGAACTTCTTTAAGGGAATGGGCAAGGTGATTTTACTCTTACATTTCTACGTCTAAGAACGCCTTCATGAATCTAACGTAGAGTTTTCTTAAGAAATTTCTCAAGAACGTCTTAAGAAAAAATTTAAGAAAATACTTAAAGGGATAGTTCAACATTTTGGCAAATTGGCCCATTGCCATAATCGCTATAGTCATAGCAGTAGGTTCGTTACCTTTAATTGTAGGTGTAAGCTATTTTTAGTACAGCGGAGCGCAGCAGCAGGCTGCTCAGAGCTACGCTATGGAGGCTAAGGGAATTTCTTGGTTTCCCTCATCAAACTCATCAAATACAAAATCCCAAAACTCCACAGCGCTTTTGTAGACAAGTTGTGAGCTGCACAACCACCACGCTATGAGATAATGACGGAACGATACGAAACGGAGCCGTTTTCGAGGTAAATTCATACAAAACCGCTGATGCGCGTTGCGTTCAGGGACAGTTTTTCAGCAAGCAGACTCCGTATTTACCCTGTATTTACCTCGAAAACGGCTCCGTTTCGTATCGTTTCGTCATTATCTCATAGCGTGGTGGTTGTGCAGGTCACAACTTGTCTACAAAAGCGCTGTGGAGTTTTGGGATGTTGAATTTGATGAGTTTAATGAGGGAAACCAAGAAATTCCATTAGCCTCCATAGCGTAGCTCTGAGCAGCCAGCTGCTGCGCTCCGCCGTACTGAAAATAGCTTACACCTACAATTAAAGGTAATGAACCTACTGCTATGACTATAGCGATTATGGCAATGGGCCAATTTGCCAAAATGTTGAACTATCCCTTTAATATACTGTATTGGTGAATGAAGTCCATTGCATGCAAGTGTACATAATGAAATTGTCGAGTAAATCTCATTCAGATTCTGATTTCATTGTGCAGTTTTTTACAAGGAAGATGACTCTGTGGCAGAGGGAACGTGCAGTCCTTCATCGAGGCCCCCGAGAGCGACGTCGACCGGATCTGCAGCAGGGATGGCAGACGACTGACTTCAAAGAAAGTGGGTGACAGAAACTTCTGCATTAGCACATCACCCATGACGATGTACCACGTCAAGTCCGTCTAGTCGAGTAAAGGTGGATGCTACATCAAAAGCGTGACAGTTAAATCAGAGAGAGTGATTCTGGCATGTGATAAGGTTGACAATGAGTGCCTCCCTGTCCATTATGAGAGATATAACAACCAGCAGTCAAGCGATACACCCTGTGTGTAGCATGTAGCATGTCAGATTTATTATTCTTGACATCTGGATATTTCCATTGAGCTTTAAGTGAATGATTTTTGTTTATAAATATATAAAGAAATAATCACATCGGTTGTGGATATCTTGAACTTGGAAATTTCAGTTGCAAGAATACATGGTGCCAAACAGATGAATGTAGCGGTATTGGAAAAGGGAAGAGAAACGATCAAAACACTTTTGGCTCCACCGTCAAGGTAACATTATCATGGAGAATTGAGGATATGTAGCCTACATGTACATGATTACCCTTACCTCTACCCTCAAAGTTTTTCCCTTGCTGCTCTTCGTTTGTTTGTTTTTGTTTTGTTTATTCGTTTGTTAGTTTTTATCTTAATTTTGTGTCCCTGTCCTGTTCTGTATGATTTGTTGTTGGTTGTTGTTTTGTTGTGTGTATGTTTAATAATGATTTGTATGCACTGTTTGGTGGCTTTTGCACCAAAGCAAATGAAGTAACAAATAAATAAATAAAAAGTTGATCACAAAAAAAATCAGTTAATCACTTCACAATTTTCCTACACTCTGTATCAGTGAAATCCTTTTGCAGATATCTTTTTTGTAATCCTACTTTTTGTGTTACCATACTGTTTCTTTCATTTTGAATAAAACATTGATGTTTTATGCATCAGTGATAATTTCATGCTGTTTTTTTTAAGCAACAACCGTCAATTATAATGGAAATGATTAAATTTATGAAGTGATGTAAAATTTTTACACTCATCTAAAAGCCGGAATGAATAAACAAACTGAGGCAGCTTCATATTTTCAACATATTTTAATCACAGACCTATAAAATGACATACAAATACATAATGACAGAAAATAAATAGAATGACATTAAAAATTGACTTTAAAAAAAGCTTGATCTGAGCTCAGTGTAATGGTTTTTACCCCATCTGTGTGAAGCATAGTTGTTTAACTTCACAAACACAGATTTATGGCATTGAACACACAATAGCCTACTTCTAACTTAGGTTTTCAACTTAAGTTTTAAGAATAACAGATATATGACAAATGTTACTGTCATGTTACAGAGGTGCACCATGTCTCACATCCGACGGATCAAAAACCCATTGAAGGTTGTGTGGAGGTAGGATCCCCACACCTGTGAGTGTGCAGCCAGCTTGACGTACACCGCGTCTCCTCTCTGCAGCTGCAGAGTCACTGCGTTTCCTCCATTATCAGCCGTATCACCGTTTGATCTGTGATCGTGTGTCATGACTATGATCTGGTTGTTCTTGAACAGCAACAGCTTTGCCTCATGTTTGGTTCCAGCATGATAGAAGATGCTGAAGTAATAAACACCTGAGACAGGTGCAGTGAATACACCTGTGGATATAACAGAATGTTTGTCACATTATTTTCATTTCCTACATCTATTCAAAAATCATTTATACTGTAAAGGAAGCAGAAACACTTCTAAAAGTCTTACCTGTGAATGGACTGTAGGCGTTACCAATGTTCGTGGTCACCTTTTTGAAGAGCAGAATTATGTCCGTGTTGAAAGGTCCAACATCTGTACTACCTCGTCCCACCACTGCACTGAATGCCACCATGGATGTTCCTGTGTAACATAAATCACACTCATCACATTTCACCTCTTGAACCATATGTGAATTACTGTTTGTCAGCCAGACTCACTTTAATTTCACTTTACCTTGGTGCCTCAGCTCTTGAACCTGGTCCTCGGTGCTGCTCAGCTTGGTTTCCATGGTTTGCATTTTCTGTTTCAGGGCGCCGACCTCTCTCAGGAGATCACACATGTCGGTATCACATGTTTGTATTTCATTAGGGGTTTCTGGTTCAGCAGCCTTGTCTTCATACTGGGCCAAAACCAAGCCACAGAATGGCAAAACGAAACACAAGATGGCAAAATTCATCTTCCAAGGTTGTTCACAGGTTGACTCCAGAGGTCTTGATGATTGTTGATGTTGCACCTCTGGCTGCTTTTATACTGTTCAGCGTTCATCTGTTAATGTGTAACGTCACATCTCACACGTGACTTCATTATCTTATCAAAGAATAATATCAGACAAGCAATGAGGAAGCAATGATACACTATCGGTCAAAAGTTTTAGAACACCCCAATTTAGTTGTTATTGAAATTCAAAGGTTAAGGCTAAGGTTACCCAAAACTGAAAAATAATGTTAAAGCAGAAGTAAGTGGTCCGGTCGTTTTCGCTAATGCTGCGTTCCAGGCAGGCTTTTGAAATCGCAAATTACAGCTTCAAGTCACAACTTACGACTTTGTAGCGTTCCAGGCAACCCACTCGTGTTTTTCCGACCTGTTTTACCGGTGAAAGTCACTATAACGGCCACTCGTAACTTCCGACCGGTGAAGTCGTACCAGATCGAACTGGTACGACTTCACGGTCGGAAAAATACGAGTTTCCTTGAACACACCATAACAGTCCTCGTCCCTACGTCGCCACATTCACGGCGTCCCTTGGCTGCACACACAGCCCTGCATGCCGTTCTCTCTCCTCATTGGATAAAAACTGTAGGATACGATAAATGTTTTCTCCTCGGCTCAGAGCAGAGCAGAGTGACTGACAGACCCGTGTTTCAGACCAAACACTCTATGTAAGTGATTGCTGTCGGAAGATATAACTATTTAAGACTTATATTAACACAAATATATCACTTACTTCTGCTTTAAACAAAAAGGAAAAAGAGGCATGAAACACTGCCAATGGACTGTACAGAAGACTGAGAAAAGGTGTTGTGGACTGATGAATCAAAATTTAAATCAGTTGATCACAAAGGATTTTTGTACCCTGTTGAGTAGGCAAACAGATGGCATCCCGGAACCAAAATGGCTACCACAGCATTCTGTAGCACCATGCATGCAGTCCCCTCTTTTGCACCTGTTTGGTCAGGGGTTCATCCTACAGCAAGATAATGACCCAAAAGATAAGGCCACACTATGCCAGAACTACCTTAGGAAAAAAGAGCAAGATGGTAAGCTTGAAAAATGGAGTGGCCAGCACAGTCCCCATTGAGCTGGTTGAGGATAAACTGGACAGAAGGGTGAAAGCAACGCAACAAGTGCATTTATGGCAACTTCTGCAGCAGAGTTGGGAAGAATTTTTGATTTCTATTGGAGAAAGAATGCCACAAGTGTTCAGCTGTTATATTTGCCAAAGGTGGCTACTGTACTTTGATTGGTAAAAGTTTAGAATACTTTTTTTTTTTTAACTTGAATTGTGCATTTGCTCTATGCTTTCATGTCATTCAGGGTACAATGAGACATTAAACTGGATAAAAGGGTTAATTAAGTTCAAAATGTAGCATTGTAAATCTTTAACCTCCTTTTTTTCCCTTTGATTTTACTGCAGGGTATTTTACCTTTAATGGCTTTATTTTTGTTTTTCTGCCTTTGGTGCTTCCTCGTTGTAAATGTATGAGATTTATGACAGCGTTCCCTCAGGTAAGGGTATTCATGTTTGGTTTCTATTATATTTTTATAGCCAGAATTTTACAGGAAGATGTTGGTTCTATTGGCGGCTTTGAAACACTTCCTGCATTATTTACATGAATGTCATACAAATTAATAGTTTAATGATTGATTGACTGATTGCTAGTATCAGTCACAAGGTCACAGAGAACTGCCATTCTGCTCAATAATGTTATTAATGCACAACAGAGAAAATCAAAGACACATTTAAAAGTATCAAGTTAAACACATGAGTTTAAGAGACAAAATAGAGCTCATATTTTTAAATTAAAAAACCTGGTTTTCACCCTCCCTCAAATTTTGCTGAGCAGAAAACCACTGAACGTGGTACGGACACGGTTTCCCCAAACACTTGTATGTGCAGCCAGCTGCACACATATCCGGTCCCCTTGTTGCAGCGGGATGAAAACTGCATTGCCACCGTTGTTGGCCGTGTCATATGTTGAACGGTGATGGTGGGTCATCACAACAAGCTCTTCCTCATTCTTTGTGAGCAAGAAGTTGGGAGACTTCCTCCGGCATGATGATAGAAGGTGAAGTAGTAAATCCCTGCAACAGGTGCAGTGAAGATACCTGCAGAAACAAAATTGTATTAAAATGGGAACATTTGGTGGAAATCCCTGAATCTGCCTTGAAGGATATTCTTTCCATTGTAAACTCAACACTAGTAAATTTATTATTATACGATGGGGGACACTGGAGAGCCTATGGCACAGCCATGTCTCTGTCTGTAAGCTGTCTGTGTTGTGTATGCAGTCCAACACCACCCCTCCAGTTTCGGGGGTGTGGTCATGTGACTCGAGTCTAGGGGGTGTGGCCATGTGACTTTCGTTTCACTAGAAACCAATCATAGGACCACCCACTCTGGGTTTAAATACCTGGGTTTCTGGCATTAGTCTCAGAACTGAAGAAGCCTCTTGGAATCAGGGGTGAAACGTCTTCAAGCAAGAAAAGAAATCCAGTTTCTTTGAAGAAGTGTGTTTGGACATCGAGCAGTGACCTGAGCATCTGCTACTGATACTGATCCTCCTCAAATTAACAACAAAGGAAGGTAAGGAAACATGTTGGCCAATTTGATTCATTAAACAGCATAACAGATGTTTAGTGGAACTGTATCAGACAGCACCATAGTGACACACTGAGGGCTGTTTACATTAAAATATTTTAGTGTGATAATAGCTAATTTTACACTTGTGGCTGGTAGGTGGTGATTCAAAACCTTGTGTGTTACAGTACACTCGTAAAACCTAAACTGTATCCCAGATAAAAATTATTTTCATGGTTTATAAATGTTTACAATTCTCTGTAATTCATTACCTCCCTCTAAACAGAATGAACATCATTCTTCTGACTGCCATCTTCACTGTCCCCCTTTTTTGTGGGGCACAGCAATGGGACATGAGATATTCAGCTCCCTGTCAGTCACACAGCGAAGAGACCAGCTTTAAGCAATTTCTCGTGAAACACATCCTCCAGTCCAGTTTTGACAGAACTTCCAATAATGAATGGCAAAGGTAACTTTTTTCTAACACAGTGACTGTTCATTAGAACAACAGTTATTTTATATCTTTGTATATAATATATAAATCTGTATATATAAATCTGTATATATATATATGGATATTGGAATAGAAAAGTAATGTCATTCTCATTCTGATGTCATTGTACAGGTATTTAGAACGTTTCCATCTCTGTGGGAGGGTTCCAGTGCAGTCCTTCATTGATTCCCCTGAGTCAACAGTCACTGAGATCTGCAGCAGTAAAGGCAAACGCCTGGTTACTAACACCCCAAATGAGAAAAATTGCTGCATCAGCACACGTACCATGAGGATTTACCACGTCCACTCTGTCAAAAATAATAATGGATGTCGTGCAAACGCAACACCGAGTAGAGAAAAAGTGATTGTCGCATGTAATAATGTTGCCAATCGTTGCCTCCCTGTCCATTTTGTGAGATACAGTAACCATAGGGCAAGCAATAATCGCTGTGTGTAGCATGTTTGATGATCAGTGCACATTTAATTCCAGATGTCAGATTTATTCTGGACATCGAAATATTTCAGTCAAGCTGTCAAGTCAAGTGAATGAATATTGCTAGTGTTTAACCCCCTAAGGGGGAGGGGGTTGCTTTCATCAAACCTTTTTGTAAACCTTCTTATTTGGCCAGGGAGTACAGGTGGATTTTAGCAAATGCTGCTACAACCTGGCTCAAGACACAATTTCTTGTCCCACAAGATTTTTGTGTGTGTGCATTGTCCCTGTTTTAAATACTGTAAATAAATGCCTATTCCTATATACTGTCAAATGCCGTCTGTGAAAATGACTAATTTTCACGTACACTGTTGACATATTGTGGCTTTCATTTTAAATAAAACTTTGTATTTTTATGCACCAATGATAATTTTGTGTGGGTTTTTTCAGCAACAACCGTCTCCCTCCCTCTGTAAAGAGTTATTACTGTACGGTTTTGGGTCACTGTACAAACAAACTGTCAGCAGTACACAAAGTTTGGTTTAATGTTTTTGAGCATCAGCATCAGCAGGTACAAATCTATGATGGAAATTAATGAATTCATGAAGTGATGTCATATTTTTACATTCATCCTCAAGCAGGAATTTCAGCAGGTCTATTGAATGACATACAAATCCAATAAATGATAGAAAATCAATAGAATGACTTTAAAGGAAGCTCAGTGTATGTTTTTGCCTCCCTGCTGTATGAGCACAGCTGTCTGCAGGAGTAGCTGAGCTTCAGAAACAGATCTGTCATTGAACTATCAAATACAGATATAGATGCAATGTCTCAACCTTTTTGAGAACAGTTATGACTCATTAAAATTCATTATCTTGATCAATTTGACTTTTCTCTCTCTGACATTGTTACCATATGAAAAAGTTTCATGTTTCATACATAATATCACTGCATGCTACAGTACATGTTGAAGTTTAAAATGACATGAACTGGTGGGGGAACTATTCTTTTCATTTTTGTGCTGTTGGTATAAAGGAATGAAGTGATATTTTTCATTATCAGGTTAATGCCGCCAGTGTCACACCCACATTAACCAGCCAGACTCGCCATAGGGCCAAAGGGGTCGGTGACTAAAGGCGCCCTGAACCAAAATAGCTACCACAGCATTCTGTAGCATCATGCAGTCCCCTCTTTTGTATCCTACAGCAAGATACTGACCCAAAAGATAAGGCCACACTATGCCAGAACTACCTTAGGAAAAAAAAACAAGATAGCCTCCATTCTCCCTGTAACAAGTTACAAATCATTTATTTAACCATCACAATTACTTCAAAGCTGTTTAATTAAGATAATAATGTAGCGTTGTAAATCTTTATCCTCCTTTTTTTCTCCTTTGATTTTACAGCAGGGTATTTTAACTTTAATGTTTTATTTTTGTTATTCTGCTTTTGGTGCTTCCTCGTTGTAAATGTATGAGATTTATGACAGCGTTCTCTCAGATACTGGTATTCATGTTTGGTTTTTATTGTATTTTTACAGCCATGTTTTGCTTTTGATTGATTGACTGATTGATAGTATCAGTCACAAGGTCACAGAGAACTGTCATTCTGCTCAATGTTATTAATGCACAACAGAGAAAATCAGAGACATGTTAAAAAGCATCAAGGTAAACAATGAGTTTAAGAGACAAAACAGAGCTCATATTTTTAAAGTTAAATAAAACACGTTTTCACCCTCTCTCAAATTTTGCTGAACAGAAAACCACTGAACGTGGTAAGGACATGGTTTCCCCAAACACTTGTATGTGCACCCAGCCGCACACATATCCGGTCCCCTTGTTGCAGCGGGATGAAAACTGCATTGCCACCGTTGTCGGCCGTGTCAAATGTTGAACGGTGGTCGTGGGTCATCACAACAAGCTCTTCCTCATTCTTTGTGAGCAATAGAGAAGTTGGTAGACTTCCTCCGCCGTGATGATAGAAGGTGAAGTAGTAAATCCCTGCAACAGGTGCAGTGAAGATACCTGCAGAAACAAAACTGTATTAAAATAGGAACATTTGGTGGAAATCCCTAAATCTGCCTTGAAGGATATTGTTTCCATTGTAAACTCAACATGTTAAAAGTTGAGGCAAAAGGTGACAAATGTAAGTAATTAGTTACTTGTTCAATTTTAATTCCACACAGGTTTTAAAACATTGCTGGTTTAGTATTTTCCTATAAATACAATAGAAAGTTATTTAAATGTAACTCCAACTTGTCGATTCTAATGTTCACCATGTTGGTTGGCATGTTAGCATACTGTTTGCTAATTGACACTAAACACAAAGTACAGTTGGGAATATCATTAGTTTTGTGGCCATTATAATCCTCTGGGGACTATGACAAAAAAATGACTGTAAAAAAGAAAAAAGATATGGTATGCCATCCATCGTAAGGGAAAACAAAATTTTAAAATAGAGTGTTGTATAGAAAAAAGGAGAAATGTACGTACCTGTGTTTTGATTGTAGCCTTTGCCAATATTTGTCAGCACCCGGGTGTAGATTATAGTCGTGTCCGTGTTAAAGGGTCCTATGGCTTTCCCCTCCCTGTCCCCACCTGACACTGCACTGAATACCACCGTGTTCACTTCTAAATAAAGAAAAACATTGTAATCACTTGACTTTGTAAATGTGTTTCCACACCGTTCATTCTGTCACGCTTGTTTCTTTTACCCTTTGTCTCCAGTTGACGAATCTTCTCCTCACTCTCCTTCAGCTTGGTTTCCATGGCTGTCAGTCTTGCATTCATTTCACCAACCTCTTTCATAAAAGTTTGTGTGTCAGGAGAGGAGGGAGACTGTGTTTCAGGGCTTCCTTCATTATCAGTAACAATAACAGGATCCTGGGCCAAAGTCAGGCCACAGATCAGTGACACAAACATCAGCGTTTTAAAATTCATCTTCGCTGGTGCTCAGTGTCTGATCCCTCTGTCTCCTTTTGTGCTTTTTAGAGATGACCTGTTAATTTTTAACATCTAGTTTGGGATTTGGCTGGAAGGTATATAGTATATGTTTGTTGTCTTAGTAGGCTACATTGCAAAGTGGAACAAGTTAATGTTTGAAATCCTAAGTAAACAAAAGCAAATTCCAAGTTTTTCACTGGATTTTCAGTAGCTTCAATCCAAACAAAAGAGAAAGTGACTTGTGGAAAATCATTTGAGTTTTATAAATGTTTTATTTTCAGATTCTGTCAATGAGAATAATTTGACACACACACATGCACACACAGACAAAGACACAGACACACACACACACACACACACACACACACACACACACACACACACACACACACACACACACACACACACACACACACACACACACACGCACGCACGCACGCACGCACACACACACATGCACACACACAAGGCAAGATAAGGCAAGACACTTATACATTTTAAAATGTCAATTGTACAATGTTACAAAGCAGTCTCATTCACAGGTGATTTATTTAAGTGAATTTTCAGTAGGTGCAGTGGTTTCCTTCTCTGTTGATTTTAAATCAGAAATGGACAAGAAATTTGCTGTTTTTTCACATCTGGCTAACCAAAAAACCGCTGAAAGTTGTGTGGTAGTTGGATCCCCAAACATGTGAGTTTGCGCCCATGCGCACATACACCTGGTCTCCTGGCTGCAGCTGCAGAAATACAGCATTTCCTCCGTTGTGAGCTGTTTCACTCACTGCTTTGTGATCCTGTGTACAGATGATGAGCTGGTTGTTCTTGAAGAGAAACAGCTGTGTTTCACAGTTTCTTCCGGCATGATGAAACACAGTGAAGTAATAAACACCGGCAACAGGTGCAGTGAACACACCTGTGGAAACAAGAGGGTGGTGGTAACGTTTGATGAACTGCTTCTTTTTATTTCTATAATTTCTTTCCTGATACTGTACCTCCACCGTGGGAGGTCTGATGGATCAACGCTCAGGAAAGAACCCATTAAACTTTGCAGCAGATCCACAGCATTTAATATAAACATCATGAGTTTGTAATGACTGACATATTTAGAAGACCACTACTACCTTTCAAAGGGGTTAGTGTTTTTGATTATCAGTGGTTAGTGTTCTTGATTATCAATGATCGCTTCAATTGCTCAACTCATATTGATACGATACGATACGATACGATACGATACGATACGATACGATACGATACGATACGATACGTTAAGTCCTTACCTGTGAATTTACTATAGGCATTTCCAATATTTGTAATAGTTTGTAGTTTTGTAGATAAGAGTTGTCTCTGTGTTGAAAGGTCCAATTGCTCCTCTGTCTCCTGCCCCAGCACTGAATATCACCATTGTTCCATCTAAAGTTAGAGACACGTTATTTCAATGCTCAAAGTCTCCTTATACTGTAAATCACTCATCAAACTTAAACTTCTTAATACCAACCAAAAAGTTTCAGTCTACCTTTTCTCCTGAGTTCCTCGATCTGTTTCTCAGTGTCATTCAGCCTGGTTTCCAGAGCAGCCAGTTTTTTATTCATAGTCTCCAGTTCTATTGATTGGTCACACATGTTTCTGTATAGTTGTAGAGTTTAGATTGTCTGGCACCACAATCTGACTGCAGAACACAACATTTGATTTAAGTTGTCTCAACTGTAGTCCTAATTCAATAAATCTTGACATCACGGGGTTATATGACCCTTCTGGATGTTTTTGTTATTTTATGACAACCAGTTAATTTTTGACATTATTTTATTATCCAGTGTCCCATTCAAATTTCCTTCTCTGTCTGCAGACAGCAAAACTTGAACTCTGACCTTTGCTACTGAGTGCATTGGTTCCGGGTTTATTCAAATAGAACAGTCGTCTTCTTTGTGCAATTAAGTAATTACGCAAAAGGTTCATCTATCTGTCTGCACTGCAAATGCTGAATGACTGAGTGACAAATGATACAGCACCTTGGTACCAAGCAGTCGACTAAGTTATTAATGAAGGCACTGTGCTCTCTGCTTGATCACGATTTTAGCCATTGCCTTGTTCAAGTCATTAAGTTTTTTTTAACCCATTTGTTTGTGTAAACTACTGTGAGAGTATATTATGTCTCCAATGGTGCATCTCTGGGTGAGTAGTTGATTTCACCTGGATCCTTTTATATTTCATGATGGTATTGTAAATCAAGTGATCTAATAATACAAAGTAATTTTTAAACAAGCCCTCTGCATAAAACAGCCATACACACATAGAGGTACTGTATATTTCATACAGCAGTGACAACACCAAACAGAACTGGTTTTAGGATGTTTTTCTCTTTCTTTTTTAATGTGAGAACAGAAACAAATCAAATTGAATTTATATATATATATATATATGTCATTTTGGTAGCTTTCCATGATTGCACTAATTTTAAGACTGTCCAGTGAGTTTAGGCTTATTCTCTTAAAAAATAGTACAAGAAAGTGTTTGTTTCTTCTCTTCATCAAGTAGAAAACATATCATTGAAACAGGATTACAGTAAATTGGAGAAAATGTGAGGAGGGGTAACCCTGGTCTGTGACATCAGGTAGAAAATGTCCGGGAAGTTAGCCTCGGCTAGCGTCTTAGCTCACATTCACTGTGAACCTCAGAGGTGAGAGCTGTTCATCAACAAATCCTCTGTTCCTTTGAAAATCTCCTTCCCTAATTGACAGTAAAAGTTTCCCATAGGGTCATTATGTTTTGTCCCTGACAGAAAACCATGCAGTAAGCAAAGAGACACAGTGTGTTCGCTGCAAAATGTTAGAAAAAACTGCTACCACTTTTGGGTTTCGCCATTATCGGCTAATTCATAGTGAAGTGAAAGATGGAGGTAAACATTTATTCATCGTCATCGTCGTCGTCATCGTCGTCGTCGTCATCATCATCATCATCGTCATCATCATCGTCGTCGTCGTCGTCGTCATCGTCGTCATCATCATCGTCGTCGTCATCATCATCATCATCGTCATCATCATCGTCGTCGTCATCGTCGTCGTCGTCATCATCATCGTCATCATCATCATCCTCCTCGTCATCATCATCATCTGGGTCAATCTTTCCAGACAGAACGTCCTCAATCCAATTCTCAAGCTCATCAGATGTGGGCATGTCATCCTCGTCATCCATCTCCATCCACACGCTGTCAGCCTGCCAACATCAGGGGAAATGACAAGAAGTAAACACAGAAAATGTCATGTTTGTCAAGGCAAAATTCACACTCTTATTGCTTGTTTTTTTTTTTTTTTCTGCAAGGAAATATCTGTCTCATTAGCCAACGGGTTGCTTTTAAGGTTTCTGTAGGGGATAAGAAAGGTTGCTTACATCTTCAACATCAACCACACCAATCTGAGGGGAGGAAAGGTCGATGCGGAAGGTCTTCTCCCAATATGGAACCAGCTGATAGTGAGACAGAGACAGAATGAAATTCATGGTTAGGTTGTATTTTGATAAAGTCATGAGCAATAAGTTGAAAGAATTAGGGTTAGGGTGAGGGCGAGGGTTAAGAGGGGGTTGGGGTGGACCTACCAGGGGGAAATCATCTGGGTCAATCCAGATAATGCTGAGGTTGGGGTTGTCAGTGTTCTCGCGTGCCACCTCCTTCAGGATTTCCAGGAATTCAAAACCATCTGTGAAAAGGTTTAAATGTCAGGTGTGGCAATGTTCCAGGTAGCCTAACGTATTAGCTTGTTATTGACAATCCAACCGATTACCATTAAATCAGTGGTGAAACTGTAAAGTAAACATTTACCTGGGTCATCTTCTTCAGCAAAGGCAACAATGTGCTCTCCATTGATGTCATCCTCCTGTAAACACAAGCTTGGGTGTATTTGTAGTCTAGACTGACTGATAAGAAGGACAACTTCTATCAGGGAAAACATGAATGTTGTTGCGTAATAAACCTCTTACCCAGATCTCATACATGCTGTGAGGCTCGAGCTTCCTCAGAGTAGGTCTGAAAAATGTAAACACCCAAAATTGAATAGTCGTAGTCCAATAACCTTTGGAAAGATTTGACTGAAGTTATGCAAAATGTGGTCATGGAATATGAACAACTTTAGGATATGCATCCAGTTGTTTTAGTATCACTCTGGGTCACCTGTCGTGCAGTTCGATGTACTCAACCAGCTCAGACTCGATGTAGGGCTTTCCTGGAATGGTGTCTGGTTCCTCCATGAATGGCTCATAGAAATCAACTTCATTCAACTTCAGCTTCAGCTTCTTGGCAATCTAAAATTAACGGGTGGAATGTACAATGGTCTCTTTGTCTATAAATTAATGTCTATGTTGGTACTTTGCTGTCATTTGATATTTGGCTTTTCTAAACTCCTAGAAGAACGCAAGCAATTCAAACCTTGGGGTCAAATGTGGCAAAGAACTTCACGAATGGGTGGAACTCCTCAGCAGCATCGTCATACTCGATGAAGTCTGGTCAAAAAATATTAAGGAGAAAACATATTATCAAAGAGATAAAAGGTTGATGTTCAGAGTGATTGCATATGGTCCATTTGAAGCCCAGTCTCTAGACCATGACCTTCAACCTACGGGCAGATCTTTCACTCTTGAAATAGCCGACCAGCTTGATGACCTCATCCATGTTGTGGAAACCCTTCAGCTCACGGTCGTTGTCGATGATCTCAACTGGCTCTTCAATCACCTGCAGGAGTGTATAAATGTAACTGCATGTACAACAGGTGTGTTCAAATCTGACAGCATTGCCTGTTATTGACCACTAAGCACTCACATCATAGAGGAACTCGACCAGGGTGTCAGCGGCCAGTTCTCCATCATACTCAATTATCTCATTGTCCGCAAAGATGTAGATGCTTTCCACCTCATCCAGACCTGGTGAGAGAAAAAAAATATCTTAGTGAATTCTTAATGCCAATTCAGGTCAGTATATTGTGATGTAATTGTGTGTCTGTTTATAATAGTCCTTAAACCTTTATTGTCTACATGCTTGGTATACTGTTTTCAATATGTTGTAAGAGAGACTATTTCTTCAGTGGATTCACAATTTGTCTCATACTGAGCAATATCTCAAATATAGTGATAGTATTTTAAATGACATATACCTGAAATGGCAACAAAATGTTCCATCTGAAATGTTATTATAAGCTAATGAAGGTTTCATATAGCATACATTTATTGCCATTAAAGGTTATGTGTTTGCTTTAATTTTAATACAAGTCTACTTTGTACTGTATGGTTTTGTTATATCAGTGTAGAACATTGTGCCCAATCCATTGATTGAATTTGTATATTTTTTACAGTATATTATAATATTGCAGCACAAGAACACTACTTAGACTGTGATATCTTCAGTGAACACTTGAGGGCAGAGTTGTTTCAGATATTTACTATACTAGGCCCCTTGCACAGACCTTATGTCTCAGTTTGTCAACCTTGAAGTTGCAGATTTATTTTACAATAACAAATGTGTCATGATGAACAGATTTTTAGTCAGTGCATGTTTTCTGTTGTCAATTATTCATTAATTCATTGGTGACCATGCATTAAAAGTGAGCAGGTTAAAATTGGGG
The DNA here is from genome assembly GCF_905171665.1 of Trachurus trachurus. Lineage (NCBI taxonomy): Eukaryota > Metazoa > Chordata > Actinopteri > Carangiformes > Carangidae > Trachurus > Trachurus trachurus. The sequence continues at coordinate 14,288,566 of NC_139909.1, read as the reverse complement.
CCAGTTGTGCTTTATTAAATTATGTTGACAAATGGAATAAAGTTGTACCTTACTGAGTCATGAGATGTATGTATTTTAATCAGCAACATTCAGTAAAAACCACAGGAGAGATTTGATAGAAACTGAAGATTTATACTGTGAGCTGCCCACAGAGATTTTTTTTTATCCTGCTTCTATCATTGACAAATAGGCTCTGTTTTCAGCAGCAAGGTCAGCGGTTGGCAGGCTTACCCAACTTCTTGGCAACAGCAGAGTCCTTCTTTTCATCCACCAGGCCGAATCCAATGTCCTCATCGTCAAGATCGTCCAGGACTTGGGCTGCAAGCTGGACAGAAACATGAAGAGAGAGAGGGGTAGGGGAGGGAGGGAGATAAAGACAAGGTTGTATTTAGTATCACATGCATGCTGATTCTGTCTGACTCACTCATCTGTTCATGATAGACATTTCCTAATCTCAGAACTCCATTAAAAACATACTTTCAGTTTCATTTACACAAGTAAACCCTTGGCATTTCATCTCAATTTCAAGGCCTTAAAAGCAAAAGCTTTGGATTGCTGCCTTGCACTTTCTAAATCGGAGTGAAACTGAAGCCAACAATTGACAGCCCCCGTAGCCAGCATGAGAGGAGCATGGGCAGCGGGGTATCCAGAAGAACAAGAGGGGCAGAACTTGAGCCAACTATGTCGAGGGGAAGAGACGTTGCAACAGGTGTAGTGGAAAAGAGAGGAGCTCATACTTTGTGAACGTAAAGCCGCTGCATACATGCGCAAATATAATCCATATACTGTAAATATGCATACATCAGTCTTATCTTTCTTTCTATCTACACACATTGATAGATTGTACGTCTCATAGCTGTATACAACCATTTTCCATTTTTAACACTAACTTGGTCTCCATTTCATCCCTTTGTCACTCAGTTTCGCACTCGCAGGGTATGAAAGAGTGATTCAAATGAATCAAAAGCGTGCTGTAGCAGCTTGCAAAGCAGCATTGCAAAGTGGACAACATTCATAAGCGGCCAAATGCCCCAAAGCACCAGCACAAATAGCTTGTATAGTGTGTAAAGTATGGTATAGTAGCTATGCACTCTTCACAGGCAGTCTTTAATGCCGTCCATTCTTTTGTATAGCCTATAGAGTTCAGACACATTACTGCAGGACCAAGGCCAATTTCTCTGTATTCTGGTTACAAGCATTGGCCTATATGCCTCAAAACACTAAAGATCGATTATCACCATTTAACAGCTAATGGATACGTTTCCTTTTAGAGTAACACTCTTTTATTTAAAGGGTTAATTCTCCCAAATCATACAGTACATATGAAATAACTTATACATTTTTGGCCTATAGTGATGCAGATAGTTTCAGTTTTATCTGCTAACATTGTAGCTATAGGTGAGAGGATCAATGCTATTCTCCTGTTTAAATATGCTGAACATGGCATTATGCAATAGCTGGTTAGCTTAGCTTAGAAGTTTGCAGGGTGTTATTTGATCTTAGTCATGTATGGATTTTTAAAAAAGAAAAAAAAGGAACTACTGGAACATGTATTTATATGTGACGGCGTTGTTCAATAAAAAAAAAAAGTAAAAAAAAAAAAAAAAAAAGGACAAGACAAAATTACTTAGTGTTAGTGTTACTAAGTAAGTCTTTTTCTAGTCTGATTCCAGTCATCATGCTAACTGTAGCTAACTGTTGTCATTTAAATGTAGCTAGTTGTTTAACTAAGTGTAGCCAGCTGTTGTTTACTGAAATTAACTGTAGCTTACTAGTTTGTTGTAGCTAACTAAGTAGCTACAACAAGTGGACTCAATTCCATTTCAAGTGTTAACAAGAAATCAGAAAAATAGATTTATTACAATTTGGGTGAAAGACCCATTATAAATTATTGATGGTTGCACTAAGAATGGATGAAGAGGTTGGGGGATGGATGGATGGGCATGTTAAAGTTTGATTAATAGATTAGATGGAAGCTGTTTTTCAGACAATTCACCCTTACTTTTCTTTTTCACAAATATGAAGTCAAACTTCAGCCCAAGCTGTTGCTGCTGCTGGACTTTGAATGCAGTTCAGTCTTCACTGGTCCGTGATATCTGGTTGTTGCTTCGTGTAATTTCATCTTGTTTTAAACTAAACTGCAGTCCAGGAGTGGAAAAGAACAATCAGCAGCGGTAGATGAATCTGTGGTTCGCAGCCCAGCTTTACAGACACAAAAGGCAGACCTCAACATACCTGAAAGGTATTTGCTGCTTGACTTGTGATCAACTGCAAGAAGAGGTAACGCTTTAGGGCAAAGCACAATAGTCACAGCCTCCAGGTTTACAACAAATTTGGAGGGGCCTTCATAGGAGACAAAATAGGTCCAAACGTAAACACTGAGATTGGATGATTGACGCCCTGCTCATACAGAACTATCATTACCTGAGGACCTCATGTTATTCCAACTGGTTTGTACACTAAAGTACTCCAAAGTTCCCATGTCTATAATCAAATAAGTAAAACCACTACAGCGTACAATCCCTATTTTAGCAAGCATTTCACAATCTTTTTCATCACATCCAAACATAGGATGTGGTCATTACATATGAATTAAACAGACTTTGTTTTGCTTTTGTACCAGAGGTCGGTCCGTACATCAAATGAGGTCCATAGGTAATGTTGGAGTGTGAATAGGGCTTAACACAAGTAATCAAACAATTGTTCAGATGTTGAATATTCTCAATTGCAGCATCAGTTCTGGACCAGCGATTGAATCATTAGAAGCAGAAGATCGCTGGAAGTTATAGAGAAACATTTAAAAATCATATTCTTTTAAAAAGGCGACCCATGAACTTTGCTGAGGCACTGCACTTGTTTACAATCGTTCAACCTCTTATTGTGATGCATGGAACTGGACACAACTAATCTGGACATGACTTTGCACTTGTTTAAATCACAAATATACTGTATGAAGACCCCAGTGGACTTTGACACAAGAAGCAAAAGCATGCCAGCAAGACTCAACAAATCAAAGACAGAAATGACTTGCCAGATTTCATTTTGTGTTTAACTCCAAAGCTATTCCCCAAAACTCATACTATGCTGCCCTCCCCATTATAGCAGAGGGTATGGCCATATTAGTAACCCTGGTGGTATTTATAAGAGAGGTGAAGCAAAGCAGGGAGTTCTGCAGCTATATAAGGGCGTGAAAGAAAGCATGTTGAGGAGCAGAAAAGAAGGCAGAGATCTGTTACATATAGAAATGGGTGTGGAAAGAGGAGCGGGGAAGACAGACAGGGCTGATGAATGGGAGACACCTGATATGTGAGTTCACGCTTACTGACATCCATCATTTCCTTCAATCGTGCCCATCAGTTTTCAACCTCTCTCATATCTCCTTCTTGGTGTTTTTCTCTTTTCCTCTCACAACTCTCCCTCCTTCCCCCTTTCTCTGCATCCATCTGGATTATTTAGTCATAACTTCAGTCTCCTGACACACCCCGTTCACCCCTCCCCCATCTGTCCCCTTTGATATCACCCGACCCATCCAGAAGTCTTGACAGCACGGAGCCAAGTGAGAGGTCAGCAGTGCAATCGCTTGGCTCCGTCTCGCAATGCCCAGTCACTGTCAGCTTGTCAGGTGACACAAGATGAGGGCAGGGTGCCATGGTGAGTTGTCAAAAACGTGCTCAGGGTCCCCGCCGCACTTGGCTGGGGCACCGAATGATGAGCAAGGAGAGGGTTCGCAGTGCAGCAGCGAGGTCAAATTTCTTGTAATGTAGCCCGCCTGAATGCTCACTCTGCACTGCTCTGTGCAGGTTAGCCAAGTTATTGGTTGCATTGATTTAATTGGGTGTGACCGACTGGTGTTATTTGGGACATTTGGGAGTGGGACATTCTTGTCGAAGATGTTTGAAGACCACCAGACTCCTGTTCTCACCTTCCTCAGTGATTGGACACTCAACTGTCTTGAATGGTGATTCCTGGTCATTTACAGACGACAGTAACTTTAGTTGGTTTGAATCTTTAACAAAAAATACTACAATCCGAGGCCCTAGCAAGTCTCAAGGAAATGTCAAACTACATTTAATTCAACTCAAAGAACTCTATTTTCATGACAACAAACCTTTGCACAACCTTCTGTAACATAATCCTACTCAATGTGTAAAACAACATCTGATCATTTAACCAATGCAGTGGATTGATTATGTTTGGATTTTGCGATCAGGATAAGTAAACATAGTTTTTTGTTGGCAGATTTCTTTACAGAGGTAAAATGTTCAGTTTTTACTCTGCACTGGAAAGTATAGCAGAAGATGATAGTGTTGGTTGGTGTTTGATGGGTTATTGATCAAAGATTCCTTCACTTGGGGCCATTTCAGTACTTCAGAAGTCACTCACATGCGCACAACCTGTCACGTGGAGACATTTTAGTTCTCATATATAATTGCCTCTTTCTGCTGCACATTTCAGATGTCTAAAAATCCTCTCAAGCAAAGGCACAAATGATAAAGCCACACTGTAATCACAGCCATTTACATGCCGTCCACCCATTACATGCATCACAGCTATACTGCTAAAATCCATTCTCCATATGTCATTATTCTACCTGCTCATTTTGCTTCATTATCAGCCGCAGACGAAGCTTAGAGTGTTTGGAGAGTGGGGCACTCTCCAGACCCTCTCATCACGGCGTTGACAGACTATCTCTACACTTCATGACTCCATTGGATTCCCACACTCATTAGTGAGCTCACTGTAAACTCTATACACATACACAGCTAATGAGGGGAAATGACTTCCATCATGCTGTTGGGCAGATGGCTGACAGAGGTCCAGTTATTACTTACCCTTTTAAAACAAAGACCAACCATAGATTTGGAACATGCAGGCTGAGCTGAGTTTGGAAGAGCAAACACAACTTTAAAGACATCCTTTAATACATTCAAGACTCGATGTTCATAGACAACTGTGACCCAAGAGTGATGTGTGGCTTCAATGCTATTTGCTCTATGTAAACCGTATTCAAACAGAGATACATTCCTTGACCTATAAGCCTGATCTTTATTTATCCGTCCAGCCAACGCTGTCCTTCTCCACTCCCTCAACTTCTCCTAGACACAGTCCAAAGGATCTGAAAGAAGCTGAATACACAGTTACTCTAAAAGAACTTGCCACGATGTTCCCTCCTTTTGTGCGGTTGTTCACACGTAGGCCACGTGTCTTTCTCAAGTGAAAGGCTGAGCTGCTGATGACTCACACGTGTCCACCACCTTATGATGTCATTCACTCAGTCAGAACATGAGGGACACAAACAAACAAACACTCACACTCCTGTAGCTTTCAAACCAGCTTGTTGCATATTTTGTCATTACTCACTTTTCTGTACACAGTGTGCAAACATAGCTAAGGTAACAGAGGATTTTTCTCTTATTATCTTATCTAATGTACGCCATAAATGACAGTAAATAATTTGAACCCAGTAATAGCATATTGTGTAGATTTTTTTTTTTTGGTCGAAGACCGGATTTTAAAAAAAAAGAAGAAAATATATGGTTTTACTAATATTGTTTGACCCTCAAGACACAAATAATTAGAACGTCAGATTTTGATTACCCCAAAGCATCTATACTTTTATACAGTACATTATGTTCTGTCAAGTGATTTCTGAGGCACCCACTCTTTTTTATTCATTTTGATGTGGTATAAATATGTTGCAAAACCTCAAAATCTTCTTGAAAATGACCCTAATGTTTGGTTGTGAAAGATATTGTTGCATTGTAGCAAAGGTACAGTATCTGTGATTTGTAGTAAATGGTACATGCAATACACAAACTGACACATGCAGCACACAAACTAGTGAGTGATACACGCAATACAAAAATCACACCATCATCTTTCAATTTTTTTCCCCTAAAGTTTGGAAAACTGCTGAATGTGTAAAATGGGGGAACATTAAAAGGATTTCAAAGCAGTAAGATTTCCCATCTTCCTGTGTAAGCGAGCGTCCTGGGATCTCTGCAAAATTAGATGTTCAGCCAGCTTTTCCCCTTCAGCCAGAGAGTAAATTAGTAATGGCTGCTGTAACACATCAGGACGTTCTACACCAGGCTGTTACATAACACTGCGCCGGGGTGGTCATGAAAGATTCATATACAACAGCTTCTAAAACAGACTCTGACTTGCCACCAGCTAGTGTAACTGTACTGTTCTGGAGGAGATGATCCAGGATTTCACACACACACACACATGATTTTCAAAGCTTATTCAAATGCCCCCTTTAAGACAATAAAAGGCTGAAAGAGATCCCGTTCTTTGATTTTAATTTGCAATTTTACTATTTTCTTTTTCTCTGCACAACATTGTCCCATGGGAGATATGATGAAATGCATGGAAAGCTTTTAGTAACCTCGCAGGCACACAAGCTGATTCACTACAACAACTTGTGAGGGCAGAAGTGTCTGCGACCATCTGTGAATGAGTCACTGTGACAGCAATAAGCCACATTAGAAACATGCCACATAACACTCTCAGCTAATAAACTCAGAGTCCCTCCTGCATTTGTCAAGCTTGTTTTGATGGGTTTCATTAAAGCCTGCAGGTCCTCAAAGCAACAAACGTGTCAAAGGATGCACAGATGATGTTATGTAAATTTGATGTGAACTTTATGATCATCTGTACTCATACAATAATTACAATTTTCAGTGTGATCCTGTTGGTGCTCATCAGAGTATAAAGTATTATTACCTCTTTCATATTACATTGATTTCCTTTTTTTTAATTTAGAGATGTGATTACAAACATTATTACAATGACGCATTGATATCCCAATAAACCTCATCTGGTAGCAAGCACATTGAAACACCTGAATTTCACACAAAAAAAAAACAAAAAACACATACAGTAAGACAACACGTGTATAAATAATAAAATCCATCATTACAAAACAATTCTCAGCTGCTTTAAATTCAATGTCCTCATAATGTAGGCGATAGTCTAGCTCATTGTCACACTATTTTTCAAGTGTCCCCATAAGTCATGATTATGAGGACACTTGAAAAAAACAATATGTTATTGGTTATGGTTGGTTATTTTCCAACTATGGCAGATCTGCTGGAGCTATTATTGATTCATTAAGTATACCTGTGTTTATGTTAGAAATGTTAATTCAATACATGTGTGTAAAATGGTCCAAGTCAGTTTTTCCAAGAGCATTTTTACGCATATAAAAAATTCAGCTGGCTGTACTGTTTCTTACTCCGGGACTTAAGAGGTTGTATGATTAGACTTGGTCATGACGGGATTAAATACAGTTCACTAACAGCATATCTACATATTTGCAAGTCGAAAACCCATAATTACTACAGCTCCGAGGTGACATGAACGCAGCAATCCTGCAGTGACTTCCATGGCGACTACCATACTTTACTATAAATAACAGGAAGAACATGGAACTAAAAAGGAAGGGAATACAGTATATTCAGTCACGTCCAGTGATGTAAAGCACTTATGCCCTGTACTCTCAGTCCATGTCTTTGTTCAGATCCATCACTTTGTGGAGCAGGGATGTAAGTCAGGGTTTCAACGTCACAAAATTCAAATTTAAATTTTTCATGAAGTACCTTGATCCTCTCCTTTTCCTTGACATTTTTCCTCCATGAATAAGTGATATAAAAACATTCCCCGATACAGATGACGAGGGAGTGAAAGAGAAAAACAAAAGAAATGTACAGAATGTGATGTTTAAGGAGGAAATGGAAAGTAGGGTCATTTATAAATCATTAGAGGCAAGCAAAAAGTATACACAATGAAAACACTGTATACCTCCTGATTTAAACCTGTTGATCTTCTATTTTTCTTTGATTTCTTCCTATTTGAACTGACAGCAACCTTATAAATTTTTTACAGTTGCTAAATTTATATCAGAAAGTTGAGATCAGTGTGTTTCAGTGGCACCATCATAGTCACTCAGAAGGGAGGTACACTCATTTAACCATAGTAGGACAACATTAACTTTTACGACTGATATACTGGGGACAAGGTGGATTAATGGGACTGCCTGTAAATGTAGGTTACCAAAACGTACCAACTCCTATTTCTGAAGACAGTCAGTCTTCGTTGGGGTTGGAGATGTGGAGTTCACGGAACGGATGGGGGTTGGGAAGGGGTAAATTTAGCATGACAGAAACAGTAGTGCTTGCTTTCTGCCATGCACCATGGGAACTATTTTAGCCGGTTGTTGGGAGATGCTGAAAGGAAATGTTTAGACTCGCGTTGTAGAAATTTGTATCAAGTTACATATTTCAGTCACTGTTCTACTGCCATGTATTTTCTAATATTACATATCTGCAGAAAATGTCTCCACTAGACATTTTTTTCTATCATTATTCTATGAGTGCATATTATTTATTTACATTGTTAAAAAGGCATGTTAAGTTTAAAATAGTCACCGCATGGTTATGTCATAGTGATGTCATCAGGGTCATGACTTCTTTTACATCAGAAAATCTGCTTTATGAACTGGACGTGAGGTTTAAAATGCATGAGAATAAGGAGACAAATGCATCTAATGAAGGTCAATGTGTTAAATTACGGGAAATGTATGATCCAGTATCCCGACCAAAAGGAAATGTAATACCCAATCACTAAAAGGCTTATGTTCTCTTTCTGGAATTACATTATGGCAATAACAGTTCACAGCATTAGGGTAATAGTTCATAACACAGCTGTACAAAGATGACTGCAGAGGTGAATTTCATTTGGAGAAAACAGAGTTAGCTCACATGAGCCACTTCTCTCCCCACACTTCAGATCCAGTGCCGTCAACAGCTGCCTGATGGAGCACTAACAATGATGAAGCCATTAGCTGTTTCTGCCGAACTCAACCATGTGGAAGCTGAATATGAAACTTCACAACACTGTTCATCTGCACAGAGCGACCTGCTACCAATGAGATTATACTATTAAATATTACTTATTACAACCATAGCAAATATCAGAATTCATGTGTCTGAGATTATTCAGAGTATTGGTACAATAAATCTAGTCTGTACAAACCAGCTCTCCTAAATGGGCAGAAACACACAGCATCCTTTCCTTACCTATTGGACTCTCTCCATACAGTCTTACCAGTGCTTAATAATGATAAGGTTTTCTTGCATTGAAAGAGAAAATGAGAGAAACACTGCAATGTGGAATCATCAACATCAACAATAAAGCATGCCAGTGATGCCAGTGATCCATATTGTGACAACACATCAGGTAACAAAATGTATGATTTCAACAACAGCTGAGACCCTTGAAATCAATAGGCAAAGGCTTCTATTATTAATCTTCTGCAAAACAACAGGTGGGTTTTTGACAGGGAAATGAAATGGACGAAGTGCAGCGGCAATCTGGACGGCAAACAAACATCTTCACCCATCAACACTGATGAGATGTCATCACAGAATGACGCCGTGGCTCCACTCCGTCCAAACATAACTCCTGTCACATTTAATGACATCACATCTGACAAATGACTTCTTAATTTAGTCCCACTTTCACAGCGGAAGTCGAGGAAGCGAGGTAAGAGGAGATCTAACCAAGCCATGATGTAGCTTCCACACAATTTGACAGTAATGATGCTTAATGGAGAGCAATGTTAAGTATCAACAGATGTGACACCTAATTAAGGAAATTTGAAGCTGATCGCATGAAAAACAATTACTTTTTCTCTTGTTTTTAGGGTAATTTAATTGTGAATTTTCCCTGAACTGCATGTGTAAAAATTGCCCAAAGGTTTACTCAGTTATCTTGCTTACAAAACAGTTTGGATACAAGACCACTGTGCCAGAATTAGACTAATTATCTTACATAATCATGATGAGGAAGAGGAGTGCTTGACAACACTGGACTATAGACCCATCGTGTATCTTGAAAGGAAATGAAGTGGCTTGAAGCTGAAGCACCTAATCTGCAGTTCATGGGGTAAAGGGGCCACAGGGAGTTGGCCTGTTGGCCCAGTCTGATCCAGGATAACGTGAGGAAATTAGACCCGATCCTACTTAAACATTCTGGATGTGGGGTGTCAAAGCCTGTTGCTTAAAATCAGAGACAGATATAGTCTCTCTGCTGCTCGACAGATTCACAAGTGAAATGTATAGGGTGGGCAAAATGTAAAGGTTACGGTTAGGGTTAGACAAGCATTGGTTTAGCATTGGTGCCAACAGACCACAGCCAAAGGGAGACAAATGGAGAACACAACAGAATATTTGACATAAAGCAAATCTAAATGGTAGAAGAAAAATATAGAGGTATGATTTCGCAAACTACAGTGTAGAGGAAAATTTAATTATAGCACTTATGTCCAACAGATGAGATGTAAGTCGTTAAGTCTTGTCTAAACCTAAATTTGAAAATGTCTTTCTATGCAATTCCAGGTGTTGTAATCCCTCCTTTCAAGTTGAATAAAAATCCAGTGTTGGAGTTCTCCTTAGCAGAGGAATGTCAAAATGTGGGCAAAGCTGTGAGAAATTGAGTGGCTCTAGCAGGCTAAGCTATTTCAGGCTATTGCCAGAAATAGCTTGTACAATATTACCTCCCTCTTTATCATCCCTCTCCGTCAATACCATCCACTACCATTAAAAATGTAAGCATGAAAATTTATTGCGCCAACTGAAAGGAGGAGGGCTGACAGTTTGGATAATGGTTACCAAGGCGACAGGCTGACCTTTTCCCAGATCTCTCAGCGGATGGATGGAGATTAGACGAGACAAGACAAAGCTGAAGCCTTCCTCAAAAGCAGGAAGACTTGTAGTCACTGTTACTCAAGTGCCATAAAAGTAATTTTTGTTTACAGCCACATTAGCACTTCTGTGAGTCCATGCTAACACACGACCCTGTGTTGAGCTAAATGCTAACACACGACCCTGTGTTGAGCTAAATGCTAACACCAGTACAGTATGCTGACCTGTCAGTGCTAACATGTGAATGTTGAACGGCTACAGAATTTCACATTTTTATCAAATCAGTTCAGCCAAAACCATTTTAACCATTTATGATGAAAATGTTGCTCTGGATCACAGCAGTAGCATCAACAAGATATGTCACTTCAAAAGCAAAAAAAAAAATCAGTATCGTGAAGAACAATTATAACCTAATCTATAAAATTGGATAAAAGCATCAATGCAACCTCAGCGCATAGCCAGTAATTTAATATTTCCTGATGCTGCACTGTTGATAGATGGTTATCTATTGCTTTTAAAACCTTGAATATTGCTGACAATTGCATGTGGTGATTATCCCTCTACCATGTTATGTCATCGCTTAATAGTTTTTATAGCTGTATCTTTCTGCTTTGCTTGCATGCACATAATCTATATTTCTTTAATGTAAATAAAGTCAAATTTGTACCTCTTGCCTCTCTGGGTGTTGCAGATAGAGTAGTGTGATATAAAAGAAGGGGCAAATTAACGTGTGATTAGCTACTGCTGTCTGTTCATACAGGGACAGGGTGCCATAGCAACAACAATGTGTGTGTGTTTGTAAAGGGGTAGAAGGGCAGTGTGTTGATAAATACTGTGAGTATAAGATCACTGCAATCTGAGCTGTGTGCAGTGATTGATGAGTGGGCCTTAAAGCATTTACAGTATGCCAAAGGTCAGAGGTCAAACAGGAAGAAGATAGCAAGAGACATGCAGACGAGCAAAAAAACAGCAACAACAAAAAAAAAAACAGGTTCAACAACAGTCTCGAATGACCTTGTTCATTCACATTTCAAAAGTATTCCTTTAAATGTGTTTATCCATTCATTTAGGTCCAACCTTCAGGGGATGGTTGTTAATTTTGCATCCTGCCTGTTTGTCTTTAATCACTTCTGCTTCACAATCATCATCATAATGACAGCAGATATTTTCAGCTAAACTGCTGCAGGTGAGTTAAAGGTGTTTTAGTTGTTTTTTTTTAATCTTATGACTGTCAAATCGATTTCCTCTGTTCCTGCTGGATTTGCTTCCACTTCGTTAAACACTTAACTGTTGTCACGTGGCAGAGACCGAACATTACACACCTGTGATTACACTGCCAGATATTAAATGGAACAGAATAATTGCACGGTGAGAGCGATGCTGAACCCTTGTTGCTAAGCTCCATGAAATGAACCCTTTGTCACCTTCACATCAACAAAACCTTCATTATCTCTTTGCCTGATTTTCCACTGCATCTGCAAGTTCAAGCAAACCGGCCTCAGGTGATCCAAGTATCCTCAGCTGTTATTCCTGGGTCGTCCACTAGATGTCCTCAGACTTTTCCCCACTGCCCTTACCACCAGACCTTCTCCACCCTCTCACACACCTGTTTCCAGCTTCCCAGAATTACACCTCTTCCAGCCAGACCATAATATGGCACATCGTCTTTTTAAATTATCTAATTGAATTGAAACAAATTTTGTTTGACTGATAGGAAACACTAGGGGGGAAAAAGGTTTGGCGGTTATGATAATGACAACAACCTCATTGACTTTTTCTCATCAGTCAACTGAAGCTTCAGCTCATTTAAACAGATTAGCATCTTTTACATTCATGCTGCACAGTCATTGTCTAATTCAACAGCAGTGACATCCAATCGTATTCCTTCAGGTACAAAGAGCAGCAGTTAAACCATGTATGCATCCTCCTCAATAACCCTAATCTGCCCCTGTTTGGTTTTGTAGCTTTAACAGAGATTTAATATCCATGTATTTGTTTATCCAGGGAAGACGAGTTCTGTCTGCGTATGATGATACAGACATCTGGTGTTGAAGGTAATTTCCTTTACAGTAGGCTACATGTCTGCAACTGATGAGTGTTTGTTCCCACTGTTTACATTACATGCTTTTTGTGTTACATCATTTACACAAACTGTATGTTTTAGCAGACCAGTTTTACACAATAAACCATCTTCACATTGTGTAGCTTAAATCTACAGCAACAGCACAGATTCAAAGATTAACTTTTTGTGTCTTATCAAAGCTTTGAGATTTTTTGAGTTTTTCGCAGACAAAGATGGATCCAGCTGGGGGTCAAAGGTGACATGTTGAAGATATTTTACCAGTGACAGGGGAACTCTTTTTCCACTATGCTGCCTCTTTGAGTGAAATTTGCTAAGTTCACTTGTGATGTGTGTCATAGTGTCGCTGATGTGCGTGTTTGTGCATCTGAACATCAGAAATTTGAGGCCTGTACGACGAAGCAGGTTCAACATACTGTATTGAGCCTAAACACTGACCATACTGGATGACCTGCATCATGAAGCTGGCTCCAGTACACTCATGTGAAAGAAAAGCCGAAATATCAGAACCGTGAATAAAGTCTTCTGTAATGCCTATTTATTTAATTTATATGTTACATGTTTATTGTAAACTCTTTTGTCCCTGTCAAGATCCTGTAGGAAAGCTGACTCCAACAATTTGACTGGACCACTATCATAACCATGAAAAAATGAATTAATCCCAAATCCTGCTTCATCGCACAGGCATTTTTCTGCTAGGACTTACAGTACGTAATTTCTTCATTTCTAACTGTTACTTTTAACCTAAACAAGTGGTAACACTTTATTTTAAGGGGTCCTTGTTCCTGTGTATCTACCTAATTAATTACAGTGTAATTACCTATGTAACCTTATGTAATAACATGTACTTACGTACATTGTAAATAGATAGTGTATTTTGGTGTACTTACAGGTCCTTGTTACACTTGTAATAAGAAATGCCAAAGTGGCCTCTCTCTTTGCACAAGCATTTCTTATTACAAGTGTAACAAGGACCTGTAAGTACACCAAAATACACTATGTATTTACAATGTAAGTACATGTTATTACATACGGTTACATAGGTAATTACACTGTAATTAATTAGGTAGATACACAGGAACAAGGACCCCTTAAAATAAAGTGTTACCAAACAAGTTGATTATCATGATCAGGAGATTACAAATCCAAACTAGTTGGCCAAGCAGGGATCACCCACTTCCACCAACCATCAAACAACATGCACCAGACTTCATAATAAATGATCCAGATCTACTCCCTTACTGTATCTCTTACTCATGAACCATCCCTCCAATAAGTACCAGTCAGTTCAATACCTCTGAGGCTATACAGTACAGCATGTTGAAGGTATGAGAATAATGCTATTATTAGTCAATATGTTACTGATGCTCTGATACTCTTCGAGGTATCAGAGGCAAAAGTCCAACACATTGTGTCTATAGACTTGTGGAACGGTAACCTTCATCATCAATCATTTACATCTTTGTGATTTAAAACACGTGATGATTTCCTGATACCTACAGTGTCCCATTAAATACTTAGAGTCATGCAAAAAAAAGAAAGAAAGAAAATGAAATATTGATCGATCTTCTTGTGGAAGCGCCTGCAGCATTTTTCTTGTAGACTAATTTGCTAAATTTAGCTCTAACTCTATTTCTATTCCTAAGCCAAAGAGGAAACTGTGGTTTAAAAAATGACTAAAGATCATTTATTTTCTTATGGCGTCTGTCAATAACAAGGGAAGATTGTTATATGAAAGAATAAATATAGTGTGGCAAAATCATTTATTTTGCTTACATTGATTACTTACTTACTTAATTAATTAATTACTCTATGTTTCCATTTATGACATAGGTATGACATTTGTTGTCTAGAGGCATGTGATTGACACTTCCTTTCCTACAGTATATGTGTCATCCCCGCTTTAAACAAAGCTAGTTAAGGTTTTATTCCCTGAGCTCTGCACTTAATAATTTATACTTCCTCATAGGTGATAATGACCGGCTATTTTAAGCCCCCGCTCTGAGCACCTTAAGAGTCCTCTCCTGAGCCAATGGCTGAACAGTTAGGACTGGCAGGAAGTCAGTTACAATGTAAGAGTCCAGCAGGGACCTGTTCCAGTCGGCATCTCTATCTCAAGCCAAGAAGCACAGCTTGGCGGCACTGATACTGAAATTGATCAGATCCAATGACTTGTGTGTGTAAATGATGGTTTAGGAGTTCAGCCTGCACCCGGTGGGGGGATGACCATTGTCCTAATACAAAACAGTGTGTTGCAGTGTGTGTTTCCTGACAGAGCTGACAGAGCTGAGGTAGCTGTAGCTGAGGTGAGATATTGCCCTAAACTCTCTGTCCATCCCAGGAGGGCTTTTAGCCTCTTGCTAAGCATGCAGTGCTGTCCTGGGCTATTTACAGAGGTGACTTATGCAGGCTAGTGTAAAGTACACGCTGCCTCTGTAAGAAGACACTGCTGCTCTGACAGGCAGAGGATTGGTGTGGGGGAATACACTGGCTGACGGTGGGGCCCAGGTGCAGCGACTGTGGGTCTTTAAGACTTTTTTTTTGTTTTATCTGAAGAGTTTCTAGAAAATGCAAAGTCTATTTTCTCTGCTGTTGACTGATTTGTAACACCACCAGAGTTGTGTCATAATCTAAGAGTACAGTAAGTCAAAGGCTTCTCAGCAGTAGTCGTCAAAAGAGGTGTGTACTTCACAGACCCTGTGGCCTCTTCACTATTTACTAGGGCCACTGGTTAACAGCCAATTAAAGTCAGCTGTAAATATGATGTATCAAATCTGCAGCACTTGTGCATCATGACAGCACTAATGGACTATTTAAAATCTCGTTAAGTTTATATGTTATCCAATTTACAGTATATTCTATATACAACACTGTTATTTTTGCTCATTCTGATAGCATAATAAGATATCAGGATCAGTATGTGACAATTGTGGGATTCTTTCTACAGTCTGCACTCACTATATGAATGAATGAGGGCCTTTGTGTTTATTTAATGTGTAACATAACCCTTGATTCACTCGGCCTATATCAACAAAGTAAAATCTGGGCAGTTGCATTTAAAGAATTTTAAGAAGTGATATAAATAATGTAAAATAAGCAGGTCATTAATGCATTAATTTTACTTTAGATATGATTAATGGTACATTAGACATAATACATAAGGCATAAAATGTATTATTGATTTGGCCTGGTTTGAACTGGCCATGGGGTGAAGGATACACTAAGTAATGTTTGGTATAGCTATATGAGGAAACGCATTGCTTGCTTTTCCATTGAGTCATTTTTGTGAAAACCACATAGCACATAGTTGGCCAGTGGTGGTCATTGCCAATGTGGGAGGCTTTTAACCCTACAGTAGCTACATGAACTGGGCTAACCCAAGTAGCTTGGTGAGGTGAAAGGTCGGGGAATGCTTGAATTATAAACAAGTGTTGTCTGCTTGTAGCTATTCTGGTTGACTGCACTCAAGAGGAGAGTAAAACGCCTGAAATCATAAAGAAATACAGGAGGTGGTTTCGTACTGACTCTTCTCACAACCTTGCCCCCTAAAAGAAATTTAATTACTGGCTTGGTTATGCTCAGAGACTTGAGCGCTACATTTATCTACTGCACCAGAATCACTTAAAGGTGCTCAGGTTGAAAGAAAGACTTTGACACCAAAGTCCTGAGTCACAAATTTCAAGGAGACAGGAACTTGGAACTTTATGGAAGTAGTTGTGTGAAGATGTTGGAGTATCTAGACTATCATCCAAGCTAATAAATAAGCAAAGACTGTTTTTGATTGCGGATTCTGAACAGGTTGTGTTGTTTGGGTTCAAAGGGTCAAGACAAGATGGTCCAATCGCAACTCAATTGACATTCAGACACAAGGTGTGGTACGTATACCTTCCTCCATCTTGTACCCCCGATCCCCTGTTCTCCCACCTGCCTCCTTCAGGTGAAAAGGATGCTGTGTACAAATCCCCTGAAATCGATCTCACTGAACAGATCGCACATGTTCACCCGTTTGCCTTCCTCATCATCTGTCAACAACTGTAATCCTTCTCATTTGAAAGTACTAAGCGCAATAGTCACAACTGTATCTTGGAATCCCCAACTGGAGCCAAATTCTCCACGTGAAACCCTTCTCTTACTTCCCCTGTTCCCACCATGACCCTTCCCCCACATGGGCAACAGATCCATCCAGTGGCATGCTTTGGCGGAGACCCACCTCCAAAGCCAGCTCCTCTATCTGAAACTGCTTCAAGGCACTGCGGTTTCCGTCCACATTTTTGTGGAAGTAGATCACCATGACATCGTACTTCTTCATGACAGACTTGTAGTTCTTGGCGCTGAGGTCATGGACGCGGTCTTTTCCATCATATTCAGGGATCTCCAAGCCCTTCTCCCCCCAGGACAGGGTCCCCAAAGAGAGGAAGACCGCCAAAAACACCCAGCCCCACTTCATGGCTATCGCACCTGGTGGCCACAAGACTGCCTCTTCTCAGAGCCTAAACTTGTTGACGTGGGGCACAAGTACAAAAAGTAGGTTTAACGTTGTCCCTAACGAAAGTTGATGTAAAACAGGGAGAGTTAGGAACAAAGTCCGCTTCCTGTCCCCACCACCTAGAGAAGAGCAGGTCCGACAGTGACGCCCTCCCTTTAAAAAAGACCCACACGTGGTTTCTGCTGACGCCACAGAAAGGGGTGGGGCCCTTTTTGGGGACGCTAATCGGTATGTGTGTAGGCAAGACACTGATCCCACATGTCCAACAGCAATGCAAGAGGGGCAGCCAAAAAAGCAGGACACTCAGGGCAATGGGGCACGGAGGGGAGGGGGTCACCAGAAAAATAGCGAGGGGGTGGCAACATGGGAGGAGTCATGGTTTGGTCATACAGCCACCTGTTTGAAGCTGTGGCTATGAAAAGGGACAGTGGTTGAGCTTGGTTGCTTTGGAGAGCTGCAGATGCCGGCTTAGTGTCTTGGAGGACTGAAGGTATGGATGGATGTACGACGAGACCTTGAGGAAAGAAGAGCTCCAAGATGCCATTCCCATATTAAGTTTTGCAGAGGAGCTGGACTCTCGCTAAAAATAAAGTTCTGTGTGAGACAACACTGTGGACAAGATGGCGTCCACAAAGTCCACGCAAAGGGTCAGAGGGCAGATGGATGAGAAGAAGTAGAAATGCAAAGTACTGTGAACCATGCACTTGTTTGTGCTCTGACTCTAAAGCAAGTTCCGCCATGACAATAAACAAGGAATACTTGTTTGCCTGCTGGTTTTTCCTGTCTACATCATACGTTTTTACAAAATTTCAAATTCAAAAGCAACCTTATTTTTTCTGTTTTTAAGTCATTCCTACAGGAACACATTGCTAAGGGACTTTGCAAGGGCCCATCAGACTTTGACTGTGGCCTAGCCACAATTATGTTGCATTAGCAACCTTATGCTCTATCAGTATAGTCCAAATCAGACATCCAAATAATAAAACCATTGTTGCTTTAAGTTAAATTCTTTGGCAAAATAGTTGTATGGGGGGAAAATGAACTGAAAGGACACTTACTGTAATATGCTAGAGGTTTTAGCCACCTCTCATGACCATCATCAGTGGATAAAGTTTACTCAGTTGTTGTCTTTACAGTTAATAGCCAACAGCTCCTCTAACATTTGACCTCTTTAACATTTACTTTACACTTGGCAGATGCTTTTACCCGAATCAACTTACAAATGGACGACAACACCAATGCCTAAGGCTTTCGTAATACATCCTCATTTATATATTAAGTTATTTATTTCAAATGTACCAATTAAATCCATTAAATTACTTGGAAAAAACATCCCAAATTGTGTTTTGTTTTTGTTTTTGTTTTGTCCTATAGATTTAGCTTCTATTCTCTACGTTTTTAAGATCACATAACAGAAGCTTAAGTTCTTGTTTATATAGGCCTGTCACATATGTCATATTTCTGCACACATATCTGTCACACATGCATGCATGTGTATATTTTGGGTGGAGAAAATAGATGGGAACATGTTTTGAGAGGGAGAGAGATGTAAGCAGAGGAGCGGCACAGAGAGACGGTGTGAGATCATGGCTGCTATTAGTTTACAAAGAGAAAGGGGAGAGGATGCCTATTAATAACAGTGTGTAATATGATCGGCCCCGTCCCCCTGCTTGCACAGTGGGTCAAACAGTGTGTGTTGCTGCATAGATGCCAGTGAGGGGTGTGTGTGGGCACTGGACACTGGTGAGGGTCCTGTGGTCGTCACGATATTGTGAGCTTTCAGATGAAGACACATTTGCCTCTTGGTATGTGGTGTGTAAAACATTAGACTGACTGTAGGAGGCTGATGAATTGAGCACTGGTGTGTTGGTATTTTTGAACCTCGGTGAGTCGACACACAGCGTGATGATGTGACTGTACTAGCTCTGCAAAACAATTCAAGTCCTATTAATCATATCATATTAAATACTGCTCAACTATTAGGATTCTATTGTGCTCCCATAAGAACCACAAAACTTAAATAACACAGAACAAAATCATGACAAAGAATTAACATCTGTGCAGCAGATTATCTGTGACTTCTGTTACATATCCAATATTTCACCCTTTCCCAGGTTTTAAAACAGGTTTTCATTCTTTGTCTTGTTCTACCATGAGCAGTACTGGTCTAAGTACTAGTGCTTGAGCCTCGATTTGGCAAAGGATCTTCAGAGTCACAAAAAAACTGTTTTGACCGGCCGAACTAGACATTAAATGAGCGTAATATACCTCTAAATAAAATGATCTGGTCTACATTTTTCATTAGTAGCTAATTTTAATGTCATTCTTCATTCATCACTATGTTCCTAATTTCAACCATACAATATTGCTAAAAAAAAAAAAGAGCAACACAAACATTAACACTTCAAAATGAAAACAAAATAGGCATATAGGAAATGGATATTTTTTCAAACGGGTAAATAAAGGTTTGGATATCCAAGTGAAGAAATAACAATCTTCAACCTTTATAAACACTGTTTAGTAAAGATTGATGATCCCAGTCAAACCTCCTGTTGCACCACTGTGGTAAACAGCTCCCCCCTCTGGCAGTTGCACTAATGAAGCTCATTTCTATTAAGTCCATCCTCTCCCTCTCATCCCTTCTTGACCCTCCTCTCACATCGACTGAAGCGAGATGAGTAACAACAAGCATCCACGTCGCTTTTATTTATATATTTATTTATTTTTTGTTTGTGCTGAGTTTGTTGCTACGGAAACTGGATGGTTGCCTCCATCAGCTCGCTTTGTCAGATGAGAGAAAGAGCACAACACACACGACTGCAAACACGTCTGGTGCTGAGGATGTGATGAGGTGAAACTGGAGCAAATTAAAGTCACTTCATTTTTCCTGTGATGTATTTTTGTTTGGTGAAAAAAGTTTTTGAAATTTATGATGCAGACATGAAAAATGCAATTTTATCTCAAGGTGCACACCTGTTTCTACTCCTTCTGACTAGTCTTTATATTTACAAAATGCTTTAAACACCTCAGCTCAGATGCTGATTGAATACTTTGTCTCTTTAGACAAAGTAGAGATGAATGCATCAGTTCTGGTTGGAGATGGGCGGCGACCTGCAGCACATCTCTGCTCTGCAGGGCGATGAAAGGCCTCCACTTTGTTCACCACCTCCTCCACCATGGCGGAGGGTGAGAATGTGACACGTCTGGAGTTAGGCTGCTAATGAGAAAGAGAAAGGCTCTATCACAGGGAGAAGGAGTGGGGGAGGGAGAGGAGGGGGGCAAGAGAGAAAAAATTAAGAGGGAGAGAAAGAGAGAGAGGGAGAGGGAGGTCACTTGAGGAAGATGGAGAGAGAAGTTAAATAAAGGAGGTGAAAACAGGAAAATGTGCCTATGTGGCTAATAACCAGGCAGTAATTAATGTGTGTAATAAGTGCGGGGCTAATTACACTCGGCGGAGATGAGGGGGCCACGCTCTGACACCAGAGTAATGTAAAATGAGCACTCGAGCATTGAGACAGAAAAACACACAGAGATGTATGCAAACATTTAAAAACAGAGCGACGTGACTAAGCTGACTTTTGTTTTATTGCTGTAATAAGATTGAGTTGGAGCACATAATATTTAAACGAAAAGATTATTTGAGAAACGTAATATAGAGTAAAATGCAACTAATATACCTATCAGTCAAAAAGAAAAAATGAAAACAAACAAAATTAGTCTGTAGAAAAACAATGTGTGGGTGTGACAAAGCAAAAACAAGTGTTGCACTCTCTATGAAAATCCACACAAACTAACAGTGAGCAGCCAAACGCTGTTTAAATTAAAAGTTTTCGCCATGTGGTCACTGCTTGGTTCCGACATGTTTGCAAAAAGTGTCCCGCAAGGAAAGTGTGACGCGCGTGTCGACAACCTGTTGCATCGGCAACATACAGCAGCCGAGCAGATTGAAGGTTTGTGTCTGACTAGCACTTTGTCAGATCTGAGTAATGTGCCGAATCAGAACCAAGTCACAACCTCGCACACACACACACACACCACACACACCACACAGTGTTACCTCCCACCAGGGGAGCAGCAGTCTGGCCCTGGTGCTCACTCCCTTTCTGTCCCACACCCACGGCCCTTATGCATTTTCTCCTGCACACACACTAGGTTTATGACATGAGCACAAATATTCAGATGCACCGATAAAAACAAACTCATTCAAACACACTCACACATACACACACACACACACACATCCCTCCTGGTAAAGTGGTGGGTTGATATACTCCCTTTAAAAAAAACTGGCCGGTCTCTCTGTATCGGTGTCCAAGCAACCACAAAGGGCAGCAAAGAGTGTGTTTTCTAATCTCACACTCACAAGCAGCAGGCAGGTACACAATAGCGTGGCCACCTTCTATGCAGAAAGATAAAGGACCGCTCCCGTAATGAGAGCCAGGCTCCTCGGGGGGGCCACGACCACCACAGGCCCGGCGGCGTGCCATTAAAACCAATCAGTGGTTTGAATGATCACTGTGTCCTTAAATAAGAAAAAAAAGGAATAGAAACAAAAACAGTGACTTATTTGCTGAGTATTGGGTTTGCATCATGTTTACTGTGTGCTTGTATTCTTTTTTTTGTTGATGCAGTGATTTAAGTGCAGCGCTGCCAATGTTTCCAACTGCTTCAGGCTGCGCACTTGGTTTTCTACCACTTTTATTTTTCTCACCCACAGTGGCCTGGAGGGGACAACATTTATATTCACCCTGAATATTTGGCAAGTCAGAGAGTAAAACGGGAACACGGCGAGATGAAAAGAAGTGCACACCTAATCAGAGACACTTTACTGCTCATTTGATGACCATTTGAGGGCGTCTGGGCCTGGAGTACAAGTTAATTTCTGACTCTGAGTGTGTATTCTCGCGCCAGCATTGGGAGACCACTTAGTCTCTGTCAAGAAATGTCAATATGAAGAGAGTCTTTGACAGTTGGCTGATGACTGGAGGATGAGATGTTGCTTAGTAACTGAAAACCTGACAGACTGACTGATCAAGCTTCAGCCAGAACAGTTGGTGTGTGTAGGATGGGCATACGTGCTATAGTAAGTGTGTATGTGTGTGTGTGTGTGTGTGTGAGTAGTGAACCAAAAGATGTGGGAAGAGGTAGTCATGGAAGGCGTGTGTGTGTTTGAGGCAGGGTTAAAGGGCTTTACCTGTTTACAATCAGGATGCCTGTAATCAGCTGCCTGAAGCAGATGGTCCTTCAGTTGCAAGGTTGAAATTTTGTCTTTCATTTCCTTTTAGACCTGATGTGTTTGAGTCACTGGTGACATCAGCGCATGAAATGACGCATGTGATCGTATGTGAAAAGCAGAGAAACATGCTGTGGCCATGACCTGATGAAAAAAGCAGAAAATTGGACCCATATGCAAATGTAATTATGTACATACATTTCATTTTCATATATGCATCATATATGTAAAATAAAACATTATACTGCAAATAAGAATTTAAACAGTTATTGATGTCTACCCATACAATTATGTATATGTATGTATTATCATACAACATACATTGGATTAGGGTTCAGGTTATATATGTGACCACTCTACTGGAATGTGAGATTTCTTCTTGACAAGAAATCTACAAAATCAATACTGTATTGGCCAAGACATGTCAACACAATACAACAAATAGTTGTCATACTTTGTGGGTTAGATAATACTCGTGTTTGTTCGTTTTTTGTTTGCTTGTTTGTTTTATATTGACCCACCCGAGCCACCATACTGTATTATACTAAACAAAAAGAATCATTATATCACATTTTACTATATTGAATGTACATTAACTACAACTTATACTATTTCATATAAAGTATGTTTTGAACATAAATCTTCCTAAAATGTATTCTAAGGATGACATTTCTTTGCATAGGAGTGTATTTAGTGCCTTTTTTAAATTGTTGGTTTTCTGGCAGAATCTGCATTTGGAATTACAATAATATTTTGTCTAAATTGTGTCAAACCAAAAAATCCATGTAATTTTTCCAGATGTGACATTCCATCACTTTTCTAGTTTGAGAAACTGAGCAGCAGCCATTTTGTGTCCCAATTAATGAGCTGTAATCAATACCTCTGCAGGTTTCCGAGCAACACCTAATGTGACAACCCTTTTAGGCCCCGTAATTGGAAATTGTAATTGGGCCCCTGCTAACAGGCCTTGTGGGGATGGTATAATTAAGAAAGTGCTGGTAATGGAGACCAGTTATCATTGAATGGATGTCCAACCAAGTCCTAGTCTAATAGCTGTGTCTGACAGTGCAGGAATAAAAATATGAGAACCAAAAATGGTGGAAAAAAAGCGTCACTATGAGAGATCCCATTATCTGTCTTGTCTTTTTAGATATTTTGGAATATATTTTGGATATAATATCAAAGAGCTAGGCTGCAACTCAACAATAAACACAAAGACGGGGGATGGGGGAAAAAGGTTTCAGCTAGATGATAATGAA
The DNA here is from genome assembly GCF_905171665.1 of Trachurus trachurus. Taxonomy (NCBI): domain Eukaryota; kingdom Metazoa; phylum Chordata; class Actinopteri; order Carangiformes; family Carangidae; genus Trachurus; species Trachurus trachurus. The sequence goes on along the minus strand of NC_139909.1, from coordinate 14,264,799 downwards.
AGAGAAACCCCAGAATGAGCCTTATTTTCATGTTAATAACATGTGTCATGCAGTGAAATGTCACACGTGACGAACCAATTTTGCGATGGCGTACAACAATGAAAATCACATCATTACTCATCACGCCACCAGACAACGTCACAGTGGCAATTAGGGAACTACACAGAGTCACGACTCTCTTGCAACACACTTGCACACATTTTGAGTAGAGCTGCAGTGTTTCAGGAGAGGGCGAATAAATTTGTGAATGACTCAAGTCGCCCTGAGGAAAATGTGGATGTCGACTCATGACCGTCATTTAAAGGACTTGATTTTTATGTCAAAATATTATAAGGCCAAATCAGAGCGCGTGGCATGGAAGAGAAATTGTCCTGCATCTTCTCTCCTGTTGTTCCATGTACAGCCATGGTGCTTAATCTTTTCCCCACTCACGTCCTTCTTGAAAATTTCAAAAATGTTGGCACCTCAACGCCGCAGCAATCCGGAGGTCAAATGATGCGTTCAGTGAACAGACTGAAAGAAGGGGAAGTTTTGTTTTTTCATTTTTGTGTGGCAAGGAGAGATCAGTTCCTTCTGTTGCTAACCACCCGTCCATATTGATACTTTGGTTCAATCTTTTCATACACAATCAATCTGAGATAGCAAACAAGTACATGATGGGCTTCAGGACTGTACAATTGCTACAATGGTGAATTAGGGCCAAGGAGAAAGTATAAAGCTCAGATTTGAGGACTTGAAGTTTGAAGATGTAAAAACTTGGATATTCTATGACATCATGATTTCAAGAGCAATGTTGAAAATTGACAAGAAAAAAGCTTTAATGTGCTTTGTGACAGTTGTTGCTGTTGTTATTGTTGTTTTTAAAGTTTTTTCTTGAAATTTGGTAATTTCTCACATTTTGTGGATTTTTTTTTTTTAGGAGTTTCTTTTCTGTGACTTTGTCAGGTAGTATCCAAGTTCTTTTTCATGTAAATTTGCAACTTTTTTTTTTTTTTTTTTTTTTTTCTGAAACTTACTCAGAATACCCACTGTCTGGGGCGGTGCGTGGCGCAGTGGTTAAGGCGGCCGCCCCATGTAGAGGCTACAGTCCTCAACGCAGGCGCCGAATTCCGTGTCAGGCAGACCTTTCCTGCATGTCATTCCCCCTCTCTCTGCCTCCCCCTTTCCTGTCTATCTCACTATGTACTATCAAATAAAGGCAAAAACGGCAAAAAAAAAAATATATATACTGTATATAAAAATAAAAAAAAAGAAATGACACCGTCAAAATGTTCTTGTATTTCTGTTTCAATCTCGTTTTTAGTGACATCACTGTGTTCCCAGATTGCAGTGTTTCACTTGATCAGTAATGTTCCTTTTTTTTAAACCAAAGAGTGATGGATAAAAACTACAACAGCAACAGGAAGAAAAAAGTAGCAATAAACACAATAATCCCCCCGCCCCCAACAAATTCACACCTGTTGTCTGGTAAACTGAGCTGCAACTGCACCAATTGAAAGGGCATAATAATGACTATTTTTTTTACAGTGTTCATTGTAATAATAGTAGTGCTTTTAGTAGTGTCATTTAATCACATAAGGCAACGCTGCAGAGAGCGTTAAATGGTGTCATGGTTTAACAAGGGAGGGCATGGTTCGTCTGTCTGTTATCCTCTGGCTCCTTTGTGCAGTTTGTCATTACCACTCTGAGCTGACTCTCTCTGTGTTTATAATGGGGTCTGATGCCCTGAGCCGCTGGCCTGCACTTAGTGCTGCTGGTGATTAGAGCTCAGCCTTTAATTTCTGCTGCAGAGCCAGTGTCATTACGTGGAAGGACAAGGAGAGGGGAGGCAAAAGGATGAAAACCGGAAAAGCTGCTAAACAGTGTTTACCATGAAAATACAGGTGAGCACCGTCCAACTTTGAGTTGGTAAAGTGTTTAAAGGAGGCAGGTAAGCAAGATGGTGGAAGGATAGAGTAACAGCTTGGAGCAAAAGAATTTCAGTACAGGAAACAAGATCGGGATAGGTAATGAATCACAGTGAGCCTTTAGATTCATGTCCACGTCAACTGTGCAATATCCCTCCACTGAGGACGATTATGTAAAGTGGCTGAAAGCTCCAGTATGTCAATGGGTTCATTAGAGCTATAGCTTGGATTTCAGAAATACAGAACTTTTAGACCTAATGAGTTCCGCTTTTATAGATAAGAGCTCAGCCTATCTGGCTTTTCCAGTGAAATAACCATTGTTGTTATGTAACTAATGTCAATGGCTCGTTGACCAGCAAGGAGACCCTCACTGATGGTCCACCCTATCACCACATATTCTTAGTTACATCAGTTTAACTTTAGTTTCCACACCAAAACCACCACCAAACAACATAAAAACCTTTATAGTTGCCACACAACAGCCAAAATCCAATTGATGAAAAAAGAAAGTTACTTTTGATAAAAGGCTGCCAAAAAATTGTCCTCAGGTCGTACAGTAACTCGATTTTTTCCTAATAGCAGATACAGCCCTGGTTTCATCATAATTTACTGTCTGAATTAGTGATTTAAGTGGTTCACAGTGACATAACAGTCAGATTGCGATATATAGGCATTCACATTCATAGGATGTGTATGTTCCTTCCCTTACTGTATATCCCCTAACCCTAACCCTAACCCTAATTTTGAAATGTTGCACGAAACGAGTGGGAAAGACTGTAGTTGATGAAGATGGCTATCGCACCTACAATCTTAGATGGATGGAAAAGGGACCTTGATCATTAAGGCCGTTCTCAATGTGGGCCAAGATAGTAATCCTAACCCGAGCGGGAACCCTAACCCTAAAGATAGGCTACATAGTATCTCACCCCTGAAAGATAAAGGGAGGGGTGTATTCAAATACCTGATGTACTCCTGAACGAAAAAATTGGACTTACCTCACCTAATTGGACTTACCTATAATCCTAAAAGAAAGGAAATAATGGACTTACCTTGACCTTAATGACTTAACTTGCCTTTGTCTAATCTATTTTGAAAGTTGGGAGATAATTGAGCAAATTACGGTGTGCTAAGTGAAGACGGTTGTTGTTGCTGCACTAACCCTAACTCTGACTGTAATCCTAACCCTAATTTTGAAATGCTGAGCAAAACGAATCGATAACACGAATTAGGCTATCACACCTAAAGTCTTAGATTGACATAGAAGAGATCTGGCCTACAATGATGGCAAGACAGTAACCCTTACCCTAGCTGGATTCCTAACACAAAACCCTAATTTGGAAGTTGGGAAATGACAAATAAAGACATTTGCTGTTGGCACACGCTTAGATGGACGTAGAATAGATTTGGACCATAATGACCCTTCCCAAGGTGGGGCAAAACTTTAATCCTAACCCTAATTTAGAAATGTAGAACAAAATGACAGATAACAGTGTAATAAAGTCATAGCGAGACATCGAAGAGACCTCGACCACAATGGCCACTCTAAGCATGGGGCAATACAGTAACCTTAACCTTAACCTTGGTCAGAATAGAAATAGGAAAATAAAACATTTATTTTTACACAGATTGAAAGACTCAGTGAAAATGTGATGATAAAACTTAATTGGGAAACATTCAGCTGCCCAGTGAGTGCAGCAGGACAGGAGATCTGAATGAAAGAGGTGCAGTGACTCTGCATTTTCATTGTTTCTCTTTCCACTGACTCATCCCTCTCAATAAGCACATTCACACAGAGTGAGACAACAGTCCCTCTCTTGCTTTTTCCGTTGATCTCCTCGCTGTCATCCTTTCATCCTTCCACTTTTCTGTTTCACCCTCCGTCTGTCTTCCATTTGTGGTTTCTTCCTTTCATCTTTCTCTCTATTCCGTCTCTCCTTCCTTCCTTCCTTCCTTCCTCCCTATCTCTCTCTCTCTCCTTCTTTCTGCAGCTGAATCCTCAGAGTTGTTTTGTTTGGGAGAACTTCCTCTCTTCTTCCCTCCAATGAACGAGCTGGTCTTGTGATGGGAAACAAGAACTTCCCTATTCCAGTCTGCTTAGGGGAAAACACGCACACAAGCAGAGTCAGGCAACACACACACACACACACACAAAGTCAAACAATCACGCACACACTAGCCATACAGACACATAAACACACATATTGAGTACATGTGGTCTTGTAATTAAGTGTGTTTAAACCTAACCTCTCATTTACAGATTTAGGTGTGTGTGTGTGTGTGTGTGTGTGTGTGTGTGTGTGTGTGTGTGTGTGTGTGTGTGTGTGTGTGTGTGAGAGAGAGAGAGAGAGAGAGAGTGTTTTGTATTTGATCCGGATCCTGTTTTTCACTTAACACGGTCACTTCCACATCCCCAGGATGTAAACACACTCCCACAGACACACACAAACACACACAGTACACTAGAGGATATTGCTACATTAGCCAAACAACAATAAAAAAAAACACAACGATGAATCAATGAAGGGAGTTACACAAGAAAAAAAAAAAAAAATGTTTTTCAATGAAGAAAAAACAACTGTATTTGTTTAAAAGGGATGAAGCTTTATTATGTGTGTATATTCATTGATATGTTCAGATATGTTGTTGTTGTTATTAAAATCAGAGAACACAAGCATGAGCTTTTGCTGACTAACCCAGAATCACTGAGGAATCGGATGAAGCGGATGGAGCACAAATGGGCATTAAGAGATTTTTACTTGGTCCCTCGGGAACTGAGCAGGTCCTGAAATTCTGATAGACTGGGTAATGGATTGATGCTCCATGCTGTGGCGGTGCTTTGGTTACCGCAGTGGCCCTTATTCTTTTCACTCTATGGTTCAAACGCCTTCTGAAAGCTTTTTGTATATACTATCAAACCTGAACAAATGAACCGTTTGCAGTGATATACCTACCTGTACATACATTTCAATAACTCAATACCGCTGCAAGCTTCCGTTGCACAATTGCTAGGCTATTTTCATGCCTTTCAGAAACATAATTGATTTAGACACTGGCTGTGTTCATGTATTGTTCCCATTGACAAGACCAAGTTGGTGAGCTGTCGTCTGTCTGTCATGTTGAGAACATTTCCATAAATCCCAGCATGCTAATCAACATATGGCCTCCCAGGCAACCAAAGATCATCAACTGACTCATGCATCACCCACTGTGAGCTATTTGAATATCTGTCATGTGAAGTATGAGAAAAATAGGTCTTTGTTTACCTCTTAATCTTTCTCTTGGTAGCTCCCAATGATTTTGGTTTTACTTTAGTGCAGTTTTGTTTTAAGCAAAAAGCCTTAAAGAGGGAATATGAATGTTTTACTGTTTTTATGCAGACAATGTGAACAGTTGCATATCTGTGTCACTGTAAATCCACAGAGCATTTTCTGTTGCTCCAATGCAAATGACTGCGTATTTGCATACATTAGCAACAGTATGACTATTGTTTTAGGGAAACCAGCTGGTGAGCGGGCTCCATTTCATTTAGCTGGTCACACAGGTAGAGCAAATTTAGACTGTATGGAGACATTGTTTTAACAACTGCAAATCATTGTGTGTCAGCAATAATAGCAATGTTGCGAATTGGCTATCATTGTTGAATGTCTAAAATCTACTGAGCAACAGAATCTCAACTGAATTAAATAGAGGCTAAACCAGGTTAAACCAGGAACTGTTCGTCATTGTTTAATTTAGAAACAAATTGTTTTAATTTATAAATGGCGCTGTTTATGTGCAAAATATGTGTTTAAATTGCGGATAAAGTAAAAGTGAAATGTTAAATTACTTATAAATGTCAAAATATCACAAGAAAGATGTATTTGCACTCTATCCATTAGAATGTGTGGGTAATATTTTGATGGATTTTTTTGGATTGGTTATGATTTATAGATGTATTTAATCTTGGAATCCATTAAACATAATTCGGCCCTGAACTGATCAAGAAAGACATTTTTTTTTAAAGAAGGTGCCTCAAGAATATTGTGTATTGGCCTGTACTCGGGTGTCCTTGCCTGGGTGTTGGTGTTTAACAGAGTGCCCATCTTCGCCTCGGGGTCAAAGACCTTACAACAAAAGTCTAATTCATGTGCAGAGATGTGAAGTAATAAGGAAAGTCACAGCTGTGTTTCAGTTACAAGGACGGAAGGTCATGAGATGCACAAACAAAATTTCTGAAATTTCCGAGACCACAAAACGGAGCTGAGAGTGACTCATTTTTAAAACATGCAGTGCTGCAAAAATGAAAACGGGAAGTTATTAAAAAAGGTCGAACTTCCAGTGAGTCATCCTCTACTTATGTGTTTGGATCTTCTCACCTTAGTGATTGAGTTGTTCAGTTTGCTTGGCAATGAAAGAAAAACACACATACATACGTGTTTGAAACCATGTATGTGAAACCATAAGAAGTCATTAGCGTTTGCTGCCAGCAGAACAGTTTCTTTCACTGAGTAAAACACTTCCTGTGTGGTTGTGGTCCCTTCAGCCCTCGACAGTCGACACCTGTAAACGTCCATGCAGGGTGTAAGTTACACTTCACAAGAGCTACAGCAGCTGTGCACCTCACTCCCACATCTGAGCTTTTCTTAAGAATTTAACATGAAGAATGGATGGAGAAGTGTGCCTTTAAAAAAAAAACAAAAAAAAGAGGATCTACCCAAAACATCCTGGTTACTGTTTCAGTGATTTGGGATGAAGTCATTTCCTGTATAAGAAATGAAAGATTTTACTGTAATTCAAAAACTATGCAACGACATTCGACACTCAGGGAGGTGGAAATCAACCAATGATGGACTAACAGTAGCCTCAGTTAACCAGAATGCAATGCGATGTCAAGACGCTGGCATTGCTATAATTGTCTAAACTTGAAGCCATCAGGCCTCGTTGGCCTCTGATTGACATTGGGGAAAACACAACACACTGAGAAACCTGCTCATTTCCCCCATTATTCACATAGAACTCCCGCCAGGATAAAAAAAAATAAAGTGAGCACAGCCTCACAATAAGTTTTAAAAACTCAGAAGTGATAAGTTTTTCAAACATTCAAGCAACAACATATTTCATCTACAGCACATTTATAGGAGTTATGCAACAATTTTCAACACTCAAACATAGAAATTCATAACAATGATGGACAGTTGCCCCAGCTAACCAGAAGATGCTGTTCTTGTTATAATTGTCTAAAGCTAAAAGCAAATTCAGGAATCTTCTCTTGATGTTGTAAGAAAGCATTCTGGGAAATCACTGTGAGGAAATCCTTAATCAAAATATTTTCCCTCGGTCTGCACTCATTCATCACATTTCAGGATGCAGATGGGTGTGTTGCATGTGGGAGAAATTATATTTAAGAGTCCATCCCTCTGTCCATCAAAGTAGAGCTTGTAAGGCTTTGATAATTGATAAAGGTGTCCCTTAGCTGATGTTTCTAAACAAAATCTCATGAAGTTAAGTTAAAAAGTGGGTCTTGGACCTTAAAACTCCAAACTGCTCTTGCAGGAAATGCAACATTTTCACATCTCTAAGATAAATTTTGGACTGCATCATATAGAAGGTCTCAAACGTTGTTTCTGAATGACTTGTATCCATTAAATTCTCCTACAGTGCAACTGTGCAGCTTTGCCTTTCAGGAGGTCAGAGCAGAGAAAGTGATGGATGATTTAACTTCATCTGAGGGATCAACATGGGGCGGCCCAGCTCCTGTTGGCTCACTGTCACTTTTTAAAAGAATGGAGTTGGGGTTGGAGGGTGGGGGTGTTTTGGATCGTGTGTTGTGATGGAGAAAAAGAAACAGGAGGAGGGATTTGCAGACCGGATAGCGCGGTGACATCAGCTTTGAAAAATGTGTATGTGCAAGTGTGTGAGAGTGTGTGTGCTCCAGTGTCTGAGAACCAGCAGACTCAGAGGAAGAGGAGAGACAGAGGTCTCACTCTGCTGGGTTTTTTTTCTTCTTTTTTTCTCCTGACAAACACATTTCAGGCAATGGGCTCTATGCACAGCTCCACTACTTCCTGAATTTAGCAGTTCCTTTATTTCCTGTCTTACATTATTGGACAAACTGATTAATCCAGGTGTGTCTGACCATTGTTAAGAGGTCGTCGGGTCAGACACACCTGGATTAATCAGTTTGTCCAATAATGTAAGGCAGGAAATAAAGGAGCTGGCTAAAGTTCAGGAAGTAGTGGAGCTGTGCATAGAGCCCATTGCAACAGACAATGAGTTACATCCCAACTTCATACTATACAGTTTTCAGCAGGTTTAGATTATGCATTGGTAGTCATCTGGGGAAAAATGGATTGGAATGGTGAAGGATACCCTAGAATAAAAAACTTAATTTAAAACGTTTGTTTTGTGTTGTAACAGTTGAAAAAAAATTGTGTTCCATGAGTGATGTTTGATTAGCTGTGACCATAAGTTGCACATGACACCTACTGTATGTGTTAGGCTTTTTGGTCGTTATTAATAATAAAGGCCCTACTTTCAGTTGACCCAGCTGAAAACAGGCTGCACATTTTATTCAGCATGATTGAAAACATACATAGGCTATATGTAAATATGCAGACATCAACAGAGTGGGGTAGGCTATTAACTGAAATAATAACCACCTTTAAAACTTTATTTTGTTTGTGTCCCATTATCCACGAAACTGGGTGACAGGACCTGTTGATGTTCATGATGTTTTTAATGGTGTGGTTGTAAAGTTGGCTTAGAAAGTGACATATTTTTGCAAATTTTGCCAATTTATACACAGGCATATTGACTCTTGGTCATAGTAGTCTATATATGGTGTTCTTGGTAAGTAAATAAGGATTTCAATCAAAATGTTGCTTCTCTTGTTATTTCGGTCAGTGGTTTTACGGAGGAAGTGAGGCATTGTTTGCACTAGACGATCTCTGGACGAATCAGACAGCGTGCTTAACCGTGACCGAGAGAGAGAGAGAGAGAGAGAGAGAGAGAGGAAAAGGCGTTTCCACGTTTCAGCAGCCGGTTACAGAGCAGCAGCAGCAGCAGCGGACACACAAACGCACACACAGAGACACACACGCTTACGGAGGAATCACGACATTAACTGTTTTATTCTCCACAAACACTGACTGACACCTGAACGCCTCTCTCGCGTGTCCCCTTCACGGCCCATGAAAACAGTCTCTCTCACGACTTGAAACCGCAAAAGTAAAAAAAAAAAAAAAAAAAAGCCGAACCCGACCGACACCGAGGAGGAGTGGACTTTTTCTTCTTGTTGTTTTTTTCTACACCAGCAGCTCGTCTGTGTCGAAATATAATTCAAACACAGAGCTGTTGTTGTTCTTTTAAAAAAAAAAAACATTTTTATTTTCTCCCGTGCCCTCCTACTGCGAGAACCAGAGGAGATAATCTTCCCGCAGACTCCCGCATCGCTCTCCTGTCTCTAGCTGACTCATTTTGCTGCCCGGGGTGAGTAGCCTACATCTCCAACTATCTATCTTCCTATATCTACACCGTTTCCTTTCAAGGTGGGGTAGGTAGGTAGCCTATAGCCTATGGGTGGTGTTAGTGGTGGTAGGGGGGCATTTCTTTAAGACAACCCCAGCCCGGGGTGTATAGCTCGTTACTGGGTCCGTGTGTAGTCCAACAGCAGCCTCCTCCATTCATGGATATGGATCATTTCTGCCCTCACATACCGTCACCGTCACGGCTTTGTCAGGGCTCTCGGCTACTTCACAGCGCGTCCGTAAAATTCAGTTTTCCGGCTCGTTTTTTGCCATCAAACGGGTCAATTGCGCCCAGAGAGGTGGAAAAAAAAGTTAACGAAATGGGGCGTTCAATGTCCTTGTGGGGACTCAATTTTACACAGGATTTACTTGGTGGGGGTAAAACGTTATTATATGGTTGAAATTGATCCAAATGACTTCCTGTTATGACGAAATGAAAATAACTTAAATGTTTTTTAAATGAATCCAGATTGTGCTGTGAAGTAGCCTAAGGACCCTTGTGAAATGTGCAAATCTTTTGTTGACTTGACACAGCTCAAGTCGTGAACTTGACACATAAGTGGCAAGTTGGTGAATTTCCCATTCTCAAGAGGGCATTTAACTCACCATTGATTAAACTAATTGGATTGGGTTTAGTGTTGCCCTGGGCATTCATGTATCCTGTCTTCTTCTCATTGCTACCCGGCCAACGATTCCCATAATGCCCCTATAGAGAGCTGGTTCAGTGGCTTTCTTATAGCAACCCCTACTGACCTATAAGAAGTCGCTATATTGGATGAGATTAGTTTTGTTTCCTGGGATTTAGTAATGTTTTTATTGGGTCACCTTTGTATTTATAAAGATCACTGCAGTTTTCTTGGACCTGATTATCCAGAACTTTCTGCTCGTAAACCTTCACAAAATTTCATTCAGAGAATTCAGAGGCAGTAATAAAGAACTGGTGACCACCTGCGACCGTCCCGGATGGCTCGTCCGGCCGTCCCGGATGGCCCTGTTTATGTGTGTGTGTGTGTGTGTGTGTTCGTGGGTGTGTGTGCATGAACGGATGGGGAAGGGGTGGGTCTTTTATGAATGGATGTGTCTGGCCGGGCCAACACTGTGTCTGTATATGAGGATTGGTGGTGGCTGGAGCTTCTGTGCTGTAGCTGTAACGGTATAAATTCACCCAATATCCCAGTTTTATCTATTAATTTAATTTGATAGTATGTGATCCTATAATGCTATTATTGTTGTCTACTTTTTGTTTCTGTTTGTTCTCAATGTAGAATTTGTCAATGGTACGGCAAATATTTTTTTTGTATATATTACAACAGGGCAGTTCATAATGCTAGACACCAAGACAAAGTATTAAAGGAACAATTAGCAAATAAAGTCTGTTTTATAAAGTTAAGATTGTCTGTTTAAGGTTGAATTTGGTTTAATGGCTCTTAAAAATAACTGTTAAATCTCAGATATCCATATTCTCACAATGGACAGGTCAGAAATTGTAAATATGATGCAGCAAAAACCATTGAGATAGATGTAATTTTGACTTGCTTTAGGGAACATAACAATGCAGAAGTTGACGTCTCTCGGGCTGTGATTTTCATTTCTAATTGGTCAATAAAATGTCAGGAAACATAAATGCATATTGCTTTTTTATGTTGTACAACAGTACAAGACAAGACTAAGAGAGCATTCAATTTCCGTGACTAAGACAATAAAGAATTTTAATTTCTTCTTAGATACAAATAAACGTTTATCTTAGCAGCTGCTGATGAATTCTCTGTTGAAGGACTCAGAAGTCCCAGTTTAGACTTGAGGCAACCTGTGTGCTCATAATCAGTGTTGTTCTCTTTTGATGCTGACCCTATGTGACATACACATAAACACCACATTTATCTACATGCTGGACACAAACAGTCAACTCGAGCGTGTGCACAACATGACAGCTGTCAGTCTACTTCCTGTGAGGCTGCATTCCAGTCGTGTCTTCTCTCTGCACTGAGTAGCTTTGCTTTTTTTTTTTTTTTACAAGCTGTTAAAAAAACCAGCATAGCGGAGCAGGGACGAGCCGGATGTAATTTATTGAAACAGTAATGTACGACTTTGAGAGATTCTAGGCGAGTTTTCTTGGACCAGTGAAGCTTCCTCGTAAATCAGGCTCTGACTTTGGACTCTGGACGTTTTTTTGGAAGGTGGAGAAGTTCTGAGGACGTTTCTTAAAATAAATGTTTGACACAAGGATGAGATTGGAATTAGCATTAGATTAAAATCAAGGCATTAAGGATGTAGGCATGGACTCTGAGGGTTGTAGTCCTCACAAGTTAGATATACAGACGTGTGTGTGTGTGTGTGTTTTTGTGTGTGTGTGTTTGCACCTTGACTCAGCTTTTTGGGAGCCGGTCTCCTCTCCTTTGTGATACATATCGATCTCTTTTCTCGGACAGAGAAAAAACAACAACTGGGCTACGCAGCAGAAATGTGCTTCCTCTGTCGGGTTCACTTCCTCCTGTGTGTATTGGTGGTGTCGGTTGTCCCCCCTCCCCCCAGCCCCCCCACCCCCCCTCTATCTCTCACACACACACATACATACACATCCTCCGTTGTCACCAGGGGAACGTTTGTGGTCGATTGTTTGCAGTCGCTGAGTCAAACACAGTTTTCAGGAGGATCAGTGTTAAACTGGTGGTACTCGAACTTCTTATCAAAACACATTTCACGACTCCCTCATCAACAAGCTGCTTCCTCACCACACATGCCAAACAATGGAAGATAATGGAGTAGAATTGACTTAATCATCTCACCATAACCATCAAAAGCTAATTGTAGTGCCGTCTTCTGCCTAACAACCATAATGACATTTTTAGCGCCCAGGAAGAAAGTCTCGTTACCGCAAACAGAGACCTATAAATTCACCCCAGTTTACCGAAAATGAAAGTCTGGTGTCGAGCATGGCAACTTCTGCACCCACAGGAAATGAGGAATAGAAACATTAGTAGACTCACTCAACATCTGATTCATTTCCCTTTTGGTTTCACTTGGTTTGAAACATCTGAACGTAGCGTGTAGCCTTCAGACTTCATCTTGCTAAAGTAATTTGCCAGTTGGCACCTGCAAGCTCAAATTCACAACGTTAAAGGTTCTTCCCAAAAGAAACCAGACTAAAACATAATGAAAACATATTTTATAGGCATATATGTAAATACTTTTGAGCAAGAGTACTCAGAATACCTTCACCACTTCCAAAGCTAGCAGCACTATGGATATCTGTACCAACTTCTATGGCCTTTTAATTGATTGTTGCCAATTGGAATCAAAAGTCAACCTTCTGCTGATGCTTGAGGAAGAATCTCAGGATTACCAAAGTTGGTAGGTTTCGGACTCTTGGGATAATCAATGTTTCTGTGAAGTTTCATGACAAATCCAGCCAAGAGTTGTTGAAATATACCAAGCGACAATCCTAACCCACAGCAATCTGTCCAACGGCCTGTCCCCAGTCAACCTATTGTGCAAGTCCTTGAACTGCTCAATGCTTAATGCTCACCCCTATATCTCCAGGCTGATAGTGAATGTAATTTTCACATAAAGCCCTCCAGGCTGAGTATTTATGAACTTTTCAGTTGGATACCAATGTTATGTGACAAAAATAAGGTATTGACAGGGGTTTATTATTTTATTCCATTAGCTTGTTGTGAAAATAGTGTATGTGTCAAAAGCACTGTGAATGCCCCACTGCATTTGGCATCAACCTTCTTCTGGGGCATCAGTGGAATTAACTGAAAGCTTTTCAGACCTTTTTGTGTGAAGCTATAGGCCTTGATTTTGGTTTTGTATGTTTTATTTTTGTTCTTAATTACAATCCTTTCTAGCAAATACCCAAATGGAGCTCCCTCTGCGCAGTTTTTGTGTTACAATTGCCAAAATGTTGTCACTGGAGCTGCTAATATTCAGGAATTATGTCAATTACTTTCAATGCTGTCCAAATTTGAGATTTAAAACAGCATTGCAATGAAAAGCCTCACCAAAACCCAGGCTTCCTTGTAGCAGTTGCAGACTACACTGACAAGCCAACATCTGATACTTAGTGAAACCCTGATCCAACAACAGAGCGGTACTCTGGGTAATTGTGTTGGTGAAATCCAACAGATAGCCTACTTGTGTGGTCTCAAAGTTGGGACTTGTTTGTCATGAACAAAACCAAATTACTTCAGCAGACCATCACTTCCTGTAGTGGTGGATCCTGTGACCTGCCTCGTCCTGGTGCACAGAGGGAGCAGATATGGCACTGTCAGACTATCCCTGCCTTTTGTTTCCTCATCTCTTCCACCCCCCTGCGGTGCGTTTGTTTACTTTCACCATGTGTGCGCCGGGCTCTCCGGAAGCGATGAGTTACAGCGGGGTCAGCGTCATTACGCCGTGTTACATCACCGCCTGTGATCTGTTCTTCGGCTGCTCGCTTACACTGTCCGTTCCTGCCCTCACCCCGACTTTTCTGAGGTCTGTTCTGAGGTATCCATTTACAAATTAAACTACCGGGGCAGATGCCAGTTTCTAACTCAACAAGGAAGTGTTTCTTGGAGTAAATAAATACAAGCTCCAGACATGCTGGGAGCCAAAGGACGTGAGGTCGTGTTGACCCCAGAAAGTCCAAAGAAACCACCATAAGGAGAAATTATGTTTAAAAAAGCAAATGTGCTGTTATTGGAAGTCGTTAAAACATCGCCGTTGTATCCAGAAATCCCTCCCCTTTATCTCCGCGGAGCTTTCAAGCATCTTTTGGGCCATTGTTTTGATTTTCTGGCTCGCAGTTTTACTGTTGTAGTCAAATCTCACAACTTTCATCTGTTTCCAGACATGGCAGGGAGCTTCTTTCTTCAGCGTAAAAAAAAAACTCTAAAAACCCATGAAACCACTACTTTCCCAGCATAAAACGGCAGACAGCCAAAGTAAGGGACGAGCTTCTGATCATAGTGGAGCATTCAGCTGCTCAAGAGCCTGATATTTCCCACAAGAGCTGGTCAGGCCTCAAATGAGAACAAATATTGGACTTTAAATGAACGCTAATGTTGTTAGAAGCATGCTGGATGGAGTAATAAGTTGCTAATGGGTTTACCATATTAACTTTTTAAGGGGATAATGTGTGAGTGCTGTGTTTACAGCATTTTTCGTGTCTAAAAATGACTTGCTGCCATTTGAAAGAAGGTAAACAGAGACATCTCATGGTGTGTAGATGATGTTTGATATCTAATGAAGGGTAAAAGTCAGTGTTTTCTCTTTTGTGACCTTTGGGCTTGTGTGTTTTCATTCCACTGGAGAGAAATCTCAAATGTAGATCAATTATTCAATGTTTGGTGCCCATAATTTGAAATATTGATTTTTTTATTTTAGCTGTGTCACTGTGCAGTAGAACAGCATGGACACCTTAACAAGTCGAGTGTTGTGTCAACATAACCAAACTACAGGATGACGCAGTGCAGCAGGCTCGGAAAATGCTAACAACTCTGTATTGGGTGGACCAGCTCAGGAAGCCTTGGTCTAAATCCCAAAGAGGGAAGTGATATAGCAAATAGGACTGAGTAGGACTGGTCCTTTGAGAGAGAAGCCAAGTTTTCCACCTCCTCAGTTTTTAAAAAATGTCCATAACAAAACACTAACTACTCTGCTCTTGGGCAAAAAGGAAGTGATGCCTTAAAGGGGAAGTCCGCATTTCCAGTTACATCACTGCTCATAATCTGATTTTCCTCCCTAACCCAGATTTCTTATCTTCTCGATACATCGCAGATTATTCTCTTAGGTGGGTTTTGTAATGCATATCCACCCACCAGCCTGCAGTATATGAATATGCACCGTTTCATTTGCAGTTAATGTATTTGCCAATGTGATTACGTTGATCTTAACTTTGAGAATTAGCATTAAAAAACATGTATAAGTCAGCTGGAGGAGGAGATTGACAGGTAGTCACAGTTTTAACCCGAAGGGAAGATTTACCTTGATACAGTGTTGGTATATGTACTGTATCATGAGCATGTGCATTGATTTATTCTAAATTCCTCAATGCCATAGAGGTTAAACCTTTCCCTCTAGGACTGCAGCCATATGGACACACACACACACACACACACACACACAAAAGACACCACAAATTTAATCCCTCCGGCAACTGCTTGGTTTTGCGTGGTCGGTCGGTTGCTGTGCTACAAGTGACGCCTACACCAGCAAAAAAGCTACTTTTTAATGCCTGCTTCCACGTTTGATGCTGCTTATCTGTGTCATCTGCACCGCTCTGTGTTGTAATTGCATCCATGCAAATACAGCACGCTGCAGACTTTGCAAATTTCCTCTCTCTGGGGTGGAGCAGTGAACGTATCGGCGAGGTAACGAGGATGCAACATCCTGGAGTGATTTTTGCAGACTTTTATTTTTTATGGATAGTGGGAGAAACATATGGGTGTTGGCTGCCTTAACACAGCTGTGGAAGTGTTTCATAAGCTCAGTCTGTCTGTGTTTCCCAGTGGCCAGAACGGTGGATGATATGATTTACGCACACACGCACAAACACGCATGCAAGTACACCTAAGCCTACACAGACGGGCAGAGCCACACCAGCAGCAACGGTGCAGATGGGCTGAAGCGCACACATGCACGGACACATGGACATGCACGCTTCCTCTCCGTTTGTACACGTGCACACGCACATCCGCACTTTGATTCAAGCCTTTGTCCGTGTGCATAATCTACTCTGCTGCTCGACTCCAAATGAAACGCCTCAGTTTGTCTGATTGGATTTGATAAGAGTTGATTCGATTGGAGCAGGAGGGAAGGGAGGTGAATACAGTCCTGCAGTGTGTGTGTGTGAATGTGTGAGTGTGCGTCTTTCAGATGCTACAGGATATTCTGTCAAAGGTCACCTCAAAGTGTTGACTCTTTCTATCGGCCTCCCTCTCTCTCGCTCACTCAAATCAGTTTTAATTAGTAAATTGACTTTGAAAAAAGTCCCAGCGTCCAGCTGTTTCTCACCCCTGTCTGTCACCAATGTGGTTTTTTTTGGGAGGGGGGGCGGGGTTTGTGGCCTCATGTGTCAGATTTCACGTTTTTATGGCATACTGTAGTTGACTCCCAAATCTGTTGTTATGGCAGGAGACAGTTAGCTTAGCATCAAGCCTGGTGGCTGGTGGGAAATAGTAATAGTAGCTTTGAGTTGCTTTTATTATATATCTTACAGTACTTACCATAACTAAGTAGTGATCTGTAGATGTGTCAACATAGATAATGTGTTTATGATTAATATGAGGCTATAGCAGCCGGTTAGCTTAGTTGAAATAGTCTGACACAACGTGACATCATTACACTTCAGTTATTCATTTCAATTAAGTACATATATTCATTCTTTGTGAGGATTTAACAACAACATTTTTAATTAGCTTTAGCAGTGATGTTAGCTGCATTTTATTGATTTTGGACCAAGGCGTGCTAACTTTTTGTGTTAAACTAAGCTGTCCATGTCCAATCTGTAGCTTCCTATTTCCAGAACAGACCGAGATCCCTATAAAGGAGAATGTGAAACTATTAAAAACTATTATATAAAAAAAAAAGCTATTATAAAAACTCAGCATTGTCCTTGTCCTTCACAGCTTAATAACTTTTGGTGTTTCTGAGACAGCTAAAAAAAATAATATCTATAAAAGACCCATTTGTTTGTGTGTATATGACATGGCAAACTTTTTGTTCTTGCCATGTGACAGACGAGCACTCAGCCTGTGGCACAGTGGAGAAGCTGGCAGTGCCCGTCGGGGGGTCTGGTGTGTTTGCACTTCTTGGGTGAGGATGGATCTTTGTGTTTGTTAGAGACAGAGTGTGTGTGTGTGTGTGATGAAGTAGCTGGTAGCGTGGGTGGAAAGTTCGGGTCTGTAACTGTTGCTCTGATGAGCCAGTGTGCTGTTGAGGTGATTCAAAGCTGTGGCCATTTTTTGTGCCAAATGTTGTAAAAACCAAATGTTTCTTTTTTTATGTGCCTCATTAAAAATCATTTAACAAGAATCACAAGCTGCTGAAAATCATTTTACAGCTGTAAATTGTCCTATTTGGGTTTGTTTGTTTTAAATCCACCCAGATGTCTCTTAACCATCCATCCATGACATCTGTCTCCGAAAGGAAGTTTCCTTCCTGACCCCATCAGTTAAAGCCCAGGATGTGTCTTTGCCTGCCTTAATGTTATTACTTCCCTCCTTTTCTCCATTGTATGTGTGTGTTGGGCATTGTGTGCATGTGTGGTTGAAAAAGCCTCGGCAATCAGGTTAACCTCCTTGCCACAGAGATAAAAAAACACAAAACTACACACACACACACACAAACATGTAACACAGCTTCAACTCAACTCAAACTGATAAAATGTGATGCAGGCGTCAAACTTGCTCCGTGTATGTTGTTTATGTAACCCTCTGGGGACCTGTGTACCCACCTAGTGCTCGAGGTAATGCAGCTTGCACTAATGCATTGTACCATTACACAGAGGCTCAGCTAGAAGCTTTTATGTAATACCTTTTCAGAGGTTTTGTAGAAACTCAACCTGAGGTGGGCAACGTGCAGCCCATAAGCCAAATCTGCCCTTGATATCAGCCTGGTCCCACATATGTTTCTTTCTTTTCAGCACGTCTACATTTTAGGAAGGATGTTGTGTGTAATCCATGTTGAGCCATGTCGTCTTAAACCTGCCAATTTTTCATAAATTGGCAGCAAAGCACTAAACCATCTGTAAAACATGCTGTTTTGTTTGGAAACAAAGAAATGGCCAAAAGCTCTGCACACAATAAAGTGGAGGAGTGCAACCTCCAGTATAAGAACACAATCTATGTTTAAAAAGTCAGACAATAGTATATTGTTAATGTTGCATCAGATTATATTGTGATAGAAATTTGGGAATTGTGCTGTGATAAATAAGCTACGATAAGAAAGATGCTAAATGTGCAAAGATGACCATTACTGATATATGCAGTATTTTTAAGTCTTATTTAAAGCTTAAGCGATAACACCTGTCTGGTAAGAAAAGCTGGACAAGTGCTAATAGGTTTGCAACTTTAGATTTCAATCCTTAAGAAAAATTTGTCACGTATAGACTTTGATTTACAAAAAAAAGTAAATTTTAAGTTATTTTTGGTTAACAAGCTAATTTAGCGAATGTTAGCTATCTAACCCTGCATTACATGTGATTGATTTAAATTGTCAGAAAGTGGGTGGGTGCCCAGGAAGAAGCAGCAAAAACATTGACATTGCATGTTTACCGTTCACAGTTGTAGTGACCTTACAGTCGACCTCCAGCCTGGCCTCAGGACGGTGTGTTGCTGTGTGTTGTGAAAGACTCCTGCAGTCAACATCATGCAGGTCAATATTCGAGTGGACTGACTGACTCATACACCACTGTATGTGCACTCCATTATTTCAAAAAGCCTCTTAGTCATCATAGCACGGCTGCACTGTCGATCTGCTGGCGGCATTTTTAGGCAGAGTTTGGACAGGCCGGGAACTATCACGGAGAAAAGTCAATTTTACTTAAGCATTAAGATGGAAGGCAAAGCACAGGCATAAAGTTTTTGAATATACACATCAGCAAAAGAAGAAAATTAGACGGAAACGATAAAGAACCTGGCCATGTTCCTTTTTTTAAGACCTCACACAGCATATAGTGTCACATTAAGGGCACAACAAGGATGTCTAATAGAGCAAATGGGTCTTTAATGGTTGTATTACATAAGCAGTAATTGAATCCAAGCAATTCTAGTGATGAAAGTGACATTTCAACCATACTGGTAATTACCACTAGAAGACAGAACTGTAAGCTTTATTGGTTACTAAGGCAAGTGGTTTGGTAACCAAGGAGCTAATTAGCGATCTCTCATGATTATATACTACAACTACAGCTACTTTTTTCATAATCAGTTTGCATGCTGATAATGATAAGTAGAAAAGCAGCAGTATCCCTTAGACAGTTCCTAGAGACTCATTAGTTTTTCTTTCATAAGGAAAAGTTAAAAAGAATGTAATAATTATAATTTTACTGTTTTGCTTGAAAAAAATAAAAGAAATAACAAGGGTTATGTGTGTTTAAGAACATTGGAATATCAAATTATGGATTGCAATTTAATTTGATCAACACAATGATGATTTTTGTTGAATCCACATCTTCCTATCTAGCACCACCAGCAGGTCAGAGTTTCTCTTATTGAGGTGTAAAATCCACAGGATTCATTCAATCAAAGTTGTGTCCAGATATTCAAGGTTTCCTGAGGGTAGGCTCCACTGACTTTCGTACTCACCCTGACTACAGCTATGAGATGGACTGGCATCAAATTTATTGCAGCCACTTAGCTATAAATGTAGCACCTCGCTAAATCAAACTGTGAACTTTTCCAGTACAATTTAATGTAATTACACCTGTAAAACATTAGTAAGTTAGCATGCTGCTGTTAGCAGTGAGCACACTGCTGTTTCTGCGTAGGCGGGTCTCACAAAGCGGGCTAGCTTAACGGCACCCCTTTTAACATCAACATGAGCAACATGAGGTGAAATCTCTGGCACTGCATTTCCCATCAATCAACAGGTTGCAAGCGCAACACGTCCATAAATATCCTCCAAAGTCCTGCTTGGCCAGCAGGAGCTCTCATTAGACCGTGAGTTATTACCTCAATAATGTGGAGGCAAAGTAGCAGGAGTCGCACATGGCTCGTCCTGCGGTGAATTCATCCGCCGTTGTGTTATTATAGAAATCCATAATGGAGCCATGATGTGAAGAGGCGATGAAGTTCTTGCAGGTAAAGCACGCCAGTTAGATGTCTCTCATCCCCCTGATGCAGGGTGATGGACTGAGTTTCATTTTCTCCAAATTGCACCTATCTTCCTCCTCGGCACCGACGTGCTTAATCCACTAATGGAACAATATAGAAGGCAGAGTGATAGGGAGAGAGACAGAGACAGAGAGAGGAACGAAGTAATGTGAAATTTTGAGACACGCCTGGAGTCTGAAACAGAGACTGAACAACTTGTTTAATCTCTAATGGACTGTTTGGGGACTTCAACTCATTTATAAGTGTCTGTGTGTGTATGTGTGCGTGTCTATGTATTGTTGTGGGGACACATGTTTGAAACGTGAGGACATTTTAGCAACATCAAAGGACGTTTGATGGTTAAGGTGGTTTGAAGGTTCAGATTAAGTCACCGGAAGTGGCTGAAGCTGAGAGTGCCCTTAGAACTATAATTTGACCTGTGTGTGTGTGTGTGTTTGAGATAGAGAGGGGTCAATGGCTCCAATAGATAACCATTCCCCACAGTCTTTCTAAGCATTTGACTCCACGTCCCCGTTAGTGAACGAGAAGGGGAAGCTGCCATTAAAGATTGCTTCCACTTTGTGTGTGTGTATGTGTGTGTCATATCCCCCTTTGGCTCGGATGATGGCTGTAACTGACGATGACTCAGACTTTACCCCTCCCCCTCTCCTCCTCTCCTTCCCCTCATCCTGATTCTCCTTCCTTTTCCTCCCTCCTCTCCTCCCTCCTCCTTCTCTCTTCTCTTTTTTCAAACTTTCCCCTCTCTCTCTCTTTCTGTGTCTGTCTCTCTCTCCTCCTCCTTCCTCCCCTCTTTTTTTCCCTCCCTGAGACTCAGAGCAGCAGCAGCAGTCCTTGTGTTTTCACTGGTAGCTACAGTAGATTCAGGATCTGGGTAAAGAAAATTACAGTAAATTCGTTTAATTAAAATACATTTTATGTTCTTTAAAACCAGTCGTCAAAAAAAAAAAATCCCAAATGCTCAAGAAAACACTCACAAATTAATTAGGAGAAAAAAATGTGCATTTCTTAATTAAGGAAGTATATACGTACATCTTTATACTTTTTCCATGTTCATGTTCTAAGTTACAAACTTACCTCCCCACCATTTTTAAGCAACTAATATAATGACAATTCAACATGAAGAGGATTTTCAGTGCTAAAGTAAAGACAGAATAACTTGTTTCCACATAACCCTCTTACCTTCAAAATATTATTATTCAGTTGAATGAAAGGCCTTGCTCCTCGATCAGAGCCTGTAAAACCTGCACTGAGGGTTTTTTATATCTCCCTCCTACTTTCTGATCTATGCTCTTAATTGTGCTGCTGTGCCTTTAGAATAAAACGCATGGTGACAGTGAAAGTCAAAGTATTTTATAATCTCATTGTTTTATGTGCCTTACAATTCTTTTTTATTTTACAAACATCCATTTCAGACGAATAAAAACACATCTCAGATGAATCATTAAATTGGTTTGGTTCATTTCAGATCAGTATAAGGAGAAGACCAGGAAGGATATAAACAGACTCAAATGATTTAGGTTTTAAGACTAAATTCAAATCAGCACAAATTGTGTATTTGATACTTGCAGTGGTTAAAGCTTGACTCTTATGTTGTGTTGTTGACTGTACAGTCGTGTAATATCCTGTCAGATAATAAGGTTGTTGCAGGAGATTACAGCAGATAGAAGAGAGAGAGAGAAGGCAGGTACAGTAACCTCGGCCTGTGATGCTGGGCTTCTGCGGAAAATTAGACAAACAAAGAAGCACAGATTAATTATTACGAAAACTCAAGGTCTCACATCTGTGCTTGTGCAGCGGCGCCTTTCACTGCTCGTGATCAGTGCATTCAAGAGAAGACACTAAAACCCATCAGAGAAATACAAAACACAAAGAAAGGTAATCACAACAAAAGGATTACACTGGAGGTTTTTGCATTGCTTGGTTTCCATTTCCCAGCAGCCTTTGGGAAAGAGTTTTTACAAAAAGTTGATTTTCATCCTTTATTATTTTTTTGACTTGGAGACAAATGGGATTAAAAGGTTATGTCAAAGTCACAGTTGTGTTATTACATATTCAGATGCTGCTATGGATTCTCTGCACTTTGACCTCTTTCATTTCTCTTGATGTTTATTGGCTTAAATCATCCATCATATGTGTTTGTGTGTGTGTGTTGCATTTTTTTGTCCTATTGCTCTCTTGAGTAGAAACAAACCCAGTAAACTCGACAATGCAGCCAAACTGTAGACAGGAAATAGACGTGACACAGACTTGGACCGGTGCATATTTTTACTACTTTTACATAACTGCCATGTGATCGCAATGAGACCAGTGTTATCATCAAAATCAGATGACTGGATCTTTGTTTTTAAATCCAAACCATTTGTCAGCATCAAGATAAAGTCTAATTGAGGAAATAGCTCCAGCTTTGAGCTACTCTATGTGCTAATCATCAACCACATTTACTCTTCATACCTTTCAAACTCTGTCAAATCATAGGCCTGTACAAATATATAAGTTTAGTCATTGATCCTGGATACTTTTTTGGACAAGTTTTTGCCACGATGACAACCATGTACTTTGTGTAGCTTCAGTTGGGAGCACTTCAGGTCTACTGTCTTCTCCACTGTGCACATGCTGTCCAGGTCACCATGGACAACAACAGTTTGTTGTCCAACAACAGTGTATCTCATGTGTGTTGTCTCTTTTAAAAGATAAATCAACAAATTTGCAAGAAAAAATAATGCAGCTTGACAATAAAAGAAAAAACAAAATTTGAGAGAAATAAACTTGCAAATGAACAGGCACTGTAAGGATGTGGTGACTCTGGGCTAAAATAACAATTATTTCCTTATTGCTAAATCCAGCTGAATGACACAAAATGTGCAACATCTGTCCAACTTTGCAAAGTGTGGACGTTTTTACTTTCTTTTCTTTCTTGAAAAAATATCACATTTTTTCCTTTTGTTGTTCATTTTTAAATCTTCAATAGCCTTTATATGCTGTCATAATAGGCAGAGCTGAGGCTGCAGCTGCATTTTTTTCTTTAAGTTATCAACATTTTTACCTGAATTGAAAAGAAGCCGTTGTTTGAATATTTGATCTTGCAGAAGTGTATGATGAAGATTCCTCCTGTAAGGAGGTCAGAACTGGGTGGAATAACATTATTACTTTTCAGAGACAAAATCCTCTCGCGCATCTCGGCTCTTTTCCTCTGACTGAAAATACAACAAAAGGCGGCTTCTCCTCCTCCCACTCCTCTTCCGCCTCCAACACCGTCGCCACCTTTACTTTCTCTTTCTGTCAGGCAGCGAAGCAGCGGCGTGATTACAGCAGACACTCTTCTTATGAAGTGGTCTTCATGTGTAAAAAAGAAAAGAAAAAAGAAGGTGCCGTGTCACTGTGTACCGAGGACCATTTGGTTGTTGTTGTGTTTTTGTGGTGAATGTGGAGTCCACTGTGTGTGAATACTGCGGGCACATGTTTGCAAATGGTGTGCATTTCTGAGCATGCTCATGTCTGGCGAATGTAAACGTGTACAGTAGATATGTCATGCGTGTCTGCTTTTCTGGAGATGGAAGCATTCATGTGGGTTGATGCAGGCGTGGGTGCTCTGGCCTGCTTTTCCCAGTGTGTGTGTGTGTGTGTGTCTGCAGCTGTGGCTCTTGTCCACTGTGCGAGGCGAGGTTATGGCATCCTGTTCCTTTTCCTCGCTGCCTCTCCATCTGGAGCGGAGCCAGCCACAGTGAACTGTGCATTACAGTGCGATACAGCCCCATTATCACTGTGGAGAATGCCGGCATCCGGACCAAGGCCTGCTGTGTAACTGTGTGTGTGTCTGTGTGTGTGTATCCTCATATTTGTGTCTGACTTTGTAGCCACTTGAAGTGACATTTGAACTGCACTTTACATTTTCCAATGTAAAGACATGCAGTGTAATCAAATTTCATGTGTGCATGTTTATGTACATTGGCGTGAATGTGTGTGTGGATATGTGTTCTGGTATTTGTATATTTGTGGGGACTGAGTAAAACCCATACAAAGTGAGGACGTTTGTGAATTTGGTGGCAGAATTTGGTTTAAATGTTACAATATCAACACTCAGGCCTTTATTTTCCATTTTTTATTTTGGTCATTGACAGGAGAGAAGTTGCTCATAGGAGCTAATAAGGAAGTGCACAAGGGTGGAGGTTCCATTTACTTCCTATAGTGGGCATTGGACTTCCAGTAACCAGGTGGTTATAAATGTAATCATGATGATAAAGGGTCATTTAGCCTTAAATTAGTAACTTTTTTCATCCAAATGATGAAATTTCCTTAAATCTAACTTTGCAACCATTTCAGAAAGGGCAGAAAAACAACTCTGCCATGTCGATAGAGGTGTCAGATGATGAGAGAGCACCTATTTGTGTAGCTGTAGAGGTCACGGACAGGTGACGTGTCGTACTTTGTTGTTCGATTTTGGAGGACTCGTTCAAAGCCTACTCGATCTTCTTTCTATAAAGTTAGACAATTGCCCTTCAGAGAAGTGTTAAATACATACTTGTTTTGATGAAATCATAAAGAAGTGGTTGAAATCTGTTGTAATGGAGTGCGTTCAAGCGCTTCTCCTCTACACGTTTTACACCCACCTTTTGAATCATACAGGTGTTAAAGTGATTGACAGTTAAACAACAGATTCTGGGGGAGTATCACTTTAAGCCCAAGGTGCTGGGCTCGATGAAAACTCCTTCATAAATAATAGTAAACATGTGCATGTGTGTTTGGGTGTGTACCTTCATCCCCTCTGTGCAGCTTTTCGAAATTTTCCAATCGGAGAGGCGAAACAGCAGCTGCTTGCAAAGACAGTGATAGGCAGGCAGAACAAAACCTTAAGTCACAGGCTAACACTCGTGCATATGCTTCACACTTGTAAAATACCACTGGCCAACAACAGTGTGTTGTCGAAGTCACGATGTTCACACGCTGATAGCAGCCTGAAAAAAGGTGTGAATGTGGGTTTTGTGCAGGTGTCTGTCAAAAAGACACACAAAAACACCTACACAGCTTCACAATATGCAGGGGATGAAGCAACGGTTGGAGGCTGGAAAAAAAGATCTTGTTCGAATGCAGCAGAAAGAAAGAAAAAAACTCTTCAGCAATGCATCAGCTCATTGACACATGTAAACACGTGAGCTACAGTTTCCCCCTCTCTGTCTCTCTCTCTCTGTGTTGTCTGTCTTTCCAGGCATGCCCAAATGCTCCAGCAGCATTTTTCCATTTTAGCCAATGGTCCATCTGGGATCAGACAGGAGCCAAACGGGAACTGATTTTTTTTATTTTTTTTGGTTCAGTCAGCTTGAAGTTTTTATTTATGGTACAGTACTGTGTGCAAAGTGAGTGGAGGGGGGGCGTCAGTACAGGCCTTTTATCGGCATTGCTTTGCATGTCTGCGTATGTGTGTCACTTGGCCTCTGTGCTTGCCTTTGTTTGCGTAGTGCTGGGAGACCGGACAAAGATAGATAGAGAGAGAGGGAGAGACAGAGAGTGTGTACATGCTGTACGTGATGAGGCATCGGTGTTGTTTTCAAGGTAGAAAAGCCAAGTCATGGCCTGGGCTGTTCTCCTCTTCATCTGCTACTATTAAATTATCCACTGCTGATTTTTTAAACCTTTCATTACACATATACTACATGAATGTCTCTGGCATCAAATCTTTAAACTTACTCTGGTTGGCATTTTCACACCTTTCTCTGCAAGAAAGCAATGCATTTGTAACAGCTGAAAGTTATTAACACCTTTCTACAATTAGAACTTGTTTTTCCATTTAAGGTATAAAGACAATAAAAGTAACAAATATTACAATAACGTACGTATCCACAGGTTTGATTTACAACATTTTGACTCTCAGAGTGCAATGCTGTCAGTCAAAATCCAGAGTATTAAGAGGGCGGAAGATCAGACAGGAAGGTGTTGAAAGTGTTAGAGGTGTCTCAGAAAGAGTGGGGGGGTAAAAAAGATGTGTGATATTACGTGAGCAGCGTGATGGGAAGGAGAGAAAATGTGATGATTCTGGGGGTGGGGAGGCATGGGGGGGTAGAAAGGAAGAAGTAAATGAATATGATGAGGAGGGGGGAGTTGGTTATTGAAGAAAAGGTGTTGAGGACTGTGAGGATGTGAGAAAAGAAAATGAGAGGTGTGTTTGTGTGATTCTCGCTTGCCTGGACTGACGTCACCTGAAGTGTTGAAGACTGTTATCTGCTTTCACTGACTACGTTTACATGCAGTCAATAACCCTTTCATAACCCGAGTAGTACTGTAGCAACAACCCGGTTGCACACGGCCATGTAAACACCAATTACCCCTTTTAAAAACCCGAAAATGACCCCTGGCTTACTCAGATTACTCCTTTTCTAACCCGAATATGTGGTCATGTATACGTCTATCGGGATATCCCCATCAAAAGAAACATTAATTTGTGTTTTGCGATGTTGTATTCATGAGGAATCTTGGTCTTTTGAGTACAGGAACTTTTGTAGACAGTAGAAAGTACAGGGATAGCGAGATTGCCGTGCTAACTGTCGTTGTTGTAGCGGAAATGACGTGTATTGTGTCATGACGTTCTCTGTGCGTCGAGGCGTTGTCCGTGCGTCACTGTTTTGATCGGGATATCCCAATTGATTGCAATTACCATGTATACAGGAATAACCCTGTTTGCTCAGGCATGTAATCAGGTTATTCTGAATGTTTCAGAAACCAGAATATTGAATGCATGTAAACGTAGTCCTTGTATGTACGTGAGAGAAAACATGTGACAGGGGATTTCAGATCAATAATTGATCCTGCAATCATACATTTGCTTTGTGAAAAGAACAATCGGTCACAATCAGGTGTCATATCAAATTTCCATTTCCAGTAGCATTGCCCACTTTGGTTATAGGGTTAGAGTGAGGTTTTATTGAAACAAATGGAGCATTGTTGTGACATCGCAAAGTCACAGGAAGTCCTGACAGCTCATTTTAAAGCTAAATACAGGCTGTGTGCATTTCTCTGTGGACTGAGGCTTTGATACTTTCACAGTGTTAATATGGAACATAGAGCTGATCTATAATCAAACTACACATGGATACAGCTTTATGCAATATGGGACCTTTAATTTATGATGGTTACTCAGAGATCTGGAGATGGAGTGCTGATAAATTTAGGATTTAAAGCGTCTTCAAACCTCATCATTAGTTTTTTGAGGTTGAAAATGAATGTCCCTGTTCTGCTTCCTGTCCACATATTAGCTCTTCCTCACCTCTTGTCCCTTTTTTCAAATGATGAATTCATTCTGTGCACTTTAACTCCCTGAGGAAATGAGGTGCCATTAGAGTCTCCGCTTTGCCATCTGGCCCTCATCTTCTCATCAGGAGACGCGTCTTAAACACAAGTCGGAGCTCTCTGGAAGCTGCGTGAGTTTTTAACATCTCAACACCGCCTCATCCGTCTTTCACCCCGTCCTCTTCCTCCTCCTCCTCCTCTTCCTCCTCCTCCTCCGCCTCGGGCTTTTTTTCTTCCTCTGCTTGTCTTTTTTAATTCTCTGCTCATGTCTGTATCTAAACACATCCACAGCCAGACACGTCATATCAGCAGATCACAAGAAAGCAGTGAGACTCCTTGTCTGATTTTCTTGATTATTGGACAACCGATCAAAACCCCTGACAGTGTGTCCCCGCAGGCTGACTGTGTCTGAACGTTTTCACCTCTTAATTAATTTTCCCGCTTGACTACCTGGCCACCTGTCTGTCTGGCTCTCTCGCTCAGTTTTTGAAGCAGATTTACACATTAAAGGGGGAAAAAATCATATTCGTATCTATATATCAAGAAACATTTAGTACTGTAGCTTCAAACCAGTGGATAGGCCTTTGGAGCATAAGGGGTCTTTAATGGGGTTTCTGGGGTTACATAGTTTCACTAAATTTCCATCCGGACAGAATGTGCAACAGTTTTGGTCATTGTTTCCAAAAAAAGACAAAAATCTTATCAACTGGACGTCTATTGTTTCAGTACGAGTCTTAGATGTGATAATGTTTGAGAAAGATTGACTTGAACAACCACTCCGGAGATGGTTCTAGACCTTTAGCTACATTTGAACCATATGATTTAGTTAATCTCAAATGTCATATAGCAGTCATATAGACATATACTTACTGTAGTATGTCTCTTCTAACGTTTCTTCTGGGGTTGATTTCCATATGCATACTGTACTGTAGTTGGTGAACACACAGCTTTTCTGCAGCGTTTGCATTAGTGACACTGCACATTATGTGACTCATCATCGGAAGGGCTTCATATAAACTCAATGGAAATGCACTTTTAATGGAATAAGACTGAAGCCCAAAACATCCAATGATCATTAAATGGCACTAGTATGATTCATGTATCAAAGAGCAAGACTTGTGCATGAACAAACAGACTGTATCACGTTTGTTTTGTTTGTGTTGGCTGACTTTGTTGTGATGTTGGTGAGGTTTGGAGAGTGAACAGGTATCTGAGACCTGGTGGTATCTTCAAATAAATGGATCTGAAATTAGTGCAACTGTCAGAAACATGTGTCAACCAAGGCAGTAAAATGCTGAATCCCCTATGTGACGTTTCATCTACTGGTCACCGATTGGAGTTCATTAGTTTTCAGGCGTTGCTGCATACATGCTCACAAAAGCCAACGGTGCTGGTTTTGATGAAGGAGCAGCGAGGAAGAGCGTCGGAGTGAAGGAGGCAGAGATGAGGAGCTAGAGATATTTTTGACTCGCGTTCACAGCAGGATGTCTAGAGCGGGCTGACGTCAGCTCATGATTTGCACCTTTTGTCACATTTTTTTTCTTTTTTTTTTCACCAGGAAGTTGTTTTTACTCAAAATCCGACGTCGCTCGTGCAGAAACGCACACAAACAGACCAGAAACACACATTCACAGCAACAACAACAACAACAACAACAACAAAAAAAGAAAACTCTTGCATCCTCATTTAATCTCTTCACATTCATGCTCACAGATACACACACACACACACACACACACCCAGCCCCTCCCCTCCTCATCCTCATCTTCTCTCCTCCCAGAGGCACAAAGATATTTTTATCTTCCATAAAGCCCAAACGCTAATGAAGCGTCGACGACACAAATACATTTCCATGATTTTTCATATCTGGCTCCTACCACCACTGCTGTGACACACTACCGCATTTTCTGTCTTACTGTTGTGAACATAAACTGTCACAGCGGATGAGAGTCATGAACGTTCAAGACGAGTCGTGTCTAATGCATTTCAGTGATAATTGTACATTTGCAAAAAAAAAAAAAAAAAAGCCTTTTAATCATGTATTCAGTCTTAAAATCTCATTAGTCGCAGCAAGGCAGTGAGGTGAGATGATTCCACTTATTTCCAGTCCATTTACTTGTTTCGAACACTTTCATTTAACGGTTGACACAGTGTCATAAAATAAAACCCACGGCTCGTCCAGTCAGTGCAACACGACTATTTTTAATGACGACACATTTTCAAATGAGTTTATTTACTTTAGAGTGAAAGTGGCTGAGACTGACATTGGATTTTGTCACGTTTTGAAGATAAAAATCACACAATTGGACAAAATAGCTGCAATTTAAAGCCTCTGAGTCAATAGACAGGAAATTGATGAGATTCAAAACCAATTTAGAGAAAATCCGAAATCTGTCCCCTCACATAAACTCGAATGTCTGTATTATGTTATTGCTGTCGAGGGATGTATGTTGAGTCTGCATGATGCAACAGACTGACATCAGGTCCAGTTTGTTGCTTTTGGCCTAAACGATGAAGCTGCTGCACAAAGTGATGTCATTCCACTACATCGCCATCAGATTAGTGATTTACCTTTTTCTCTGGTTGTTTATCATTGGGATTGATGTCAGATAATCCTCCACAAACAACACACTGTGTGTATGATGCAATGCTTCGTGTGCAGAGCTACCCCTCTTTTTGTTCGCCGCTCAGTTTGTCGCTGCGTTCCGCCGACAAATTCTTGACTCTTTCTTCTGTGTTTTGCTTCGCTTCACCTTGTGCACAATCTGACAAACGCAGATAAACACAATTTGCTTGCAAGAGATGCGTGAAGATTTGTTATCTCAATAATGTAAGCTCTCAAAGGAGGAATGTTATAACACTCAAGACACGCTGTGAAATTACACAACATCTTTCCTTTTCTGCGAGGCTGCACTTCTCCCTATTGTTTTCTAAATGATCTTTCTCTCTGCACAGCAATTCCAATTATGAAGAGGTGATGTTTGAATATGCTGGAGTTTAAAACAGGCCTTGCTCTAAAACATGCAGCCGATGTGTTTCCAAAGCTTCACAAGGATGGACACACCAATCAGAAGATGCAGGTTGCTTGTCGAGGTGTCCTTGAACCTCACGTTGGCAATCTAGTCGATTCCTGGCAACCAGATGTGTCAGATGTTTTGTTATTATAAATCTGAAAACCAGCTACATACCTTACATACCTTTGGAAATACTTGCACATAACCCTCCTGTAAAACACCTGCAACTGGTGTTCCTCCTTATTGGATGGAGATGTGAGATGTGGTTGAAAGCCACAGCGGAAAAAAACTCCCAGTTTTTATTTGACTTTGATAGTCCACGTAAAACCAGAGATATGATAGTTTTAATTTGATAGTACAAAAAATATTTATGGGATGGGAGGGGCAGGTGTTCCATTTCTGTACATATATTCGTCTTTTTTTCTACAAAACGTGAAAAAATGGTGGATTCAGCCGATACTATATGTGATGAACAAAGCAGAGATGTCTGACGTGGACGTTTCAATTCAGATTTGATGATTTCTGTGTATTATTGGGTCCAATGTTTTAATAAAGTAGGTTAAAATAAAAAAAAATAGAATAATAATCAGATCATATAGATGAAGATGTGCTGAAAAAAAAAAGATACCAAGCATGGGCATGTTAACCTGTTCACGCAGGCCCCCTAGTGGTTGGGACGCCGGCGTCCCAAATCAATAACACACGAACGGCGTCCTTAATATAACGAAAAGTAGGCATGCTGTAATTAAAACTCCACCACAGACCTTTTAAGGACACTTTCAGCAACAGGTAGAAAAAAAAATGAAGTTTCTAGGTGCTACGGTTTTTTCACAGTCACTGAAAATGTCTCAAACAATATCAGACTACGGCAGCCTGCAAGTGACGTCACGTCAACAACGAAGGTGATTTTAACATATATGTACCATCTGTACACCTCTTCTTTCACCACCAAAAAATCGTTTTCTGTCATATAAACAAAAGCAAAGCACAAAAATGCAGTTTTTTACCCCATCAAAGGTTTAAACAAGCCTGCTCACTCATCAAAAACAAACCCGGAAGTCATTTTCGAGTGCCGAAAAAGACGGACAATAATCAATAATAGACCCACTAAAACACTGAATAAAATTACAAGCTTACCCTTTTTTAAAAGCTGAACATGTGCTCGAAAATAATCCATTGATTGATTTTATCCATCGTGACCAGATATTCCACGGCGTTTTACGTAACTCCGCAGTTCTAATACTACTCGCATTCTCCGGCAGACTGCGCACCCGCTTTGCGCATCTCTCGTCGCCTGTCAATCAAAGTCACGGGGGTGAAAACTTTTTGGTCCAATAGCAGAGACTCTAAGGTGTGACCTGATATATAATGATCCCTGATTGGGCAAAGCTTAAGCCTGCACCCAGCTGGTTCATGTGGTTCCCTCTCCCCCTAGTGTCAACATGTAAGCAATACAAGTTGACACAAAAAGTGTGTTTTTACTGCCCCAAGTTTAATTAAAAATAATAATAAAAGACAAAATGAACTATTTCAAATGTCCTTGTTAATTTAAGCCATCACTGATGGTTGTGGGATGTTTACTTCTGGAGTTTTAAAGGAAAATAACAATATAATACAGGCGAAAATAGGTAAATTCATGTTTGGATGGGTTTTGGACACTAAATATTCATCCCCAGAAATAAAATGTTCAAATGGCATTTTACTTATGTAACTGGTGTTCCTAAAACCCATCAAGTGTGTGATTGGCCCCAATAGGTTATCTGTTGGAAAAAAAAAAAATCTCACTAAAATCTTGCAGTGTGCATTTTAGCCAAATTGGACAATTTTGGACAGGTTTTGCACACTGTACATCGCCCAGGGACACTGTTTGGAAAAACTCTATAGTGCCTCAGTAGTTTTACATATCAACCTAAAATTTGGTACATATGTGGACAGGGAGTGTGTGAACCATATATGTAAAATTCAACCTGTTTTATAATTAGGATTTTGATATATCACCTTTTCACCAAAAATTTCAAACTCGTTTTTTTTTTTTTCAAAAAAAAATAGCAATTCCAGAAGCCCATTTTTTTATGGAATGACTCAATTCAATATTTTATACATATAGATGTAAAGGGACAAAGGTTGTCTTTCATTTAAGCCATAAACCATAGTTGTGGGATTAGTACTTCTGTGGCTATTAAGCTTTAATTGCAGTGATACAAAAACAGGCGGAAATTGCCAAAAATGGCCTCTGCATGAAGAGGTTAAACATATTTTTATGTGGTGTGTGTATATAAAGGCAAAAATAGAAAAGTATTCAAAAGCCAAAATAGGCTCAGACCCCTAAAGGGTTAAAGGCCTGTGCAGTTAGAAACTGATATTTAAAGGCTGTTTAGAAAGAGTTTGTACACAGATCTGGTTTCAGTGCTGCAGCCTCTGGTCCCCTGCTGGGGGGGGAGAAAAAAACAAGTGTCTAAAAGCTCCAGTGATCAACGGCTGCATCACCAGAACAAAAGGAAAATGACATTACTATTAGCAACACCAGCAGCTTACAACTACTTTGAAGCACAAACAGCTTGTAATGACTGTGCAGACTTACCAGGTGCTGAAGGTTACTGACTTGCTTACGGTAGCTTAGCAGCATGGAGGCAGGATTTTAATGGATTAGTCAGAATTAGACCTGACGGAGGTTTTTTCGTCGGCATCGTGGCTGCGCGTTTGCGTGACCGCGCTCTGCTGTCGTCTCGTTTGGCAACTGACCGCCGCCGCCGCTGCTGCCACCGCGGGGTCACCCGGTCATGAGGTCTGTCCTGGAATTAAACCGGAGCTTTTCGGTTTGATAAGAGGAAGTGCAAGTGTGTATAAATCTGTGTGCGTGTGTGTTTGTGCATGACAGTGGTTCAGTAACTCCTGGTGTTTTTCTGCACATGCCCTCACCCTGTTCACCTCCATCCTCTCCTTGTCAATCTGTTTTATTTGTCTTCCTTTCATGCAGCTGGTCTTCCTGCATTTCTACACACCACATCTGGTCTCTCTCTCTCTCTCTCTCTCTCTCCCTCTCTCCGTGTCTCTGGTTTTAGTCATGACCATCTGGTCTTTTCCTGCAGCCACGATGAACCGTTTGCCATTTAGAATTTAGATTAAGCAGAAGGCAGCACCAGCGACAAGCCATGCAGTAACACACTCTTTCCTCTCTCTATCTCTCTTTCTCCCTCTCTCTCCCTCTCTATCTTTCTTTCATTCTTTCTTTCTATGTCTCTCGCTCGCTCCGGAGCGCTCGCCCTCGTGTGTGGCACATGCAGCTGTTCATATTCATGCATCTTATTCATGCATACAGTTAAAGACATTATCAGGCCTTGTGCAGACCGTGAGGTATTCACAGTATCAGCTGCAGAACAGAGGGGTATAAATTCTTCCGGAGCCCACATATGTGTTTGAGATTATGTCTGAAGCAAGAAATCCTCCAACCTCAACCCCAAACCTCAAACCTAGACCTTTTTATTAGTGTTTTCTCACTGGATTGGTTCATGCAACTAAAATTAGATAAAAACCTGCATAGCAAACTGGTGAACAGCATGTAACAAAACAAAGGCAATCTTTGGACTTAAAGGTCCCATATTTTATACGTTATTAGTGTTTAATGTTGAACTATGAGGAGATATATGTATTGTTTAAAGGACCAAAAACCATTTCAGTGTAATTTTTACATCTCCTCTCTCAGGTTTCTCTCTCTGGAGCTCTATAGTAACAACAGGTTGGTCAGCCAATCAGAAGAGAGGAAGCACTAAGCCTCTCTTCTGATTGGCTGACGGTGTTCTGAGTGATCAAATAATAAATATAGCAGATAAAACACTCAGAGAAACCAAATCCTGCAGAGTTGGTTCTACATCTAGGTGGGCGGGGCAGAGGTATAGCTAAGGGCAGGGGCTTTTTGTTTTTTTCTCTTTGTGACATCACAAAATGAGGGAAGTCCTGACGGCTGAGTTTCTGAAAACAGGCTGTGTGCATTTAATCATGCACTCTGCCCACTTTGATACTTTCACACTGTTTATCTAGAAACTAGATCTGATCTTTAATCAAAACAAATATGAAAATGTCACTTTCTTACATCTGTGACCTTTAACGTTGTTTTAATTAGAAGTCAATTGCAGCTATGTACTGTAATTGTTTGCTAACATGTCGGTGTGTGACCTGAAACACAAGATTATAACGTTGTGCTGTCATTGGTGCATCCTCATAAACAGTATCTGTTCAGTCAGGATAATGTTGCAACAAAGGGAGACTAAACACATTCCTGTGGATGAGTTTGAGCTGTTTTTTTTTCTGAATACGTATTTTTGCGAACATAATTTGATGAATTAGAGCCACTGTCTGCAAAATGTCTCCTCATGAAGCCCGAGCCCTGAGGGGGAGAGTTAGAGAGCGGAGAGGAAGAGGGTGGTGTTGAACAAAGCAGAGCGGATTAGCTCCAGTTTTAATTCCGATGGCGAGTCCAGCTGCTGCTCCCCTCTCTCCCTCCCCACCCTCCTCTTCTTTTCCTCCCTTTCTCACCCATCTCTCTCTCTGTATCTCTTCTCTCTCTCCCCCTTTTCTTTCTCTCTCACTCTCTCTCTCTCTTTCTCTCCGTCCCTTGGCGGCTGCTGTTTTTTCCGCTGCCTTGTACCCGGGGCCAGGAAGTGTGTCCATGGCGACAGCAGGAAGTAAAGCCTCCGCTGGTCAGTCGCAGCCAGGTCTCCACACAACACACTGCCTGCAGCTCCTTGAAACATCTTGTTTTTTCTAAACCTCTCCACTGATCTAAATGTTTCATTTACTACAGATTTGATGTGTTGTCGTCATAATTTTGGATTAAAGGAGGTAATTTAGTCCTAATATAATCTGTTATTTCCTTGTTTTGTTATGAATAATAGAGGAAAGGCAGGTGAAAATACTTGGCTCAGTCTCCTCTTCACTGAGCAAGCAACCAAAAGGCCTGTTTTCATTCTTGCACTTTCACATTTTGTGTTTATTCCCACGTTCACTCCGCGAAACAATTCAATTTAGTCGCTCACAGTCGTCTCCCCTGGGGTTTTTCTCTCGCCCTCTTTCAGGTGACCTTTACTCTCTGGCTTTTACACGAGCTTGTGCCAAAAAAAAAAAATCAGGGCATCTGTATGCAGAACACATCCACACAGTGCCCACAGTGTGTGTGTGTATGTGTGTTTTTTTGTGTGTGTGAGTGTGTTTTGTGTTTCTGTGTTGGTGCATCACTTGGGAGGATTGATTGTTGCCTCTGCCTACACAAAGTCCGCACTGATGCTGTTCGTCTATAATGAGAGGGAGGAAAATACGGACATACATGTGAACGGATACATGCTCACTCACAGATGGTTGTAAATACATCTGTGAATAATAATGTGAAGTCCATGTGTTTGCAGGATATATCAATACAGGTACCTGTGCAGAAATAAGCTTCATTTACAAAAAATCAATGGTGTTTTAATTTGAAAGTTACTCATCCAGAACTCCCACATTGAAAATAAACCCACAAACAGGTTAAACAACAAACCAACATGTTTCACCATCAGCCCTCTTCAGGAAGCATAAAGCTTTAATCAGCTCTGTATTCAGGGTGTGATCAAGTTTCATTCATAGGGGGTTTGTGTGTTTGAGGATTTGATTGGCCCAATCGATATAATGAAAGGATTTATTGTATAGGGAGAATGTCTTAGATTACATTTCTATTTCCCTCCGTCAGCTTCTGCACAGTGATTACAATCCTGATTGACCCTATGTTGTGTATAAAAACGGACGTAGCCTCTGTAATGTCAACTGCAGTGTTGAAGCTCAGAGTGGGCTGCTTCGCCGTCGCCATATTGGCAGTGACTGGACTCATGGCTACTTAGGGTGTCAATCAAAGTGACACACCCACAATTATGCAAAAGTTAACAAAGCTTAAACAGGTGATACTGTTGAAACCATCTTTGTACAGGATGTGAATATGTTATTTCGCCAGTTAAGTCAGACATTTTAACATAGGAGTCTATGGGAAATGATCCCTTGTGGTCGTTATAGGAACTGCAGTTTGTTTTTAAGGTGCCATTGTTGCCACCTGTGATTGAGAGTAGAAATAATATTATACAATAATGTAATATATCCTTGAATGAAAAAAAAAAGTTAGCAAAATT
Source organism: Trachurus trachurus (assembly GCF_905171665.1). Classification (NCBI taxonomy): domain Eukaryota; kingdom Metazoa; phylum Chordata; class Actinopteri; order Carangiformes; family Carangidae; genus Trachurus; species Trachurus trachurus. The sequence goes on along the minus strand of NC_139909.1, from coordinate 14,228,126 downwards.
GCATACAATGTGTTTATCTGTAACTTGATACTTCCCAACTGTCCTGTCTGTGACTCAGCTCTAAGCCTCTTCACTCCTACTGGAGATTAAAACATTTAAAAGCAGTCACAAACCTGTGAGGTCATTAGTTTCCTTAAACAGCTGGACACTGTGGAGTTTTTTAACTGAAGCAGGAGCAAACTGCGCTTTTGTCGGGGACTATTTTCATCTGCGGATTAATACACGTTTGGTGTTTTTGCAGCTCTAAGCCAAGAGATGAAAAGGCTCTATGAGGCTTTGGCTTTGTAGGAAATACTAGCGAGTTACAACAGCTGATTTGTGATTTGTTTTGGGGTTTTTTTTGTGGGATTTTCTGACCGTGACTAAAATATAAAATATCAGCAGCCCGTCTTTCATATAGCTTTGATAGCGGAGCCTCCTTTTTTTTGGATCAGATTTGATTTCTGAGCTCTTTGCACACTTGTTTTCAGACTAAAGAAGATAAATCGAAAACAATTAAACACAAACTGACGGATTGTTAAAAGAAGTAAAAGACTGAAAAAAAGATGAAGATATTTGAACCAACAGTACTATTTTTATACACAGCAAATCTTCTTTTCTCCTCAATGAAAAATGGGCCAGTGGCCTATATTCTCCGGCGCTTCACTGCTTCTCCCCAGATTAGCGCTTCCTCCCTTTCCTCCATTTCTCTCCCTCCCTCCCTCTCCCTCTCCCTCTCCCTCTCCCTCTCTCTCCCGCTCTCTCTCTTCACTCTGGGCTTTTGAACTGATAAGTGTTGGCAGCGCTCGCCGCCTCATTGGATACAAGGCCGTCTGTAAGGAAACAGAACGAGCCTCCTCCCTTTTTCTGGGTCTTTTTCCTTCCTCCCGTCACCTATCCTCCCCCCTCCTCCCTTCTCTTATCCCTCTTTTTCCACCCCTCTCATCCCATAATCCTGTGCACAATATCACTTCCTCTTCACCTCCACATCCCTCTTTTCGCCGCCCAGGCCGCGCTGGTGGTGTGATGGATCTTGCCCGACCAGACGAGGGTTAATCCTGTGGTAATGGGCAGGGAATCTCTTCATCTTAAAAAAAAAAAAAAAAAAAAAAAAACAGTACATGAGCGAGAGAAGCAGCAGGATTTAGAGAAAGAGGTTGAGGAAGAGAGAACAAGAGAGAGAGAGAGGCAGCTGAAGGAGGGGAGAGATGTTGTTACACAAGGTGTTTTATTTGGCGAGTGTTCAGATGTGATGTTCTCGGCGAGGGAGAGACATGAAAGTAAGATTAATGGTCGGAAATCAATTCTAATGTTTCCCGGCAGCGAGACGCTCCTGTGGTGACGACGATGATGATGATGATGATGATGACGACTTCAAAACCTGATGAAGAATGAAGGTGAACGAACGGTGACGGCAGAGAGGCTGAGACAAAAGAAGCAGCGTTAGTTGAGAATGATGAAGACGCAGAGAGAAAGGGAGGGAGAGATGGAGGGAGGGATGGGGCGGATGGCACAACCTTGGAGCACTGTGTTTGACCTTTGGATGGCAAGATCATCTTTTAATTTGAGTTGTGTGTGTGTGTGTGTGCATGTGTGTGTGTGTGTGTGTGTGTGTGTATGATTGCACATGCCAGATGGCAGCGTTTCACACAGCCGGGAGAATCGACATACTGTACAAGCGGCATAAATCACCAGTCATCTCCTGTTTTGTCAGAATGCAACATCTGTTTGGAGCAAAGAGGTCTTAGGGAGAGCGTCGCCATTAGCGGAGCAATTTAACTGTTAGCTCCTCATTGGTATGAATAAATCATAATAAGGCCATTACTGAATCCATTTCATCTTTTTGACTTTTTGAGGATCAGAAATCGTGTCAACAAAAATTACAATATTTGCAGGCCATGAGCAGCAGGCTGAGTTTATTTACTCAAGCTGCCACAGTCAGTCTCACTAAAATATCAGAGTTTCATTCAGTAACTCAGCTCCTTGTTGATTGATTATCAGCTGATTATGATTTCAGAATTGCAGCAAAATGCAGTTTTAAATTTTCATGTTCATTTACATATTTAATCATCTACTGTCTTTCTATTGTATATGATCCCTCTATGTTTTGTTGTAAAATTAGATATTTTAGATTGCAAAAATAAAGAATCTTTTGAATATAATAATAATAATAAAGATTATTATTGTTATTATCAGTTAGCAAATGAGGCTGAAAGCAGACAGATCTTTATACGTGCACTGTGGCCTCTGCAGGTGTGACTGTAAAGAAATGATCCAAACAACAGGTGGAAGTCTCAGGAACCAGAAACACAAATCCATGTGAATACTGTTAAAACTCGACTCTCATATAATCAGCATGTGTGTTTTTACTGCAGCGCCCGCTCCCTTTATTCAGCACCGGTGGGACAATCCAAGTTTTGCAACAGCTGCTAAAACAGCCAGAGACCGAACAGGAACCAAGATAAGCGCTATAGGCAGAGAATCAGAGAATCAAAAACTGCAGCCACCTCAGTAAAAAAAAAGAAAAGAAAAAGGAGACACAGCTGCACGCTAACAGCGTGGCGTCGTTCTGCCGCCCAGCGGGAGGCCGCAGTGTATCAGCAGCGGATGAAGCTGCTTCATAGCGATGTGCGGCGAGGGCTAGTCGATGCCTGCGGTGGCTGGTCGGTGTCGCCTCCTCCTCGGTCGCCGCCGTCTGCAGGGGGCGTCTGTTTGTTGTTTGCTGTTGGACAAAAAAAAAACCTGCAGGGAGCCAGGTTGGATAGCTTTAGCGCCTGCGGCACTGAGCTTTGATCAATCTCTGGCTGTTGTGTGAGAGCCGGTCGGGTCCTGCAGTGGTTTACACACAGCGTCAGCAGACAGCATGCGGTTTGTTTGATTGCTGCTGAAATCAAGACTGTAAGCAACGAGGTGGTTCAGAGTCTCGCTGCATGGTCGTAGCAGGAGCGAACACCTCGCCTTTTGGATGAGGAACTCTTCAGCAGAAACCTCATTTAAGTTTATATTCATTTATCACTGTCAGGAGTTAATAGTGCACAGTGGAGTCGGAGCATTCCTTGTGCTAAATTAGACTATTAGATGTGAAACTAATGGATCTCATCATCTTTAAACGACGCCTTGCCACAAGAGGGATCATATGAACAGCACAGTGTATGTTCGGGCATTTTTAATAATCCCAGAGAGAAACTGCAGATATAAAGTAACATAGACATACTGTAATTCCCCAATGCTTTTATAATGAGAGAAAAGCAGCTCCTCATTTCAGAAACTAATGGCATTCGGGTAGGAGTTAGGTTAGCCTCAACTTCAAGCAGTTTGAAGGCCGACAGGAAGTTGTAGTAAAGGAATCTGTGTGTCTCTGTATTAAGCTACAAAACATACAAAACCTGAACTGTTAGCATAGGCTATGGTTGTCCATTTACTCCTTCAGCAGACAGAGCACAACATTTTTTTTGCTTAGTTTTGGGCTCCACCTTCTCAGCGAGCTAGTTGCTAACTGGATCTAGCAACTGACTGGTGCTGGAAACATAGCATGCAGTGGTTTCAAATGCTAATCCATCAAAACACTTTACCCTAAAGCAGAGAGAAGCATGGGTCTAATACCAAACCAAACAACAAAACCAGACATGGTTAACAGCTAACTTGTGAACTTTTAGCAGCATAACAATCAGATATTTCCTTCAAGTTATACAATATTTATAAGCAACTGGTTGTTGTCTAAAATGTTAGATAATGTTGGGTTAACCATATTTAAACCATTTTTTCTGTCCAAAGTGGCAAAAACACGAGTTAGCACAGAGTGCTAGGGGCATTTTAATGATTCAGGATGTAAAGATCATTATTTTGCTTCGCCATTATGCGATTTAGATTACATTATAGAACTGAAATCCCATAGAAACACTGGTCCTGAAATCAATAACACACAGAGACACCAGCACAGATAGCGTTAATGTGTAATTTCAATGGCTGTTCACATATGGGACATAGTACGTGAGCTGACAGCTGTGATAAATGTAACAAATGTATGGGGCCGTATACTTTAATACACTATCTGTGATTCTGTGTACAATAATGTATGCATTATTACTTATGGTCACTAATGCATGTAGTCACTTCAATAAATAAACTCGTGCTGCATTAGGCAGCGGGCCAGCAGCAACAGAAGGATGAGGGACAAATATGTGCATAAATTTAAACACCATTTTTTTTTTAAACACCGGCAGCAGCAGCAGCCGCCACAGAGTCTCGTTTCGGGACTATTTCAGAATCGTTTGTTTTCCTCGTGGTTTTGTTTTACAGTAGGTGTCATGATGAGCATGACGTGGGTTGGAGTGCAATGCTTGAAAAGAAAAAGGCAATTAGTTTCATGCATAGAGATGCAACAGTTTTGGGTAGGGTAGTTTGTTTTTTTGGAGGCAGACATTTGCAACGGCGTGCAACTGGTGAGCTCTTCTGCCTCCCACTCTCTCTCACCTACTGCAGCTCCTGAAAGAAGATACAGTTTATTGTAAGAGAGAGAGGGAGGGAGACAATCGCTCAAACTGTGGCAGCTTTTAAAGTAACATTATCTAAAGATTACATCAGATTATTATGTAATTTTAAGTCCTTTTTTGGACTGAGAGCTGTGTTGTTTTAGAGTAGACATCACCACACGCGGAGAGCCAAACAGATTGTGAAGTCGAAGTGAGTTTCATGGGAGATTTTAAAGATGGAGAGTGGGCGGGACTCCTACTCTCTGCCTCCATCCAAGTCCATCTGAGTGAAATAGAATAATGTACCGAGAGAGGATGGGAAGGTTTTGAAAGGTCAGTGTGTATTTAATGAGAGATTTAATGAAGGAGGCCGAGACGAACTCCGTGTGCGCCTGGTAAAAAAAAAAAAAAAAAAAAAAATCTGAAGGAACAGGACAAAAGAGAACAAAGGGGAGAGGAGAGCGAATCAAGATGTGCAGTATTTACACAGCCTTTACTCGGTGCCACTTTGACAGGTTCCTGCAGGACGAGGCTCGTTGCATTGTTTAAGACCTTTTTCCTTTAAAACTTTTATTTTCCCTTCATCAACTTCAGCCGCAATCCCCCCCGAGCAAGTCATATTTGATGAATAAAGCATGTTGTGCTGGAAAAAACCATGTGTGTGCTGACAAAGTTGGAGAATAACAACATAGTCATGAGACCTTTTTGAACTGAAATGTCAAGTATTAACATTAATAGAGGCTGTGAAGTGAGTTTGAGGAGTCTGAGAAAGACAGAGGAGCGATGAAGACGAAAAGAAAAAATAAGTGTGTGTCTGCCCTTTTTTTTTTTTTCCTTTTCACCCTCGTTCAAACACAAACGTCTGGATTTATTGTATAGACAACAGTGCGACAGAGTCTATTCCTCCTTCCAGATCTCTGTCGGAGAGATTTTTTTGAGCCGCTACCCTGGTGGTTTTGTTGCCATGGTAAAAATCTAAAGGCTTTTCTCCATGCTGAAGTCCAGCACAGTTGGCCAGCGTTGGGTTTCTTTATGTCTGCGTGTTTGAAGGAGAGAAAAAGAGAGAGAGAGAAAGAAAGAGAAAGAGAAAGAGAGAGAGTTTCTGTTTGTGTGTGTTGTTGATATATAAAAAAAGAAAGAGAGACGGAGGGGAAGAGAGTTGCAGAGCGCACGAGCACATCTATTGATCATATGACTGTCACAATGTTGCAGTGAAGAGATCAGCAACCTCACTTTGTCTCTTTGTACTCACAAGTGTGTGTGTGTGTGTGTGTGTGTGTGTGTGTGTGTGTGTGTGTGTGTGTGTGTGTGTGTGTGTGTGTGTGTGTGTGTGTGTGTGTGTGTGTGTGTGTGGTGTTTTCTGGCACTTTTGTAAATCGTGTCACCGTGTTTTGTTTCACTGTTGCACTAAACACACTGAAAATCCTCAATAATTAAGTGTAGACAACAAAATCTCAACATACGACTTCACTCAAAATTTGAATATCGTTTGTAGGTTGTTGTTGTTGTTTTTTTGTTTTTGGATGTGTCAATCATCCTTGTGGGGGCTTTTATTCTGAAAGGGGTGAGGAGGTGGGGAGGGTGCGAGGTGAGGTAGGGGAAGGGGAGGGGAGAGGAGTTGGGTGGGTGGGGGTGGCGGTGGTTTCTGCCCTGTCGCTAGGTAACAGTCTCCCAGCCTAAAGGCAAAGCCAGGCCTGGTTTCCATGGAAACGTCATTGGTGTGGAGGGTGAATTGAGTTTTGGTGGTTGTGGTACACGTATACGTATGTATATGTGTGTGTGTATAACTGTGTGTGTGTGTGATGTGAACAAAGAGCAGCACTCAGCAGGTCGAGTGTCTGTATCTGATTCAAAATTGAAAGGGAAACAGCGAAATATTGAGGCGTGTAATGGACGATAGAACGATAAAGAGTTGATCTCTCCATGAGTGCACAAGGACTCAGATATTGTCACAGCTCACAGACCGAGATGATCCACCTCTTATGTTTGTAACCTGACATTTTCTTTATTTGTACACAATCCATCTGCATTCAAGTGCTTGGTATTGACAATATGGATTGAGTGCAGTGCTGCTGTGTGCTTGTGTGTCAAGCTGCAAGTTTTACCTTCGGTGGATGTAGCCTACAGTTGTGCCTGAATTCATTCTGTCCTTGAAGGCAACAAGAGAAACCGGGGAAAATCGGTAAACTTCAGAAATACAGAGACAAAAAGGAGAGAAAGGGGGAAACAGGGGGTCTTGTCTGGATGTATAATGGCCTGATTGCACAATGTAAAGCAGACTATGGAAGAGGAGGAGGAGGAGGTGGTGGTGGTGGGGTTAACAGTTTAGTCACGGAGGAGAGGAGGAGCTCCTCAGACAGTTCAGCCTCCATTTACACCATGAAGTCGGTGGAAGTTCATTAACGACACAGATAAACTCAACTACTCTCATGGACATGAGAAGTAAATGGTGCCTGAAGACATTATAGCCTCATGTCTGGAGAAACGGGTCATAATCACCAGCCAGATTGGGGAAAAAAAAAAAAAAAAAAACTTAAAATCAAGTCCTACAAATGAATGGTGTTTAAACACATGATGGCACATCCCAAAATATGCAAACAAATGTTGTGGAAAAGCGTCATTCTTTAGCCTTTGCTGCTACTTTAATGCTACAGTATAATGCCATACGTTTTTTGCTAACACTACACTTGGCGTGAGTTCATCCTGAGGACGGAAAAGTAGTGCCAATTAGTTTATTAAAGGTGTTAGCTACAAATTTAATTCCTCCCAGCCAGTGGGTGAAACCACTCAACACTCGCCAGCTCTCGCTCCAACCTTCAATTGTACTGGTTGCCAGGTAGATAGTAGTAGGCTAGTAGTAGCTAAAGCTAAGCTAACGCTAACCATATTTAATGGAATGGTTGGAAACACATCTGAATCATTTCACACTAACTCACCTGCAGACAAACCCGAAAAAACCTGCAGCATCACACCTGCACCGGAAATGTTACAGTACCGGCTAACCGTTAGTTAGCGTTAGCATTAGCACGTTGCCATTTTCTCCACAGAGCTACATGTATCAGGATCTGGCGCCCCTGAGCTCCACCTCACATGACATCAACGTACTAATCCTGTTGGCATTTCATGTCGACGTTGCCAACATAACTAAATGTAAATTGTATATTTTGGACTCGCCAAAAAAACTATTATTTCTATCCTATAAAAAAGATTTATGCTAAGCTAGTTAACCAGAGCTGCTGATCCTAGCTGTGTATCAAAGAGATTTGGAGGCTCAGTGTCGTCCTGCTGAGGCCTGTGTAGAAAACTGTGATCTCTTCCCTCAAGGCTGATCACAGTGACGTGTTTTTGATTTTCTACTCATCAAAATGCTTTGGCACAAATTAACCACAATAATGGATATAGCTATCATTAATGCTGCTAATGGAGTTGACAGCCTTTATTTATGCAAATAACATTTGGTTAACAGCAAACAACGCCCATACGGAAACCTGTGTCTCTCCTGTGTGTGTGTGTAGATGGTTGTGTGTTTGTGTGTGTATGTGCATTTTTGTGCATCTTTTTTTCTTTTGTTCTAAGTTTTTACCAGATAAATTTAATATATAGCTGAATAATACTTAGTAATTACAATTTCAGTGACAAACACTATCTTGCTGTCTCTCTCACAACAACACACACAGACACACACACACACACACACCACACGCAGGCAGCAGCTAGACAAAAGCATGTTTGTGTTCATGAGAATGTGAAGCACAGTGGGTCTCTATGTATGGAAGCAGTGTCAGGCTCGTCCCTGAGAGACGAGGGAGGGGGTGAGGGAGGGGGGAGTTCAGTTAGAGGGGATTTCACAGACTCTTTTTACTCAGAGCATGACTACAGTGTTACAGATAAACCAGAATGTGCTCATGTCTCTCAGGTTTCATAACAGAACCTTTCACACACACACACAAAAATTGCTGATGCGCCGTAGTCGGCCTTCAAGGACGTTGGAGGAGTTGGGTTATGACGGACAATATTTTATCATCAATAAAGCTGATCATGCACTACAGGTTTAATTTATTGTCATGTGTTTGTCTCAAATGCAAAGATATACATTTGACTGGTTGTTTAATACAAGTTATACTTTTCTATGTTGCTGTTACTGCTCATGTCATCACCTGTATTGATTATGGTTAAGAAAATATATAATAATCACATGTTACATGCAAGTAAAAGAGTTGGGAGTAAGTACACCTGTAATGATGTTGCCCCAAGAACATTTTTAAAATGTCTGCACAATAATGGTTATTATATTATATACTCATATCTGTGAGAAACTAAGTTCAATTGGGGAAAAAAGTATTCATATTGTGTTTATATCTTCCAAAAAAAAGTAATAAGAATGAAAAGATGTGTTAAAAAAAGAGCGACATGAATGATGACGACATGCATTTTTTACACAGTAGAAATCAATTACAACTAAAAGTGATCATACAAATAAGATTAAAAACAAATGTGGGATATGTTTAAATGAAAAAAATATTTAGGCTGTAAAATTGATTGAATAATAACAATAATTTATTTGTTTTTAGTATTTCTTAAGTCTGGTCCACATGGTATATGTTAATAGAAACATCCTCCGTGGCTGAGAAAGAGTTGTGCTGGGAGAGAAACACTAAATGTAGCCACTCTGTCCATTGTTGTGTTTCTCCCCCTGCTCCTCCAAAAGTACACAAAAGCAGCGCCGGTCCATTGTGGTGCAAAACAGAGAGCAGGCAGGGCGACCTGGGTCGAGAGAGGAGGCTCAGGGACCGACACACACACACACACACACACACACACACACACACATTCATTCTTTCAGTCAGCTTCCCTCCGTCACAGAAACAATTCACAAGCTCATGAGTCGAAGCGTACAAACGTGCACGCACACACACACACACACACACACACACACACAGTATTCAGACTCTTGTAGTATTCACTGGAGGTAAGGTGCATATCCCCGCTCTCTCCCACGCAGCGCTTTGTGTTGATTGAGCAAGTCGCTCTGGTTTGAGAGGAGATGAATGTGACATTTAAGACTGAGCTAACACACTCAGACACACACACATATACACAGTAAAAGCGCTCTGTCATCATTGTGCTCATGGCCTGCGGCTGAGATCGTGGATCAGACAAACCAAACCAAATGCCACCATTAGCCATTAGAGACCAGACAAACAAATCTGACCTTAAATCAGCCTCCACATCAATTACATTAACTCTCATATCTCATATCTGCTCTGGGGCCGATGTATTGTCCCATACATCATTACTGGGTTAAGGACTTTGTCAGTCTGGTGTGCACATCTATTCATTATGTCAGCATTTATCAGCTGTAAATGCTGCTGTTTGACTTACGGTGGATTTAAAAAAAAAAAAAGTGAAATCAAACTGTATTTTTGAAACAATTGAATAGTGATAAAATAGTTTTCTTTCCATCACCGCTGTCATCGTCTCTTTAGGAAGATAACATGAGGAGCTGCTGCGTCCTCTCCCGTCCATATGTCCCTGTGAACAAGCCGACGATGATTAAGTGAAGATAATATCTGGGCACAGTGTGATGAGAGATGCTTGGTGCTTTAATAAGCAAAGCTGCTGTTTCATTACCCAGATGCTGCTGCACATAGTGAATGGGGGCCCTCTGCTGGTCGCCGCGGGTAAGAGCGGCTCCCTTATATAGGTCACACCACTCACCATGGAGCTCTTCTGGGCGTTCTGTATGGCGTGTTTATCTGCGATGAGACTGTGGGGATCAGAGGCAGACAGAGCTTCGTGCCAGTGCCCATGATGCACTGCACCGAGCGGCAGCGCTCTCGCCAGCTGCGTGGATGCCAGGGACTCGGGAGTGGGGGGGGGAGGGGGTTGGAGCTGCTGTGTGTGTATGTGTGACACAGAAACAAAGATAAAAAAAGAACTGTATCTGTTTAGATTCACTTTAGCGCTGTAGGAAGACGAGAGGCGGGTCCTTGTATCGCTCCCCAAAGTTTGACGAAGCTTCCCCGAGCAGCATCCTGGGCCCTGCTAGCTGTGTTTCAGGAAGCTTAATCACGTCCACATTGCCGAACTGCTGCCTCATTAAAGGGCTGGATAAAATCACACCAAAGAAAAAGTTGAGATAAACAGGTCTTGGGAAATCCTGAGGCTGCCGTTTAATTGGCTGTTGGGTTGGAAATGTTGGAAACGGCAGCACTGCTTGGGTTTTTTTGTTCTGTGGTTGAACGCTGTTGGCAGCTCATTGTGTCTCTGCAGCTTCACTAGGCAACTTCTATCCTTAAGTTCCTGAGGTCCTTCGTCTTCAGGCTCGACAAGGAAGGGAAATTTCCTTATGTATTTCAGGATTTTGTATAATCTCTGATTGCAAAAAGGAAAAAAAGTTATGCTCGGCTCCTTAGCCCAAGTCTGGCCCATATACTGTACTGTACCTCCACATCTGGGCAGAGTCTGGCTGTTGTTATCCTCTGGTATCTTCTGATAGTGTGTGAGCTGAAATAAGCCAGATGTGGAAGTTAGATCATGCTGTATATGGCCCAGATTTGTGCCATGTGACCATGCATGTATAAGACAATGAGCACATGGGCCAGGCCTGGGCTGAATATTGCTGCTCAGAATCCAAATATTTAGTAGTCAATTCAATTCAATTCAATGTATTTTATTTGGGAGGGACAGTGCAAGTAAAATGCACATCACCGTATGCAATACAATAATGTAAACATGCCAGATTGTAGCCATTGGCTTATTTCCATCTGTTGTCCCTATATGTCCCCTAGATAAAAATAAAAACACAATATAAACAGATAATCACATTCTTAAAACAAGAGAGAACAGTACATTTAGTAGATACATCTGGTAAAGTGCGGACATGGCTCGAGTACAAAAAATAACAAAGTGCAATCAGTCGCATATAAGGCAAATTTCTATCTTTTAGATTTGGTTTTGGTTTTGGAAATCTATGTAAAACCTGATTTAATGCCAAACACACAGAAATAAAGTTATTTTTTTCATTAATTTGTTATCATAGAGGACTAAGAAAATCAGCAAAAACTCACAAATGGAACCAGAATGAAATGTGAAATTAGAGAAATGGGAAGATATTTGCATAATCAGTTGTTAATATTCTATCCATGTAATCATCGGTTTACTGCATCTGATATTCCAAGATAGTAAAGGAAGTTTTTCACCTGCACATGGAAACAGTGCTTTTGTTCCCTTTGCACGTTGTGTAAACCAGTTTCACATCTACAGTGATGTTTGCATGGATATTTACAATCGTCTGGAGAAGACGACTCCAGAATAGCTTGACCTAAATATGTTAATAACCGAGACATGAGCAGCAGCAGCAATCTGAAGCGCTGTGTCCCCGGACTGTAAGAGCCTGCCTTCGCCTCTTCCTATACTTTCTTTTGCTGCTTCCAAAGTGACGCAGCTGAACAGAGCAGACGGCCTCACAACATGTCTGAATCACTGTCTGTTTTTCTCTCTCTCGCTCTTTCACTGTGGTTTTTTTGTCTTTTTCTCGCCGGCTGCCTGCTTCTGAACAACAACTCGCATGCCAGCACACACACTCCCCTCCCCACACACACACACACACACACACACTTGACGAACACCCCATCTCTCTGAGGATAACCCAAACCCTGCGATCTTGACAAAAACACTCATTCCTTAACACTAGCCCGAGCCGCAACCACTGCATACCTATAGGCTGAATCCTTCAACCGCTGCACGGCCGCAGCATCTGAAAACCAAACCTTGAACTAAGCTCCTTTCAAATCAGTATCTTTAAACAGAACAAAAGACAATGTATACACAGATGGTCGTTTTTAAGGTGTAAAAGAAGATGTTACATGCTTGAATATCTTGCACAACTTCAAACATTGTCCGGGTACAAAATATCAGAGTATCCTTTTTACCATATATAACTCTAATTGGCCAATACCTGCTCCACTTGATGAGCTGTTTCATTATCAATACTGATCTGGTCAAGGTGGACTTACCTAGTGAACTTGCCTCTCCTCCTATAGAGATGGCAAAAACCAAATCTGATGGAGATGGAGATGTACTTCTCCAGTTAGTCCACTAGAGGGAGACAGAGCTGCAGAAGTTTCCTCTAAAGCTGGAAGAGTTGATTTGGTCAAAAGCAAATAATGACTCATTTTCCCCTGTTGGAAGGTGATGGTGTGTAGGTCATCGCCCATTTCAGTGCATTTGTAAATATATCTCCTAATTTATCTCCTAAGTCCAATGAAAAGATTCGAGCCATGTCTTTGTCCTTGCAGCACTTTCCAAATTACCGTCCCCTGTCTGAGCCTCTTAGTCCCAAGCCCACCAGTTTCTACTGAGGATGTAACAGCTCATAAATAGTCAAGTCTATTTTTTGAAGACTATAACTTCACAAATCATCTAGCCATTGTACTTTTTTTATCATATACTCAAACAGGAGTAAACTGTTACCTTATTGGGGACTGTTTTCAGCTGTGCATGAATATGCATATGGTCATCTAGTGAGTATTTATAGCAGTTGGGTGTTAATGTTTATTGTAATAACAAAACTTGCGTTTGTCTCTGTTTACAGCTATGACATATAGTAGCAAAGAGGAATTAGCTATCAGGCTTTGGTTGCTGGTTCTGGTATTTTAATGAGATTTCATTGACAATAAGTAAAATATAGAGCATCACCAGTCTTATCATTTCATTAAATCTGCCCTTTAAGACATTGTTTTGTCCTGTCCTGTCCTTGCAGTCATTTCCCCTCTCTACTAAAACACAAAGTCTGCCAACAATCATCAGTCTGACCTGAGTGAAATATTCTGTTCTCGTTGTCTTTGTGCTTTTTCATCCCACTCCGACAGTATGCTATTGTCATTAGCTAAAGAGCTCACTAACTGTTTTCCATAGTAGAGTCTGGGAAGTAGGTGGGCTGATTTGCACACCAAAGAATTTCACAACATTAGGATATTTTCAACCGCTGTTCTTTGTTTCTTCCTCCTCTTTAGTTTCTGTTGCCTCCCTCGGAAGTCGTCTTTGTTTTTCATTTTACACCATATAGCTATCTAACAGCTTCCCTCCTCTCTCTCTCTGCCTCTGATCAGACCATGGCGGAGTACAGCTCTCTGCTCAGCGAACTGTCTGAAAACATCACTAACGAGGACTTGGAGCAGCTCAAGTCGGCCTGCAAGGAGGACATCCCCGAGGACCAGAGCAACAACATCACCTCCTCCAAAGAGTGGTTCAGCTACCTGGAGAAGAACGACAAGTTGGCCCAGGGTAAGCTTCTATTTCTGTGCTTCTTATGCATCAGGTGTGATACCTTTGAGGCCTTCTAAGTGAACATAACCCTCTGACAAATGCAGATAACTTGTCATACATCGAGCACATCTTCGAGATTTCACGGCGACCGGACCTGCTGATGAGGGTGGTCGAGTACCGCACCACCGTGCTCAAGATCTCCGAGGATGACGAGATCGACACCAAGCTCACGCGCATCCCCTCGGCCAAGAAATACAAAGGTACAGTAACGCAACATCCTGTGATGTGAAATTAGATCAGATCAGCTCTTAAATTTCAGGCTACTCTGACCTTTTTTGGGATATTATTACACCTTTGACTTGGAAGAAGTTATTTCAATTGGCTTCCTGGTTTTCCAAATCCAGTACACATCTGCCATCTAGTGGCTAAACTGAAAACTGTCTCATCTTAATATACCTTGTAACTTGCAGTGGTACAAATAGTGTTTGGACCACTGATACACCAATATAATATACATATATATAACCATGTGATTGTGTTAACACTTTATAATAAGTACATTAAGCATTAGTTAAGAATTAATAAATACTGAATTCTTCATTTATAACGCATGGATACTCATTAGTATGTAGTTTATAAATACAGTTAGTGCGTATCAATGATGAGTAAAACATTTTTAACTGTGTTTATAAACTACATACTAATGAGTATTCATGTGTTATAAATGACAAATTCAGTATTTGTTTAACTAATGCTTAATACTGTGTACTTATTATAAAGTGTTACCGTGATTGTTCTACAGATTTTGTCTGTATTAAGAAAAATTGTATATAATTTTTGTCTTTCTCTTTTTGTGTTTCCACCCTCTCATCCCTAAAACAGACATCATCCGCCAGCCCTCTGAAGATGAGATCATCAAGTTGGCCCCACCCCCTAAAAAAGTGTGAGGCCGTGACGCCCAGCCCTGATCTTTGCACCTTGATTTCTTCACTCCTGGCACTCTAATCAATCGACCAACCATTTCTGACCAACCCCTCCCCTCCCCCGCTACACCAGCCCTCCCACACCCTGCAGACACACACACGCACACATACAATGCACACACACATACACAAACCTCCAGTGATGCCCCCTCCTGCACTAACACTTGCCATGGCACAGAACCACGCAGGCAGCCACCTAAAAAGCCAACCAATCAGATCGTAGCGATGCAGCCTCTTCCCAAGGTGAGGAGAGACGGGAAGCTGCGGTGGGGAAAAAAAAAAAAGACAATAAGAAGAAGAAATCCAGAGATGGACCAACGGTGTGTATGTGTGAGAAAGAGAGCCAAAGTCTACCCTAGATTTAAACGCCAAGTGGGTCAGTTCACAACGAGTGTAATCTGTAAACACTGTTATATCTGTGATGCTGTGTGTGTGTGTGTGTGCATGTGTCAGTCAAGGCTGTTATAGTTAAAAGACATCCACCTGTTTGAATTTGAAACTACAAACCATGCTTGAAACCTTAACAACCAACTGGAACTGTTGAGTTTTAATATTTCAGAGATTCAGAAATGTCAGAGCTGATACAGTAGGTAGACTCACAGGTACATATTGCCTGTACAGTGATTAGCATAATCCAGCAGTGCTTTATTTGCTTTGTTTCGTTGTTTTTTTTACTTTCACTTTGAATGTGCAAAGACTGAAAACTTCTATCTGGAGACTAAAACATGTAAATATATAGTTTACATGATCAAATGCAATTTAAAAAACAAAACTAAAGGTGATACTTAGAAAAAACTAAGTAGCCTATACAATTAACATAAACCTCACATATAGCTACGGTATAACTCTGGTTCATTTCTACAACAGTGCTTGTTTTAGTGGATAGCTGCATATTTGTTTTGGTGTGTTCGTAATGTGAAAGTAGCCTAATTGTTTGACATTTTGGGGAAATGTGCATGTTTGCTTTCTTGCTTGTGCTTCGATGAGAAGACTGAAATCACACTTAAATAAGAAGCTAGTTAGCCGGAGGTTAGCATTAATACTGGAAACAATGAAACTAGCCTGGCTAGTCTTGTTTTTTTTTTTCAATTTGGTTTTTGTATTTGTTTAAATGAAATTAGGCAATAGTGTGCTAAATGGCTTGTTGGTAGTTGTTGCTAGTGATTGACATAGCTAAGCTAGCTGTTGCCGTCTGTTTCCAGTCTTTAGGATGAGATAAGCTAGGCTAACCTGCCGCTGGATGTAGCTTCATTTTCACCGTACAGCGTGGTATCTTCTCATCTAACTATTTTTGAAAACAAATTAACATATTTTCCCAAATGTCTCACACTTCTCATGAAGCCCATATATTTCATAAAACATTATCTAATTAAGTCGCTGTGTAAGGATCAGACATATTCCTTTATTCTTATGCAGATAATTATGAGCAAATGAAATTAAATATTTTAGAAAAATATATTTAAAGTTGATTTCCATAGGAAAAGCCAATATGTGACTTAATCTTACAGTCACAGCAAAAGTTATTTTCAGAAAATACAGTATTTAGATGGGAAAATTATAAGAAGCAGTTATTTCTATACCGTAAACGCTCCCAGTCAGTAGGTTATCTTTACATCAAAAGGACCAGTTGGCATGAAAGTCTGCTGTAAGAGCTGGTTAGCGATGTAAATATACAAATAATATATTATGAGAAAATATAGCAAAAATAATATATTGACGTGCAGTTTGTGTGACATAGAGGAGCCAATTTCCGCTGTACGTTCATATTCACCATGCCCAGTTTCATAACTTTCAAACAGATTAAACAAATTAAAATGAAAAACATCTTAAGCGAGCACTAAAGTACATCTACTTTAAATTACATTAGAGAAAATGAAATATATTTTGAGAAAGTATATCAAATATTATATTTGCAGCGTAAATATGTTGTGTTTTGTGAAACATAAAGAGACAAATAACTTTTTCATGCGTTTGTTGCCATTTCATGCGTTGCACAGAAAAATAACTGACATGTATGTGAGTTCTTCTCTTTGAACGAAAGACAAATTAAAGCCTCTGGAGATAAAAAATAAAATAAGGGCAGACTGTAGTTTGGGGGGAAAAAGAAAATCATGGCATGAGATTTTAAAAAAGACCATTTCCTTTAAATAAACTGTAAATAAAATAGATTGTGACAAGGATCTCTAATGCACAGGACCGATCACGACCCGCTGACTATGCCATCCCCGCAATGCACCAACACAATAGCTAGCAAGACTGTTGAAACTAAACTATAATAACTGCTCTTTTGAACACTGTGTCTCTTTTATCCCCGCGAAGAAGCCTTAGCAGACTTTGTGTTTACCCCCAAAAAATGTTTCACGACTGTGACAGATTGTGTGCGAGGTGGAGATGGACGCAGGATCACACGTCAAGTTAATCAGAACCACTCTCACTTTTAAAGAGAGCGTCGCTACTTTTATTCTGAAATTTGCTAAGGACTTCAGTGTTGGTATATGTACCAAGTGTCTGTGTGGATCTATTTCTAGCCCCACCCCTGTCTTTGTTGTCCTCAAAGCTGTAGGATCAAAAAACAAAAATGAACCAACGACATAAAAATCTATCAATGTATGACTAATCATTTATCCCAGACCCGCTACCTCCCTCTTCCATTTCCCTCACCACCAAGATCCACTCCAACCCCAGTGCCAACGACCAAGACTTTTGTTTCGATCGCAGTTTCTGTGGTCCGTTTTCTCTTTCTTTTGTATTGCTCGCCGTATATTGTAGTGTTGGACTGATTTGTATCCTATGCATTTACGTCTGTAGGAAAACTGCACTGTAACATATCCTCCCAAACAAATCACTTAAATCTAAAGAACTGAGATCTTTTATTGTGGTGAATCAGGGTGTTCGACTCCATCCTGATATTCTCGAGTTGAGTTCGGATGACGGATGTGCTCGGAGATGTGGCACTTAAGAAAGAAGAATTCAAAGTGTGTCGTTTCGGGAAAGGAAATAAATGCTTGTTACGCAAAGTTCATCGTTTGAAACTGGTGAAGAAAAAAAAAATGTTAGACCAACTATACTGTACAACTCACATTTTACTCTTTTGCAAGCCAAGTCTTAACATAACTAAAACATTCAATAGTCCTTTAATGCCTGAACATGTATGGTAGGGTTTAGTAGTTTGCAAACAGTCGACATGTTTCTTTGCATAAAACATCCAGTTATTGTAGGCCTGATCACGCCGTTTACGGTATTGTTAAAGGAACAGTACACCCTAAATACTTAAACACTGTCATTGTTTGAATTGAGCTGGTCAACTACAGTACTTTGGACTACACTGAAATGTTAACAACTGTTTGATTGATCAAAATGAAATTTGCCGCACACATTCATGGTCCCATCAGGATAAATCTTGGAGGGTTTAGCTCATTGCACCGCACATCTAATCAAAAACTGTACAATGCAACACATTCATCTCAAATATCTCCAGGTATGTTTATCAAACTGTTGACACATGGCAATGTGACAATGTCGGAGTATTTCAGGGTGGATTTTTCCTTTAGCGTCCACACTGTCCTTCACTATAGGCCGAACCCTAAGTGAAGCGGTAGCTGCCTTCCTGTACCTTGAGCCTATTGTACACAAAGAGGGACCACTCCATCAATCACAGAGCTGATCTGAGAGCATCTTGTCAGGCTAAAGGGAGGCAGTTGTACTCACTGCTATGACCTGTGGGTAATGGTCTTTCCCAGTGTTAAAATGGATGTGATCACTGGCCATAAATGTTGGATTGTCACTCCAGTGAGGAGCTTTGGTAATTCCACAAAACCAAAATGAAGATTTTTTTTTTTCTCCAGATTTTAGCATGTTTCCATTTTCGCACAGAATATCAGCAAAGGAGGATTTGGGCCATTGCATTTTGTTTCTGTTTCTTTTTATTTTAAGTGCTTTTTGAATAGCGACTTGTGAATTTAGTATGTGACCAAGTGACTTTTTTCTTTCTCTCTATTTCAGATTTTCCGTAGGCAATGTGTGGTAGTTTGTCAGTAGTTTGACAGTAGGATTGTCCATTCAATATCTGTAAACATGGAAAAAAAGAAGAAAAAAAAGCCACCTTTCAGGACGCTCTAGAGGCTCCTGCTTGGAGCTCAAGTTGAAATGTCTAATTCAGGTTATTCACTGGAGTGTTTAAATTTCTGTCGGCATCAAAGTATGGCTGTGCTACACTCCATTCATTTTATTTTATATCACATCAATTTCCACCTTCCTTCTCCTCTAAAGTCAATGTCCATTAATGTCACCATGTGGCACAGCCCCACAACTTCATTACCAGGCACATTCTATGTTTTGGCATCGCTTTGCTTTTCCTCTGTAGCCATCGGCACATAATATATCAACATATCAGTCACAAATGATGTCAGAATTTGGATTTCCATGTACCAAGTACATATCAACTTAGTAAATGCTGCAAAGTATAAACATACTAAAACATATATGTATTTATGGTGAATACCTGATTATAATCAATATATGAGTATAGATGAAATGAAAAGGCAGATATTGTGAAGGTATTCATGTAATGCTAACAGTCAATTAAATTCCATTCAAACAAAATTATCATTCTCCCTTTAGGATAAAACTGTGTTTTTTTGTTTGTTTTGTTTTCTTCCATTTTATTAGGTTGTAAATATGTATTTTGAATATATATCACTGTGTTTGTTTTGAAATTGATTAATTTATTTAATGCCTATATATTGTTGTTTTTACATATCCTGATTTTGTTTTACTAACAGTAAACAAGTCAAGGAGATGAAAACAATGTGCTTATCTAATGTTAAGCAGGCCATGCATCAACACTTTTATAATCCATGTTATTCTCTTCATTTATGTTTTTGCTGTTTTGGCTTTGGGTGATTCTTTTACAACAACAAAAAAAATGATATTCATTTCATTGTATTTACTGATATGTAACATATTATGTTTTACTGTGTTGTATTTGATCAGATGTGTTGTGGTCACTGCTTGTAAAATGATTTTATTCAGAGAGTTTCCAAATCATGACAAAAGATAAACATGGTCACCGAATCATAATCTGCCATTTTGTTCGTACAAGACATGTTGTCACTTGCACATTGCACCAAGAGCAGAGTCTTAAAATGTTTGGCTGGGTGCACGTAGAGAGTCAAAGAAATGTTGACCACTGATTTTTGTCTTTTGAAAGCAATTTGAAACAAATATGCTAGGTTTCATCACATTTCTTTGAATACTCGATCATTAGTATTTTGTTACACAAATTTCATTTTGTTATGTATTAAGTATTTTATCATTATACTAAAAAAAAGATGGAAAAAAAGACAATAAATTGGATCAAAAATCAGGCAACTGACAACCCTCATCTGAACAATAAATAGACTGTCTAGTTTTGGTTAAAGCCTCCAGAGTGTACAATATTGAATGGCATAAATAAGTATAAATGATTGTTATAATTATGAATAATTGTGTATAGTAATTAAATGAATAGTTGCTACAACAAAACTTCAGTTTAGCTCAAACAAGATGGCTACCTTCCAAGCTAGCTGACCCACAAGCTCGTCAACTAAAGTTAGTTTTTGCCAAGCTAACAGTAGATAATTAGATTGGTGCCAGTAGCTGAGCTTGCTAGCATGGCAGGCTTCTGGGGTTATGGTTAGGTGCCTGTCATTGGCTGAATGAATATTTTGAAATAAAAAATGAAAATAAAATATTGAACACATACTATTGTAATTGCAATTCACAATTTCTTGGTCAGTTTATTTCGATTTATCTATTCAATATTGAACGCTCAAGGCTCTGTGGTTTTATTAGGTATTTTTGTTTTTAAAGTAAGGTATTGGTGAACGGTGCGTGGATGAAGTGAAGACGTAAATAGAATCAGTGCTGGGTAGAGTTGTGTGAAGAATTGTTTTGGGGGTTTTAGCTGCTGTTGTAGAGCAAAACATGTAGTTCATAGTTTGGGAAACATCTTTGGTATGGGTGTGTTTGTGTGTGTGTGTGCACGATGTCACACATCAACAGCTAGCGTAGTGTTGTTTTGAATGTGGCAGGTCTTGCACAAGAATGCTGTACAATGGTGAGATGTAATCAAAAGGTAATAAGGCGTGTCAGTTGTAGGAATGCTGAATGTACGGTCCATTATCGGACGATGTGTTGTGCAGCTTTTGCTTGCAATTTTGAATTGTCACAAGTCTGAGTTACATGAAGTTGTATGTTCCTAAATATTGTGAACTGGCTTTTTTTTTTTAACTTGCTCAGTTACGTTTATCTGGAGCTGCACAGCAAAAGAAAGAAAAAGAATTTGTCTTTGTTTTCATTTTGGCAAATAAAGTTTACGTTTCATGCACAAAAAAGAAGCAAGTTGTACCACATTGTAGGTAAAAGTGCCAACTTCATTTAGTTGCACACTGCTGGGGTGTAATGACTTGAAATCATGACGTGCTTGACTTCTAGCATTTTCTCATGAAGTTTGTAGTGAACAATCTTTGCTTCAGATGGTCACAGTAATGTTTGTGGCTTGATCAGACGTTTTCTTAAGTGTGCGTGTCTTGCAGTAGTGAACAGTAGAGGCTACTTTGAAGTGTTGTGTTTTCAATGCTAATTCGATCTTTCTAACTTCGGACTGGTGTGATCTGTCAACGTGGTTGAACAGGAAGCTGAAAAGACATTCCTGCGGTGGCTTATGGTGAGTTGGCATCTAACAACTTGGCTTCAGATGAAAGGACGCATAGGTTTGGCGGTGTTTTGCACAAGTGTGAGGACAAGACTTGAAAGTCAAGCTGAGTGTTTATTGCACTACTATTGTGGGTGCAATGCATCTATGACTTTTAAAGTAGCAGAGATTTTCCCAAAATGCATTTACAGCCTTTTAGACTGAAATTCTTAATTTTCAGCTGCTAACTGGACTTAGTTGGAGGAACATCGTCAAATGTGAAGATTTCAAGTATAAATTTCACAGTTTTAACTGAAGTAACGTTGCGGAGTTTCATTCACTGGCGCAGAGTGTCAGTCACTCGGATGTTTTTTCTCGTATACTGCCTGTTTTTTTTCCATGTGCTTAGTCCTCTAATGGTGTAGCAAGTGACGGTTGTTGTCCATACCATTGTTTCATTGAAGACTTACTGCTCTAAAACAATATGAATATTTGATTCTCGCCTGTTGGAAACTGGTTTTGGAGGCTGTGACACTGTGCTTTAACAATGCAGTGAGGAGTGTCATCCACATCCATTACTACATTTTCACATACACTTCACAACATTAACCCTGTTGGATGCCATGGGCTCAATGCTGTTAGAAACTTTTGCTAAGGTTTCCCTCTCATGGGGCAAGAAGTACTTCAGGATTTATTTTGCAATGACTGCAACAAAATATGATATGAGGTATTATTAAAACAAATATAAAGGTGTGGCTTTTTGTCATGATTTAAATGAGACTGAACTGAAATTATGCCATTTTGTCATTGTGCTAAAATGAATATAAATATTATATATTAAAATATATTTGCTAACCTATACTGTGTTGACTAATGCTGCATTCTTTGTATGAATGAATTAAAGATTATTAAATCCAAATATAACATTCAGTAGTAATCAACAATTCAGTGTTTAAATGATTTCAATTCATGACTTGTATATTTACAACAGCACTGTGAAGGGAAACATTCTGAAACTGTGGGAGAACCCCGAGACCAAAAAAACCCAATTCTTCCATCTTCCCTTACTTTTCTCCACTGTTGCTTTCCTCTACTGTACACTTTCATTCATTTGGTAAACCAATGTCCAAATGGAAAAGTGCTGTGTAAAGTGCCCACAGATGCAGTTTGGGTAATTTTCATCAAACAACTGAGTTACGAATTTGTTTAGAAATGATGATGACGACGACGGTTATTATTTTTGTTGTTTTTACTAAACATTAGTAATTATTTTAATATATATAACTATTTTAGGAATTACAAAACCATAAACCGTATTGGTTGGACAAAATAAGCTCTAGACTTTTGAGACTTTTTATTTAGACCTTTAAGTATTTGTTATAAACGTATACAAATATGACCAATATTACCAGGAGATTCATCTTGAACGTAAGAGGGGCACTAGTACTTTTCCATCACGAGCACTAGTTGCAAACCGACAGGTTATTGCATTCATAAAAGTCCAGCATGACTGGTGTCACAATACCTCATTGTTTTGTTTTCTAGCTTGACAATATTTACTGTGTTCAAATTCTTTTGGCAGATCAGAGGCAAATCTAATCCATCAAACTCAACTTCACTTGAGTTCAATCCAACTTGACAAACAGGTTTTGTAGTAGTAACTACTACTATGGTGAATGAATAGGTTTCGTTATGTGATGTGAAGACAAATGAAGACAATCATTAAAATTGTTGTTTTGTATCATATATATAAAATACACATTTAAAAGAAGAAGAAAAAAGTACAGTTCTGATGATTAAATCACAGTAAACAAAAGACTGTAAATCATTTGCATGAACTCCTGTCAACAACATTTCATAGATCAGATTAACCAGCACCACCCTTTATTAGAAATCATTGCAAGTATTTCCCATAAATCAGTAGAATAAGCAACAAAGAACAACAACTACCAACATCAACACCTTTCGCCTAGTTATAAAAAGCCATAGCTAGCTCATTATTCTCACTACGTTCATCATGACAGAGTAAGAACAGACAGAACAAGACATGGAATCTCTTGTGTACCAGTTACAAAGAGAATGGGGGAGGGACTAGATAAGCTTTTGCTTCTCCCGCTTTCCCTTTCGGCCATGTGTATTGTATTATTTGAACTAAGATGAAGTGTGATGATCATGATTTAATTGACATGCCCGAAATAAACAAATAAATAAAGCATGTCTTCAAAGACCTGTTGATCATACAGAAAAAGGTACATTAAAGGGCAACTTCGGTTTTTTTCAACCTGGGCCCTGTTTTCATATGTTTTTCTGTAGATGTGAGTGATGGATAATATTTTTTTTGAGGTGGCTCCAGTATTGAGCCCGGCAGGCAGCCTGCAGCCCAGCTGATGCTCTTGCATGGGGCAAGTGGCTCCCGTCAAAGTTCGCCGTAAACGAGCATTTTTTTCAAACTGACAGGCTCAGATAGTTACAATGAATGTCCGACAACATACTAGAAAGGAGAAATTAACGTATTCAGGGTTTTTTCTGGCCAAAATTTGGGTTGAGGCGGCCGCAGGGATACGTATCTCTCCCTCCGGTCAAACGCCCCGTCCTGATCCACATCCACTGCAAAGTAAAGGTGCCGCCAGCTGTAATAGTGTAACATCCGCGTTTTTACAGCTGATTTTAGGATGAAACTCTGAACATAAATAATAAATTACCATGGAGATCTATCCGGGTTAAACAGCCACCTTTGTAGCACAGGAGAGCCCGCAGCTCTCCGTCTCCTTCTCTCTCTACGCTCTGTGCCGGTGGGGTGTGTTTACACTCAGCACCAGGTTTGAACGGAGCGGAGTCTATGAGCCCCAATGAGCCCCGCCCCCGCAGGCACACAAGCAAGCCGCGCATCAACGGCATCTTGCGGTCTGGCCCGGAGCTGAAATCAAACACACCCCTCCTGCTGCGGTCGAGTTGAACCAGTTGAAAACAGCGCCGCTGAGCTTCCATACCGTAGCCTACATTGAGTTTCAATCAAGATTCCAGCGCAGCGGCAGACAATTTCAGCGAGGCCGTGCCGTCTGGTATGTTGTCGGACACTCATTGTAACTATCTGAGCCTGTCAATTTGAAAAAATGCCTGTTTATACCGCGAACTTTGACGGGAGCCACTTGCCCCATGTAAGAGCGTTAGCTGGGCTGCAGGCTGCCTGCCGGGCTCAATACTGGAGCCACCTCAATAAAAGTGTCATCCATCACTCACATATACAGAAAAACATAGGAAAACAGGGCCCAGGTTGAAAAAAACCGAAGTTGCCCTTTAAGATTTGTTTTTTCTAAATCTCCGTACAATACTGCAAGCGACATATAACAAGTGTCAGCCACAGTAAAAAATATTTATGCTATTGTGACTTTTAACCTAACTTTTTACTGAAATTCAAGAGCTCTAAATCACTGTGACCTTAGACTGTGGCACTGAAAAACATATTTCAGTTTAAAGAATTACAGTTCAGTTCAAATTCTTGAACTAAAAAAAACAAGTTAAATTGCTAACATTAAAAAACAAAATCAACAACAGAAACTGAACTGCACTGAAAAGTCAGACAGATTTTTATGGTTATTTATTGGTTCAAGCAACAACTAATCTGACATCCCCTAAAAAGCCTCTGGCTGCCAAGTACAAAATGTCCCAAGTTCATCTGGGACACTCAAATGTCTGTTTCTCTCTGCCACTGTTTTTACTGTACACAGTCTGGATTGGGTTCATTGCAGCACAGTTCATCTTAACATTAAAGATGGACAAGGGTAAATCTTGGATTGACCTTCATTCATTGGTGAGAGCTCAGAAAAAAACAGGTTGTCTGCCCAACACCATACTCGCCATCGTATTGCTGGACTAGTAACTAATGTATTTGCTGGTTACATCAGCCAAGGCTTGTCAACTAATGCACATGTACGATGTACCCATGTCCGAGATTGGGACTCAATTTGTGACTTGTATTTGGCAGTACTGTAAAGGGTTAGGTTAGGTCAATTAACATTCTGCAACTGCACTTCACAGGGAAACGTACACTTTTCTACACAGTTAATTTTTCCTTACATTTTCATTGCATTCATTTGTAAGCCATTTCTTTCAAATGGACTTGTATTAATTAGGTTATGGTTATGAAGATTACTAATATTATTGTTGTTGTTCTTACTAATCATAATAATTTTAATACCGGTAAATATAACAAATTTAATTGTCAGAATTACAAAACAAATTTTTGACTTTTGAGACTTCAGACCATTAACTGTTGGGCATATTTATTATGTTATAAACATAATAAATATGCCCAACATTACCAAGATATTCATCTTGAAGATAAGAGTGGCGCCATTACTTCTCTACCACAAGCACTGTGTATCTGCAAACTGTCAGTTTCACATCATCCATCCATCCAGTATGACTGGTGTCACAATACCTCATTGTTTAGTTATCTAGCTTGACTTGTGAAGATGTATGCATGTAAATTCTTGTGGAGATTTTAATCATCCAATCAAACAGACTTGCCTTTTCATTTAGGGGTTCACGTATAAAGGTTCACTTGAGTTCAATCCAATGCCAGTTAAAGTTGACAAACAGGTTTTAATAACCATAGTAACTACTACTGATAGTGAAAGAATAGGTTTCATTGTGATGATGAAAGACAAGACATCCTTTAAAATTGGTTTGTATAATATTTACAAAATGCACATTAAGTTTTTGACATTTTTACAGTTCTGATGATTACATTACAATAATTAAGAGACTGAAAATCATTTGCATAAACTCCTGTCAACAACATTTCACAGTTAAGATGAGAAACAACGCACACCGTAGGTTGTAGAGGTGCTGGCAATGGATAAAATTGAAAAAAGAAAAAGAGGAACGCCGCACACTCAGCTCCAGTTGCAGAGAGTTTTATAGTTTATAGAGTTTTTTTAAACAACATTTCATAGACCAGATTAACCAACCCCACCCTTTACTGAAAATCATTGTAAGCATTTCCTGTAAATCAGTAGAACATACAACAAAGTCTTGAGCAGTTCACCGTTGTGCATCTCTCGATAATGAAACCTGATTCTATTAGGTGTGGCATGTGGTTACCACCTTCTTGGGTACAATATATAACATGGATCCAGTGTGTAGTTACCAGTCACAAACAGAATGTGTGCAGGCAGCAAGTCTTCAGAGACTTGATCATCATTTGGAGGAAGGTAAGATTTGTTTTTCTAAATCTCTGATACTGAAAGCAACAAATGTAGAAAAGCAACAGTAAAATATTTATGTTTTTGTTGGGGGGCTCTGGTGGCTCACTCTTTAGAGCACTGCCCATGTACACAGCCCTTTGCTGCATGTCATCCCAGTCTCTTTTCATTCATTTCCTGGCTCTTATACTGTCCTATCATAATACAGGCATTTTTAAAAAAGCCCCAAATATATCTTTATTGTGAGGTCACTTTGTTTTGTCACTGGAAAATGTTTTCAGTTTTCAGTATTTCTTGTCAAACTGATGTAGGGCAGGCACTGATATCCCTTTTGATGTGCATTTCCAGGGCATGTATGACACCAATCTCCACAGTGTCTCATTTCTTGTCCTTTTGATACAGTATGTCAGTATTTTTGATCACTGCCTTTTTGTCAGACACAGCCTCCCTATGAGTTCCCCTGTACACCTGAGTAGACTGAAAGGCTGTCAGGTGAGTAAGGCTTTTCTTTTTCTGTGCTGATAGGGACAGTTATGCCTGTTCCATAGGAGGGGACGTGGTGGAGAGAGAGACCTCTGGTTGTCACGTAAAGCAACATTGCTTGTGAAGGACCACGCTGTGTTTTTCCACATACAAATTAATGTGGATATCAATTACACTAAGTAAAAGATAAATTCCTGCTTGCTTTTATTTTGAAATATTCACCTTAACGTCCACCTGACTTTCCTTTCCACATTCCTCAGTTAAAACATTTTCAGACCAAATTTTGACAAGTTTAAAAAATACCATAGTTTTCTCGTTATTTAAACTTAAAAAAACAAACTGCCTACTACACACTAGTTTACAGTGCAAATCTTTGCACGCCTCATAACTTTGCATCCATTTCAATCATTTTATTAACATTGCAGTGTTGGTCACACACACACACGCAAACACACATTTAAAGATATTTTGAGAGCATTTTATGCCTTTATTAGACAGGACAGCCAACATGGGACGTGCTCTAACCACTTAACCCTGCCTGCCATTTTTCAGTTGTTGGTAGATAACAAATGACCTTTTCTTAAGGTTAAACGGCAAATGAAAAGGGATTTGGTTAGTCGTTGGCAGCTCTTATAAGTGTTACTGATTCACTCATATGTAAAGAGAGGGTTAAAGCTAATATGAGGTGGCCTACAGACATTGTTGGGTATTTTAATAAACCATGTTCTATTAACTGATCTGTTTTGAATTCCCACAATTTATAATGATTTTTTTTTTCATTAGCTTATAGGAAACTGAAATCTGGAAATGGCAAACGGACCAGCCTTAGATGTTCTCCAGGCAAATCAGTTTGAAGAAACACCTCTGGATCCAGTCATTCTTGAGCAGACAGAAGTAAACTTTTACAGAGGGGCCCCACCTAGCTGGTTGAACTTTCACATTAGTGAACAGGCAGAGTTAAATGGCATTGGAACTCCTTTTATTAAAAGAGATGGATATGACACACTTGTGCAGAAAATTCATCAAAGAAGAAAACGCGCTGGAACATCAACTGTTAAACTGTTCCACCAACCAGGATCTGGAGGAACCACACTGGCCAAGCAGGTGTTGTGGGACTTGCGGAAAACGTTCAGGTGTGCTGTTTTAACGGGAGCAACCTTAGATGTCAGAGAAGTGTCAGATGTTGCTGAGAAGGTGGTTGACCTCTTCACGGCAGGGAGTCGAGGCTACCAGAACACTGTGTTGCTGTTAGTGAATGATGAGCACATCTTGGAAAATCTACAAGACAGCATTATGAAGACGATTGCTGAACAGAGGATAAACTGCTTCAAACCTGTGGCAATTTTACTAAGTTGTGTGAGAAAAGAAGAAGTTCTACCAGGTGAACATGTTTCTCTCAAACAATCACTCTCTGAAACAGAGGAGAGAAAATTTATGGGGAAAAATGAAGATCTCAGCAGAAGGTTCCCAGGTGAACACTCAAAGTTCCATGGCTTTAACATAATGCAAACTAACTTCTCTCAAGACTATGTCAAACAAGCATGCATAGTCTTCTCTGGAGCCCCAAGAAGAAATAGACCAAAGAAAATTCAGCTTGCTGCCTTCCTGTCCCTGTTGAACACCTATGCACCAGGTTCATATCTACTGGAGTCTCACTGCCTGGGCTTCCTCACACGTGACGGCGCGTGTGAGGAAGCCCGCGGAGACCTTTCACTGGCAGACCAAATGCAGCCCTACAGTCATCTCATTGTCACTTTCCAACAAGATGAAAGAAGAGTGTGTATGGCTCACTGTATGATAGCACATGAATGTATTGAATTGATGGCATGTGAGACCAGAAGTGACACAGCAAGAAACTTCTTGACCTGTTTTTGCATAGGAGAGATTCGTCTATGGTCGCTTGGCTTTGTCAAAGACATGTTGACCAAAAGAGAAACAAGAAAAGAAGTGAGAGCAAATTATAGCGCAGAGATTAAAGGGACAAAAGAAAAGTTTTCTAGACTGATTCTAAAAATTCAGGAGATGGAGGACCCTGTCCAGAGTGCATCAGTTTTAAAGGTGGCATCAAACACATTTGTTGAAGATCCATTTTTTCCACAAGCACTTGCTAGAGTTTATTACATAAACCTACAACAGTACGATAAGGCAGAAAAGTGGGCAAAAAAAGCAAAAAGAAGAAAACCCCAAAATTCATTTATTGCTGATACACTTGGCCAAGTCTATAAGAACCATCTGAAGGCAAAAGGTACCAAGTTAGAAAATGTAAAAAGCAGATACTTACCAGCACAACCAAGAGAAATTTTGCAGCTGGCGTCAAGGGCCATTAAAGCATTCAAAGATGAAGAAGAAGTTGCTGAAAATGAACTTGGGCTAGAGACTGGGGGTGAGGGCATGACCAAAGTCTCACATGATTTTAATATCAGAGGACAGCTTGGTTACCTGCAAGTTTGCAACCTTCTGTATGACCTTCTTGTCAATCAGAACACAACCTGGAGAAGAGTTCTCACGAAGAATGTCTCTTTGGGCTCTGTCCTAAAATCACTTGGAGACAACAAACTCTTTAGATATTATGATCTAATAAAAAGCCTCAGAGACAACGTGAAGAAGAGGTGTGACTTTTTACATGAGTTTTTTACTTACTCAAAGCCTGACATGCAAAAAGAGGATAACCCATACATTAAGGGAGGTGTCTTATTATGCCACTCCAAATACACTGACCATCGACTACCTGACCTTCTACAGGAAGTCAGGAGCAAATTTCAAGATGGTGTGGAAGTCGAAGGTTTTTTAAGAGATGTGGACACCCCTGAGGCCGCCCTCCCCGAGCTGGTCGAAATAATGAACTACTGTGAGTGCGCATGTACAGATTACTACCGATCAAGGTACCTCTGTCCCCTGTTTTACCTTGGTGCAGATGAGGCAGGAAGGATTGTTCCTAGATGCATAGAGCACATTTTGCAGAACACAACTACAGACTTCATCAATTACATGATGAGCAAGGATCACATTTTCAGAGATCTGAGGGTCCAAAAAAACCTCATCAAATACCACGGAAAAGTCCAAAACTACAGCATTGTTATAAGAGCAGGACATAGGGAAATTAATGTGAAAGCCAACATACGAGATAGACTTTGGATTCCACGTGATGTTTCCTTCTACCTCGGATTCACCATCGGAGGTCTGGTAGCCTTTGGCATCCAGACAAATGGTAAGAATAGTCCTTTGAATTACTGTATAAACAAGGCAATGACTTAAAGCAGAAGTAAGCGATCCGGTCGTTTTGGCTAATGCTGCGTTCCAGGCAGGCTTTTGAAACCGTAAATTACAGCTTCAAGTCACAACTTACGATTTTGTAGCGTTTCAGGCAACTCACTCGTGTTTTTCCGACCTGTTTTACCGGTGAAAGTCACTATAACGGCCACTCGTAACTTCCGACCCGTGAACTCGTACCAGATTGAACTGGTACGACTTCACAGGTCGGAAAAACACGAGTTACGAGTTGCCTTGAACGCACCATAACAGTCCTCATCCCTACGTCACCACATTCACGGCGTCCCTTGGCTGCACACACAGCCCTGCATGCCGTTCTCTCTCCTCATTGGATAAAAACTGTAGGATACGAGAAATGTTTTCTCCTCGGCTCAGAGCAGAGCAGAGGGACTGACAGACCCGTGTTTCGGTCCAAACACTCTATGTAAGTGATTGCTGTCGGAAGATATAACTATTTAAGACTTATATTAACACAAATATATCACTTACTTCTGCTTTAAAGGGACAACGAGGAGTTTCTATTCGGTTATAAAAAAGTCTCACGTTAATGTGGATGAATCTCCGCTACCCACACTTGTTAATGGGCCCATTTTCGATAAATATATCGTTCTGTCTCTATCGTTATTTTGTTATTATTAGTGGTGGCGGAAATGCTGGTCGAGCCGACCAGCGTTTTTTACTTTCGGTTTCACAACGAGTCATGAGAATAACGCAGCTGAATCGCCGTTTATGGTCGGAACTACGACGGTATGTGAACCTCTTTGAACCTCTGACTTTAATTCTTGATGAATGAAAACATGAGTCCGTCTTGCGCAGGTCAAAAGAATTTTACGGTGCGCGCGGAGGCTCATAAATGTAGTGTGAAAACGCTTCGCTTTTCCAAAACTCCTCGTTGTCCCTTTAAGTAATCTAGAATAAAACGATCTAGCTGTGAAATTAAATAGAACCAAGTTTAATGGTTTCATTACGTGATTTACTACACATTGGACATTTATGAACATCAGACTACAACACTTCTTTCATGCTGCCTCAATTTAGGCAGTTCCCACAAATAATCATTTACAGCAATCATTTTAGTTAATGCCATAAAAAAATCTAAACATATAATGTTTTATATATTTTTTTTTTAAATGTCATAATGTGTTTGTATTTCCCACTGTGTCTTAATAAGAGGCTGCAAGAGACTCTGGATCTTGCTGCAGTGGCACGGTAAAAATCTCAATTCTTTCAATTACTGTTTGTTTTGTTAGACAATGAAGACAATGTTGTTGTTTTTATACAAAATGGTTGATCTTGAAACAGCAACACAAAAACTTATCTTCTAAAACAGGAATCTGGTGGATGGACTGCAGTCACGCCAACATGTGATGCCAATATCTATCAGTAAGAATAACATTTTCATTAAAATGTTATAGTACCTTGAAACCATGAAATAAACCAATACCCCTTTTAATCACATAAGTAAAACTGGATCCAAATGGGCACATTTCCATTATTTTAAAGTTTTGCATTTAACAGTTAAAAAATACAACACCTGTTTCACCTCCCGCAGGTTGCAGTCTGGAGCAGGACGTTTCCAATGCAAAGTGTCTGCCCTACGCTGGGTTTGTAAGAGAAAGGTCAGCTTCAAATACCAGTTTAGCTCTTGGGAAACACGCAGGCAGATGTTGGACAACATGAGTTGCAAACCAGGAGGTCCTCTACTGGACATCAAAAACATTCATGGAAAAATTGATGAAATGTATGTCCCACACTGGACATGTACCGGTGAGTGAATAGGATGAGAAGAACTGTAGAATTGAACTCCAGTTGTTCAGCATGTTTGGTTGCAATGAGACCTCTCTGTAATTCCTCTGTCATCCTGTTCAGATGGCCTCTCCACCGTTTCTGACAAGTTTGCAGTTCTTCATGAAGGAGAGCTAGGAAAC
Organism: Trachurus trachurus; assembly: GCF_905171665.1. Classification (NCBI taxonomy): domain Eukaryota; kingdom Metazoa; phylum Chordata; class Actinopteri; order Carangiformes; family Carangidae; genus Trachurus; species Trachurus trachurus. Next base: position 14,195,861 of record NC_139909.1, on the reverse strand, counting down.
TTTCTAGAACAAGTGTCTGATGTCACAGCCGCACATGTCAAGATACACCACCCCAACTTCTCAACACACGGCGTTCTCACAAGAGCTGGCTTTCCACTGAAAGTGCACTGCAACGTGTTGATTTATCAGGCCAGAGAGAGGCCTCTCACATTACGTGTTCATCTGATACCTCGTGATCCTTGTCTACAAAAGGTTACTGTGCGATTCATTTATCTGCAAAGAACAATTAAATATGGTTGTGAAGCTGCAATGCATCAAGATACGTGAAAACATATTCTTTACTAACTCTGAAACATATTATTGAATATTTCTTCCACAGGAAGTGCAGCAAATGGAAAGGACCAGCAAGCTTATCCAAAAGCCAAACCCAGAGATGCCCTTTCAAGTTCAGGATTCTTTCATCCTCACAACTGATGCAACAACTGCAACAGTGTCCCCTGCTGTACGTTTTGACACATTTTTAAGCTGACAGACAGGCTGTGTTAAGTTCAGTTTAAATTAATTATCCAAACCTGAGTTTATCATTTACCATGGCTAGATTATATCGGTAACAACTTGTATCTTATCTCTTTATTGTGTGTATGTTCATTCGTGATGCAGGATTGCAGAATACCAGGTTGCTTCACAGTCTACATTCGTGACGCAGACCTTGACTTCCAGCTCACACTGAGAGATGCACTGGTGGACATATGGGAGTGTACAGTTTCAAGACGTTAGTGGTTATTGATTTACTTGATAAGTTCTCTACAACTACCAACAGTTCAATTTGCAATCTATGTATTTATTGAAATGGATTTTCTTGTTGTTATGTGCTTTATGTGCATTTAATATCAGCAACCATTTAATACTGCAACTTGTTTCAGATGAATATCAACTGTAGGACAACAGAGATGTGCAGACTACTGAGGAAACACAAGATGGGAGGAACATTGTACATCATCATCATCATCATCTGAAAATCTGCATGGTATATATTTAATGATGTATTTTATATCCAGTTTACCAGATTTTATTTGTTGTTTTTAACTGAACTAATGGGACTTCTATGAAAGTATAGAAGCAACATGTACACAAATAAAAAATGTATTCTCAAATAATTTCCTGTTTGCTATGCTAATACTGCCATTCTTTTTATGATAATTCTGTCTTGAGCAAGATGGCCCAAGCAAACCCAGTGCAATGTGCAATGTGTTTTGGTACATTTTTAAAGACTTGGCTCTTTTACAGTTAATAGGCCGACAGGAAAGTTTTTTGTTTGTTTGATGTATCATTTAGTAGATATCTTCTGTTAGTGTGTAAGAAACGACTCTCGATGTTTTGTTGTTTGTTTGTCACTTGACTAAAATTAAGAAAACTGTGATACAGGATTGTGTGATTATTGAATGGATTAAGGAGGTTTTTCTGTTATATTTTTGTGATATTTCACAATCAATAGTTCCATTACGGTGCCCCTGAGCTGAAATGGTTAGAACAGAATAATGTGACAAGTTGAGAATCTAATTATTTGAATTGTGTCACTATTTATATGTTTCCTATATGATTTTATCATGTGTGACTAAAAAGGGCAACAATATAATCAGCTAGGCCTGAACTATTTTTTTGATTTTTGGTTCTATATTTTTTGTTTCTTTAGCTAAGATGGTTCAATAAATGAATTCTGTTATTAAAATGTTCTCTCTGGTATGCACCTAACTAAGAACTGACTAAGAAAAATTTCTATGGATTTTTTGTATTTGGTGATGCTGATTAAGGAGAAATATATTGCTTGTTTGATTATAATCACATCACAAATTCTTTTTACCTGGTCTGATTAAAGGGTAATGTGACAAGGATTCAAACAAATCATGACTTCGGATCTTTGTGGCAAAGTTGGTGAGTCAGAAATGTACAGAGGGAACAGTGGAATAATTAGGAGGAAAAGAACGGAAAACATGTGCTAAAGCTGTTCACCTGCTGGAAATGTTTATCACTAAAATGTTTGAGTCTAATAAATTGTGAAAATGTTGTTAAACAAGCTTCCCCAATGTGTTTTTTGTAAAAATAAATAAATAAATAAATAAATATATATATATATATATATATATATATATATATATATATATATATATATATATATATATATATATATATATATATATATATATATATATATATATATGTGTGTATATAATTTCTTTGCATATATATATATATATATATATATATATATATATATATCGAAGGTGCACAACTTTAATGCAGTTATAGCTAATGGTCATTCCCCTTGAAATCAGAAAGGAACATCTAATCAATACAGGGTGTATTATTTGCCAACTCATATATTTTGGCTTGTAAACTTTACCACTGATAAGATTAATCATGCATTTTATTTTCTTGTATCTTATCACATCTTACCATAGTCAATGCAGCCCGGGGTTGTGGCCATTTTAATTGATCATTTCATAGAGCCAGAATAACGTTTTACTCTCTTAGGACTGTTTTGGGATCATTCACAGAGTGGTGGAGGAGAGTTGGAATAAACAAGTGTCCTGTCAGTAAATCAACTCAAAAGCAATGGAGAAATATATATATATTGTGGGGGCGGAAAGCAGCGCGTAAAGCGTTGATTTGCCCAACCCCCTCATGACTAATGATTATCCAAGAGTTTGAGGAAGTCACACCACTCAACTGAAGAGAGTGACCGATGAAGATAACGCTAAGGTCAGTTTAAATTTTCACTACTTTTCTGTTAAGTTACGTGGCATATGTAACTTTAGTGTGCTGCTGTGCTTGGTCAATCTTTTTGTTGTTGTTGCTGCTGCTTTAGAAAACCCCTCGCTCATCTAGGCGTGTGAGAAACAAGCTGTGGAGTGTGCCAGCTGAGGTGGTTTATTTCCCGCAAATGGAAACTGCACCTCTGCCCTAGGCTCCTATATCTGAATTACTTCTAGGGTTGACTCAGTTTACTAACGGGACACTGTGCTAGTCTATTTCTATTTCGTCTAGTACCATGGTGTAGCTACCAAGACACCAAGAGTCAAATAAGGATAATACATTCGGCGGTCCGGTTCCATAATCAAAGGGTTAATAGCCCAACACAAACGACGCCTCGAGCGCTCTTATTTGAACTAACCGTTACGGCCGGGCGGGTAAAAGCATTATATTTGGTATGAGGCTTCGTCAGTACCAAGGTTTTGAGCCTAGGAGCCCACCAGTTTTTTTTTTTAAATATCCATACAGAGAACAATATTCTCATGATCAATTTCTATGACGAAAATTTTAATTTTTTTTGAGTCTTAAGAAGGTAGGGGAGACCGGGGACAGTTGCAACACTTTTTTTCATTTGACTGTTACTCTGAGACGGTTTGGATTAGACAAAACCAATTTTTTATACAATAAACTTACGTCTGTCTGTTAATAGTCAAAACAATTTAAAGATGATTACAGGATGCACATTCTTCACAATTTGCATTTGAATGTAAGGAGTCAGATGTTGCAACTGACTTTCAGTGTTAGTAAAAGGATTATTAGGCTATGTCAATTATAATAATATTACAGTGTTAACCTATTCATCAGCTTTGATCAGAGGACAATCTATAGATTTGTCTAGATCAGTAGGCCTTATGTGCATTTGTCAAATATTCAAATTGATTTTTTTTTCTTTTTTAAATACAGTAGGCTTTCAGCATTTCAACGTTAGAGGCTCTCTCCAAAACATGTCTATGACCCTCTTTTTCACTCTGGGCATACTGAAAAGAAAGACAAATGTATATTTTTATTTAATTAGACTATTTACTGTATCCTCCATAAACACACAGTTGCACCAATGCATGGTCACAGACATACACACACATAAACCTCCTGTCCATGCTCCAACTCGATTAACTGTATTATATTCAATATCTCTCTATCTGTCGCTCTCTCGCTCGCTCCGGTGTGCCGTGTGTGTGCCTGTCTCTGTGTGTGTAATGTGTTAAAATTCAGCTGGTAGTGTATTGGCTGTGTTAAAGAAAATAGTATAAGCAGTAAAAGCAATCTGGTGACACTGCAGGCAGCTCAGACAGACAGGGAGAAACCTGCTGTAGCGAGAGGCCAGTCAGAGACATGTCGATGCAGAAGATCAGGTAGACATGAATAGTCTAAAAACAGCATGACAACAATATTTTTCTTAACCTGGTCCAACATGTCTGCAGTAAATAAAACTACTAAGCAGAATAGAGCACGGAGAGGCAGAGGGAGAGTCCTCAAAACTATGTTCTAAAATAGCTAATTTTCATAAATTAATGTCATATTGTGGGAAATGCTTTAGAAAATCCCCCACCCCCCGCGCGCCAAATCAGTGGGCACCAACCCCGCGCTCGCCCGCTCGCCCGCGCGCCAAAATCCTGTTTGAAACCCCGGATCGTATTTGTCATTTGGACCTCCCCAATGTGGTTACGACCTTGGCAGCAGTTATGAAATCAAAGTTTGGGTGTGGTGCAGTCATGATGTGTTTAACCTGCATAAACAAACTGGGCAGCAACTAAATATGAAAATAAAGTTTGGGTGTGGTATAATTGCTTTCTTTCTTTCTTTCTTTCTTTCTTTCTTTCTTTCTTTTTATTTATTCCAGCTGAGGCAATTTCACTGTTGAGGTCTAATGATCCTCCTGGATTACATGCTTTGTTATCACTTAGTTCTTCCACAAAAAGAATGCGCCCTCTCTACCGCTGCTTTTAGTCTGCTGGCTACAGATAAAGAGGAGAAGAAACTCAGGGTTAGTTGAATAGAATAGAATATACTTTATTAATCCCTTGCGGGAAATTATTTCATCACAGCGCTCCAGTGTGTGAAGAATATTATAACAGAATAATACAATAAGTAACGTAAGATAAATCACAAATTAAATATTACAAAAATTACAAAAGTTAAATTTAACCAGAATTACAAAAGTAAAAACTACAAGAATAAACCCAAATTTGCCCCCCCCCCCCCCCCCCCCCCCCCCGTCTTAACAGTATACAAAAGAAAATATAAGCATACAATAAATATCTGGTGAGGTTATATAGTATTGCACATAGAAATAAGCTGATTCATTGCACAAGCCATAGTGAGCTGGTTTATTGCACAAAAGAATTGTACAGTTTGATGGCAGGAAGGAATGATTTCCTGTGGTGCTCTGTGGTGCAGCTTGTTGGAATGAGTCTCCTGCTGAATGTGCTTCTGTGGCTGGCCAGCACGTCATGGAGAGGATGGAGAGAGTTGTCCAGTATGAACCTAATCCTGGACAACATCCTTCTGTCTGACACTGCTGTCAGGGAGTCGAGCTCCTCTCCAACAATGTGGCTGGCTTTGCGGATGAGTTTGTTAAGTCTGTTGGTGTCCCGCACCCTCAGTCTGCTGCCCCAGCACGCCACAGCGTAGAGGATGGCACTGGCCGCCACAGACTCATAAAACATCCGCAGCATTGTCCGGCAGATGTTGAAGGACCTCAGCCGCCTCAGAAAATAGAGACGGCTTTGGCCTGTAGAGGGTGTCTGTGTTTTTAGTCCAGTCCAGTTTGTTGAAGAAAACCTGCCAGCGAGCAGGTTAGGTTCTCGGAGTATGTTGCCATGGACAAGTTGAACTGGCTTTGTGAAACCAAAAACCCAGAGTTTCCTCTAACTTTCAGTCAGTTTTCACTAAACCTGCTTTCTCAAACAGGGCTCAGGAGTTGGATTGATCATGTATTCAAATTCTTTGTTTCTTTTGAGTCTGTCATGTTTTACAAACCTCTGAAAAGCTTCTAACATGGTTCGCTGTGTATGTGTTTACTGAATTTCCTCCTGCTTGTCCTTGTCAACATCCTCTGGCTGATAGCAACCTTTGCATACTGTTTTTTTTTCTCCAATTTATAGTTTATATTTATATTTTTATCCTTTATGATCTGTCTCCAATGCAAATACACACAGCCCCTCCAGTTTTTCTTTTTGATATGTCAAGGTGGAGTTGTCATGGCAGCTGGGTTGATATTGTACTGGGCTCTTCTCTTGCTTAAGCATGTCAATGTATGTGTCATGTTTTATACAAAGATATTCATTTTTATTCTCACTCATTCATTTACAGGAAACTGAAAGTCCAAGATGGCAAATGGACCAGCCTTGTCCACTGTTCAGGGTTGGGAAATTTACATTGGAAATGAAATAAGAGATTCACTTTGCATTTTGGACGTTCTCTACGCAAATCATTTTGAAGAAGAATCTTTTGATCAGGTCGTTCTTGAGCAGACAGAAGTAAACTTTTACAGAGGGGCCCCACCTGACTGGTTGAACTTTCACATTAGTGAACAGGCAGAGTTAAATGGCATTGGAACTCCTTTTATCAAACGAGATGGATATGAGACACTTGTGCAGCAAATTCATCAAAGAAGAAAACGACCTGGAACATCAACTGTTAAACTGTTCCACCAACCAGGATCTGGAGGAACCACACTGGCCATGCAGGTGTTGTGGGACTTGCGGAAAACGTTCAGGTGTGCTGTTTTAACAGGATCAACCTCAGATTTGTCAAATGTTGCTAAGGAGGTGGTCCAGCTCTTCACAGCAGGAAATAAAGGCCACCAGAACACTGTACTACTGTTAGTGAATGATGAGCACATTTTGGAAAATCTTCAAGAAAGCATTATGAAAACTATAGCTGAAATGAAGATAGATACCTACAAGCACGTGGCAGTTTTACTCAGTTGTGTGAGAAAAGAAGAAGTTCTACCAGGTGAAAATGTTTCCCTAAAACAAGCACTGTCCGACACAGAAAAGCAACAATTTAAGAAAAAAAAGGGAGAGCTCAGCAGAAGGTTCACTGATGAATACAAACACTTCCATGGCTTCAACATAATGCAAACTAACTTCTCTCAAGCCTACGTTCAAAATTTATGTACAGTATTCTCTAAAGTCCAACGCACAAATAGACCAAAGAAGACTCAGCTTGCTGCCTTCCTGTCCCTGTTGAACGCCTATGTACCAGGTTCATATCTCCTGGAGTCTCAGTGCCTAGACTTCCTCAAATATAATGGCCCCATCGATGAAGATTATTCACTGGTGGACATAATGAAGCCCTTCAGTCATCTCATTGTCACTTTCTGGCAAAATGAAACATCTGAAAAAAGAGTGTGCATGGCTCACCACATGATAGCACAACAATGTATTAAACAGATGGCTAAGGCAGGTGTGACCAGAAGTGACACAGCAAGAAACTTCTTGACCTGTTTCTGCAGAGAGAAGGTTCCTCCATGGTTGCTTGGCTTTGTCAAAGACATGTTGACCAAACGAGAAATTAAAAAACAAGGGAACCCTGGAGGTATAGAGATGAAAGACGAGCAAGAAAGATTTTCTAGACTGATTCTAGATATTCAGAAGATGGAGAATGCTGTCCTGAGTGCATCAGTTTTAAAGGTGGCATCAAACAAATTTGATCAAAATCCATATTTTCCACAAGCACTTGCTCGGGTTTGTTACATAGAGCTAAAAGAATACAATCAGGCAGAAAAGTGGGCAAAAAAGGCAAAAGAAAGAGATCCCCAAAATTCATTTATTGCTGATACACTTGGCCAAGTCTATAAGAACCATCTTAACTGTCTGAAAAGCAAAAAGTCACCTATCACCCGAAGAGAAATTCTTCAACTTGCCACAAAGGCCATTGAAGCTTTCAAACATGAAGAACGACTTGCTGAAAATGAACATGGGCCAGAGATGAAAGGTGATGGCATGGCCAAAGTCTCAAACGTTTTTAACAACAGAGGCCAATTTGGTTACCTGCAAGTTTGCAATGTTCTGTATGACTTTCTTGTTGATCAGAACAAAATCTGGAGAGAAGTTCTCACAAGGAAGGTGTCCATGTGCTCTGTCCTGAAATCACTAGGCGATAACAAACTCTACAGATTTAATGATCTGATAAGCAGCCTCAGAGATGAGGTTGAAAGAAAATGTGCATTTTTTGATAAATATCTGACTTACTCAAAGCCTGACATGAACAGAGATGATGCCCCATACATTTCCAGAGATATTTCAGACTGCTATAAGAAGTATGTTGGAGAATCTCCACCCACACATCTGAAAGAAGAATGTGCTATTCTTGTCCAGAAACTTAAGCAATTGCTGGCTGAGACCTCTGCTGGAGTACTCTCATGTCTTGACAGAAAATACACAGAATCAGAGCTCAAAGAAATAACTACATGGTGGGAAGAGATCTACACAAGCAAAGATTCATTAACAGCTCTGGGAAACTACTTTCTTGCTCATATAATATTATTGAATATGGGAGTTGATTCACCTTCGAAACCAAAGTATGTAAATACATTTAAACAGAAAATACCCCTGAGCCCAAAAGAAGCACCTGAGCTCCACATGTTAGCCCTCCTTTTACACTGGCCTACAGACAGTGAAGACAAATGCATCTTCAACCTCACTGAATTGGTTGAGAACATGCACTGTTCTTATGAACATGCATATAAGCGATACTTCAGATCAAGGTACCTTCACCCTCTGTTTTTCATTGGGAAAGGTCAATTTCTAAAAAGATTTGTGCACAGAAAAGTCCTTCAGCGATTGTTTCTTGAGCAAAACAATGAAGAAATACAAGACTGGAGCAACTGGAGTGATGAGAAGATTTTAAAAGATCCCAAGATTCAAAATCATCTACTCAGGGTTGAAGGAGTGGTACGAAACTACAGCCTATATGCAACAATTGGAGGCAGAGAAATTGAGGTAGATGCAAACCTGCGAAGGAGCCTCTGGAAATCACGCCAAGTTTCCTTTTACCTCGGATTCACCATCAGAGGTCCTGTAGCCTTTGACATCCAGACCAAGTTCATGGAAAAGGGTAAGATGGATTAAATACTGTCACTCAAGCATGATTACTGTAGATATATTACTGGTAGAAATCTTAAAAAATCTTCCACTTTAATTTTGTCACTGTTCCTCTTCTTCACCAGCATACCAGTATTTTGCTCATAATACAAACAAACCAAATAGGCCTATTTGGTAAATTGTAGCACTAAAACATAGGACATTGTAACTTACTAAGTCAGAGCTGTATTCCACTTTATCTATGGCCAAATTATAGCTGATTATTTTGTTTGTCCTTTTAACTTACTGGCATCCGCCCTGTAAGCAAATATTTAAACCTGCCAATGTAAAACATTAACAAACTATGCTATCTCAGAACTAAGTGTGATTTAGAAGAATGTCAGAAACAGTCCAGTGACTGAGTGTTTGCCAAACGGTTTTTCTTTGACTGTTCAGTTTATACATTTCACGAATAACATTGGAATTTTCTTTTTCATATGTATGTAACAGAAAGAAAAATGTGATATAAACTAAAAGATATGTGGAAATACATATGAATACCAATAAAAACTTGGTTAAAAAAAAAAACTTACTGACATCCTCGCAGTGAAAAATTGATGCACTTAAATAGTTACAGGTAAAATTATTCACTGAAAGATGACTGGGCCATCTATTTATTTTTTACTACAGAGAGTTGTTTTTAAATGTTAAATTGAATTACTTTCCATTGTATTGTGGCAGTAGAAGTCTTGAAGTCTTGGATCAATGTCTCAAAACCTGGGCAAACTAAATCACAACTGTCTGCCTCACCAGGCACCACTGAAAGTAAGTACTGTAAGCAAGAAAGATTTTTGTCATCTGGGTATACCCGCACTTCTTTACTTTGCCATGATGTTTTAACAAGGGTCTTCTGAGAGGATGGACGTTTCAACACTCGGCACTTTTAGCATGCTAACAGTAAGTATTTTGTTTTTGCTTTTGTTGTATTTTTTATTGTTGTTATTGTATTTGAAAAAGGCAAATCATTAAATATGAATTTAAAATATTTTCCTCAGAAACAGGACTCCAGTGATTGGACAAAACTTACACCTGATGTCACTAAAGTGGACAAGAATCATACCTTTAGGTAGGCTACATCATATCTCAAGTCATATAGTTCAATGCATAGACATGACATCACATGAACTAAAACAAAGTAGTAATGGTGCGTTCCATTTACCTCGGAAGTCGGAGCTGGGAATGACGTCACACCCGAGTTATCAGCATTTCAGTTACAAAGTCGGAAAAAAGTAGCTAACGGCCAAAAACACCGGCTGAAACTACCAGGCTAACGGTTAGCCGTTGTTAGCACGGTCTGCTTTGTAGTTCGCATATACACATGGAAAATGTAAATTACACTATGTAAGCATTTCCATATACATCTACCGGGGCAGCCATCTTTAAATCTCAAGTGGATCGTCCGACTTTCCAAGTCGGAAATCCGACCTCAGGGGTCGTTCCAGTTGAATGTTGGGACTCGAAGCTCAGAAATCCCGACTTCCGAGTACAACTGGAACGCACAATATCTAGTTTCATGCAAGTTATGATGGACTGTGTGCCAAATGAAGACAAAGGCTTCGTGTTCAAAAATACTCTCATACTGTATGTTTATTTGTTTTCTCTTACACAAAATTAGTTTACAGTCTGAGGGAGGTTGCTATGAGTGCAGTGTGTCCACCCTGCGCTGGGTTTGCAAGGATAAGGTCCGACTCCAATACCAGTTTTGCTCATGGGAGGAACACAAGAGGAAACCTGTGTGCACTAATTACATGCCAGCAGGACCCCTACTGGACATTACAGTCATAGCTGGGAAGTTGGAGGAGGTGCATCTACCACACTGGATAGGTGAGTGGTATTATTAAACTATGGGCTAAATGGAAATAAAAGGACATTTCTCCCACCTCACACAATCCTGTTTTGTTTGTTTGTTTTTTAGCTCTGGTTATCATTGATTATTTTTGTTGGTCTGTTTTTTTTTGTTTGTTTATCCCAGATTACAACTCAAAAATGTCACGCATGTTTGCAGTCCTACATGTGGACACATGTGGAGATTTTGTCAAACAAGTGTCTGAAGTTACATCATCGCACGTCAAGATACTCCAGCCAAGTTTTTCTCCATGGGGGGTTATATTCCGAACAATGCTGGGCTTTCCTGTGAACGTTTTCTGTGAGGCAATTATATACAAGACAAGAAAGGAATTCCTCACATTGCATGTTCACCTGGTCCCACCTGATGGCAACCTCCAACAGGTTTATGTCTTGTTTTTCTCACTAACATTGTTTCTATAATAAGGGTATCGAAAGTCTGAAGAAATAACTTGAAGAGGAAAAAAAAGAAAATTGTACAACACAAATCCCATTATTAATCCCATTATCCCATTCTGTACATAAAAATATCTGTTAGCATTGGCTGACAAATCTCATATTTTCTTTCACAGAGAGTGGAGAGAACCGAGACCTCCCATGGATCAGTAAAAATCCAAAAACACAACCCAGTCCAGTCTCTTCAGATTCAGGATCATTACTTCCTCACAGCAGACACGGACAAGGCTGAAATTCAACCTAAAGTAAGTAAGGTTTAACAGTTCTCTCTTGGAAGGTCATTATGGGGCATTATTTAGCTCACTCGGTAAAGCAGGTGCCCCATTAATAGAGACTACATCTGGACATACTGTATGTATTTTCTGTGGGTTATTGGAAATGGGTTCAAGGCCAAAAGCTGAATGGATTTTTTAACCTACTGTATAGTTATCTGGATGAAATTATTATCTCCACTTTGCTATTATTATTTACAATTAGTAAATAAAGCCAATGTAGCTTGTTGAGTTTACTTGTTAAATTAAAACACATAAAAGTTGTCATGATTGTTCTCTGCTGTTCTCAGCATATTGCTGCAGTTGTAAAATTAAATCATTAAGTCGATACTTTCAGACTATATGGAAATATTTTTCATTTAATTGCTTGAGATCTCCCTCTAACTAGTATTTCCTTCACAGAAATTACCACTAAGCTATGAGATGAAAAACTTCTTTGAGGTGTTCATCAGAGATGCTGACAGTGACTTTACACTAAAGCTTGAAAGTGAACGGGGAAATAGTGAACAAAACAATCCCTGGACCTGCACTATTCGAAAAGGTAATTTTTTATTTTCACTATATGTCACCTTAAAAACATGTGTTGTATTCAGTTATTAATCAGCAATGAAATCTCAATTACAGGGGACTACAAAACTCAAACTCCTCATCATGCAAAAGGTAAGAATAAACAGTGACACATTATGTAAAAATAAAAGTTAGTATTGAGAAGCAATGACCTCACATTGCACAACTGCTACCCTTCACTCAAACAACAATATTCCAACTTACTTATTTTAGTATTGTCAACATGTGACCAAAACAACTTCTTGTATTGTATTTGTTGTTTTATATCATAGCTTCTGGTGATTTCATTAAGCACCATTTCAGCGCTCTAATTGAGAATGCAAGAGACACACCAGCCATCCTGGACCAGCTCAGGGAAAGGGGAGTGATCTCTCCTGAGTGCTACGAGACTACACTTGCTTGGAAGAGCCCACAAAAGCAGATGAGGAAAATTCTCACTTTGGTGAAGCCCACTGAAAGTACCAGAGAGATTTTCTATGAAATCATTAATGGGATGGACAGTCTGAGGGCTCTAATCACAGACCTTCTTATGGGCAAATATGACAAACATGGCAAACATGACACAGATCTTTAGGCAAATAGACTGTGCAGTCTTAGCAGCACAGAAGGACTGTTCAGTTGACGAGGGAGTTAACACTCCATCCATTCACTTTATGCACAGGTCATTTATATGTTCTTTTATATATAGATCTCTTGTATAAAAATGAATGGTACAGGTTATTTATACATACACATGTTAAATGAAGTGTGACTTAAGGGAAATTAAGTTATTAAAAGCGTGTGCATTTGTACATCATACATTTTACTATTTTCTATTTTTTTCCATTTACCATTTATATTATATCTTACAGGTACTAATTTCATGTACTAGTTTCTCCATGACGAATTATTTTATTTCATTTATCTTTTACTTTTTAATATTACATTTGTTTTATTCCTTTTTTCATCTAAATTTTAAATGCTTTAGATGCAGCAACATGGGTGAAGCAAACCCATTGAAATTGTAAAGAGCACACTTTGGTGTTTTTTTAAAGGAGCATTAACGCAAATACAGCAGTAATAGCATAAAATAAGCTGAAATATGCAAAAGATAGGTCGGGGGGAGCCATAACTAAATTTACAAAAAAAAATAGCCAACAGTGTAGTGTCCGTGGGGCAAATGCAGAACTTGTCTTTGTTATGATCCAAGCCGGCCCGGCGCTTGCTGCGTTCGATTGCACTCGGAACTCGCAAATCCGACCTCTGAATCGGAAAAATGCAACAGTAAATTGTAATGTAGCAGTGTAAGGCTGCTTACAGTCACTGAATCGCTCGGTAGAACGCTCGGTAGAACGTACGCACATACCTGTGTCTTTCTTCAGCTGTCCTCTCAGCGTTATTAACGCGTTAACGCAAAATGATTTTAACAGCACATTAACCGCGAGAGGCTGCTTCTCTCCAGACGTGATCACACAGACGTGTGTGTGTGTGTCTGCAGCTGCATGATCCGGTCTGAGACATGAAACTCATGGACTGAGGAGTCGTCCCACTGCGGTCTGCACGTCACACCAACGTCATACATTTGTAGGAGGAAGTTGTTGTTGCTGTTGTTGCCGTTGTTGTGGTTGTGCGCGACGTAGGCTAGAGCTGCCGTTTCCACTAACGAGTTTTCTTTTTCCTTTCCCCAATCACACATTCATTCAGCTTGGTGAGGGAGGAGGAATATCACCAAACAGGCTGCTCTCTCTCTGACAGCTGCCCAGTTGTTTATATCTGATATGCTCCGCCACTGGCTCCATCTAGTGGCCGAATTAAGAATTTGGATTTGCGTTAATGCTCCTTTAAAGACAGATCCGTTTAAATGTTCTTGTAATGCTTTTAACATTGTATACATATTCATCACATTTATAATGTCTACTGTTGATTATGTAGTTTAAATTATTTGACCCGAAGAGGATATGGATTTATCCGAGCATAATGAGTTTTAATGTAATTGGTGTGACATTAATTATTTGAACTGTCACCATTTTCATTTCCTGCTTTTCCTTTGTCCATTATATAATGTTTTATTTTCTAGAAGAATACCGTGATTAGCTAGACTTCAATTATCTTAACTTCATCGTAAACAAAAACAGTAAAAATGTTTTCTTGAATGCATCATGGAGTTCTTTTTTGTTTGTTTATAATTGGTAGAGTTTATTTTGCATGTCACAGAAGAATGTAAAATATACAGCACAGTTCCTTCAGTGGTATTGATCACCGTGAGCAGCAGGTCCACTGAAGAATAAATAAACAAGAACAGGTATTTCTTAACATCTGTGTCACCTGCTGTTTTTGGAAATCGGGAAGGTCAAACTTGAGAATGTCTGAGTTGTTATTGGTTCATCCGAGACATCAGCTCCTCCAGCTGTGGACGCGCCTTGAACCTCATTTTGTGATCAGTCTCAGTGTGCTGAAGGGAAAAGAGGGAAGGGAGGAGTTAAAACACATGACGTCATGATTATCACTATCATACTGTATAAGGCTGCAGATTATTATCAATTCTAACAACGCTTTGATTTAGAAAACTCCTCCTTTTACAGTCTACAAAGATATTTTACATTTCACTGAAATAGATGTTTCATTTTCACAGTGGCGTCGTTAGGCCTATTTAATGGGGGCTGAAGCCTCCCTAAAATATAGCCGTGTTGAAAATGTGCTAAACAAACCCAAGCAAAGCATCTGGTCTGTCCACTGGAACAGTCTCAATGTATTTGTGATGTCCATAGCAAATAGAATAAACATAACATCATCAAACACAACATTTTTTAATCTAGTCCAAATAAAACTACTAATAAAAGCAGAATATTCAAATTAAAATGATTCTCAGGGTCAGTCATTGTTCTTCTGTTACAATAACGATGTCTAGTCACCCTGCAGAGAGAGGCACAGAGAGAGAGTCCTCAAAACTATGTTCTAAAATAGCTAATTTTCTGTTAATATCAAAATAGTGGGAAATGCGTTAGAAAATTCTGAGGAAGGGATCTCATTTGACACCACAAACATCTGCTCCTAGTTATTACAAATTTGGGTTTATGTGTGCTTATTCACTTTGTTTATATAATGCATATTTTTCATTAGTAAAATATCTGCACCAGTTGGAGTCACACTTAATTTATGTTGTATGATCTTATTTGAATGGGAAAATGTGAAGAGGTCTGGAATATATTTAGTTTTCCAGTCTACCTGAGGTACCTGAAGGTCAAATTCGGCCTGGACATATCCATGATAATAAAACATCTGTAAAATTACTCAGGTTCACTTGTTTTTAGCATCTACTTTTGCACAGTCCCCCCCCCCCTCCCGTCCATAAAACCTAGTGACACCCCTGCCTGTCAGTATAGCTCAAAATATATGTTGTGGGGGCGGAAAGCAGCGCCAGCGCGTAAAGCGCTGATTTCCCCAACCCCCTCATACTCAAGATTGCCGAATAGTTTGAGGAAGTCACGGTGTGACGGATGAAGATAACGCTAAGGTAAGTTTAGATTTTCACTACTTGACTGTTACGTGGCATGTGCTGCTGTGCTTGGTCAATCTTTTTGTTGTTGTTGCTTTAGAAAACCCCTCGCTCATCTAGGAGTGTGAGAAACAAGCCGTGGAGTGTGCCACCTGATGTTTTATTTCCCTAGGCTCCTTCTGAGTTACTTCTAGGATTTGCTCAGTTTACTAACGGGACACTGTGCTAGTCTATTTCTATTTCGTATGGTGTAGCTACCAAGACACCAAGAGTCAAATAAGGATAATATATTTGGCGGTCCGGTTCAATAATAAAAGGGTTAATAGCCCAACACAAACGACGCCTCGAGCGCTCTTCTTATTTGGACTAACCGTTACTATACCGGCCGGGCGGGTAAAAGCATTATATTTGGCATGAGACTTCGTCAGTACGCACTAAGGATTTTAGCCTATGGAGCCCACCAGTTGTTGTTGTGTTTTTTTTAATATCCATGCAGAGAACAATATTCTCTTGATCAACTTCTATGACGAAAAATTTAATTTTTCTGGAGTCTTAAGAAGGTATCATAATAATATTACAGTGTTATGTGGTATAATGATGTGTTGATGAAAAGAAGGAATCACCGCAGACACGTCTTCGCTTGTGTTCAAAAAACAAGTTTATTAACAAGAAGATGAACAGTGTACAAAAAATGCAGAATCCTGGAACATCTCTATTGTCAATGTGAGAAGTTCTCTCAACTGGTCCAGAACTCTGACTTACTATATACCTTTTCTGACTCCCCCTTTCTCCGGACAGAGAAGAGCCCTAAAACAGATGTTAAATGACCCTTGACCTATCTAATCCCTTAACCTTTAGGGTAACTGAAGTCACCACATCCTGTCTCCCAAAACCAATCATTCACATTGACCAGACAGAGTCTGGTCAATGTTAGATGATTTCTAAGCAGGATATAGAGTCCATTAGCAGAGCAGAAATCTACACATTCCTTCAGTTCCAGACAAGGCACACAAAGAAGAATACATGATGATGATAACAAGATATTAAAACTAAGAACATTAAACCAACACTAAGGAACTTTTCAACCTTCATATAATATTTTCATAACTTTTGTGATGGTACATCGATTTACAACAGGTTGAATGACACCTTTGTCGTTGCCTGAGGGGGTCTGTATCTCCTTCACTGGCACTAAGCAGCTTTGAGGAGCATGGCAGGAACCCGGCTCTCACTTAAGTTTCACTTTCGCAAGTCACAACGAGGAGGGAGCAGGCAATGCAGCACCTTTCCGTCGGATTGTGCATGTGTGTTTACTGAGAAATGATCCGCTGGTAACGGAAACTTAGTTTGGAAGTCTTCTGTTACTTTCCATGCACCGGGAGATCAGCTTTGGGCCACTGGCGCCGCCAAACTCAACCAAAACTGAAAGTTCTTTAGTACTGCTTTAAGGAGTATAATATACTACAGTTATTTATTCATCAGCTTTGATCAGATGACAATTGCAGTATAGAGTTGTCTAGATCAGTAGGCCTTATGTGCATTTGTCAAATATTCAAATTGATTTAAAAAAAAAAAAATACAGTAGGCTTTCAGCATTTCAACGTTAGAGGCTCTCTCCAAAATATGGCGTGGGACCCCTCTGTCTGTGACCCTCTTTTTCACTCTGGGCATAATGAAAAGAAAGACAAATGTACATGTTTAGATAATTAGACTATTCACTGTATCCTCCTCTGCACATAAACACACAGTTGCACCAATGCATAGTCACAGACATACACACACATAAACCTGCTGTCCATGCTCCAACTCGATGAACTGTAGTATTATCCTATTTAATATCTCTCTCGCGCGCGTGCGCTCCGGTGTGCCGTGTGTGCCTGTCTCTGTGTGTGTAAAGAAAATAGCATAAGCAGTAAAAGCAGAACATCATGGATCAAATTAAAAATACTAATGATATCTGGTGACACTGCAGGCAGCTCAGACAGACAGGGAGAAACCTGCTGTAGAGACATGTTGATGCAGGAAATCAGCTAAGACACAGGAAGGAAAAGTCTTTTAACCACATGTCAGTAGTAAATAAGCTACTAAGCAGAATAGAGCAGAGAGAGGCAGGGAGAGAGTCCTCAAAACTATGTTCTAAAATAGCTAATTTTCATAAATTAATATCATAGATTGTGGGAAATGTTTTAGAACCCTGATGGCACCCTTTGCATACTGTTTTTTATATATATTTTTTCTTCAATTTATTTCTATTTGTATCCTTTATGATCTGTCTCCAATGCAAACACATTAACAGCCCCCCGAGTTTTTCTTTTTGATGTGTCAAGGTGGAGTTGTCATGGCAGCTGGGTCGATATTGTAGGCTACTGGGCTCTTCTCTTGCTTAAGCATGTCAATGTATGTGTCATGTTTTATACAAAGATATTCAAAGATTATGATGTTTTTTTAAAATTCTCATTCATTCATTTACAGGAAACTGAAAGTCCAAGATGGCAAGTGGACCAGCCTTGTCCACTGTTCAGGGTTGGGAAATTTACATTGGAAATGAAGTAAGAGATTCACTTTGCATTTTGGATGTTCTCTACGCAAATCGTTTTGAAGAAGAATCTTTTGATCAGGTCGTTCTTGAGCAGACAGAAGTAAACTTTTACAGAGGGGCCCCACCTGACTGGTTGAACTTTCACATTAGTGAACAGGCAGAGTTAAATGGCATTGGAACTCCTTTTATCAAACGAGATGGATATGAGACACTTGTGCAGCAAATTCATCAAAGAGGAAAACGCCCTGGAACATCAACTGTTAAACTGTTCCACCAACCAGGATCTGGAGGAACCACACTGGCCATGCAGGTGTTGTGGGACTTGCGGAAAACGTTCAGGTGTGCTGTTTTAACAGACCAAACCTCAGACATGTCAAATGTTGCTAAGGAGGTGGTCCACCTCTTCACAGCAGGGAGTCGAGGCCACCAGAACACTGTACTGCTGTTAGTGAATGATGAGCACATTTTGGAAAATCTTCAAGAAAGCATTATGAAAACTATTGCTGAAATGAAGATAGATACCTCCGAGCACGTGGCAGTTTTGCTCAGTTGTGTGAGAAAAGAAAACGTTCTACCAGGTGGACATGTTTCCCTACAACTAGAACTCTCTGCCACAGAAAAGCAAAACTTTAATAAAAAAAAGGAAGATCTCAGCAAAAGGTTCACTGATAAACACACACAGTTCCATGGCTTTAACATAATGCAAATTAACTCTCAAGCCAACGTTCAAGCCTACGTTAAAAAATCATGCACAGTATTCTCTAAAGCCGAATGCAGAAAGAGACCAAAGGAGACTCAGCTTGCTGCCTTCCTGTCCCTGTTGAACGCCTATGTACCAGGTTCATATCTTCTGGAGTCTCAGTGCCTAGACTTCCTTAAATATGATGACTCCATCCATGAAGATTCTTCACTGGTGGACATAATGAAGCCCTTCAGTCATCTCATTGTCACTTTCCAGCAAGATGAAATATCTGAAAGAAGGGTTCGCATGGCTCACCACATGATAGCACAACAATGTATTGACCAGATGGCTGAGGCAGGTGTGCCCAGAAGTGACACAGCAATTGACTTCTTGACCTGTTTCTGCAGAGAGAAGGTTCCTACATGGTTGCTTGGTTTTGTCAAAGACATGTTGACCAAAAGAGAAATGAAAAAAGAAAAGAACCGAGGCAAAGTGATGAAACATAAGCAAGAAATATTTTCTAAACTGCTTCTAGATGTTCAGAAAATTGAGGATGATGCGCTGAGTGCATTAGTTCTAAAGGTGGCATCAAAGAAATTTCATCAAAATCCATCTTTTCCACAAGTACTTGCTCGAGTTTATTACACAAAACTTAACGACTACGATGAGGCAGAATACTGGGCAAAAGAGGCAAAAAAAAGAGATCCCAAAAATTCATTTATTGCTGATACACTGGGCCAAGTCTATAAGAACCATCTTCTGAAACAGCCACCTGTCTCACCGGAAGAAATTCTGCAACTTGCCACAAAGGCCATTGAAGCTTTCAAACATGAAGAACAACTTGCTGAAAATGAACATGGGCCAGAGATGAAAGGTGATGGCATGGCCAAAGTCTCACGTGTTTTTAACGCAAGAGGACAATGTGGTTTCCTGCAAGTTTGCAACCTTCTGTTTGACCTTCTTGTTAAACAGAACAAAATCTGGAAAAGAATTCTCACAGGGAATGTGTCCATGAACTCTGTCCTGATATCACTTGGAGATGACAAACTCAACACATTTGACGATCTGATTAGCAGCCTCAGAGATGAGGTTGAAAGGAAATATGCATTTTATGAAAAATATCTGACTTACTCAAAGCCATACATGAGCAGAGATGACGCCCCATACATTTCCAGAGATATTTCAGCCTGCTATAAGAAGTATGTTGGAGACACATCACCACCCAAACATCTGAAAGAAAAATGTGCCGTTCACATCCAGAAACTTAAACAAAGGCTGGCTCAGACCTCTGCTGGAGTACTCTCATGTCTTGGCAAATACACAGAACCAGAGCTCAAAGAAATAGCTACATGGTGGGAAGAGATCTACTCAAACACAGACTCATTAACAGCTCTGGGCAACTACATTCTTGCTCATATCATCTCATTGAATATGGGAACAGATTTTCCCTTTGAACCCAAGTATTTCACTACATTTAAACAGAAAATACCCCTGAGCCCAAAAGAAGCACCTGAGCTCCACATGTTAGCCCTCCTTTTACACTGGCCTACAGACAGTGAAGACAAATGCATCCTCAACTTCACTGAATTGGTCGAGAACATGCACTCTTCTTATGAACATGCATATGAACGATACTTCCGATCAAGGCGCCTTTGCTCTCTGTTTTTCATCGGGAAAGGTGAAGGTCTGAAAAAAATTGTGCACAGAAGAGTCCTTGAGGGACTGTTTCTTGGGCAAAATAATAAAAAGGACTGGAGCAACTGTAGGGATGAGAAGATAATCAAGGGTCGCAAGATTCAAAATCATCTCCTCAGGGTTGAAGGAGTGGTACGAAACTACAGCCTATATGCAACTATTGGAGGCAGAGAGATTAAGGTACAGGCAAACCTGCGAATGAGCCTCTGGAAATCACGCCAAGTTTCGTTTTACCTTGGATTCACCATCAGAGGTCCTGTAGCCTTTGACATCCAGACCAAGCTCATGGAAAAGGGTAAGACAGATAAAATACTTATCAAATTTAAAAAACCTTCGACTTTAATTTTGTCACTTCCTCTTCTTCACCAGCATACCAGTATTTTGCTCATACCAACAAACCAAATAGGTCTATTTGATAAATGACATGACAGTAGCACTAAAACATAGGACGTAGTAACATACTAAGTCAGAGCTGTATACTATGGAAGCCCATTTCCGCCACTTGATGAAAAAAAAATTAAGATATAATAACTCAAAATAATGAAATACTAAGTCAAAATTATGAGATACTAACTCATAATTATGAAATACTAAATCAAAACTAGAAAAAGCATTTCCAAGAATGGAAATGGTGTGACTGCTGATAGCAACTGAACGCTGTTGCAGAATTAGCAAGTAGTGCAAGCAGTGATCACCATACAAATGTTTGACCAAGGTCGGAATCGAACCCACAACCTCATGGTCATTAGACTTCCACTCTGCCTCTAGGCCACAGTGCACACACAGTTGCAGAGACTGTTGTCTGTTAATGATCTGAACACTGTCAACATCAAGAAAGCTTGAGAGTCAAGCTTGAATGACTTAGAATGAAAATTATTATCTAAGTCTCTTTGCATTTTTGACCAGAATTTTAGCCAGAAGACAAGTGTGGCTACAAAACTGGAGAAAATAATTTGTCTAGAGTTTAATTTGCAGAAAAAGTTAAATATTTTAAAAAGTATAAATAGTTAAAAAAAGAGAAAAGTAATGCCGATAAAGTTAAAAAAAAGCTGCACGTTTTGATATATGAATTGTTGAAATAGCACAACACCTAACACACTAACCATATGGCCACAGAGAACCTGAGTTACAATGAGCTTTATACTATGAGGAATCAAAGACTGTCCAATGACAGCTGAATAATTGGAATCAAAAGTCAAGCAATGATGTGAAATGATTGAGGCAGGAATCGAACCCATGACCCTATGATCACTAAACTTTTACTCTGCCACTCGGCTACAGAGAGCACACTGCTTTCAAGAGTGTTGTCATTCATTGTAATGTGATGATGTGCTGCAAACTGGTATGAGTAATCAAGGAGATAACAAACACCTGTAACCAATTGAAGGCGGTGGAGGAGAGCAGAATTCAACACAACATAACAAGAGTTCTTCCCTTGGATTCGAACCAGTGACCTTGGGGTTGGGAAGCAGCCACCCTACCACCTACACTACAGTGGAGTTGTGGTGAAGAGAGGTTGAGACTTTGATGAATGTGAGATTTTTCAATGATTCTTAAAATAAAGAGAAATTAGTATAAATTAGCCACACCAAGCAAGAAGAGGACTTTTTTGTGACCTGTGACTATTTTTTGGTGAATTAAAATGAATTAAAAAGCACTTAACAGCAAGTTACAAAGTTGAGCTCCTTCTCCTGCTGCTGTGAAAAAAATACATTGAGCTGAATGAGAGCAGAGAGCTCCCTGGCTGCATTTAAAAAATATTTAAAATTATTATCTAAGTCTCTTTGCATTTTTGACCAGAATTTTAGCCAGAAGACAAGTGTGGCTACAAAACTGGAGAAAATAATTTGTCTAGAGTTTAATTTGTGGCCGTGCTGACCGTTTAGCCAGAAAAACTCTAGAATGTTTTTCTGCCTCTCTCCACTCTGACACCACTCTGGCTCTGCTCGTTAGACGCAATACACACCCATTATAAAGCTGAAAAAAATCAGAAAAAGTTAAATATTTTAAAAAGTATAAAGAGTTAAAAAGAGAAAAGTAATGCCAATAAAGTCCAGAAAAAGCTGCACGTTTTGATATATGAATTGTTGAAATAGCACAAAGTATGAAGGACTAGAAGAAGACCGTAAAAAGGCGGAAGAAAATGGCCAAACAGAAGAACAATAGTGTGACTGCTCAGCAGTCACACTAATTATGAGATACAAAGTCCTCAACACGGTCGCATCTTCACGCGGCTGCCTCAGCTGCACCATTAGGCGGACGTTGTGGCATCTATGGCCAGTCTGTCACTGCCTGTGACCAACACAACAACAACAACAGCAGAGTAGTTTCTAATCAGGCCCGCGGACACCAGGACCCATGTTTGGCAAGTGGGAATCCGGTATTAGGCGTGTTCATTGCTCGTCAGAGGGGCTGCGCTTGTCACTGTGTGTGAATTATTCGCTTTTAAAGTGGTGGGTAATATAAGAATCGATTTTCCTGGCAATGATTGATTCAGTTTCAGTGCCGTGGTGGACAGCTCCCGTTAAGAGCTTCTTAAGAAGCTTCTTTGCCAGGATCTTAAGGTTCTCCTAAGAAGGCAGTTAAGAACGCGTCTAGTCAACACCCGTATCTTAGCACTCCTTAGCCGAACCATTCTTACAGTGTGTTCACACCGGGCGCGAGGTGATTTTTCGCGCGATAAGATTACGTACAAAGTCAATGTACAGACGCGAATGGAAAATCAAAATATTGAACTCAAGCGAAATATTCGCGTGAATGCCGCGAGTAAAAACAAATATTCCAGCGGGCAAACTCGGGCCAGTAGAGCGAGGCGAATATTTTACTCGCGCCCGGTGTGAACGCACCGTTAAAGGGGAATTGCCGTTTTTTACAATCTGGACCTTATTTCTAGCATAAAATACGATAATTTACTCACCCAGATAACTTTGGTGTCATTACAAGTCATTCCGACAAAATGATATCCAGCTGAGAGCCGCGTATTCATCAAGTGGCGGAAATGGGCTTCCATAGTATTCCTCTATGGTCACATTATACAGTAGCTGATTATTTTGTTTGTCCCCTGAACTTACTGACATCCTCGCAGAGAAACCTTGTTGCACTCAAATAGTTACAAATACAATTATTCACTTTAAGATAACTGGGCCATTTTTTTTTTTTCCTACCGAGAGAAGTTGTTGTTTTTTAATGTTTTCAATGAAATTACTTTCCATTGTATTGTGGCAGTAGAAGTCTCTCTGATGGACGTCTCAAAACCTGGGCAAACAAAACCACAACTGTCTGCCTCACCAGGCACCACTGAAAGTAAGTACTGTAAGCAAGAAAGATTTTTGTCATCTGGGTATACCTGCCCTTCTTCACTTTGCCATGATGTTTTAACAAGGGTCTTCTGAGAGGATGGATGTTTCAACACTTGGCGCTTATAGCATGGTAACGGTAAGCCTTTTATTTTTGCTTTTGTTGTTATTATTAAATTTGAAAATGGCAAATCAAAAAACAATTTTTTAAAAATATTTTCCTCAGAAACAGGACTCCAGTGATTGGACAAAACTTACACCTGATGTCACTAAAGTGGACAAGAATCATACCTTTAGGTACATCGTATCTCAAGTCATATAGTTCAATGCACAGGCATGACATCACATTAACTAAAACAAAGTAGTAATATCTAGTTTAATTTATGTTATACGATACATTGTGTACCAAATAAAGACAAAAGGATTTGTGTTGTGTTCCTTAATTTGTTTTCTCTCACACAAAATTAGCTTACAGTCTGAGGGAGGTTGCTATGAGTGCAGTGTGTCCACCCTGCGCTGGGTTTGCAAGGATATGGTCCAACTCCAATACCAGTTTTGCTTGTGGGAGGAACACATGAGGAAACCTGTGTGCACTAATTACATGCCAGCAGGACCCCTACTGGACATTACAGTCATAGCTGGGAAGTTGGAGGAGGTGCATCTACCACACTGGATAGGTAAGTGGTACAGTATAATCAAACTTTGTGCTTCAATAAATGAAAATAAAAGAACATTTCTTCATCCACACACACAATCCTTTCTTTTAGTTCTGTTTATTATTGATTATTTTTGTCTTTTTTGTTTGTCCCAGATTACAACTCCAAAATGGCACACATGTTTACAGTTCTACATGTGGACACATGTGGAGATTTTGTCACGAAAGCCTCTGAAGTTACATCATCCCATGTCAAGATACACCAACCAAGTTTCTCTCCATGGGGGGACATGATCCTAAAAATGCTGGGCTTTCCTGTGAAAGTTTTC
Organism: Trachurus trachurus; assembly: GCF_905171665.1. NCBI lineage: Eukaryota > Metazoa > Chordata > Actinopteri > Carangiformes > Carangidae > Trachurus > Trachurus trachurus. Next base: position 14,171,210 of record NC_139909.1, on the reverse strand, counting down.
TATAATGCATTAATATACAAGACAACACGAAAGGAATTTCTCACATTGCACGTTCACCTGATCCCACCTGATGGCAAAGTCAAACAGGTTTATGTTTAATTTTTCTTATTAATTCATTCAAACCCTTTCAAGATGGAAGACATGCATGTTAAGTTTTCTTTAGCTTTCCAGTCACTCTCTCATTGTCTCTATAATAAAAGGCGACAAAAGAAGAAAAACAAATCCCATTATGATTGTACAAAAAATGTGTCAGCATTGGCTGACAAGTCTCATATTTCTTTCACAGACTGTGAAAGACAGTGAGACAGATTGTGGATCAGTAATAATCCCAAAACACAACCCAGAGCAGTCTCTTCAGTTGGGTGATCATTACTTCCTCACAGCAGACACGGACATGGCTGAAATACAACCTAAAGTAAGGATTTCAACAGCACACTCTTAGAAGGTCCTGACAAGAAACAAGTTCACCTGTCAGCTTGGTAAACAAAGGAAAACCAAATGGAAATATTTAGAGTCGCTGTAGGATAGCACCATTCCAATATATTTAATTACATCTGGATAATTATATTGTATTTTCTTTGAGTTATTGGAAAATGATTAAAAGGCAAAAGCTGAATAGATTTCAGTTTATACAGTAGTTACCTGGATGCAAACATTATCTCCATCTTTGCTATAATGATTTAAATATTGTTAAGTTTACTTATAAAATTAAAAAACATCAGTGCTGCCAGGGTCTAAAATTTTTACTGAACAATTAGGAGCAGAGCCTGAGCACACAAACATGAACAAGTAACACGGCTATAAGGCTAATTTGTGAGTTGTCATTATTGTTCTCCACCGTACAGACACAAAACCATCATTATCTGAGCATATTGATAACTTACCCGATCAGTTGTTAAATCATAAAGCCAGTACTGTAAGAAACATTTTTCATTTAATTGCTTGGACAAAATTGTTAGTAAATCTTCCTTCTAACATATGTTTTGTTCACAGAAACTGGAAATAACATGGGAAATGAGAAACTTCTTTGAGGTGTTCATCAGAGATGCAGACCGTGACTTTACGCTAAAACTTAAAAGTAAACCGGGTCCGGGAAACAGTGAACAAGACCCTCTCTGGACCTGCACTATTCGAAAAGGTAAATGTTTTTTTGTTTTGTTTTGTTTTTTAAAGTAATAAATGTGCACTCACTGCCACCTATAAAAAAAAAGCATGTACCAGTAATACATTAGTAATGTAATCTGTATTTTATCCTAGGGGACTACAAAAATCAAACCCATCATCATGCAAAAGGTAAGAATGGGCAGTGATACATTATGCAAAAATACAATTTAAAGCAGAAGTAAGCGATCCGGTCGTTTTGGCTAATGCTGCGTTCCAGGCAGGCTTTTGAAACCGTAAATTACAGCTTCAAGTCACAACTTACGACTTTGTAGCGTTCCAGGCAACCCACTCGTGTTTTTCCGACCTGTTTTACCGGTGAAAGTCACTATAACGGCCACTCGTAACTTCCGACCCATGAACTCGTACCAGATCAAACTGGTACCACTTCACAGGTCGGAAAAACACGAGTTACGGGTTGCCTTGAACGCACCATAACAGTCCTCGTCCCTACGTCACCACATTCACGGCGTCCCTTGGCTGCACACACAGCCCTGCATGCCGTTCTCTCTCCTCATTGGATAAAAACTGTAGGATACGAGAAATGTTTTCTCCTCGGCTTACAGCAGAGCAGAGTGACTGAGAGACCCGTGTTTCGGTCCAAACACTCTATGTAAGTGATTGCTGTCGGAAGATATAACTATTTAAGACTTACAGTATATTAACACAAATATATCACTTACTTCTGCTTTAAGTATGGAGAAGCAATGACCTCACATAGCAAACCTGAACACAACTGCTAGCTTTTCACTCAAACAACAACGTTCCAACTTACTTATTTTCGTATTGTCAATATGTGACCAAAACAGCTTCTTGTATTCGCATTTGTGTTGTTTTTGTTGTTCTATGTTGATAGCTTCAGGAGATTTCATTGAGCGCCATTTCAGCACTCTAATTAGGGATGCAAGAGACACACCAGCCATCCTGGACCAGCTCAGGGAAAGGGGAGTGATCTCTCCTGAGTGCTACGAGTCTACACAAGCTTCGCAGACCCCACAAAGCCAGATGAGGGAAATTCTCACTTTGGTGAGGTCCAGTGAAACTACCAAAGAGATTTTCTATGAGATCATTAATGGTATGGAGAGTCAGAGGTGTGTAATCACAGACCTTCTTAAGGGGCAAACATGACAAACCACAGGTAAATAGACTGCTTGGACTATTTTTTGTTTAAGTGCAGTCAGCACAGAAGGACCGTTCAGTTGACTAGGGAGTCAACACTCCTTCCATGAAAAGTGTGACTTAAGGGAAATTAAGTTATTAAAAATGTGTGCATTTGTACATAATACATTTTACTATTTTCTATTTTTATAATTATATCTTACAGGTACTAATCACTAAGCCTCATAAAGAAATGTGTTTCTCCATGACAAATTATTTTATTTCTTTTTTTTTTTTTAAGTATATTTTTTTGGCTTTTTGCTTTTTATTTGATAGTGATGACAGTAGAGATAGACAGGAAATGGGGAGGCAGAGAGAGGGGGAATGACACGCAGGAAAGGTCTGCCCGACGCGGGATTCGAACCGGGGACGCCTGCGGCGAGGACTGTAGCCTCTACATGGGACGGCCGCTCTACCCACTGCGCCACGCACCGCCCAAATTATTTTATTTCATTTATCTTTTACTTTTTAATATTACATTTGTTTTATTCATTTTTTTCATGTAAATGTTATGTTTTAGATTTAACAACATGAGTGAAGCAAACCTGTTGACACTGTAAGAGCACACTGTTGATTTTTTAAAGACAGATCCTGATGTTTAAATGTTCTTGTAATGCTTTTAACATTGTATGTATAGACGTCACATTTATACAATAATGTCTACTGAGGAGACTGAAGGTGTGTTGATTATATACTTTAAATTATTTGCCCCGAAGATGACATGGATTTACATGAGCACAATGAGTTTTAATGTAATTGGCGTGAAGTGAATTATTTGAACCATTTTCACTTCCTGCTTTTCCTCCATCCTTTATATAATGTTTTATTTTCTAGAGGAATACTGTGATTAGCTAGACTAACTTCATCATAAACAAAAACAGTAAAAATGTTTTCTTGAATGCATCATGGAGTTCTTTTTTTGTTTGTTTATAATTGGTAGAGTTTATTTTGCATGTCACAGAAGAATGTAAAATATACAGCACAGTTCCTTCACTGGTATTGATCACCGTGAGCAGCAGGTCCACTGAAGAATAAATAAACAAGAACAGGTATTTCTTAACATCTGTGTCACCTGCTGTTTTTGGAAATCGGGCAGGTCAAACTTGAGAATGTCTGAGTTGTTATTGGTTCATCCGAGACATCAGCTCCTCCAGCTGTGGACGCGCCTTGAACCTCATTTTGTGATCAGTCTCAGTGTGCTGAAGGGAAAAGAGGGAAGGGAGGAGTTAAAACACATGACATCATGATTATCACTATCATATAAGGCTGCAGATTATTATCAATTCTAACAACGCTTTGGTTTAGAAAACTCTTCCTTTTACAGTCTACAAAGATATTTTTTACATTTCACTGAAATTTAGATGTTTCATTTTCCACATCTTGAGCTGGTGTGGTGGGGAAAAAATCATTACAGGTCTAGAAAAACATCAGAAAAAATGAAAAGTCGCTGCCTTCATTGTAACTCACCTCCTTCACAGAGAGCTGAACTCCCTCTGGCTGATTTTTTAAAAGGACGTCCATGAAGACGGGGCACAGCAGCGTGTTCAGACTTCTCAACTGAACAAACGGAGAAGTAACAATAATTGTTCAAACGTCAGATCTTCAACACAAGAGCAGCAGATCATGAAAAAATCTAAAACTCAGTTTATACCTGGATGATTCGCTCGTGTGTCTTCAGCACCACGTCGATGTACATCTTGGTGCCTTGTTCCTGCATTAGCATGACCTCTGTGGTTTTGGTTGGCAAAGCGTAGCTGCACACAAACAACAGTGAATACATTTGATTTCAATTACACATCATCAAGTGTACTGCAAACAAATGTGCAAACATTTTACCATGATGTGTGTTCATGTAGTTTATCTGTAAACTGATCATTCTTTGAGGAAATGCTACTATCAACATTAATCTCCTGGTAAAAACATCATGCAAAAACATTGGAAGAAAAAAGAAGTATTTCAACGCAGTTTTAAATAACATTGAAGGGGAGAGATTTCTAAAAGAGTTCTTTAAATTCCTCATATGTGAATGAGAAAGAAAGACAACAGTTCTTTATTCTGAACTACCATCTTTTCTCAGGACAGATGAGTGTTATTAAAAAAAATAATGTTGCTCCAAATCCATCCATGTCAAACAGATATTTTGAGTCTGGGACCAGTGTGTTGTGTTTTGTTTTTTTTCCACATGTCCTCACCACAGTGCCACTTTGATGTCGAGGTGGTTGCAGAGTTTGTGGATGTGCTGGATGTAGTGCTCCACCAGCGTCATGTCGTAACCCGACACCTGCACGTTCAGGGTCCCGTACTCTGTGTCCGTCGCTGCAACGATCGGTTTCATCTGATACCTGCCCTTCTTTTTCTTTTGCTGGAAAGAAAGAACATGAAACAAAACATCAACATAGAACATTATTATTATCATCTATGGTTAATTAGCCGAAGTGAATAACATTTATAAAGCATACATTATTTCTCAGAGTCTTACCACTTTTTTTCCTAGTAGGTATTTCCACCTCCCGATCCCGTGTGTTGGCATGTTGTGAAATTGTCTGTCATTTGCAAAAGCTGTGCCTGAAAAAAAAAAAGTTGTCCATGCAAGAGTATAGTATGTTAAATTTAATATGCAAAAGTTTTTCTATAATCTACATACAAAGGATGCATGATTTATTAATACAAGACTTTTAACGCTTACCATATAAAGGATGCTGTATGGACGGTGTGGCCCTTTAAACACAAACCACATTTGTATTAGAACAGTACTAGATAGAGAAGATGCATATTATCAATATATTTCACATCATTTTCAAAGGATTTATCTTTTTAAAAAATGTAAATCTGGAACCCTTGTTCTAACATTTTATGCAACAAATGTGGAAAAAGTCAAAAAAGACTTACCGGCATAATGTAAAAGCCTGATTTAGCACAAATGCCTGCTGTGTGAAAGTCGCCTGCAACTGGACAAAACAGAACAATGTCAACATGTCATGTGTCTACAAATTAAATTGATATCCTGTATTTAAAGCTGTAAAACATTAGTGGCTCTGGTTACAGTTTAGGTCCTCTGCCAGCCAGTGACACAGTGCATCAACATTAGGTATTTCACATACATCCATGGTATTTCAAAGCCAGAACACATACTAATACACTAGCACATGAGTTTCATTAGCATATCAATATCTCTCTCACACAAATCACTGACTTAACAAAGCTAACCATTATTTATTATGTATTTCATGGTTCTGTGTTCAATTTGTTTAGACTTCTGACTGTTGTTTTAGCCTCATTTCAGGACATCAACTGATCATCAATCACTGATTCATCATGATCATAATAATAATCTCCCGGTAGCTGCTGTTTAAAATGAAACTATAACAAAGGGAGACACAGATAAATGATCTTAAAAACGATTTTAACTACTAGTAACTCGAACCGCTGCAGTTTGACCTCTGAGAAAAAACCCAAACATTTGTCGGAGGGAGAATAAAACTCTTACCTTACGAAAGACAGGATTCATCGTTCGGCGTCTCTTAGTCCGTGTTTAACAGAAAAAAAGACACACAGTTTGTGTGTCACGGTGTGTTCATTTACTGATATACATATAAAATGTAAAACACATGCCACCGACTACTGCTGCTGGCGTTAAAACCGGAAGCGTTCACCGGAAACTGGTCCGTGCGTTTATTCCACTCGATGGTAAATCGCACCAGTGCAAAAGTTCCGGGGTCAGGAAACACGGTGATGGTGTGTGTTTGAGGTTTCAAAAAAAATAATTCAGAAGAAACATAAATAAATGTTATAATTGTTGTAATTTTCCATCTTATATTTTCATCTTTATTACCGACCTTGCCACATTTTATTGTCCATAAATATTTCACAAAGGACAACTCGACCACTGTGCACATTTCAACAGGCTTTATTTTCACGTATTATTTGTTTTAGTTTGGCCCCTCACAAAATCACTCATATCAAAATAAAAATCAGCTTTCAACATTCATATATTTCAGGCCTAACAGAGCATGTTTTTTTTTATTATTATTTTGTAGTAAAGTGCAAAATTCCACATCACCTGAAATGGATATTTTAAGAATAACGTATGTAAGAGTGCATAGGAATATTTGACTTTTTTTTTGTTAAGAATGCATTAATTGCTTTTAAAGCACAATGAATTATGAAAAGCAAAGACTTCCTGTAGCCTATGTAAACTGTGATTACAACACTTGCGTTTCTTTTTTCTATCATCATGCCAAGCAAAACAAACAAACTTTTTGAGAGTACATCCTCAATCTTTGGCTCGCAACGCTGAACTGTAGCATGAATGAAACAATCAAAACAATCCATACACACAAAGGACTCATTCAAGTCGATTGTTACTAGCTTGGCGTATCAGATTAATCTTATATCTTTCAGGTCAAAGCTTCGACCTGGTTACAAGGATTCTGATTGAAAAGGCTTTCTCTGGTGATGGAAAACTGCAGGAAACTCAAGGAAAATCGGACAATTTTCGTATCATCGTCTGGTAAATCTTTTAGGATAATCATTTTTAAAATCTGTCTGCCTAGTACCAGTTACATGAAAAAGTCATGTTAAAGTTCATCATAACACAAATTCACTAAAATTTTTATCAGAGCTGCAAAGTCACATGTTGTAAAATGTTTGTTTTTTCCCCCCAAAAGTGGTTGAAAATCTGGCATCACAGATGTGCGGAGGTTTTTTTTTTTGTTGTTGCCAAATTCATTTTCAAGTGTTCAAGTCCTTCCCATCTCATCACACATTCACATTCTTGTGTGCACGTATACAGCAAATATCTTCCAATGAAAAGCACCTTAATTAAAGTTTAGCAGTATGCAACGCGGGATTAGCATGAGATTGACACTGGCAGGATCTCAGTGCGTGTGTTTATTTCTAATATCCAGCTGAGACAGAGTTCTCTGATCATCCACTACGTCCTAGACTAACATTGTGGGAGGGATTGAGGCAAAGACTGGCAGCTGCTCGACTCCTGTTTCTGTGTGTGGGACATTCAGAGAGAAAGATGGGTGCAACACTGAGACAGATGTTAGAAAACCGTAACATCTGTCGCTCTCACCCACAGTTAAGGATCAAATTCAAAGTGCTTCAAAAGGTGTAAAAATATTATGTAAACAAACAAACCAGGTCCTCGGTTAAACCCCCCTCTCTTCCTCGTCCTCCTCTTCCCTGTCGTCGTCGTCGTCGTCCTCTTCGCTCTCCTCCTCCTCCTCCTCCTCCCCCGGGCTGTAGAGGTCGTCGGCCAGTCGGTCGTGACCGTCCTCGTCCTCTTCCTCCTCCTCCTCGTCTTCCTCCTCCTCCCCCTCGCTCCTCATTTCCTCCTCGCTGCTGTCGTCGAAGTCGTCGTCGTCATCTTCGTCCACAACCTCCTCCTCAGTCTCTTCCTGCTCCTCCTCTTCCTCCTCCAGATCTGAGAGATGACCTGATGGGTGGACAACATTTTTTTTTTTTAATTATCTATCACTTTATCATGTAATCTGACGCCTTGAAACTGAAATAATGCCATTTTTATGTTAAGATTAGATGAAATTACAACAAACTGACAGAATAATCATCAAATTGCTCAGAGGTTTAGCAAAATTGACATTAATGTAAGAAAATAAGACTTTTTCAGTAGCTTTAGGTTTAAATCATTAAAGCTCAGAGGGAACACAGCTTATTTTGCTGATATCACTTTGAACCAACAGATATTTAGGTGGAGAAGTTTCCGTACACATGGAATTAATGGCAGCGACGATGTGACATGGGAGTTCGTCATCAAGGAATTTTCTCATCTCGTCCTCCATCATTGTTACAAGAACCTCCGTCTCCATGTCCACATACTCGGGGTAGAACATGTTTTTTCTGAGCTGCCGGCGACACCTACAACACACACACAAACATTGGATAAAGGCTGTTGTATTGATTGGATACCAGGTTTTTTCCATTCATTTACATCATAATAAATAAACAGAGCCAAGCATCAGTCAATTCATCGATCAATAGAAAAATAATCTGCAGCTATTTTGATGAGTGATTACTTGTTTTATTCAAGATTTGATTGGTTTCTTGTGTCATGTACTGTTGGAACTATTTTATGAACTAAATGGATAAATAGTCAGTGAAGGAAATAATCAACAACTGAACCAGTATTGAAAACACTGGCTGAACATAAAAGCAGTACTTACTGTTTTCCTGTTGTCTTGTAGGCCTGAAACAGAGACAGTAAGAGATGATATATCGTGTCATAGTCGTATTTTCATGAGAATTTATTAATAATATCAACTTTAAATTATATTGTACTATCACATAAACATAGCAGGGATCTAAAGTGGAAGTCGTTCCGCCTGTGTCTCACCTCTATGAAGCGGAAGGGGTCGTTTTCCTGCATGAGGCTCTCGATGCCGCAGCGAGCCTCGTGGAGCCGGGCCTGGTCCTGGCAGATCCTGGAGATGTTCTTCTGGATCGCCGGCCCGTTGGTGTCACAGTGAGTGCGAGTGCATTCGCGCAACCTGCCGACGAAGCTGAGGACTTTGCCCTTCATCTCCTCGCCCAGTCGGGTCAGGCACTGCTCGGAGTCCTCCATGAACCTCTGGATGAGGAAGGGAAAGAAAGAAAGAAAGATTGTAAAGTGTTAATGCAGTGTATTTACGGTATGTTTTCCAATGCTGGTTACAATCTTTATTATTTAATTTAATACGATTTCATTTTGATAAAAGAATAGCAGTCAGCCTTGCAGCCATCCGTACTTCTCTTGTCTATTCCACACTTTGTACAGCAGAGGGCGCAGTAACTTTTCTTACTCAGAACAGTCCTGTGGGAATAACACTCCCTAAATATGACAGCAGCAGTGGGACGTGACCTCAGTAACACAGTCACAGACAGAAAATTTTCCTCCTGCACTAAACTCATGCGTGTGACAGGAGTTCAGTTTTCCTATAAAACATTGAGACCCTCATAAAGTTCTCATTTTCAGATGTCTCCAATTACAGCACTTGAAATAACAGCAAATACACATTTACTCTTAGTGCTGCTGTCCATGGTGCTGAAACCATTTATGGGATACCTACAGTACAAGCCATTTACTGTCAGAGGGCTACACAAAATAATAAGTAAACACAAAAAAATGACACAATAGAAGCATTTTATAGAAACATTTAAACAAACACACAGCCTGTCTGATTTAAAGTTAAGTATATTTTAAGGAGTTTGGTTTCTAACTGGAAAATAAACCACAATTTAATGTCCAAATGGTCAAATATTAAGGTGAGATGTTTTTCTTGGGATGTTTGCAGTGTCACAGCAGCAAAGTGAAAGAAAAACTGCAACATGCCAGTAATGAATAATTAGAAAGAATCAGTAATAGACAGTAACATAATTTGTACAATTTGACATTATTCACAGAATGTATAAAATGGCAGCATATGCAACGGACGGTGACTGTTATTTATTGACCTGCAAAGTATTGAACTGTTGTCAGATCAGTTAGCTATGAAGAGTGTGTGTTTAGTCTCACCTTGTTCTGTCTCTCCTTCTCCTTCTGCTCCTGGAGCTTTTTCTCCGTCAGGCTGTACTTCCTGTCGACCCTGTACAGCTGCTTATCCAGCGAGCCCTGCTCAACGTCAGGAGACAGATGAATGAGACATTTCAGTAGGAATAGAGATTTGAAATATCCCCCCCAAAAAACAGTGATTGATTTCTGTACCAGAGACAAATATTTATTTCTATTTATTTACCTTTAAATATTTGATTAAGACAATGTCATCTCTGAAAGACACGTGCAAAATCACTGGTAATGGCTGTATTGTTATTTATCTATACTTTGGGGACAGTTAATGTCATTGGATTTGCTATAAAGTGGCAGTGACACACTGATAGCACTCCTCTTTATTTCTCCATTTAACTTCAATATTTGTGTAACATTCAATATCCATGGAAACAAAGTGGAAGCCTCTCAACGTCACACGCTGTGCAGAAGAACGGAGGCACAGGAAGTGGATTTAACTCTCCTGTAGAGAGCCCACGAGGTCATGTGACCCCTCCATTCACTCACACTCAGCCGTACACACTATAGCAACAGGACAATGTTCATTCATTGGGATTCCAGACTCATCACAGGACTTTGTTTGAGCCAAACAATGGAAACGTAGCTCGAATGAATGGAGCAGGGCACAAAACCCAAAGCTCTGAGCTCTGACGTGTGAGTTTGAAAGTATCGTCATCATAAATTTGGAATATTTTGCGTTATATGAAACTTTATAATTGAACATGTGACTTCATGAGACGTGGATTAGAGAAAGGCAGGGCCTCTGCTTTTGGACCCACAAAAGCAGAATCCCTGCCTTTCTCTAATGAGACAATCTAATGAGACAATCAACGCTTCACCGCTGCTGCTACTAGATCTTTATAGATGTGGGAATATCCAGACTGATTTCACATAATAATAATAATAATAATAATACAAATAAAAATATTATAAGTAGTGTAGACACCATGCTGGTGAGTGTACCTTGAGATCCTTCATTGTGTTTTTCAGAGTCTTCATTGTGTGTCCCGAATGCTCTCCTTCAATGGTGCAGGCGTTGCACACACACACCTTGTCGTCCATGCAGTAGTATCTGGATTTACAAACCAAACACAAACATGATCATTTACTTATTAATAAAGTGGAAATTAGGGCTGGGCGGTATGACCATATTTCCATATCACATTTTTTTTTTTCAAAATCTTATCAGTTTCACGGTATTTGATGTTTTTGGGGGGGGGTTTTCATGCAAGAGTGGGCTAACCCACAATTTTGTCTAATGAGAGAGTAGATCAGCTTTAAACAGCCCGTCATAAGGACGCCTCAGTGTTTCCCATTAATTAACAAGACTATCAAGACCACTGTTTGGGCTCCTCATCGGTATTGCGGTATATGAAAAATTCATATCGTAACAAAAATAAAGACCGGTTTTCGGTACGAACCGGTATACCGCAGGAAATATGAAATATATCAGACACTTGACTCTCTTTTCTAAATACTCCCACAGTGGTACATGGCTGACGCTGCTTCCTACCTGTATATCTCATCATGCTCGGGGCACTTCCTCTTCCAGAAGTCGTTTATCGGTTCCGTCAGCGGATGCTCGCAGAACGCCGGCAGCTCCAGATGTGGCTTCACGTGCTCCTGGCACATGGACACCTCGCACTTCAGGCACGTCTTGACTGCGTATGTTGGCGCAGCAGCAGCAGCAGCAGAAGAAGCGGCAGCGGCTTCCTGCGTATCCCCTCCTTCCTGAGAAACAGCGGCGCCAGAGGACCCGTCTCTGGCGCCTGATGCGTCGGCGGCGACCAGGGGGCAGTAGTCGCACGGAACGGCAAACGAGCTCCTGGCTCTCTGCGGCGTAAGCGAACACGACAGCACGTCTCTGGACTTTAACGCGTTGGCGGCGGCGGCGGAAGCTCTGCGCCTGTGACGGTAGTCGTCGGCGATGTTAGCTAGTTTGAAGTTTTTCTGAAAGTTGGTGCCGCAGCGGTGGCTGTCGCGGCACTCGGGGCAGCGGATGCGACCGCGGTCCGACTGCCGCTTCAGGTGGTCGAGGCAGTTCTTGCAGAAGTTGTGGCCGCAGGGGAGCAGGTGGGGGTCGCGGTACAAGTCCAGACACACGGGGCAGGTGAGCTCCTCCTGCAGGACGCTGGACTCTGACTTGGCCGAGGCCATGTCAGGATTCAGGCTGCGAGGCCAGAGAGACGACGAGCCGGAGACACAGGGACGTGATGGGAGACGGGGGGGAAAGAAATGTGGATGGATGGATCGAAGTGGAAACAGCGGGATGAGGAAGTGAGAACTGTCAAGAGAGATGGATTAAAGAGGGTGGAAAACGGAGGAGAGTGATGACCGGAGAGATGGAGCCTAATGGGGCGGAGAGGAAGAGGCTGCAGGTTTCCCTCTGTAGGTGTCAGGTTGTTGATACTTTAAGGAGAAAGAAAAAAGAAATAGAAGAGTGAGACAATTCACACATCAACTAACTGACAACACCTCTGGTAACAGATTCATTGTAAATTGATAAAGTATAAATTCAATATATTTACTATAAGAAATTACTAAAAAAAAAGAGCTTAAACGTACAATTTTTTATATTGCAAGTGCATTTCCAGTTTTGGGATCACATTTTGATCCCAAAACACAAAGATATTCAATGAAGCTGGAAACAAATTCGTTGTTGAAGGACTGATGATCACAATAGATAGCAAAATAGCTTTTAGGAAAGCTTTGGGAAATAATAAATGACATTATTCTGTATCTCTGGTCATGATTTAGATCAAACAATCAAGTCAGAAAATTCATCGAGCTATTTCACTATTGTGTGTTCATATGCGATTCTTCATTACTAGGCTTTATGCCGAGCCCCACTACTTTACTTCCTGTCTTACATTATTGGACAAACTGATTAATCCAGGTGTGTCTGACCATTGTGACTACTCAGACACACCTGGATTAATCAGTTTGTCCAATAATGTAAGACAGGAAGTAAAGGAGCCTGTTTAAGTTCAGGAAGTAGTGGGGCTCGGCATAAAGCCTATCGTAAACCTTTGCACTTCATTTTAAATGCATATATGTAAAAAATAAATAAATAAATACATCAGATAGAAATGAAAGTGAAACATGCTGCTGCAGGACCAGGGCCTCTTCTTGTGCCAACAACCTCTCAAACGACGACCATGGTTAATTTGTACTGCTCGTTTCAAAACAAAACAGGGCTTTGACCGTAAAGATAACCTGTCAACCTTGTTTACATTAGACTGAGAGAGAGAGAGAAAAAAAAAAGTGCTGTCCTGTCCCCCTGGTCCGCAGTGATTTCCATTCCTCCACCTGTCAGCTGTAGATATGACAAAAGGCCTGTGAAGCTGCTCTGTTCACCTCATTTTTTAAAAGATAAACCCCCTCCGTTTATCGAGTAACGTTATGTTTTTAAAACTAAACTGTACGTAACTGTACGTCAACGGCTCCTCCAACCGTCAGTTAACTTTCCTCCGTGTGTTAGCTTCTTTTTAATCTCCCGGTGCAGTGAAGACGAGCTAAAGCGAAACACGACACACACACACAGAGAGAGAGAAAGAGAGGAACACACACAGAGACAGGCTGTTCACGATGCTTACCTTGATAATGTAATATAAATACGTGTAAATCGTTGTCGTTGTATAAAAAAAATGAAAACACTCGGTCTCCTTTTAAGGTATCACAGCTGGTCCTAATCAAAAACAAGACGAGGCCGACGACGGTGTCAGATCTCGACGCCGCGGTGCACCTGTCGCTCTGGGGCTAACGTTAACATGATAATAATGTTGTAACGTCCGGGTCTCGGCAGCTTCAGGAGTCCCAGGACGTATTCCAGCCACCGGACACTTGGCTTGTCATCTGGACTTTTCGGTATTTGACCCTACAGGACGGGCGGATACAAACACAGATACACCTGAGCGACGGACGCGGACCTTGGACGGTCGGTTGGTTAGCTGCCTCTCTACCCGGAGCTGCCTGGCAGTTTGATGCGGAGAAAACGATGCCTTCATGGATCCTCGGAAATCCCAGCGTTGCGCTCGCTGCGTTCAATCGGTTGACCACCGTGGACACTGCGACATGAACGTTGCCACAGTTTCTATCGTTGATGTAAGGTTTATATATATATATATATATTTTATGGATATTAATAATGTAAAATGCTTTTATCATCAATATTATAAGATCGACCAACCTAAAAAGCCAAAACGTCAAAAGTTTAGAACACACCACTGTACACAAGTATGCAAAAACTGCAGGTTGGTGCATTGAGAATTGGCTGAGTGCGATCTTAACTTTCTAGTAATTTCAATTTTTGATATCAAATATGTAATTTTCATTTTATTTTAATTTTTTTTTAGCTTTATTCTCTCTCTTATGTGTTTTGTGTCTGTTGTTGTGTTCGTCTGGCCCATGGACCCTCAGTCTGAAATAAAGCACTGTATAATACCTACGTTGTGCCTCAGCTCAAGGTCTCTTAATAATAATAATTCCTTTATAAATAGCTACTTTAAAAACAAGTTGTGGAATAAAATAAGATGATAGGGCATAAGGAAGGCCATAAATAAATACAAAGAATGTCATAGAATTTATCAAATTACAAAAGTCAGAAATATAATTAGGCTAGGTCTAGATTAGGGAATAAAAGATGCTAGGAAAAAAAATGAGGAGACAACATTACATTAATGCAAATAATGTGTTTCATGGTCATTATGAACAACAGACACGAAATGGCTAAATTTCTTTTTATTTACGTCTTAAAACACCAACCAACTGATTGAATAAACATCTCTAACAACTTTAAATCTAATATCTATCATATGAAGGCAGCAAACATCATCTGACAAAATTTCAGTAACCTTCAGCTGCTTACTTAATCAAAACCACAGAGTGGCAAAAGATCTCATCACATGTTTTAATTCATTATCAAAGAAAATGCATTAATTCGCTCTACAGTAGGCTAGCTATATGTTCCCATAACGTGTTTGTTTGGAAAGAGCAATTTATGTTTGACATGCACATGAGTAGCCTAGGCTAATACATTGTTTTTGCTACTTACATTTTAAGAAGCAAAAATAACCCAACAACCCATAAAACTCACCTCCACCGGTTTCAATTACTTCGATACACATACAGCTATGATTATGATGTGGACTATAGGATTCAAACTTAAAGTTACACAAATAAGATAAAGTTGAAAGAAAATATGTTATAAACCTGTCATCCCTCACAAAAATTAATGTGTGTAGCCTATATCAAAATTATTTGACTATAGTCGAACCCAACACCACCACCCCAATCTTTTTATCTAAGTCGTTCAGTGTAATAACTGACTCGATTTCAGACCACCAGACTGAAATCTCAGACCAGCTATTAGCTGGATTGCTTTGGTATGAGTTTGTTGCATCTTTATTCCAGTCCCAAAGTGTCCATAATCAATCACTGTGCCATGGAAGTCCCACTTTGAAGAGGACAGGGCCCCGAATGTTGAAGCCAAGATAGAAAAGCTGGGGCAACACTGGAGCATCCAGTTCGACCTCTACTGAAGCCTGTATATTTCTTCTCACCAATGCACACAAACATTTCCTCTACTTCATGCTCCAGTAACATGGTGTCAGAGTGGCAGGGCTCTACCTGGACTGGGAGGAGGATGTCTTGGATTTCTGGTACTTGCCACACTTCACCATTGATCCACATGTTATTGATCCGCTTCACTTTCTTCTCACATCTGTTATCTTGTTCCCCAGCCAGCTCAGCTTCCACCTTTCTTTCCACAATTTCATCCAGCCTTGATTTGTGAATCCATTTGCTCAGTCCAGAGCCCTTTCCCAGAAAAAAAAGAGGCACTAGGTAACGGCCACGGAGGTACTTGGCATACTTGGTTCTCTGATATGCTTCCTCCATGAAAGTAACGTACCGTTGCAGGTTAAGAGGCTGCTGCTGTGCAGGTTCTTCTCTTGTTTCTTGCCGCCCTTCATTGTTCTTATCCTCACTGGGTTTGTCCTCTGAAGTGGTGTCTTCTGTGGCCTGTTGGTCCACTTCTTCATCGGGCCAAAACAACAGCAGAACCAAGAGGCAAAACTCAGGGCTTCTGCGCCTCTCATCAGAGCCCAAGAACCGGTGGATTATTGTTTGGAGGTCTCTCACCGGGGTGAGCTGAGGAGAAAGAGGCATCCTGTTGCTCAAGATGATGTTGGAGAGGATGTACCTTTCTGCTATTTTAACATCATCAGCATTTTCCTCATAGGTGTTTTTTAGAATACATTGGATTTCCTCCAATTCAGGCACTGTTTTCTCATTCTCCTCAAACTTAGCACATGTTTCTTCGAAGATGAAGAGGCCTTGATTCAGAAGTCTAAGAAGGCCTGGAAAGCAGCTGGATTTATCTGATTTTCTTGATGTGTAGTTCTTGTAGCAAAGTGCAACTTCCTTCCAGAAGTAACGTGGCTCTGAAGTTGTCTTGTCAAACTTGGAGTAGGTTAGGTACCTCTCAAAGAAGTAATACCTCTCTTCAACTTCCTTTTTTTGGTCTTGGATGAACTTCCTGCGTTGCACTACAGGGAGTTCATTGAAGGCTAAATTTGCCACTTGAATGAAACCAAAAAGGCCTCTGTTGTTGAAGGAATCTGAAATGCTCACAATATCTGCTGTGTCCCCCATCTCTGGGCCCTCTTCAGCTTCAGCTTTCCTCTCCACATCTTTGAATGCCTCCAAGGCCTTTTCAGTCATCTGTAAGACCTCACTGGATGGCATGAGTTTTTTCCGCAGACGGCTCTTGTAGATCTGTCCAAGAGTGTCAGCCACATAAGAGTTGAATGGAGCTCTTTCAATGGCTGTTATTGCCCAATCTTCAGCTGCTGCGAAGTCAGGGGGATATCTTGCAATGTAATTGAGGCGGGATATTGTTTGGGGGAAAATTGGGTTGTTGTTGAATTTACGTGATGCAGTTTCCAAGACAGAGAAGGCCTGATGAAAATCTTCATGGTTCAGTACGTCTTCAATCAATCTTGAGAATTTAATTTTACCTCTCTCTCCCATTTCTCTCTTTGTCAGCAAATCTTTGATGAATTGGGTTAGATGTGGTTGGGGCTCATCTCCACACAGTGAGAACAGTTCATTCACTACTGAACTCCTGGAAAGCCTTGAATTAGCCAGTAGCTCCACAGCTCTCTGGGCACACATTTGGTCAATCATAGAGACTTTTCCAGGGGTTGGGCGGCATGTTGTGATGAAACCAGTAAAAGGCTTCATTCTTTCTTTAAAGGGGTTGGCTCCATCATTGGGATCAAGGACTTGTTGACACTCAGCCATCAGAAGGTATGACTCAGGAACATACGCTCTCAGCAGTGCCAGTATAGAGAACAGTTGCGTGTTGGTAGAACTTGGATAATTTGTCACATACTGTTCCACCTCCTCCCCAATCAAAAAAAAGGTTTCATCTCTAATGTCAGCCATGGCAGGAAGTTTAATTTCAGCTTGTAGACCAGCAGTGTTACAATATCTGAAGAAGTGATAACAACAGAGTGCATATCAATTATTTATTTTAAAATGATTAGAACTATGCATGGTATAACCATCATAATCATTATTGATCTATATGTGTGGCCCAGACAGGATTTTACAAGGATCATTGCTGTTCGGGAACACACACTTGCAACTGGCAAGACGCTCATCTTGTTTGCGAGTACTCAGTTTTAGAAAGTTCCCACTACAGATCACTTGTACAGTGGCTTACTTAATTGCAGTGACACAGAGATAGGCAATCCACCTTATAGGTCAAGCTGTAACATTTTACCATCTCCAGGTCAGAAGTTTTATTACCCCAATATTTCGGTTTTGATCAGTAGTTGCTGAATTATTTAATATCAGTTATACAATTATCATATTAAAGTGGTAAGCGAGAGAGATAAATGTGGCTAAAAATGGATGGAATTAAATAGTAACTAAAATAAATCAAACAAATCCAAACAAAAATATATCCAGGAAACTTAGTTTGAAATGTAGATAGTAATGGAATGTGCCCTGAAATTGTAGTTAGTGTCATGATCGGATTCAGATTCAGAACAAAGCAATGAAAAATGAACAACAAATGTCAATGGAAATCTATTTACCTGTTTGAGTTCCTGCAGGTGAGTGGATGACTGAAGAGCCTGAGGATGTTACTTATAAGCATTGGTGCCACACCTTCTGGATACTATACATTCTTGTCATGGGCACAGCGCATATCTTATCTTGATGAGTGCCAGAGTGAACATTTCAATGACAATAGGCACACAGAAGTGAAAATGAAATCATGAATGTTTTCCTGTAAACAGTCACTTTGAACTTCATGACCCTGCTTTAACATTTCCATCAAAGTAACGCTGCCTCGTATATCAGTTTATTATCAAATAATCTAAATCCTAAAAAACATTTCTTCAACCAAAAATAACTATCAAGAATTATGTAACAATGAAAATTACTAAGTTACTAGAGCTGCTACTAAGATTTTATTACTGTAAGATCGTATGGCCATATATCATAATATAGCTACCTGCAGTGCTCCCACTCACACACTAATGTTTTACATGAATGCAAAATAACACAAATCAAACTCATCAACGTATTTCATTATCTCCATCCAGTGGTCCTGCTCCACCAAGCAGTCCAGCCACATAAGAGTTGAGTGGAGCTCTTTCAGTGTTGTTATAGCCCAATCTTCAGCTGCTGCGAAGTCAGGGGGATATCTTGCAATGTAATTGAGACAGGACATGGTTTTGGGTAAAATTGGGTTGTTGTTGAATTTACGTGATGCATTTTCCAAGACAGAGAAGGCCTGTTTTTCAATGAGATAGATAGATAGATAGATAGATAGATAGATAGATAGATAGATAGATAGATAGATAGATAGATAGATAGATAGATAGATAGATAGATAGATAGATAGATAGATAGATAGATAGATAGATAGATAGATAGATAGATGATTGATTGATTGATTTATTCGTCCATTCCACAAAACATTAACATACACAAACAAGTCAAAATTTCATAATCAATATGGGCGAAAGGGCAAAGGCAGAAGCAAAGCTTATTAATGCCTACCCTATTTACAAGAAGAAAAATTACAATAACAAAACAAAATTTGTAGGAAAATTACACTCGAAGAGAGTAAGTAAGGTGAACAGTATCAAAACGAAACAAACAGAACCTCCATTTAGTAATAACAATTTTCTTACTTTATGTTAGTGTTAAATATTTATTCAATACATTGATTTTAAACATTCTTTTAAATTGGGTAATAGTTGTACATGATTTTAGTTCATTGTCAAGGCTATTCCATAATTTTACTCCAATGACAGAAATGCATTTGGCTTTAGAGTTTGTCCTTGCTTTTGGTTTGTTTAAAATGCAGGTCCCCCTGAGGTCATACTGAGACTCTCTAGTTGAGAACAGCTTTTGTATGCAGGGTGGAAGTAGGTTGTTTATTGCTTTATAAGTTATTACGGCAGTGTTTAAATTAACCAGGTCTTCGAATTTCAATGTTTTGGTACTGATGAAGAGTGGATTTGTTGGTGCTAAGTAATCCTTTTGGTGTATAATTCTAATGGCTTTTTTTTGCAGTATGAAGATAGGATTTGTGATTGTTTTGTATGTGTTACCCCATACCTCAACACAATATGTTACTGTAAGTAAGGAAGTATGAGGGAACAGTACAGTATGTAAAGTGAGTTTTTGTTCACTATGTGCTTTATTTTATGTAGTATTGCGATTGTTTTGGAGACTTTTGTTTTACTGTAATATAATAAATATGTGATTTCCAGCTGAGTCTATTATCAATGATGGTTCCCAAAAATGTATGTTCCTGGACTTGTTCGATTTCAACACCATTAAAGCAGAAGTAAGTGATATATTTGTGTTAATATAAGTCTTAAATAGTTATATCTTCCGACAGCAATCACTTACATAGAGTGTTTGGTCTGAAACACGGGTCTGTCAGTCACTCTGCTCTGCTCTGAGTCGAGGAGAAAACATTTATCGTATCCTACAGTTTTTATCCAATGAGGAGAGAGAACGGCATGCAGGGCTGGGTGTGCAGCCAAGGGACGCCGTGAATGTGGTGACGTAGGGACGAGGACGGTTATGGTGCGTTCAAGGAAACTCGTATTTTTCCGACCGTGAAGTCGTACCAGTTCGATCTGGTACGAGTTCACCGGTCGGAAGTTACGAGTGGCCGTTATAGTGACTTTCACCGGTAAAACAGGTCGGAAAAACACGAATGGGTTGCCTGGAACGCTACAAAGTCGTAAGTTGTGACATGAAGCTGTAATTTACGATTTCAAAAGCCTGCCTGGAACGCAGCATTAGCGAAAACGACCGGACCACTTACTTCTGCTTTAATTGTTAGATTGATTATTCTATTAATTTTTCTGTTGCCAAATACTATAGACCGTTTCAGAGAGTATAAACAAATACAGGTGTTACCAAGGATACTAATTAAGGCTCCATTCCATTTAGTGTACCAGAGCGTTTTCTAATGAGCCACACCTGTCTTTGTTTATACTCTCTGAAAGGGTCTATACATTTTGTTTTACTTAAATTCAATGATAATTTATTACAGTAATATCAAACCACTTCTTCAAGATCTCTAAGTCCTTTCTTAGATGGATAGATAGATAGATAGATAGATAGATAGATAGATAGATACTAGATAGATAGATAGATAGATAGATAGATAGATAGATAGATAGATAGATAGATAGATAGATAGATAGATAGATAGATTAGACAAAATTTGTTTAAATAAAAAACAGGGGTGAGGATTTTTTTTCAGTCACATTTTATTTGTTTTTAGTACATTTCAGTTTGTTGGTAGATAGCTATATGCTCCCGTAAAACATGTTTCTTTCAAAAAAGAAAAAGTGATTAATGTTTGACATGCACATGACATGACATGCACACCTAATTTAAGTCACTAAAAATGCATCCATGATCCAACATCCCATACAATATCATAAACTCAACTCAAACCAGATTAATGACAACACAAATCACACAAATGCGTTTCAGTAATGTCTACAAAAACGATACTTTAGGAAAACTTATTCAAACCTAACCTCTTGTAATTACAAATACTTTATTAAATCTATTGTCCCTTCCACCATTTTGTAAACCTGTCATCCAATCAAAAAATTAATGTGTATATCAAGATTATTTGGTTTGACAATACCATCACGCCAAACTTTGCATCTAACTTATAATAACTGACTCCATGATTTCAAACTACTTTGGTCTGGACTAAAATATCAGAGCAACTATTTGCTGGATTGGTATTAGCCAATGTTTGTTCATTCCCTAAGTGTCCATAATCAGTCATTGTGCCGACATGTCTGGGACTCCCACTTTGAAGAGGACAGGGCCCCGGATGGTGAAGCCAAGATAGAAAAGCTGGGGGCTCTCTGGAGCATCCTGTTCAACTTCCACTGAAGCCATTATTTTCTTTCCACCAATGCACACAAACATTTTTCCTTCTTCATGCTCCTGTGACGTGGTGTCAGAGTAGCAGGGCTCTACCTGGACCGGGAGGAGGATGTCTTGGATATCTGGTATTTGCCACACTTCACCATTGATCCACATGTTATTGATCCGCTCAATTTTCATCTCATCTCTCTCTGTGTTATCTTGTTCTGCAACCAGCTCAGCATCCACCTCGCTTTCCACAATTTCATCCAGCCTTGATTTGTGAATCCATTTTCTCAGTCCAGAGCCCTCTCCCAAAAAAAACAGAGGTACAAGGTAACGGCCCCGGAGGTACTTGGCATACCCAATTCCCTGATACGCTTCCTCCATGAATGTAACAAACTGTTGCAGGTTGGGCTCAAACATGGGGTCAAGAGGCTGCTGTGGAGGTTCTCTTCTTGTTACTTGGTGCCTTTCACTGTACTCATCCTCACTGCATTCATCCTCTGAAGTGCGGTTTTCTTTGGCCTGTTGAGCCACTTCATGGCCATCAGCCTTTTCTTGCACCACCTCAGGCCAAAACAACAGCAGAACCAAGAGACAAAACTCAGGGTGTCTGCGCCCTTCATCTGAGCCCAAGAACCGGTGGATTATTCTTTGGAGATCTCTCACCGGGGTGAGTTGAGTACAACGAGGCGCCCTGTTGCTCAAGATGATGTTGGAGAGGATGTACCTTTCTGCTATTTTAACATCATCAGCATTTTCCTCATAGGTGTCTTTAAGAACGCGCCGGATTGCCCTAAAATAAGCCACAGATTCCTTACTGTCCTCAAACTCAGCACATGTTCCCTTGAAGATGAAGAGGCCGTGATTCAGAAGTCTAAGAAGGCCTGGAAAGCTGCTGGACAAGAGTACTGTTGGTTTTGTGTAATTTTCGTAACAACGTACAACGCCCCTCCAGAAGTAATGTGGCTCTGAAGTTGTCTTGTCAGGCTTGGAGTAGGTTAGGTACCACTCAAAGAAGTCAAACCTCTCTTGAACTTCCTCTTTTTTGTCTTGGATGAACTGCCAGCGTTGCTCTTCAGGGAGTTTGTTGAAGGCTATATTTGCCACGTAAAAGAAACCAAAAAGGCCTCTGTTGTTGAAAAAATATCGAGGGCTCACAGTGTCTTCTGTGTCCTCCATGTCTGAGCCCCTCTCAGCTTCAGCTTTCCTCTCCACATCTTGAAATGCCTCCAAGGCTTTCTCTGTCATCTGTAAGACCTCACTGGATACGAGTTGCTTAGACGTTAAACATTTCTTGTAGACCTGTCCCAGAGTGTCCGCCACATAAGATTGGAGTGGAGCTCTTTCAATGGCTGTTTTTGCCCATTTTTCAGCTGCTGCAAAGTCACACCGGCCTCTTTTAATGCAACTGAGACGGGAAAGAGTTTGGGGGAAATTTGGGTTACTGTTGAATTTACACGATGCAGTTTCCAAGACAGAGAAGGCTTGATCAACATCTTCAGTCAGTATGTCTTCAATCAACCTTGAGAACTCGGTTTTACCTGTCTTTTCCTTTTTTCTCTTTAGCAGCAAAACGTTGATGAACTTTATTAGATGTGGTTTGGGCTCATCTCCACACAGTGAGAATAGTTGCTCCACTGTTGAACTCCTGGAAATCTTTAAATTCGTCAGCAGCTGCTTAGCTGTCCGGGCACATATTTGGTCAATCATAAACACTTTTCCGGGGGTTCGACTGCATATTGTGATGAAAACAGTAAATGGCTCCATTCTTTCTTCAAAGGGGGGATCTCCATGATTGGGATCAGGTCCAAGGACTTGTTGACACTCATCCATCAGAAGGTATGACTTAGGAACATACGCTCTCAGTAGTACCAGCATAGAGAACAGTTGCATGTTGGTGGAATTTGGATTATTTGTCACATACTGTTCCACCTCCTCCCCAATCACAAAGGTTTCATCTCTAACGTCAGAGGCCACAGTGTCTGCTGTATTTTGCTCCATGGCAGGCAGTTTAATGAAGATGAAAGTTTTGTTTACTGCTGCTGGTTGACAACCTAAAGAAGTGACAACAACAGAGTGCATAACAATTATTTATTTCAAACAAACAACAATGCATATAACCAATCATGTTCTATATTGTGTCAGCCTTTGTAAAGGATTTTACAAGGATTACTTGTACAGTGGCTTAATTAAAGCAGAAGTGAGTGGTCCGGTCGTTTTCGCTAATGCTGCGTTCCAGGCAGGCTTTTGAAATCGTAAATTACAGCTTCAAGTCACAATTTACGACTTTGTAGCGTTCCAGGCAACCCACTCGTGTTTTTCCGACCTGTTTTACCGGTGAAAGTCACTATAACGGCCACTCGTAACTTCCGACCGGTGAACTCGTACCAGATCGAACTGGTACCACTTCACGGTCGGAAAAATTCGAGTTTCCTTGAACGCACCATAACAGTCCTCGTCGCTACGTCACCACATTCACGGCGTTCCTTGGCTGCGCACACAGCCCTGCATGCCGTTCTCTCTCCTCATTGGATAAAAACTGTAGGATACGATAAATGTTTTCTCTTCGGCTCAGAGCAGAGCAGAGGGACTGAGAGACCCGTGTTTCAGTCCAAACACTCTATGTAAGTGATTGCTGTCGGAAGATATAACTATTTAAGACTTATATTAACACAAATATATCACTCACTTCTGCTTTAATAGCAATAACAGTAAGTCAAGTCATTGGTAATATTTTGTCATCTTCAGGTCAAAAGTTTTATTGCCCCAATATTTCAGGTTTGGTCAATGGTTCCAAAATTATTTAATATCAGTTATCAGATGATTAGTAAATAGTTACCTTTTTATAATGAGTGAATTGCCCTTTTTCTGGTTTCTCAAATGTATTGTAATCAATGATAGTCCAATTTCTATTTCATGGTTTACAGATTAATTAAACAAAACTACTTATCGAATTATCACATTTTCAAAAACAAAACAAAACAAAAAATAACATACTTATTTTGGCAATATGTAGATAGTTGTTGGAATGTGCTCTGAAATTTTGGTTAGTACGATTCAGATTCAGAACAAAGCAATGAAAAATTACTGTAAAAACATACAAATCTTTTTACCTGTTTGGGTTCCTGCAGGTGAGTTGTTGACTGAAGAGCTTGAGGATGTTACTTATAAACACTGGTGCCACACCTCTGGATACCATACATTCTTGTCATGGGCACAAGTTATCTCATTGTGGTGAGCATCATGTGGTGCGTGAATTTTTCAGTGACAGCTCAATTAGGCCTATTGTTTGTGTGAATAAAATTAACTTACACAGAAGTGAAAATGAAACCCTAAGTTCATGAAGGTTTTTCTGTAAACAGTAACTTAGAGCTTAATGACCCAGCTTTTCTTTATATATCTGACCTTTCTGTCAAAGTAACACTGCATTGTATAGCAGTTTATTATTAAATAATTTAAAACCAAAAACAACTTCTTCAACAAAAAAATGTTACAAGAGTTGCTATACACTACTACTGAATAAGGCCCTACCTCACACTGTAGATGTAACTTTAGCTTAAGTGTCCCACATTAGGCAAATTCAAAGATATGGGGGAGAAAAAACCTTTCATTGTTTTATGGGTAGAGGGGAAAAAAATCATAAACTGTCTAAATGTCTAACTCACTAAACTATTGTGTAATAGTGAAACTAAAATAATCTGAGGAGTAACAGATATGGTTTGTTGGATCAATCTTCTTGTACCTGTGCTGATAGTTGTCTTTATCTTCCTTGATTAAGGAGATCTGTATGTTTTTTTTTAGCATGTCACTAGATTTTATCATTAAACTAACCCGTTTTTCCATAACATGCCTGAAAGCAAATGTTTGAAAGTAAAGTTTCATTTTCCTTTCTGTCTCTCTCCTTTCTCATTTGCTGAGTTCCAGCAGGGAGTTTGAGTTTAATTAACAAAACAGTTTATATAAGAGTAACATGTACAGGACATAGTAAGCGATAGTTTTGTGTTAATATAAGTCTTAAATAGTTATATCTTCCGACAGCAATCACTTACATAGAGTGTTTGGACCGAAACACGGGTCTCTCAGTCCCTCTGCTCTGCTCTGAGCCGAAGAGAAAACTTTTCTTGTATCCTATAGAGCACTGGAAAAGAGAGTAACGACACCACCATTGACTCCCGTGGTAAGGGTTTTGCGCCCCGAGTGGCAGGATATGGGTATTGCAAAAGCGCCCAGAAAACTCATTCACTCCAATGTATGTGTGTTGCCCACTTGCTTGTAAATTGATGAAAACGGCCGTGTTTTTGTTTTTAGGTGTCTTGGTCATATCAAATTAATTTGTTTATTACAAAAATGTAGATTGAAAAATTAATGTAGACAACTATAAAAAAAAAAAAATTATGCTATTAACGTGGGTGATCTATAAATGTCCTTAAATTATTGAAAATACAACACTTGCTCATTCACCAACAATGCAGAGATGTCAGTTCTTGGGCGCTTTTGCAATACCCATATTCCGCCATCAGGAGGCGCTTCCATTGAACCAATGCGTGTCGTTACTCTCTTTTCCAGTGCTCTAGTATCCTACAATTTTTATCCAATGAGGAGAGAGAACGGCATGAAGGGCTGTGTGTGCAGCCAAGGGATGTGCGTGAATGTGGTGACGTAGGGTAGACCAATAGATCCTCTAGATTCCAAAAATAACAAGAAGTTATGGTGCTTTCAGGGCAACCCGTAACTCGTGTTTTTCCGACCTGTGAAGTCGTACCAGTTCAATCTGGTACGAGTTCACGGGTCGGAAGTTACGAGTGGCCGTTATAGTGACTTTCACAGGCAACAGGTCGGAGAAACGCGAGTTGCGGGTTGCCTGAAACGAATTTGCGATAGTGCTACTTTAAAAAGTGGTATAATTTGGAAAGTACTGCTGGACAGCACCACTTTCGAGGAC